>NC_091950.1:402487485-403704985 GCF_031021105.1 Erythrolamprus reginae | reverse complement strand
TCCTACACATATAAAAGGAATCTGATAGAACTTTCAATCTTATTAAAGGCTGGCATCAAGTTACATGTGGTTTGCCTGGAACATTTTTTAGGATCAAAGCCTAAACACAACATCTGCGCCAAAGATTAAGAGAAGGAAAGGGAGGCAGTTTGCCAGGTTTAACAAGGGCACAACTACCACTCCCCAATCCCAGTAAAACCATATCCCATGTCATCTCAGAAGATACGAAATGCAAATGACTGAGATTTGGGGTGGAGGGTGGGGAGAGGTTCATCCAGAAGGTCTTCTCCCCAGGAAAGTTCATGATACTCTTTGCCATGAGATTAATTAATTGATCAATCAATCAATCAATCAATCAATCATTCATTCATTCATTCATTCATTCATTCATTGGATTTGTATGCCGCCCCTCTCTGTGGACTCGGGGCGGCTAACAACAGTGATAAAAACAGAATGTAAAAATCCAATACTAAAACAGCTAAAAACTCTTGTTATAAAACCAATCATACATACAAACATACCATGCATAAATAGTAGAAGCCTAGGGGGAAAGATTATCTTAGTTCCCCCATGCCTGACGGCAGAGGTAGGTTTTAAGGAGCTTACGAAAGGCAAGGAGTGTGGGGGCTATTCTAATCTCTGGGGGGAGTTGGTTCCAGAGGGCCAGGGCCGCCACAGAGAAGGCTCTTCCCCTGGGCCCCGCCAACCAACATTGTTTAGTTGACGGGACCCGGAGAAGGCCCACTCTGTGGGACCTAACTGGTCACTGGGATTCGTGCGGCAGAAGGCAGTCCCTGAGATAATCTGGCCCGGTGCCACGAAGGGCTTTATAACCAACACTTTGAATTGTGACCGGAAACTGATCGGCAGCCAATGCAGACTGCAGAGTGTTGGTGTGACATGGGCATATTTAGGTAAGCCCATGATTGCTCTCGCAGCTGCATTCTGCAAGATAACTTTGTCATGGGATGATTGAAAGATGACTAGACTAAGGTCAATGAGGCATTTTTGAACGCATTTATTTACAGAAGTGTGTACAAAACTACAAATAAGGCATTCTTATAATCTCTTACACAAAACAAGCCATTTTCATGTACTGTTCATGTTTCATGTGCACCATCAGTGATGGGATGCCAAAACCTTTACTGCCATACTATAGGCGGGGCTTATTTTGTGGGAGTGGCTTGATGGTCATGTGACTGGGTAGGAGTGGCTTACCAACCATGTGACCATGTGGGAGTGACTTGACAATCATGTGACCGGGTCATGTGACTGGGGGGGAGAGGCTTATCCAACCAAGATAAGTTTTCAAATAGGTGCTTGGACTCTTTTCCAGTTGATTAAGTCCCATTATTTAAATAGCCACAAAAAAGGCAAATGATAGACAGCATTATTTGTTGAGGAGCACAGTGACATTTTAAGGTTTAAGGCAAGTAGCTCAATTTTCTTTAATTGCTATAAAAGTTCAGTTCCAGATAATGATTAAAATGATTAAAGCGTTTATGAGTAAAAACATGCTGTTTAATTATTTCCTATTTTAAAAATAATTAAGGATCATACTAAAGTACTAGAGAAGGAAGGACAATAAAAAAACTATTAAGTATTCAATAAATAGTGCATAAACCTACTATCCCCACTGTGTCTCCCCCCTGCCCCCGTGGGAGCAACAGCCCATTATTGTTCACCGTGTACTGAACATACCATTATTCATCCAAGCTTGGGATATTGTGAATGCAGGTTCAACTCAGATACATGAGTTGTCTAAGCATGTGGTGTGAATATAACTGGCCATGGTCACTAGAGCTAAAACTGTATGTTTGCATGAAAGAGCTTTCAAGGAAAGGGACATTCCATTGTTTCAGATAAAGAATCAACCTTTTCTCAGCCATCAAGCAGAGAAGAAGCAACAGTGTTGACAACAGTGTTGTCTCCATCTCCAATACAGAACAGTAGAATATCAGCAATCAATGTGAAGATCATCAATCTTATAACGTTTGAATGGTGAGCTCCATAAGATTCCAGTTTGATTGTTCAGCATTTGATCAAATCTCTGATGACTGTGAAACTACAGTCCCACCACCGAGATGGCCATCAGAGTTGCCTGGCCACAAAGCTCAAGTATTGTAATAGCAACTAAACAATGTCGTTTGGCGGGACCCAGGGGAAGAGCCTTCTCTGTGGCGGCCCCGACCCTTTGGAATCAACTCCCCCCAGATATCAGAGTTGCCCCCACCCTCCTAGCCTTTCGTAAGCTCCTTAAAACCCACCTCTGTCGTCAGGCATGGGGGAATTGACATGTTCCTTCCCCCTAGGCTTATAAAATTTGTGTATGGTATGCTAGTGTGTATGATTGGTTTTTAACTTGTGGTGTTCTTAAAATTAATTTAATATTGGATTTGTCTTGTATTGCTGTTGCTGTGAGCCGCCCCGAGTCTGCGGAGAGGGGCGGCATACAAATCTGATTAAATAAATAAATAAATAATAAACTGCTAAGGAATTTGTGTGCATGATTATTCCATCAATATCGTTTTTGGTGGTGGAAGAGAAGTGTTGTTTGGTCTTAGGATCTGGCTGTTAGAAGACTACTGATCTTGTTACAAAACTGCCTGGTTTGTAAGATAAATAATAATAATAATAATAATAATAATAATAATAATAATAATAATAATAATTTATTAGACTTGTATGCTGCCCCTCTCTGAAGACTCGGGGCGGCTCACAACAATAAACAATGCAATACAAATCTAATAATTAAAAACTATAGCTAAAAACCACTAGAATTTGCAACTGATTCCCACTTTCTTTCTCAGGAAGTGTGTCAAGCTATATCTTTTTAAAAGTAGCAGTTATTTTAATGAGGTTTTTAACATGAATTATGGAGAGTTTTACATTTGCCACCATTGTATTAGATTACATTGTCAGTCAAATTGGCTTGCATGCTACTCTTTTTTTCTTTACAAATCTGAGTGCAGCAGAAAAACAAGCAGAAATTAAATTAATATAAATAATTATTCTATATAATGTAATAAGGGAAAACTTTTTCTATCTGGAAGCCACCTAAAATAATCAAAACAAGGGTGCCTATCGGGTATCATTCTTTACTCTTTGGTTCTTTTAGTCAAATTACATTGTTTAATCTATAAATTCTTGACAACATTAGTCATCTGCCTCAAACATCAATAGCCAATGTCCTGTAGGACATGACACAATATCTTCATGAAGTTACACGCGCGCACACACACACACACTTTTATTAAGGAAAAAACAACAATCTGTGAGGGCTCCCTATTTTAATTAGTGTAGTAGATACATTTCCCCCCAAGAACAGGATCATAATAAACCTCCATCATGGCTTTCATTAAGTTCAACCCACAGGAAATTATGAAGATAAGATGCTTCATTATGTGTGTTCTCCATATAACATGTTAATCCATAACATGGTTTGGTTTTACTCTAGCTCCTGATAATAGAATAGAACAGAACAGAATAACAGAGTTGGAAGGGACCTTAGAGGTTTTCTAGTCCAACCCCCTGCTTAGGCAAGAAACCCTACACAACTTCAGACAGATCGTTATCCAACATCTTCTTAAAAATTTCCAGTGTTGGAGCATTCACAACTTCTGGAGGCAAGTTGTTCCACTCATTAATTTCTCTAACTGTCAGGAAATTTCTCCTTAGTTCTAACTTGCTTCTCTCCTTGATTAACAGATTAACAGAATTGGAAGGGACCATGTAGGTCATCTAGTCCAACCCCCTGCCCAACCAGGAGACCCTACATCTGCTTCTACCTAGGATTAAACTCACAACTTCCTGGTTGTGAGGCAAGAGGTCAACCTCTAGGCCACAGCAGTAGTTTCCACCCATTGCTTCTTGTCCTACCCTCAGGTGCCTTGAATAATAGTCTGACTCCCTCTTCTTTGTAGCAGCTCCTGAGATATAGAAACACTGCTATCATGTCTCCCCATCCTTCTTTTCATTAAACTAGACATTTATTATTATTTTTTATTTATTTTATTTGTCAAATGTGTGTAGGATAATAGTTTGTATCAATATAACATAACATAATATAAGTAAAAGTAATGATAAAAGAGGACAATACGACAGTAGGACAGGGACGGTAGGCACAATGGTGAGCTTATGCATGCCCCTTATAGACCTCTTAGATACGGGGAGAGGTCAGCAATGGGCAGCCAATTTTTTTACTGCCACACTGTGGGTGTGGCTTATTTTGTGGGTGTGGCTTTATGGTCATGTGACTGGGTAGGAGTGGCTTGCCAGACATGTGATCAGGTGGGATTGGCTTGAACGATCATCATCGTTCAAGTGAACTGTTAATGCCACCCCTCCCCTTTATTCCACAAAGCTATGCTGAATCTCACTTTAAGACCCCTAATCTTAAAGGAGACCAGAAATCCAGGAAGTGACAGCCGCCGATCAGCTGGAGCTGTGCACACATCTTCATTTCCGCCGGTGGAACTGCGTTCCATCCTGTCCTGCCTGCTGCCCACACATGGGAGAGGTCAACTGTTCCATACCCGGTTCGTGCAACTGTTCTTCATATATTTTAGCCTCCAGTTTCCTAATCATCTTTGTCGCTCTTCTCTGCAGTCTTTCTAGAGTCTCAACATCCTTTTTACATTGTGGTAACCAAAACTGAATGAAAGTCTTCCAAGTGTGGCCTTAGCAAGCCATTATAAAGTAGTATTAATACTTCATGTGATCTTGATTCTATTTTATTTGTTTGTTTTGTCAAGTATGTATTGGTGATATAGAAAGATATAATAATGTTTATATACATGATACTAGTAAAAGAGGAACAGCAAACAAAAGAAAAAACTCACTCAATGAATATCTCACTTAGCAACAGGAATGTTGGGCTCAATTTTGATCATACACCGAAGACTACCATCACATTCTATTCCAGGATGTAACAGAGGAGCAATTTAGAATTATGTGGCCATTGGGTATTGGTGTGTATGAATGCCATGTCCAGTCAACGAAGCAGTGGAAGTGATGTGCCGGTGCCTGGAGGCTGTTGGGGCCTGGATGGGTGTCAACAAACTCAAACTCAACCCAGACAAGACGGAGTGGCTGTGGGTTTTGCCTCCCAAGGACAATTCTATCTGTCCGTCCATTACCCTGGGGGGGGGGGAATTATTGACCCCCTCAGAGAGGGTCCGCAACTTGGGCGTCCTCCTCGATCCACAGCTCACATTAGAAAAACACATTTCAGCTGTGGTGAGGGGGGCGTTTGCCCAGGTTCGCCTGGTGCGCCAGTTGCGGCCCTATTTGGACCGGGAGTCATTGCTCACAGTCACTCATGCCCTCATCACCTCGAGGCTCGACTACTGTAATGCTCTCTACATGGGGCTACCTTTGAAAAGTGTTCGGAAACTTCAGATCGTGCAGAATGCAGCTGCGAGAGCAATTATGGGCTTCTCCAATTATGCCCATATCACTCCAACACTCTGCAGTCTGCATCGGCTGCCGATCAGTTTCCGGTCACAATTCAAAGTGTTGCTTATGACCTATAAAGCCCTTCATGGCACCGGACCAGAATATCTTCGGGACCGCCTCCTGCCGCACGAATCCCAGCGACCGGTTAGGTCCCACAGAGTTGGCCTTCTCCGGGTCCCGTCGACTAAACAATGTCATCTGGCGGGACCCAGGGGAAGAGCCTTCTCTGTGGGGGCCCCGACCCTCTGGAACCAGCTCCCCCCTGAGATTAGAATTGCCCCCACCCTCCCTGCCTTTCGTAAACTCCTTAAGACCCACCTTTGCCGTCAGGCATGGGGGAACTAAAACACCTCCCCCTTGCCCATGTTGTTTTGTTGATTGATTGACTGTGTGCCCGTTTTTTATATATACTGTTTTTTATGAGATTATTAATTTAAATTGGAACTGGATGGGTGGGCATTGGATTTGGTATTGTGTACTGTACTGTTTTTTATTATTGTTGTGAGCCGCCCCAAGTTTGCGGAGAGGGGCGGCATATAAATCCAATAAATCCAATCCAATCCAATGCCATAAAGGAATGATCACAACTTTTCAGGTAGGACACCAGTCAGGGTGTTCATTGCTTAAGGCAGAGGTTTTCAAATTTGGCAACTTTAAGAGTTGAAGTCCACAAGTCTTAAATTTGCCAAATTTGAAGACCTCTGTTTTAAGGCATGTTGTTCAACTATCCCATATTTTATTCCCTGTAGCCGCCTGCTTATGAATGCAAATAGATTTCACGCCCTGACCCAACATGGCATTCTACTGAGGCCACATTGGATTATGTCCCTGTCCCTGGTGCTTATTTTTAAATTAGTTTGTTTTCCATTTTTGACAGATTATCTTTTCTGATGGAGTGTAATGAGGTGTAAATAAGCAGACGTGATCTTGGAGGCTGAAAAGGAGCATTGTGTTTGTCAGGTTAGATACAGCAGTTCTGGATCCAGCGCAAAAGAGAAAATCACAAATCAACAATTCATTGCTGGACGCATGCAACCGAGTTGCCAAGGCAGTTGTGGTGGTTGAGTACAGAATCTGTTAGGCCTGTACTTCAGTTTGTGTGTGTCAGAAGTGGGTTCTGAATCCTGTCTCTATTGTTTTGGTGGACACACAATGTAGAAGCGTTGCGGGTGGGGAGACGGTTCACCAAACCATGCCTAACTGGGAGCTCACTGAATGCTGAGTTTTGAATTTTTTGGCTGAAGGAGAATGGGTATGACGCCACTGCATTGACTGACGTTTGCTCTTTGGAGAAGGGTGGTAAGCCCAAATTTCATCTCCTGTTATTATACCATTGAGAAAAGTCTCGCCTTCCACAGTCTAGAAATTCTCGGGTGGCACTATCGATTTTGTGCACTTCAGTAAACATCTTGGGCACCTATCACAGCAGCATTCATGCCCTTAGCATTCAGATAGAGAAACAGAATCTCTAACCTTCACCACAACACTAGTAGATCATCGACTGATGTTATGGTGAAGGTTAGGTCATTTTCTTCCGCTGGCTTCCTGCTACATGATAGTAATCAGAGGTGGGCAGCAGGCAGGACGAGGTGGAACCCAGTCCCACCGGTGGGAATGAAGCTGAGTGCCCAGCTCCAGCTGACTATCCCCCCTCCCATCCTCTTCAATTTCAATTCAATCTCAATTTATTAGATTTGTATGCCGCCCCTCTCCGAAGACTCGGGGCGGCTCAAAACAACGATAAAAACAATATTATAATGGCGCAAATGTAATATTAAAAATAACTAAAAACCCTATCATAATTAAAAAACCAAACAGCACATACATACCAAACATAAATTATAAGGAGCCTGGGGGAAAGAAGTCTCAAATCCCCCATGCCTGGCAGTATAGGTGGGTCTTGAGTAGTTTACGGAAGACAAGGAGGGTGGGAGCAATTCTAATCTCCGGGGGGAGTTGATTCCAGAGGGCCGGGGCCGCCACAGAGAAGGCTCTTCCCTTGGGGCCTGCCAGACAACATTATTTAGTCAACGGGACCCGGAGAAGGCCAACTCTGTGGGACCTTATCGGTCGCTGGGATTCGTGCGGTAGCAGGCGGTTCCTGAGGTACTCTGGTCCAATGCCATGCAGGGCTTTAAAGGTCATGACCAACACTTTGAATTGTGACCAGAAACTGATCGGCAGCCAATGCAAGCCACGGAGTGTTGAAGAAACCTGGGCGAATCTTGGGAGCCCCACGATGGCTCTCGCGGCTGCGTTCTGCACGATCTGAAGTCTCCTCCTCGGAAAGCGACAGGGAGACCAGCACCAGGAGGAGTTTCAGGGGCCCATTTCCTCCCCCCTCTTTTCTCAACAGCTGATCGGCACCCGTTCGCCTAGCTACCTAGCCTGAGGCAGGGGACAACCTAGGAAGGAGAACGCGGGAAACGCGAAGCAAATTGTCAACCCAGTGAGCGACACTGCTGAGGTTGTAAGTCGAGGATTTAACAGTTCACTTGAACAATGATGATCGTTCAAGCCACTCCCACCTGGCCACATGGCCAGAAAGCCACTCCTACCCAGTCACATGACCATCAAGCCACACCCACAAAATAAGCCATACCCACGGTGTGGCAATAAAAATTTTGGCTGCCCATTACTGATAGTAATACCAACTTCACCCACGAACATTCCCCATGAGAACTACATGCCTGGTGAGACCACATTTGGAATACTGTGTTCAGTTCTGGAGACCTCACCTACAAAAAGATATTGACAAAATTGAACGGGTCCAAAGACGGGCTACAAGAATGGTGGAAGGTCTTAAGCATAAAACGTATCAGGAAAGA
Source organism: Erythrolamprus reginae (assembly GCF_031021105.1). NCBI lineage: Eukaryota > Metazoa > Chordata > Lepidosauria > Squamata > Dipsadidae > Erythrolamprus > Erythrolamprus reginae. The sequence goes on along the minus strand of NC_091950.1, from coordinate 403,696,700 downwards.
CTTAATGAACTCAATCTGTATAGTCTGGAGGACAGAAGAGAAAGGGGGGACATGATCGAAACGTTTAAATATGTTAAAGGGCTAAATAAGGTCCAGGAGGGAAGTGTTTTTAATAGGAAAGTGAACACAAGAACAAAGGGACACAATCTGAAATTAGTTGGGGGAAAGGTCAAAAGCAACACGAGAAATTATTATTTTACTGAAAGAGTAGTAGATGCTTGGAACAAACTTCCAGCAGACGTGGTAGATAAATCCACAGTAACTGAATTTAAACATGCCTGGGATAAACACATATCCATCCTAAGATAAAATACAGAAAATAGTATAAGGGCAGACTAGATGGACCAGGAGGTCTTTTTCTGCCGTCAGACTTCTATGTTTCTATGTAACCTTACTTTATGGATAACCCTCATAGAAGAAATCCTGAAACCTGGAATTTGGTAGATGATATTTCAAGTAAACATTCAGAGCCTTTTATCTTTGTGCATTTTTGTCTCTTCTTCCTCCACTTGGTCTTAGGGCAATTATTTGCTGAATCAGCTCTCTTTCTAATTAGCAGGTTGGATGATGGATATTCTTAGGACAGGGTAGATAAACACATGCCTTCCCTTTTTATTGGTATTTTAAAAATTCTCAGTTCTCCTCCTTTGACTACTTCTGTGTTCAAGCTTGGAATTAGCTGTATGAAGAATCCAGATGGTGAAAGGCAAAATGTTTTACCTAGAGAATTTCCACCGTGGAGATTTTAGAACTAAACAGGAATCAAAATCCAGTGAAATTATTTCTCAGTATTACACATATAAGATTCTTTAGGTACAGGAATATGCATGTTTTATTTGATTGGGAGACACAGTTTAAAAGAAAAGCCGATGTGTGCAATAATGTTTATTTATATATAGATTAGGCAGCAGTTCCAAATTTTTTGAATACCTTTTGCATTGGTTAATGAATTTGAACATTCCTGATAATAAAAAAATGAAAAATGAAATGAAAAAAATAAAAAATAAAAATAAAAATAAAAGAGAAGCCGATTGGACATAGGAATGGATTTAAAATATAAAATCCATTTATTAAATAGAGTTATGACTACTTATCGTACATACAGTAAGTTTTAAACCTGTTCTATATAATTAAACTGTGGCCTTTTTCCCCTTGCGAAGCCTTAACTCGGCCCACAGCTGAGATGAAAAGGCATCGTGCGGCAATAACACTTCAAAATTGTCAGTCCGAACTGCCTAAATCCCACCTTCGCTCCCAACCAATGTGAACATTGTAAAATATTGATAGTTGATTGTAGCTACTTAGTGTTCGGAAACTTCAGATCGTGCAGAATGCGGCCACGAAAGCTATCGTGGGGCTTCCCAGATTCGCCCACATTTCTCCAACACTTCGTGGCCTGCACTGGCTGCCGATCAGTTTCCAGTCACAATTCAAAGTGTTGGTAATGACCTTTAAAGCCCTACATGGCATCGGACCAGAATACCTCCGGAACCGCCTTCTACCGCACGAATCCCAGCAGCCGATAAGGTCCCACAGAGTTGGCCTTCTCTGGGTCCCGTCGACTAAACAATGTCGTTTGGCGGCCCCCAGGGGAAGAGCCTTCTCTGTGGCGGCCCCGGTCCTCTGGAATCAACTCCCCCCAGAGATTAGAACTGCCCCCACCCTCCTTGTCTTTCACAAATTACTTAAGACCCACCTGTATTGCCAGGCATGGGGGAACTGAGACGCCTCCCCCAGGCTTTTATATTTCATGTTTGGTATGTGTGAGCTGCATGGTTTTAAATGATGGGGTTTTATATGTTTTTAATATTAGATTTGTTTCATTGTAATATTTTTATTATTGTTGTGAGCCGCCCCGAGTCTTCGGAGAGGGGCAGCATACAAATCTAATAAATTATTATTATTATTACTTAAAATTATTGAGACCTTTGACTAACTGATGCCAGTTTGGTATATATCAGTTATAGCAAACCTTTTTTCCCTTGGGTGCTGAAAGTGTGCGTGTTTGTACTGTTGCACATGTGCAAGTGCCCACACACATAATGCAATGCCCCTCCCACATGTTCTGACCCCTGCCACCCACCGCACATGCACGCACGATCCCCCCGTTTTGGTTTTGCATCCCAAAACGGCAGGAGGAGAGCGGGGAAGCCTCCCATCCCCAAATAGAGCTGCCGGGGTAAAACCTCTTTGCCCAAATGGCTCTGAGGGGGGAAGCCTCTTTCCCAGTGGTGGGATGCTACCGGAACGGTCAGGTGCTATATTCCAGTAGCAATTTTAGAGATGCGTGCGCAGCTGCGTGCTCCCAATGCGTTCACGCACCCAGGGGTGGGCAGCAGGCAGGAAGGGGTGGAACACAGTCCCACTGGTGGAAATGAAGCTGTGTGCCCAGCTCCAGCTGGTTATAGCAGTGGCATTGGATGTGATGTGCCAGTGCCTGGAGGCTGTTGGGGTCTGGATGGGTTTCAACAGACTCAAACTCAACCCTGATAAGATGGAGTGGCTGTGGTGTTTTCCTCCCAGGGACAATTCCATCTGTCTGTCCATCACCCTGGGGGGGGAATCATTGACCCCCTCAGAGATGGTCCGCAACTTGGGCTTCCTCCTCGATCCACAGTTCACATTAGAGAACCATCTTTCAGTTGTGGCGAGGGGGGCGTTTGCCCAGGTTCGCCTGGTGCACCAGTTGCAGCCCTATTTGGATCGGGAGTCATTACTCACAGTCACTCATGCCCTCATCACCTCGAAGCTTGACTACTGTAGCCCTCTGTACATGGGGCTACCTTTGAAAAGTGTTCAAAAACTTCAGAGAGATTTTTCTTGCTGCCACATTTCATGCTGACGGGTCTGTGTGACAGCCTCGGAGGGCGCACGGGTAGCGACAAAAATGGCAGGCCTTTGCTGTTCTTTCCCCAAACCAAGCTGGAGGGGGGGAAAGCCTTGTGTGCCCAAACAGAGCTGGGGTAGAATGTCAAGAGATCTGGGAAGGCAAGGGCCACAGAAAGTGAGGAGAAAGCATGAGCTTGTCTGACTCAAAATTAGCTGGCTGTTGGGAGGCTCTCACACATGCGCAGCGGAGCTGAGCTGGTTAACGGCTCGTATGTCATAGGTTCGCCATCACTGGTCTATATGGTTGAAGGCAGGGGTGGGCAGCAGGCAGGACGGGGTGGAACACACTTCCACCGGCAGAAATGAAGCTGGTTGCCCAGCTCCAGCTGACTGGCGGCAGTCACTTCCGGGATTACCGGTCTCGGCTGGGCTCTCCTTTTTTTGTCTGCTGCTGCTGCTGTTATTATTATTATTATTATTATTATTATTATTATTATTATTAATTAGATTTGTATGCCGCCCCTCTCTGAAAACTCAGGGCAGCTCACAACAATGGTAAACAATATATAACAAATCCAATAATTAAAAACTTTGTCTAGAAACTCTTATCATTAAAATAATCACACAACCCAATCATACCATAGATAAATCATATTAGCAAGGGTGGCAACATAGGTGGGTTTTCAGAGACCTGCGAAAGGCGAGGAGGTGGTGGCAGTTCTAATCTCCGGGGGGAGTTGATTCCAGAGGGCTGGGGCCACCACAGAGAAGGCTCTTCCCCTGGGTCCCGCCAGATGGCATTGTTTTGTGGACGGGGCCTGGAGAAGGCCGACTCTGTGGGACCACTGCCACCACTGCCAAGAAAATGTCGCCAAAAAATCCTGCAGGGACCTGCTGGTAGTCCATAGCAGCCATGACTGAAACTTGACAGAGAATTTAATTGTTGTCTCGTTAATTTAATAACAGTAAAATAGGATTAATCCTAGATCCAATCTACCCACCGGAACGTATAGATTCATGGTTTAAAATAATCCTATTTCACTTAGTGTCCTGTGTTATTTTATCTTAGTGTCCTGTGATAATCCTTCTGTTCTGGGAAGTCCCCGGTGGTTAAAAAATACCAGAAGGATTGGTGCACCTGGAAGAGATTTTCAGCCTCACTCTCTCCCTGTGGTCTCAGCTTTCCTGTTCTACTTACACGCTGAGTTAATTTGAGGAAAACAAAACTCCCAACAAGTGGGATATGTGTGGAATGGCACGGAGATCCAATTGCAAACCTCTCTAATCTCGCATCTATTGTCTAAACTTGGAGTGGGCATATTTTTACTCCAGAATAATGCTATATATAAAAACACAATAGACATTTGGTGGGTTGGTGGTCAAGTTGCCAGAGAAAGAGAAGACATACATTATGGTAAGATCTTTGTTTCCTTCCCCTTCCCTTCTTCCCTTCTTCCCTTCTTTCCTTCTGTCCTTCTGTCCTTCTTCCCTTCTTCCCTTCTTCCCTTCTTCCCTTCTTCCCTCCTTTCCTCCTTTCCATCTTTCCTCCCTCCCCCTTCCTTCTTTCCTTCTTTCCTTCCTTCCTTCCTTCTTTCTTTCTTTCCTTCCTTCCTTCTTTCCTTCCTTCCTTCTTTCTTTCTTTCCTTCCTTCCTTCCTTCTTTCCTCCCTCCCTCCCCCTTCCTCCCTCCCTCCCTTCCTCCCCCCTTCCTTGTTTCCTTCCTTCCTTTCTTCTTTCTTTCTTTCTTTCCTCCCCCCTCCCTCCCTCCTTCCTTTATTGAATCATACAGGGGTACTTCAGGCTACCTTCTTGATTTTCAGCTTCTTGGATGAGTTAGAAATAACCAGGACATCAATGTATATAGGCAGGATATTACTTGTTCCTTGCTGTGAAGGTAAATCTCTCACTTTTCACTGTGGTAGCCAAAGTATGCGTAGATCCTGGGATGATAGATAAGTTCAAGGCATTGCTTTTGAATTAAAGAGAATAAGGAATTTGTTTTACTTGAATGCATTGCAATGATCCTAAATATGAGAATGGCTTTACTAATATAAAGTGCATTGCAGTCATTCTAAATATATTAGCTACAGCTGTAACATAAAGACAGTATTTGGCAATGCTAATTTTAATGGAAAGAAAAATGCAACCTGTATCTCATCTTAGTGCAAGAATGTGCTTTGGAGTAGCGTGCAAAATTGGTAGGAACCAGACAAAGAGCGGGAGGGATGGTTTCAGAGTTCTTTTGTGGTTGGTGTGGAGGGAATATTTGTGGTTTGTACTCTGTACTTCCCATTGTTTGGTCCCATCATAGACCTGCCTGCTTGACCTATAGCCCGAGTTCAAATGGCTGTAATGTAGTGCATTCAAAATGAAATTCAATGGGAAAAAGACAATGTCGTTTGGCGGGCCCCAGGGGAAGAGCCTTCTCTGTGGCGGCCCTGGCCCTCTGGAATCAACTCCCCCTGGAGATTAGAACGTCCCCCACCCTCCTTATCTTTTGCAAGTTACTCAAGACCCACCTATATCGCCAGGCATGGGGGAATTAAGACATCTCCCCCAGGCTTTCTTATATTTTATGTTTGGTATGTATGTGTTGTATAGTTTTTTAATTGTTGGGGGTTTTTTAATGTAATTTTATTATTAGATTTGTTCCATTGTTATACTGTTTTTATTATTGTTGTGAGCCACCCCGAGTCTTCGGAGAGGGGCGGCATACAAATGTAATAAATTGAATTGAATTGAATAAAGTTCTACATTTAGACAAAAAAGAAAAAGAAAACCCAAAATGCACAGGTACAGTATATGTGGTACCTTGCTCAATAGTAGTAACCGTAACTGGGATCTTGGAGTCCTAGTGGACAACCGTTTAAATATGAGCCAGCAGTGTGCAGCAGCTGCAAAAGAAGCCAACACAGTTCTAGGCTGCATTAACAGAGGGATAAAATCAAGATCACGTGAAGTGTTAATTATTATTATTATTATTATTATTATTATTATTATTATTATTATTATTATTATTATTATTTAGATTTGTATGCCGCCCCTCTCCGAAGACTCGGGGCGGCTCACAACAGTAATAAAAACAATATAGCAGTGGAACAAATCTAATATTAAAAAACATATAAAACCCTATCATTTTTTAAAAAACCAAACAGCACATTCATACCAAATATAAAACAAAGTATAAAAAAGCCTGGGGGAAAGGTGTCTCAACTCCCCCATGCTGGCGGTATATCTGAGGGCACGCAAGGCGTTGCGCTATGTCAGCTTTGGAGCACAAGCACACACTGGCCTTGCGGAAGGCTGTTTTCGCCCTCCAGAGGCTTTAGGAGTTTTTTTCCATCTTTCTGAACTTCTGGTTTGCCCGTTGGGCCGTTTTTCACACTCCGGAGGCTTCAGGGTGGGACACTCCCATTTTTGGTACGCAAGAAGGAAAAGGTTCACCATCACTGTTATAGGGTCTTCTGGCTGAGTAGAAGACCTCTAAGGTCCCTTCCTACTCAGATCCTGTTTTATTCTGTTGTTTTTATTATAGTTTATTAATCCCCTAACATTTATTACATGCAAATAATTTAATAAATACTATTCTATTTACTAGTCTATAAATAATAATGATCAACCTCTTGAATGATCCCATTATTCCTGCTTTAAACATTCATGTTATTGCTTGTAAATTGGCATTTTTTCATGTTCCATTTTCTTAGATGTTTCCAGTTTTAATTAAATTTAAAGTCAAGTTCCTTTGACTTCTGAACCACTTTTATTGTTTTAATGAAAATAGAGAATCTATACATACAGGAAGTCCTCGGTTAACAACTACTTACTTAATGACCATCTCAAATTATGATGGAATCAAAAAATCCATGTGACATGGATTCGAAGTTCTGATGTCTGCTGGTACATGCCATATTCAGAGGATTTCATTTTTGGGTATTTGGCAACCATTCTGCATTTAGTGGCACATTGATTAGAGTGCAGTATTGCAAGCTGACTCTGCCTTGAGCCGGTTAGGAGTTTAATCCTAATCGGCTCAAGGTTGACTCAGCCTTCCACCCTTCGAAGATAGAAAAATGATTGGGGGCAATATGCTGATTCTGAAAACCACCCAGAGTGGGTTGAAAAGCACTGCAGAGCAGTCTATAAGTGTAAGCACTATTGCTATTTGCAGTCATTTGCAGCAACATGCAGTCACGTTACTATAACTTATAACTTTTTTTGCTGGAAATCAATGCATGCTTCTCGTTCCCGGCAAAATATATATTTACTTATCGGCTGTAAATGGTGTTCACTTAACGACAACCACATTTACTTAATGACTACTGTGCTTGCTTAATGACCTCCACAAAATAATTATAAAATCAGGTTAGTTATGACCCACTTAATAACTGGAATGACTTAGGACCATAATTACTGTCAACCTTCTCTTCCAAGTTGGTGGTAACAATATGCTGGCTTGCATGGATGTGTCTATAGGAGAAATGCTAGCTTGTGCATATAAAATTGTGCAATCAAACTGGGTTTGGGCTGCATTTATTTATTTATTTATTTAATTTATTTATTTATTGTATTTATTTGCTGCTCACTGCAAAAGGACTCTGAGCGGCTAACAATCGGAATAAATACAACAACAATAAAAACAGTTAAAATCCAATAATAAAAATCAATAATAAAAATAATATAAAAAACATACAATCAGCCTGATTCCAGGCCTGCTGGAGAAGCCAGGTTTTAATGGCTTTTTGGAAGACCGGTAGGGTGGAGATAATACAGATCTCTGGAGGCAGTTGGTTCCAAAGGGTTGGAGCCACCACAGAGAAGGCTCTTCCTCGAGGTCCGCCAGCCAACAATGTTTGGCGGACGGGACCTGGAGAATGTGGCATATTGGCCAAGCTGTGTCCAAACTGATGGATCCTGTTCTCACTGGTTGTGGAGAATGTGCATATCCACACATACCTATTTTGGCAAGCAAACCGAAAAAGGTTTGCCATCACTGCCCTATCCCAGACAAATGGTTGTCCAATCTCTTTTTTTAAAACCTCACAATGTTGGAGCATGCACAACCTTTGGATGCAAGTCAGTGATAAAGACCATGAATTCATAAATAAAATGAAAGATAATATGGAGAGGTATGAGTGCGTTAAGATGGTCATTATGTTTCTTTTTGTTTTTTAAAATAACAATAGCAATAGCAATAGCAATTTATTAGATTTGTATGCCACCCCTCTCCGAAGACTCGTGGCAGCTCACAACAATCATAAACAATGTACAAATCCAATGTTTAAAAACACAATGAAAAAACCCTTATAATAAAATAATCACACAACCCAATCAAACCATACATAAACCAAGTAGTTAGGGGACACAAGTGAGTTTTCAACAACTTACAAAAGGCGAGGAGAGTGGGGGCAGTTCTTATCTCCGGGGGGGAGTTGGTTCCAGAGGGCCGGGGCCACCATAGAGAAGGCTCTTCCCCTGGGCCCCGCCAGACGACATGGCTTAGTCGACGGGACATGGAGAAGGCCAACTCTGTGGGACCTAATTGGCCACTGGGATTCGTGCAGGAGAAGGCGGCCCCGTCTTTTGCCTCTCATTCCTTTGCCTTATTCATCACTCCTTTCCTGTACTCTCCATAACACTCTAAAGAGAAATAACGATGTATATAGGTAAGTATGTTTGGATTATGGCTGCCTAGATTAATGATGATGATCATCTTCTCAAATACCTCTGAGAAGCATTAGAGGGAATTTAAAAGAGTGGAAGGGAAGTGGGAGGAGAAGGGTGGGTGGGAGCAACCAGACCTAACCTCAAACAATGACAGCAATATCCTTAATGAAAGCAACGGAGATTGTCTACACATTAAGAAACCGTGCAATTATGCTAAATGAACTCTGCAGGAAAGCTGTGCCCCATCCCTTTTTATGATGTCTTTAAAAATGTATTAAAAGTATGGAGGTTCAATAATAGTAGCGCCATAATAGATTACTGGAGGCAAAGAGCTACGGTCAGAAATAATACAGCCATAATTACAAGAGGTGGTCACTCACAAGGCAGAAAAGAACAGGGGGAAATAATTGCAGACATCATTGTAGATCATGTAAATACACATGGTCCTTGATTTACAACCATTAATGTAGAAACCATTTCTTTGGCCACAGTTTAAAACCAGCGATCCCCTTTGACATTTGAAATTTGGAAGAGAGGTTAAAAAGGCCATCTGGGTCAAAATTGAACAGCCCTCTTTCAACAGAGAGGGGGGGGATATGACATCATCTATCTCCAATCTATAACACAGTCCTTTCAACAGTCCAAGAACAAGTTCCAAGTTGCTATGTATCTCAAGTCTTATTGTGGTTGGCTCTGGGCCAGCTCCTGCAACTGGGAATTTGGATGTTGGCTTAGGAGAGTCCTCAAGTTCCCAGAGACTTGTCTTACTGCCATCAGCTTCGGACAGTGAGGGTTCCTTGCCAAGGTTAGACGCTGGGGAAGAAGAAGAAGAATCAGATAGAGAGATGGATGCAGCCAGCCCATTAGTTAATGACCCCATTAGTGGGTCATTGGACTCAGAGGAGGATAGATGCCAGAATGTGCAGGCTCATGGCTAGAAGGGACCAACTGCATAGGTATTGTCGGAGATAAGGGAGAACACCTGTGGCTGGGGCAATTAGGTTGATAGGGCTGCTGATAAATTGCCAGCATTGCAGAGAGGGTATGTGGGAGATTATCTGTTTGGAGAAGGAGACGTCGTGTTTGCATTTTGTTCCTGGCTTTTCACAGACTCTTGGGGATATTTCACAGCTAAGTAAAAACTTGTTATGGACTGATTGAAAGAGGTCTGGCTGTAGCGCTTCCACAGCTTATCTGCTTTGTTTGTTTTTGTTCTTGCAACTTTAAAGGACTGTTATCTGCAATTTGCTCAGTTTAAAGTGCGTGTGCACAGCTTTATTTTGGATAAACGGCTTTTCTGTTTACTTTACAACAGTGTGTGTGTTTGAATTTACATTCCTGACTTAATTGGGGCTCATAACGTGAAGCCCAGCATAACAAGTCTTAGCAACTTTTAAGATGTGTGAACCTCAACTCCCATAATTCCTCACTTATCAATGAAAATTTTGGGGTCAGTTCCAAGAAGACATAATCTATCTCCAATCTACAACACAGTCCTTTCAACAGTTCCAAGAACAGTCACCATTCAGGTGACACAAATAAACCTCCAGGTGATCTTAACGGCCCATTAAAACAGAGGTCTTCAAACTTGGCAACTTTAAGACTCACGTACTTCTATGCTGGCTGGAGAATTCTGGGAGTTGAAGTCCATGAGTCTTAAAGTTGCCAAGTTTGAAGAATGCAAATGAACAGAATGCAAATGAATAGCTGTTTACAAGGAATATAAATCCTTCCATTCCCCACCATCCACTCATAGCCGAAGAATCTTCCTGAATGAGAAGCGAAATGTCTTCAAAGACAAACCAGAAAGTCCAGTTTGTCAGAAATAAGTTTATCTCTTGAGGTAATATTACAATGCAAGAAAATGGTTTGTAACCATAGGAAAGGCTGATATAAGCCATAATCAGTATGGAAGATGGGTTTGCTAATTGTGCTGCAACTTGATTGGCTGTAACCTATATTTAAGGAGTAGCACCCTTGCATGGGTGTGGTTTGTGCTGGGTGGTTTGTTATAGTGCTTGGTGGTTTGTGAGTTGGTGGTTTAGTGCTTAGTGGTTTGTGGGTGGTTGCAGTGGTGGATGTATGATAGCATTGTGATAGTTTATTTAGAGAAACATTTTGCTAAGAAGAAAAGTAAAATAAATTTTTACAAGAAAGCCTGCTGGAGTGCTTTTCATTGAAGACTTCAATTAGGTATAGGTGTGAATTGTGGCTAGTTGGTGGGGTTACCTTCCGCATGTATACCGCCAGGCATGGGGGAGTTGAGACACCTTTCCCCCTGTTGTGGTTAGCTCTGGCCCAGTTCCTGCCCCAAGGACTGTGGATGTGGGGGAGACATCCGCATGCTGCAGGCCTGGTTTGCCCCCGGTGGAATCTGAAGATGAAGGCTCCTCTGACCAAGAAGACATGAGTGACAGGGAGGAGGAGAGTGGGGCAGACAGCTCAGAAGGAGATCAATTATCTAGCTCCTCCTTGGATTCGGAACAAGAGTTAATGATACAGCCACGCATGTGGAGAGCGATGCATAGGCAAAAACAACTGAAAGATTATTATCAAAGAAAATGAGGCCACCTGTGGTTGGGTGGGGCTGTGGTAATTAGTGAGGCTGCTATAAATAGCAGCCTGTGGGTTTGGCCATTATGGTTCAGTGTGTTTCATGCCTGCTTTACTGACTGACTTGTTGTGTGCTGATTTTTCCCTGCTTTGAAACGAAACCAGAGCAAAGTGTGTTTCACTTTGTGAAAGAAGGACTGTGAATTGCCTCACAGCTGCAAGCTAAGCATCACAGGACTGATAAAGGACTTGTATAAATTACCAGTTTGTTTGGAGACGAGTGCTCTTTGCTATACCAAAAGAGGGCTTAGTTTAAGTGAATTTTCATTATAAAGAACATTGTTTTGAATTTTCAAACGTGTGTGTGTCTGAAATTTATACCTGTGAATTTTTGGGAGGATTCTACCAGACAGCCTGACAGAACACCCCCCAGTCTTCTTTATATTTTGTTTCATGTTTGGTATGAATGTGCTGTTTGGTTTTTAAATATATGATAGGGTTTTATATGCTTCTTTTAATATTAGATTTGTTTTGTTATAATATTGTTTTTATTGTTGTGAGCCACCTCGAGTCTTTGGAGAGGGGTGGCATACAAATCTAATTAATAATAATAATAATAATAATAATAATAATAATAATAATAATGTGCAAAACTCTCCCCCAACACAGTTTCTTCTTGAATTAAAAAATAATTTGGGACAACTATGACCTGAATGACTGAGAATCTCCACAGACATATATAGAATTACTTGTTGGTCAACTTACTGGCTGGCTGGAATTTGTGGTGAGGCTGGAAGAATGTGGCTGCCGGTGCAGCCGCCATCTTGGATGCTGGGATCTCGCAATAATATGCGAGATCCCGGCACAGGCCTTGCGCGTCAGTGCAGGCCTCCCACGCAGTCGGGGAGGGATAGGCGAGCCCTATAAATAGAGCTGTGCCACAGGAGGGTCTCCTTTTTGCCCCAGCTGCCGAGCTGCGAACACCCACCCACCCGCCTGCCTTATCTTTCGGTGTGCTTAAAAGGGTCGCCCTAGGCGGCCGAATAGGAATTTTTGGCAGTCACTGTGTCTTAGCTAGTGACCATTGTTTCACCTATTCCAGACTGTGGAGCAGGATGGATCGGTTAGTGGGTGCTGCACATGTAGTTTGATTCATTCGATTGGTTCCCCTTTGGTCATTGGGGTAGGCAGGTTCGGGATGGAAATTGGGCGGTGGTAGCAACTGTGTGTTCTCCTTTGGGCATCTTTAAAGATGATGGGCAGACTCTTGCCAGGAGCTCATGGTGTCTGTCCAGCCTGGGTGACTGGAGATGGGATGCCCTTGAGACTCGCCCTATCCAATAACTGGATGGGAATTGGATGGTGACCCTCCCCACATGCATAGCATGGCTAGGATCCAGGTGAAAGTGTGCCACAAGGGTCTGTTCTGGGTCCTATTCTTTTTAATATGTGAGTGACATATGGGAAGGTTTGGTGGGGAAGGTTTGCCTATTTGCCGATGACTCTAAAGTGTGCAATAGGGTTGATATTCCTGTAATATGGTAAATGATTTAGCTTTACTAGATAAATGGTCAAAGCAATGGAAACTGCAGTTTAATGTTTCCAAATGTAAAATAATGCACTTGGGGAAAAGGAATCCTCAATCTGAGTATTGTATTGGCAGTTCTGTGTTAGCAAAAACTTCAGAAGAGAAGGATTTAGGGGTAATGATTTCTGACAGTCTCAAAATGGGTGAACAGTGCAGTCAGGCGGTGGGGAAAGCAAGTAGGATGCTTGGCTGCATAGCTAGAGGTATAACAAGCAGGAAGAGGGAGATTATGATCCCACTATATAGAGTGCTGGTGAGACCACATTTGGAATACTGTGTTCAGTTCTGGAGACCTCACCTACAAAAAGATATTGACAAAATTGAACGGGTCTAAAGACGGGCTACAAGAATGGTGGAAGGTCTTAAGCATAAAACGTATCAGGAAAGACTTAATGAACTCAATCTGTATAGTCTGGAGGACAGAAGGAAAAGGGGGGACATGATCGAAACATTTAAATATGTTAAAGGGTTAAATAAGGTCCAGGAGGGAAGTGTTTTTAATAGGAAAGTGAACCCAAGAACAAGGGGACACAATCTGAAGTTAGTTGGGGGAAAGATCAAAAGCAACGTGAGAAAATATTATTTTACTGAAAGAGTAGTAGATCCTTGGAACAAACTTCCAGCAGATGTGGTTGATAAATCCACAGTAACTGAATTTAAACATGCCTGGTATAAACATATATCCATCCTAAGATAGAATACAGAAAATAGTATAAGGGCAGACTAGATGGATCATGAGGTATTTTTCTGACGTCAGTCTTCTATGTTTCTAAGGCGTGGTCCTTTCACCTGAATCAGCAAGGAGCTACACCCATAGTTGCCAAGGAATGTTATCTCGAATCATTTCCACCCCAAAGTTTCAGTGGTTTCTGCAGGTCCTAGTTAATTGTTTTTTACAATTGATTAAGATTTTTTAAAATTATTTTTTAAAAAGTTTTTATTTACAAATATACAAAACATAAAAGGCAGTTATAACAGTTGATAATTGAAACCTAATGCATTACAATATGTCTGAATATAAAAATATAACAGTCAATAAACATATAGACTTACAAAGAAAGAATGGAGAAAAAGAAGAGAGAAAAAGAAGGGAAAAGAAAAAGAGGTGAATCTAAAGAGAGGAGAGAAAAAGAAAAAGAGAGAAGGGTGGGCGAGTGTACAGTGGAGCTGTGTTAAGAATATGAACTTGTTTTAAATTTATTAGCTCATTACCTTAGATCAAAGCAAGCGTTGAATAAATCACGGTACCCAGATTTTGGAACTAAAAGTTAAATTTCTTATTTATATATCAAATATCTCTTACAACTATTGGAGAACCTTTCCTTTTCTTCTTCAAAATTGATTAAGTTTTTTATTCAATTTAATAAAGTGACCCAATTTTAAATCCAGCTATTGTCTCCGTGTTCTAACTCTGCATCCAGCGCAAATGTGTGTTCATTCGTGTGAACAATTCCCTTCTTTCTAACAAAACTCAGATGGTTTTTTTCCCCCCTTTCAAACATCCAAATTCCCCCACCGAGTGCTCTGATGCCTGAAAAAATGCTGCAGAAAACCCAAAGCAAACACTTTCTCCAATCCTGAACACCCACCCGTCGCTTCAGAGGAATCTGAGTTGTGACATCATAAACGGAGACACTCAGATTAGATTTATCATCTAATTATAGCAGAACTGTAAAAAAAAAGAAAAAAAAGAACTGTTTTTCAAAAAAAATAAATAAATGATCAGAGGTATGGAATGCTGTCCATAAAAGGAAGGCATCAAACCATGGCAGCATATTGGATTAAAAAGGAATCCCGTGGGAGGGAAACTCCTAAATACATTAATGGCATTTTTTCCTAAGCAGGCACAGAGAGAACCTGCAAGCTACCAATGGCCTCCCAGAAATCTTAAATCTGGAGCTGCTGAGAATTGTAGTTTTCACAAGCCCCTGGAGAGCCACAAGTTGAAAAGGAATGCTTTTTGGTTCAGTTTTCAAAATAAAATGGTGAAATGCTAGGCAAAATAATAATAATGTTGCAGCAAGGAAAAGGATCTTCTGGATCAAATACTAGATGTTACTCTGGTCTGGTGTTTCGCAGCAACTTTTAAGATGTGTTAGCAGTGGAAATTTTGGGCTCAGTTGTGATCAGAATAGAATTTATTATTTATTTATTTATTTATTTATTTATTTATTTATTAGATTTGCATGCTGCCCCTCTCCATAGACTCAGGGCAGCTCACAACATACAATAAAACAATTCATAACAAATCTAATAAATTTTTAAAAAACATTTTTAAAAAACCCATTATTAAACCAGACATACCATACACAAATTGTACAGGCCCGAGGGGGGGGGATGCCTCAATTCCCCCATGCCTGATGGCAGAGGTGAGTTTTAAGGAGTTTACAGAAGGCAAGGAGGGTGGGGGCAGTTCTAATCTCCAGGGGAGCTGGTTCCAGAGGGTCGGGGTCGCCACAGAGAAGGCTCTTCCCCTGGGACCCGCCAGATGACATTGTTTAGTCCACGGGACCCGGAGAAGGCCAACTCTGTGGGACCTAATCGGTCGCTGGAATTCATGCGGCAGAAGGCGGTCCCGGAGATATTCGGGTCCGATGCCTTGAAGGGCTTTATAGATCATAACCAACACTTTGAATTGTGACCGGAAACTGATCGGCAACCAATGCAGACTGCGGAGTGTTGGTGTGACATGGGCATTCCTGGGGAAGCCCATGATTGCTCTCGCAGCTGCATTCTACACGATCTGAAGTTTCCAAACACTTTTCAAAGGTAGCCCCATGTAGAGAGCATTACAGTAGTCGAATCTCGAGGTGATGAGGGCATGAGTGACTGTGAGCAGTGAGTCCCGGTCCAGATAGGGCCGCAACTGGTGCATCAGGCGAACCTGGGCAAACGTCCCCCTCTCCATAGCTGAAAGATGGTTCTCTAATGTTAGCTGTGGATCGAGGAGGACGCCGAGAATGGAATGGAATGGAATGGAATGGAATAGAATAGACTAACAGAGTTAGAAGGGACCTTGGAGGTCTTCTAGTCCAACCCCCTGCTTAGGCAGGTGTTGTGGTTGGCTCTGGGCCAGCTCCTGCAATGGAGAATTTGGACGTTGGTCTAGGGGAATCCTCAGGTTCACAGAGACTTGTATTATTGCCAACAGCGTCTGATAGTGAAGATTCATTGCCAAGGTCAGACGGTGGAGAAGCAGAATCAGACGGAAAGATGGGTGCAGCCAGCCCATTAGTTAATGACCCCATTAGTGAGACTTCAGACTCAGAGGAGGATCGGTGGATAGATGCCCGTATGCGCAGGCTCATGGCTAGAAGGGACCAACCATGCATGTATCATCGGAGATAAGGGAGAACACCTGTTGCTGAGGCAATTAGGTTCATGGGGTTGATGATCAATTACGGGCATTGGGGAGTCCGCATGTGGGTGTTTATTCGTTTGGAGAAGGATCCGAGTCCATGGAGAGGATGGCATGTGTGTGTTTGACTTTGCATTCCTCTCTCAATGAGGGCTGTTTTTTTTGCTTGGGTGCATGTGTGAAAGCAAAAAAAACCGTGAGCATCCCCCTTGCGAGACTTCTGTACATGTACTGAAGCAAAATTGCACAAGGGGAAGTGCACGCAGGCGCAAGTGCCTGAACCAGCAGGATGAATGTGCAATGCATTGGTATACGGGTAAGTGGAACCCACTGCTGGCAGGAAACCCTAACTGTATGGTACCCTATTTGGAAGTGGCAGATGATACCACTCTAATGGCAGAAAATGAGGAGGAACTAAAGAGCCTCTTGACGCAGGGGAAGGAGGAGAGTGCAAAATTTGGCTTGAAACTCAACATCAAGAAAACTAAGATCATAGCATGCGACCCTCTCAATTCCTGGCAAACAAATGGGGAAGAAATGGTGATAATGACTGTTCTGCAGGACTCTCTGATAGGAGCCTCCTGAAAATTCAAGGATACAAATTTCAGACACACACACGTTTGAAAATTCAAAACAATGTTCTTTATCACAAAAGTCAAAATAAACTAAGCACTCTTTTTGTATTGCAAAGAGAACTCTTCCCAAAACAACCAAGTAGTCTGTACAATTTCCCTTAAGCAGCCATTAAGTACTTAGCCAGCAGCTGTGGAGAAACTTCACACCCCTTCTTCTTCCAACGAAGGGAGACACACACACAAACACACTGCTCTGCTTTGGTTTCAAAGGCGTGAAAAAGCAACAAAGTCCAGCACACAAGATTCCTGACGAAACTGCAACAGATATTCTTCCACAATGGCCAAACCCACATGCTGCTATTTATAGCAGCAGCCCTAATTACTGGAGCCCCACCCAAACACAGGTGGCCTCCCTTATTTCCTGTAATATGTTCTTACTTGGTCTCTTCTACGCATAATTCTGCGCTTGCATGGATCCAAAATGTCATCATCTGAAGCTATAGAAGATAAGGAAGATTGACTGCCTTGGCTGTGTGCCAAGCCCTCCTCTGCCAAGTCACTCCCACCTTCTTCTTCGTCCAAGGAAACTAAACTCTAAACTGATTCTGTCAGCAATAACACAGGCCTGTGACATGTTGAATTTTCCCCTGCATCCACCTCCCCATTCCCTGGGGCAGGAGCTGGGCCAGAGCCAACCACAACACCAACAAATTTTATTTTCCTGGGCTCCAAGATCATTGCAGAATGTGGACTGCAGCCATTAAAATTAAAAGACGCTTGCTCCTGGTGGGGGGAAAGCTATGGCAAAGCCAGACAGCGTATTAAAAAGCAGAGACATCATCCCGCCAACAAAAGTGCATATAGTCAGAGCTATGGTTTTCCCAATTGCAACGTATGGCTGTGTAAGTTGAACTGTAACCATACTTGCACCTCAGGCAGGAGGTGACTGTGTGAGGCTGGAGGGGAGTCGGGCAGGAGAGAGGGAAGCTCGTCCAAAGCCAGGAAGGAAGAAAGAGGGAAAAAGCAAGGAGCGCAGACGCAGCAGCAGGGGAAAAAAGGAAGGCCGAGCCAAGACCAGAAATCCAGGAAGTGACAGCCGCAGATCAGCTAGAGCTGCACACTCATCTTCATTTCCGCTGGCGGAACTGCGTTCCACCCCGTCCTGCCTGCTGCCCACCCCTGGCCCTGATTTACATTTAGTTCTTATAGATGTTCCTCTTTGTTCCTTGACTCCCTGACCTGGGAAAAAATGCAAAGAATTCTTGCAAGGAAAACCTAGCCCAAACTTTAAAAGAAAAGAAAACAAAACCTTTGGCCAAGATCGTACAGCTTGACTCAGCCTTTGGTTTTATCTTTGCAGGTTGATTTATTATTTGGGTGAGTGAAAATTAAAAGTACTCTCAGAGACACATTTAATTTTGAAAAGGAAGAAAGAATTCAAGGGCTAATTCTACCCACAAGAGTGGGAAATTCCTGGCCCCATCCATTCTGATGAGGAGGAGGAGGAGGATCAATTTGCATTTCACAAATATACAATCCAGGATCACCTGTTAGTTATCCTTCTTTATTTGTCTCTATGAGTTGTGAGGCAGTTCTCAGATCAAACTGAATAGAGAATATTTGCTCTCCAAAACTGGCATAACGAATATATTAATAAAATAATATTTAAAATGTATTCAGGTAGAGAAAATTACTTGTTAACCTTCATAAAGTTTCATAAAAATCAATAAAAATCATGAAATCATTTAAAAGATTCATAAAACCATCTGCCATAATATCCTACCTATCTGTTCTGCCGGCGTGTTTCAACCGCCCGTAATTACAGGGTATTTAGTCCAGGAAGACACACACCACACGATAAAAGAAAAACCCAAAAGTTTATATAAACAGAAAAACAGAAACAGCTCCCTTTTTAAATGTCAAAGGGATTTTCTGGTACACACAAGGCACAGGTTAAATGCAATATTCTAAATTTAGTTTTTACCAATGGGAATCGGGTTTCAGAGATCAAGGTGGGAGAAAATTTAGGTTGCAGTGACCATCTATGTTTGTGGTTTGATGTAAAAACTGATGGTGAGCAATCCTATACTGCAACCAAAGTATTGGATTTCAGAAAAACAAATTTTAATGCAATGGGGGAATATTTAAAAAATGAATTAAAGGGGAGGGATAAAATGGCAGGAGCGAGCACCCAGTGGACTGTATTAAAAAAGGCCATCTTAAAAGCCACTGGACTGTATGTAAGACAAATAACTAAAGGTAAAAGGAAGAAGAAACCGCTATGGTTTAGCAATGATGTAAGGGCTATAGTCAATGAAAAAAAGGCTGCCTATAGGAGGTATAAAGAGTCTGGAAGTATAGCTGATAGAGAGGTGTATAAAATGAGACAGAAGGAGGCGAAACAGATAATATATGCTGCTAAAGCCTCAAAAGAGGAAGAAATAGCAAAATCTGTAAAGAAGGGGGATAAAACCTTCTTCAGATATATTAGTGATAGGAAGAAGAAAAACTGCAGCATCACAAAGCTTAGTACCGGGAATAATACATGCATTGATGGGAATAAGGAGATCGCTGACCATTTCAATAGCTACTTCTGTTCAGTTTTCTCAAAAGACACCTTACAAAATAATAATAATACTATAGAGGGATATAGCATTGCTTCCAGCTGTACGGATTCAGCTCCAGTGATCTTAGAAGCCGATGTCTTAGAAGAACTTGAAAGATTAAAGATAAATAAGGCAATGGGTCCAGATGGCATCCACCCCAGAGTTCTTAAAGAACTCAGATCTGTCATTGCTACCCCCCTGACTGATTTGTTTAACAAATCCCTGTTAACAGGAGATGTTCCTGAGGATTGGAGAATGGCCAGTGTTGTGCCTATCCACAAGAAGGGCAGTAGAGAAGAAGCTGGTAACTACAGGCCAGTTAGCTTGACATCAGTTGTAGTTAAAATGATGGAGACTCTACTCAAAAAGAGGATAAATCAGCATCTAAAAAACAATAACTTATTGGACCCAAATCAGCATGGCTTTACTGAAGGCAAATCGTGTCAGACTAATCTCATTGAGTTCTTTGACTATGTCACAAAGGTGTTGGATCAAGGTGGTGCCGTGGGTATTGCCTATCTGGACTTCAGCAAAGCCTTTGATATGGTTCCACATAAAGAGCTGATAGATAAATTAGTGAAGATTGGACTTAATCCCTGGATAGTTCAGTGGATTTCAAGCTGGCTGAAGCATAGACATCAGAGAGTTATTGTTAATGGCGAGTATTCTGAGCAGAGACAGGTTACAAGCGGTGTGCCACAAGGGTCTGTTCTGGGTCCTATTCTTTTTAATATGTTTGTGAGTGACATAGGGGAAGGTTTGGTAGGGAAGGTTTGTCTATTTGCCGATGACTCTAAAGTGTGCAATAGGGTTGATATTCCTGGAGGGGTCTGTAATATGGTAAATGATTTAGCGTTACTAGATAAATGGTCAAAGCAATGGAAACTGCAGTTTAATGTTTCCAAATGTAAAATAATGCACTTGGGGAAAAGGAATCCTAAATCTGAGTATTGCATTGGCAGTTCTGTGTTAGCAAAAACTTCAGAAGAGAAGGATTTAGGGGTAGTGATTTCTGACAGTCTCAAAATGGGTGAGCAGTGTGGTCGGGCGGTAGGAAAGGCAAGTAGGATGCTTGGCTGCATAGCTAGAGGTATAACAAGCAGGAAGAGGGATATTGTGATCCCCTTATATAGAGCGCTGGTGAGACCACATTTGGAATACTGTGTTCAGTTCTGGAGACCTCACCTACAAAAAGATATTGACAAAATTGAACGGGTCCAAAGACGGGCTACAAGAATGGTGGAAGGTCTTAAGTATAAAACGCATCAGGAAAGACTGAATGAACTCAATCTGTATAGTCTGGAAGGCAGAAGGAAAAGGGGGGACATGATCGAAACATTTAAATATGTTAAAGGGTTAAATAGGGTTCAGGAGGGAAGTGTTTTTAACAGGAAAGTGAACACAAGAACAAGGGGACACAATCTGAAGTTAGTTGGGGGAAAGATCAAAGGCAACATGAGAAAATATTATTTTACTGAAAGAGTAGTAGATCCTTGGAACAAACTTCCAGCAGACGTGGTTGGGAAATCCACAGTAACTGAATTTAAACATGCCTGGGATAAACATATATCCATTGTAAGATAAAATACAGGAAATAGTAAAAGGGCAGACTAGATGGACCATGAGGTCTTTTTCTGCCGTCAGTCTGCTATGTTTCTATGTTTCTATCCAATTGCTCCCCCAATAACTGGGAAATTGAGTCCAATTCTAAAGTCCAGAGAGTCCACACACAATCTTGAACAGCACAAAAACCATGATCTTTACGAAACAATGAATCAGATAAACTGCCATAAAGCTAAAACACCAAGCTGCACTTTTATCTGTAGCACTAATTACAGCAGCCCCACCCAACCACAGGTGGCCTCATTTTCTCTTGTAATAATCCTTCAGTTGTTGACTCCTATGCATCACTCTACGCATGTGTGGATGTATCATTAATTCTTGTCCATAATCCAGGGATGATACAGATGATTGATCTCCTCCTTGGCTGTCTGCCAAACTCCCCTCTTCCCTGTCACTCACGCTTCCTTGGTCAGAGGAGGCTTCATCGGCAGATTCAATCGGGAGCAAAACAGGCCTGCGGCATGTGGATGTTTCCCCCACATCCACCTGCACATTCCTTGGGGCAGGAGCTGGGCCAGAGCTAACCACAACACCTATCAATGATTACTTTAGCTTCAACCACAACAATACACGAGCAAACAATCGATTCAAACTTAAAGTAAACTGTTCCAAACTAGACTGCAGAAAATACGATTTCAGCAACAGAGTGATCAATGCCTGGAATGCACAATCTGACTCTGTGGTTTCTTCCCCAAACCCCCAAAACTTCAACCTTAGACTGTCTACAGTCCACCTCACCTCATTCCTAAGAGGTAAGGGATGTGTATAAGTGCACCATTGTGCCTATTGTCCCTGTCTTACTGTCCTATTGCCTAATTTACCTGTACCTACTTTGCTAATGTTTATGTTTATTCCAATACCTACTTTCTTGTACATGTTTGACAAACAAAATAACATAAATGAATAACTAACTAACTAGGATCTTGACAAACCTGAACAATGGGCACTACCTAACAAAATGAAATTCAATGGTGAAAAAGTAAGGTTCTATATTTAGGCAAGAAAATAAAAATGCACAGGTACAGTATATGTGGTACCTTGCTCAACAGTAGTAACTGTGAGAGGGATCCAGTCAGCGAAGCAGTGGAAGTGATGTGCCGGTGCCTGGAGGCTGTTGGGGACTGGATGGGTGTCAACAAACTCAAACTCAATCCAGACAAGACGGAGTGGCTGTGGGTGTTGCCTCCCAAGGACAATTCCATCTGTCCGTCCATTACCCTGGGGGGGGAACTACTGACCCCCTCAGAGAGGGTGCGCAACTTGGGCGTCCTCCTCGACCCACAGCTGACATTGGAACATCATCTTTCGGCTGTGGCGAGGAGGGCGTTTGCCCAGGTTCGCCTGGTGCACCAGTTGCGGCCCTATTTGGACAGGGAGTCATTGCTCATAGTCACTCATGCCCTCATCACCTCGAGGTTCGATTATTGCAACGCTCTCTACATGGGGCTACCTCTGAAAAGTGTTCGGAAACTTCAGATCGTGCAGAACACAGCCGCGAGAGCCATCGTGGGGCTTCCCAGATTCGCCCACGTTTCTACAACACTCCGTGGCCTGCATTGGCTGCCGATCAGTTTCCGGTCACAATTCAAAGTGTTGGTCATGACCTTTAAAGCCCTACATGGCATTGGACCAGAATACCTCCGGAACCGCCTACTACCGCACGAATCCCAGCGGCCGATAAGGTCCCACAGAGTTGGCCTTCTCCGGGTCCCGTCGACTAAACAATGTCGTCTGGTGGGCCCCAGGGGAAGAGCCTTCTCTGTGGCGGCCCCGGCCCTCTGGAATCAACTCCCCCCGGAGATTAGAACTGCTCCCACCCTCCTTGTGTTCCGTAAACTACTTAAGACCCATCTATACCGCCAGACATGGGGGATTTGAGACACCTTTCCCCCAGGCTTATTATAATTTATGTTTGGTATGTATGTGCTGTTTGGTTTTTTAAATTGATAGGGTTTTTAGTTTTTTCTTAATATTAGATTTGTGCCTGTACAATATTGTTTTATCGCTTGTTGTGAGCCGCCCCGAGTCTTCGGAGAGGGGCGGCATACAAATCTAATAAATTATTATTATTATTATTATTATTATTATTATTATTATTATTATTATTATTATCTTGGAGTCCTAGTGGACAACCATTTAAATATGAGCCAGCAATGTGCAGCAGCTGCCAAAAAAGTCAACACAATTCTAGGTTGCATTAACAGAGGAATAAGATCAAGATCATGCAAAGTGTTAATATCACTTTATAATGCTTTGGTAAGGCCATACTTTGAATATTGTATTTAATTTTGGTCGCTAGAATGTAAAAAGATGTTGAGACTCTAGGAAAAGTGCAGAGAAGAGCAACAAAGATACAGTGATATCTTGCCTTGTCATACAAACTTTTCGAGATACAAACCCCGGGTTTAAGATTTTTTTGCCTCTTCTTACAAACTATTTTCACCTTACAAACCCACCACCGCAGCTGGGATGCCCCGCCTCCGGACTTCCGTTGCCAGTGAAGCACCCATTTTTGCGCTGCTGGGATTTTATTTATTTATTTATTGGATTTGTATGCCGCCCCTCTCTGTGGATGCCCCTGAAGCTCCCCTCCATGGGAAACCCCACCTCTGGACTTCCATGTTTTTGTGATGCAGGGGAATCCCAGCAGCGCAAAAACGGGTGCTTCGCTGGCAACGGAAGTCCAGAGGTGGGGTTTCTCAGCGAGGGGAGCCTCATTGAAATCGCAGAGGTGGGGTTTTGAGGACTTTGGTGTTTTTGTGATGCTGCGATTTCACTGATGCTCCCCTCGCTGGGAACACCCACCTCCGGACTTCCGTTGCCAGCGAAGCACTCATATTTGCGATGCTGGGATTCCCCTTGCAGCATCACAAAAACACAGAAGTCCGAAGGTGGGGTTTCCTATGGAGGAGAACCTCAGGGGAATCCCAGCAGTGCAAAAATGGGCGCTTCGGCTGGCAAAAGGGGTGAATTTTGGGCTTGCACGCATTAATCACTTTTCCATTGATTCCTATGGGAAACATTGTTTCATCTTACAAACTTTTCACCTTAAGAACCTCGTCCCAGAACCAATTAAGTTTGTAAGACAAGGTATCACTGTAATTAGAGGACTGGAAGCCAAAAAATATGAAGAACGGTTGCAGGAACTGGGCATGGCTAGTTTAATGAAAAGAAGGACTAGGGGAGACATGGTAGCAGTGTTCCAATATCTCAGGGGTTGCCACAAAGAAGAGGGAGTCAACCTATTCTCCAAAGCACCTGAGGGTAGAACAAGAAGCAATGGGTGGAAACTAATAAAGGAGAGAAGCAACCTAGAACTAGGGAGAAATTTCCTGACAGAACAATTTATCAGTGAAACGGCTTGCCTGTTTGTTGGATTTAAATGCAGCCCCTCTCCGAGGACTCCAACACTGGAAGTTTTTAAGAAGAGTTTAGATAACCATTTGTCTTTTTTTTGGGGGGGGGGTGTTATAAATTTTTTATATTTTTTTCCTACACACCTTACAGAAATACAAATTCACATACCTTCAAATTAGAATACAATACAATATCGTATCTGTTGTGGTTAGCTCTGGCCCAGTTCCTGCCCCAAGGACTGTGGATATGGAGGAGACATCCACGTGCTGCAGGCCTGTTTTGTCCCCGGTGGAATCTGCTGATGAAGGCTCCTCTGACCAAGAAGACATGAGTGACAGGGAGAAGGAGAGTGTGACAGACAGCTCAGAAGGAGATCAATTATCTAGCTCCTCCTTGGATTCAGAACAAGAGTTAATGACACAGCCACGCATGCGGAGAGTGATGCATAGGCAACAACAACTGAGATATTATTATCAAAGAAAATGAGGCCACCTGTGGTTGGGTGGGGCTGTGGTAAGTGGTGAGGCTGCTATAAATAGCAGCCTGTGGGTTTGGCCATTGTGGAGGATTATCTGATCGTTGTGTTTCGTGACTGCTTTACTGACTTTGACCTTTTGTGTGCTGATTTTTCCCCGGTTTGAAACTAAACCAGAGCAAAGTGTGTTTCACTTTGTGAAAGAAGAAGGACTGTGAATTGCCTCACAGCTGCAAGCTAAGTATCACAGAACTGATAAGGGACTTGTACCAATTACCAGTTTGTTTGGAGACGAGTGCTCTTTGCTATACCAAAAGAGGGCTTGGTTTAAGTGAACTTTCATTACAAAGAACATTGTTTTGAATTTTCAAATGTGTGTGTGTCTGAAATTTGTACCTGTGAATTTTTGGGAGGATTCTACCAGAGAGCCCGACAGAACAGTATCAATTGTCAAATTCTTAATCAAAATTCTTTTGGTATACATCATTTAACTTGTGCTACCTCGTTTTCTAGTTTTTTCATCTAGATTTTAAAGATTGTTTTCTGTTCTCATTCAGGTTCAAAATGCTATTAGCTATCAAAATTTCTCTTAGCTATTTTTTTTCTACTAGAGCTATGCCATAGTGCTCCATTTGTCTGAAGTGGTGTAGAGTCTCCTGCCTAAGCAGGGGGTTGGACTAGAAGACCTCCAAGGTCCCTTCCAACTCTGTTATTATTCTAAATTTTATTCTAAATGCAGATCAACTGGCACAGAAAATCACGTGTAGTGGAGAATGTGTCCAGATTGACTTTCATGCACCCTTCAGAACATTATATTGTTACATCAAAATGTTATTTGTTAACCACCCGGAGTCATTTAGGTGAGACTGGCAATGTAGAAAATTTGATAAGTAAATAAGTTGCTGAAAACAAAATTCAGCCTTGGAAAATGAGAAACTGAAAAGACATTAATCATCATTCCTAGACTACTGCCATCTAATGACTAAACTATATAAGATATTATCCAGGAGTTTTTGAAATCACTACTACTAGCAGTGGCACAGTAGAACGACAACAATAATACATTAATTATGTTGCACTTAAAAGCTAATTGTGCAAACAGAAGTAAATATCAATAGAACACAAACAAATTCAAAACAGACATTAAAAAGTTAGACGTCTCCAACTCTGATGGCAAAGTGGAATATCAGCTAAGTAACCACTTTATATTAAAAGAAATAAATAAACTAGAACTTATAAAATCTTTATAAGTCACACAGTGGCTAAGATTCTGGGCTTCTCGATCAGAAAATTGGACTAAATTACTAACGGGACCGTCTTCTGCCTCGTGTATCCCAGCTGCTGGTCTGTTCCCACAGAGTGGGCCTTCTCCAGGTCCCTTCATCTAGACAATGTCGCCTGACGGGAAGAGCCTTCTCTGTGGTGGCCCCAGCCTTTTGGAATCATCTCCCCCCAGAGATTCGTACTGCCCCCATCCTCCCTGCCTTCTGCAAGGCTTTATAGACCCATCTCTGCTGACAGGCTTGGGGCCACTAAGTCTAATATCTAACCCGGGCCGATGAATGACTTTATATGCATTATTGAGTGAATGTGAGCGACTGGTTTTAAAAAATTGGGGGCTTAGAATGTTTTTAGACTTAGATTTCTATATGTTTGGTATCTATTCTAGTTGTGAGCAGCCCTGAGTCTGAGGAAAAGGGCGGCATAGAAGAGAGAGAGAGAGAGAGAGAAAGAGAGAGAGAGAGAGAGATGATAGATAGATAGATAGATAGATAGATAGATAGATAGATAGATAGATAGATAGAGAGATAGAGAGAGAGAGATGATAGATAGATAGATAGATAGATAGATAGATAGAGAGAGAGATGATAGATAGATAGATAGAGAGAGAGAGAGAGATGAGAGAGAGAGAGAGAGATAGAGATGATAGATAGAGAGATAGAGAGATAGAGAGATAGAGAGATAGAGAGATAGAGAGAGAGATAGAGAGATAGAGAGAGAGATAGAGAGATAGAGAGATAGAGAGATAGAGAGATAGAGAGATAGAGAGATAGAGAGATAGAGAGATAGAGAGATAGAGAGATAGAGAGATAGAGAGAGAGAGAGAGAGATAGAGAGAGAGATAGAGAGATAGAGAGATAGAGAGATAGAGAGATAGAGAGATAGAGAGATAGAGAGATAGAGAGATAGAGAGATAGAGTGATAGAGAGATAGAGAGATAGAGAGATAGAGAGATAGAGAGATAGAGAGATAGAGAGATAGAGAGATAGAGAGATAGAGAGATAGAGAGATAGAGAGATAGAGAGATAGAGAGATAGAGAGATAGAGAGATAGAGATAGAGAGATAGAGAGATAGAGAGATAGAGAGATAGAGAGATAGAGAGATAGAGAGATAGAGAGATAGAGAGATAGAGAGATAGAGAGATAGAGAGATAGAGAGATAGAGAGATAGAGAGATAGAGAGATAGAGAGATAGAGAGATAGAGAGATAGAGAGATAGAGAGATAGAGAGATAGAGAGATAGAGAGATAGAGAGATAGAGAGATAGAGAGATAGAGAGATAGAGAGATAGAGAGATAGAGAGAGAGAGAGAGTATTAATAGTTCAGTGGTTTGAATCCCTAGCACCGTGTAATGAAGTGAGCTCCCATTACTTAGCCCAGCTTCAGCCAACCTAGCAGTTTGAAAGCATGTAAAATTGCAAGTAGAAAAATAGGGACCAACTGGGTGGGAAGGTAACACTGTTCTATGCTTCTTCGGTGTTTAGCCATGTCAGCCACATGGCCATGGAATCGTCATCAGACAGCGCAGGCTTTTTGGCTTTGAAACGGAGACGAGCCCTTAGAGCCCGCCCCGTAGAATGGGAACAACTAGCACGTATATGCAAGGGGAACCTTTACCTAATGAGGCTAATTATATCGAGTTATTAAGCATTGTGCTTTGTCACTGATAATAACTACCACGAGGTTGGGATTTATGGAAAGTACTTTTGAGCTGCATTATATTTGATCACAGTTCTATTTGCTCTACATGCTGTTAATTTTCCAGGTTCTTATTTAACCCCTAAAACTAGGGTTGAGCTATGACTGCATGATTATGGCTGCAATCTTAGAAACCCACGAATCCCAGCGACCGGTTAGGTCCCACAGAGTTGGCCTTCTCCGGGTCCCGTCAACGAAACAATGTCGTCTGGCGTGACCCAGGGGAAGAGCCTTCTCTGTGGTGGCCCCAACCCTCTGGAATCAACTCCCCCCCCCCCCGAAGATTAGGACTGCCCCCACCCTCCTTGCCTTTCGTAAACTTCTCAAAACCCACCTCTGTCATCGGGCATGGGGAAATTGATTCCCCTGGGCTGTTTCCGCTTTATGTATGGTCTGTATGAGAAGTATGATTGTTTTTATATTAAGGGTTTTAAATTGTTTTAAGTATTGGATTTCTACTGTTTCTTGTTGTGGGCCGCTCCAAGTCCTTGGAGAAGGGCGGCATACAAATCTAAATAATAATAATAATAATAATAATAATAATAATAATAATAATAATAACAACAACAACAACAACAACAACAACAACAACAACAACAACATAGAAGATTGATGGCAGAAAAAGACCTCATGGTCCATCTAGTCTGCCCTTATACTATTTCCTGTATTTTATCTTAGGATGGATGGATGTTTATCCCAGGCATGTTTAAATACAGTTCCTGTGGATTTACCAACCACATCTGCTGGGAGTTTGTTCCAAGCATCTACTGCTCTTTCAGTAAAATAATATTTTCTCACGTTGCTTCTGATCTTTTCCCCAACCCCCGTCACTTCAAGAACTGACCTGGTTGAAACAAAATCAGTGCAGTATGGACCTGTTAATCCTTCAAGAGTAGGAAACTCATACTTTTCTTATAGGGCTACAACAATAGAATCTTGCAAGTCCAAATGCGCCCCCCTCTTCCCTCCCTTTATCTTTGAAGGAACTAGAGGGATTTGGTCTTAGATCCTTTCCCATGTTACAGTTCTGTCCCAGACGCAGATCCCTTTTATGAGCCAGGATGGCGCAGTGGTTAGAGTGCAGCATTGCAGGCTACTTCAGCTAACTGCTACCCTGTTTCCCCGAAAATAAGACGTACCCCGAAAGTAAGGCATGTCAGAGGTTTTGCAGAATTTGCTAATATAAGGCACCCTCCGAAAATAAGGCATAGTCAAGTTTACATACGGTACGGTGGAAAAACATACGGTACCATTCAAAGCTGTTCATGGCGGTACCGTAATAATGTGGCATCTCCTGCTGGCCCCTTCCATCGCTTTGTACCCTCCAGTACAGCAGACACAGTCTGCTGCTGTCTCACCGCCATTACAGTCTCCACTACAGTGTGTAGACTGTAGTTCCTCTGGTGGCCGGAAGCTGCAATAGCGGGAATATATTGTTGTACCATATAAGTGCCGTCGTTTGTGTGTGTGGGTGCCATACTGACAGGTACCGTACCGTAATCAGTGTACCGTACGGTACACTTTCTTTGGGGGTGTCAGCTTTTCTGCCTGTGAATTTGTCTTATTTGAGAAATATAAGGCACCCCCCGAAAATAAGACATAGCACAACTTTTGGAGCAAAAATTAATATAAGACAGTTTCTTATTTTCGGGGAAACACGGTAGCTGTAGTTCAGCAATTCGAATCTCACCACTGGCTCAAGGTTGACTCAGCCTTCCATCTTTCCGAGGTGGGTAAAATAAGGACCCAGATTGTTGGGGGCAATATGCTCACTCAGTAAACTGTTTAGAGAGAGCTATAAAAGCACTATGAATCGGTATATAAGTCTAAATGCAATTGCTTGGTTATGGCTCTTCCTCCTGTTCATCGAGGGGATTCCTTATGTCCATGCAAGACTATGACAGGTATTGAGAGCCCCTCAGAAAAGTCAAGGTGGTTTCTGTCTAATGTGATTCTTCTTGTTTTTCATTCATAGGCTCCCAAAATGGCAAAGCAGAGGAAAGAAGAGGGCAGTGCCAATGTTTTGTCCATGTTTGAACAAAGCCAGATTCAGGAATTTAAGGAGGTATGTTCCATTTATTGCTTCATGATTTTAAATTAATTGATTTAAAATCTTAAAAGGTCCTGCGGGGTGGAAATTTTATTATGGACAAAGGTAGCTGGAGAAGAGCTAGCATCTAATGTGAGTCACTTCCATTTTTTGGCTTGTGAATGAAGGAGAAAAAGACTTAGAAGTAGTCTTCATTTAATGTCTACTTGTTCAGCAGTTCAAAGGGATGACATGGTTGGACAAATGGTATTTAGGACAAGTCCTTCTAGTCCCTCCCATTGTGACATCCCCCCAGTCACAAATTGTGATTTCTGAAGTTCTTTGCCAACTTCCCACAAGCAAAGTCAATGCCCTCCAGGAAGTAAGAAGACATGATCACATGGGATTCTTATTGTTAAGTAATCTGTGTGGTCCTCACTTAAGGATGGCAAATTGAGTCTGCCTCTACCAGAGGTGCAGCTATAGGACACATAAGAACATAAGAAGTATGCTGAATCGGGCCAAAGCCCATCAAGTCCAGCATTTTGTGTCACATGGTGGCCCATCAATTGTACATGGGCATTTTGAGTAGAAAGAGAAGGCAAAACCCTCCCTTTCCCTTGACCCCCAACAAATGGTACCCAAGGGAACCCTACCTGCCTCAACCAACATAGAGGCGGCACTTGGACATCAATAACCATCAATACACTTGGCATCCATGAATCTGCCCAATCCTGCCTTGAAGCTATCCAAGCTGACAGTTGTCACGACCTCTTCTGGAAGTTAGTTCCATAAACCAACGACCCTCTGGGTGAAGAAATATTTCCCTTTATTTGTCCTCACTTTCTTACCTCTGAGCTTTAGGGAGTGCCCCCTCATCTTAGTATTGTATGATAGAGAAAATAATTTTTCTCTATCCACATTTTCTATCCCATGCATGATTTTATACACTTTGATCAAGTCACCTCTTAAACGCTGTCTTTCAAGGCTAAAGAGACCAAGGCGTTGCAACCTGGTTTCTTAAGGGAGGTGCTCCATTTCCTTGATAATTCTTGTTGCCCTTTTTTTGCACCTTTTCCAGTTCCACTATATCCCATGACGCAATCATGGGGCACTGTCCTTTAAGACTATGTGGCAGTTCTGATCCCAATTGCCATCATAATCCTACCTGTAATGTTATTTATCCTGGAAAGCAAGATGTCTTCTACTAACGCCCTGGAGGGAGGGCAGGACACAAAGAAGTCAAGGCTATGTCCACAATCACATAGTTGAAGCCTTGTTCTATGTACTTTGCTTGTACAAAAAAAGACAAAAACTGGATCACACGGGTAGTGCAGTGGTTAGAGTATAGTACTGCAAGCTACTTCTGCTGATCACCGGCTGCCAGCAGTTTGGCAGATTGAATATCAGTAGGCTCAAGCCTTCCATCCTTCCAAGGTCAGTAAAATGAGGGCCCACATTGTTGGAGGCAATATGCTTACTCTCTGTAAACCGCTTAGAGAGGGCTGTAAAGCACTGAGAAGCGTTATTTATTTATTTGTTTGCTTGTTTGTTTGCTTGCTTGCTTACTTATTTATTTTGTCCAATACATTGAAGAGAATAGATATGTAGTAATATAAATAAAGAAAAGGATAGAAGAAAAGATATAAAAGTATAGGAGAACATATATGAAAGGAAGAAAAGATTAAATGAGATAAGGAGAGACAATTGGACAGGGGACGGAAGACACACTGGTACACTTATGCACGCCCCTTACTGACCTCTTAGGAACCTGGAGAGGTCAATCGTGGATAGTCTAAGGGGAAAATGTTGGGGGTTAGGGGTTGACACTACTGAGTCAGGTAATGAGTTCCACGCTTCGACAACTCGGTTGCTGAAGTCATATTTTTTACAGTCAAGTTTGGAGCGGTTAATATTAAGTTTGAATCTGTTGCATGCTCTTGTGTTGTTGCGATTGAAGCTGAAGTAGTCATTGACAGGTAGAATATTGCAGCATATGATCTTGTGGGCAATACTTAGATCGTGTTTTAGGCGTTGTAGTTCTAAGCTACCTAGACCTAGGATTGATAGTCTTCTTTCGTAATCTAAATGCTATTACTACTACCAAGGGCCCTTGAAAACCAACCTAGCTCTAGAATAATAAACATAACATCCAGTAGACTTTGTGTGTGTGTGTGTGCATGAGAGAGAGATAATTTGTTGCTGCAAGTACATCTTATTTACGAAGCAGAGCAGATGGTTTACAGATAACTTGCAATTTTAAAAGAGCAGCAATTAAAGCTTTATTTGCTAAATCAAAGGGGTTTGATTGAAATTTGAAGTCTGCCATTCATATGTGATGGACTGCAATTCCCAACATATCCAGCCAACATGGATAATGGCCGTGCTAGCTGGGGATGATATGAACTACAGCACAACACACCTGGGAAGCATCAAAAGTGATTGGTTTAAGATTGTGCTGAAATAATTGAAAAGGATTAAAAATCATTCCGGTTTGTGCTGGTGGAAATTCTTAATATCATCCACCATCATCCATCATCATTTTATTTATTCTGGCAAGACAATTTAATAGTTATATCACTGCTCAGGATAGTCATTTTTAAAGAGTGAAAGTTAAGCAAATGAATCTTTATTTATCATACGGTCTAGAAGGAGGATTATAAACAGAAGGCCAAACTGCAAAAAAATAAAATATTGTGCAGCAATATGTATGCAAAATATTTGAGGCCACCATCACAAGCATTTTTCACACTCTCTACACCTGATCTCAAGTAAGCTGCCTATACTTGCAGGGCTACATTAAAAAGATGGAGCAGCTACCACCAGTGTGAAATACCTTATACAGAGAGTCAGAGTTTGTCACACCTGCTGTAACGACTGGGATGCTTTACAGCTAGTTCTCAAATTATGACCACGACATAGCCTGAATACAACTTCAGCAACGGAGTGAACAATGCCTGGATTGCACTACTTGATTCTCTCCCCAAATCCTTAACCTTAGACTGTCTATAGTTGATCTCACCCCATTCCTAAAACATAGAAACATAGAAGACTGACGGCAGAAAAAGACCTCATGGTCCATCTAGTCTGCCCTTATACTATTTTTTGTATTTTATCTTAGGATGCATCTATGTTTATCCCAGGCATGTTTAAATTCAGTTACTGTGGATTTACCAACCACGTCTGCTGGAAGTTTGTTCCAAGGATCTACTACTCTTTCAGTGAAATAATATTTTCTCACGTTGCTTTTGATCTTTTCCCCAACTAACTTCAGATTGTGTCCCCTTGTTCTTGTGTTCACTTTCCTATTAAAAACACTTCCCTCCTGAACCTTATTTAACCCTTTAACATATTTAAATGTTTCGATCATGTCCCCCCTTTTCCTTCTGTCCTCCAGACTATACAGATTGAGTTCATTAAGTCTTTCCTGATACGTTTTATGCTTAAGACCATCCACCATTCTTGTAGCCCGTTTTTGGACCTGTTCAATTTTATCAATATCTTTTTGTAGGTGAGGTCTCCAGAACTGAACACAGTATTCCAAATGTGGTCTCACCACGCTCTATACAGCGGGATCACAATCTCCCTCTTCCTGCTTCTTATACCTTTAGCTATGCAGCCAAGCATCCTAACCTAAAAGTTCTGTAAAGGAGCATGCACAGTGTAGGGATGCAAAAAAAATTATTACCACAGTGTGGGTATGGCTTGTTTTGTGAGTGTGGCTTGCCAGCCATGTGACCAGGTGAGGAGTGGCTTGATGATCGTGTGCGGGGAGGCTTAAAGGTCATGTGACTAGCTTAAAGGTGGCCATCTTGACGTCACTCATGTCAAGGGTTTGGGTTAGGGTATAATTTCCCTTACTGTTACTGAACATCAAAAATATACTATTTAATTCTATGAATATATGCCTTATGTGACACACAGGCACACAAAAATATACATTATCTATGTGTTGTGGTTAGCTCTGCCCCAGCTCCTGCCCCAAGGAAGGTGCAGGTGGATGTGGGGGAGACATCCACATGCCGCAGGCCTGTTTTGCTCCCGATGGAATCTGCCGACGAAGCCTCCTCTGACCAAGGAAGCGTGAGTGACAGGGAAGAGGGGAGTTTAGCAGACAGCCCAGGAGGAGATCAATCATCTGTATAATCCTTGGATTCTGAACAAGAATTAATGACACATCCACACATGCGTAGAGTGATACATAGGAGACAACAACTGAAGGATTATTACAAGAGAAAATGAGGCCACCTGTGGTTGGGTGGGGCTGCTGTAATTAGTGCTACAGATAAAAGTGCAACCTGGTGTTTTAGCCTCATGGCAGTTTATCTGATTCATTGTTTCATCAAGATCGTGGTTTTTGTGCTGTTCAAGATTGTGTGTGGACTCTCTGGACTTTAGAATTGGACTCAATTTCCCAGTTATTGGGTGAGCAATTGGATTGCATTTAACCTGTGCCTTGTATGTACCAGAAAATCCTTTTGACATTTAAAAAGGGAGCTGTTTCTGTTTTTCTCTTTATATAAACTTTTGGGTTTTCCTTTTATCGTGTGGTGTGTGTCTTCCTGGACTAATTACCCTGTAATTACGGGTGGTTGAAACACACCGGCAGAACATCTACTATATAATGTGTATGTACAAACACACATATGCACAGCTCTTCTAAAATTATACACATTCAACCTCATTTACTGCAATAGGAAAAACATACCAAGAGCCCAGAAGGGGAAAAAATAAGGGGGGGGGGATCAATTTTTTTCTACTGGTTCTGCGTACCTGACCAAAATGTTTCTACTGGTAGAATACCCATAGGAGCCCATCACTGGGTGTGCATAAGCAGACCAACATGCCTACCATCCTGTTCTAGTGCTCCCTTTTAAAAAAAAATTTTTTTTTTTATTGATTATATACATTAAAAACAACAAAGAAGGAAACAGCAACATATTGGAAGAAAAAAGAAGATATAACATAATAGCAAAGCGAGCAAAGACTGACAATAGTAAAACGAGCAAAGGTTGAATTCTTTGCAGGATTCCAAATGTTGATTCATGTTTGATTCCTCCACAGGCATTCACCATCATGGATCAAAACCGAGATGGTTTCATCGACAAGGCTGACCTGAGAGACACTTTTGCTGCCCTGGGTAAAGATAAAGAAAAAAAATGTGTCATTTGCTGTAATACTCTTTTATTTATTAAAATGTTTATTTGGAGGAGGAATTATCCTGAGTGTCTATCAGCACATAGCAAGTACACTTCTCAGTGGGCAGAAGGACAACAGAATGTGGGTCAGTGAAGACAGCCTCTAGGTTAGAGATTCCGGATTGCATAGAACAACATACACACGGATGGGGGAAATTGGATTTTAACTCTGAGATATTGGCCAAACATGCTAAAATTGATTGATACCGTCCTTATTAGCAGGCAATCTTGCATGTAGCTTAGGGGTGGCTACCACTGATAGCCAAGAGTTGCCAGTTTATTCACCAAGAGGAATCAGTTTATGTAGTTAGTCTAATAGCTTCAGTGAAATTAAATAAAGTCAAATTGAAATATCAGGATATAGAACATATATAGAAGTGATAGAGGGGAATATTTGTAGCTCAGAGTTGGAATGAGGGTCTTTGGTACTCTCTGACCTTGGTTATATCTACCTTGTAGATATTTCATTACCAAACTAGGTAATATCTTCAATGTACTGATGATGTTATCTAGTTTGGTAATGGAACATCTGCAAGAAAAGAAGAACTTCTTTTAAGAAGATGTTGGATAACCATCTGTCTGAAATAGTGTAGGGTTTCCTGCCTAAGCAGGGAGTTGGACTAGAAGACCTCCAAGGTCCCTTCCAACTCTGTTGTTATTGTTGTAATAATTGTTATTGTTATTGTTATTGTTATTGTTGTTGTTATTGTTATTGCTATTGCTATTGTTATTGTTACAACCAAAGCCAGAAAGTACAATATATTATTTCTCCTTATTTGGTCTGGTAATAGTAGTAATGTTTGGGCAATCATCTTCTATTCTCCCACACCCTAGTGACTTTACTCATTACTGCATTTGATATTTTATTTGGCTTTCATAGTACATAATCAGAATATTATATCACAGGGCGTATGAATGTTAAAATGGAAGAGTTGGAAGCAATGATCAAGGAAGCTCCAGGTGCCATCAACTTTACTGTCTTCCTTACTATGTTTGGAGAGAAACTGAAAGGTAAGGAATAATCAGATGAGAATGGCATATGTGAAATACTGTGATATTTCTACCTAAGAACGCCTCTACTTATGAACTTTTCTAGATAAGAACTGGGCGTTCAAGATTTTTTTGCCTCTTCTCAAGAACCATTTTCCACTTACAAACCCGAACCTGTGAAACTGTAACCGGAAAAGGCAGGGAGAAGCCTCCGTGGTACCTCTCTAGTAATCTCCTGGAAGGAAACAGGGCCGGAAAAGGCAGGGAGAAGTCTCTGTGGAGCCTCTCTAGGAATCTCCTGGGAGGAAATAGGGCCGGAAAAGGCCGAGAGAAGTCTCTGTGGAGCCTCTCTAGGAATCTCCTGGGAGGAAACAGGACCTGTACCCTCCCTGTGGTTTCCCCAATCACACGCATTATTTGCTTTTACATTGATTCCTATAGGAAAAATTGCTTCTTCTTACAAACTTTTCTATTTAAGAACCTGGTCATGGAACAAATTAAGTTCATAAGTAGAGGTACCACTGTATGGGTCTATTTTCCTCACCCCCATTATAGCTGTCTTTTTGTCTACAGGTTCATTTGTCTTGGAGTATAGTATCTTTCCCACAGCAAAATCTAACTTTGGGCTTACTTAGGCTGTGGTCAAATTTTTAGTGAGTCAACTTCTATAATTCTATAATGAATATTATTTTAACAAAGAAAAGCACAATTAAGTGGAAGATTGGGCTGCTATAGAGAACACAGGACCCTACTTAATCTTTATTGCCAGAGTGCTTCTGG
The DNA here is from genome assembly GCF_031021105.1 of Erythrolamprus reginae. Taxonomy (NCBI): domain Eukaryota; kingdom Metazoa; phylum Chordata; class Lepidosauria; order Squamata; family Dipsadidae; genus Erythrolamprus; species Erythrolamprus reginae. Next base: position 403,660,096 of record NC_091950.1, on the reverse strand, counting down.
TTATCATAAAGCTTATTATGTACTTGTGGACCATGGGTTGGGCTGTGGATGATTTCACCACAATGCCTTGTTGAAAAGGTAACTACCCCATCAGAAACAAGCGAACATTTACCTGTAAATGACATTTTTGTTTTAATTGCAATAATAGGCCCGCAAACAACTGCCTTAAACTTAACGTATATCATTCTAAACCTGACTGCAAAAAATATGATTTCTGTAACAGAGTTGTCAAAGACCGTTCTACCTGATCCAGTTGTCTCAGCTGCAAATTTTCATAGTTTCAGTCCATTTCTGTGGACCTCACTTCATACTTAAGGGGTCAATAGACAGGGGTCGTGTACAATCTATCGTCCCTGGCATTGTATTTTTTATTTTATTTTTATTCTTGTTTTTGTTTGACCAAAATTTTAAAAAGTAAAAGTAAAAGTAAAAAACCAAAATCAAAATCAAAATCAAAATCAAAGCAGTCTGTTGGGGTGTGAAGAATACTCTGAAGGTCTAGAGCTGATGCTGGAGAATACAAGAACAAGGGGGCACAATCTGAAGTTAGTTGGGGGAAAGATCAAAAGCAACGTGAGAAAATATTATTTTACTGAAAGAGTAGTAGATCCTTGGAACAAACTTCCAGCAGACGTGGTTGGTAAATCCACAGTAACTGAATTTAAACATGCCTGGGATAAACATATATCTATTGTAAGATAAAATACAGGAAATAGTATAAGGGCAGACTAGATGGACCATGAGGTCTTTTTCTGCCGTCAGTCTTCTATGTTTCTATGTTTCTAATAGGCATACTGATTGCCTTCCAATGTCAAGGGCCTTTCCTATCACAGAAGCAACTTTACGAGCCAGAGTAATTTACCACCTGTGTCTACATAACGCAGGCTTTACATTAGATGCTAAAGCAAAATTAAAGGAGAGGAGAATTTTCTAGATTAGCACTTTGTAGTGGAGGGAAGGGAAACTATCACAAACTATCTGTTAGTTTGGAATCCTCTACTATTATTCTTTGTTGAATGACCCAGAATGGGGGGGTGGGGGACTACAGATCACTGCCCACAAAGAAGGTAACTCAAGATGAGAATATTATAGGATGGGATCACATCATTTGAAGAAAGGCCTTTCCCCATATAATCTAATGTAAATGTTAAGATTTTCTTTGTAGATTTACTCCAGCTGCTTTCCATTGATAAGATTCAGTAAATCACTACTTCTTATTCAATTAATGGTTGAACTAACAGAAGATGATCTTTTCAATATTTGCCTAAATTTTGAGAATCTACACACAGAGAGAGAGAGAGAAATTAATCAACTAAATTTCAATTTACTACCTGATAAAGCAAATTTTGACCTTAATTCTATGGTGATTGAATTTCGAATTTGAATTTTGACTTCAAATCTATGGTGATTGAGCTCAATAAAGGTTGTTTCAGAGTAGTTGGTTAGGGTCAAAATTTATTTATATTGATTGATTTATTGATTGATTGATTTAATTTATTTATTTAATTTATTTATTTATTTATTTATTTATTTTATTTATTTTATTTATTTTATTTATTTATTTGATTTTTATGCCGCCCCTCTCAGCAGACTCGGGGCGGCTCACAACAGTGATAAAAACAGTAGTATTAAAAGTCTATAGTAATGAATCTAACATTAAAAGTCTAAAAAACCCCATTGTTTAAAAAATCATACATACAAAATACCATACATAAAACTGCATAGGCAAGGGGAGATATCTCAGTTCCCCCATGCCTGATGGCAGAGGTGGGTTTTAAGGAGTTTACGAAAGGCAAGGAGGGTGGGGCAATCCTAATCTCTGGGGGGAGCTGGTTCCAGAGGGTTGGGGCCACCACAGAGAAGGCTCTTCCCCTGGGTCCAGCGAGCCGACATTGTTTAGTTGTTAATTTTTTTCTGCTTTGATTGCTACATATTTCAGCCTGGGAAATTGGGAGGGTTTTATTGTTGTTGTTGGAGGAGTAGAAACTTAGTCATAAAAAAATTCTTTACTCGGATTTTCTAAATGCCTGCACCTGTGTGGAGACCATATCTAGTTGAGTGTGAAGTTTTGATTGGACTATGTGATGAGCTTGTGGGTGGGGCAGGGTTGTGAACTGTCAACTGGTTAGGGAAACCCTGGAAGCTTTCAGATTCCGGTTTCTTCACATGTGTCAACATGACATCTCTGATAAATTGGAAATTTGAGGAACTTCTTCCCTTGGATTTTTATTTCATTGGGGGTGTTTCCTGGACGCCTGACATCCATCATATGTGGAAAGATTCAAAGCCATTCTGTTTAGCTCAGGCACATCTGTATCCCTAATGAACTACTTGGTTTCAAAATGAAATATTTACTAAGACAAATATTCTGGCAATCAGTTCTAATTCAGGTTGGCTTGCGGCAAGGTAATTAATAGCCAGTTAGTTTAGCATTCCAAATTTGGTTAGACTGTTGACAAGAACAAGAACTCCTGAGTAAATTTGGGGGTGGCATGGGGGAATTTATTTTATCTATCTATCTATCTATCTATCTATCTATCTATCTATCTATCTATCTATCTATCTATCTATTTGATTTTTATGCCGCCCTTCTCCTTAGACTCAGGGCGGCTTACAATATGTTAGCAATAGCACTTTTTAACAGAGCCAGCCTATTGCCCCCACAATCCGGGTCCTCATTTTACCCACCTCGGAAGGATGGAAGGCTGAGTCAACCTTGAGCCGGTGATGAGATTTGAACCTCTGACCTAGAGATCTACAGTCAGCTTCAGTGGACTGTACTGCTGCACCACCCTGGCTCCATAATGGACTAAATACGATAGCATTTGTATTGACATTATTAATTTAAAGGTAATCCAATAAGATTTAGGTCAGTCTGTGTCCCGTGAGAGCAGAGAAATAGGCAGGCATCTTCTGCTCTCCTTTTCTCATTATAAGAGCTGGACTAGATCAGTGGTAGGATTAAAAAAAAATTTACTACCGGTTCTGTGGGCGTGGCTTGGTGGGTGTGACATGGCTTCCCTGTTTCCCAAATAGCTGAATCTTAGCAAATTGGAGTGAAGAATCACAGCTGGGGTATTGAGGTGCAGCTGGGTTATCACCCAAATCTGCTTCCAACTAGCAGCTGAGCTGACTGCCTTCAACCCAGATGAGATGAAAGAGTCACCTGGGGGGGGGGGTGGCTCTTTAAGGGCGGGTAGAACACTCATGGGCTTATTTGATTTAATTTAAATTTATTTATTCATTCATTCATTCATTCTGTCTGTCTGTCTGTCTGTCTGTCTGTCTGTCTGTCTGTCTGTCTGTCTATCTATCTATCTATTTATCTATCTATCTATTTTACTAGATTTGTATCCCGCCCCTCTCTGAGGACTTTATAATTCCTCTCCGAAGAATTATAACAAATATAATTTGTTATATTTATTTATAAGCTGCCCAACTCCTGTCGGACTCTGGGCGGACTCTTATATCCATGAATATTTTTTTTTAAAGTCTCCAATGTTGGAGAGTTTTCCTACCCTCTCTGATGGAAAAAGAGAGAGAGAGAGAGGAGAAGGCAAGAATAACCCTGGTGTACTTTGCCATCTTCCTGGACTCTTTGCTTTGAAGTGGAACGTTGCGGCCAGCATTCTCTATTGATTAGCTGGTGCATAAAGTGGTTTCTTTGATGAAGTGGAGCATCTTTGTGTGGTATACAAATTGCATTTCTTCCAACCCTTTGTAGAGAGGAGACCCATGTGGTTGGCATTAACACAAAATGCTTTCTTCGTTTTTTCTTTAACTACTCATCTGGCGTCAGAAAATGTATCTCCCTGTTCAAAATTCCCAGAAACCTACCCACCCCACCCTTCTGCTCCTGCTTTGACCAACCTTTGATGAGTTTAATTGATTAATTTTTTTTTTTGAATAGGGAAATAGTCCAAGTTATACCACGGTGTTGGGTTCTGAAAGGAAAGGACGGCAAACCTGCCAATGTGGCTTCCTTCACAGCTCCGTTCTTTGTTACATAATTACTTTTAAAAAAATCTGTAGCTTCAGGCCAGTTTGAGGACTGGGGAAAAGATGGGTTTATTTTGCTCAACAAATCCTTTGTAAGGACTTGACTAGCAAGAATTTTCTTTTGATCAAGAACAGGCAACAGTTGAAATTGTTGTCATTTGTCCCTTTAGTATAAATAGATGGGATGAACTTACTTTCCCTTATTTTCAAGTAGGCAATAACTTTTTTTTACCCAACTTTGATGATTGATCTTCCTAAAAGTTTTGATCACCCTGGTTGCCGATTGGTTTCCGGATGCAATTCAAAGTGTTGGTTATGACCTATAAAGCCTTACATGGCATCGGACCAGATTACCTGCAGGACCGCCTTCTGCTGCATGAGTCCCAGCGACCGGTTAGGGCCCACAGAGTCGGCCTTCTCCAGATCCCATCAACTAGACAATGTCACTTGGTGGGGCCTAGGGGAAGAGCCTTCTCTGTGGTGGCCCAGGCCCTCTGGAATCAGCTCCTCCCAGAGATTCGTATTGCCCCCACCCTCCTTGCCTTCTGCAAGAGTCTCAAGACTGATCTATGCCGCCAGGCTTGGGGAGGTTAGACCCTAACCCCCTGGCCGACGAATGTAATGTATATTTGTTGTGTGAATGGCAATGATTGATTTTAATGCTACTGGGGTTTTAGATTAACTAGTTTTAAATTAATTGGATTAGGATGTTGCATTGTTTTCCATATGTTGTAAGCTGCCCCGAGTAATAAGTAAGTAAGTAAGTAAGTAAGTAAGTAAGTAAGTAAGTAAGTAAGTAAGTAAGTAAGTAAGTAAGTAAGTAAACAAAGAAACAAAACAAACAATTCTTTATTATGCTGGTTTTATTCTGCCAATACGTAATGTATTAATTTTATATTATATATTCAGCAGTAGTGGGTTTTACTTACCTTTGCTACTGGTTCAGGAATGGGAGCGCACAGGTGCACATGCTTTGTACATGCGCAACACTTCTGCACATGTGCAGAGTGTTTTTTGATGATGTGCGGGAGCCTCCCACCATCACTGCTACCACTAATATTCAGAATTCTTATTAGAATCAAAATATGATTCATACCAGAGGTCTTCAAACTTGGCAACTTTAACACTTGTGGACTTCAACTCCTAGAATTCTGGGAGTCAAAATCCACAAGTCTTAAATTTGCCAAGTTTGGGGACCTGTGTTTTTTACAAATAACTATGTAGAACTCTATAATATAGTTACAGGCCAGTGATGATGAACCTATGGCACACAGCTGTGGAACCTATGGTGCCACAGCTGGCACCTGGAGCCATATCTGCTGGCACACAAGCCATTGCTCAGCTCCAATGTGCATATGTGTGCCGGCCAGCTGATTTTTGGCTCACAGAGGCTCTGGGAGGGTGTTTTTGGCTTTCAGAGAGGCCCCGGGGGTGTGGGGAGAGTGTTTTTAGCCTTCCCCAGCTCCAGGGAATCCTTTGGAGCCTGGGGAGGGCAAAACACAAGCCTAATGGGCCCACCAGAAGTTGGGAAACAGGCCATTTCTTGCCTCCAGAGGGCCTTCGAGGTGCCGAGAAAGCTGTTTTCATCTTCCTCATTGAATTATGGGTGTGGGCACTCGCGCTTGCGCAATAGCGCACACACATGCTCTTTCAGCACCAGGGGAAAAAACGGTTTTCCCTCACTGTTATAGGCTACTCTTGAAGAGCATTCAGGGGTTACAACAGCATAGCTGGCTGGAGAATTCTGGGAGTTGAAGTGCACAAGTCTTAAAGTTGCTAAGTTTGTGGGCCCCTGATTTATACATAGAACTATATATAGCTATACAATATTATATATATTGGGTGCAGTCCCACAACTTCTGGAGTACCATTTGAACACCACTGGCATTGATAAAGTCACTATCAGTCAATTGCAATTGCTTTACTTGGAACAGCTGACATCCCACAACTATACCTTTAAACACCACCAACCACCTTCTGCCTATTGCAAGTCCTCGGGAAGAATTCAATAGGTGTGACGAATCTGGTCTAAACATCTGACTGTGCAATGAACCATGCTATTCGATTCCAAATGAGCAATGTGGCAGGATTCACAAAATGTAATGCTTGCTTATCTCTCTAGCCTTGCCGAAGGTATTTGTGCAACTTATTCTCAACTTTTCCAATTTTGTGGAGCCCACGTGTGATTATGTTCTATTATTATTATTATTATTATTATTATTATTATTATTATTATTATTATTATTATTATTATTATTATTATTATTTTGTTGTTGTTGTTGTTATTATTATTATTATTATTATTATTATTATTATTATTATTATTATTAATTAGACTTGTATGCCGCCCTTCTCCGAGGACCCGGAGCAGCTCACAACATCCAATACAAAACAATATGTATACAAATCTAATAGTTAAAACAGTAAGCTAAAAATCCCATTATGTTAAAAAAAGAGTCAGTCTAGTCTACTCAATCTGGATCTTATACATCTCGAAATTAATGCATGTAATACGGAATCCTGTGGAGTCCTGGATCATACTATAGGATTCTACCTGAATCCTATAAATATATTTATCACCTAAAGCACATAAGAACTTTTCAGTGGCTCACTAGCAGTATCAATGGGAAGCAATTGCTAACAATTGATTTGACAGTGTTTCAGATTTAGGCCCTGTTGGTTGGGTGGTTATTTAAATAATTATGGCTCTCATATCTTAGTTGCAAAACTCAGGCAGCCTTCAGGGGGCAGAACAAAGTTGATTTTATGCTCACTTTGCTGTCCCCTAATGGTACCCAGATTTTTGCTGCCAGATAGAGTGAATCTTATTTTTCTGCAGCTGCGAAGGCATAAATGACCTTTTCACCTTGAAGCCAAGAACCAGGAACATCAAAGACATGTATTTGTGTGTATTTCTTTCCAAGGAATGCGCCATAGAGATTAAAAGGAGACTATCTGAAGAAACAGTCTGTTATATTTTTTTCAAGGCTTTAATTCAACAGGCACTGAAGTTGGCAATCAATTTCTGCAACTAGTTAGTGTTGTGGTTAGCTTTGGCCCAGCTCCTGCCCCAAGGAATGTGCAGGTGGATGTGGGGGAGACATCCACATGCTGCAGGCCTGTTTTGCTCCCAGTGGAATCTGACGATGAAGTCTCCTCTGACCAAGGAGGCCTGAGTGACAGGGAGGAGGGGAGTTTGGCAGACAGCCCAGGAGGAGATCAATCATCTGTATCATCTCTGGATTCTGAACAAGAATTAATGACACATCCATGCATGCGTAGAGTGATGCATAGGAAGCAACAACTAAAGGATTATTACAAAAGTAAATGAGGCCACCTGTGGTTGGGTGGGGCTGCTGTAATTAGTGCTGCTGCTATAAATAGAAGCGTGTGGGTTTGGCCATTGTGGAGAATTATCTGATCGTTGTGTTTCATGAATGTCTTGCTGACTCCGGCCTTTGTTTGTTGACTTTTCACCACTTTGAAACCAAAGCAGAGCAAAGTGAGTTTCACTTCGTGGAAGAAGGGCTGTGACTTTCTTCAAAGCTGCAAGCTAAGTACTTACACACTGATAAGGGACTTGTACAAACTACCAGGTTGTTTTGGGAAGAGTGCTCTTTGCAATACAGAGTGCTTAGTTTATTTTGAATTTTGTGATAAAGAACATTGTTTTGAATTTTCAAACGTGTGTGTCTGAAATTTGTACCTTTGAATTTTTGGGAGGCTCCTAGCAGAGAGTCCGGCAGAACAGTTAGTTAGTTAGTTAGTTAGTTAGTTAGTTAGTTAGTTAGTTAGTTAGGTAGTTAGTTAGTTAGTTAGTTAGTCCAATACACAATAATACACAATGAGGGTTATAGAGGATATAATCAGGTAGAATGTATTAAAGGGGGAATAGAGGAGAAAATAAAGGAGTGAAATATAACCATGAGAGAGTAGCAGAAAAGATATAGGTATAGAAGAGAAGATATAGGAGATATAGGAGAGACGATAGGACAGGGGATGGTAGGCACTCTGGTGCACTTATTATTGTCCTGTACCAGCTGCCAAATGCTAATAGTTTTTTTAAAAAAGGGGGTGCCAAGGATGAGATGGATCTTTAAGAATGTTTTTAACTTTCTTAAGGCAGTGGGAGCTATGAAGCTCTTCTGAAGAGGGGAGAGGGCAACCAATTATCTTCTGGGCAGATATCCCTCTGGAGCAGTGATGGTGAACGAAAGAGTGTCCACACCCATAATCCAATGCCTGGGGAGGGTGAAAATTGCTTCCCCCATCCCCCGGAGGCCCTCTGGAGGCTGGAAATGTCCTGTTTCCCCACTTCTGGTTGGTCCAGTAGACTCGTGTTTTGACCTCCTCGGGCTCCAAAGGCTTCCCTGGAACCGGGGGAGGGTAAAAATGCCGCCTCCCACCCCCCTGGACTCCTGGAGGCTCTCTGGGAGCCAAGAACGTCCTCCCAGAGCCTTTGTGCGAGCGAAAAATCAGCTGGCCAGCACACACAATATACAGTGATACCTTGTCTTACAAACGTCTCGTCATACAAACTTTTCGAGATACAAACCCGGGGTTTACGATTTTTTTGCCTCTTCTTACAAACTATTTTCACCTTACAAACCCACCTCCGCCTCTGGAATGCCCCACCTCCGGACTTCCATTGCCAGCAAAGCACTCGTTTTTGCGATGCTGAGATTCCCCTGCAGCATCGCAAAAACACAGAAGTCTGGAGGTGGGGTTTCCCATGGAGGGGAGCCTCAGGGGAATCCCAGCAGTGCAAAAATGGGCACTTCGGCTGGCAAAAGAGGTTAATTTTGGGCTTGCATGCATTAATCACTTTTCCATTGATTCCTATGGGAAACATTGTTTCGTCTTACAAACTTTTCACCTTAAAAACCTCATCCCGGAACCAATTAAGTTTGTAAGACAAGGTATCACTCTACATTGGAGCTGAGCTAGGGCAACGGCTCGTGTGCCATAGATTCGCCATCACTGATCTGGAGCCCTGTCCTATCTGCCAATGTGCAATTGGAAACCATGCACAGGTGCAGTAAGTTAAAATGCTCTCTATGGTGCAGAATGACAAGAAGATGCTTTCAAAACTGACCCAACAAACGAGACTGGAAGAATATGGCATCTCATGCTTGAGTAGTAACACCGCTGCAGAAATTTGGAATTGTTCTCTTATGATACATCCCAAATAATTGAAAAAATGCAGAACTGGTACCAGCAAACATCTGCCGTAGCAGAACTGGGTGAATTACCTTAGATGGCATTGTTCAGTGGAATGGTAAAAAAAATAATAATCAAACATTGCACATTCAATATGTCTGCTGTTAGTGCCTGTGCAGAAAAAATGTTCAGAGTATAAAGAATCCAATTGTTCTTTTTTTTTTTAAGGCACTGATCCAGAAGAAATCATTTTGAATGCTTTTAGAGTTTTTGATCGAGAAGGAAAAGGTTACATAAAAGCAGATTAGTAAGTACAGTTTCGCTTTATTTTTTTTTTACAAAAAAATCCCTTTCTTTCCCATTGTTGTTCCTGTTGTCTGCATTTTATCTCTAGTATCGTACTTTGTTTCAATGACTTCTCCAACAGATCAAATCTATCCCCACAGAAAACAAATAAGCTTTTAGTCCAATTTCTGTGAGGCCACTGAAAGTTTTCAGTGCCTTGAGATTAAGATCCACATGAAATTGCTAAATATAGATCTTAAAGCACAGGAGAATTCAAAGATGTATTCAGATTATCCCTTCACTCCACCACTCGAAACAGAATACCCTATGAAACTAGACTTACAATCCTGGGTCTAGAAAGCTTAGAACTACAACGCCTTAAACATGATAGAAACATAGAAACATAGAAGACTGACGGCAGAAAAAGACCTCATGGCCCATTTAGTCTGCCCTTATACTATTTCCTGTATTTTATCTTACAATGGATATATGTTTATCCCAGGCATGTTTAAGTTCAGTTACTGTGGATTTACCAACCACGTCTGCTGGAAGTTTGTTCCAAGGATCTACTACTCTTTCAGTAAAATAATATTTTCTCATGTTGCTTTTGATCTTTCCCCCAACTAACTTCAGATTGTGTCCCCTTGTTCTTGTGTTCACTTTCCTATTAAAAACATTTCCCTCCTGGACCTTATTTAACCCTTTGACATATTTAAATGTTTCGATCATGTCCCCCCTTTTCCTTCTGTCCTCCAGACTATACAGATTGAGTTCATTTAGACTTTCCTGATACGTTTTATGCTTAATCTAAGTATTGCCCACAAGATCATATGCTGCAACATCCTGCCTGTCAACAACTACTTCAGCTTCAACCGCAATAACACAAGAGCACGCAACAGGTTCAAACTTAGTATCAACCGCTCCAAACTTGACTGTAAAAAATATGACTTTAGCAATCGTGTTGTTGAAGCGTGGAACTCATTACCAGACCTCTCCAGATTCCTTAGAGGTCAGTAAGGGGCAAGCATAAGTGCACTAGTGTGCCTTCCATCCCCTGTCCAATTGTCTCTCCTATATTTTATATATCTTTTCTCCCATTTATATATCCTTTCCTCTACTCTTCATTGATGTATTCTATTCTCATATCTCTTCTTCTATCCCTTCCCTGATATTTACTACTACATGTTTTTATTCTCTTTAACTTTCAATTTGTATTGGACAAAATCAATCAATAAAATAAATAAATAAATTATTACCAAAACCTGGCTTTCCAAAGGTGATTCAGCTAATCAAAAACTAGAGGAAAATTAACCAAGGAACAGCTTGCCTTCAGACGTTGTGAGAGCTTTACCACTGGAAGCTTTCAAGAAAAAGCTGGATTGCCATCTGTCAGAAATGGTGCAGGGTCTCCTGCTTAGGCGGGGGTTGGACTAGATGACCAACAAGGTCCCTTCCAGCTCTGTTATTCTGTTAAAACAGACCTGAGCAAAGTGCCGCCCGGGGGCCGGATGCAGCCCGCCCACTGTCTCTGATTGGCCCGCGGAGGTTGGAAGGAAGAAAGGAAGAAGAAATGAAGGGAGGAAGGAGAAATGGAGGGAGGAAGGAAGAAAGGAAGGAAGGAAAGAAGGAGAAATGGAGGGAGGAAAGAAGGAAGGAAGGAGAAATGGAGGGAGGGAGGAAGGAAGGAGAAATTCTCTTTCCATGCCCTTTTGCAAAAGTCCAATAAATGCTCATTTTTAAATTGTTCATTGGTTTCATTGGCCTTTCCAAGAAATTTAAAGGAAGGAAGGAAGGAAGGAAGGAAGGAAGGAAGGAAGGAAGGAAGGAAGGAAGGGGTGGGTGGTTATGGTAATTTATAATTATAATATAATTAACTCAGTTCTACCCAATAATATACAGTATTGGGTAGAACTGAGTTAATTATATTAATCCAGCCCTCTAAAACCATCCCAATTTCGCATGCGGCCCCATGGCAAAATTAATTGCCCACCCCTGTGTTAAAATCTGCCCCGTGATTTACTGTTATTTATTGTCTTGTTATTTTATTCCATCTTGTAGCAGGTTCTGAATTTGTGCAGTGCACAGAGTTTTCCGAGTAAGGTGGTTTAATGCATATTTTATGTTTATTTTTATTGCTTTTTAATTCATAACAAAAAGGAACAAAACGCAAACAAATAATGGTTACGGTCATCGTTTTTAACCTACTGTATTCTGTATAAATGAGTCTCCTATTTCATCACGCATCCATAAAAGTCTACGCTTATAGACAATCTGCTCACAGGTAGTTTAGTGCATATTTAAAATAAATTAATAAATAAGGACGCCTTCCTCATTATGCTGTCCTCCAGGTGGCATTAGGCAATGAATCAGGACCATACATTAGGTTCCAGTTAAGATGATTTACTGCTCATGCTTATACACAAGAATCTAATCAACAAATGATCAGCACTAAATTGACGCAGTAAAATACAAGAGTGATTGGACTTTTATGGGAATGTAAGAATTCTAGGCTTATTACTCACTTGACTCCATCCCTAGGCCCTGGCTGCTCTTCTCATAGAAACAGAAAATTGACGGCAGAAAAAGACCTCATGGTCCATCTAGTCTTCCCTTATACTATTTCCTGTATTTTATCTTAGGATGGATATATGTTTATCCCAGGCATGTTTAAATTCAGTTACTATGGATTTAACAACCACGTCTGCTGGAAGTTTGTTCCAAGCAGCTACTACTCTTTCAGTAAAATAATATTTTCTCATGTTGCTTCTGATCTTTCCCCCAACTAACCTCAGATTGTGTCCCCTTGTTCTTGTGTTCACTTCCCTATTAAAAAAACTTCCCTCCTGAACCTTATTTAACCCTTTAACTTATTTAAATGTTTCGATCATGCCCCCCCCTTTCCCTTCTGTCCTCCAGACTATACAGATTGAGTTCATTAAGTCTTTTCCTTCAGGTGGACTGGGAACACAGCTTCTATAATTCCCCACCACCTGCCAGTGGAGAATAATTGAGCTACTCATGCCAAAATATATTGAAAGAATCAGGCTGGCAAAAGCTACATTAACATGAGATCCAAACAGGATATTAGTATATGACCTATGGTGTGTGTGCCGCTGGTGGCATGTGGAGCCATATTGAAGGGCACATGAGGCATTGCCCTATGTCAGCTCCAGCTGATTTTCAGCCTTGGGGAAGGCTGTTTTGCCCTCCCAAGGCTTCAGGGAAGCTTCCCTGAAGCCCCGGAGTGCAAAAAAAAAACACCCAAGGGGGAAACCGGAAGTTTGGAAAAACAGACTTCCTGTTTGCCGCTGTGCTGTTTTTCATACTTTGAGGCTTTAGGAAGTTTCCCTAAAGGCTCTGGAGTGCAAAAAACAGCACAATATAGAAGTGCAGATGACAGACTCAATGATTCATCTGTAGAACATTGGGTAACATTGGGTAACAGTGTAACATTGATCCTTACATCTATCCTATGACTATATTTTGACATTCAGCACCATTTATACACTCCCATCATTTAGACCAGGGTGTCCAACTCAAGGCCCGGAGGCCAGATCCGGTTTATCGGGTGCTTAGATCTGCCTCGTGGGGCCGCCCTGGAAACAACAAAGGAAAGGCCTGTGGTGTCTGTGCCAGCAAAAAGTAAGCTTGGGAGGGTCATGTGAAGCCCGCCTGAGCTCCATTTTCACCGGCAGAGGGTTGCAGGAGACCATCACAGCTGAAAACAGAGCTCAACAGCGCATTTTCACTGGCAGAGCATACAGGCTGCCACAGGCGCCCCCGACACAAATGACAAGTGACACAAGTGATATCGAGCTGGCCACTCCCACTATGACCACGCCCCCTGGCCCACAGAGTTCAAACACAGTGAAGGGCTGCAAAAAAATTTACTACCACACTGTGGATGCGTCTTATTTTGTGGGTGTGGCATGCTGACCATGTGGCCAAGTGGGAGTGGCTTGATGATCATGTGACCGGGGGTGGCTTAAAGGTCATGTGACTGGCTTAAAGGTGGCCAACTTGATGTCACTCGTGTCAAGGGTTAGGGTTAGGGTGCCTGGCCTCTCCTCGCCTCAAAGAGATACAATTTCCCCATCTATTTACTATTGCTGAACTTCCAAAATATACTATTCTATAATTCTATGTATATATGCCATATGTGTACATATGCCTTTTATGTACATACATATTACACACAGGTACACAAAAATATACCTTATCTACTATATAAAGAGACTGTGTATGTACACACACACACGCACAGCTCTTCTAAAATTAAAACATTCCCAAAGCCCAGAAGGGAGAAAAAGAAAAAAAATGCAAAATTTTTCTACCGGTTCTGCGCACCTGAATGTACCTGTAGGAGCCCATCACTGGTCAATCACAATCCTACAGCCCTCAATGAAATTGAGTTAGACACCCCTGATGTATCCTAAGATTTTTATTAATATTGATTGTTTCTTCATTGCTTATTTGACCCCTATGACAATCATTAAGTGTTGTACCACATGATTCTTGACAAATGTATCTTTTTCTTTTATGTACACTGAGAGCATATGCACCAAAGACACTTGGCCAATAAAATTCTATTCTATTCTATTCTATTCTATTCTAGTCTGTTCTGTTCTATTCTATTTAGACATTGAAATCTAATTGTTATTTATTAGAGCCTCTCATTCATCTCTTAGAGAATTAGTCCTGTTCAAGAGAGGGTTGCTATTAATTAATAGCATTTTTCCATATTAAATTTGTTTAAAGGGGCACGAAATAGCAATAGCAAAATAACTCCCCTCCCCCTCAAACTTGGCCATGCTTGACCTTCTAACAGAAACGTTCTTGTCATTAACCTCCTTTTGGGGAGCATTTCGTTTTTTTCCACTGGAGATATTTTTACTTCTTGCTTGGGAAGCTATGACTCATTTGGAGGATTTGAAACAGATTGTATGTATACACACACCACCCACCCACACGTACATGCATATATGAATGCACCATCCTCCTAGGGCAGTGTTTCTCAACCTTGACCGTTTGAAGATGTGCGGACTTCAACTCCCAGAATTCCCCAGCCAGCAATGCTGCCTGGGGAATTCTGGGAGTTGAAGTCCGCACATCTTCAAACGGCCAAGGTTGAGAAACACTGCCCTAGGACATTCATATTCATGAGCCCCAAAATCAGGCACAAAGCATACTTGAACATCAGCAGGTACAAAACTGCAATTATTGTTTTCTGCTTTTCTCAAATAATAATAATAATAATAATAATAATAATAATAATAACAACAACAATAACAACAATAACAATAATAATAATAATAATAATAATAATAATAATAATAATTTATTAGATTTGTATGCCGCCCCTCTCCGCAGACTCGGGATGGCTTACCACAAGAATAGTAACAATATAACAATGTAACAAATCTAATATTTAAAAAACATCTAAAAACCCATCATTAAAAAACCATACAACACAAGCGTACCATACATAAACTATATAAGCCTGGGGGAGGTGTCTCAATTCCCCTATGCCTGGTGATACAGGCGGGTCTTAAGCAATTTACGAAAGACAAGGAGGCTGGGGGCAGTTCTGATCTCTTGGGGGAGTTGATTCCAGAGGGCCGGGGCCGCCACAGAGGAGGCTCTTCCCCTGGGTCCCACCAGACGACATTGTTTGGTCGACGGGACCCGGGGAAGACCAACTCTGTGGGTCCTTATTGGCTGCTGGGATTCGTGCAGCAGAAGGCGGGCGGTTCCGGAGGTATTCTGGTCAATTGCCCTAAGAAGAATCCCACATATCTGAATATAAGCAGAATTGGTTGGAAATTAATTGCATTCAAAATTTAGAATAGAACAGAATTCTTTATTGACCAAGACCACCAAGTGTGTCAGGGCCACCATCAGGAATTTTGGGGCCCCATACAGCCTAAGTGTCTGGGCCCCCCCGCTATTTTAAAACTATTTTAAGTCGCGAAGCCACTCCATCCCCCGGGGATCATTTCCCGCTTCACGCCAAGCGAGGCGGTCCCATAGGCCAGTGTTTCCCAACCTTGGCAACTTGAAGATATCTGGACTTTAACTCCCAGAATTCCCCAGCCAGCGAATGCTGGCTGGGGAATTCTGGGAGTTGAAGTCCAGATATCTTCAAGTTGTCAAGGTTGGGAAGCACTGCCATAGGCTATTTCAGGAACTGGGTTAAGCCGATTGTGTGGACTCATCCAGGAGAAAGAAAGAAGCGGGAATGACAAGGGAAAGAAAGATCCTGGCATCGGTCAGGCGGAGCGAGGCTTATTTACGGCTCCTTGGCACTTCTCCCTTCTTGTTGACAAAACCATGTGCTTTCTAGCGAGGGTAGAGGGGAGGGGGATCCCACACCTGGCAGCCACCGGAGAGGAGCTGGAAATGACGAGGGGAGAGAAAAAGCAGGGTACCAGCAGTCAGGCGGGTGTCTTGAGGGGGCACTCCCATCTGGAAGGAAGGGAAGAAAGGCGAGGGCGAGCTATGAAGGAAGGAAGGAAGGAAGGAAGGAAGGAAGGAAGGAAGGAAGGAATGGTAAAAGGGGCGATCAAGAGAGGAATGGGTGAATGAATGGACGGAGGGTGGGAGGGAAGGAAGGAAGGAAAGAGGGAAGGGACAGGAACAGAGGAAGGGTGCAAAGAAAGCAAGGAAAGGTGTGAAAGGGGAGAGTAAGAGAGGAAGGAGTGAAAGAAGGGAGTGAGGGAGGAAAGAAGGGAGGAAGGAGAAGGAAAGCAAGAAATGGAGGGAGGGAAGGAAGGAAAGAAAGAAAGAAAGGGGGAAGGGACAGGAACAGAGGAAGGAAGGAAGGAAACTTATGAAAGGGGAGAGTAAGAGAGGAAGGACTGAAGGAAGGGAGGGAGGGAAGAAGGTAGGAAGGAGAAAGAAAAGAAGAAATAGAGGAAGGGAAGGTAAAAGAGAGAAAGAAAAAAGAGCAAGAAAGAGAAAGAAAGAAAGAGAATGAAAGAGAAATAAAAAGAGAGAGGGGGGATGAAAGAAATGGAAGGAGGGAAGGAAGGAGAGAAAGAAAGAGGAAGAAAGAAAGCAAGAGAAAGAAAAAAGAATGAAAGAGCAAGAGAGAAAGAGAGAAAGAAAGAAAAAGAAACGAAATAAGGAAAGAAAGAGGAAAGAAAGAGAATGAAAGAGAAATAAAAAGAGAGGGGGAATGAAAGAAATGGAAAGAGGGAAGGAAGGAGAGAAAGCAAGAGAAAGAAAGAAAGCAAGAGAAAGAAAAAAGAATGAAAGAGCAAGAGAGAAATAGAGAAAGAAAGAAAAAGAAACGAAAGAAGTTGTGATTTTGACTATGCCGGCTCATTCCCTCCCCCGCTCCCCACAAACCACCTACCCCTCTACCGCAAGAGGGAAAAGCCCAAGGCACCGGGTTCTTCCCTTTCTCCCTCGCCCGCATCCTTGCCGCGGTGACTCACCAGGAGAAGGCTGGAGACCCACGCAGCTCCTCGGGGGGGCCTTGCGGAAGGCGGCGGCGGAAGACCCCATGGCCGGCGCTGGATGCGAGGAAGGATGCTTTCTGCGCGGGCGGAGGCCGAGAGCTGAAAAGGGCGCGCCTTGCCCACCCTCGCCGGAAGAGCTGCCCATCTAGCAGTCCCGCTGCCCCATTGCCCGGCAGGGGATGATGGGCAAGGGACGCCTTGGGGAAGGAGGGCAGGGCGGGAAGGGAAGGAGGGGGCTGGTGGGGGTTTAGGAAAGGGGAGCCCGCCGGGCACAAGGGAACGCTGGCCGCGTGGGGCTCCGAGACCAGCCTTGCAGCTCCTCGGCGGGAGGAGCCGAAAGCCACCGGGAGAGGACTGGGCTCAGCAGGAGAACCGCCACCCCCCCCATTATTCAATTTCCCCGGGCCCGGTACGCCGCTCCCAGTAATACCCGTCTATCGGCGGCCCTGAGTGTGATTGGACACACAAGAAATTTGTCTTTGGTGCATTTGCTTTCAGTGTACATAAAAGAAAAGATACATTTGTCAAGTATCATGCGGCACAACACTTATTGTCATAGGGTACAAATAATCAATCAGGAAACTATCAATATTAACATTAACGTGTCTACAACACTCCATGGCCTGCATTGTCTGCCGATCAATTTCCGGTCACAATTCAAAGTGTTGGTTATGACCTTTAAAGCCCTACATTGCATTGGACCAGAGTACCTCCGGAACCGCCTGCTACCGCACGAATCCCAGCGACCGATAAGGTCCCGCAGAGTTGGCCTTCTCCAGGTCCCGTCAACTAAACAATGTTGTTTGGCGGGCCCCAGGGGAAGAGCCTTCTCTATGGTGCCCCAGTCCTCTGTAATCAACTCTCCCCGGAGATTAGAACTGCTCCCACCCTCCTTGTCTTTCGTAAACTGCTCAAGACCCACCTATACCGCCAGGCATGGGGGATTTGAGACACCTTTCCCCCAGGCTCCTTATAATTTATGTTTGGTATGTATGTGTTATCTGGTTTTAATATGATAGGGTTTTAGTTATTTCTTTTAATATTAGATTTGTGCTACTATAATATTGTTTTTATTATTGTTGTGAGCCGCCCCGAGTCTTCGGAGAGGGGCGGCATACAAATCTAATAAATTATTATTAATATTATTATTATTATTATTATTATTATTATTATTATTATTATTGTTATTATTAATCATAAGGATACAAGTTACAGTCATACAGTCATAAGTTGGAGGAGATGGGTGATAGGAACAATGAGAAAAACTAATAGAAATAGTAATGCAGCCTTAGTGAACAGTTGGACAGTGGTGAGGGAATTATTTGTTTAGGAGAGTGATGGCTTTCAGGGGAAAAACTGTTGTTGTGTCTAGTTGTTCTGATGTGCGACATTTTGTGGGTAGGAGTTGAAACAGTTTATGACCAGGATGCGAGGGGTAAGTACACGTGCAGTATACAGGTCCTCAATGGAAGACAGGTTGGCAGCAATTGTTTTTTTCTGCAGTTCTGATTATCCTCTGAAGTCTCTGTCACTCTTGTTGAGTTACAGAGCCGAACCAGACAGTTGTAGAGGTACAGATGACAGACTCAATGATTGCTCTGTAGAACTGTATCATTTAGCCTTCAGCCAACCTATTTCTAAGGCCTGGAATATCTGAGGCTTTCCCCTCTGCACTAGTGGGGTGGATTCTCCTGTATCTTGCTTTCTGCCTTATCTAATTAGCTAAAGGGATGCTCAGTTTTCTGTCTAACAGGAAATCAATGAAGTGGGTAGTAATTTCTAGGAGTGGGAATTCAGTCTTCTTCAATCCTTCACTGGAATAGTTGCAACATTTTCTGCCAATTTATTTTATGGGAGTTTTCTGTCTTGTTAAACAAGGTCAGCAACTATCTAAGACAGTTGTTGTTTTAGGATGGGGCAAGGGCCTTGGGGAACCATCAAACAAATGGATTTCGGAGAACCATCAAACAAATGGATTTTTTTTTAAAAAAAAAGCTAATTAATTGGTACTTTTCCATTAAACTCATCCATGAAATTATAATCTCAAAAGTTATTTTACAATCTGAGGTTTTTCCACACCCTTCTCTGTACTGATTTCAATGGATAAAAAAGTAACAGGGGAATTGGGCACCGATGTAACACATAAACAGAAGAAAATGTTAGGAGTGAGACAATGAAAAGAACTTTTAAAGTATAGAAACATAGAAACATAGAGGACTGACGGCAGAAAAAGACCTCATGGTCCATCTAGTCTGCCCTTATACTATTTCCTGTATTTTGTCTTACAATGGATATATGTTTATCCCAGGCATGTTTAAATTCACTTACTGTGGATTTACCAACCACGTCTGCTGGAAGTTTGTTCCAAGGATCTACTACTCTTTCAGTAAAATAACATTTTCTCACGTTGCTTTTGATCTTTCCCCCAACTAACTTCAGATTATGTCCCCTTGTTCTTGTGTTCACTTTCCTATTAAAAACACTTCCCTCCTGAACCTTATTTAACCCTTTAACATATTTAAATGTTTCGATCATGTCCCCCCTTTTCCTTCTGTCCTCCAGACTATACAGATTGAGTTCATTAAGTCTTTCCTGATACGTTTTATGCTTAAGACCTTTCACCATTCTTGTAGCCCGTCTTTGGACCCGTTCAATTTTGTCAATATCTTTTTGTAGGTAAGGTCTCCAGAACTGAACACAGTATTCCAAATGTGGTCTCACCAGCGCTCTATATAAAGGGATCACAATCTCCCTCTTCCTGCTTGTTATACCTCTAGCTATGCAGCCAAGCATCCTACTTGCTTTTCTTACTGCCCGACCACACTGCTCACCCATTTTTAGACTGTCAGAAATCACTACCCCTAAATCCTCCTCTTCTGAAGTTTTTGCTAACACAGAACTGCCAATGCAATATTCAGATTGAGGATTCCTTTTCCCCAAGTGCATTATTTTTCATTTGGAAACATTAAACTGCAATTTCCATTGCTTTGACCATTTATCTAGTAAAGCTAAATCATTTACCATATTACAGACGCCTCCAGGAATACCAACCCTATTGTATTTTCTATGTGACAAGATGGGAGGTCCATATTGGAAGCAAATACATTTTGATTTTGATTTTTTCTTGAATTGGCTTTTGAATTTTCTTTCATGGCAGCTCTGGCCCTCTTCAATAATTAGATAATTTAATTAAATATTTTTTTAAAAAGATTTAGGGGAAAAGATTTTGAGGAAGATCCTCACCTGCCCTCTACACACACAACAGTTCATCTATTTATTAGAGTTTTCTCTCGCTTTTATTATTTTTATAAACAACTCAAGGTGGCAAATTGTTCATTCCTCAAACTGTTCAAGGAAATAAATGCCTTCAGGACTTTGAAACATAGAAACATAGAAGATCGCGGGCAGAAAAAGACCTCATTGTCCATCTAGTCTGCCCTTATATTATTGTGGCCAACACAATCCTAAACTGCATCAACAGGGCAATACACTCCAAGACCAGGGAAGTCTTAATACCACTCTACTATGCCCTGGTCTGACCACACCTGGAGTACTGTATTCAGTTCTGGTCACCACACTTCAAAAGAGACATTGAAACTCTGGAGAAGGTGCAAAAAGGAACAACCAAGATGATTAAGGGACTGGGAACCAAGACTTACGAAGAGAGACTGAGGGAACTGGGCATGGATAGTGTTGTATCCTTGTAAATAGTTTGTTCCTTTTGAAAACGCTGTCTGAGCTGGAAACAGGAAGTTGCTCCTGATTGGCTCAGACGCGGGCTGCTCTCTTTTGGCGGGAGCCGCAAATGTATAAAAAGAGCGGTTTCTCCCCAGGTAGAGCAGACGTGTTCCGCTGATTGTCACTTCTCCTTTTAAGAGCTGAATAAAGGAACCGTCTTTACTTAGCCTGTCTCTGGACTCTTCACTGGCGACGACGGACGGAAGAACCACGCGTGCAAAATGAACAACCTTCAAATCGGCCGGGCTCCTGAGTTCTTCGATCCGGAGAAATCCTCCTGGGACGCCTACATAGCCAAGTTCGAGATCTTCCTCGAAGCCGCGGGAATAAGGGACGCCGACGCCAAACGAAAGCGGGCAATCTTCCTGAACTACTGCGGCCCAGAAATATTCGATCTCACCCAGACTCTCACCGATCCGCTCCCAGCCAAATCCGTCGCTTGGGACGTCCTGCAAACCAAGCTCACGAGCCATTTCAAGCCTACGAAACCAGCCGTCGTTTTCCGGCACCAGTTTTCAAGAATGGCCCAGCTCGAATCCGAATCCATTAATCAGTTCGCTACGCGTCTTCGACCGGTGCTTTCAAAATGCAAATTTGATAGCCCGGAAGCTCGCCTCACTGATGCCTTAATTTTCGGCATGAGAAATGCCATGGTCCGGAACAAGCTCCTCACCGAAGACGAGCCGTCTCTCCAGGCAGTAATCAAGCTGGCACAAACCGCAGAGGTTGCCGACGCTGCTGCCAAAGAGCTGAAGGAGCATGACAAGCGAGAAGTCATCGCCAAGATCGACTCCACGTTTTCCCGCGCTGAGGCCCCAGACGACCTCAGCCCACCAGCCCTCAACGAGGACAGCTGTTTCCTGCTGCAACAGGACCAACCGAGACAACCCAGATACCCTCGCCCCGTCGCCCCCTGCGCCGGCTGCCGAGGAAACCATCCGCGCCAACGCTGCCCCTTCCGGGACACCATTTGCCGCCGCTACAACCGATGCGGCCATATCACCGAAGCCTGCAGAGCACCTTTACCTGAGGAATCTTTCTCCACTCCTCGTCCTCCTCGTTTCCAGACTCAAACACCTCAACCGCGCGAAACCCGGTTTCCCCGGTTTTCTGGCCGCAAGAACTACTCAACCGCTAACCGCGACTACTCAAGAGGTAACAATCAATTTTCCGTGAATAGCACGGCAACAAAAAATGGGGGCAAGATTGTAATCTCACTGCTCCTAAACAACAAGCCATGCTCTATGGAACTTGATACGGGGTCTAAATACACCATTATGCCGTGGGAAAAGCTTATAATGTACATGCCTAGCCTCTCAAAGTCTGACCTTTTACAAACCTCATTGGTAATTAGAGATTTTCAAGGGGAAAATAATACCTGTTCTAGGCCAAGTGAATGTACCTATTATGTTTAAGACTGTTAAATGTACCCTTCCTATGATTGTTGTTACAGAGGCTAGACACTCTCTCCTGGGTTTGGCTTGGATGGAACCATTGGGAATTGAAATTTCTGGTATATGTACTGTTAACTCTGATAGCATGCCTAACTTCTTACAGGAATTCCCAGAAGTGTTTAGCCCCACCTTGGGATCGTATAAAGGGCCCCCTATCTCCTTTTCTATTGACCCCAAGGTCCCTCCTGTCCGGCTCAAACCTCGCAGGGTACCCCTCCCGCTCCTTCCCAAGCTTGACCTACAGCTAGATAAGCTCATAAGCCAGGGCATTTTAGTTCCTGTAGAGCAGGGGCCATGGGAAACACTCATAGTTACGCCTCTTAAACCGGATGGCTCTTTGAGGGTTTGCGCTGACTATAAGTCTACGCTCAACAAAGCCCTCCAACATCACCCTTACCCCATTCCAGTGGTACAACAGCTCCTTCACTCCCTGGGGGAAGGGAAAGTGTTCGCAAAAATCGATTTAGCCCAAGCTTACCAGCAACTCCCTGTCGATGAACCAACAGCACTCGCACAGACAATTGTCACCCACAGGGGTGCATTTAAATGTACCAGATTACAATTTGGGGTAAGCATAGCTCCCGGGATTTTTCAAAGCATAATGGAACGTTTGTTGTCAGGAATTAAAGGGACCATTCCCTATTTTGATGACATTTTAATTTCAGGAGAAAACCAATCTCAACTCAACAGAAGAATAAGAGAAGTATTACATAGACTACAAGATAAAGGGTTAAGAATCAAACCTGACAAATGTGTGTGGGGAACCAACAGTGTAGAATTCTTAGAATCGATGGGGAAGGCATACACCCCACTACTGAAAAATTAAAAGGCATCAGGGAAGCCCCAGAGCCACAGAATAGAACAGAATTGCAGGCATTCTTAGGCCTTCTAAACTTTTACTCTGTCTTTTTAAAACAGAAGGCAACAGCAGCAGAGCCTCTACACTGACTACTTCAGAAAGGAACCCTTTGGACATGGGGGAGAACTGAGCATGAAGCCTTCTTACAAATAAAGCAGTTATTAACTTCCGCAAGTGTAGTAGTCCAGT
Organism: Erythrolamprus reginae; assembly: GCF_031021105.1. Classification (NCBI taxonomy): domain Eukaryota; kingdom Metazoa; phylum Chordata; class Lepidosauria; order Squamata; family Dipsadidae; genus Erythrolamprus; species Erythrolamprus reginae. The sequence continues at coordinate 403,636,949 of NC_091950.1, read as the reverse complement.
ATAGCACTTTACTACCCGTCAGGCTTATGTGCGATGCGTCCCCATATGGCATGGGAGGGGTCTTGGCACATGTGTTGCCAAATAATACAGAAGCCCCAATTGCTTTCTTTTCAAGGACAATGACAAATACGGAGAGAAATTACAGCCAACTAGATAAGGAGGCTCTAGCGTTAGTGGCCGGGGTGAAGAAGTTTCATAATTATCTCTTTGGCAGGAGTTTTGAATTGGTTACCGACCACAAGCCTTTACTAGGCCTCTTAGCCCCCAACAAACCAACTCCCCCATTTATGTCTCCAAGATTAATCAGGTGGGCCTTGTTCCTCTCAGGATACCAGTACGAGCTCATTCACAAAGGGGGTAAAACCATCAACCACGCAGATGGTCTCAGTAGGTGCCCAATGGCAGAGTTAGTAGAGGACCCTGCCCCATCTGCTGATGTTTTAATGATAGAGCTCGAAGATAACCCACTAACAACAGCAAGGGAGGTGGCTGCACACACGCAGCAAGACCCAATTTTGAAAAAGGTGATAAACTGTGTACTTAAGGGGTGGCAGAATGACTCTGTAGAATCTGATTTAAGTGATTTTAAAACCAAAAGATTGGAATTGTCATATGTTAAAGGTTGCCTGTTGTGGGGTGATCAGGTAATCATTCCTGAGAGTCTAAAGACCAAAGTACTCACAATGTTACATGTGGGCCATCCTGGTATTGTCAGGATGAAGGGCCTAGCTAGGGGGCACTTATGGTGGCCAGGTCTGGATACTGATATTGAAAAGTGGGTAGCCAAGTGTGATCCATGCCAAGAGTCTCGGCCTAACCCCCCCCCCCCAAAACAACTCCAGCAGAGTGGGAACAACCTGCAGGGCCTTGGTCCAGGGTCCATATTGATTTTGCAGGGCCAGTGGGGTCACAATATTTCTTAATAGTGGTAGATGCATTTTCCAAGTGGGTGGAAATCATTGCAATGAATAATATAACCACGAGTGCCACAATTAAGGTTCTGCGCCATTTGTTTGCCACCCATGGCTGTCCTGACATCTTAGTGTCAGACAATGGACCCCAATTGACAGCCAGGCAATTTGAATTATTTTTAGATAACTTGGGGGTCAGACATGCTCTCATCTCGCCTTACTCGCCCTGGGCTAATGGTTTGGCAGAACGATACGTTCGGGTGGCTAAAGAGGCATTGTGCAGGTCAGGCCCTGGAGATGTACAACAGCATCTGGACCAATTTTTGTTAACACAACATATTACACCAAATTCCCACACACACATAAGCCCTGCTGAAATACTAATGGGAAGGAAACTTAGGTCCCCACTGGATAGGTTACACCCAAGGTTTTGTACTCATAATCCTATGAATGTGAACTCTGAAAGACAATTGTATTTGGGTCAAAGTGTTTTTGCAAAGAATTTTGATGGGGGTTTGAATTGGATGAAGGGAATAATTGTACAACAAACTGCTCCTAAAACATACATTGTAAAATTGGATGATGGTCGAATGTGGAAGCGGCACATTGACCATGTACGAAAGCGCATTGAAACCTCCCCTGAACAAACCGCTAAAACAGACTCTCCCACTCTAATAGACTGTAACGCGCAACCCGCATTAATGGACATTCAAGTGGACTTATCCAGTCAGGAAGGGTCCTCCAGCGACGCCGAGCCGTCTTCATCCTCAGAGGTCGGTGTTGTGCCTGCCCAATCGACTCAGCGGGCCGGAGCTCAAACTAGGCCCCAGCCGCACTGGGGAAGTACAGGCGAACCGACCTCCACCGTTGGAAGCGAGGACTCAAATGAACTGCGCAGGTCGGAGCGAGCCCTGCAAAGACCGAGCAGATTGGAGGACTTCGTCACGTGGCTTTCTTGAGTGATGTATTCTGACTAAGGAGGGAGGGGTGTTGTATCCTTGTAAATAGTTTGTTCCTTTTGAAAACGCTGTCTGAGCTGGAAACAGGAAGTTGCTCCTGATTGGCTCAGACGCGGGCTGCTCTCTTTTGGCGGGAGCCGCAAATGTATAAAAAGAGCGGTTTCTCCCCAGGTAGAGCAGACGTGTTCCACTGATTGTCACTTCTCCTTTTAAGAGCTGAATAAAGGAACTGTCTTTACTTAGCCTGTCTCTGGACTCTTCAGATAGCCTAGAGAAAAGGAGGGCCAGAGAGGACATGATAGCAGTCTACAAGTATGCGAGGAGATGTCACAGAGAGGAGGGGATCACTTTATTCTCCAGGGTACCAGAGGGCCGGATGAGGAACAACGGCTGGAAGCTGACCAAGGAGAGATTCAACATGGAGATAAGGAGGAACTTCCTGACGGTCAGAGAGATCAACCAATGGAACAACCTACCAGAGGACGTTGTGAACTCCAACACTCTGGACATTTTTAAGAGAAGATTGAACTGCCACTTGACTGGTGTGCTATAGGGTTCCTGCTTAGGCAGGGGGTTGAACTTGATGGCCTTCATGGTCCCTTTCAACTCTAACAATAAACAACAATATTTCCTGTATTTTATCTCAGGATGGATATATGTTTATCCCAGGCATGTTTAAATTCAGTTACTGTGGATATGTCTGCTGGAAGTTTGTTCCAAGCATCTACGACTCTTTCATTAAAATAACATTTTCTCACGTTGCTTCTGATCTTTCCCCCAACTTACCTCAGATTGTGCCCCCTTGTTCTTGTGTTCACTTTCCTATTAAAAACACTTCCCTCCTGAATCTTATTATTTCAGGAGGGACTTCAGAGTGAAAGCCAGATTTTGAGGAAATTTTAATAAAATGAGGAGTGGAATACAAGAGGCTTCAATTTATGAGGCTCAGTTTAGGAGCCGTGGTGACGCAATGGTTAGAATGCAGTATTGCAGGGGAGCAGCGGTCCAATCTTGGCAACTTTAAGACTTGTGGACTTCAATCCCCAGAGTTCCTCATCTAACTTTGCTGGCTGAGGAATTCTGGGAGTTAAAGTCCACTAGTCTTAAAGTTGTCAAGGTTGGAGATCCCTGCTTTGGAACCTTTCTGGGCACATATCCAGCCATGAAATACCATGTTATTTGGCCCCATGAAATCCTTCTCAAAGCAGCATCCCAATTAATAAAACACAATTGTTTTCCATTTCTGCTTAAGTAGCCCTGTAGGATTTACCAATCCTGTTTTAATACTGGAGATCGTGTCATCTGGTGTGCCACATCAAGGCCACTGGACGGGCATTTGTTTATGAAAATCTTATGAAGACCTGTGATCTTGTTCTTGTTGGACATCTTTCCTTTTCATGCCCCTGGGGAAACGAATATGGAAAACAACTGCAGAAAGTTCTCTGTTTGGAAAATCTGCATTTTTTGTTTCTCTATAAAATAAATAATGGAAAATGTGCAGGGATTCCCACCCCCCCAGGCCTCTTTATATGTCAAGATGTGAAGTGCTTAGAATTGTATCTGAATTTGCATTTATTCATCCTTGCCTTGTCCTTTCCCATTCTATCTACCTCTTTCCTTGGAATATTTTTTCCTCGAAACTACTACTTGCTTGTAACTAAAAGAGGCAGTAACTTTCTGAAAAAGAAGTTGAACTAAAAATGTCTGTATCTGGTGGCATTTAAAGATTAACACATTGACTATTATTATTGTTGTTGTTGCTGCTGTTGTTGTCATTGTCATTGTCATTGTCATTGTTATTGTTAATTAGAGTTGGAAAGGACATTGTAAGTTATCTAATCAAACCCCCTCATTAAAGCAGAAGTCCCTACATCATTTCTCCCTTTGTAAGAGAGCCATTGTGGGGCTTCCTAGATTCGCCCACGTTTCTGCAACACTCCGTGGCCTGCATTGGCTGCCGATCAGTTTCCGGTCACAATTCAAAGTGTTGGTTATGATCTTTAAAGCCCTGCATGGCATTGGACCAGAGTACCTCCGGAACCGCTTGCTACCGCACAAATCCCAGCGACCGATAAGGTCCCACAGAGTTGGCCTTCTCTGGGTCCCGTCGACCAAACAATGTCGTTTGGCAGGTCCCAGGGGAAGAGCCTTCTCTGTGGCAGCCCCGGCCCTCTGGAATCAACTCCCCCCAGAGATTAGAACTGCCCCCACCCTCCTTGTCTTTCGTAAATTACTCAAGACCCATCAATACTGCCAGGCATGGGGGAGTTGAGACACCTTTCCCCCAGTGTTTTTTTTTAATATATTTATGTTTGGTTATGTATATGTTGTTTGCTTTTTTAAATATGATAGGGTTTTATGTGCTTTTTAATATTAGATTTGTTTTCGCTGGAATATTGTTTTTATTATTGTTGTGAGCCGCCCTGAGTCTTCGGAAAGGGGCGGCATACAAATCTAATAAATTGAATTGAATTGAATTGAAAGTCTCAAGTGTTGGATCTCCCATGACCTCCGCAGTCAAACCGTTCCACTGGCTGATCACTCTCACCATCAGAAAGTTCCTCCTTATTCTCAGGTTGAATCTTTCTTTGGTCAGCTTCCATCCATTATTCCTCAACTGACCTTCTGGTGTCTTGGAAAATAGTCAGACCCCTTCCTCTGTGGGGCAGACCCTCAAGTATTGGAACACTGCTATCATGTCTGCCCTGGTCCTTCTCTTTGCTAGACTGGCCATGCCCAGTTCCTGCAACTACTCTTCGTTTGTTTTAGTTTCCAGTTCCCATATCATCTTGGTTGTTCTCTTTTGTACTTTCTCTAGAGCAGTGGTTCTCAACCTTTCTAATGCTGCGACCAGTTAATACAGTTCCTCATGTTGTGGTGACCCCCAACCAAAAGTCTAGAGCCAATTCTCCCAACAGAGCTTTAAGCTGATTGGCAAGAAAGTCAGAGGGACACCCCCACAGTAAACGCCTGATTGGTTGGATTGTAAAATATGTTCCAAGGCGCCAAAGTAGAAGCTTTAGTTCCTAACACCATGGGAAATTTATCTTTTCCCCTGGTCTTAGGCGACCCCTGTGAAACGGTCCTTCGACCCCCAAAGGGGTCCCGACCCCCAGGTTGAGAATCACTGCTCTAGAGTTTCAATGTCTTTTTTCTAATGAGGTGACCCAAACTGGATGTAATATTCCAGGTGTGGTCTAACCAAGGCTTTATAGACTATGGAAAAGGAGAATTTTATGGACTCAATCTACTTCAGTGACTGGTGTATTTATTTGAGAATGGGACTATCAAGCCATTAGGAAGCAACAAACTAGATATTATTCTAGTTCAACATTTTTCAGCCTTGGGAACTTTAAGATGTGTGGACTGCATTGTCCTGCCCCATTCAGTATGGGGGAGAAAGAGGAAGAGGTATCTTATAGTATATAACACATGGAAAATAGTGAAAACAATTCCTTTTTTCATCTTTCAGTAATCATACCACACATATATACTGTACATAGGTAGTTCTCAGCTTACAGCAGTTTGTTTAGTTATAACACAGTGAAAAAAATGACTGATGACCATTTTTCACACAACTGTTAAAGCATCCCTGTAGCCATGAGATCAAAATTCAGGTGCAGTGTCCCTGGATCAGATGATGCCCCCACCACCTTCTGTCAAGCCCAGTCACTGGGGAAGTTAGATTCATATAACAACCATGTTACTAATTTAACAACCACAGTGAGTCACTTGACAACTGTGGCAAGAAAGGTCATAAAATGGGACCAAAGTCACTTACCAAAAGTTTTGCTTAGCAATATAAATTTTGAGCTCAATTGTGGTCATAAGCCAAGAACTACCTATACTATTTACCACTATCAATTTTCTTTTTTGTACTAGAAACAGCATTGCATTGATAAAGCAACTTGGCCAATCCCCTTTCTCTCTCTCTCTCTCTCTTTCTTTCTTTCTTTCTTTCTTTCTTTCTTTCTTTCTTTCTCTCTTTCTCTCTTTCTCTCTTTCTCTCTTTCTCTCTTTCTCTCTTCCTTCCTTCCTTCATTAATTAATTAATTTATTTATTGCATTATTGCAACATTGCAATAAATAAATAGTTTTATTATTATTATTATTATTATTATTATTATTATTATTATTATTATTTAGATTTGTATGCCGCCCCTCTCCGTAGACTCGGGGCGGCTCACAGCAATAATAAAAACAACGTACAACAAATCTAATATTTAAAAATATCTAAAAAACCCTTATTTAACAAACAAGGCATACACACAAACATACCATGCATAAACTATATAGGCCTGGGGGAGATGTGGTGGAAGGTCTTAAGCATAAAACGTATCAGGAAAAACTTAATGAACTCAATCTGTATAGTCTGGAGGACAGAAGGAAAAGGGGGGACATGATCGAAACATTTAAATATATTAAAGGGTTAAATAAGGTTCAGGAGGGAAGTGTTTTTAATAGGAAAGTGAACACAAGAACAAGGGGACACAATCTGAAGTTAGTTGGGGGAAAGATCAAAAGCAACATGAGAAAATATTATTTTACTGAAAGAGTAGTAGATCCTTGGAACAAACTTCCAGCAGACGTGGTAGATAAATCCACAGTAACTGAATTTAAACATGCCTGGGATAAACATATATCCATCCTAAGATAAAATACAGAAAATAGTATAAGGGCAGACTAGATGGACCATGAGGTCTTTTTCTGCCGTCAGACTTCTATGTTTCTATGTTTCTATGTCCCAATTCCCCCATGCCTGACGGCACAGGTGGGTTTTAAGGAGTTTACGAAAGGCAAGGCAATTGCATTTATATGCTGCTCAATCCAGAATGGACTCTGAGCGGCTAATCTTTGTGCTTTATTTTATTATTTTATTTTATTTTGCTTTCTTTTGTTTACTTGATGTATTTTATTTGATACAGTATGAAAGAAGTGCTCATGACGCAGGCAGACCGGTTCACTGAGGAAGAGGTAAGATTTTATGTGCATCCCACATCATTTTATTTAATTTTCATGGCAGGAAGTGCTGGGAAGGATTTTGTGGTCAAAACGTGATGTAAAGAATGTTAATATTTCCACAAGAATTTGGAGATTCTTGTGGAAAAAAGCTCTAAAAAGCTGTTACCTCTCCACTCCCTCCACCCCAAATTAGGACTCTAACAGGTCCAGATTGTGGTAAGAGGGATTGTTCTTATTTTCTCTACCACAGTCCCGTGGCTCCAGTGCAGATATGGGATTCAGCAGGTTCTAAGAGCCGGGGTGGCACAGTGGTTAGAGTGCAGGACTGCAGGCTACTTCAACTAGCTGTAGTTCAGCAGTTCAAATTTCACCACCGGCTCAAGGTTGACTCAGGCCTCCTGACTTCACGTGGAGTTAGAGAGTTCAGCCTGACACCTCCATTCTTCCAAGGTGGGTAAAATGAGGACCCAGATTATTGGGGGCAATATGCTGATTCTGTAAATCGCTTAGTGAGGGCTGTAAAAACTCGACTGCAGAAAATACGACTTTAGTAACTGAGTACAGTGTTCCCTTGACTTTCGCGGGGGATACATTCCAAGACCGCCCACGAAAGTCAAATTTCCACGAAGTAGAGATGCTACCTTTCTTTCCTTCCTTCCTCCACCTCCATCCTCCATTCCTGGTTTTACTTACCCCCAGAACCCACAGGGGCAACGGGGCAGCAAGCAGGGGGCTTTGCTGCACTCACTGCGGCGGGCAGCAGGAAGGCTCCAAGAATTAAAGGGGTGGGATCGGAAAGCTGGGGCACAAACGGAGCTTTTATTTAAAGAAGCAGAATGGCTGAGGGGGAGGGGGAGAGGAGAGTTAAAACGCACAGTATTGTACATCGGGCAGCCCCAGAAAGCCCCAGAAAAGCCTTGGTGTGCAAAGAAACCACGGAGTATTTTTTTAATAATATTTTTTTGAAAAACCGTGGTATAGACTTTTCATGAAGTTCGGACCCGCGAAAATCGAGGGAACACTGTAGTTGATGCATGGAACTCACTACCAGACTCTGTAGTATCTTCACCCAACTCTCAAAACTTTGCTCTTATACTATCCACTGTTGACCTCTTCCGATTCCTAAGAGGTCAGTAAGGGGTGTGCATAAATGCACCAGCATTCCTTCCGTCCCCTGTCCTAATGTTTCTTTTTTTACTAGTATCATGTATATGGATATTATATCTTTGTATACCAGCAATATGTACTTGACAGAACGAACAAATAAAATAAATAAATGCTATCGCTATTGTTCTAACCAGTTCTAGAGAACCGGTAGAGGAAATTTTGCGTAGTTTGGAGAACCAATAAATACCCGCTTTGAGTGGCTTCACTCCCCCATCTATTCTCTGCCTCCCAAGTTCCAGCTAATGGGGAAGAAATGGGGATTTTGCAGTAACCTTTCCCTGGAGTGGGGTGGGAATGGAGATTTCAGAGTATCCTTCCCCTGCCATACCCATCAAGCCACACCACACCCACCAAGCCATGCCCACAGAACCAATAGTAAAAAAAATATTAAATCCCACTGTGCTGTCCCCAGAGACAGAGATAGTTGGACTGTATTTAGGCATGTCTCTTTAAGATATTGCATTAGGGGAAATGTAGTGAAATTGCACTCTGGGTAATGTAGATCTACATGTGACCACATTTGTGTATTCCTATTGGCTCTGACTCGGGATGAGGGGTAATTGGAGAGAACATTCCAGAGGATCTTTGTCTTCACCCACTAAGCCAGCCAGCATGTTGATGCTACCCCTAGAGCCCACCCACCTCTGCTTCAGTGTCTATGCTGAACACTGCAAAAAGGACTCTGTTGATTTCAAGGGGGTGTACTTTACAATGAACACCACTTGTGTGTAATCCAACTGTGTCCTCCATAAGATTCCACTCTAGCATCTCCTCCATTCAGGAATGCTAACTAATTAAAGGGAGGGAGGGAGGGAAGGAGAGGATGAACTGGTCGGACGTATTCGTGATGTCAAAGCTCCGCCCATGGAATTCCCTATTGGGATTTCCCACCTCCTTTCCAGCTTCCAGATCAGCAGAAAACGCCACCACCGATCGCAGAAACGGCGCTCCCCTGAGCGCCGCCGCCCGGCTGTAACCTTCTGAAACAGCCAGGCGAAGCGCCATTTTGCGATTTTTTTCCTTTTTGCACGCATTAATTGCTTTTACATTGTTTCCTATGGGAAACAATGTTTCGTCTTACGAACTTTGCGCCTTATGAACCTACTTCTGGAACCAATTAAGTTCGTAAGATGAGGTATTACTGTATTTACATTTAAAAACAACATTGAAAATAGAAAACAGAATAGAGACAAAAAAGCACATCAAGAAACAAAACAAGAAAAAAAGTTATCTATTTTTATCTATACACGTTATATACATGTATGTATAACGGCAACAATTCACACAATTTTGACAAATGTGCCCCTTGCAATGGATGGTTTTTTTTGCTGGAAATGGCCTAACCTCCTAGTTTCTAGGAAAATGCATTGTAATTGTATCGGGTGAAGGTAGAACATTGCAACCAGCTATTTATTTATTTATTTATTATTTAGATTTGTATGCCGCCCCTCTCCGCAGACTCGGGGCGGCTCACAACAAAGTGAAACAATTTACAACAAATCTAAATTACAGTTTAAAAATATTTTAAAAACCCCATTTTCTAAACAAACATACATACAGACATACCATTCATAAATTGTATATGCCCGGGGAAGATGACTCAGTTCCCCCATGCCTGACGACAAAGGTGGGTCTTAAGGAGTTTACGAAAGGCAAGGAGAATAGGGGCAGTTCTAATCTCCGGGGGGAGTTGGTTCCAGAGTGTCTATAAAAGCGAGTCAATTAACAAACACTTGAAATGCGGTCATGAGATTGCGGCAGGGGTGAAATTCAACAGGTTTGGACAGGTTCTATAGAACCGGTGGTGACGATTATGCGCAGGTCAGAGAACCACTAAATCCCACCATTGACAGGCTCTGCCTCTCCCCTCCACTCACTCCTTTTCTCCTCCTTTTCAGGCTCATACACACAGAACAAACATGAGAAAGAGGCAAAAAGCAGCCAGGTTGAACACTAGAAGACTTGGCCGAAATTTTCTGTCGGTTCTGTGGGCGTGGCTTGGTGGGGTGGTGCTTGTTGAATATGTAAATATGCAAATTATAAAAGGGTAGCCAATGTTCAGATTTACATGTATTGTGTTGATTGGCTGTTCTGTTCAAGTGGGAAAATTATAACAATGTCAACTGAGCCTGTTGCTGGGGGAAGTTCATATAAATTCCTTGGAGTCTTTGGAGAGGGGCGGCATACAAATCTAAATAATAATAATAATAATAATAATAATAATAATAATAATAATAAACACTTAGGGATGCCGCACTTTCTCTCAGATTTTTCACGCCTTTTGTTGTTAGTATCCTAGAGTATTTTATTTTATTTTATTTATATTTTTTTAGTATTTAATTTATATTTTATTGCTTTTGCCAGCAATAAAACTGCTAATTCGATCAGTCTGTTTTGGGAAGCATTTATTACAGTACCGCCCCACCTTTCTGTAAGTGATGTCAGGGTGGCCACACCCAGTCAGTCACATGACACCCCAAAACCACACCCACCAAGCCATGCCCACAGAGCACACAAGCCAAGCCTTTTCCCAGTAGGGGAAAAATTTGAATGTCACCCCTGCTGTGGGTTGTTGTGTGTGCCACTGTCAATACTCCAAAATCGAGTCATAAGTTCCTTTGGAGTGAGGTCCATCATAACTTTGAATAGCCGCTAACCCTTTTCCATTCAAAGCAGAAGTCTAAAAAAATCAAAATAGCAGGCATGCTTTTTTTTTTGCAAAATCACATTTGACGATTTGTCTAATTCCACCTTCAACCGCCAGCAGTAAATTCTCGTCCAATAGTTTTGCCGTCAACACTTGATTCTTCCAAGTGTGAACAATGACTTGTGTCCCTAAGGACTAGAAACCTGGTTAGGATTTTGTTTTGTCTATGTGGGAACTGCAATTATTAACTTCTCCCCATATGTCCTTTCTAACTTTTGCTTTGTACATCTTCTTCAGGTGAAACAAACCTTCACTGCTTTTCCTCCAGATCCCTCCGGTTATCTTGACTACAAGAATCTTGTTTATGTTATTACCCATGGGGAAGAGAACGATTAACAAGATGTTGAACTGATCCATCAAGAAAACACAATTCACCCATGTTTCTTTGGTACTGACATATTGTTCAGTGGAAACCGGATTATAACATTATTGTAAATTACCTTGGGTTTTTTTATTAATATTTGATAAAACTACATATACTATTTTTTGTATGTTTCTCCCCCTATCTCCCTATTCTTCTTCCCCTATTTTCATTTTCTGCTGTTATTCTTGTCAGCAATATATAAATGGAATGTTCCTGATGAACTGGCTCTTTTATTACTTGCTGACACTTCTAATATTCACCAGATGCCTTTACTGGCCAGAATGGTGGTTCTTAACCTCTCCTATTTCCTTTATTAAACACTTGGGGCTGTCTTTTTTTTCCCTTACTGAGGAAAAAGCCTTTGTTAAACAGTCATGATTATATATAAATGTTTGACTGGGCTTAATCTGATCCAAGGCTAACCCCAAGGCCAGTTTTAAATTTGAAAGCCCAGCTGCAGAACCTGTAAATTGGAATAATATATATACGGTATATATATCTCACATGTTTTTTTGCTGAATTTGAAAATTAAGGGAGACTAGGATAGATCTATTTCAACCTTATTTTGGCCTCATCAGCTAGCCATACCCACTGGGACTTGAACCTGCAACCTTTGCCTTGTAAGGCAGAGAATTATCCTCTAGGCTACAGTATCCAATCCCTTCAGCTCTGCACCAGGGAAGGGTTACATATTTTTGTGTCGAATCACGCTGGTGTATTGAAGGAACATCACAGCTCCTTATTTGCCTCTCGGCCCAACCCAGGGCCATTTCCAAGGCAGTTAATTTTTATTGATAGCTGACAATTCTATATGTATGTGTCACATGATTTTTTTGCTGAATTTGAAAATTAAGGGAGACTAGGATAGATCTATTTTGGCCTTATTTTGGCCTCATCAGCTAGCCATACCCACTGGGACTTGAACCTGCAACCTTTGCCTTGTAAGGCAGAGAATTATCCTCTAGGCTACAGTATCCAATCCCTTCAGCTCTGCACCAGGGAAGAGTTACATATTTTTGTGTCGAATCACTCTGGTCTATTGAAGGAACATCACAGTTCCTTATTTGACTCTCGGCAAATATATATATATATATATATTCCACATGCATTTTTCCACATGTAATTTTACAATTACCTGTGAGGACTATAAAGAATCTTTAGAAACTACAGTGGTGCCTCTACCTACAAATGCCTCTACTTACGAACTTTTCTAGATAAGAACTGGGAGTTCAAGATTTTTTTTGCCTCTTCTCAAGAAACATTTTCCACTTACAAACCCAAGTCTCCGAAACTGTAACCAGAAAAGGCAGGGAGAAGCCTCCATGGGGCCTCCCTAGGAATCTCCTGGGAGGAAACAGGACCAGAAAAGGCAGGGAGAAGTCTCTGTGGGGCCTCTCTAGGAATCTCCTGGGGGAAACAGGGCCAGAAAAGGCAGGGAGAAGCCTCCGTGGGGCCACTCTAGGAATCTCCTGGGAGGAAACAGGGCCAGAAAAGGCAGGGAGAAGCCTCCATGGGGCTTCTCTAGGAATCTCCTGGGAGGAAACAGGGCCTCAACCCTCCCTGTGGTTTCCCCAATCGCAAGTATTATTTGTTTTTACATTGATTCCTATGGGAAAAATTGCTTCTTCTTACAAACTTTTCTACTTATGAACCTGGTCACGGAATGAATTAAGTTCATAAGTAGAGGTACCACTGTACCCTGTTTTCCTCAAAATAAGACTTACCCTGATAATAAGCCAAATTGGGCTTTTGGGTGCAGGGCAATAAGGCCAAGCACTTATTTCAGGGTTCAAAAAAACATCAGTCTTATTTTCAGGAAAATACGGTAGTACAAATGTTTTGCATATAATGGTTGCATTCTTGACAACCACTAGCGATCTCTTTCTTTCAATCTGAGGAATATACCTATACCATGTTTTCAAAGTTATATCTCTGGTAGGCAACAAAATTCCCCATAAGTCATTCCGAGTGTGCTTTATTATTATGTTAGTCCATTTTTCTATCCCCGGGGGTCAGTAACTTTTACAAGCCCCCTTAAAAACTAATTGCCTCAAATCTTATGAGACTTGGGTTATCTGACACAACATTTCACGCTAGATGACTTGCAAGATATCCGCCTTTAATTTTTTAAAAGGTAATAATTTAGTTTGGAGTTTGAAGTTGGTAGGCCTGCATCCGTAGTTGTCGTACTGTACCGCACCATGCTAGGTTCTGTTCAGAAGAATTGGCTTGTTATTTTGTGTTATCCCTAAAGTGGGATTAAATGTTGTAGATCTAAATTACAAGATAAGGGATTCAAAAGGAACACTAGAAACTTTGAGAGTAGGGCAATGAACATAATAATAATAATAATAATAATAATAATAATAATAATAATAATCATCATCATCATCATCGTAGGGTTTTTTTAATTGCTTTATTTGCTCCAGATATTTCTTTCCAGCCCTAACCAGGTGCTATTACTGTACCCAAGCTCTTTCATTGTTACTCTCTGCAAAGAATGTTTTCTAAGCCCTAAATCTTTGCAAGTTTTTCCCCCATTGGTCTAACCTGCTCCAAATGTTTCTTTCCAGTCCTAACCAGGTGCTAAGAATGTTCCCAGCTCTTACCTGCTTGCAAGCTCTTTCATTGTTACTCTCTGCAAATAAGATTATTTGTAAGGTTAGAAACATAGAAGATTGATGGCAGAAAAAGACCTCATGGTCCATCTAGTCTGCCTTTATACTATTTCTTGTATAATTTCTTTCCAGCCCTAACCACGTGCTATTAATGTACCCAAGCTCTTTCATTGTTACTCTCTGCGAAGAATGTTTTCCAAGCCCTAAGTCTTTGCAGGGTTTTTTCCATTGCTCTACTTTCTCAGACTGTTTCTTTCCAGGTGCTAATGATGTTCCCAGCTCTTACTGGCTTGTAAACTCTTTCATTGTTACTCTCTCAGAATAACTTTTTTTTAAGCCCTTAACCAGGGGATAAAATAATGTGCTGAAGCTGACCAGACTAAAGATGCTAGCCAGATGAATACCTGGTAAGCAGATTCGTATCCCTATTTTCCTCCCCCAAAACTAAGGTGCGTCTTATACTCCGAAAAATACACTGAGTATTGCAGCATCCACTTCCCACCCAAAGCACAGTTGGAATTGTAACTCCAGAATGGAAAAAGAATGAAACTCACAGTCCAGATTCAGGGCCAGGTAGGGAGAGATAACTGATCATACAAGAGCCAGCTTGGTCTAGTGGTTAAGACACCAGGCTCAAAAGCAGGAGGCTGTGAGCTCTAGTCCCACCTTAGCCATGAAAGGCAGCTTGGGGGATCTTGGGCTAGTCACTCTCTCTCAGCCCAACATACCTCAGAGGGGAAAATTGGAGGAGGAAGGCATGTTGGATATATTAGCCTTGAGTTATTTGTCAAAATAATAAAGGGGATACAAACTAAATCAATATGTACTTTATTGTTTTCAGAACTATTATCCAATTAAAGGTACTGTAGTGGATCAAATATACTTATAGTTACCATTTCTGCTTTCCCACAAAATTTGATACCAACCCTGAGTTTCCAGGAATGCCATGAATGCATCATCATCATCATCATGACAACAACAACAACAACAACAGAGTTGGAAGGGGCCTTGGAGATGATCTAGTCCAATCCCCTGCTTAGGCAGGAAACCCTACACCACCATAGACAAGTGGTCCAATAATTTCTCCTTAGTTCTAAGTTGCTTCTCTCCTTATTTAGTTTTCACCCCTTGCTTCTTGTTCTGCCCTCAGGTACTTTGGAGAATAGGTTGGCTCCCTCTTCTTTGTGGCAATCCTTGACATATTGGAACACTGCTATCATGTCTCCCTTGGTCCTTCTTTTCATTAAACTAGCCATGCCCAGTTCCCGCAACCGTTTTTCATATGTTTTAGCCTTCAGTCCCCTAAACTTCAGATCGTGCAGAATGCGGCCGCAAGAGCCATCATGAGGCTCCCTAGATTCGCCCACGTTTCTGCAACACTTCGTGGCCTGCACTGGCTGCCGACCGGTTTCCGGTCACAATTCAAAGTGTTGGTAATGACCTTTAAAGCCCTACATGGCATTGGGCCAGAATACATCCGGAACCGCCTTCTACTGCACAAATCCCAGCGGCCGATAAGGTCCCACAGAGTTGGCCTTCTCCGGGTCCCGCCGACCAAACAATGTCCTTTGGCGGGCCCCAGGGGAAGAGCCTTCTCTGTGGAGGCCCCGGTCCTCTGGAATCAACTCCCCCCAGAGATTAGAACGGCCCCCACCCTCCTTGTGTTTCGCAAATTACTCAAGACCCACCTTTATCACCAGGCATGGGGGAGTTAAGATATTCCTTCCCCCTAGGCCATTACAAGTTATGCATGGTATGTTTGTGTGTATGTTTGGTTTTTATAATAAGGGTTTTTAGTTGTTTTATTAATTGGATTGTACATGCTGTTTTTATCATTGTTGTTAGCCACCCCGAGTCTGCGGAGAGGGGCAGCATACAAATCCAATATATAATAATAAATAATAATAATAAATAATAATAATAATAAATAATAAATAATAATCATCTTTGTTGCTCTTCTCTGCACTCTTTCTAGAGTCTCAACATCCTTTTTTACATTGTGGTGACCAAAACTGAATGCAAGTATTCCAAGTGATGTATTACAGTAACTAGGATTAGTTCCTTATTTGCCTTATACAGTATATGGTAATAATGCCCCCCCACAGTTAGACTGATAAATCACAACTGGGCATCCACTGTGAGGTGTCCCAAAGGCTTCTGAGCTACTTCCTGCAACCTTGGGCTATACAACCCTGGATTAGACCAACCACAGCCCCAACTTCAGATTGTGCAGCTGGCAAATTTGGACGCATAGTTTTTCCTTTCCATAGGGAGCTATTTTCCCTCCCCTTAGCAGGCGTGAATGTAAACTTTCCTACAACTCTTTCATAAACACTGGCTGGGTGGTGGGAAATAATTAAGTACCAATAATGAAAACACTGACATGAGGCTATAATATAACAGCTTGAGAAGTGGAGGCCATCCTACCACGTGCCCCCCCCCCCATCCCAAGTTGCTTTTTTTGGAACAGACCGGTGGTTATAAATTGCCTGGGTTTAATTGGCTAACTTCAAAAGCATCTGAGAGATCCACCTGCCAGTCTTCAGACTTTCAAGTGGGGTGGTCAAGACGAGGGGGAACTTGATGGTGGTGTGGCTTCTATCCACCTGTCAAAATCTGCAGGCAGTTAAAAATGTATGACATAAATACCAAATGTCCTGTGCTGTTTCAGATGATTTAATGAAAGGACAAGATGGCTAACCCATTGGTCTACTTACAAACAAAGATTAGTTGCTGAGGAGCTCTGGGGAACACTTTTCCCCCCTACAGTATGTAAGGAAAAAAATAATATAATCTAATAGATTATAAAAGTGCAGCAACCCAAGAGTCAAAAGAGTTCCTGTTTGCAAGAATATGAAGATTTTTCCCCCCAGGAGCAATGATGGTATCCATCACACCTCATAGTTTAGATGAGAGGTTTCCCCAAATTCCACTTCATTGTCTTGCTTGGTTCAAAAAGAAAGTTTTGGGCCAGTTCTTTTTATAAAGTATTTTTTTTTAAATACACATGCTACCCAGTAATGGGCAGCCAACATTTTTACTGCCACACTGTGGGTGTGGCTTATTTTGTGAGTGAGACTTAATGATCATGTGACTGGGTAGGAGTGGCTTGCCGGCCATGTGATCAGGTGGGAGTGGCTTGAACGATCGTCATCGTTCAAGTGAACTGTTAAGTCCTCGACTTACAACCTTACCAGTGTCGCTCTCTGGAAATTTTTTATTTATTTATTTATTTATTCATTTGTCCAATACACAAATACATAGGAAGAAAGATAGACATGTGATAATATAAAAGAGGGTGAAAGTGAACTTAGAGGAGAGGATATATGAAAGGAAGAGAATATATAGGATAGTTGAAAGAAAGGAAAGACAATTGGACAGGGGACGAAAGGCACACCAGTGCACTTATGTACGCCTCTTACTGGCCTCTTAGGAACCTGGAGAGGTCAATCGTGGATAATCTAAGGGAGAAATGTTGGGGGTTAGGGGTTGACACAATTGAGTCCGGTAATGAGTTCCATGCTTCGATGACTCGGTTGTTGAAATCATATTTTTTACAGTCAAGTTTGGAGCGGTTCATATTAAGTTTGAATCTGTTGCGTGCTCTTGTGTTATTGCGGTTGAAGCTGAAGTAGTCATTGGCCGGTAGGACATTTTGCTTCACGTTTCCCACGTTCTCTTTCCTGGGTCGCCCCCCCCCCCCCGCCTCAAGCCAGTCACCCTTTTTTTCCCCCCAATAAATTTTATTAATTTTCTTAAAATAGACAAAACTGACAAAGTACATTTAACATAGAAGTGGGGTTGTATCTTCCCCACTTATTCTAGAAGTAAAATTTCAATACAGAAAAAAATAATACATTTAAAAAAAGCTTAAAATCAACTTATTACTTTAAATGAAAAGAAGAAATTTGTTTAACTTTTTATAATAAATCTTCATACATCAAGCCAGTCACCCTTAAGCCATCCCTTGGTCACATGATTGTCATGCCACTCCCACCTGTTCACATGCCTGGCAAGCCACACCCACAAAACAAGCCATGTCTATAGTGTGGTAATAAAACTTTTTGCAGCCCTTCTCTGTAGCTACCTATCATAAACTATAGCAATTTCAGATAAACGTAGGCTTGCTGTTGTGGTCTGGAGTCTGAAAAGACTCCATCACCTGCAACCTTTATTTTGCAACTTCTTCCCAGGTGCTTGTCTTCACACCCTCCAGGAGAAGCAAAGATCTCTGCTTTTATTAGCAATGAAGTGTCATTGAAACCAAGGGAGAGTTAGTGCAGCCATAGCTTATGGAGTCCTGTAGTTTTCAATCTCACTTTTTTCATTCTTGTAATACACCACAGTGGTGACAATGTACAGGGAGGAACTGAGAGGCAGGAAAAAAATGCTACGTCAGCCAACAGATTATTTCTTGCATGTGTCTGCTGTCAGTATGAAATTCTCTCTGGTATTCGCATTTTGGACAGTCAGCAAATCATTTCAACAGACGTTTGATGAGTGCGGGATGAGTTGTCATAATTTATGCAAGTAGGAACTGCAGCAAAATATTACAATGCAGAGGCACAACCGTTTTCGTTTTGTCTCAAGTTGTGGCTGCTCAGCCTGCCAAATCCTTGTGAATATAAGATGTTTCCCGGAGGCTGTGCTCTACTTTAGCTAAAATAAGACCCAATGTATAATAATCAAAACAGAGCCGG
This sequence comes from Erythrolamprus reginae, assembly GCF_031021105.1. Taxonomy (NCBI): domain Eukaryota; kingdom Metazoa; phylum Chordata; class Lepidosauria; order Squamata; family Dipsadidae; genus Erythrolamprus; species Erythrolamprus reginae. The sequence goes on along the minus strand of NC_091950.1, from coordinate 403,618,561 downwards.
AAGGGACCTTGGAGGTCTTCTAGTCCAACCCCTGCTCAAGCAGGGGAGCCTATACAATTTCACACCAGTGACTGTCCTGTCTCTTCTTTAAAACCTCTGGTGATGGAGCACTCACAACTGATCCAGCAGTTAATTGTTCTCCCTATTAGGAACCTTCTCCCTAATTGCTTCTCTCCTCGATTAGTTTCCATCCATTGTTTCTTGTTGACTTAAATAAGAATAGAATAGAATAGAATAGAATAGAATAGAATAGAATAGACTAGGGACTGGGACTGGGACTGGGACTGGGACTGGGACTGGGACTGGGTTGGGACGGAACTAGAATAGCGCAGCGTAGAGTGGAGTAGAATGGGAATGGGAATTGGACTAGAATTAGAGTAGAGTAGAGTAGAGTACAGTGGAGTGGAGTGGTGTGGATTGGAGTGGAGTGGAGTGGAGTGGAATGGAATGGGGACGAGGACAGGATGGGACTAGAATAGAATAGAGTAGAGTGGAGTGGAGTGGAGTGGAGTGGAATGGAATGGGGACGGGGACAGAGACGGGACGGGACTAGAATAGAATAGAATGGAATGGAATGGAGTGGAGTGGAATGGAACGGGGATGGGACTAGAATAGAATAGAGTAGAGTGGAGTGGAGTGGAATGGAACGGGGATGGGACTAGAATAGAATAGAATAGAATGGAATGGAATGGAGTGGAGTGGAGTGCAATGAAGTGGAGTGCAATGGAACGGGGACGGGGATGGGACTAGAATAGAATAGAGTAGAATGGAGTGGAGTGGAGTGGAATGGAACGGGGATGGGACTAGAATAGAATAGAGTAGAGTGGAGTGGAGTGGAATGGAACGGGGATGGGACTAGAATAGAATAGAATAGAATAGAATGGAATGGAATGGAATGGAGTGGAGTGGAGTGCAATGAAGTGGAGTGCAATGGAACGGGGACGGGGATGGGACTAGAATAGAATAGAGTAGAATGGAGTGGAGTGGAGTGGAACGGGGATGGGACTAGAATAGAATAGAATAGAATGGAATGGAATGGAATGGAATGGAGTGGAGTGGAGTGGAATGAAGTGGAGTGCAATGGAACGGGGACGGGGATGGGACTAGAATAGAATAGAGTAGAATGGAGTGGAGTGGAGTGGAATGGAACGGGGATGGGACTAGAATAGAATAGAATAGAATGGAATGGAATGGAATGGAATGGAGTGGAGTGGAGTGCAATGAAGTGGAGTGCAATGGAACGGGGACGGGGATGGGACTAGAATAGAATAGAATGGAATGGAATGGAGTGGAGTGGAATGGAACGGGGATGGGACTAGAATAGAATAGAGTAGAGTGGAGTGGAGTGGAATGGAACGGGGATGGGACTAGAATAGAATAGAATAGAATGGAATGGAATGGAATGGAATGGAGTGGAGTGGAGTGCAATGAAGTGGAGTGCAATGGAACGGGGACGGGGATGGGACTAGAATAGAATAGAGTAGAATGGAGTGGAGTGGAGTGGAACGGGGATGGGACTAGAATAGAATAGAATAGAATGGAATGGAATGGAATGGAATGGAGTGGAGTGGAGTGCAATGAAGTGGAGTGCAATGGAACGGGGACGGGGATGGGACTAGAATAGAATAGAATGGAATGGAATGGAGTGGAGTGGAATGGAACGGGGATGGGACTAGAATAGAATAGAATAGAATGGAATGGAATGGAATGGAATGGAGTGGAGTGGAGTGCAATGAAGTGGAGTGCAATGGAACGGGGACGGGGATGGGACTAGAATAGAATAGAGTAGAATGGAGTGGAGTGGAGTGGAATGGAACGGGGATGGGACTAGAATAGAATAGAGTAGAGTGGAGTGGAGTGGAATGGAACGGGGATGGGACTAGAATAGAATAGAATAGAATAGAATAGAATGGAATGGAATGGAATGGAGTGGAGTGGAATGGAACGGGGATGGGACTAGAATAGAATAGAGTAGAGTGGAGTGGAGTGGAATGGAACGGGGATGGGACTAGAATAGAATAGAATAGAATGGAATGGAATGGAATGGAATGGAGTGGAGTGGAGTGCAATGAAGTGGAGTGCAATGGAACGGGGACGGGGATGGGACTAGAATAGAATAGAGTAGAATGGAGTGGAGTGGAGTGGAGTGGAGTGGAATGGAATGGAATGGGGACGGGGACGGGGACGGGACTAGAGTCGAGTCGAATAGAATAGAATAGAATAGAATAACAGAGTTGGTAGGGACCTTGGAGGTCTTCTAGTCCAACCCCCTGCTCAGGCAGGAGACCCTATACTAGTGATGACAAACCTGGTGCCAAAAGTGTGTTCGCGCACGCTATCAAACACGCACAAGTGCCCACAACCATAATTAAATGTCTGAGGAGAGCGAAAATGGCTTCCCCCCGAGGCTCCACGAGGCCCTCTAAAGGCCCGAAATGGCCCATTTCCCGACTTCCAGTGGGCCCAGTAGGCCCGTTTTTCACTCTCCCCAGGCTTCCGATGATTCCCTAGTGTTGCGTATGTATTAGGTTAATGTAAATAGTTGAATCCGAAATGATTGAATGTGATTGGATTAAAAGTTGACCGGGAAATTCAAGAAAGTGACAGTTGTATTTAAGCAGGAAAGTGGGAGTATAAAAGAGGCGATCTGACACTGTTTCAGTCAGTCCCACCGAGAGCTGAAGTCACAAGTTATTATTTATTATTATTATTATTATTATTATTATTATTATTTATTAGATTTGTATGCCGCCCCTCTCCGTAGACTTGTTCAACTGTATCTCTGCTACCGAGAATAAAGTACTTTTAAAGAAGCTGACAGCCTCAGTATTCTTCACCTAGAGCTTGGGGAGAGTGGAAATGCCCTCCTCTACCTCCCCCGAGCTTCTCTGGAGCCAAAAACACCCTCCTAGAAGCCTCCGCATGAGCCGAAAATCAGCTGGCCAGCATGTTGGAGCTAAACTAGGGCAACAACTTGCACGGCAGTAAGTATGCCTCTGCATGCCACCTATGGCACACCTGCCATAGGTTTACCAATACTGCCCTATATTTTTTCAGGCAAATGGTTGTTCAATCTCTTCTTTAAAACTTTAAAAGTGTTGGAGAATTCACAACTTCTGGAGGCAAGTTGTTCCACCGGTTAATTGTGTACATTCCCCTACTCCTCATCCACAAGTCTATAATTTTTTAAAAAGAAGAAATACAGTTTAACCGTATGAAATAGGACAATAGTATAGATTACTGTAAAAAGAAGAGATTTAGAAGTTGGTTTTTTTTCTTTTTTTTTCTTTTTCCAATTTTTTTCTCATTCTTTTTTTCCTTTTTTTTCTTTGTCTGTGTTCTGTCTGGGTCACTCCAGAAGCCAATACCAACCCAAAAAGAGAAGCCAGACACACTGGTAAAAGGCAAAGGCAGTTTTATAAAATTCAAGAAAAACATAGGTAACAGAAAATGTCCTTACAAACAGGAAAATGCTGTATCTTCAGATATATTCACGAAGGCCAAAAGTCCATGCAGCAATACAGAATTCTTGCTGCCAAGCCAAGGCTGTAGATAGCAGACCTACACCTCCCATGGATCTTCCAAAGTTGCTGGGCCACAAGCCAGGAACAGAGACACCGAGAAACAAGACAGGATAACGCCACGCCAAGCTGATAACACTCCACATGGCTTCAAGGGCTCGCCTGCCTTTTAAACCCTGCTGATGAGGACCACACCCAAACCCAGCTGTTTCCAATTCAATGGTGATAATATCTCTTTAACTGCTCCTTTCGTTGCTCTGAACGTCGCTGTCTCATGTCAATGACAGCTTGTGCGTCATCACCTAATGACTCCAAGCTCCTGGCTGGGGAGAGCCCCCCCCCCCCCCGGGGCTCTCATGCTGTTCTCCTTCATCCCATTCCTGATTTTCCTCTCCCCCGTCCGACTGTTCAGCCCCCACCTCTGCGCTGTCATCCTCCTCCGGGCATGGAGCCAGCAGAGACACAGCTGGTCCCTGAGCAGCCTCAGGCTGAATCACAACAGTCTGTATGTCTGTTTATATGTATTTATGTTATGTTATGTGTGTATAAGTCTAATCCATGTTCTAAATATATTTTTAATATTTATATCCAATAAAAAAAATTTTTTTCACAAGTCAAAAATTATATCTTTCTGAGGGACGTGGCATAGAAGGATCCTTAAAGAAGAAAAAAAAATTCAATAGTTTGATGAACCTACATCCTACATTCAAAACCCATCCTTGGAGAATAAACAAAACTCAGATGGGAAAATCTTACATTAAAAACAAAAACGAAACACTTCTAGTAAAGTGTCCAGAAAATTTCCAGAGAGCTACTTTTGAAATCAAAGCAGCTCGCACATCTGGAATTGGTTGCCGAGGATTCAGAAACCATCAAAGCAAATGGCATTAATAAATGCAAAGAGACATTAGGCAGGCAAAGAGGAGCGACAACAAGGACCAAGGACAGCAGAGGTGGGGAGGGGGTAACGTGAATTCTCCATGCAAATGGACTCATTAGCTGCAAAAGGAGTTTGCCTCCTGTCCTCACGTCTCTTAATTCCTTTTCATCACTTTCTGACATTGTTAATACAAAGGGTTTTTTTGTGTGTTGCATTGCATGTGTGTGTGTGAGGGAGGATGGTTGTTGTTTGAAAAGGATCAAGACTGGATTTTAGGTGAAGACAGAGATGGCATCCAGTCAACACATCCTATTTGATTAACTCTCCCCCAAAGTTTTAAGTAGAACCAGAAAATGCAAAAGCATTGTCAGAAACAGACAGCCTGTGTTCACCAGGCATGCTTCACACTGGTTGCTGAATTAATCCATTTTCCAGGTTGCACAGAATACTGTAAACTAGGCTAGCTTTGTGCTAGAAAATGTCCAAAGATACTTTACCAGAAGAGCCCTTCACTCCTCCACTCGCAATAGAATATCCTACGAAATTATACTTACAATCCTGGGTTTAGAAGGCTTAGAACTACATCGCCTTAAACATGATCCAAGCATAGCCCATAAAATCATCTACTACAGCGTTCTTCCTGTCAACGACTACTTCAGCTGCAACCTCAACAACACATGGGCACACAACAGATTCAAACTTAATGTAAACCGCTCCATACTCGACTGCAAAAAGTACAACTTTACTGATCGAGTGGTTGAAGCATGAAACTCACTATCAGACTCTGTAGTGTCATCTCCTAACTCTCAAAATTTTACCCTTAGACTGTCCACAATTTACCTCTCCATATTCCTAAGAGGTCAGTAAGGGGCATGCATAAGTGCACCAGTGTGCCTTCCGTCCCCTGTCCTAATGACTCTTCATGTTTTACTAACATCATGTATATGAATATTATTATTTCTAATGTTTTTCTTATCTTTTATTCATGTATATTAATATTGTTATATCTACACATACCTACATCATGTACTAATAAAATAGTAAATAAATAAATATTCACCGATATAAATGCCATGTCAAAAGTAAAATTAACCAAGTTTATGAAAATGCTTCTGTGATGTTTAGCTTCATTTTATTGGGAGGGTTGTGCCAGCAATAACTACCTTTGCAATGTTAGATATATAGCATATTTGATCATATATTTGGACATTTAAAATTACTGTCTGTCGGGGTGGGTTCCTCCCACTTTGGACCAGTTCGCTCGAACCAGTAGCAACCTGCTGATGATGTCACACTGATGTCACCAACCCCGTTCAGCCGGTTCCATTTTGTGGGGGCTGCCATCTTTTTTTTTTTTTTTTTTAAATTCTTTAAAAAATATTATTCTGAGCATGCAAAGAAGCCAAGTTTCGGGCACTGTATATGTGGTTGCCATCTTGTTTTCAACATTTTTATTTTATTTTATTTTTTGGCACTGTGCAAAAAAGTGTCAGGTAGCACAAGTTTCCAAACTGCCCTGGAAATAGAATAGAATAGAATTCTTTATTGGCCAAGTATGATTGAACACACAAGGAATTTGTCTTGGTGCATATGCTCTCAGTGTACATAAAGGAAAAGATACATTTGTCAAGAATCATGTGGTACAACACTTAATGATTGTCATAGGGGTCAAATAAGCAGTGAGGAAACAATCAATATTAATAAAAATCTTAGGATACAAGCAACAAGTTACAGTCATACAGTCCTAAGTGGGAGGAAAAGGATGATAGGAATGATGAGAAAAAACTAGCAGAAATAGAAGTGAAGACTTAGTAAAAAGTTGACAGTGTTGAGGGAATTATTTGTTTAGCAGAGTGATGGCATTCATGGAAAAAACTGTACTTGTGACTAGTTGTCTTTGTGTGCAGTGCTCTGTAGCAACGTTTTGAGGGTAGGAGTTGAAACAATTTGTGTCCAGGATGTGATGGGTCAGTAAATATCTTCACCGCCCTCTTTTTGACTCGTGCAGTATACAGGTCCTCAATGGAAGGCAGGTTGGCAGCAATTGTTGTTGTTTTTTGCAGTTCTGATTCTCCTCTGAAGTCCGTGTCGGTCTTGCTGGGTTGCAGAACCAAACCAGACAGTTATAGAGGTGCAGATGACAGACTCAATGATTCTTCTGTAGAACTGCATCAGTAACTGTATCAAACAGCAAAGGATCACATTGCAGTGCCTCTGCCAGCTAAAACAGCGCCCAGGAGGCCACCCTGAGATCCAATTTTGCTGGCAGAGAGCTGCAGGAGGCCATCATGGCTGAAAGCAGAGCCCAGGAGAGGGACAAGGGAAAATCAGCACAATGGGGCTACCAAAAGTCCAGAGGCTTTAGTGAAGCCTGTGCGCATGCATGGGGGGTGGAGCACAGGGTTTGTGTGCATGCGCAGGAGGCAGTGTGGGGGTTGTGCACATACACCCGGGGGGGGGGATGGCACCCATGTGCACCCATGCCGAAAAAGGTTCACCATCGGGAATGAGACAAGTTGGAGCAATGGTTAGAGTGCAGTATTGCAGGCCACTAAAGCTGACTGCTAGATCTGCAGGTTAGCGGTTCAAATCTCATCACCGGCTCAAGGTTGACTCAGCCTTATTTATTTATTATTTTATTTATTTATTAGATTTGTATGCCGTCCCTCTCCGTAGACTCGGGGCGGCTAACAACAGTAAAAAGACAATATGAATAAATCTAATATTAAAAGTAATGTAAAAAACCCCAATTTGAGAAACCAATCATACATACAGACATACAATGCATAAATTTTATCAGCCTAGGAGGAAGGGAATATCTCAGTTCCCCCATGCCTGACAACAGAGGTGGGTTTTAAGGAGCTTACAAAAGGCAAGGAGGGTGGGGGCAACTCTGATATCTGGGGGGAGTTGGTTCCAGAGGGTCGGGGCCGCCACAGAGAAGGCTCTTACCCTAGGTCCCGCCAAACGACATTGTTTAGTCGACGAGACCCGGAGAAAGCCAACTCTGTGGGACCTAACTGGTCACTGGGATTCGTGTGGCAGAAAACATTCCCGGATATATTCTGGTCCGATGCCATGAAGGGCTTTATAGGTCCTTCCAAGGTGGGTAAAATGAGGACCCAGATTGTGGGGGCAATAGGCTGGCTCTGTTAAAAAAAAAAGTGCTATTACTAACATGTTGTAAGCCGCACTGAGTCTAAGGAGAAGGGCAGCATTAAAAAATCGAATTAAAAAAAAATCGGTGCCCTAGCATAAAGTTCCTAGTCTTCCACAGTGACTTATACTAAATGATTTTTTTTAACGAAAGAAAAAGCAGAAAGAACAGCTTCTTTAATGAAATGCCTACTCGGAATATCTGCTGCAGGATGCAGAAATGGAGAACGTTCTGTTCGCTCCTGTTTGCTTTGGCCTACGTGCCCCTTGCTTAACCGGCTAATTGAATTAACTTTGCAGGTTCTGCATCGGTTGCTGGCCCCTTTTTTTCTTTTTCCCTTTAGACTAGCTGAATCGTTGAAGACGAGGATCCGCTTTCAAAGCTTTCCTGTAACGAAGACGGTGAAATAAAATACTGCACACTGAACTGCCTCCTGATTCCGGGTACCCTTTCTGTGTGCATTGGATAAAGAACAGGATTGGACTGATTTGTATAATTAAAACATCTGGGTATGGCAGGATTTCTTCTTTGGGATGGTTCCACCCACTCCCGAGGACATCTTGACTTTGATTGGAAGTGGGGGGGAGGGAGGCAGGAACAAAACATTCATTTTTGTGGGGCTAACAGGAGTCCCACGTTTTCATTTAGAAAACGTTTCTGATTCTAATTGAGTGGGACAAATAAGCGATCTTCCTATGAGGCTTTTGTAAATTGCAAAGGCTTCTGTCCAGGAGCAGATTCCCATTCCCGGTGCTACCGGTGTGCTGCGCCCATAGCTTTGCTTCTTGTGAGCGGATGCGCACATGAGATTTCAGTTATTTTTTTTTGCTTCTGGGCATGCAAGCGCAACCAAGATTTAGAAACATAGAAGACTGATGGCAGAAAAAGACCTCATGGTCCATCTAGTCTGCCCTTATACTATTTTCTGTATTTTAACTTACAATGGATATATGTTTATCCCAGGCATGTTTAAATTCAGTTACTGTGGATTTACCAACCACGTCTGCTGGAAGTTTGTTCTAAGGATCTACTACTCTTTCAGAAAAATAATATTTTCTCACGTTGCTTTTGATCTTTCCCCCAACTAACTTCAGATTGTGTCCCCTTGTTCTTGTGCTCACTTTCCTATTAAAAACACTTCCCTCCTGAACCTTATTTAACCCTTTAACATATTTAAATGTTTCGATCATGTCCCCCCTTTTCCTTCTGTCCTCCAGACTATACAGATTGAGTTCATTAAGTCTTTCCTGATACATTTTATGCTTAAGACCTTCCACCATTCTTGTAGCCCGTCTATTTATTTGTTTGTTTGTTTGTTTGTCTGTCTGTCTCTATCTATCTATCTATCTATCTATCTATCTATCTATCTATCTATCTATCTATCTATCATCTATCTATCTATCTATCTATCTATCTATCTATCTATTTAATTTGCATGCCGCCCCTCCCCGCAGATTCGGGGTGGCTCACAGCAATAGTAAACACAATGTAAAATACAAATCTAATATTTAAAAAACTAAAAAAACCATAATTAAAAAACATACACACAACATACCATACACAAATTATATAGGGCTGGGGAAGATGTCTCAATTCGTTCATGCCTGACGGCAGAGGTGGGTGTTAAGAAGTTTACGAAAGGCAAGGAGGATGAGGGCAATCCTAATCTCTGGGGGGAGTTGGTTCCAGAGGGTTGGGGCCACCACAGACAAGGCTCTTCCCCTGGGTCCTGCCAAACAACATTGTTTAGTCGACGGGACCCGGAGAAGGCCAACTCTGTGGGACCTAACTGGTGGCTGGGATTCGTGCGGCAGAAGACGGTCCCGGAGATATTCTTGTCTGATGCCATGAAGGGCTTTATAGGTCATAACCAACACTTTCAATTATGACGGGAAACTGATTGGCAACCAATGCAGACTGCGGAGTATTGGTGAAACATGGGCATACCTAGGGAAGCCCATGATTGCTCTCGCAGCTGCATTTTACACGATTTGAAGTTTCCGAACATTTTTCAAAGGTTCAAAGATTTTGGTTATTTTCACTGGTATTTTTGCTTTTGTGCATGCACAGAAGCAAGAAACCGGCAATTTTCACCAAAAATCTGTCGGTCGCATGTGTGACTGACCTCACTGCTGGGATGGCGCCCACAGTAATGGGCAGCCAAATTTTTTACTGCCACTGTGGGTGGAGCTTATTTTGTGGGTGTGGCTTAATGGTCATGTGATTGGGTAGGAGGGGCTTGATGGCCATGTGACCAGGTGGGAGTGGCTCTGGAATGACAATTTGCTTCACATTTCCCGCGTTCTCCTTCCTGGGTCGCCCCCCCCTCCTCAGGCTGGGTAGCTAGGCAAACGGGTGCTGCCAGAAGCATAAATGCTGCCAGCGCCGCTTCCACTCACGCCTTCTGCTTGCACCTCAGGCAGAAGGGAGCCAGGCAGCAGAGAGGGAAGCTCGTCCAGGGCCAGGAAGGAGGAAAGAGGAAAAAAGCAAGGAGCGCAGACAGCAGCAGCAGCAGGGGAAAAAAGGAGAGCTGAGCCGAGACCAGTAATCCAGGAAGTGACAGCCGCCGATCAGCTGGAGCTGCACATGCATCTTCATTTCCACTGGTGGAACTGTGTTCAATTCAATTCAATTCAATTTATTAGATTTGTATGCCGCCCCTCTCCAAAGACTCAGGGCGGCTCACAACAATAATAAAAACAATATTCCAGTGAAAACAAATCTAATATTAAAAAGCACATAAAACCTTATCATATTTTTAAAAAGCAAACAACATATACATACCCAAACATAAATATTAAAAAGCCTGGGGGAAAGGTGTCTCAACAGTGTTATACCCTGTTCTGCCTGCTGCCCACCCCGGTCATCCCCTCTCATTGGGGGAGCTGCCCTCCCCTGCCTAGAGAGAATGCCATGGGATTCCACATTATACAAGGTATATACAAAAAGAGGAGAAGGTCAAAGAGCATCAGGCAATGCTAAGTTTAGCAGTCACTTTCCCATCTTATCCATCTCCGATCTTCCCTGAGTCTTTTCCGTCCCTCTGGAATTGTCAGAAGGACAGTAGGGGCTCAGGACTCCAAGGAAGGTTTAGGAAAATTGGTTTAATGTCAAGGCTTTGACTAATGAACCCAAGCAAATCAGAACTCTGAGATTTGGCTCTTTCTCAAAGGTCTTCTTTATTGAGTACATTGTATCGGCACAGCTCCAATAGAAAATCAATTCTAAATCTTTCCCACGGTTTCATTATAATTAAACTATGAAGTAACCCCATCCCCAATGCTCATGGGTCATGTTGGCCAATTGGTTTAAATTGATGGGGCTCTCCGGGCACTCCTTCTCCCAACTTATCCGTTTCCAGTAGAGATGACCTTGGTTCTCATGAGAAAGCTCTTTGTTGTGTCTAGTAAAGTATTCCAACCTCCCCCCTTCCCTTTCTGTGTGGCAACTGATGAAGAGAAAAATAGATGCAGCCAGGCAGTTCAAAGTTGATAGTAAGTGAAAGACTACTTGCATGTTAGTTTTGTGCCTTTTATCATTTTAAAGCTTTTAATAATAGCAATACAATGGTACCTCTACTTACGAATTTAATTAGTTCCATGACCAAGTTCTTAAGTAGAAAAGTTTGTAAAAAGAAGCAATTTTTCCTATAGGAATCAATGTAAAAGCAAATAATGTGTGCGATTGGGGAAACCACAGAGAGGACTGAAGCCCTGTTTCCTCCCAGGAGATTCCTAGAGAGGCCCCACAGAGGCTTCCCTCCACCTTTTCCAGCCCTGTTTCATCCCAGGAGATTAGAGGCCCCACAGAGGCTTCTCCCTGCCTTTTCTGGTTACAGTTTCAGAGGCTCTGGTTTATAAGTGGAAAATGGTTCTTGAGAAGAGGCAAGAAAATCTTGAACACCCAGTTCTTATCTAAAAAAGTTTGTAAGTAGAGGCGTTCTTAGGTAGAGGTACCACTGTATTCATATTTGTTTGTAGGAATGTGTTTAGAGTAATGTAGACGTTACTAGACTGTGCTCAAAAATATGTACCAAGAATGGGGATGAAACTTTTACTTCAGCTGAATTCGTAAACAGCAATGGACAGAACTTGATGTGAGACATTTGAAGTAACAAAATTGACTGTACCACCAATCCCTACAAAAGCAAGTAGAAACACTGAATAAAATAGAAATATTCTTAGCTGTTTTGCAAAAGACCTACTAGGAGCTTGAGACATAAAATAAAGGAGGCAAACTAAGTGAGGTACATTGACCAAAAGGTCTTGTAACCTATTGTTACATCTGAAAAAGAAAAAATATATAATTTATTTTTTTTTCTCCGAGTCTCCGGAGAGGGGCGGCATACAAATCCAATAAATAAAATGAATAAATAAATAAATAATACATTTTTAGCAGATTGATAGTGCTGTTTCAGCCGCTGCCAGTTTTACATCTGTTCATTTATAAGTACTCAATCCATTCTTGTGATTTGCATTTTTGCAAAAAGAGAATGAGAGTATCTAATGCAAGTTTTGAGGATAGTTTGTACTATTTCAGCCCAGACCAGCTTTGCATCTGTTCGCTTATAAGTATTCCATCCAATTGATGTGTGTGTATGTTTGCATTAATGTGCAATTGAAGAAACAAAAAAAAAACCACCAAAATTTCCAAGCACAAAACTGTGTTTATAAAGAAATATTGAAATACAAGATTTCGAAGATGTTTTGTCACAAAATCCCTGTTTCAAAATGCAATGTAATTTTTAATCTTATGTAAGAGCTAGCTGGCCTTAAAACTTTTAAATCTATAATTGGGAAAGCTTTGGAGTGAAAAACTGCACCACCAATTCTGAGACTACACAATAGCTGAAGTGTAACCACACTCTGATCCACACCCCACTTGTGTTTCTGCAGAGCATCTGACAGCTACATGACATGTGGTCTTTAAAGAGTTACTTCCTTAAAATTAAATGCATAGTTGGCAGAAATTCAGGTCTTTTGAAATCTAATTCAACTGCAGATCCTGTGAATTTCTTTTGTTAAAGTCACATTCTGTTGGAATATCTGTGCCGTGTTCCTCACAAACGATTTCATTTTATTCTCTGGTTTGACAAGAGACCTCAGAGCTTCGCAGCAGTTCAAGACCGAGTTAGGCGGGCTTGATCATACAGGAAACTGATGAAAGTGTGTATGTGAATACTGTGTACACAGTGAAGCTGTGTGGCCTGCACCTATTAGTGAATTCTCAATTATTAGAATAGAATAGAATAGAATAGAATAGAATTTTTATTGGCCAAGTGTGATTGGACACACAAGGAATTTGTCTCAGTGTACATAAAATAAAATATACATTTGTCAAGAATCATGTGGTACAACACTTAATGATTGTCATAGGGGTCAAATAAGCAATGAAGAAGCAATATTAATAAAAATCTTAGGACATAAGCAACAAGTTACAGTCATACAGTCAACATGGGAGGAAATGGGTGAAAGGAATGATGAGAAAAACTAGTAGAATAGAAGTGCAGATGTAGTAGAAAGTCTGACAGTGTTGAGGGAATTATTTGTTTAGTAGAGCGATGGCGTTCGGAAAAAAACTCTTCTTGTGTCTAGTTGTCTTGGTGTGCAGTGCTCTGTAGCGACGTTTTGAGGGTAGGAGTTGAAACAATTTGTGTCCAGGATGTGTGAGGGGTCAGTAAATATTTTCCCCGCCCTCTTTTTGACTCGTGCAGTATACAGGTCCTCAATGGAAGGCAGGTTGGCAGCAATTGTTTTTTCTGCAGTTCTGATTATCCTCTGAAGTCTGTGTCGATCCTGTTGGGTTGCAGCACCAAACCAGACAGTTATAGAGGTGCAGATGACAGACTCAATGATTCCTCTGTAGAACTGTATCAGCAGCTCCTTGGGCAGTTTGAGCTTCCTGAGCTGGCACAGAAAGAACATTCTTTGCTGTGCTTTTTTGATGATGTTTTTGATGTTAGGTGACCATTTTAGGTCTTGAGATAGGATAGAACCTAAGAATTTGAAGGTCTCTACTGTTGATACTGTGTTGTCTAGTATTGTGAGAGGTGGAAGGGTGCAAAGGTTTCTCCTAAAGTCTACCACCATTTCTACGGTTTTGAGTTTGTTCAGTTCTAGATTGTCCTGGTCACACCACAAGAATAGTTGTACAACTTCCCGTCTGCTGTATGCGGATTCATCATTGTCTCAAGTATTTAAAGAAGGGAGAAGTCAGAAATTAAATACCCATCAGGGGTGGGTTGTAACTTACCTCGTTGCTGGTTCGCTTCCTCCTGTGCCGCATGGGCACACCGCATGAGCGAGCCACATATGTTTGACTCTCGCACGCATGCACAGTGCTGAAAAATCCCCCCCCAAAAAAAATTATTTTTAAAGTTGAAAACAAGATGGCGACACATGCAGTGCCGGAAAATCGGCTTCTGTGCATGCTCACAAGAAAATAAATAAATAAATAAAATCTCCCCCCCCACCAAATTCCATTTTTTTTAAAAAAAGATGGCAGCTCCATGGACAAACGCTGACCAAAAGGGTTCTGTGACGTCATTGTAACATCACCGGCGGGTCGCTACCGGTTTAGGTGAACCAGTATGAACCGGGGGAAGCGTACCTCTGCTATCTATTCTTCCCACTGCCCCCCCCTCTTTAGAAACATAGAAACATAGATGACTGACAGCAGAAAAAGACCTCATGATCTATCTAGTCTGCCCTTATACTATTTCCTGTATTTTTATCTTAGGATGGATATATGTTTATCCCAGGCATGTTTAAATTCAGTTACTGTGGATTTACCAACCACGTCTAAGGGCAGACTAGATGGACAATGAGGTCTTTTTCTGCCATCAGACTTCTATGTTTTTATGTGATGCATGGTGTGATTAGATTGTCTGATTGAGTAATATATAAAGTTTTAAATGTAGTTTTTAAAAATGTTTGTTTGTTTGTTTGTTTGATTGATTTTTATGCCGCCCTTCTCCTTAGACTCCTGGCAGCAGACAACATGTTAGCAATAGCACTTTTGAACAGAGCCAGCATATTGCCCCCACAAGCTGGGTCCTCATTTTACCCACCTCAGAAGGAGAGAAGGCTGAGTCAATCTTGAGCCGGTGATGAGATTTGAACCGCTGACCTCCAGATCTACAGTCAGCTTCAGTGGCCTGCACTACAGCACTCTACCTGCTGCACCACCCTGGCTCTCTTAGATTTGTTTTGTATGCTTTGTTTCTATATTTATTCTGTGAATAATAATAATAATAATAATAATAATAATAATAACAACAACAACAACAACAACAACAATAACAACAACAACAACAACAACAGCAACAACAACAATGTAGCATCTGAATATACAGGCAGTTCCGAATAGGATGGTTTTTTGCAAAGTCAGAATATTCAGATGTAATAAGTTCAAAATGTCCTTGCATCTAGGCAGCCCTTTGCATTATTGTTCCAAGGGCTCCTATTACTATTGATACAATAATTGATTTCTCCCTCCAGAATTGCTCACCTTCAGTTTGCAAATCTCGATATTTCGTTATCTTTTCTAGCTGTTTCTCTTCAATTCGTGCAGCACCTGGTATTGCAATGCTAGCGAACAAGACTTTTTTTTTCCTTTTCCACAATAGTGATATTAGGCATATTCTGTTTGGATCTATAAGGATCCCACAAGATCTTGACTTGTTCCTTTTCAAGAATTATATCAATTTGGCATTCCTAGTCATTTTTGCTACATTCGAATTCTCACTTCTGGCAAAGCTTCAAATGAACAATTTCAGCACCTCGATCATGACATTGTAGATAATCAGTCTTTGAAATTTTGCTGCAGCCACTGATAAGATAATGGACTGTTTCATCTTTCTCATTGCATAAGCGACATTTGCTGTTGTTCCTGATGTGTTGAATTTTTGCTTTCATGGAATTATTATTGTTGTTGTTGTTATTGGGCTGCTATTGCATAAGTAAGTTCATCAGTTTAAAGAAAAGGAGGACCAGGGGAGACATGATAGCAGTGTTCCAATATCTCAGGGGTTGCCACAAAGAAGAAGTAGTGAAGCTATTCTCTAAAGCACCTGAGGGTAGAACAAGAAGCAATGGATGGAAACTTAACAAGGAAAGAAGCAACTTAGAACTAAGGAGAAATTTCCTGACAATTAGAACAATTGATCAGTGTAACGGCTTGCCTCCAGAAGTTGTGAATGCTCCAACACTGGAAGTTTTTAAGAAGATATTGGATAACCATCAGTCTGAAGTAGTGTAGGGTTTCCTACCTAAGCAGGGATTTGGACTAGAAGACCTCCAATGTCCCTTCCAACTTTGCAATCAACTCCCCCCAGAGATTAGGACTGCCCCCACCCTCCTTGCCTTTCGCAAACTCATAAAAACCCACCTTTGTCACCAGACATGGGGAAATTGATTCCCCTCGGCCGCTCTGTTTTATGTATTGTTTATTTGGATCGTATGAGTGTTTTTTAATCAAGGGTTTTTAACTGTTTTGCTTTTTTAATCATTGGATTTGTATTTTGTATTACTGTTGTGAGCCGCTCCGAGTCGGCGGCATACAAATCTAATAAATAAATAAATAAATAAGCAAGCAAGCAAGCAAGCAAGCAAGCAAGCAAGCAAGCAAGCAAGCAAGCAAGCAAGCAAGCAAGCAAGCAAGCAAGTAATAGTATTACCAACCTGGATACTATTTTGCATGATCGAGGCATATAGAATTGTTTATAAATGGGAGGGGGCTATGTTTTTAATTAGGTGGGAAATATTTGGAGGAAAAAATAAAACGTTTTTTACAAGGATAATAAAAAGAAAGAAAATCTCTCCCAACACACACCAACAATTACAACCCCCCCCCCCCCCAAAAGAAGCCATCTATAAATTTTCTGCTTAGCTCTAAGGTTGCATTTAAATAAATAATGCAAACATAAAGGTATAGTTCAATTACTCTGTTTCCCTGAGACATTTTTCATTTTTTCCTCATCAATTTATTTTGACAGGTCATTTTAAAAATACTGTTAGAGTCAGGCAAGAGATTCTTCCTGAATATGTGCCAGTATTCTGCATATGCCTAAATAAAGGAAGAGTAGATGAGTTGGGGGGGGGGCGGACAGTAGAAATTGTGCTAGGAAAATATTGAAGTGTTCCTTTATAGGAGAAAGAGAAGAGAAATGTAAAAGCTAGGTGTGAAGCCATGAGTATGGCAGACTCAAGGATGGTTTGTGAGGACAGGACGATACGGAGAAGTATAATGAACAATAATTAAAACTATACAGTGGTACCTCTACTTACAAACTTAATTCATTCCGTGACCAGGTTCTTAAGTAGAAAAGTTAGTAAGAAGAAGCAATTTTTTCCCATAGGAATCAATGTAAAAGCAAATGATGTGTGCGATTGGGGAAACCACAGGGAAGGTGGAGGCCCTGAGATTCCTAGAGAGGCCCTATGGAGGCTTCTCCCTGCCTTTTCTCGCCCTGTTTCCTCCCAGGAGATTCCTAGAGAGGCCCCCCCAGACGTTTCTCCCTGCCTTTTCCAGTTACAGTTTCGGAAGCTTGGGTTTGTAAGTGGAAGATGGTTCTTGAGAAGAGGCAAAAAAATCTTGAACATCCGGTTCTTATCTAGAAACGTTCGTAAGTAATTTATTAGATTTGTATGCCGCCCCTCTCCGAAGACTCGGGGCGGCTCACAACAACAATAATAACAATGTTACAATAGAAACAAATGTAATATTAAAAAAACAGCTAAAAAACCTCTTCATTTAAAAACCATACAACACACACATACCATACATAAAATGTAAGAGCCTGGGGGAGGTGTCTCAGTTCCCCCATGCCTGGCGATACAGGTGGGTCTTAAGTAACTTGTGAAAGACAAGGAGGGCGGGGGCAGTTCTAATCTCTGGGGGGAGTTGATTCCAGATGGACGGGGCTGCCACAGAGAAGGCTCTTCTCCTGGGGCCCGCCAAATGACATTGTTTAGTCCAGTGTTTTTCAACCAGTGTGCTGCGGCACACTAGTGTGCCGTGAGACATGGTCAGGTGTGCCACGAAGCTCAGAGAGAGAGAGAAAGCAAGAAGAGAGAGAAAGAAAGCAAGAGAGAGAGAGAAAGAGAAATCAAGAGAGAGAGTAAGAAAACAAGAGAGAGAGAAAGAGAAAGAAAGCAAGAGAGAGAGAGAGAGGGAGGGAAGGAGAGAGAGAGAAAGACATAGACAGAGGTAGGGAGGGAGAGAGAAAGAGCAAAAAAGAGGAAGGAAGGAAGAGAAAGAAAGAGGGATGGAGAGAGAAAGAAGGAATGGAGAAAAAGAGGGAGGGAGACAGAAA
The DNA here is from genome assembly GCF_031021105.1 of Erythrolamprus reginae. Taxonomy (NCBI): domain Eukaryota; kingdom Metazoa; phylum Chordata; class Lepidosauria; order Squamata; family Dipsadidae; genus Erythrolamprus; species Erythrolamprus reginae. The sequence goes on along the minus strand of NC_091950.1, from coordinate 403,600,688 downwards.
TAGAGTGAAAGGGAGGAAGAGAGAGAGAATTTTTTTGTGCAAACTTTTTTTAGCCCCCCCTCCCCCCGCTCAATGTGCCCCAGGGTTTCGTAAATGTAAAAAATGTGCCACAGCTCAAAGAAGGTTGAAAATCACTGGTTTAGTCGACGGGACTCGGAGAAGGCCAACTCATAATCTGGTGAGGCTGTAGCATTTGAGGAGGATCAAGGAAACATTTCATGCAAAATATTGAAAGACCATAATTGGCATTCAGGGAAATTTCAACTCTGGGCAAATTTGCTTGCCAATCTTTCTCTTGGTCCATTTAAATTGAACTTTTGTGGTTAAAACAAGTTGCTGCCGCCTGGTTTATCAACATGGCTATGTAACTGTTGAATAGTTTTCAGATATGTCTCTCAAGAAAGACATTTTGTGCTGTTTCAAGTAATTAATGGTTTGTCTCTTGGAATAGCCTCCAGAAATCTAAGTAATGTGCTTGACAGCAAACATGAATAAGCTTGTAAAAGTTTAAGGAAAATTATTAGACCTGTGTGAGCTTGAGCTGCTCAAATCAACCTCAACGTAGGAGTTGGACAAGACTTCAATAGAGGGAAGTTTCCAATGGTCAATTTTTTATCCATTCACCCAGCAGATTAAGACCATATATCCCACAATATACAACAGCCGTTCAAACAGTAAATAAGCAAAAAAAATATTTTTAAGGCGATGGTTTTGAGTACTTCAATCCTGTGCCTATTTTACAATGATTTGCTCATGTTTAACAGAATAAGCTTTGCCAGTTACATATTTTTCAGTGATTGCTAGATAGATTGATAGATTATAGAATGGAATGGAATGGAATAAAATAGAACACAACTCTTTATTGGCCAAGTGTGATTGCACACACAAGGGATTCGTCTTTGGTGCATATGCTCTCAGTGTACATAAAAGAAAAAGATGCAGTACATTTGTCAAGAATCATGAGGTACAACACTTAATGACTGTCAACAGACTCAAGCTCAACCCTGATAAGACGGAGTAGCTGTGGGTTTTGCCTCCCAAGGACAATTCTATCTGTCCGTCCATCACCCTGGGGGGGGGAGTTATTGACCCCCTCAGAGAGGGTCCGCAACTTGATCCACAGCTCACATTTGAGAAACATCTTTCGGCTGTGGCAAGGGGGTTCGCCTGGTGCACCAGTTGTGGCCCTATTTGGACTGGGAGTCACTGCTCACAGTCACTCACGCCCTCATCACCTCGAGGCTCGACTACTGTAATGCTCTCTACATGGGGCTACCTTTGAAGAGTGTTCGGAAACTTCAGGTCGTGCAGAATGCAGCTGCGACAGCAGTCATGGGCTTTCCCAAATATGCCCATGTTACACCAACACTCCGCAGTCTGCATTGGTTGCCGATCAGTTTCCGGTCACAATTCAAAGTGTTGGTTATGACCTATAAAGCCCTTCATGACACTGGACCAGATTATCTCAGGTACCGCCTTCTGCTGCACGAATCCCAGCAACCAGTTAGGTCCCACAGAGTGGGCCTTCTCCGGGTCCCGTCAACTAAACAATGCCGTTTGGTGGGACCAAGGGGATGAGCCTTCTCTGTGGCAGCCCCAGCCCTTTGGAACCAACTCCCCCCAGAGATTAGAATTGCCCCCACCCTCCTTGCCTTTCGTAAGCTTCTTAAAACACACCTCTGCCATCAGGCATGGGGGGACTGAGATATTCTTTCCACCTAGGCCTTACAATTTATGCATGGTATGTTTGTATGTATGTTTGGTTTTATAATAAGGTTTTTTTTAGTTGTTTAGTATTGGATTATTACATGCTATTTTTTATCACTGTTGTTAGCTGCCCCGAGTCTGTGGAGAAGGGCGGCATACAAATCCAATCAATCAATCAATCAATCAATCAATCAATCAATCAATCAATCAATCAATAAATGTCAAATAAGCAACGAGGAAACAATAAATATTAATAAAAATCTTAAGGATAAAAACAGCAAATTACAGTCATACAGTAATAAGTGGGAGGAGATGGGTGATAGGAATGATGGGGGGAAAAACAAGTAGTAATAGTAGTGCAGACTTGGTAAATGGTTTACAGTGTTAAGGGAATTATTTGTTTAGCAGAGTGATGGCGTTCGGGGAAAAACTGTTCTTGTGTCTAGTTGTCTTGGGGTGCAGTGCTCTGTAAAGACATTTTAATGGTAGGAGTTGAAATAGTTTATGTCCAGGATGCGAGGGATCTTATGTGCCATAAGTCACTGTTGACCCTTAGTCAACACATGGTGATGGTCTGATTTAGTCGTTTAAGTCTTCCAGGGGTTCACCCATTACCACTATAACCGAGTCCATCCATCTTGCTGCTGGTCATCTTCTTTCCTTCAATCTCCCGAGCTGGAGCTTTCCATAAGGTGCTCTTAAGTATAGATAGTCTTTGACTTAGATCTTAAAACCATACTTGAGCATGAAATTTCTGTGGCTTTGTTAAATGAGTTTTGTTCCGTTTTATGTCTTTCTTGCCATAGTTGTTAACTGAATCACTGCAGTGGTTAAGTTAGGAACATAGTTGTTATGTGAATCTGGCTTCCCCATTGACTTTGCTTGCGAGAAGGTCACAAAAGGCCACACAAGAAGAGTCCTTCACTCCTCTTCTCACAACAAAATACCTTACTCCGCCAGACTTGAAATTCTTGGTTTAGACAACTTACAACTTCATCGTCTCCATTCCGACTTAACTATAGTTCATAAAATCATATATACCAAAATGTCCTACCTGTTAACGACTACTTCACCTTCAACCGCAACAACACACGAGCACGAAATCGATTTAAACTAAATGTCAACCGCTCCAAACTTGACTGCATATAATACAGCTTCAGCAACAGAGTAATCAACACCTGGAATACACTACCTGATTCTGTGGTTTCTACTCCTAATCCCAAAACCTTTAGCCTTAGACTATCTACAATTGACCTCTCCCCCTTTCTAAGAGGTCTGTAAGGGGCGTGCATAAACACACCACTGTGCCTACAGTCCCTGTCCTATTGTCTTCTTTTTTATCATTATTATTATTATTATTATTATTATTATTATTATTATTATTAATATTATTATTATTATTATATTTATTTATCTATCTATCTATCTATCTATCTATCTATCTATCTATTTATTTATTTATTTATTTATTTATTAGATTTGTATGCCGCCCCTCTCCGTAGACTCGGGGCGGCTCACAACAATAACAAAGACAATATAAGAACAAATCTAATAATTTAAAAAACACTAAAAAACCCATTATTAAAAGCAACCATACACACAAACATACCATTACTTATCTAATGTTTTATTTGTACAAATTACCACTCTATAATTGTTTGACAAAATAAATAAATAAAAATAAACCCCAGGACGCAGCAACAGTCATAAATATGAATCAATTGTCCAGAGTCTGAATTTTAATCACATGACCATGGGCAGTGAAGGGCTACCCAAATTTTTACTATCACACTGTGATAGTATTTTCTTTCATCTTTCAGTGCAAATTGGATGCTATGGGGTAGAGCTCCATTTTCCCTACCCTACTGCATTCCCCCCCATCCGGGCAGTAGCCCACTCCTGACCATGGGGATGTTGCAATGGTCATCAATTGCTTTTTTCAATACTGTTGTATCTTTGAATGGTCAATAAATGAACTGTTGGAAGTTGAAGGCTGCCTGTAGGATAATTTGAGTCTGGTTCTTTGTGCCTCAAGCGAGAATTCTGGGTTCATTCATTGAACTATCAAATATCTGTTGTTCTTGACTGTCCAAAGTATTCTCCAACACCAGCAGAAGCACAAGTATTTAATTTATAATTATACCTTTGGTAAACCACTTCAGGAGTCAGTGTTTCCTGAGAATCAAGATATTCTCAGGAAACCGAAGAAACAAATACCAGACAATGAAGCCGTTTAATGGCTATGGAACAAGGAAAAAATCTTGGGACACAGTAGTTGCAAAATCAGCCTGGTTCTTTCCCATCATCCCACCCCCACTCCCCAAAAAATCAGATGGATGCATGCCAATAATATCAACATCATGTCAATTATGCAGGAGCAATTAAAAGAAGACAGAGATTCGAGATATGAATACCAAAATATGAGATTTCTCTCAGGAGTGATAACCGATTCCGTTTGCAAAGCCTGGTTGCCTTTGATTTTTAATTAAGATTGCTGGAGATTCATCCTGATCCAGATGAATCAACAAAGCTTTAAAAAGTTTCCTTGTTCTTGCACACATACCATTGCAAGGGTGGAAGGAGTGTTTTTGTTCTTTACTCAATCCATAATAATTTACCGGATTTGCTGCCAGCAATGGAAGAAAAATGTCTTGGTAGCCATAACCATCAAAATTGAAGCTTCAGTTTCTACCCAGATTCAGTGGAACTAAGACAGAATCATTGAGAAGATAATCATCTTTTAAAAAAAATATTTGTATTGATTTTTTACAATATAAACACACACACAACATAAAACAAGTGCTTTGTGAATTGTGCCCACCACCAAACATTCATACCCCACCACCAAATCGAGGCTGTTTCTTGTATAAACCATTTTAACCCAAGAGAAAAATATCTATTTACATATTATAAAGTGATTCCAATTTGTTTCTTGTAGTCTCGGTTTCTACTCGTTTTTGTGAAATTTTGTTCATTTTCATCTAGATTAGGCTGCAAAATCTTACTTTTTTGACCATCTTTGGTATTGGGAAATTAATTTGAACATTTCTGAACATAATGAAATGAAAATTATACTTAAAAAATAACAACAACACTTTCAACCAAGTTTATAGCCCTTTGGATTTTCTGATGTTCCCTCCAAGTACTAACCAAAACTGACCCTCTTTCACTTCCAAGCCTAGATGTAATTCACCAGCTGCTGTGACATGCTAAAGGGAAGGTATTTTTCAAATATCCAAAAGACTACTATTCAGACAAAGTTGGCTCTCTCATTTTTGAATGGCAAGACTAGCAATAGAAATAGCATTGTAGGATTACAGTATATACTGCCCCAGTACTGTATATTGTTCCCCAACAATCTGGGTCCTCCTTTTACTGACCTCAGAAGGATGGAAGGCTGAGTCAACCTTGAGTCCATCAGAATCAAACTCCAGGTTGTGGGCAGAGTTTGCCTGCAATGCTGCTCTTTCTTTCTTTCTTTCTTTCTTTCTTTCTTTCTTTCTTTCTTTCCTTCCTTCCTTCTCTCTCTCTCTCTATTTATTTATTTATTAGATTTCTATGCCGCCCTTCTCAGACAACTCAGGACAGCGTACAACATTATAAATGCAGCAATATGTAAAGAAATCTAAATTGCTATAAAAGAATTATACAAATTACTAAAAAGTATTAAAACCCCCATATACAGACATCCAATTCAATCATATATAGTATCGGCTGGAGACAATCTCATCACTCACAGCCCCCATGCCCGCCAGCAGAGGTAGGTTTTAAGAGCTTTACGAAAGACCAGGAGGGAGGGGGCGGTACATATCTCCAGAGGGAGTTCGTTCCAGAGAGTTGGGGCCGCCACAGAGAAGGCTCTTCCCCTAGGCCCCGCCAGTCAACATTGTCTAGCCGACGGGATCTGGAGAAGGCCGACTCTGTGGGACCTAACTGGCCGCTGGGATACAAGAGGCAGAGGACGGTCCCAAAGATAATCTGGTCCTAAGCCATGTAGGGCTTTATAGGTCATAACCAGCACTTTAACCATTGTGCCCCCAGGGCTCATTAAATAGAATGAATGGGTGGACATTTCAGGGGGGGAAACATATTTCAACCATATTTAGGGGAAAGTTCTTGTTGAGCTGTTGAGCAGTGAAACAGAAGGTGGAGGGTTCTGTTTTCCTGGAGAATGTAACCAAAGGCAACCGAGCATCTTTAAAGGATGCATCCCATATAGAAGATTAATTAGAGTTGTATTTTTTCGACTGTACCCACCTTTAACAAGACAGTTTGATTTCTACAAGACTAAGAATAAACCAACTATCTTGTTCACATTTTGTTTAATAGTTTTAAGTTCGAACTACAAACTTACTGAACTCTAAAAACTGCCCATCCTTGAAATGTTAAAAATCAACATCCATGGGACAATATGCTAAACCAGTTTCTTTTATTGGATTTTTTTTTACAAAAAAGTTGAACACCATTTATGTTTGCAGTGTCTCAAAATCATAGGGAGGTTCCTATATAGCTTCCTATAATTAACTGTTAATGTAAATTGCCTAAGAATCTTTTTAAAAATGCAAATCACCCTCTTTTCATTCTTTGACAAATAGACTTATCTGATGGGGGCTTCATGGAAGCTCTTTTTTTAAAACATAACTGCCTATTTTTCCACACAATGTTCATTCCTGTACATTTCAGGTACTTAAAATAATAATAATAATTATTATTATTATTATTTATTGGATTTGTATGCCGCCCCTCTCCGCAGACTCGGGGCAGCTAACAACAGCAGTAAAACAGTACAACAAAATCCAATACTAATAATAATTCCGGGTTTTGTCTTTAAGTGGCATTTTGAATGTAACATTTTGTTCACTGAATGGGACACACAGATTTACTTTCAACACAACTCATGGTGGAATTCTTTCACACAGTAAAATTCTTTCCCTATTGACACACCCACGCCTGCTTTGGGGAGGGATGGCACAATGGGCAGAAGGACTAATCCTGAGAAACAGGAGGTAATGCCAGAACAACGGTCAGATGAAAGAAATCTAAATCTGGGCCAGAACTGAAACCTGAGATACTGCAATGTTTCAGACAGACACCATCCTAATTCTCATGAAGATAAAGGGAGAGGTGATTAAATCCAACTTTTCAATCTTGTATATTTATTTATTTATTAATCAGATTTGTATGCCGCCCCTCTCCGCAGACTCGGGGCGGCTCACAGCAATAATAATACAATGTAAACAAATGTAATATTTAAGTTAATTTAAAACCCCAATTTAGAAACCAATCATACATACTAGCATACCATGCATAAATTTTATAAGCCTAGGGGTCAGGGAAAGTATCAATTCCCCCATGCCTGACGACAGAGGTGGGTTTTAAGGAGCTTACGAAAGGCTAGGAGAGTGGGGGCAACTCTGATATCTGGGGGGAGTTGGTTCCAAAGGGTCGGGGCCACCACAGAGAAGGCTCTTCCCCTGGGTCCCGCCAAACGACATTGTTTAGTTGACGGGACCCGGAGAAGGCCAACTCTGTGGGACCTAACTGGTTGCTGGGATTCGTGCGGCAGAAGGCGGTCCTGGAGATATTCTGGTCCGGTGCCATGAAGGGCTTTATAGGTCATAACCAACACTTTGAATTGTGACCTGAAACTGATCATTTGTGGTCCCCAACCCCCAGATCAGTAATGGATTGCGGTAGTATGTTTGTGCACTATTTATTGAATACGTAATAGTTTTTTATTGTCCTTCCTTCTCTAGTACCTTAGTATGATCCTTAATTACTTTTAAAATAGGAAATAATTAAATAGTATGTTCTTACCCATAAATGCTTCAATCACTTTAATCGTTATCTAGAACTGAACCTTTATAGCAATTAAAGAAAATTGAGCTACTTACCTAATCTGTTATCATACTGAACCTTGTGGGTTCAGTACAAAACCTTTAATGTTACTGTGCTCCTCAATAAATAATACTGTCTATCATTTGTCCTTTTTGTGGTTATTCAAATAATGTGACTTAATCAACTGAAAAAGAGTCCAAGCACCTATTTGAAAACTTATCTTGGTCGGGAAGCCACTCCCACCCAGTCACATGACCTTTAAGCCAACCCCCTGTCACATGATTGTCAAGCCACTCCCACCTGGTCACATGGGTGGCAAGCCACTCCTACCCAGTCACATGACCATCAAGCCACACCCACAAAAGTAAGCCACGCCCAAAGTGTGACAGTAAAGATTTTGGCAGCCCATCACTGAATATAACCACATTATTTCTCATCGTGAGAAAATGTTATCCAACTTTCATATACCTTATGGTTTTGTTATCACTGTGGAATAGCAGTTTCCAGATTGTTTGTGCTTCTCTTCTGTTTATAACCTGGGAATTTTCCATCTATCAGCAGTGACGTTTGTATCCAGTGTGGGAGCTGGCTTTAAAAAACTGGCTAACTCTATCCAGCAAGGGTATAATTGTCTTCATATATTCACAACAAAATAACTCAATTCAAGCAGGGGTGGCTCCCCGAGATATATCACGCACCAAAGCAAGTTTAGATTTTTGGAATATGGTTTTCAAGAAAAAGAATTAAGAAACTAATTGAAAACAATAGATCAAACGGTTGAAACAGATACAAGCAATAATCTCCAATGCTCAAAGAAAAGTATGAATGATTAACTAGCGGTAAGTAGCTGAAAAGAATTGAAGGGAAGGGACAAAATGTGCTATCGATAGTTCCTCGTGGAATTTTTTTTTATGGTTATCATTGTACTACTTTGCTTTTAGTATTTCATTCTTTGATATCTATACTTTTAAAATTTTTTTATCATCAGCTTGAAGAACGTACACTGACTGTATATCTATAACCAGGCAGGGGTTGCTGCTCCTGCTGCTACCAATGCGCTGCGCATGCAGCTTTGGGTGTTCGGTGTGTGCAGGGCCCCTGCCAAGAGTTTGCACCCTGTGCATGCGCTGAATCAAAATCTTGCTGGGACATGCGCGCATGCACTACAGACACCCAAAGCTTCCTTAAGTTTCTAGGGCAGAAACAAGGATCTTAGGCTCTCCCGATGAATAACCATGTACAGAGTAAATTGTGCATGTACAGATTAACAGAGTTGGAAGGAACTTTGTAGGTCACCTGATCCAAACCCACTCACCCACCCACCCCTGCCTAAGCAGACTGTCAGCCTTCCAACTAACATCTAAGTTTAAATCAGAATCCCAGGGAAAGACCCGGAGAAGGCCAACTCTGTGGGATCTAATTGGCCGCTGGGATTTGTGCGGCAGAAGACGGTTCCGGAGATATTCTGGTCCGATGCCATGTAGGGCTTTAAAGGTCATTACCAACACTTTGAATTGCGACCGGAAACTGATCGGCAGCTAATGCAAATCACGGGATGTTGGAGAGACGTGGGCGAACCTGGGTAACCCCACGATAGCTCACGATCTGAAGTTTCCGAACACTCCATGGAAGATGACTACATCTTAGAGGTGTCACCAAATTCTTTTAGCATTTTTTTCTACATGTTATACACTGTTCAAAAAATGAAGGGAACACTCAAAGAACATATCCTAGATCTGAATGAATGAAATATTCTCACTGAATGCTTTGCTCTGTACAAAGTTGAATGTGCTGACAACACGTGAAATTGATTGTCAATCAGTGTTGCTTCCTAAGTGGACAATTTGATTTCACAGAAGTTTGATTTAGTTGGAGTTATATTCTGTTGTTTAAGTGTTCCCTTTATTTTATTTTTGAGCAGTATAGTTTTGTCCCATTGGGGAATCTTCAATACACACAGATTTAAATTCCCAAAGTTCTCAGCATTCATCATGCTGACTGAAGAAGTTTTGGAACTGAAGTTGAAATGTCAGGAGGATATTCAAGTTTGGGGGACGTTGCTTTAATATGCAATCAGTCAAGACACTAGGGGTGGATTTGGGATTGTTGCAGGCCTCTGCAAAAGTGAACATAGTGAGTAAAAAATAAGATGGATCCTGCCCAGAATAAGCAATACAGTGACAGTGTCTTTGACAATGGTGGTCTTGGACAACTGTCCCTCTGTCCATTGTCTACGAATGATTGGAGGGCATCTTATCCTGATGCAGGATTGTATCCTAAATTTTGGAGCAGAAAGCAAGTAGAATGCTTGGCTGCATAGCTAGAGGTATAACAAGCAGGAAGAGGGAGATTGTGATCCCGCTGTATAGAGCGCTGGTGAGACCACATTTGGAATACTCTGTTTAGTTCTGGAGACCTCACCTACTAAAAGATATTGATAAAATTGAACGGGTCCAAAGTCGGGCTACAAGAATGGTGGAAGGTCTTAAGCATAAAACCTATCAGGAAAAACGTAATGAACTCAATCTGTATAGTCTGGAGGACAGAAGGAAAAGGGGGGATATGATCGAAACATTTAAATATGTTAAAGGGTTAAAATAGGGTTCAGGACAGAAGTGTTTTTAATAGGAAAGTGAACACAAGAACAAGGGGACACAATCTGAGGTTAGTTGGGGGAAAGGTCAGAAGCAAGGTGAGAAAATATTATTTGACTGAAAGAGTAGTAGTTGCTTGGAACAAACTGCCAGCAGACGCGGTTGGTAAATCCACAGTAACTGAATTTAAACATGCCTGGGATAAACCTTGTTTGTTTGTTTGTTTGTTTGTTTGTTTGTTTGTTTGTTTGTTTGTTTGTTTGTTTGTTTGTTTCCTTCCTTCCTTCCTTCCTTCCTTCCTTCCTTCCTTACTTACTTACTTACTTACTTACTTACTTACTTACTTACTTACTTACTTACTTACTTACTTACTTACTTACTTACTTACTTACTTATACAGTATACCTATATCCATCCTAAGATAAAATACAGGAAACAGTATAAGGACAGGCTAGATGGACCATGAGGTCTTTTTCAGCCGTCAATCTTCTATGTTTCTATGTTTCTATGAGATGTGAGAGTGCAGCAGCAGTTCCCATTGATCTCTACGATAAGGAAATGTACACACACAAATATTTTACGTTTATCGCATAATTAACTTTGCTGGTAGATGCCTCTGGTCGCCCTGTTGAGAAACCACCTGAGACACAACTCCTAATATCTATCCTATCTCAAAGCTACGGAATTATTGGCTCCCCTTTTCCCCTCCCTTCCCCCCCACCCCGCCCGCCCCCGCCCACTAAGCCTGCAGACATAAACGCCGCCTTATCTCATGGTGGAGTCTCCGATGACGCCAGGGAACCTGAAAAAACCTGCCTAGCCCTTGTCAGCAGACAGAGACAGTTGAAGCTCATTCCGCCTGACCTTACCTGCCTGCCAGCAAATGGGCGTTGAGAGAAAGGAGAAAGCTTTAATCATTTTTAAGCACCGGGCAGATCAGCCAACCACCGAAATCACCGTTTGGGGAAACCTGTTTGCTCTCTTTTTTTCCCCGATTTTTCAAACTTCATGCCCCTCACTGTACTGCCATCTGCAGAGCGTTTATTTATTATTTATTTATTCTTTGTCCAATATACAATACCTATGGAAGAGAATAGACATTAAGTAATATATATAAAGACAGAAAGTAAAAAAGAAGAGAAGTAGATGGGAGGGAGAGAATATATATGATATAAGAGATAGGGAGAGAATATATATGATATATATATATATTATATTAGATAGATAGATAGATAGATAGATATAGATATATAGATATATAGATATATATATATATATAGAGAGAGAGAGAGAGATAAGGAGAGAATATATATGATATATGAGATAAAGGAAAGGCAATTGGACAGGGGACGATAGGCACATCAGTGCACTTATGTACGCCCCTTACTGGCCTCTTAGGAACCTGGAGAGGTCAATCGTCGAGAGTTTAAGGGAGAAATGTTGGGGGTTAGGGGTTGACACTATTGAGTCCGGTAATGAGTTCCACGCTTCGACAACTCGATTGTTAAAGTCATATTTTTTACAGTCAAGTTTGGAGTGGTTAATATTAAGTTTGAATCTGTTGTGTGTTCTTGTGTTGTTGCGGTTGAAGCTGAAGTAGTCATTGACCGGAAGGACGTTGCATCTTGTGGGCAATACTTAGATCGTGTTTTAGGCGCCGCAGTTCTAAGCTTTCAAGACCCAGGATAGATAGTCTATTTTCGTAGGGTATTCTGTTTCGAGTGGAGGAGTGAAGGGCTCTAAATAATAAATAAATTATTATTTATTTATTATTTAGATTTGTATGCCGCCCCTCTCCGCAGACTCGGAGCGGCTCACAACAAAATAAAACAATTCACGATAAATCTAAATTATAATTTAAAATATTTTAAAAACCCCATTTACTAAGCAAACATACATACAAACATACCATGCATAAATTGTATATGCCTGGGGGAGATGTCTCAGTTCCCCCCATGCCTGACGACAAAGGTGGGTTTTAAGGAGCTTACGAAAGGCAAGGAGAGTAGGGGCAGTTCTAATCTCTGGGGGGAGCTGGTTCCAGAGAGTCGGGGCCGCCACAGAGAAGGCTCTTCCCCTGGAGCCCGCCAACCGACATTGTTTAGTTGATGGGACCCGGAGAAGGCCCACTCTGTGGGACCTAATCGGTCACTGGGATTCGTGCGGCAGAAGGCGGTCCCTGAGATATTCTGGTCCAATGCCATGAAGGGCTTTAAAGGTCATAACCAACACTTTGAATTGTGACCGGAAATTGATCGGCAACCAATGCAGTTTCTTCATGCCATGGTTGGTGAAGGAGAAGATGCCAGGATACCTGTGGTCCTGCTTGTAGGTTTACCAAGCACCATGCGCCACCAACATTTTATTTATTATTTATTAATTATTTATTAATAAATATTTTATTATTTATTAATTAGATTTGTATACGGTCCCTTCTCCGAGGACTCGGGGCGGCTCACGACATAATAAAAACAGTATATAATATCAAGTCTAAAATCCAATTAATAATAATAATAATAATAATAATAATAATAATAATAATAATTTATTGGATTTGTATGCCGCCCCTCTCCGCAGACTCGGGGCGGCTAACAACAATAATAAACACAACATGTACAATCCAATAATGAAAAACAACTAAAAACCCCTATTATAAAACCAAACATACACACAAACATACCATGCATAACTTATAATGGCCTAGGGGGAAGAGCTATCTCAACTCCTGGCGGTATAAATGAGTCTTCAGTAGTTTACGAAAGACAGGGAGGGTGGGGGCAGTTCTAATCTCCAGGGGGAGTTGGTTCCAGAGGGCCGGGGCTGCCACAGAGAAGGCTCTTCCCCTGGGGCCCGCCAAACGACATTAACTACTCTAAAAACACTGGAGCATTAAAATAATTCCTTCCCTTTCAACAACGAGCATACTTCGCACTCGTTGGCAGAAGCTAGGGTATAATGACCCCAGGTCTGGTAGCATAGATGGGTTTTCAAGTTCTTATGGAAGGCAAGGAGGGTGGGGGCAGTACAAATCTCTGGGGGGAGCTGATTCTAGAGGGCTGGGCCCCCCACAGAGAAGGCTCTTCCCCTAGGCCCCATCAAGCGACATTGTCTAGCAGTCGAGACCTGGAAAAGGCCAACTCTATGGGACCTAACCGGGCGCTGGGGCTCATGCGACAGAAGGCGGTCCCGCAAGTAGCCTGGTCTGGTGCCATGTAGGGCTTTATAGGTCATAACCAGGGGTGGGCAGCAGGCAGGACTGCCTTTCTGTGGCAGCTCCTCAAGTATTTGAAGGCTGCTATCATGTCTCCCCCCCCCCCAGACCTCCTCTTTGCTAGACTATCCATGCCCAGTTCCTGTAACCTTTCCTCATATGTCTTGGTTTCTAGCCCCTTTATGCAATTGAAGAAACCACAGGGAGGGTGGAGGCCCTGTTTCCTCCCAGGAGATTCCTAGAGAGGCCCCACGGAGGCTTCTCCCTGTCTTTTCCGGCCCTGTTTCCTCCCAGGAGATTCCTAGAGAGGCCCCACGGAGGCTTCTCCCTGTCTTTTCCGGCCCTGTTTCCTCCCAGGAGATTCCTAGAGAGGCCCCACGGAGGCTTCTCCCTGCCTTTTCCGGCCCTGTTTCCTCCCAGGAGATTCCTAGAGAGGCCCCACGGAGGCTTCTCCCTGCCTTTTCCAGCCCTGTTTCCTCCCAGGAGATTCCTAGAGAGGCCCCACGGAGGCTTCTCCCTGCCTTTTCCAGCCCTGTTTCCTCCCAGCAGATTCCTAGAGAGGCCCCACAGAGGCTTCTCCCTGCCTTTTCCAATTACAGTTTCGGAGGCTTAGGTTTGTAAATGGAAAATGGTTCTCGAGAAGAGGCAAAAAAAATCCTTGAATATCCAGTTCTTATCTAGAAATGTCCGTAAGCAGAGGCGTCCTTAGGTAGAGGTACCACTGTGGCTGCATATCTTAAAATACATTGTTCCTGCCACCTCCCCTGGTCTTTTCTTTCCTCTACAAAAATTTAAGATCCCAAAGTAGTTACTGAAAATTTCCTATTCTTGCTCCCCCCCCCTTTCCTGTCTCAAAGAACCCAGGGATTGCAAAACGGGGAGCTTGTGGGTTACAAATGGACCCCCAACGTTTTGCATCCCTTCTCTCGAAGGTACTCATAAAAGAATGCATAAAAACCTGCTTGAGTGGCAACATTAATGTAGGCGACAATCAACCTTTTCTTGGTGCCGCATCTGGGAACAATACCTCCAGGCAGAATTTCAAGGTTGTCAAAAACACCTTTGAATACTAATTGCTGAGAGACAAATCAAGGAAGGGCAATTGCTTCAAACCTTCCATGTAGACTTCTCAGAAATATCTGATCGTCTGCTCCAGAAAAGAGGATTCTCGACCAGGAAAGTGTTTGATCTGTTCAGGCTAGACTCTTCTAATTTCTTCTGGCTATAGAACATAATCTTTATTTTATTTATTTGTTTGTTTTGTCAAGTACGTATTAGTGGTATACAGAGATATGTATTGGTGGTATACAGGGGCGTGCATAAGTGCACCAGTGTGCCTTCCGTCCCCTGTCCAATTGTCTCTCCTTATCTCATTTATCTTTTCTTCCTTTCAAATATGTTCACCTATACTTTTATATCTTATCTTCTATTCTTTTCTTTACTTACATTATTACATACCTTTCTCTTCAATGTGTACTATGTATTGGACAAAATAAATAAATAAAATAAATAAATAAACAAAATATAATAATATTCATATACATGATACTGGTAAGAGAGAAACATTAGGACAGGGGATGGAAGGCACACTGGTGCACTTATGCACGCCCCTTACTGACCTCTTAGGAATCGGGAGAGGTCAACAGTGGATAGTCTAAGGCAGTGGTCCCCAACGTTTTTTCCACCAGGGACCAGTTTCAGCAAGACAATTTTTCTATGGCCCGGTGGGGGCGGAAAGGGGTGTGGTTGGGGGCGGGATTAAGCATGGGGGTGCTGGTCCTCCCCACCCCTCTTTCCCGCCATTGCCCTGTGGCCGGCAGAACCTGCGGCCCAAGCCCTCTTGCCCGGCAGGAGGTGAAGCACTGGAGGGAGGGGGTCAGGCCAGCCCTCCTGCCTCCCCTCCAGCCAAAAACACAAAGGCATGCCGCGGCAGAAGCCAAAAGAGGCTTGAACCTCCCGGTCCTTCCTGCCCATCTGTCCCATCCTCACCCTGTGGCTGGCAGAACCTGCCTCCCAAGGCCTCTTGCCTGGCGGGAGGCGAAGCGCTGGAGGGAGGGGGCGGCGGCAGGAGGGCCAGCAGCTGCTGACTCTGCGGACCGGTGCAACATGCCCCGCGGCCCGGTACTGGTCCGCGGCCCGGTGGTTGGGGACCACTGGTCTAAGGGTAAAGTTTTGGGGGTTAGGTGATGATACTACAGAGTTTGGTAGTGAGTTCCATGCATCAAATACTCGGTCACTAAAATTGTATTTCCTGCAGTTGAGTTTGTAGCAGTTTACTTTAGGTTTGTGTCTGCTGTGTGCTCGTATGTTGTTGTGATTGAAGCTGAAGTAGTAGGTAACAGCAAGGACATTGTAGCAGATGATTTTATGGGCTCTGCTTAGGTCATGTTTAAGGCGACGTTCTAAGCTTTCTAAACCTAGGATTGTAAGTCTAGTTGTGTAGGATATTCTGTTGCGAGTGGAGGAATGGAGGGCTCTTCTAGTAAAGTATCCCTGGACATTATTTAGAGTGATTGGTTCTCCATCAATAGCAATAGCACTTCCTTATATACCACTTCATAATGCTTTCCAGACTTCTCTAAGTGGTTTACAAAGTCAGCACATTGTCCCCCAAAATCTGCATCCCCGTTTTACCAACCTTTGTGGATGGATAGCAGGCTGAGTCAACCTTGAGCCAGTAAGATTCAAACTCTTGGCAGTTGTTCCGTCGGGCTCTCTGGTAGAATCCTCCCAAAAATGCACAGATACAATTTCAGACACACACATGTTTGAAAATTCAAAACAATGTTCTTTATAATGAAAATTCACTGGTAATTTGTACAAGTCCCTTATCAGTTCTGTGATACTTAGCTTGCAGCTGTGAGGCAATTCACAGTCCTTCTTCTTTCACAAAGTGAAACACACTTTGCTCTGGTTTAGTTTCAAAGCGGGGAAAAATCAGCACACAAAAGGTCAAAGTCAGTAAAGCAGTCACTAAACACAACGATCAGATAATCCTCCACAATGGCCAAACCCACAGGCTGCTCTTTATAGCAGCCTCACTAATCACCACAGCCCCAACCAACCACAGGTGGCCTCATTTTCTTTGATAATAATCTCTCAGTTGTTGTTGCCTATGCATTGCTTTCCGCATGTGTGGCTGTATCATTAACTCTTGTTCCGAATCCAAGGAAGAGCTAGATAATTGATCTCCTTCTGAGCTGTCTGCCACACTCTCCTCCTTCCTGTCACTCATGTCTTCTTGGTCAGAGGAGCCTTCATCAGCAGATTCCACAGGGGGCAAAACAGGCCTGCAGCATGTGGATGTCTCCCCCACATCCACAGTCCTTGGGGCAGGAGATGGGCCACAGCTAACCACAACAGCAGTGAGTAGAGTTAGCCTGCAATACTGTATTCTAACTACTGTGCCATCACAACTCTAAAAGGTTGGTTGGAAATATACTATATACTTGGCAATTTCTCCATTTTTACCAAACTCTGCCAAGCCATGGACAGCACTGAGAATGATTTGCTCTTATCCAAACACATCTCCTCATGGAAAGTTCATGGAGACCGTGCGTTGGCAACAGTTCTATTTTTCGGTGTGGAAAAGATTCTATAGAGATGGCAGCACCCTTGAATGCCTGCTCTTGTTCTCCCAAGCTTCTGGAAGAGCATCATGGTGGTTGAAAGTGAAAGCATCATCATAAAATGCACACAGCTGTAAAACCAACTGTATTGGGAGCATCTGGAGAGGGTTTAGCTGCCAGAGTTTGGATACGTAGAGATAGGAAAGTATTTCAGCTTTCAATAGCAAGAATGTTTGCTATTGTGGTCTTTGAACTAGAATTATTATTATTATTATTATTATTATTATTATTAATGTCAGTACAACACAGCAAATGAGATCACTATGCTGGATTTCGTATTTCATCACCAGTCGGGCGCTTCCCAAGCACCTAGGACTGCATGATGTAGTGGCAAATTATGTTTGCCGATCCCAGTAAAGCGGCCTTTTGCAATTGACAGATGGAGATTTTGTCAATTCCGATGGTTTTCAAATGTCCACTGAGATCCTTTGGTACTGCGCCCAGCGTGCCAAGTACCACTGGGACCACTTTCACTGGCTTATGCCAGAGTCGTTGCAGCTCGATTTTTAGATCTTCGTATTTCACCAATTTCTCTAGCTGCTTCTCCTCAATTCTGCTGTCCCCTGGGATTGTGATGTCGATGATCCATACTTTCTTTTTCTCCACGATCACAATGTCTGGTGTGTTATGCTTCAGAATTTGGTCAGTCTGAAGTCAGAAGTCCCACAGTAGTTTTGCTTGCTCATTTTCGACCACTTTTTCGGGCTTATGATCCCACCAGTTCTTTGCCACTGGTAAATGGTAGTTCCGGCACAAGTTCCAGTGGATCATCTGTGCCACAGCATCATGTCTATGCTTGTAGTCAATCTGTGCGATCTTTTTGTAGCAGTTGAGTATGTGATCGATTGTTTCATCTGTTTCTTTACAGAGTCTGCACTTTGGATCATCTGTTGATTTTTCAATTCTGGCTTTGACAGCATTTGTTCTAATGGCCTGTTCTTGTGCTGCCAGTATTAGTCCTTCTGTCTCCTTTTTGAGTGTTCCACTTGTAAGCCCTGACCAGGTCTTTTCTTTATCCACTTTGCATTATTATTATTATTATTATTATTATTATTATTATTATTATTATTATTATTATTTATTAGATTTGTATGCCGCCCCTCCCCGTAGACTCGGGCCGGCTCACAACAGTGATAAAAACAATACATAATGACAAATCTAATAATTAGAATCTAAAATAACAGTATTACATTTAAAAAGTCTAAAAGCAAGAAACCCCAATATATAAAAAGCATACATACAGTCATATCATGCACAAAACTACATAGGCAGGGGAGATGTCTCAGTTCCCCCACGCTTGACGACAGAGGTGGGTTTTAAGGAGTTTACGAAAGGCAAGGAGGGTGGGGGCAGTCCTAAGCTCTGGAGGGAGCTGATTCCAGAGGGTCGGAGCCGCCACAGAGAAGGCTCTTCCCCTGGGTCCCGCCGAACAACATTGTTTAGTCGACGGGACCCGGAGAAGACCAACTGTGTGGGACCTAACCGGCCGCTGGGATTCGTGCGGCAGAAGGCGGTCTCGCAGATATCCTGGTCCGGTGCCATGAAGGGCTTTATAGGTAATGACCAACACTTTGAATTGTGACCATAGAATCATAGAATGGTAATTAGAAACTTTGAAGGCTACCTAAAGTTATCATTTTTGTTGCTGCAGTGGTTCTCAAATATTTTGGTCTGAGGACCTGTTTACCTTCTAACAAGTAAAGATCTGAAAAAGCTTTGTTTTATGTGTTGTATTAATTCATGTTCTATATTAAAAATGAAAACTGACAAGCAATATGTATATCGATTAGACAATCTGTGTTTTGTTGAATCATCATTTCAGAGTTTTGGAGGTCATCTAATCTAACCTCCTATTCTCTCAGGAGACCTATTCTATTTCTGATACACGGCTGTCCAGTCTCTTCTTAAAAACCTCCCGTGTTGCTGCATACTGTTGCGGTTTATTGTTAAACACTGCTGCATGAGTCCCAGAGACCAATCAGGTCCCACAGAGTTGACCTTCTCCAGGTCCTGTCAACTAGACCAGTGTTTCCCAACCTTGGCAACTTGAAGCTATCTGGACTTCAACTCCCAGAATTCCCCAGCCAGTGAATGCTGGCTGGGGAATTCTGGGAGTTGAAGTCCAGATAGCTTCAAGTTGCTAAGGTTGGGAAACACTGAACTAGACAATGTCGCTTGGTGAGGCCTAGGGGAAGAGCCTTCTCTGTGGGGGCCCCGGCCCTCTGGAATCAGCTCTCCCTGGACATTCACACTGCCCCCACCCTCCTTGCCTTCCGTAAGAACATGAAAACCCATCAATGCTGCCAGGCTTGGGATCACTAGACACTAGCTTCCGGCTGATGGGTGTGATGTATGCTTGTTGTTTCAATGTAAATGAATGATTTTTAATGTTCCAGGATTTCTAGAGTAGTTGGTTATATTAATTGGATTTTATTTATTTATTTGTTTGTTTGTGTGTGTGTGTGTGTGTGTTTGTTTGTTTGATTTGTATGCCGCCCCTCTCCGTATATTGATATTGTATGCTGTTTTTTTGTTGTGTTGTGAGCCGCCCCGAGGGGAGAGGGGTGGCATACAAATTCAATAAATAAATAAATAAATAATAAATAAAAATGATGACATTTTGGCAGACTGCAATCCACTGAGTGGTTGAATGAAAGTCTGACGGTTCTCTCTGCTCAGCAATTGGCCATAACAAAACAATTGGTGATGTGCTATTTATTGTCGGTCTATATATATCAGTGATGGCGAACCTTTTCGGCACTGAGTGCCGAAAAGGAAAAGCATGCACACTCGTCTGGGCCGCAACCCAAAAGTGGAGCTGCCCAGGGGGCATGCATGCTCTGGAAAATGAACTTCCGGCTTCTGGCGCATGGATGCCCACTGGCAAGCTAGTCTTCCAATTTCTGGCGCACATGCACACATGACAATCAGCTGGCCGGTGTGCATGCTCACGCCAGTAAACCATAGACCAGCTCTTCCAATTTCTGCCACTGCCACACGTACAAAGGCCAGTTGATCATCACACCCGCATGCGCACTGGAAGAGGAGCAGGTGAGGGCATGCGTGCAAGGAGACATGGCTCCGTGTGCCACTTTGAGCACACATGTCATAGGTTCGCCATCACGGCTATATATTGCCTGTCTGTTAGTATGTCTGGGTACGAAATCTTCCACACACATTAAGCAGAGTTGTTGTGGTGTAGGAAATGTTGGTTAGCCAGACAATGACTCAGTCTTGGTATCAAATGTATATACAACAATATTATTTATTAAATGTATTATTATTTATTATTATTTATTAAATTTGTATGCCGCCCCCTCCGTGGACTCGGGGCGGCTTAGAATTATTATTATTATTATTATTATTATTATTATTATTATTATTATTATTATTATTATTATTATTATGTCAGTACAACACAGCAAACGAGATCACTATGCTGGATTTCGTATTTCATCACCAGTCGGGCACTTCCCAAGCACCTAGGACTGTGTGATGTAGCGGCGAATTATGTTTGCCGATCCCAGCAAAGCGGCCTTTTGCAATTGACAGATGGAGATTCTGTCAATTCCAATGGTTTTCAAATGTCCGCTGAGATCCTTTGGCACTGCGCCCAGCGTGCCAAGTACCACTGGGACCACTTTCACGGGCTTATGCCAGAATCGTTGCAGCTCGATTTTTAGATCTTCATATTTCACTAATTTCTCTAGCTGCTTCTCCTCAATTCATCATCATCATCATCATCATCATCATCATCATCATCATCATTATTTACAAATATACAAAATCAACAATATAATACTCTAATAGTTTACAAACCACGCATACAGCAAGAATACAGCTCACAGCAAAATATATCTCTAACAAAGTAACTCCCCCCCCCAAAGTAAACGGTGTTGGCGCCCTCTTCTGGCCAAACAGTAATATTCCTTTAAAGGTACAGTCTTTACATTTGTACAAACTAACATAGTTAGCTACTGTATGGCAACACCCAAGTAGGTTACGTTCTATATACTAACACTGTCTATATATTCTCTGTCTAAATCCCCATAGACATAGAAGCAAACCTGTAGATGCAGTGTTCAGATGTTTGCAAACATACAAAGAGCCTCAACTTGGATGCATCTGAGAGCAGATGGTTTCAGGGACCAAAAGGGCTGTTTATTTATTTATTTATTTATTTTATTTATTAGATTTGTATGCCGCCCCTCTCCGTAGACTCGGGGCGGCTCACAGCAATAATAAACAATATATAACAAATCTAATCATTTAAAAGAAACACTAAAAGCCCCATTATTAAAAGCAAACATACACACAAGCATACCATACATAACTATATAGGCCCGGGGGAGATGTCTCAATTCCCCCATGCCTGACGGCAAAGGTGGGTTTTAAGGAGTTTACGAAAGGCGAGGAGGGTGGGGGCAGTTCTAATCTCTTGGGGGAGCTGGTTCCAGAGGGTTGGGGCCACCACAGAGAAGGCTCTTCCCCTGGGTCCCGCCAAATGGCATTGTTTAGTTGACGGGACCCGGAGAAGGCCAACTCTGTGGGACCTAATCGGTCGCTGGGATTCGTGCGGCAGAAGGCGGTCCCGGAGATATTCTGGCCCGAAGAAGTAGGCCACACAGTCGTTTACAAATGGCATCCCAGAGAATCCACATTCCCCAGATGCAATTTAAGGAAGCCTGCGAGAATTAAGAGTCAACTGCCATTTCAGTCAGCTTCTGCACATGGAACGAGGGAGGCGCCACCTGGACTTTCATCTTAGTCAGGAAATCAGTTTGGATTAGTTTTATCCTGGAACAACAGAGCGCAAGTTAGATCATTTTTTTAAGTTGAGCAGCACTTTAGGTATTTGAAGACTCCTGCAATATTTTTTTTAACCAATGATGTGCTGACAGAAGAGGTATTATTTGAGGAATGTGCCAAATTCTGGATTTAGAATAGAACAGAATGAACGAGTTGGAAGGGACCTTGGAGGTTTTCCAATTTTCACCTAATTTTAACTTTTACTTCTTCTTCTTATCTATCCATATATACACTTTATCCCAAATCTCATAAAATTCTGATTCTTCTTGGTTATTTATCCATTTCAGCGCAGTCTAATATTTTCTTGATAACCTCTTCCTCTTTGGGAATACCTTCCCCTTTCCAATTTTGCGCATATACTATCCTGGCCGCTGTCGTTACATGAATGACTAAATGTAAAATATCTTTCTTATATTTCTGTTTGGTTATACCCAGTAAGTAAAATTCCGGAGTTTTTTCTATCTCTTGCCTTACTATTTCTTTTATTATTTTTTCTATCATTTTCCAATATATCTTAACTTTACAGCAACTCCACCATTGATGATAATATGAACCTATTTCTTTCTTACACTTCCAACAAAGTGGGGACATATTAGGGAATATTTTTGCTATTCTACTTGGTGGGAGGTGCCACCTATAGAACATCTTAATTTGATTTTCCTTTAGCGATACTGACTTTGTCATTTTGGAGGTTTTCCAGTCCAGCCCCTTGCTCAAGCAGGAGAACCTATATCCGTGATGGCGAACCTGTTTTGGCTTGTATACCAACAGGGTGTGCATTAGCACACACCAATTGTACACAGCCATGCCCTCCCCATGTATGCGCACAACACACACTGCCTCCGCACACTGCCCCCCATACATGCGTAAAGGCCTCACTGAAGCCTCCGGACTTCTGAAGCCTGGGGACAGCAAAAAACGGAGAAAGACACCAAACATAAGTTCAGAAAAGAACTTCTGGTTGGCCCATTTGGCTGTTTTTCACCATCCAAGAGACTTCCCTGAAGCCTGGGGATGGTGATAAATGGCCCAATGGGCCAACTGGAAGTCCATTTTTCCAAATTTCCTGTTTGACCGTTGGGCCATTTTTCAGACTCCAGAGGCTTCAGGGAAGCTGCCTGAAGCCTCCTGAGGGCAAAAACGGCCTTCCCCAAGGCCGAAAATCATCATATGCACACTGGAGCTGATACAGGGCAACACCTCGTGTGCCCTCCAATATGGCTCTGTATGCCACCTGTGACACGCATGCCATAGGTTCAAATTTTGGACAGATATGAAGAACTGGTTGAAAAATTTGGAATTTATTTATTTATTTATTTATTTATTTATTTATTTATTTATTTATTTATTTATTTATTTATTTATTTATTTATTTATTTATTTATTTATTTATTTATTTATTTATTTATTTATTTATTTATTTATTTTATGCCGCCCTTCTCCTTAGACTCAGGGCAGCTTACAACATGTTAGATTACCTCAGGGACCGCCTTCTGCGGCACGAATCCCAGCGACCAGTTAGGTCCCACAGAGTGGGTCTTCTCTGGGTCCTGTCAACTAAACAATGCCGCTTGGCGGGACCCAGGGGAAGAGCCTTCTCTGTGGTGGCCCCGGCCCTCTGGAACCAACTCCCCCCAGAGATTGGAATTGCCCCCACCCTCCTTGCCTTTCGTAAGCTACTTAAAATCCTCCTCTGCCGCCAGGGATGGGGGAATTAAGATTCCTTTTCCCCCTAGGCCTTTACAATTTTATGCATGGTATGTTTGTATGTATGTTTGGTTTTTATATTAAGGGGTTTTTAATTCTTTTTTAGTATTGGAATATTATTGTACACTGTTTTATGATTGCTTTTAGCCGCCCCGAGTCTTTGGAGAGGGATGGCATATCAATCAATCAATCAAACAAACAAACAAACAAACAAACAAACAAACAAATAAATAAATAAATAAATAATAGCACTTTTTTAACAGAGCTAGGCTATTGCCCCCACAATCCGGGTCCTCATTTTACCCACCTCGGAAGGATGGAAGGCTGAGTCAACCTTTTTTTCCCCTTCTGGGCTCTGGGTATGTTTTTCCTATCACAGAAAATGAAGTTGGTTGTATAATTTTAGAAGAGCTGTGTGTGTGTGTGTGTGTGTGTGTGTGTGTGTGTGTACATACACATACTGTTTATATAGTAGATAATGTATATTTTTGTTTGCCTGTGTGTAATATGTATGTACACATATGGCATATATACATAGAATTAAATAGTATATTTTGGATGTTCAGTAATAGTAAATATTTATTTATTTATTTATTTATTTATTTATTTATTTATTTATTTATTTATTTATTTTTAGTCCAATACATAATACACATTGAAGAGAATAGATATGTAGCAATATAAATAAAGAAAAGAATAGAAGAAAAGATATAAAAGTATAGGTGAACATATTTGAAAGGAAGAAAAGATAAATGAGATAAGGAGAGACAATTGGACAGGGGACGGAAGGCACACTGGTGCACTTATGCACGCCCCTTAATAGGAGAGGCCAGGCACCCTAACCCTAACCTAAACCCTTGATGTGAATGACGTCAAGCTGGCCACCTTTAAGCCAGTCACATGACCTTTTAGCCACCCCGTCACATGATCATCAAGCCACTCCCACCTGGTCACATGGCCAGCAAGCCACACCCACAAAATGAGCCACAGTGTGATAGTAAAAATTTTTGCAGCTCTTCACTGACCTATACTATATCTGAGGTGATGCCTCTCCAATAATTTGGGACGCCTCAGATGTACAGGGATTGTAACTTCCATAATTCCCTAAGCAACAAACAATCTCAAACAGGGCTTCTCAACCTCAGGAACTATAAAATGTGTGAGCGTCAACTCCCAAAATTCCCCAGCTAGCATGTCGGGTTGGGAAGGGTTGGGGTTGGCCAGAATTGAAACAACATTTCGATTTTAGTTCGATTCACGCCATCTGATGGAATGATTGAGGGAAAGAACCAGGAGCCCACCTGCTTTGTCAAATCTGATGGAACAGGCAAAATTATTGGAGACAGGCAGTCCTGAGCCTAACCTAGCCCTATGCCATGAAAGCTTTTATACCAGTGTTTCTCAACCTTGGCCGTTTTAAGATGTGTGAACTTCAATTCCCAGAATTCCCCAGCCAGTGAATTCTGGGAATTGAAGTCTACACATCTTCAAACGACTAAGGTTGAGAAACTCTGTTTTATACCATAGGTCAGTATTTCTCAACCTCAGCAACTTTAAGATCAGTGAACTTCAACTCCCAGAATTCCCCAGCCAGCATGTTGTTGAAGCTGAGCAACATGGATACAGATGACAAATTGGAACAAGGTAGAGAGAAGGAGCCCGCAGAAGCCATTCATTCATTCATTCATTCATTCATTCATTCATTCATTCATTCATTCATTCATTTATTGGATTTGTATGCCGCCCCTCTCCGGAGACTCGGGGCGGCTAACAGCAATAATAAGACAGCATATAATAATAATCCAATACTAAAAACAATTAAAAACCCATTATAATAAAAACCAAACAGACATACAGACATACCATGCATAAAATTGTAAAGGCCTAGGGGGAAAGAGTATCTCAATTCCCCCATGCCTGGCAGCAGAGGTGGGTTTTAAGTAGCTTACGAAAGGCAAGGAGGGTGGGGGCAATTCTAATCTCTGGGGGGAGTTGGTTCCAGAGGGCCGGGGCCCTCTAATCTCTGGGGGGAGTTGGTTCCAGAGGGCCGGGGCTGCCACAGCGAAGGCTCTTCCCCTGGGTCCCGCCAAGCGGCATTGTTTAGTTGACGGGACCCGGAGAAGACCCACTCTGTGGGACCTAACTGGTCGCTGGGATTCGTGCAGCAGAAGGCAGTCCCGGAGATAATCTGGTCTGGTGCCATGAAGGGCTTTATAGGTCATAACCAACACTTTGAATTGTGACCGGAAACTGATCGGCAATCAATGCAGACTGCGGAGTGTTGGTGTAACATGGGCATATTTGGAAAAGCCCATGATTGCTCTCGCTGCTGCATTCTGCATGATCTGAAGTTTCCGAACACTTTTCAAAGGTAGCCCCATGTAGAGAGCATTACAGTAGTCGAGCCTCGAGGTGATGAGGGCATGAGTGACTTTGAGCAGTGACTCCCGGTCCAAATAGGGTCGCAACTGATACACCAGGCGAACCTGGGCAAACGCCCCCCTCACCACAGCTAAAAGATGTTTCTCCAATGTGAGCTGTGGATCGAGGAGGACGCCCAAGTTGCGGACCCTCTCTGAGGGGGTCAATGATTCTCCCCCCAGGGTAATGGACGGACAGATGGGAGGCAAGACCCACAGCCACTCCGTCTTATCTGGATTTCCCATTTTGTAGTTTGCTTCCCACATGCTGTAGGAGTGTTTTCTGAATGGTCTCCAAAGTCATCTTCAGGCAAATTGCATGACAGTAGTTTAATGCCAGATTAGCAGAGCGGAGCTAAGCGAAGACGGTCTATGCCCTACTTCTCCCCTATGACCAGCAAACGTTCACATTCATTTTAAGCCTCACTGAAAGAACCTATTACTTCACCAGGAGTGCACAGTTTTAATGAAACTCCTCCACTCACAATAGAATACCTTATGTAACTAGACTTACAATTCTAGGTTTAGAAAGCTTAAAACTAGGTTGCCTTAAACACGACCTAAGCAAAGCCCATAAAATCACCTGCTACAACGTCCTTCCTATCAACGACTACTTCAGCTTCAACCACAACAACACAGCAGCATACAACAGATACAAACTTAAAGTAAACCGCTCCAAACTCGACTGCAGGAAATATGACGAGTAACTGATGCATGGAATTCACTACCTCACTCTGTAGTATCATCATCTAACTCCCAAAACCTTATCCTTAGACCAGTGTTTTTCAACCAGTGTGCGGTGGCACACTAGTGTGCCGTGAGACATGGTCAGGTGTGCCGTGGGGAAATTAAACTACGGCGTGCATGCCAGATATGGCCCGCGAAGGCCATTTATCCGGCCCGCCACCAGCCGCCTCCATCCAAACATAAACATTCCCCTCACAATCCCTCCAGCTATCAGCGACAGGAAGAGTGGAGGCAGAGGGAATGCTCACTGACCAATCATCTTCTAGGATTCATCCCGACCACTAGCGATGAACCAATAGCAGGCCGCCTCTCATCCACACCCAGGAATGCCCCCGCTCGGGCTGCCGCGCACTTGTCATTGTGTGGCCGCGGCGAGTAGTTGAATCTGCTATTCCTCCCCATGGTCCCGATTTCTAATCCTGGTCAGGACTGGAGATAAATGTTATTTTGGTTGATGGTGTGCTCCAGGATTTTGTAAATGTAAAAAATGTGCCGTGGCTCAAAAAAGGTTGAAAATCAATGCCTTAGACTATCCACTGTTGACCTCTCCCAAATCCTGAGAGGGACGTGCATAGGTGCACCAGCATGCCTTCTGTCCCGTCCTAATGTTTCTCTTTTACTAGTATCATGTAAATAAATATTGTTATATCTTTGTATACCATCAATAGGTACTTGACAAAACAAACAAACAAACAAAATAATAAATAAAATTATTTATTATATAATAAATGTATTATAAAATTTAATTTATTATATAATAATTTATTATAAAATTTAATTTATTATATAATAATAAATAAATAAAGACTTTATTCTGAGCTGCAGACATTAATTAGGAGAAGGAAACTGATGGGCCCAACCTGTTAGATACAAGAAATTGCGTAAGAGATGGATTGTTAAAGATGAGTTGTATCCTGTTCCCGGACGTCAGGCAGTTCCATCCAAAAGGAATGAGGAATGGGTTGGAGGGGTTTTTTTTCCTTTCTCTTTTGCAGGGAACCAGACAGTTTTGGGGCAGGGCATGGTGAGCTATCTGACCACAGGTTCTTTCTACAAAGAAAAGAGACCAACAGGAGGAAGTAAAGCCTTCATATTTCTACAGTGCCGTGATACAAAGCATTGCCTAGGGAACGTTTAGAAGGGAAAGGAACATTAAAGACAGCAGTTCCACATTCCAGGTGGAATTTACATACCTGTTTATGTTTGTTTGTTTCTCTTTACTCATCCCCTGCCTTCGACTTGGTGACTGGAAGAATTTTTTGAATGGCTCTAACCTACTTTGCTTGCTCTGAAGAATGAATCACTTTCTCCTCCTACTGGCAGGCAATGGAACTGAATCTAGGAATTCGCCACCATTCTGTCCGGTTGTCTGGAATTCTTGTTACGGCAGACAGTAGGAAAGGGGCTACTGCTGATAATTTGGGGGTGGCGCAGTGGTTAGCGTGCAGCACTGCAGGCTACTTCAGCTAACTGCTGGCTGTAGTTCAACAGTTCAAATCTCACCCCCTGCTCAAGGTTGACTCAGCCTTCCATCCTGCCGAGGTGGGTAAAATGAGGACCCAGATCGTTGGGGGCACATGCTGATTCTGTAAAACCGCTTAGAGAGGGCTGTAAAAGCACTACAAAGTGGTATATAAGTCTAAGTGCTATTGCTACTGACAGCCAGGGGTAGGTTCCACTTACCTTTGCCGCTGGTTCACATTGCGATATTTCGCGCTCGTCCCATCGTGCAATTTAAGAACATAAGAAGAGCCATGCTGAACTGGGCCAAAGCCCATCGAGTCCAGCATTCTGTGTCACACAGTGGCCCACCAATTGTATATGGGCACCTTGAGCAGAAAGAGAAGACAAAACCCTCCCTTTCCCTTGGCCCCCAACAAATGGTATTCAAGGGAATCCTGCCTGCCTCAACCGACATAGAGGCGGCACTTGGACATCCGTTCCAATAACCACCGATACACTTGGCATGCATGAATCTGTCTAATCCTGCCTTGAAGCTATCAAGGCTGACAGCTGTTACGATCTCTTCTGGAAGTGAATTCCATAAACCAACGATCCTCTGGGTGAAGAAATATTTCCCTTGATTTGTCCTCACTTTCTTACCTCTGAGCTTTAAAGAGTTCCCCCTCATCTTGGTATTGTGTGATAGAGAAAAGAATTTTTCTCTATCCACCTTTTCTACCCCATGCATGATTTTATACACTTCGATCAAGTCACCCCTTAAATGCTGTCTTTCAATTTGACTCCCGTGCATGCGCAGAAGGTGGATTTAGCCCCAAACACAGCTGAGGAGCTGATCAGCTGTGATTCTGGTGAAGAAATAAAGATCACTTTTAACCCTGGGGGTGGGCAGGTGGGCTTTTTTCAAATCACAGAACATAAATTGGCGAAAAATTCAAAAACAAAGATTGGGGCAAGCCGGACCGATACAGAAAGAACCGGATCTGTGACACCAAAATTACATCACCAGCGGGTCACCAATGGTTTGGGTGATCTGGTCCAAACTGGGAGGAACCCACGCCAGCTGACAGCCCCATGGAATGGGAAAACTGAGGCACAGTGGGTGAGGCTATATTCTAGATTAGGCTAATCATAGTCTAGAGCAGTGTTTTTCAACCAGTGTGCCGTGGAACATGGTCAGGTGTGCCGCAAGAGGGTAGAGAGAAAGAGAGAGAGAAAGAGAAAGAAAGCAAGAGAGAAAGAATGCAAGAGAGAGAGAAAGAGTGTGAGAGAGAAGGAAACAAAAAAAGAGAAAGCAAGCAAGAGAGATAAAGAAAGCAAGAGAGAGCAGGGGGAGAGAGAAAGAGAGAGAGAGAAAGAAAGAGAGAGAAAGAAAGAAAGAGAGAAAGAAAAGAAGAGAGAAAGCAAGCAAGAGAGAGTTTGTGTGTGAGAGAGAGAGCAAGCAAGAAGGAGAGGGAGAGAGAGAAAGAAAGAAAGAGAGAGAGGGAGGGAGAGAGAGAAATGTGAGAAAAAAGGGGAGAAAAAAAGAGAAATGAGAAAATAATTGAGGCAGAGAATGAGATGAAAGAGAGAGAAACAAAAGAGAGAAGTGACTCTTGATTTAAAGCATATGATAAAAAGCACCCATTGGAAATGGTTCAAGAGTGTGTATACACACACACACAAGGGGGACGAGGGCAATATGTATAATATGTACTGTCTTAGAGTGTCATTTTGGTTGGTGGTGTGCCCCAGGATTTTGTAAATGTAAAAAATGTGCCGCAGCTCAAAAAAAGGTTGAAAATCACTGGTCTAGAGCAGTATCATAATGCAGAAAGACTGAGTAATTAGCTACAAATAGACTTCACTGAACAGAAGACTGAATCAATTGCAAAAGGTATATTGCTAGTTACGCAGGGCAGAAACACACCTGAAAATTAGCTCATGATTTTGAAGTAATTTGTCTCATGATAAGAAAAAAATTCTACCACTACACATGGCGGGATATTTGCAAACCTAGTACACGTAAATAGTCCTTCAGGAGTTAGATGGTATAAAAATAAAATAAAATAAAATAAAATAAAATAAAATAAAATAAAATAAAATAAAATAAAATAAAATAAAATAAAATAAAATAAAATAAAATAAAATAAAATAAAATAAAATAAAATAAAATAAAATAAAATAAAATAAAATAAAATAAAATAAAATAAAATAAAATAAAATAAAATAAAATAAAATAAAATAAAATAAAATAAAATAAAATAAAATAAAATAAAATAAAATAAAATAAAATAAAATAAAATAAAATAAAATAAAATAAAATAAAATAAAATAAAATAAAATAAAATAAAATAAAATAAAATAAAATAAAATAAAATAAAATAAAATAAAATAAAATAAAATAATAAATAAAATAAATAAATAAATAATAAAATAATAAAATATTAAATTAAATTAAAAATAAAATAAAGTTTCTCAATCTTGCCAACTTTAAAACATGTGAATTCCCAGAATTCTCCAGTCAGCACCTCAATTCCAGCTAGGAACTGAAGTCCACATGCCTTAAAAGCTGCCAAGGTTGAGAAACGCTGTGGCTTTAAATATATATACAGCATATATATTTGGGAAACAAGGCAAAACCTGCCTAGGTTCAGAAGCTAACCAGGGTTGGACCTGTTAATACTTGGGTGAGGGACCTCCAGGGCATCTGAGGGCTTTGGCCTGAGCCGAAAATCTGGAGGGAAAAAATAATCCCAACCTGGAAGGAAAGGCACGTTTACCTTTTCCAAGAAAATGACATGGAGACACGGTGTCTATGATATCACCAAGCATTAGACTCAACTTGAAAGATCATCTTAGCCTTGATCTTGCCTTTGATTTTATAGCAGTGTAAACTATTTTAGATTTATGCTACAGGTCTTGTGTGTTCCCCGTTTCAAAATGCAGAACCTTGACATTTTATTTATTTATTTATTTATTTATTTATTTATTTATTTATCTATCTATCTATCCATTCATTCATTTATTCATTCATTCATTCATTCATTTTATTTATTTTGTCCAATACACAATACATATAGAAGAGAATAGACATGAGGTAATATATATAAAGAAAAATATAAAATAGAGGAGAAGATATATGAAAGGAAGAAAATATATATGAGATAAAGGAGAGACAATTGGACAGGGGATGAAAGGCACACTAGTGCACTTACGCACGCCCCTTACTGACCTCTTAGGAACCTGGAGAGGTCAATTGTGGATAGTCTAAGGGAGAAATGTTGGGGGTTAGGGGTTGACACTACTGAGTCTGGTAATGAGTTCCACACTTCGACAACTTGATTGTTAAAGTCATATTTTTTACAGTCAAGTTTGGAGCGGTTAATATTAAGTTTGAATCTC
The DNA here is from genome assembly GCF_031021105.1 of Erythrolamprus reginae. Taxonomy (NCBI): domain Eukaryota; kingdom Metazoa; phylum Chordata; class Lepidosauria; order Squamata; family Dipsadidae; genus Erythrolamprus; species Erythrolamprus reginae. Next base: position 403,569,181 of record NC_091950.1, on the reverse strand, counting down.
TTGCGTGCTCTTGTGTCGTTGCGGTTGAAGCTGAAGTAGTCATTGACAGGTAGGACGTTGCAGCATATGATCTTGTGGGCAATACTTAAATCGTGTTTTAGGCGTCGTAGTTCTAAGCTTTCTAGACCCAGGATTGTTAGTCTATTTTCGTAGAGCATTCTGTTTTGAGTGGAGGAGTGAAGAGCTCTTCTGGTGAAATATTTTTGGACCTTTTCAAGGGTGTTGATGTCCGAGATGTGCTATGGGTTCCAGACAGCTGAGCTGTATTCGAGGATGGGTCTGGCAAAAGTTTTGTAGGCTCTTTTGAATAGTGTGAGATTGCCGGAACAGAAGCTACGTAGGATACATACAGCAGCACGGGAGTAGGAGTCAAGAGATTGCAAAAAATAAGGTGGGTGGGTGGGGGAATTGGGACACTAAATGCAACTCTGCAACATACTCGAGATGCGCTACTCCCTGGGTAACTGGTGATCAGTAGATGTCCATTATTACATCATCTGCTTCAACCGCCTCACATTCATAGCCAGCACCTTCTGGGTGCTATCTCAGCCCTGTCTCTTTTAAGACCACTGACATTCAAAGACCCAACCCTAAATAGTCAACTCTTCGCAGGAAGGATCAATGGCTGACAATCAATTCACTGACAAATCATATGATAAAATCAAACATGTATTAAAATTTAGAAACTCCATTATGCTGAATGTTGTGGTTAGCTCTGGCCAAGCTCCTGCCACAAGGAATGTGCAGGTGGATGTGGGGGAAACATCCACATGCTGCAGGCCTGTTTTGCTCCCGATTGAATCTGCCAACGAAGTCTCCTCTGACCAAGGAAGCGTGAGTGACAGGGAAGAGGGAAGTTTGGCAGACAGCCCAGGAGGAGATCAATCATCTGTATCATCCCTGGATTCTGAACAAGAATTAATGACACATCCACACATGCGTAGAGTGATGCATAGGAGACAACAACTGAAGGATTATCACAAGAGAAAATGAGGCCACCTGTGGTTGGGTGGGGCTGCTGTAATTAGTGCTACAGATAAAAGTGCAACCTGGTGTTTTAGCCTCATGGCAGTTTATCTGATTCATTGTTTCATCAAGATTGTGGTTTTTGTGCTGTTCAAGATTGTGTGGGGACTCTCTGGACTTTAGAATTGGACTCAATTTCCCAGTTATTGGGTGAGCAATTGGACTGCATTTAACCTGTGCCTTGTGTGTACCAGAAAATCCCTTTGACATTTAAAAAGGGAGCTGTTTCTGTTTTTCTGTTTATAAAAACTTTTGGGTTTTCCTTTTATCATGTGGTGTGTGTCTTCCTGGACTAATTACCCTGTAATTACGGGCGGTTGAAACATGCCGGCAGAACACTGAACAGACCTCAACGACTAGTATATATAAATCTGTGGTAAATAGAACTGTGATCTGCAAAGGCCATCCAGAAATAGTGAATTTGAAATAGCATAATGAATGGAGTTTGATCAGTTTGGAGATTCAATTGGTTCTAGACTAGGGGTGTCAAACTCATGGCCCATGGGCTGGGTATGTCACATTCCCCATTTTAGCAAAGGGGAAATAGTCCAACTGTGTCACATGACAACATGAGTTTTACACCCTTTGTTCTAAACTTGAAATGTTCTCCGAATTCTTCTGCATCTACACCAATGTTTTTCAACCTTGGCAACTTTAGTTTGTATGGACTTCAACTTCCAGAACTCCCAGGGAACTAGCCAAGGAATTCTGGGAACTCAGGTTCACACAACTTAAAGTTACCAAGACTGAGAAATGTTGTTCTACAGTAATGAATGAGAGCCACTTGAAAGTATAAAATGCATCACCTTATCATATCAATTATCCCAATGGTGCCTGTCTTGCAATTCTCAACCCTGAAGGTACGGCTTATCGTTCATGAGCAATTATTGAACACAGACTGTCACACACACCCAAAAAAAGTTATTCGGTTCCTTATAATGATGATCCAACGATTTTGTATGGATTAGGCACACTAAACCAGCCATGCAAAGAGTTTTGATAGACACCGACTCCGTGATGTGGATTTCAGCGGAATAATCCCAAACTGGTTATGCAAGGCTACATCAAGTCCTCAACCTTGCCAGCTGCTGGCACTGGGCCCAGAGAGAGAATATCCATGAAATGAGATTTTCTGCAGCAGAGATCCTACGACCACTTCTCTCTGCTGAAGATATGACCAGAAAACGTCTCTCAAAGTGGTCCACTTCTTTTCCTCTTGTGGCTGGCTTTTATTGACTAAGCTTTCTGAATAACCAATAACCCAGATGCTGCTTTAATTTTTTTTTGATAAATGCAGGAAATAATTAATTGGGAGCTAATAATTTTTTGGGGGGATTATAATTGGCTTACTAACTCAATACTGTTTTTATTATTTATTTATTGGATTTGTATGCCGCCCCTCTCCGCAGACTCGGGGCGGCTAACAACGATAAAAAACATGTAACAATCCAATTTAATAAAACAACAAAAAACCCTTATTATAAAAAACCAAACATACACACACAAACATACCATACATAACTTGTAATGGCCTAGGGGAAGGAATATCCTAACTCCCCCATACCTGGCGACAAAGGTGTATTATGAAAGTATTTTGAAAATGTATTGAAAAAGTTTGTATGGAGAAAAATAAAAAAAATTACCCCCCCCCCAAAAAAAACTTTTTAAAGTGAAGTCATTTAAAATGAAAATGAATACAAAAAATTAAAAGTACTGAATTCTTCCTCTTCCTGTTCTTCCTCTTCTTCCTTCGGATTTTGGTTCTGTTTAAAGAATCTGTACAAAAGAGTACTGTAATTCTATGATTTACAGAAGCAGTGAGTCTGGAAAGGAATATCGCTTAGACATGAGTAAATACTAGACTTAACTCTTCCAAGTCAGCAAGTTGGTTAGACCTTCTCCTTTTCAAGTGTCTCTCCCTCCTTCTGGCCCCATTCCAAGCTTTTGCCAAGGAAACACGAGTTACTTCAAGCATTTTGGCAGGCTCGGCCGTAACACACCTATGTTACCAGCTAATGATCTGATCAGCTATTAGGGCTGTCAGATCTTTTCCTAGACAAGGATGGCTGCCTGCCAGGTTCCTGGATCCAACATGAGAGGGATGTTTTCACAGGATAATAAGATGTGAAGCTTTCCTTTGTGATGTAACCTGGAGAAGATTCTTCTAAACAAAAGCCTTTTTGAGCACAGCATAAAGCTTTGGTCCGAGTGATGCATCTCCAGTTGAAAAGGAAAACTGTTTGTTCTTGACTGTTTAGATCCCTATCTATAATTTGGTTTGGGAGAATGCCCTGTTAGAATCTGTATCTGTACAATGCAGATCTCAAAGTCGCAACTTATTTTCCAAAGTTTCCAGAAGTTCAAGCTTATCACAGATGTAGGAAAGGAGCTTTCTAACAGGGCAGTCCAGTGATGGGATTCAAATAATTTAACAAGATGACTGGTTAGCTCAGTTGGTTAGAGCGTGGTGCTAATAACAACAAGGTTGCGGGTTCGATCCCCATACAGGATCCCCGTACTTACGCTGTATGTGCATAAGTGCAACAGCGTGCCTTCCGTCCCCTGTCCTATTGTCTTTCCTATATTTCTTTATATATCCTTCTTCTAGCCCTATATCTTTTAGTCTATTCTTTCATTGACATATTTTATTCCTATATCTTTTCTTCTATTCTTTCATTGATATAACTTACTATAAGTATATCCTATGTAACCTTCGTTATGTTTTGGACAAAATAAATAAATAAATAAATAAATAAATAATAAAAAAGAGCTTTGTGGTTTTTTTCATCTGTCTGGAAAACATTCCAGAAAATGTCCGGAGATATTACTTTACTAGAAGAGCCTTCCACTCCTCCACTCGCAAACTAGACTTACAATCCTAGGTTTAGAAAGTTTAGAATATGTCGCCTTAAACATGACCTAAGCATAGCCCATAAAATCATCTGCTACAGCATCCTTTCTGTCAGCTTCAACCACAACACACGAGCACACAACAGATCAAACTTAAAGTAAACTGCTCTAAACCTGGCTTCAGGAAATACAACTTTAGTAACAGAGTAGTTGATGCATGGAACTCACTACCTGACTCTAGTATCATCACCTAATCCCCCAAAATGTATCCTTAGACTATCAACTGTTGAGCTCTCCCGATTCCTAAGAGGTCAGTTAGGGGCGTGCATAAATGCACCAGCGTGCCTTCTGTCCCCTGTTGTTGAGACTTTGACAGCATCCACACCCTGTCCTAATGTTTCTCTTTTACTAGCATCATGTATATAAATATTATTATATCTTTGTATACCACCACTACATACAAACAAACCAACAAACCGGTTCTCTGCCCTAATGACTGGTTGGGTGGATGTGGCCATGGTGAGCATAGCTAGGGTGCGTGACAAGCGACACTCGGCCACATGCAGCTCTCCTGGGAGCAAAAACAGGCCACGGGGAGAGCATACCCCATTTTGGGCCTAGTAGGTCTCCTTGAAGCCTCCTGGAAGTGAAAATGGGCCATGTAAGCAGGGGTGACGCACCCCATTTTGGGTCTAGGAGGCATCCCTGCACTTACCTGGGAGCCAAAATGGGGCACGTGGGTTCGCCCAAAACGACCCAAAATGACCCAAAACAACTAAATCCCACCACTGGGGCAGTACTTATTTATGAACATAGAAACATAGAAACATAGAAGACTGACGGCAGAAAAAGACCTCATGATCCATCTAGTCTGCCCTTATACTATTTTTTGTATTTTATCTTAGGATGGATCTATGTTTATCCCAGGCATGTTTAAATTCAGTTACTGTGGATTTACCAACCACGTCTGCTGGAAGTTTGTTCCAAGCATCTACTACTCTTTCAGTAAAATAATATTTTCTCATGTTGCTTTTGATCTTTCCCCCAACTAACCTCAGATTGTGTCCCCTTGTTCTTGTGTTCACTTTCCTATTAAAAACACTTTCTTCCTGGACCTTATTTAACCCTTTGACATATTTGAATGTTTCGATCATGTCCCCCCTTTTCCTTCTGTCCTCCAGACTATACAGATTGAGTTCATTAAGTCTTTTCTGATACGTTTTATGCTTAAGACCTTCCACCATTCTTGTAGCCCGTCTTTGGACCCGTTCAATTTTGTCAATATCTTTTTGTAGGTGAGGTCTCCAGAACTGAACACAGTATTCCAAATGTGGTCTCACCAACCTCTTTCTCATCAGATATCCAGTGGGGTAGATAACTGAAAACTGATCTGGCTTAAAGAAAGACTGGTTTCATTTCCAATCTGTCCTAACAAAGTGGGTCTGTTTAACACCAGAAGCAGGAGGAGGATAAAATGCAGGAACTGGGCCTGGCTAATCTAGTGAAGAGAAGGACCAGGGGAGACATGATAGCAGTGTTCCAATATATGAGGGGCTGTTGCAAAGAGGGGGGGAGTCAACCTGTTTTCCAAAGCACCTGAAGGTCAGACAAGGAATAATGGATGGAAACTGTTCTTTCTGGGTCACTCCGGAAGCTATAACCAACCCAAAAAGATAAGCCAGACACACCGGTAAAAGTCAAATACAGTTTTATAATGTTCAAGGAAAACGAAGCTAACAGAAAATGTCCTTACAAAGCAGGAAAACACTGGAACTCCAAATATATACACGAAGGTAATTGTCCATGCATCAATATAGGATTCTTGCTGCCAAGACGAGGCTGTAGATAACAGACATACACCTCCCACGGTTCTGCAAGACTGCTGGGCCACAAGCCAGGAACAGAGACGCCAAGAAACAATGCAGGTTACAGGAACTCCAAACTGATAACACTCCACATGGCTTTAATAGCTTGCCTGCCTTATAAACCCTTCCCTGCTAATGAGGACCATACCCAAGCCCCGGTGTTCCTTATTCAATGCTGATAATATTTCCTTAATTGCTCCTTCCTTTGGTCTAAACCTCTCTGTCGCATGTCAATGACAGCTTGTGCCTCCTCACCTAATGACTCCAAACTACTGGCAGGGGAGAGCCCCTCCCCGGGGCTCCCATGCTGTTCTTCCTCGTCACATTCCTGACTGGACCCTCCCCCGTCCGACTGCTCAGCCCCCTCCTCTTCGCTGTCAGCCTCCTCCAGGCATAGAGCCAGCAGAGACGCAGCTGGCCTTTGATCTGCCTCAGGCTGAACCACAACAGAAACTGACCAAGGAGAGATTCAACCTAGAAATAAGGAGAAACAGTGAAAGCAATCAACCAATGGAATAGCTTCTCTTTGGAAGTTGTGGGAGGTTAAACACTGGAGTCTTTCAAGAAGAGATTAGACTGCCATTTGTCAGAAATTGTATAGGGTCTCCTGCTTGGGTGGGGAGTGGGTTGGACTAAATGACCTATAAGGTCCCTTCCAGCTCTGAAAAGCAGAATGTGGAATTCCTCCGTTGGTGCCACTTTTTACTGCAGTGGAAGACCCATAAACTTTCTAATGTCATCTGTCTGATCCAGTCATGGGCTCCAGCCGGTACCCCCAGAAACGTTGTTCCGCTGTGAAAAGCGGAGCGCGTAACATAGAAACATAGAAACATAGAAGACTGATGGCAGAAAAAGACCTCATGGTCCATCTAGTCTGCCCTTATACTATTTCCTGTACTTTATCTTAAAATGGATATATGTTTATCCCAGGCATGTTTAAATTCAGTTACTGTGGATTTATCAACCATGTCTGCTGGAAGTTTGTTCCAAGGATCTACTACTCTTTCAGTGAAATAATATTTTCTCACGTTGCTTTTGATCTTTCCCCCAACTAACTTCAGATTGTGTCCCCTTGTTCTTGTGTTCACTTTCCTATTAAAAACACTTCCCTCCTGGACCTTATTTAACCCTTTAACATATTTAAATGTTTCGATCATGTAGGCCCGTTCCAGTTTCCGCTGCTGCTGGTGCACGCGTGTGCATGAGCAGTCGGAGCGATTCCAGTAAAAAATTACATGGAATAAAAGAAACTGACAATTTTTGCTGCCGGAAAGTATCTTGCCCATTCTGGCTTCTGCCCATCTCCAGCCATGCAATGTTATCTCGCGCCGCAGGAAAGAGACGCCTGTGGCGCAGGAGAGCACCATGCCTGCAGCGCCCCTGCAGGCAATGTAAGGACCGGGCGGGCCGCTCACAGCAGGGCATGGTGGGCAGGAGTGGGGGGGAAGCCAGAGTGAGAGGCGCGTGTCATGGGCAGGGGTGGGCGAACGACGGCAAGCGGTCGATGGGAGGAAAAGCTGCTGCGTAGCGCGAACGGCAGCGAGCGGTTAGTGGGGGTGAAGCTGTCACATAGCGCGAACTGCGGCGAGCAGGCAGTGGGGGGAAGCTGCCACGTAGCGTGACTGGTGGCAGGCGGGTGGGAGGGAAGCTGCTGCATAGAGCGACCAGCAGTGGAGGGGGCATGCGCAGAAGCAAAAAAACCTGGAAATCTCACTCGCTTGTGTGAGATTCTGCTTCTGCGCATGCGCAGAAGCTGAATTCTGTGCAAGTGCATGCAAGCGGGTGCGCGCGCACGAGGTGGCAGGAGCGTGCACATAGGGGTACTCCTGGCCTGTTCCCATAGGGCCAGGATTGGTGGCCGATGCCTGGTCTGATCCTATAAATCAGGGGTCTTCAAGCTTGGCAACTTTAATACTTATGGACTTCAACTCCCAGAATTCCTCAGTTAAAAAGCGTTGAGATAATGAGATGGGCAACATATAAATTTAACAGTAAAATGTTAAAAAAACCTGCCCACCTATTGATTCAGTGAAGAAAATAGAATTTAATTTAATTCAATTAATTTAATGTATTGGATTTGTGAGCCACCCAACTACTATATGTTTACAACAGCATCAGATAAACCAGCATTCCAACTCAGACTATTGTGTATTTGGGCTGGTTGCAGAATTCTGCAGAGAGAACCATTCTGCAAAGCCAATATTCTTGACATCAATAGCAAGACATTGTTATTTTAATCATCGCCTTAAAATTGGTGTCTCATGTTTGAACTGCAAAAATCTAGAGGGCCACTAGAGGATTAGTGTTAGGAAACTGAACTCTCTGCTGCCCCCTAGAGTCTATTTTTTTCCAACCCAGATCTGACTTTGTAGAGAGGAGCCCAGGGGAAAATGAGAGAATAATTTGACTTTCTCTTTAACTGAAAACCACTTTGCGTTTTTCCCTTGCTGCTTTTTTGGTAATATTGGCTACTGTGGGAGGCAGCTTTGAGCTAATCCCCCTTGATTCCCTGCCATTCCTGGCAATTGCACCAAAGACCCGAGGCACTGAGTGAAACATCAAAAGGAAAATTAACATCTTCTATCAGCAATTAGAGGAAATTACGTAGATATACATCTTGTTTTATACCTTCTCATGTGTGTTTTTCAATCTTTGCTCTTTGATTCCTCCCTTCACTTCCATCTCCACTTTTTGAAAAGAAAGCATTTAGAATCCCTCTTGTAAAATCCAGAGACATAATTAGCTGGATGTTATACTCGGTATTTTATTCATCTGCAGAAGAACAATTTATTTAGCTTTCTTCTTCATTGTATACCCCAGAGGAATCCCCCCCAGCACTCTGAAATGAAACTCTATCCATATATTACCTCTGTGTTCTTTCACCACTGAAGGGGTAGTGGAAGCAAATCAATCCCGTGCACAGGTTTACAAGTGTTGTTGTGTGTTTTAAACAACACGCTTTGATTTCCATCCTCGGGGAATATTATATTCTTCAACATTTGACAGATGAAAATAGATAGACTTGGAATACTCTTGCTTTTTTTTTGTGAAGATTATTTTATAATGAGTTCAGTTGGTCAGCCAATTACAAATGCATCTGGTGGTGATGCTATCTAAACCACGTTTTTCTAGTTGATCAAGTAGTAGGTTATGGTCTACAGTATTTTGTCAAATGCCTTACTGAAGTCCAAGTAAACTATACTGACAGCATTCCTCTGGTCCACTAGTTCTCATCTTACAACCATAATTTCCATTGTTAACCAAGAAAGTTGTTAAGTGAGTTTTGCCCTATTTTACGACCTACTTTGCTATTTAATTTAATTTAATTTAATTTAATTTATTCAATTTTTATGCTGCCCTTCTCCTTAGACTCAGGGTGGCTTACAACATGTTAGCAATAGCACTTTTCAACAGAGCCAGCATATTGCCCCCACAATCCGGGTCCTCATTTTACCCACCTCGGAAGGATGGAAGGCTGAGTCAACCTTGAGCCGGTGATGAGATTTGAACCGCTGACCTTCAGATCTACAGTCAGCATCAGTGGCCTGCAGTACAGCACTCTACCTGCTGCGCCACCCCGGCTCTGTTATAGTTGCTAAGTGAATCACTGCAGTTATTAAATTAGTAACAGAGTTTTTAAGTGAATCTGGCTTCTCCATTGACTTGTCAGAAGATTGCAAAAGGTGATCATAGGACTCCTGGATACTCCAACCGGAATAAATACATGTCAATTGCCAAACATCCAAATTTTGATCATATGCCCATGGGGATGCTGCAACTGTTATGGGGAAAATGATCACATGTCCCTTTTTTCAGTGTTTTCTAAACTTTGAATAGTCACTAAAGAAATGGTTGTAAGTGAAGGATGACTTATCTTGTAATCTACACATTTTTATTTATTTATTTATTCATTTGTCCAATACACAATACATATGGAAGAGAATAGACATGAAGTAATATATATAAAGATAATATGTAAAAATAGAGGAGAAGATATATGAAAGGAAGAAAATATATATGATATATGAGATAAAGGAAAGACAATTGGACAGGGGACGAAAGGCACACTACTGCACTTATGTACGCCCCTTACTGACCTCTTAGGAACCTGGAGAGGTCAATCATGGATAGTCTAAGGGAGAAATGTTTGGGGTTAAGGGTTGACACTACTGAGTCCGGTAATGAGTTCCACGCTTTGACAACTCGATTGTTAAAGTCATATTTTTTACAGTCAAGTTTGGAGTGGTTAATATTAAGTTTGAATCTGTTGTGTGCTCTTGTGTTGTTGCAGTTGAAGCTGAAGTAGTCATTGACCGGTAGGACGTTGCAGCATATGATCTTGTGGGCAATACTTAAATCGTGTTTTAGGCGCCATAGTTCTAAGCTTTCTAGACCCAGGATTGTTAGTCTATTTTCGTCGGGTATTCTCTTTCGAGTGGAGGAGTGAAGGGCTCTTCTGGTGAAATATCTTTGGACGTTTTCAAGGGTGTTGATGTCCGAGATATGGTATGGGTTCCAGACAGATGAGCTGTATTCAAGGATGGGTCTGGCAAAAGTTTTGTAGGCTCTTGTGAGTAGTGTGAGATTGCCTGAGCAGAAGCTGCGTAGGATCAGGTTAACAATTCTAGAAATCCTTGAAGCTAAGAAGTGATTGGATAGCCATTTGCATGAAGGGGTGCAGGGTTTCCTACTAAGCAGGGGGTTGGACTAGAAGACCATCAGCTGTGTCATTCTATATCATTCTATATTCTATCTACCTATCTGGTGATATCTAGGAGATTAGTTGGATTTAGATTTCCAAAAACAGAAGATAGGATTCTGCCTGTCTCTAGGTGCAGTTGAATTATTACAACACTCAGAATTCTTTATCACCTTCCAAGCTAGCAAAGGTTGTAGAAAGTGATCCACAACAGGTGGAGAGGTCCTGGACCAGAGGCCAGGCCATCTCAATATTGCATGACAGCATACTGATTTATTGATCAGTATGCTGTCATGATTTATTGATTGATTTATTGAACTCCAATACTCTGGACATTTTTAAGAGGAAATTGGACTGCCATTTGGCTGGGATGCTATAGGGTTCCTGCTTAGGCAGGGGGTTGGACTTGATGACCCGCATGGTCCCTTCCAACTCTAACAATAAATAAAGCATTGGCATTGGCATGAGTAAGCATTGACATCAGTAAGCATTGTGGAAAGGCTGATTCTAAGCTATAATAGATGCTCCAAAGATGAATTGAATCATCTTGTGATCCCACTCCAGGGTTTGATACTTTCAAGGATTTGCCACTTTGCCTTTCAGACAACCATGTATTGGATTAAACCACAATTGTCATTCAGTGTTGGTGAACAGCAGTAACAATAGCACTTAGACATATATGCCATCCCATAGTGCTTTATCGCACTCTCTGAGTGGTTTAGTGGTGAGGCGTCTGTAATATGGTAAATGATTTAGCTTTACTAGATAAATGGTCAAAGCAATGGAAACTGCAGTTTAATGTTTCCAAATGTAAAATAATGCACTTGGGGAAAAGGAATCCTCAATCTGAGTATTGTATTGGCAGTTCTGTGTTAGCAAATACTTCAGAAGAAAAGGATTTAGGGGTAGTGATTTCTGACAGTCTCAAAATGGGTGAACAGTGCAGTCAGGCGGTAGGGAAAGCAAGTAGGATGCTTGGCTGCATAGCTAGAGGTATAACAAGCAGGAAGAGGGAGATTATGATCCCGCTATATAGAATGCTGGTGAGACCACATTTGGAATACTGTGTTCAGTTCTGGAGACCTCACCTACAAAAAGATATTGACAAAATTGAACGGGTCCAAAGACGGGCTACAAGAATGGTGGAAGGTCTTAAGCATAAAACGTATCAGGAAAGACTTCATGAACTCAATCTGTATAGTCTGGAGGACAGAAGGAAAAGGGGGGACATGATCGAAACATTTAAATATATTAAAGGGTTAAATAAGGTCCAGGAGGGAAGTGTTTTTAATAGGAAAGTGAACACAAGAACAAGGGGACACAATCTGAAGTTAGTTGGGGGAAAGATCAAAAGCAACATGAGAAAATATTATTTTACTGAAAGAGTAGTAGATCCTTGGAACAAACTTCCAGCAGATGTGGTAGATAAATCCACAGTAACTGAATTTAAACATGCCTGGGATAAACATAGATCCATCCTAAGATAAAATACAGAAAATAGTATAAGGGCAGACTAGATGGACCAGGAGGTCTTTTTCTGCCATCAGACTTCTATGTTTCTATGTTTCTATGTTTACAATGTTAGCATATTGCCCCCCAGCAATCTGAGTCCTCATTTTACTAATTGCAATAGTACTTAGACTTATATACTGCTTTACAGTGCTTCACAGCCTTCTCTAAGTGGTGTGTGGGGTAAGTATATTGCCCCCAACAATCTAGGTCCCCATTTTACTGACCTCAGAAGGATGGAAGGCTGAGTCAACCTTGAACCTGGTTGTTGTGGTCTGCCAGCGGCCTGCAGAGCTGGTAGCAGAATTGGATAGCGATGAGGCTGGGGAGGAACCTGGTACAGGCCTGGAGTCTGGAGAAGGCTCAGTGCCAGAGGCAGGGATTCAGCCAGGGCCATTGGGGAGATCTGTCCTGTCTCCAGAACCTCCAGAGGCTCCATGAGTGAGGAAGAGGAACAGGAGGAGTCTGTTGTCAATGCATGTAGGCGCAGAGCTACCAGAAGACAAGAACAGTTCCCGAGGAGGACTACTCAGGAGTAAGGCTGGGGATAATTGGCCCCTTCCATAGCCCGTATAAGTAGAGAATACAAAAGGGTTTGTTTCAGGAAGCAACTCAATTTATCTCTCGTTCTCATCACTGCAACTCGGATTCAGTTTTTGCTCCTGTTTGAACTTGCCAAGTTCTTCCTGCAAAGTGGTCCTTGGCAGTTTGCCAAAGAAGAGCAAGGTTCATGTGTGGTATCTGCTTTTCCCTGAAAGACATTAGTCAAACTTGTGTTTGTTTGTTTGGATTTTTATCTGCCTTTCTGTGGAAGACTTTAGTTGGACTTGTTTTACTTTGTTTGGACTTACTACAACTACTAATGAAAAGCATTAGAAGCCGTTACAAATCAAATAGATTTGTAGGATGCCATTTTTGCTATTTTATTTAATTAGGAAGTCCAGGTCAGAACACTGGTGAGGTTTGAACTGCCAAACTGTAGGTAGGCAGCAGTCATCAGAAGTACAGCATTCTAACCACTGTGCCACCACAGCTCTTAATTTAGGATGGAAGGATGGAAGGCAGTCAACCTTGAGTTCTGTTAAGTTCGAACTCCAGGCTGTGGGCAGAATTAGGCTGCAAAGCCACATTATAACCACTGCACCACTTTATGTGGATCCTTCACCTAGGCAGAAAAAACGCTGGACACACATACAACCTGGGAGAAACCCCTCTTAGCAGTAGTGACTGCGAAAGAGACCTCGGAGTCTTGGTGGACAATCAACTAAACATGAGCCAACAATGTGCAACAGCAGCTAAAAAAGCCAACACAATCCTAAGCTGCATCAACAGGGGAATACACTCCAAGACCAGGGAAGTCTTAATACCACTCTACTACGCCTTGGTCCGACCACACCTGGAGTACTGTATTCAGTTCTGGTCACCACACTTCAAAAGAGACATTGAAACTCTGGAGAAGGTGCAAAAAAGAGCAACCAAGATGATTAAGGGATTGGAAACCAAGACTTACGAAGAGAGACTGAAGGAACTGGGCATGGATAGCCTAGAGAAAAGGAGGGCCAGAGCGGACATGATAGCAGTCTACAAGTATACGAGGGGATGTCACAGAGAGGAGGGGATCACTTTATTCTTCAGGGCACCAGAGGGCCGGACGAGGAACAGCGGCTGGAAGCTAACCAAGGAGAGATTCAACATGGAGATAAGGAGGAACTTCCTGACGGTCAGAGCGATCAACCAATGGAACAACCTACCAGCAGACGTTGTGAACTCCAACACTCTGGACATTTTTAAGAGAAGATTGAACTGCCACTTGACTGGTGTACTATAGGGTTCCTGCTTGGGCAGGGGGTTGAACTCGATGGCCTTCATGGTCCCTTTGAACTCTAGCAATAAATAAATAAAAGTTAAAATAAACAACCCAAGACAGTTGTGAAAATTAGGATGAGCATCTGGATATTTTTTCTCTCATTTTGATACTAGTTTTCCTCAAGTTCAGAAGAACCCACAGTTGTGAGGGAATGATGGAAGTATTAAAAATAGCTGCTATGTCCCCATCAATAAAGCCTGGCTTCTTTCTTATTGAGACCACATCAACTACATTAAGAAGGAGCATACAATTCCAAGAGTTGTTTGATTCTCTCCTGGGTGTAGCTATGAGGAGAAATTACGGGTGTCCTCAGAAGGGAAAGTAACTGTGTATATCGACAATGCGATCATACAAATGCTATGACTCACATGTTTAAGTCGAATCTCTTGACACACATTTGCAATTGTGACTTGGCGTGATTACATCATTACATGCATGTTACTATTTTGGCATCCTTATGGTTTGTAAGGAGATGAGTATGACACATTCTACCCTCTGGCTTCATAAAGGAGAGCTTTTCCTATCCGCCTAGGCAATTCTGAATGGAAATCATGGAATGTTTTGACTTGGAAAGGCTAAGTTTCTAACATCACCAACAGTTCTTGATAAGAGCAGTCAGAATCATAATCAATACATAAAATGCCGTTGATTTATTTGGAAAAGGCTAGGTTCGCAAATCTTGGCTCAGCACACTACTAACCAGAGCATACAAAACTTTGGCCAGACCAATCCTTGAATACAGCTCATCTGTCTGGAACCCACACTGCATTTCGGACATAAACACTCTAGAAATTAATGTCCAGAGATACTTTACTAGAAGAGCCCTCCACTCCTCCACTCGCAACAGAATACTCTAAGCAACTAGACTTACAATCCTACGTTTAGAAAGCTTAGAACTATGTCACCTTAAATACGACCTAAGCATAGCCCATAAAATCATCTGCTACAACGTCCTTCCTGTCAACGGCTACTTCAGCTTCAACCACAACAACACACAAGCACACAACAGATACAAAGTTAAAGTAAACTGCTCCAAACTCGACTGCAGGAAATACGACTTTAGTAACCGAGTAGTTAATGCATGGAACTCACTACCTGACTCTATAGTATCATCACCTACCCCCAAAAACTTTGCCCTTAGACTATCCACTGTTGATCTCACCTGATTCCTGTCAGTAAGGGGCGTGCATAAGTGCACTAGAGTGCCTTCCATTCCCCATCCTTATGTTTCTCTCTTACTAGTATCATGTATATATTTATTTTTATTTATTTTTATTTATTTATTTTGTCCAATACACAATGAGGGTTTTAGTGGGTATATATATATCTATATACACATAGTAAAATACATGATGAAGGTTATAGAGGAGATACTCATAGTAAAATATATCTAAGAAAGAATAGAAAAGAAGATATAGGAATAGAACATATCAATGAAAGAATAGAAGAAGAGATATAGGAATAGAAGAAAGGTATAGGAGATATAGAAGAGCAATAGGACAGGGGACGGAAGGTACTCTAGTGCACTTGTACTCGCCCCTTACTGACCTCTTAGGAATCTGGATAGGTCAACCGTAGATAATCTAAGGGTAAAGTGTTGGGGATTTGGGGATGACACTATGGGATGACACTATGGTAATGAGTTCCATGCTTTGACAACTCGGTTACTGAAGTCATATTTTTTACAGTCAAGTTTGGAGCGGTTAATATTAAGTTTAAATCTGTTGTGTGCTCTTGTGTTGTTGTGGTTGAAGCTGAAGTAGTCACCGACAGGCAGGACGTTGCAGCATATGATCTTGTGGGCAATACTTAGATCATGTTTAAGGCCTCTTAGTTCTAAACTTTCTAGGCATACTACCAATGCGTACTTACAAACAAACAAACAAATGGGAGGCCTTGCACAACCGAAAGTTTTCTCAGGCTCTGTCCCTCCATCGTTGATGTATGAATCATAATTTTTGCCAAGCATTAAGTTTTGCAAGGCAGACCAATCTATAGCCTTGTTCATTTGATTTCAGTTCCTATATCTGGGGTGCAAAACTCAAGGAATCCTTATACGGTAGCAGAGCAATTCAAAACTGCCTCTTTGCTGCTATTAAGCAGTTGACCGGCTGTTTGGAGCCCAAATATCATTGCAGAGCTGAAAATGTTAATGATTAATACGTTACAGTTAACGGGATAACAAGGTAGGCAACATAGCAAAATAATAGCACCCCAGAATTGTTGATGTTATACCAGTGTAAAATCACAGCTTGAAGCAAACAAACCTTGTGGGAACAGGAGGTGTGTTGATGACTAAGCTGCTAAAGCCATCTGCATGAATTGGCACCATGAAATAAAACCAACCACAATGATTACTATATATGTTTAGGATTATTAGGTATAAATTATGCACACAAAAAAAGAGCTTTCAACATGGATGGATGCCTAAGAGCCGTAATTTTATGGAAATGGCAAACAGTTGTAAATGCTTAGAGCAGCCTTTCTCCAATCAGGAATTTTTTGCACAACTCTCATATCCCATAAAAAGCTAGGTGTGGAAAATGGGAGTTATAGTCCAACATAACATAGCATACATAGTCCGGTGCCCAATTGGGAAAGGCAACCATATTGGCCTCGAGAAACCTACCATTTTTACCACGAGTTTCAAGTTATAAACAGAGGCATAGAAACAAAATCACGTGAAGTATTAATACTGCTTTATAAAACATTAGTCAGGCCACACCTGGAATACTGCATCCAGCTTTGGTCACCACAATGGAAATGGGCCTATTTTCAGCCTTCCCAAACTTCCGGCAGGCCCATTTTTCAGCCTTCCCAAACATCCGGCAGGCCCATTTTTCCGCCTTCCCAAACTTCCGGCAGGCCCGTTTTTAAGCCTTCCCAAACTTCCGGCAGGCCCATTTTTCCGCCTTCCCAAACCTCCGGCAGGCCCGTTTTTCCGCCTTCCCAAACTTCCGGCAGGCCCGTTTTTCCGCCTTCCCAAACTTCCGGCAGGCCCATTTTTAAGCCTTCCCAAACTTCCGGCAGGCCCGTTTTTCCGCCTTCCCAAACTTCCGGCAGGCCCGTTTTTCCGCCTTCCCAAACTTCCGGCAGGCCCGTTTTTCCGCCTTCCCAAACTTCCGGCAGGCCCGTTTTTCCGCCTTCCCAAACTTCCGGCAGGCCCGTTTTTCTGCCTTCCCAAACTTCCGGCAGGCCCGTTTTTCCGCCTTCCCAAACTTCCGGCAGGCCCGTTTTTCCGCCTTCCCAAACTTCCGGCAGGCCCGTTTTTCCGCCTTCCCAAACTTCCGGCAGGCCCGTTTTTCCGCCTTCCCAAACTTCCGGCAGGCCCGTTTTTCCGCCTTCCCAAACTTCCGGCAGGCCCGTTTTTCCGCCTTCCCAAACTTCCGGCAGGCCCGTTTTTCAGCCTTCCCAGGAGTCCCCACGCATGCCCCGCACTTACCTGCATCCAAAATGGGACCTCTGGGGACTCCTGGGAGGGATCATGTGGGTAGGCGTGGCTAGCCAGGAGTGGGATGGGAGGGGTCTCTGAGCTGCACAGAATCTTGGCTAGAGGTTCTCCTAAACCCCTGCAAACCCCCCAACAGCCCACCCCTCTGTGGGTGCTTCATCACTGGACATTTTTAAAGAAAAGAGTGGATAGCCACTTGTCTGAAATGAGACAGTATTGGGTTGCTACTGGTATGGATGAAGACAGCACACCGGTGCTGAAAATTGTGCTGTGCATGCAGTTTCTGCTCTCCTGTGTGCGCACATGCGCATCCCAACATGGTTTTGCTCCTGCTGATGTGCAGGAAACAAAAACTCATGACGACCCAAGCATGCAGGAGATTTTGGTGGTTTTTTTTTTTTGCTTCCTCCCATGCACCGATGCAAAGAAATTACTGAAATCTTTCTCGTGCGCATGCGCGTGTTATCCTTTGCCAGATTTTGTTTGGTGTGCATGTGCAGAAGGAAAAATATGCTGGGAGGCGCACACGCACATGCCGGAGAAGCGAAGCTGCACACATAGCGCACTGGTAGCGGCAGGAATGGGAATCCACCCCTGATATAGGCCTCCTGTTTGAGCAGGGGGGTGGACTAGAAGACCTCCAAGGTCTCTTCCAGCTCTATTCTGAATTTGAATTTGAAAAAAGTCAGGCCCATAGCTGGCCAATTTGCGAGTGGCCATAGAGATTCAGGAGATAGACAACTGCTGTACAAGGGGTGCTCTAGGGCAGTGATTTTCAACCGTTTTTGAGCCGCGGCACATTTTTTACATTTTAAAATCCTGGGGCACACCACCAACCCAAATGACATAAAATGACACCCTAAGACACCCTCCTCTCTTTTTCCATCCCTGTCTCCTCCCCAACCTTGTGTGTGTGTGTGTATACACACTCTTGAACCATTTCTAAAAACAGGTGAGGGCTGGGGGGGGGGTTCTCTCTTATTATTTGGGTGCTTTTTATCATATGCTTTAAATCAAGAGTCACTTCTCTCTCTCTTTTGTTTCTCTCTCTTTCCTCTCATTCTCTGTCTCAATCATTTTCTCATTTCTCTTTTTTCCCCTCCCCTTTTTGCTCATTTCTCTCTCCCTTCCTCTCCTTTTCTCTCTCTCTCTCTCTCTCTTGCTTTCTTTCTCTCTTGGTTTCTCTCTCTCTCTCTCTCTCTCTTACTTTCTATCTCTCTGACACTTGCTTTCTCTCTCTTTCTCTCTTTTCTTTCTCTCTCTTGCTTTCTCTCTCTCTCTCTTGCTTTCTTTCTCTCTTGGTTTCTTTCTCTCTCTCTCTCTCTCTCTTACTTTCTTTCTCTCTAACACTTTCTTTCTCTCTCTTTCTCTCTTTTCTTTCTCTCTCTCTCACTCTCTCTCTCTTGCTTTCTTTCTTTTTCTTTCTCTCTCTCTTGCTTTCTTTCTCTCTCACACACACACACACACACTCTCTCTCTCTGCAAAAAGTTGCGAGACCGGAACCTGATATTCCTTCTTCCTGGCACACCTGACCATGCCTCGCGGTACACTAGTGTGTCATGGCCCACTGGTTGAAAAACACTGCTCTAGGGCATCCCTGCAAAACCCCTAAATCTGAGCACGTTTAAATCAGTGTTGTTAAATTATTTAAGAATAGGATGTGGTTAAATTTAAAAAAAAGATGAATATCAAGAATGCAGGAATGTATCATGATCTTCGGTTTGGGAGAAAAACTTCAAGGCAGGAGAAGTGTTTGCTTTGGAGCAAGATTTTTCTTTGGGGGGCAAAGCCCGTGGAGGATGAAGGCATCAAACTCCACTCATTTAGGCAAGATCAAAAAAGCTTGAATTCTCCAAGTTTCCTTGAGCTATTTTTAAAGCTAGTCTTGGGGTAAATACTGTGCAGAATCTTGGAAACTATGAGAGGTAACACCCTAAACCACATTTATTTTCAGCTTATTAAAGTGAGGTCTTTTTGAATGATTTGAAAATATTCCTCCACTTGGGCTACGTTTTCACTTAGGTCAGGGGTATCCAGTGAAGGGCTACAAATTTTTTTACTACCACACTATGAGCATGACTTAGGAATGTGGCTTGCCGACCATGTGACGAGGAAGGAGTGGCTTGACAATCATGTGAATGGGGGATGGCTTAAAGGTCATGTGACTGTTTAACGGTGGCCATCTTGACATCACTCACGTCAAGGATTAGGGTTAGGGTGCCAGGCCTCTCCTCGCCTCAAAGAGATACAATTTCCCTATCTATTTACTATTACTGAACATCCAAAATATATTATTTAATTCTACATTTATATGCCATATTTGTACATACATATTACACACAAGCACTCAAAAATATGCATTATCTACTATATAAACTGTATATGTGTGCACACACACACACAGCTAAAATTATACACATTCAACCTCATCTACTGTGCTAGGAAAAAACATATCTATAGCCCAGAAGGAAAAAAAGACCATACCTGTAGGAGCCCATCACTGGGTGTGTCGTACTTGATTTCATTGAGAGCTGCATCAGGGTTGTGTTTCACTTCATGAGCTGGGGTGGATGGGGCCAAGGTTGGCATGGCATCACTCA
Source organism: Erythrolamprus reginae (assembly GCF_031021105.1). Lineage (NCBI taxonomy): Eukaryota > Metazoa > Chordata > Lepidosauria > Squamata > Dipsadidae > Erythrolamprus > Erythrolamprus reginae. The sequence goes on along the minus strand of NC_091950.1, from coordinate 403,549,314 downwards.
TTTTTGTTTATTTATTTTATTTATTTATTTTGTCCAATACACAATACATATTGAAGAGAATAGACATGAAGTATTATATATAAAGAGAAGATATAAAAATAGAGGAGAAGATATATGAAGGAAGAAAAGATATATGATATATGAAATAAGGAGAGACAATTGGACAGGGGACGAAAGGCAGGCTAGTGCACTTATGTACGCTCCTTACTGACCTCTTAGGAACCTGGAGAGGTCAATCGTGGATAGTCTAAGGGAGAAATGTTTGGGGTTAGGGGTTGACACTATCGAGTCCGGTAATGAGTTCCATGCTTCGACAACTCGATTGCTAAAGTCATATTTTTTATAGTCAAGCTTGGAGCGATTAATATTAAGTTTGAATTTGTTGCGTGCTCTTGTGTTGTTGCGGTTGAAGCTGAAGTAGTCATTGACAGGAAGGACGTTGCAGCATATGATTTTGGGCTGGAAAAGGCAGAGAGAAGCCTCTGTGGGGCCTCTCTAGGAATCTCCTGGGAGGAAACAGGGACAGAAAAGGCGGGGAGAAGCCTCCGTGGGGCCTCTCTAGGAATCTCCCAGGAGGAAACAGGACCTCCACCCTCCCTGTGGTTCCTCCAATCGCACGCATTATTTGCTTTTACGTTGATTCCTATGGGAAAAAATGCTTCTTCTTACAAACCTTTCTACTTAAGAACCTGGTCACGGAACAAATTAAGTTCCTAAGTAGAGGTACCACTGTACTAACTTAGCAGCTGCTGTGTTTCACTTAATAACTGAGGCAAGGAAGGTCGCAAAATGGGACAAAACCCACTTAACAAGGGTCTCACTTAATGACGGAAATTCCGGACAGTTAAAAACTGCCTTTGCATGGCTGTTTTTCTCATGCTGTCCCCTTTCTCGGGATGTGGGGTGTTGGTGGAGCAGGGAGTGTTTAGACTTACTTTTGAAACTTTTCAAATATCTGTGCTATCTGCAGTTGCTACTTTGGGTTGCGGTGTGCTTAACTGGGTCACGAAAAGCCCCAGCAGCTATGTTTGCATAAAATGTTAACTTTGATTAGCGTTGACCTTGGTTGGCTTTTCTGGGGCTATGGTGTTCTTTTTTTTTTTTTGCAAACGCAGTCCAATTGGCTATGTTTTTGAGTTCACTGTATCATTCAAACTCGTAAAATGGGTTAATGCAGTAACTGGATTAAAGCTATTATGCAAAATGCCGCCTAACTTTGAAGTAGTTTGTGGAAGGATCGCACAACTACACAACACTAAGTCCCGAGTAAACATACTAAAAAAAAAACAACAACCCACACCAATGAAATTACATTTGTGTGGTGGGAAAGGACAACATTTCCTGAAACAATTGCTTTTTAAACAATGTCAGTTTCGTACAGAACGGCAAAATCACTGTTTCTGCTGGATGGTTGTGGCTGTTTGGCAAACAAGCTGAACTGGGTTACTGGCAGATCCACATATTGTGCAAATAATCTGAACTCAAATACCAAACATAAAATAGCACCGGGGCTGTTTTGGGTTAAGGTGCCCTTCCGTAATCAGCTATGTTATATAAACACCAGCCGTAAACTAAGTCAAATATTATAACAGTTGCTCAGTATCATTCACTTAGTCCTCAAAAAAGAAAAAGAAAAAAGAAATACAGAAATACAGAAATGTGGAAATACGGAAATACAAAAATACAGAACACCAGAATTGGAAGAACCTTGGATGGTTTGAAGTTACAATGGTGCTGAAAAAGTTTATCATATTTTTCAGAGTATAAAACACAGCTTCCCCCTCCCAAAAAAGAGGCTGCAAATTTGAGTGCATCTTATACTCCGAATGCAGAGATGGGTTGCTACCAATGCTGTAGGCCAGTGTTTCCCAACCTTGGCAACTTGAAGATATTTGGACTTCAACTCCCAGAATTCCCCAGCCAGCAAATGCTGGCTGGGGAATTCTGGGAGTTGAAGTCCAGATATCTTCAATTTGCCAAGCTTGGGAAACACTGCTGTAGGCGACCGTGCATCGGTAGCAGCCGCCAGATTGCGCAAGTTGCGCACAACCACTCCGGTGCAAGTCCTTCGGACACTGTCATCTTTTTTCTTCAATTTTTCATATTTTTGGCTTCATGCACAAAATCTAACTAGGCGACATGTGCGAGATATTTCAGCACCGTTTGGCTTCCACGCATACATGGTAGCAAAAAATCACTGAAATTTCACATGTGTACATGTCCCTTCATGAGATTTTAGTGCATTTTTGCTTTGTGTGCATGCACAAAATTGTCCCAAGCTGCACACATAACGCACCGGTGGCGGATGGTAACAGCAATCCACACCTGTCCAAATGTCATTTTTTTGAAGCTTTTCCGCCTAGCTCTAACGAGATGCTAACAATCTTCCCAGCTTGCAGGATTTTTTTCATTGCCACTGCAAAGGGTTTTTTTTCCATCCCTCTTTGCAGGCTTGTTTTCATTGCTATTCCCTCCCAAAAAGTTTTTTTTTCAGCCATAACCATGGGATAATATGATGTGCTGAAGCGGACCAGACTCTAGCCCAGTGATTTTCAACCTTTTTTTGAGCTGCGGCACATTTTTTACATTTACAAAATCCTGGGGCACACCACCAACCAAAATGACACAAAATGACACTCTAACACAGTACATATTATACATATAGTTAATAATATCTATATACACCATGAGGATAGACATAATCAGCTGAGGCTGAAGCTTCATCTAGTGGTGGCAACATTAACCTCCAGTCCTGACCAGGATTAGAAATCAGGACCATGGGGAGGAGTAGCAGCTTCAACTACTCGCCGTGGCCACACAATGACAAGTGCGCGGCAGCCTGAGTGGGGACCTTCCTGGGTGTGGATGAGAGGCGGCCTGCTATTGGTTCATCGCTAGTGGTTGGGATGAATCCTAGAAGGTGATTGGTCAGTGAGCATTCTCTCTGCCTCCACTCTTCCTGTCGCTGATAGCTGGAGGGATTGTGAGGGGAATGTTTATGTTCGGATGGAGGCGGCTGTCGGCAGGCTGGATAAATGGCCTCCACGGGCTGTATCCGGCACGCGGGCCATAGTTTTGGGACCCATGTTTAATTTCCCCATGGCACACCTGACCATGTCTCACGGCACACTAGTGTGCCACGGCACACTGGTTGAAAAACACTGCTCTAGCCAGTTGAATACCTGGTAGTAGATTTCATTTCATTTATTAGACTTGCATGCCGCCCCTCTCCGGAGACTCGGGGCGGCTATCCCCCCCCCTTGCCACCTATTTTCCTCCCCCCAAACTAAGGTGCATCTTATACTCTGAAAAATACAGTAGTTATGACCATTTTCACACTTAACAACTCTTGTAGCATCCTCATGGTCACGTGGTCAAAATTCAGATGCTTGGCAACTGACTCATATTGACGATGGTGGCAATGTCCTGGGGTCATTGGGCCGGGGGGGCGTGGTGGTTAGAATCCAGCCCTGCAGGCTGCTTCAGCTAACTGCAAGCTATCATTCATCAGTTCAAATCTCTTTTTTTTAAAAAATTATTTTTATTGGATATAAATATAAAAAATACATTTAGAACATTGATTAGACTTATACACACATAACATAACATAAATACATATAAACAGACATACAGACAAAGCAAAAAAAGAATGGAAAAAATGGAAAAAGAAAAAAGAAGAAAAAAATTCAACTTCTAAATCTCTTCTTTTTACAATGAACTTTACTGTTGTCATATTTCATACGGTTAAACTGTATTTCTTTTACAGTTTTTTACTTTCAAGTCTCACCGCCAGCCAGTAATGGCCAGCCAAAATTTTTACTGCCACACTGTGGGTGTGGCTTATTTTGTGGGTGTGGCTTGATGGTCATGTGACTGGGTAGGGGTTGCTTGCTGGCCATGTGACCAGGTGGGAGTGACCTGAACGATCAGCATTGTGCAAGCGAACTGTTAAGTCCTCAGCTTACAACCTCACCAGTGTCGCTCTCAGGAGGGACAATTAGATTCATGTTTCCTGTGCTCTCCTTCCTGGGTCGCCCCCTGTCTCAGGCTGGGTAGCTAGGTGAATGGGTGCCAATCAACTGTTGAGAAAAGAGGGGGGAGGAAATGGGCCCCCTGCAACTCCTGCCAGTGCTGGTCTCCCTGCCGCTTTCCGAGGAGGAGAAAGAGGATGGGAGGGAGGGATAGTCAGCTGGAGCTGGGCACACAGCTTCATTTCCACTGGTGGAACTGCGTTCCACCCCATCCTGCCTGCTGCCCACCCCTGCCAACCAGTTCAAGGTTGACTCAGCCTTCCATCCTTCCAAGGTGGGTAAAATGAGGATCCAGATTGTTGAGGACAATATGATGATTCTGTAAACCACTTAGAGAGGCTGAAGCGGTATATAAGTCTAAATGCTATTGCTATTGTTGGAAACTTTCTGACAAAGTCAATGGGAAAGTATATTGCTAACGTAACAACTGCAGTGATTCACTTAACAACTCTGTCAGGAAAGGTTGCGAAACAGGGAAAATTCACTTAACATAGTAACAGAAATGTTTAGGCTCAATTGTGATCGTAACTACCTGGAGAGCTACCTGTATTTGAATGCGAGACATGGATCTTGAGACTCAGAGGATTAGAAAACCCCTTGTGAATCAAAACATATCTTCAGGTTTATTCCTGCTGTCACAGGATGATCCAAAGTATTTCTGCTGAAACTGACTCCAGTGTATATTATGCTAGGTAGCTGAGCTATAAATGAATATTATAAAAAGTTACATCCGCCATAGATTTTAAAGACCTTCCCAGCATCACTGGAATAAATAGAACAGAAAGGAAATGAGGACAAATTGGCGCAGTCGTTTTGGAGTTTATTTCCTTCCTTGTTGATTAATGCTTGCATTGATTTCTTTTAAAGCACATATACTGAGTTCATCTAATTGAGAAAGGAAAATGTGGAGGTTCTTACTTGGGGCCTGGAAGCAATACAGGCAGGGGTGAAATTTATTTATTTTATTTATTATTTAAATTTGTATGCTGCCCTCTCCAAAAAGGACTCAGGATGGTGAACAGTAGTCATACAATCCAGAAACAATCAAATATAACAATAACACAGTAAAATAAAATTATTATTATTATTATTATTATTATTATTATTATTACTATTATTATTACTATTATTATTATTATTACTATTATTATTATTATTATGTCAGTACAACACAGCAAACGAGATCACTATTCTGGATTTCGTATTTCATCACTAGTCGGGCGCTTCCCAAGCACCTAAGACTGAGTGATGTAGCGGCGAATTATGTTTGCCGATCCCAGTAAAGCGGCCTTTTGCAATTGACAGATGGAGATTTTGTCAATTCCAATGGTTTTCAAATGTCCGCTGAGATCCTTTGCACTGCGCCCAGCGTGCCAAGTACCACTGGGACCACTTTCACTGGCTTATGCCAGAGTCGTTGCAGCTCGATTTTTAGATCTTCGTATTTCACTAATTTCTCTAGCTGCTTCTCCTCAATTCTGCTGTCTCCTGGGATTGCGATGTCGATGATCCATACTTTCTTTTTCTCCACGATCACAATGTCTGGTGTGTTATGCTTCAGAATTCGGTCAGTCGGAAGTCGGAAGTCCCACAGTAGTTTTGCTTGTTCATTTTCGACCACTTTTTCGGGCTTATGATCCCACCAGTTCTTTGCCACTGGTAAATGGTAGTTCCGGCACAAGTTCCAGTGGATCATCTGTGCCACAGCATCATGTCTATGCTTGTAGTCAGTCTGTGCGATCGTTTTGCAGCAGCTGAGTATGTGATTGATTGTTTCATCTGTTTCTTTACAGAGTCTGCACTTTGGATCGTCTGTTGATTTTTCAATTCTGGCTTTGACAGTATTTGTTCTAATGGCCTGTTCTTGTGCCGCCAGTATTAGTCCTTCTGTCTCCTTTTTTGAGTGTTCCACTTGTAAGCCATGACCAGGTCTTTTCCTAATCTACATTATTATTATTATTATTATTATTATTATTATTATTATTATTATTATTTAGATTTGTATGCCGCCACTCTCTGAAAATATTTCATATACTGTGCTATCTCTATTTACAAACTTAATTCATTCCGTGACCAGGTTCTTAAGTAGAAAAGTTTGTAAAAAGAAGCAATTTTTCCCATAGGAATCAACGTAAAAGCAAATAATGCGTGCGAATGGGGAACCACAAGGAGGGTGGAGGACCTGTTTCCTCCCAGGAGATTCCTAGAGAGGCCCCACAGAGGCTTCTCCCCACCTTTTACAGCCCTGTTTCCTCCCAGCAGATTCCTAGAGTGGCCCCACAGAGGCTTCTCTCCGCCTTTTCCAGCCCTGTTTCCTCCCAGGAGATTCCTAGAGAGGCCCCACAAAGGCTTCTCCCTGCTTTTTCCAGTTACAGTTTCGGAGGCTCAGGTTTGTAAGTGGAATATGGTTCTTGAGAAGAGGCAAAAAAAATCTTGAACACCAGGTTCTTATCTAGAAAAGTTCGTGAGTAAAGGCTTTTGTAGATAGAGGTACCACTGTATATTCATCTCTCTCTCCTTCTCTGCTGATCTAGACCCACAGTCATCACAGTATATTTGTAGCTCAGGGCTGAAATGTGGGGACGGAGGGACCTTTGAGCTTGGTCGTCTCCTTGCAGATTGTTTCATTACCAAACTAAGTAACATCATCAGTGCTAGGACTAGCACTCCCCCCAGAGATTGGAACCAACTCCCCCCAGAGATTAGAATAGCTCCCACCCTTCTTGCCTTTCGCAAGCTTCTTAAAACCCACCTGTGTTGTCAGGCTTGGGGGAATTAAGATACAGTGTTCCCTCGATTTCCGCGGGGGATGCTTTCCGAGACCGCCCGCGAAAGTTGAATTTCCGTGAAGTAGAGATGCGGAAGTAAATACACCATTTTTGACTATGAACAGTATCACAAGCCTTCCCTTAACACTTTAAACCCCTAAATTACCTTTTCCCATTCCCTTAACAACCATTTACACACCATTATTACTGGTACTCACCATTGAATAAGACACTTAGTGATCCTGATATTTATAAACATAATTATTTATTAACAATAATTATTTTTTTGTTATTTATTTGCAAAAATTATTAGTTTGGCGATGACATATGACGTCATCGGGTGGGAAAAACCGTGGTATAGGAAAAAAATAGCAAAGTATTTTTAAATTAATATTTTTTGAAAAACCGTGGTATAGGCTATCCGCGAAGTTCGAACCTGCGAAAATCGAGGGAACACTGTAATTCTTTCCCCCTCGGCTTCCACAATTTATGTATGGTACGTTGTATGTATGATTGGTTTTTAAAATAAGGGCTTTTAGTTTTTAAGTATTGGATTGTCGCACATTGTTTTTATTACTGTTGTTAGCCGCCCCGAGTCTGCGGAGAGGGGCGGCATACAAATCCAATAAAATGAAATGAAATGAAATGAAATTATCTAGTTTGGTAATGAAATGTCTGCAAGAAAGCAACCAAGCATCGAGAGCGCTTAGGACCCCACATTCAACTAAATGCCTAGGGAAAGCCTGCAGAGGGCAAAATTTTCAGGCTAAGCTGTCCTAAATATGGGAGAATGATTTCAGTACTTGGGGAAATAATACCGTGAAATGAACTTTTGATCGACTGATTAAGTGGCGGTAAGTTGGTGTCTACTCTCAGCAAATACATAGGTGGATAAAATAGAAAAAGGACCCGCTGGGCTAAATAAGTGTTGACTTCAGCTTTCTGCTTCTCACTTTGTGAACTATAATTTATAACATAACCCGCAATAATCAAAAAGGCCACGTTCCTCTCTTGCATGGCCGTCCACCCACTCTTATTAAATGGTCCCTATCTCTAAGTGTGGACTTTCATTACTTGGTCCCAAATCATTTATAATGTTAGAGTAGAAGGAAACCAGAACAGATGGTACAGTTTCAAACTGTAAAGTTTCAAACACACCTTTTTCCTTTGTGGGAAGCCTTCTGGGCAAGCAGACCTCCTGCAGAGCGATGACCAAGACTGAATTACATACCATCTTTCTGATAAACAAACTTTCTGTCTTCAGGGGTTTTTGGGGGCCAGCTGCCTTGTCCTATATCATATACCAAATTTGTTCACTCTAGTGCAGTGATACCTCATCTTACAAATCCCTTGTCATACAAACTTTTCGAGATATGAACCCGAGGTTTAAGATTTTTTTGCCTCTTCTTCCGAACTATTTTCACCTTACGAACCCGCCGCCGCTGCTGAGATGCCCCGCCTCCGGACTTCTGTTGCAAGGCGAAGGCTCCCCTCATTGGGAAATGCCACCTCCAGACCTTCCGTTGCCAGTGAAACACCCGTTTTTGCACTGCTGGGATTTCCCTGCAGCATCGCAAAAACGCAGAAGTCTGGAGGTGAGGTTTCCCATGGAGGGGAGCCTCAGGGGAATCCCAGCAACGCAAAAACGGGCGCTTCGCTTGGCAAAAGGAGTGAATTTTGGGCTTGCACGCATTAATCCCTTTTACATTGATTCCTATGGGAAACATTGTTTTGTCATACAAATTTTTCACCATACGAACCTCATCCTGGAACCAATTAAGTTCGTAAGACAAGGTATCACTGTATCATCTTCAACCTTGGCAACTTTAAGACGCGTGGACTTCAATTCCCAGAGTTCTTCAGCTTTGCTGGCTAAGGAATTCTGGGAGTTGAAGTGCACAAGGCTTAACGTTGCCAAGGTTGGAGACCCATGGTCTAGTAAAGAGAACGCCTTTTGCTGCCACCTGGATCTTGAAGGAAGGAAGGAAGGAAGGAAGGAAGGAAGGAAGGAAGGAAGGAAGGAAGGAAGTATTTTTGCCCTGAAAGCCTCTGTGTTTCTGACTGCATTTAGATTCTGCTGGATATCTACAGTATATAAATTAATCCAAATTCTTTCTCTGCTCCCCTCTCCCCTCCCCTCCACCCATTACTCCTCTGAGTAATTGCAGTTAAAGGAGGAAAGTTGGTATAATTAGCAAGAGGTATTTGGACTGATTTGGAGCAAGTCAGGATGTGGGATGGGTAACAGCAGAGGGAGGGCTTGGGCGGCAAAGACATTAAATCCAGGTGCAGTCATTCTCCCAGTGATTAGAGTTGATGTTTCCTGTACCACCCATCTTGAAAAGTTAACAGGTGGGCACATTAAGGGCTGATGTGAAATGAATGGCAGCACTGGACTTCCCAGCCAGCAGATTTTCTTAAAACTCTTTCTAAGATATTCATTTGCCAACTCTTAATGTGAAGAGTGAGAGAGCCAGCTTGGCGCACTATCAGTCTAGAGACTGGGTTACCATGAGTTTTAATCCTACCTTTGGCATGAAGTGAGTTTGGCAACTTTGAACACTCTCTCTGAGTCCTAGGGAGAATAGAAAACCATCTCTCCCCAAAAAACAACCCTTAGTAAGAAAACTACAGGGATATTCCATCCAGGCAGTTGCTAGGAATCAATACTGAAAAAAGTAACACAATAACCAAATTGGAAGAAGGAAGGAAGGAAGGAAGGAAGGAAGGAAGGAAGGAAGGAAGGAAGGAAGGAAGGAAGGATTTTTGCCCTGAAAGCCTCTGTGTTTCTGACTCCATTTAGATTCTGCTGGATATCTACAGTATATAAATTAATCCAAATTCTTTCTCTGCTCCTCTCTCTCCTCCCCTCTACTCATTAGTATTTGGAGTTGGAGGTCTTCTAATCCAATTCCCTGCTCAAACAGGAAACTCTATAGCTTTTACTTACTTACTTACTTACTTACTTACTTACTTACTTACTTACTTACTTACTTACTTACTTACTTACTTACTTATTATTTTGACAAATGTATATATAATTACAGACAAAGTATAAACATGATTGTGAATACATAAAATGTGTAACACGTGGTTATAAGTATATGGGGTGGTTAAATGCATGGGGATATTAGGGTAGGGATGGTACGGTAGGTGCTTTGGTCCGCTTATGCAAACCCTTTACAGACCTCTTAGCAATTGGGTGAGGTCAATGGCAGATAGTCTAAGGTTAAAGTTTTCTGGGGGTTGGGGAGAAAATATTATTTTACTGAAAGAGTAGAAGATGCTTGGAACAAACTTCCAGCAGATGTGGTTGGTAAATCCACAGTAACTGAATTTAAACATGCCTGGGATAAACATATATCCAACCTAAGATAAAATACAGGAAATAGTATAAGGGCAGACTAGATGGACCATGAGGTCTTTTTCTGCCGTCAGTCTTCTATGTTTCTATGTTTCAGCAACAGATTGGTCAATACCTAGAATACCTGACTCTGTAGTAAAATAATATTTTCTCACGTTGCTTCTGATCTTTCCCCCAACTAACTTCAGATTGTGCCCCCTTGTCCTTGTGTTCACTTTCCTGTTAAAAACAATTCCCTCCTGAACCTTATTTAACCCTTTAACATATTTGAATGTTTCGATCATGGCCCCCCTTTCCTTCTGTCCTCCAGACTCTACACATTGAATTCATGAAGTCTTTCCTGATAAGTTTTATGCTTAAGACCTTCCACCATTTTTGTACCCATTCAATTTTAACAATATCTTTTTGTAGGTGTGGTCTCAACTGAACACAGTATTCCAAATGTGGTCTCACCAGTGCTCTATACAGCGGGATCACAATCTCCCTCTTCCTGCTTGTTATACCTCTAGCTATGCAGCCAAGCCTTCTACTTGCTTTTCCTACTGCCTGACTGCACTGTTCACCCATTTTGAGACTGTCAGAAATCACTACCCCAAATCCTTCTCTTCTGAAGTTTTTGCTAACACAGAGCTGCCAATACAATACTCAGATTGAGGATTCCTTTTCCCCGAGTGCATTATTTTACATTTGGAAACATTAAACTGCAGTTTCCATTGCTTTGACCACTTATCTAGTAAAACTAAATCATTTGCCATATTACAGACACCTTCAGGAATATCAACCCTATTGTACACTTTAGAAGTCATGTTTTTTGCAATTAAGTTTACCTTGAGTTTCTATGTGTGCTTGTGTATTGTTGAGGTTGAAGCTGAAATAATCATTGATAGGTGAGACATTGTAGCAGATAATTTTATGTGCTACATTTAGGTCAGATCAAAGGCAGCATAGTTCTAAATTGTCTAAGCCCAAAATTTCAAGTCCGGTGGCATAAGGTATTCTGTTGCGAACAGAGGAGTGGAGGACTCTTCTCATGAAATATCTCTGGAGATTTTCAATTGTATTAATATCCGATATGTAGTGTGGGTTCCAGACAGATGAACTGTATTCGAGAATTGGTCTAGCAAATGTTTTATATGTTCTAGTTAGAATTACAATATTACCAGAGAAGAAACTTCTAGAATACATTATACATTTTATGTATATAGATGGTTATGAATAAAGTTTATACTTTTTCTGTAATCTTATATATGCTTGACAAAATTCATTAATTAGTTAATTAATTTAAAAAGTCTCACCAAATTTCATTTCAAAATTACCAAAGGAGTCATGGGTCTTAGATTTTGAACACATTCTGTAAGTTAATCCATTTGCAGTGCATTGATTCAAAAATTGTTGCCCTAGGAAGCACAGTTTCTTCCAATTGAAGGTTACAAACAAACAAATAGGTGTAAGAGTTTTTCTAGAATAGAATAGAATTTTTATTGGCCAAGTGTGATTGGACACACAAGGAATTTGTCTTGGTGCATATGCTCTCAGCGTACATAAAAGAAAAAGATACATTTGTCAAGAATCATGTGGTACAACACTTAATGATTGTCACAGGGGTCAAATAAGCAATGAAAAAGCAATATTAATTAAAATCTTAGGATATAAGCAACAAGTTACAGTCATACAGTCAACATGGGAGAAAATGGGTGATAGGAATGATGAGAAAAACTAGTAGAATAGAAGTGCAGATTTAGTAGGAAGTCTGACAGTGTTGAGGGAATTATTTGTTTAGTAGAGTGATGGTGTTCGGAAAAAAACTGTTCTTTTGTCTAGTTGTCTTGGTGTGCAGTGCTCTGTAGCGACAGTTTGAGGGTAGGAGTTGAAACAGTTTGTGTCCAGGATGTGAGGGGTCAGTAAATATTTTCCCCGCCCTCTTTTTGACTCATGCAGTATACAGGTCCTCAATGGAAGGCAGGTTGGCAGCAATTGTTTTTTCTGCAGTTCTGATTATCCTCTGAAGTCTGTGTCGGTCCTGTTGGGTTGCAGCACCAAACCAGACAGTTATAGAGGTGCAGATGACAGACTCAATGATTCCGTTGTAGAACTGTATCAGCAGCTCCTTGGGCAGTTTGAGCTTCCTGAGCTGGCGCAGAAAGAACATTCTTTGTTGTGCTTTTTTGATGATGTTTTTGATGTTAGGTGACCATTTTAGGTCTTGAGATATGATAGAACCTAGAAATTTGAATTCTAGAATATAGATATTCCACATGTCTTTCCTCTTTCAAGTATAATGGAATTCTTCCATCGCTAAATCCCTGTTCCATTTCCATCTTTCTCCCTGGCATGGCAGGTGATCAATTGCAGCTCATTTTTAAAGCATATCGCATCTCATATATGCTTGATCAACTTCAGTGGTTCAATTGACTGTTTGCATTTAAAGTAAACACAGGTGAACACTCAGGGTCTGATAAGATTTTTTTTTTTTGGAGATATTATAAAACTCCATTTATTCATTTATTTATTCATATATAAACAAAGACAGCTGGGTGACCTTGAGCCAGGCTTTCTCCATCCCTTCCTCCCTCCCTCCCAGGAAAATAGGGTGAGGAAAATGTGTTGGAAATGTTTTCAACTCTGTTATTTTTAAAAATAATACAAGGCAGATGCAAGTAAGCTAAGTAAATGTGCTATCCTGGAGGTTTTGAATCTAAACCATTTTGAGATGTGTAGATTTTAATTCCCAGAATTCCCCAGCCAACACGGGACCAGAAAAACAGAAGACCACTGTTCTGTCCTTCTTCTGGTCACTTGACCAAAATTGGCAGAATGTTAATTTGAAAGCTCTGCCATTTCACTCATTAAAGCAGTGTTTTTTAAACAGTTTGACCCGTTTATCCATTTCCAGCCCTGGAATAATGTCAGTAGCTCTAGAAAAATAACTAACAAATAAAAACCAGATTCTCTTCTTTTACACAAGCGACTGCTTTAAATACTGGTCCTGTAAATTTAAAAAATGATTCAAAAGCCCAGCCTTTACCTCAACCGCCCATAATTACAGGGTAATTAGTCCAGGAAGACACACACCACACGATAAAAGGAAAACCCAAAGGTTTTTATAAACAGAAAAACAGAAACAGCTCCCTTTTTAAATGTCAAAGGGATTTTCTGGTACACACAAGGCACAGGTTAAATGCAGTCCAATTGCTCAACCAATAACTGGGAAATTGAGTCCAATTCTAAAGTCCAGAGAGTCCACACACACAATCCTGAACAGCAAAAACCACGATCTTGACAAAACAATGAATCAGATAAACTGCCATGAGGCTAAAACACCAGGCTGCACTTTTATCTGTAGCACTAATTACAGCTCCTCACCCAACCACAGGTGGCCTCATTTTCTCTTGTAATAATCCTTCAGTTGTTGTCTCCTATGCATCACTCTACGCATGTGTGGATGTGTCATTAATTCTTGTTCAGAATCCAGGGATGATACAGATGACTGATCTCCTCCTGGGCTGTCTGCCAAACTCCACTCTTCCCTGTCATTCACGCTTCCTTGGTCAGAGGAGACTTCGTCGGCAGATTCTACTGGGAGCAAAACAGGCCTGCGGCATGTGGATGCCTCCCCCACTTCCACCTCCACATTCCTTGAGGCAGGAGCTGGGCCAGAGCTAACCACAACAATAATTAATGAAGGAGAAGAAGAAATACCATATTTTTCAGAGTATAAGATGCACCTTTTTCCTCCCTAAAACAGGCTGATAATTTGGGTGTGTCTTATATTCTGAATGTAGCTTTTTTTCCTTCAGCCTTAACCAGCTGCTAACAATCTTCCCAGCTCTTACCTTGCAGGCTCTTTCATTGTTTCTCTCTGTGAGGAATCTTTTCCAAGTCCTAAGTCTTTGCAGGGTTGTTTTCATTGCTCTAACTTGCTCCAAAAAAGGTTTCTTTCCAGCCCTAACCAGGTGCCAATGATGTTCCCAGCTCTCACTGCCTTGCAAACTCTTTCATTGTTACTCACTGCAAAGAATGTTTTCCATGCCTAAGTCTTTGCAGTTTTTTCCCATTGGTCTAATTTGCTCCAAATGTTTCTTTCCAGCCCTAACCAGGTGCTAACGATGTTCCCAGCTCTTACTCTTGCAAGCTCTTTCATCGTTACTCTCTGCAAAGAATGTTTTTCAAACCCTGTCTTTGTTGGTTTTTTCATTGCTCTACTTGCTTCTGAATGCTTCTTTCTATGTGCTAATGTTCCCAGCTCTTACTAACTTACAAGCTCTTTCATTGTTACTCTCCCCAGATAAAGTTTTTTTAAAGCCCTAACCAAGGGATAAAATAATGTGCTAAAGCTGACCAGACTAAGGACGCTAGCCAGATGAATACCCAGTAAGCAGATTCTTTTCCCTATTTTCCTCCTCCAAAACTAAGGTGCATATTATAATCTGAAAAATACGGTATGTTTGGCACTCAAGGTCCAATTCAGAATGAGTTGGCGGTAGAGCAGGGGTGCCAAACTCAAGGCCTGTGGGCAAAATTTCACCCATGGGGTGCTTAGATCTGGTCCGCGGGGCTCCTGCCAGGGAATAGAGAGCTTGGGAGGGCCACACGTAACAGAGGGTTGCAGGAGGCCATCACTGCTGAATAATGGAGTTCAGGAGCCCATTTTCATTGGCAGAATTCTCGGGTCACCATAGGCGCTCCCAACATGACTGATGTCTAGGTGGCCACACCCACCCTGGCTACGCCCATCCCAGCTACTCAAGGTCAAACACAACCCAGATGCAGCCCTCAATGAAATCAAGTTTGATACCCGTGGGGTAGAGGATCACTATGTTTCATCATCCATTTGGTATTTCTTTTATTGTATCCTTAAGATTTTTTATTAATATTGATTGTTTCTTCATTGATTATTTGACCCCAATGACAATCATCAAGTGCTGTATCTCATGATTTTTGACAAATGTATACTGTATTTTTGTTTATGTACACTGAGAGCATATGCACCAAAGACAAATTCCTTGTGTGTCCAATTCCACTTGGCCAATAAAGAATTGTATTTTATTCTAAGTGAGGAATTACAGGGTCATGGATCATGCCATATGGATTTCTTTCCTCATTTAATTTACTGGGTTTTATGCTGTTCTCTGCCAGGATCACACTGTTTAAACCATAAAAAGATTTATAGAAGGGTAAATAGACAGACAGACATAAAGAGAGACTGTCTTGGACTTTCATACTCCTGGGAAATGGTTGGACGCTCATATTTCAACACTTCTTAACTGCTGAAGATTTATTTTCCCCCATTTGGATACTGGCCTCTATAGTCATGCATGCCATATGCACAGAGTTAATTAAAAATTTGCAAAGTTTGTTTTGGTTCCCTTCATTTTTCTCCTGAAGTGCAATTATGGTGTCCCATCTGTTAAAGTCAGGAGAAAGATGGACAATGTGAAAGCAGCACTCCAAAGAAGAAGGGATTCAGAGGGCCTTTCTCTTTCCATCCTCACACCGCAGAAAGCAATTCGTTCTGATTGTCTCTATTGTGATGTCATAAAGCCGCAGAAAGCCTCTTTGTGTTTGTTTATTTATTAATTAAATGTATTATTATTTATTAATTAAATGTATTATTATTTATTAATTAAATGTATTATTATTTATTAATTAAATGTATTATTATTTATTAATTAAATGTATTATTATTTATTAGTTAAATGTATTATTATTTATTAGTTAAATGTATTATTATTTATTAGTTAAATGTGTTATTATTTATTAGTTAAATGTATTATTATTTATTAATTAAATTTGTTATTATTTATTAATTAAATTTGTTATTATTTATTAATTAAATTTGTTATTATGTATTTATTAAATTTGTTATTATGTATTTATTAAATTTATTATTATTTATTTATTAAATTTATTATTATTTATTTATTAAATTTATTATTATTTATTTATTAAATTTATTATTATTTATTTATTAAATTTATTATTATTTATTTATTAAATTTATTATTATTTATTTATTAAATTTATTATTATTTATTTATTAAATTTATTATTATTATTATTTATTAAATTTATTATTATTTATCTATTAAATTTATTATTATTTATTTATTAAATTTATTATTATTTATCTATTAAATTTATTATTATTTATCTATTAAATTTATTATTATTTATTTATTAAATTTATTATTATTTATTTATTTATTTATTAAATTTATTATTATTTATTTATTAAATTTATTATTATTTATTTATTAAATTTATTATTATTTATTTATTAAATTTATTATTATTTATTTATTAAATTTATTATTATTTATTTATTAAATTTATTATTATTTATTTATTAAATTTATTATTATTTATTTATTAAATTTATTATTATTTATTTATTAAATTTATTATTATTTATTTATTAAATTTATTATTATTTATTTATTAAATTTATTATTATTTATTTATTAAATTTATATGCCGCTCAATTCCCAAGGGGCTCTGGGCAGCTTACAACAGAAATCAACATCAAAAACAGTTTAAAACCCCAATTGATAAAATCATACATATATTCATGGCCGGATCCAGAAGATAAATCACTCAATTTATCCACTCGATCCTGCTGGCAGAACCAGGTCTTTAAAGCTTTCTGGAAGGCCAGTAAGGTGGGGCCAGGACAGATCTCAGAAGGTAGATGGTTGAACCAATATATGTTTGGTTCAGTTCCAAACTCGGAGAAAGATACTGGAAACATGGAGGCTGATTGGAAATATGGTTTATTGATAAAGCAGAACCTCATGGGGGGTTCTGGTGCAGCTGACCACATGGAGTTGGGAGTGAGGGATCCTTGGCAAGAAACACTGAAAGAGTTTACTGAAAGAGTAGTAGATGCTTGGAACAAACTTCCAGCAGACGTGGGTGGTAAATCCACAATAACTGAATTTAAACATGCCTGGGATAAACATAGATCCGTCCTAAGATAAAATACAGAAAATAGTATAAGGGCAGACTAGATGAACCATGAGGTCTTTTTCTGCCATCAATCTGTTGCTATGAGTCCAGAGTCTAGTGAGGAAGAAACAGACATTCGCTGGGTTAATCCTCAAGTCAGAAGGGTCCAAAAACGCAAGGAACAGGTGTTAGGAAAAAGATATTAAGGGGAGGAATGGGTTAAATACTGGAGCGATGTATTTGGTACGTCAGGGGGCCAGTGGGGAAGAAGGGTGGAGTTTCAATGTTGTAGTTCCAAAATGAAATGTGTTTCAGTTTAGCTCCGGAGCGAGTAAGCTCATTCTGTGTTATTTTGCAGTCATTCCTGCTGTTCTTGAAGCATGCTGTAAGTACATAAATCTTGGGAGAGGGAGGAGACTGGAGGGAATGTATGTGGAATGTAATTACGAGAGATAACAGAGAAAAGGAATGTACCAGTCTATATTGCATTTTGAATACGGAAGTGAAGAGAATAAAAATGGGGTTTCTTTATTATTATTATTATTATTATTATTATTATTATTATTATTATTATTATTATTATTTATTAGATTTGTATGCCGCCCCTCTCCATAGACTCAGGGCGGCTCACAACAATAACAAAGACAATGTAAGAACAAATCTAATAATTTAAAATACACTAAAAACCCCATTATTAAAAGCAAACATACACACAAACATACCATGTATAAATTGTATAGGCCCGGGGGAGATGTCTCAGTTCCCCCATGCCTGACAGCAGAGATGGGTCTTAAGAACTTTACGAAAGGCAAGGAGGGTGGGAGCAGTTCTAATCTCCGGGGGGAGCTGGTTCCAGAGGGTCGGGGCCGCCACAGAGAAGGCTCTTGTCCTGGGTCCTGCCAAACGACATTGTTTAGTCGACGGGACCCGGAGAAGGCCAACTCTGTGGGACCTAACCGGTCGCTGGGATTCGTACGGCAGAAGGCGGTCCCGGAGATATTCTGGTCCGATGCCATGAAGGGCATCTTTGCTTATGAAATACTGCATTCAGTAAGCATTATTGTTAATTACTAAAGTTCTACCAGAAACCAGAACAGGATTCGTGCAGCAGAAGGCGGTCTCAGAGATAGTCTGATCCAATGCCATGCAGGGCTTTATAGGTCATAACCAACACTTTGAATTGTGTCCGGTAACAGATCGGCAGCCAATGCAGTATAATGAAACATGCTGTGAATTTGGCTGACTGGCAAAACGAAAGGTTCCCAAATGAATTAAGGAACTGAGAACTGCTACAAAATCTGTGGCCAATTAATTGCACTTAGATTGGAATTAATGTAGCAATTTAGTTATGATTTAAGCACCTCTGGCTGCAGTGAGACCTAAGTTCAATTAACTTAATCTAGATGCAAATGTCCATTTGGTTTACTACTATGAAGTTAGAAATGAAAATCTGGGGCCAAGGTTTTTATTCTCCCCATGGTTAGCAGTTCTTAGGTAACTGAACTGACCTCTCTTAAGCAATGGGGTGGGCGCAGAGGTTATATTCAGCGGGTTCTGATCTATTTCTGGAGAACCGGTAGTGGAAATTTTGAGTAGTTCAGAGAACCAGTAAGTACCACCTCTGACTGGCCCCCCTTCCTGTCTATTCTCTGCCTCCCGAGTTCCCACTGATCAGGAAGAAATGGGGATTTTACATTATCCTCCTACCCCTGAAACACCCACCAAACCACGCCCACCAAGCGCCACCATACCACGCCCACCAGGCCACGCCCACAGAACAGGTAGTAAAAAGATTTGAATACCACCACTGGTGTGTGTGTGTGTGGAAACAGAACTACTACATTCTACACTGGAATTAATGGATATTTCATCTGAACAAACCACAGATTCCTGGTATTCTTTGAAAACAAGAGTGTTTGGTTAACTAAAGGCTGATATTATAATTGTAAATGTACAGCACATTGAATCAATATTTTAAAACAACCCCTAAGATAACAATTTTCTCTCTCTCATTTGCTTTATGTTTAAGAACAACAATAATTTTGTTAACAAAAATATTTACTTATCGAGAACGCCTTCTGCCGCATGAATCCCAGCTGCCGATTAGGTCCCACAGAGTGGGCCTTCTCCAGGTCCCATCAACTAAACAATGTCAGCACAATCTAAGGTTAGTTGGGGGAAAGATTAGAAGTAACATGAGAAAATATTTTACTGAAAGTGTAGTAGATGCTTGGAACAAACTTCCAGCAGACGTGGTTGGTAAATCCACAGTAACTGAATTTAAACATGCCTGGGATAAACATATATCTATCCTACGATAAAATACAAGAAATAGTATAACGGCAGACTAGATGGACCATGAGGTCATTTTCTGCCATCAATCTTCTATGTTTCTATGTTTCTATGTCTGGCGGGACCCAGGGGAAGAGCCTTCTCTGTGACAGCCCTGGCCCTCTGGAACCAACTCCCCCCAGAGATTAGGACTGCCCTCACCTTCCTCACCTTTCGTAAGTTATTAAAAACTCATCTTTGCCACCAGGCATGGGGAAATTAACACACACCCCAACTGTCAAAATTGGTATATGGTTTGATTGGACTGTGTGATTATTTTATTATAAGGGTTTTAAATTGTATTTTTTTAAATGGGATTTGTACACTGTTTATGTTGTTGTGAGCCACTCCGAGTCTTCGGAGAGGGGCGGCATAGAAATCTAATTAATAATAATAATAATAATAATAATTATTATTATTATTATTATTATTATTATTATTATTATTATTACTACTACTACTACTACTACTACTACTACTACTACTACTTGAGTCAAATATGGCACAGCTTAGTAGCTTTTCTCACTTTGTGGGGGGATGATTCCTCCCCCTCATTTCCTTATCTTAAATTAGAGGCCCAGAATTTCCTAATAGTTTCCTAATAGTTTGCCAGCAGCAAGATAGATGGACCTAGGTGATGACCACCAGATTAGAGACAGTTTTCTCTCATTGTGGAGAAACTCCTTCTGTAAGGTCTCTAGGAGCTGAAAACCACAATGGCATATAATCAATTAACCAACTAATCAGTTGATCAATAAATCTATGGCTACCCTTGTCCTATATAGCTTGGTTATATTAAGATGGTTCTCTGATTTTTCCATCTGTTAGTTGCTGTCCTGTCCTCAGGTGATGTGGAGAATAGTTTGACTTCTCTTCTCGATGACAACCTCTTAAGCACTGGAAGATAGTTATTATGTCCCTCCAATCCTTCTTTAATTTAAAGTTCAGTTTTTTAATTCCAAAATATTGCCAGTAACATCAACCCATGCTTTAAACCTTGTTTGTCTTCATTTTGCCTGTTGCTTCTCTTCCTTGTAGGTAGTGTCACTTTATTTATTTATTTATTGTGCCCCATTGTGATAGGCTTGCTTGGGAAATATATAATTGTCCTTTTTTAAATGGCAGTTTCCTCAGGTTAATTAAATATCAATTGAACATTATAGGCCATGGTAAGATTTATTAATCACCCTAGAGATAAATCTCTTTAGAATTCAATTAACTGAAAAATCACATCACAATATATGTGCAGTTTTATGTCGATGCTCCATAAAAAAAACCCTGGTAAATTATTAGTGAAGCATTTTCTGGTAAATTGATAATGGAATTCATTGTGAAAACTGCAGGGAATTGATCTTTAACTACCTTGTGAGGGTATTAAAATATCAAATATTTAACTTCAGCAGTTAAGTTGTAGCTGAAAGCCATGCACATGATAAAGCAGATAATGTATTGAATATGAGATTGGCTTGTTCCATATATCCAACGTATATTTGTTCTAGTTTGCTGTTTAATGCATTATGTTTGTACATATACAAATGATCCATAAATCTAACAAGGGGTAGTGATCAATCTTAAATTCCTGCTTTCGAAATAAAGTGTTTACTCCTATGATATCAGTCTGAATTATATGAAAATATCATATAACAAAGATTGGTTGCTTGGGAATTCAGCAGATGTTATCTGCATCATATTGTCACAAAACTGATATCATGATGATAATGAAATTTCGCCATACTTCAGCAAACAAACAAAATAAGCTGGGGTGGCGCAGCAGGTAGAGTGCTGTACTGCAGGCCACTGAAGATGACTGTAGATTTGTAGGTCAGGGGTTCAAATCTCATCACCGGCTCAGCCTTCCATCCTTCTGAGGTGGGTAAAATGAGGACCCCGATTGTGGGGGCAATAGCCTAGCTCTGTTAAAAAAGTGCTATTGCTAACATGTTGTAAGCTGCCCTGAGGAGAAGGGCAGCATAAAAATTAAATAAATAAATAAAATCAACCATAGATTACTGGTAGTCCTCACTTGATTACCATAGATTACTGGTAGTCCTCACTTGATAACAATAATTGGGATCAGGAACTTCATCGCTAAGCAACCTGGTCATAAAATGTGAGGTCATGAGTCCATGCTGACTTACAATAAGCAGTTCTGGCAATTCCAGCAGGTATGGCTGTGAAGCGAATCCTGCACTGTCATTTTAACATCACATGATCACCATTTGCAACCTTCTGCCACCTTTCCCTCTGTGGGAAACCAGCAGAAGATCACAAGTGGTCTGATACGAGGGGTGGGCTACTGACTGGACTGGGGGGGGAGGGAGACGACACACTGGGGTAGCGAAAATGGAGCTCCACCCCAGAGCACCCAATTTGCACTGAAAGATGTTGAAAGAAAATGCAGGGCGTCCTGCATAAGCCACGCCCACAGCGTGGTAATAAAAATTTTGGTAGCCCTTGACTCTGTGATACCCACACTGTGCTGTCCCCAGAGACAGAGATAGTTGGACTGTATTTAGGCATGTTTCTTTAAGATATTGCATTGGGGAAATGTCGTGAAATTGCACTCTGGGTAATGTAGTTTTACATGTGACCACATTTGTGTATTCCTATTGGCTCTGACTCGGGATGAGGGGTAATTGGAGAGAACATTCCATAGGGTCTTTGTCTTCACTCACTAAGCCAGCCAGCATGTAGATGCTACTCCTAGAGCCTGAGTCAATTCAACCTCTTTTTACCTGCGCAATGGGAAAGATTATACTGCAAAAGAATCGCATCATAACTGTGAGTTATTGTGAGAATGCCTGTAATAAAATGATCTGTGATATCTCGCTGTGCTGAGTTAGATGACTGGGAAAAGTTGAGCTTATACCAGAACACACACTGAGGACCAACATAAGTCTCCTTGTTCAGCACCATCAGGTCCCCAGATCTGTAGGTCCAACAGTCGGCCATCTCGAGATCCCATCAATTAGACAGTGTCGCTTGGGGGGCCTGGGGAAGAGCCTTCTCGGTGGGGGCCCTGGCCCTCTGGAATTAGCACCCCCCAGAGATTCGTACTGCCCCCACCCTCCTTGCTTTCTGTAAGAGTCTAAAGACCCATCTGTACCACCAGGCTTGGGGCCATTAGACCCTAGCTCCATGACCAACGAGTGTAGGTATGTTTTGCTGTGCAAATGAGAATGAGTGATTTTAAACGTTATTAGGTTTTTTAAAGACATTTTAGCTAAATTAATTGGATTTTTAGATATGTATACTGTATATTGTTTTGATATGCTGTGAGCCGCCCCGAGCCCTCAGATAAGGGCAGCATATAAATCCGATTAATAAATAAGAAATAAATAAGAAATAAACTTCAAATGGTTGTTGAATGTTACCTGTTACATTTGGCATAAAAACTGTTGGTGGAGATCAAAATGGATTATGTTGAGTGGCTTTGAGTTTCAGAAGCAGACAGAGGTGCAGACAGCTGGACGCTGGCCCCTCCAGCAACTGAATCAGGTAAAGAGGCAACTTGTGAGTCAAGGCCAGCATCATCAAGACAACCTGAGAGCTCCGAGGAGGGAATGGAGCCGTCAGAGATAGAGACAGAGCCTGGGCCATCCATCAGCCTTCAGATGGAAACTCAACACCCCCCAGTCTGGAGTTGGCTGATGAGGAAGAAGAGGAAGAGCTGGGTCCAGTGCCTGGACCTCCTTTTTCGCCTTCTGACTGGCCAACTGGACGACAGCTCCCCGGCTGTTTCGGAAGGTGACAGCTGGGCGGCGGTGCTTCCTGGTGCTCTCCTGAACCCGAACCCGAACCTGAACTTTTGCCGAACTTTTGCAAAAATTCAGGTTTGGGTTCAGTATACCGAACCGTGCAAAGTTCAGTACGAACCCGAACTTTGCAGGTTCGGTTCGCCCAACACAAGACAGTGCAAGCATGCTGTAAACAGAATATCCCAATAGTCCGAACACAGATCTGGGACTTCACCATTTTGGGTAGTTGATGGAATGGTACTCCCCCAAGCTGTCCTTCTAGACTTAGGAATATTTCTCATGGCTAGGAGAAAGCTTTTGTACACCTTGAGGCTATGTGTCAGTTGTTTCCATTCCTGGATCAGAAAGTATGACTCACAGTTACTCATGGCCTGGTCACCTCCCAAACAGACAACTGTAACGCATTCTACATGGGGTTGCCCTTGAAGTATTTGGAAACTCCAACTGGTACAAAACAAAGCAGTGCAGGTAATTGAGGTGTGCCTCTAAAATGGTACATTTTACACCTCTGTTCCACACCTGGGTTTGTTGCTAGTTTGCTAAGTGATCTTTGACATATTTTCCAGCTCAGGGATTCACTTATTCCCAATCACCACCACCACCACCACTTGGAACAACTTACCTTCTCACTTCATCATAATGCATGTACCAATGACAGTTAACTGCCCATTTGCCTAAAACTGGACATTCCCAATTGGAGGTCTTTTCCTATGATTGGAATACTTAACCCGTTATCCCCAACCATGATGGCCACTAAATAGAATTGGCCAAATGGCTTTAAAAGAAATAAATTCATAAATTTGACAATATGGACTGTTCTGTCGGGCTCTCTGATAGGAGCCTCCCGAAAATTCAAGGATACAAATTTCAGACACACACACGTTTGAAAAGTCAAAATAAACTAAGCACTCTTTTTGTATTGCAAAGAGCATTCTTCCCAAAACAACCAGGTAGTCTGTACAATTTCCCTTAAACAGTCATTAAGTACTTAGCCCGCAGCTGGGGAGAAACTTCACACCCCTTCTTCTTCTTCTTCTTCTTCTTCTTCTTCTTCTTCTTCTTCTTCTTCTTCTTCTTCTTCTTCTTCTTCTTCTTCCACACACACACGCTGCTCTGCTTTGGTTTCAAAGGCGTGAAAAAGCAACAAAGTCCAGCACACAAGATTTGTGACGAAACTGCAACAGATATTCTTCCACAATGGCCAAACCCACATGCTGCTATTTATAGCAGCAGCCCTAATTACTGGAGCTGCACCCAAACACAGGTGGCCTCCCTTATTTCCTGTAATATGTTCTTACTTGGTCTCTTCTACGCATAATTCTGCGCTTGCATGGATCCAAAATGTCATCATCTGAAGCTATAGAAGATAAGGAGGATTGACTGCCTTGACTGTGTGCCAAGCCCTCCTCTGCACAGTCATTCCCACCTTCTTCTTCGTCGGAGGAAACTAAACTCTGATCTGATTCTGTCGGCAATAACACAGGCCTGTGACATGTTGAATTTTCCCCTGCATCCACTTCCCCATTCTCTGGGGCAGGAGCTGGGCCAGAGCCAACCACAACAATAGACAAAGACAGAAACCCAGTACAGTAAAGAGATCAGATGTGAAAGACGACTATTATCTTGTTTGTAAACTCACGATACAATTTCTTCCCATTAACTGAATATGGAATGAACATTTCCCAAATGAGCTCGCTTTGTATTTCTTACCTTTTGTTGTTGTCAGAGATATTAGCATTAAATACTTACTACTTGGTTTAACTAAGGGTAGAGATTGGATTTAATTTGTATGGATGAAATTCAATTATAGAGCGAAGGCCTTGGGGAAAAGCTGTAATACCTGCTGAATCTTTATGATTAGTAATTGCATACAAAGGATCTTTTCTTGCTCTTGTTCTCTCATTCTTCAAAAGCAGACATTTTTTTTGTTACAGATTAGGTTGAGAGTTTGGATGGAGAATAGCATAACCCCGTGTAGCATGGGAATTAAGTGCTAAGAGTTAAGATGGCATTCACCTGACAAATAAAATATCATTTCAGGACAAATTCTCAAACAATACTTTTTTCAAACGACTTCCAGTGAGAACATGGAGAATTAGACATCCCTAGAGACAGCATTATGGCAGAGACTGGCAGTTGGATGGTGAATCCTGGCCAGCAAAACTCTCAGGAGAAAGGAGAGATGGGACCAGATTACTTAGGGACCGTCTTCTGCCTCATGCATCCCAGCAACCGGTAGATCCCACAGAGTTGGCCTTCTCCAGTTCCCATCAGCTAGACCAGTGTTTTTCAACCAGTGTGCCACGAGGCATGGTCAGGTGTGCCGCAAAGCTCAGAGAAAAAGAAAGCAAGAGAGAAAGAAAGAAAGAAAGAGAGAGAGAGAAAGAAAGCGAGAGAAAGTAAGCAAGAGAGAGAAAGAGCGAGAGAGAGAGAAAGAAAGCAAGAGAGAGAGAGAAAGAGAGGGAGGGAAGGAGAGAGAGAGAAAGACATAGAGGGAGGGAGGGAGGGAGAGAGATAGAGAGCAAAAAAGAGAGGAAGGAAGGAAGAGAAAGAAAGAGGGATGGAGAGAGAGAATGAAAGAGGAAGGAAGGGAGAGAAAGATGGAGGGAGAAAGAAATAGAGTGAAGGGGAGGAAGAGAGAGAGAGATAATTTTTTTGTCCAAACTTTTTTTAGCCCCCCCCCCCCCCCGCTCAATGTGCCCCAGGGTTTTGTAAATGTAAAAAATGTGCCGCGGCTCAAAAAAGGTTGAAAATCACTGAGCTAGACGATGTCATCTGGAGGGGCCTAGGGGAAGAGCCTTCTCTGTGGTGGCCCCGGCCCTATGGAACCAGCTCCCCCCAGGGATTCATACTGCCCCCACTCTCCCTGCCTCCCATAAAGATCTATCTCTGCCGGCAGACTTGGGACCATTGAAACTCTGATACCTTGCCCCGCCTGATGATCAAAATGTTTCTACTGGTTCTGTGTACCTGATTGTACCCATTGGAGCCCATCACTGCCTCTGATATGGTTCTGCATGCTACCAGTTTGCCATCACAGATATAGGGGATTTAGGCTGCACTCTTATACTCAGATGATTGGTAACTTAATGGAGCTTAATGAATCTTATTTGTAAGTAGACACACAGATCGCCACTGTGGCAAACATTTTAATAAACGAGGAATAGATGAATGAGTCAACTAATTCCTATGCCTCCACGCCAATTCATGTTGCTCATTTTATTACATCTCTCTTATAATTTTATTATATACACATTTTGAAATCACAGCTGCCAGTTCTTTAGCTGGTGTTTGCCTTCATTCAGACCAAGTTCTTTGCAAGAACCATGTAGCCAGTGTACAGATCCAAGCGCTGCAGTCATTTGTAATTAAGAAATGGGAATGTTGTCAATTACCACATCAATTGTCCATGCTTCCTCCCTTTCACCTACAGTTAAATCTGCTGCGTTAGGCACTGAGACTTTATATCCGATTGAATTTTAACCTATTAGCAGCCAAAAAAGCCAATACAATCCTAAGCTTCATCAACAGGGGAATACACTCCAAGACCAGGGAAGTCTTAATACCACTCTACTACACCCTGGTCAGACCACACCTGGAGTACTGTTCTGGCCACCACACTTCAAAAAAGACATTGAAACTCTGGAGAAGGTGCAGAAAAGAGCAATCAAAATGACCAGGGGTCTAGAAACCAAGACTTACGAAGAGAGACTGCGGGAACTGGGCATGGATAGCCTAGAGAAAAGGAGGGCCAGAGTGGACATGATAGCAGTCTACAGGTATACGAGGGATTGCCACAGAGAGGAGGGGATCACTTTATTCTCCAGGGCACCAGAGGAACAACGGCTGGAAGCTGACCAAGGAGAGAGTCAACCTGGAAATAAGGAAGAACTTCCTGACGGTCAGAACGATCCACCAGTGGAACAACCTACCAGCGGACGTTGTGAACTCCAATACTCTGGACATTTTTAAGAGGAAATTGGACTGCCATTTGGCTGGGATGCTATAGATGCAGGGGGTTGGACTTGATGACCCGCATGGTCCCTTCCAACTCTAACAATAAATAAAAATAAATAAAATAAATAAATAAATAACTAAAATTATTTTTTCAACTATATGTTCCTCTATACAGCTAAAGAGGATAGAATAATTCTACTAATCAAAAAAATTGGATTGGGCATTTTTTGTGCATGATGAAGGTCATGTAAAATCTACTAGGAGAAAGGTGGACGAACTCTTAGGTTATTTTGGGACCATACCAGTTCTTCATTTGTTGTTGACTCGTTAAAACTAATGTTAGTACAGAAGGGAGCTCAATGTGATTTGCTTTCCGAACTAATTATTGGCCACTGGTGGCTAATGAAACCAGAGTGGTGTTGTCAGAAGACATCTAAGCAAAGGTGATCCTTGAGGGATCCAGGTTGACAGTTTTGTACAATCATCAAGTCAGTGAGATATTTGTGTTGTTTACAAGGCCATCACCCTGATTGGATATGAGGACTTCCTGACTCAGATCTCCATGTTTTAAAAGGATACTAAAATCCGTTAAATAAAAATAGAAGAGGGAAGGTACAGCGGGGCAGTTATGTAATGTCAGGTTCTATCTATAATGGGCTTCTAGCACTCTCTTTTTATGACATGGGTCTGTATTTATTGATTTACATCAAACTGCAGTAAGGTAATGTCAGCCTCCATTTTTCCTATTCACCTACTTGCCTCTGCTGCAGTAATGGGCTGCTACTCTGACCGGGGGGAGGGGGAACGCAGTGGAGGTAAAATGATGGTTTTTAAAAATATATATATATATAATCTGTGCAAATTTTTTTATTTATTTTATTTTATTTATTTATTTTGTCCAATACACAATGAGGGTTTTAATGGGTATATATCTATATACACATAGTAAAATACATGATGAAGGTTATAGAGGAGATACTCATAGTAAAATATATCTAGGAAATAATAGAAAAGAAGATATAGTAATAGAACATATCAATGAAAGAATAGAAGAAGAGATATAAGAATAGAAGAAAGGAATAGGAGATATAGGAGAGCAATAGGACAGGGGACGGAAGGCACTCTAGTGCACTTGTACTCGCCCCTTACTGACCTCTTAGGAATCTGGATAGGTCAACCGTAGATAATCTAAGGGTAAAGTGTTGGAGGTTTGGGGATGACACTATGGAGTTCCACGCTTCGACAACTCGGTTACTGAAGTCATATTTTTTACAGTCAAGTTTGGAGCGGTTAATATTAAGTTTAAATCTGTTGCATGCTCTTGTGTTGTTGTGGTTGAAGCTGAAGTAGTCGTCGACAGGCAGGACGTTGCAGCATATGATCTTGTGGGCAATACTTAGATCTTGTTTAAGGCGTCTTAGTTCTAAACTTTCTAGGCCCAGGATTGAAAGTCTAGTCTCGTAGGATATTCTATTTGAAGTGGAGGAGTGAAGGGCTCTTCTGGTGAAGTATCTTTGGACATTTTCAAGGGTGTTAATGTCTGAGATGCGATATGGGTTCCAAACAGATGAGCTGTATTCGAGGATGGGTCTGGCAAAGGTTTTGTAAGCTCTGGTAAGTAGTGTGAGATTGCCAGAGCAGAAGCTACGTAGGATTAGGTTTACAACTCTTGAAGCCTTCTTGGCTATGTTGTTGCAGTGGGCTTTGGCACTTTGTTATTAGTATACCAAGGTCTTTAACCCAGTGGGGATTATCTGTGATAATTTGATTATTCAGTTCGTATTTGGAATTCAGATTCTTCTTCCCAATGTGTAGGACAGGGCATTTGCTAATTGAGATTTGGAGTTGCCATGTGTTGATACAAATGTATATGAGTTTTGAGTAGACAGTTATAAGTCAAAATACACACTTATATACATAAAAGGAAAGAAAGCTAAAGAGAAAGAAAGAAAAAGAAAAAGAGGGTAAAAGAAGAGAATAAATAAAAAAGGAAAGAAAGAAGAAGAAAGAAAAGGAGAGGTAAATTCATATCTGTACATTTATCAGGTGTTGTAGATGGTGTCAACTTATCTGTTGTCCTTCCTTCTCTAGTACCTTAGTACGATCCTTAATTACTTTTAAAATAGGAAATAATTAAGTAGTATGTTTTTACCCATAAATGCTTTAATCATTTTATCTAGAACTGAACTTTTATAGCAATTCAAGAAAATTGAGCTACTTGCCTAATCTGTTATCAGGAGTTCAGTACAAAACCTTAAAATGTTTCTGTGCTCCTCAACAAATAATGCTGTCTATCATTTGCTCTTTTTGTGGCTATTCAAATAATGAGAGTTAATCAACTGAAAAAGAGTCCAAGCAAACTTATCTTGGTCAGTAAGCCACTCCCACCTGGACACATGGCCAGCAAGCCACTCCTTCCCAGTCACATGACTATCAAGCTACACCCACAAAATAAGCCATGCCCACAGTGTGGCAGTACAAATTTTGGTAGCCCATCACTGCTCGGCAGTCATAATAACAGAGGAGGGAGAGGTCAGTTATTTGGGAGCGGGGAAGCGTACTAGTGAGTGCCCTGTTTGAATTTGCAAATATTGCTAGGGATGAATTTTCTCACCATTGTCTGCCTGGTACAGCCAGGCATCAAGGACTTGTTCACAGCCTGTTCAAGGTCAACAGCTTCAGCAGCCCAGATATGGAAGATCAAACGGCTGGCGCATCCACCTGATATCTTGAGACATTGGGATTGGATAGATGGTCCAGAAGAGGGTTGGGAGTGTCTTTGTATACGCATCTTGCTCACCTTTTGCCCCAGAACTTGCTTTCATTGGGATGCTATCACTTTTTGTCTAGTAAAAGTACTCTTCTCTAGTGATGGGTGAACCCAACGGTGTTCGCGTTCGGCAAGTTCGGCCAAATTTTACACAAAATTCAGCCGAACCTGAACCAGACCCGAACTCGAACACAAATGGGGAATCTCTCCCATGAAGAGATTCCGGGGATGGGGCTTTGACATCACCAGCAGGTTGCTAAGGACGCCAAGGTGATCACTTCCTGGATTCCATGGAATCCAGGAAGTGATCATCTTGGCGTCCTTAGCAACCTGCCAGTGACGTTAAGGCTCCGAACGCCGAACACGACCCCAAACATTACCCGAACTTTGGAAAAATTTTGGGTTCATGTTCGGCATACCGAACACCGCAAAATTCGGTACGGACCCGAATTATGCAGGTTCAGTTCGCCCATCACTACTCTTCTCTATCAAATGGAGTTGGGGTCTTTCTTGGACTTTGAATGGAAGCACACTTAACAGGTAGTCAGCTCTTTTTGGAGGATATCTTCCTGAATGGAACTCTAAACTTTGACCCCAAATTCTCCTCCTGCCAATAATAAAACTTGCGACATGGAGTGTGAAGTGACTCGAGACAGCACGTAAAGAGACGGTTCGCTTTATTTCTCAGCTCTTTAGAAGTGACTACCAGCTGGAACGCGTCTCAGCTGGAGCCGGCAAAACCGGCTCTATTTATACACAAAGTTCCCGCTCAAACGCGAGCTGTCAGCGCCGCAGCCAATCAGGCGCAACCTATTTACATAGTCTGCCTAGAGACAGTTTACATGGCAATACTCTGAGGCAATACACTTAATATTCAACACCCCTCCCCTCCTAGACAAAAAAACCATACAGATTATACAGAAAGCCATGTGACATATTCATCCAATCGGTGAGGTCTTTGGGTGTTTCTTGTGGATCTGCGCAATTCAGTTAGTCCTTCGTCGCAGGCATGGAAGGAGGTCGATTCGCTAGTACCTCCTCTGGACTCCGAAGGCCCTGGTTGCACTCCGAGGCCCAGAGTTGAGTGGGCTGGCACATCTCCGACCTCCGTTGACGAGGATGATTCCGGGAGGCTGGCCGAGCGGCTTCGGATGGGTGAGTCCAGATTTAAGTCTGTCCATGTTGGCGTTGCGTTGTTTCCCATCGGTGGGCCTGCGTGTGCAATCAGCGGGTTAACGGTAGCATTTGCCCCAGTTTCTTGGCACCTTCTCAAATGATCGATGTGCCTAGTCCATACTCGGCCATCGTTCAAAGAAATCAAATAAGTTTTTGGTGCTTTTTGTTGAATAACAGTGCCCTTAACCCACTTTGGGCCCCCATCAAAATTCCTTGCGAATACACATTGCCCCATATACATATTCCTCTCAACATTATCAACATTATTATTTACATAATTCTTTGTACAATACACAGGATTTAATCTGTCCAAGGTTGATCTGAGCTTCCTGCCCATTAAAACCTCTGCTGGGCTTCTATTTGTTCTTGAATTTGGAGTCATATGTTGTGCCAATAAAAATTCATCAAGGTGCTCTTGCACCTCCCCAGGGCCAGCCCTCCTCAATGCTTCCTTGGCCACTCTTACGTATCTCTCTGCCAATCCGTTCGCCCATGGCGAAAAAGGAGAAATGAGGGCATGCCTTACCCCTAACTGATCCAGGAAGAGTTCAAACTGTCTGGCTGTCAGTTGGGGCCCATTGTCGGAAACCAACACATCTGGGTAGCCATGCGTGGCAAAAAGGTGGCGTAACGCTTTAATAGTAGAGCATGTGGTGATATTATGCATTAATATTATTTCGACCCACTTAGAATATGCGTCTACAACGATTAGAAAATATTTAGAATCAATGGGACCAGCAAAATCTATATGCAGCCTAGACCACGGGCCCTGGGGTGGCTCCCAGTCCATAGGGGTTGTTTTTGGGGGTTTAGGCCGTGACTCCTGGCAAGGGTCACACTTTGACACCCAACTCTCAATGTGGCCATCAAGCCCTGGCCACCAGAAATGGCCCCTTGCTAACCCCTTCATCCTCACGATGCCTGGATGGCCCACATGTAGCATGGTTAAAACCTTAGATTGCAGAGTTTCAGGAATTACAACCCGGTCGCCCCATAACAG
Source organism: Erythrolamprus reginae (assembly GCF_031021105.1). Lineage (NCBI taxonomy): Eukaryota > Metazoa > Chordata > Lepidosauria > Squamata > Dipsadidae > Erythrolamprus > Erythrolamprus reginae. The sequence goes on along the minus strand of NC_091950.1, from coordinate 403,517,214 downwards.
GCAACCCTTAACAACAGAGAGTTCTAACCTTTTACTTTTAAATTCTGACAAGTCTGTCCCCAAGTTTTCATTATTCCACCCTTTGAGAACACAATTCACAACTTTAATGAGAATGGGGTCTTTAGCTGTGTGTTCGGCTACCTCCTTGGCAGTAGTCATTGGGTTATCAGCCAACTCTATTAATAAGACATCAGCGGATGGGGCAGGATCCTCTACTAAGTCGGGAATGGGGCATCTGCTAAGGCCATCCGCATGGTTGATGGTTGTTCCTCCCTTATGAATTAGTTCATATTGATATCCTGCCAAGAATATTCCCCACCTTAGTAAGCGGGGGGACATAAAAGGTGGAGTTGGTCTGTCTGGGGCTAGAAGGCCTAACAAGGGTTTGTGATCTGTTACTAATTGGAATTTTCGACCAAAAATGTAATTGTGGAATTTCTTTACTCCTGAGACTAATGCTAACGCCTCCTTGTCTAGCTGACTGTAGTTCCTTTCTGTGCTAGACAGGGTCCTGGAGAAAAATGCGATAGGGGCCTCTGTACCGTTAGGCAGTACATGAGCCAGTACACTACCCACCCCGTAAGGGGAAGCATCGCACGTAAGACGTAGGGGAAGTAATGAACTGTACTGTACCACTACGCTTTTGGACGTTAATAGACTTTTTATTCGGGTAAATGCTTCACTCTCAGTTTTCCCCCATTGCCAGGGAACTTCCTTCTGAAGCAGCCGGTGGAGGGATTCCGCTGCTGTGGCCTTCTGCCTCAAAAAAACAGAGTAAAAATTAAGTAATCCCAAAAAAGCTTGTAATTCAGACTTAGTTTTTGGCTCGGGAGCGTTTTGTATTGCCCAAACTTTCTCGCTAGTGGGATGAATCCCTTCGCCATCAATAGTGTATCCCAGAAAATTAACACTGCTGGTTCCCCATACACATTTCCCTGGTTTAACCCTAAGGCCTTTGTCCTGTAGCCTAGTTAGAACTTGTCTTATTCTAGCATTTAATTGGGCCTGATCCTTCCCAGAAATTAAAATGTCATCAAAGTATGGTATAGTTCCTCCTATTCCAGTGAGGAGGCGTTCCATCAAACTCTGGAATATCCCCGGGGCTACACTAACCCCAAATTGCAATCGTGTGCATCGGAACGCTCCCCTATGGGTGACAATGGTTTGGAAATATGATGTAGGTTCGTCTACGGGAAGCTGTAGATAAGCCTGGGCCAGGTCAATCTTTGCAAACACCTTCCCCTCCCCCAAGGAATGCAGTAAGTGTTGTACAACAGGTATGGGGTATGGGTGGTGTTGTAAGGCTCTGTTCAGGGTTGACTTGTAATCTGCGCACACACGTAACGAGCCATCTGGTTTGAGGGGAGTGACAATTGGTGTTTCCCAGGCCGCTTGATCAATTGGCACTAGAATACCCTGATGGATGAGTTTGTCTAACTCAATATCTAGTTTGGGTAACAGAGGTAGAGGGACTCTCCGCGCTTTGAGCCGGATTGGAGGCACCTTAGGGTCTAGTGAGAAAGATATAGGTGGCCCTTTATAAGTCCCTAGAGTTGGACTGAATACATTTGGAAATTCCTTGACAAAATCCGGATTGTCAGAATGTGTAATTGTGTGGATTCCAGAAATCCCTATTCCCAATGGGTCCATCCAATCTAAGCCTAAAAGGGAATGAGTTTGCCCTGACACAATTAGTAATGGGAGGTCACCCTTAAAACATTTGTATACAATTGGTACATTTACAATGCCTAAAACAGGAATTAATTGCCCTTGAAAATCCTTAATACGTAAATCAGAATGCATTAAGTTATGTTTGTTAACATGAGGCATATACAGTTTAACCTTTGTCCAAGGCATAATGCTATAACGAGAACCAGTGTCCAGTTCCATCTGGCATGGTTTAGCATTTAACAGCAAAGAAATGTTAATTTTTGTTTTGTTGGTTGTTACCGTATTAATAGTGATGTTTTGAGTACCTCTTATGTAGTCGCGGTTATAGTTTGAGTGCTTGTTTCGGCCGAAGGAACGGAAGCCTCTATTCCCTCGGGTTTGGTTGTTGAATCTGGCAGCCCTTGTAGAGGAGAAGGTGTCCTCAGGAGTTGGGGCTCTGCAAGCGGCCGCAATGTGCCCACGGCGGCCGCAACGGCGGCAATCGGCGTCCCGGAAGGGGCATTGATGGCGGGGATGGTTGCCGCGGCACCCGGAACAGGGAAGAATTTGACGTGGAGGTCTCGACGCTTGGAGGTGGTCTTGTCGAATTAGGAAGCAGTCGTCTTCGGGGTGTGGAGGTGTAATTGCTTCGGAAGGAGAGTTGGCTTGTTGAGGAGGCGAATAGATGTGAGCCACGACTTCCTGTTTATCGTTTTGCTTGAGTTCTCGAGCAGCTGCTTCAGCGACTTCAGCTGTCTGGGCGAGTTTTATTACGTTTTGAAGTGAAGGCTCCTCTTCGGTCAGGAGCTTGTTTCTCACCGTAGAGTTTTTCATCCCGAAGATGAGGGCGTCAATTAAGCGCGCTTCCGGGTTTTCAAACCGGCACTTTGACAGCACGGCTCTGAGGCGCGTCGCGTATTGGTTGATAGATTCTCCCTCAAGTTGTCCCATTCTGGAGAACTGGTGGCGGTAGACGATCGGCGGCTTTGTCGGTTTGAAATGGTCGGAGAGCTTAGTCTTCAGGGAGTCCCAGGAAATGGAATTCACCGGAGTAGGGTCGGTCAACGTCTGGGCGAGATCGAACATTTCAGTGCCGCAGTAGTTTAAGAAGATTGCTCTCTTCCGATCGGCATCGGCGTTTCTCATGCCCGCAGCCTCGAGGAACACTTCGAACTTCGCTAGATAAGCGTCCCATGTTGTCTTCTCCGGGTTGAAGTAGTCTGGAGCTCTCCCGACCGGCAAGGGATCCATTGCGGCAGGCGCAGGCTCGTTCTTCCGTCGTCGCCAGGTGAAGTGACTCGAGACAGCACGTAAAGAGACGGTTCGCTTTATTTCTCAGCTCTTTAGAAGTGACTACCAGCTGGAACGCGTCTCAGCTGGAGCCGGCAAAACCGGCTCTATTTATACACAAAGTTCCCGCTCAAACGCGAGCTGTCAGCGCCGCAGCCAATCAGGCGCAACCTATTTACATAGTCTGCCTAGAGACAGTTTACATGGCAATACTCTGAGGCAATACACTTAATATTCAACAGAGTGGGGAGGGAATATACATCTAATAAATATATATTTGAAGCATGCTTTGCACCTTAGGTAAAAGGTATTGGCAACTTCTTCCAAATGATTGCTTCACATCATCCCAAGTATTAGATTTAATCAATGAGATTTTAGTCAACCAGTTATAATGTCCAAAACACAGTTTTTACTCCAGGACTACATTCTTAGATGCTAGGATTCCTTGAATCTCACAAGTCCGGCAAACAATATGTATGAATGAGAGAGAAATCTCCATCCTGACCTTATTCTGAGCCATTTAAATCCACTTTGCAGATTTGTGTGTGTGTGTGTGTGTGTGTGTGTGTGTGTGTGTGTGGAAAGAGTCAATTATTTGAAGTAAGATAATTCCCAAAAGCAGAAGTAATGTCCCCACACACTTGTCCAATTTCATTTTAGGTTGCCAAATGTAGGCAGAAAGTCAATTTTAAAGACAAGAGATTGTTTTCACATACAAAATGTTTTATTGTTCAGTGCATTAAATAAGTATGTCTTTTGTATCTGTGGGTTCTTTAATATTGCCCCCACTATTCTGTAGAGGGGGGGGGACACCCCAAAAGGAGAATACAAAACATTCCATATAGAAACCTATAGTATACAAGAAGAGAAGTAGATGCAATTCAATAAACATGTATGAACCTGAACAGTAATAATACAAAGCTGCAGAGAAAGTGTAGGTAGATGACCCCTGGGTACTCAGTTTAGGATCTGCATCTAGAAATATTTGGGCCAAAGAAAAGTTCCAAATCCTATTTCCATTCCCTTAAGTAGTTACCACATCAAAAGTAAAAATTAAAGCAAAATTTGCAGCAAGTAACACTGGTAAAACCATTTCTGAGAGAGCCCACAAGAGGAAGTGGCAAGACTATGAAATTCGCCTTCTACTCATCTTTAAAGTAGCTTGTCTGAAATCCAGCTGCTGGCCTGGATACACCGTTTTACCGCTTAATATATCCATGAAGTTCAGAAGTTCTGACCAAAACTTTATTCATTTTGGCATCCTCCATTAGGAAAAGAGCAAGATAAATGAGTAAGGTATCAAAAGAAGCTGGGACATTCTCAAATGTCCACAGTGCATGGCTATAAATGAAATAGATAGGTTTAATATTTCACATATATCTTTATATGGTACACACTGTCTTAACTAATTGGTCAAATTCAAATGCCTGTTTAAAGTGGGTTTGCAGACTCTTGATAGCAACTTTTGCATTCTTTGATTCACCTCCCTTACAGGCTGGGGATCATTTGATCATTGAAATCTCGCATGTGCATCCCATCGCAAGATTTTGCTTCCTGTGCATGTGCAGAAGTAAAAACATGCTGGGGAATTCTGGCTGGGGAATTCTGGGAGTTGAAGTCCAGATATCTCCAAGTTGCCAAGGTTGGGAAACACTGGGCTAACCGATGCTGCTACTGGTAACCGCAGTAATTGAACGGGTCCAAAGACGGGCTACAAGAATGGTGGAAGGTCTGAAGTATAAAACGTATCAGGAAAGACTTAATGAACTCAATCTGTATAGTCTGGAAGACAGAAGGAAAAGGGGGGACATGATCGAAACATTTAAATATGTTAAAGGGTTAAATAGGGTTCAGGAGGGAAGTGTTTTTAACAGGAAAGTGAACACAAGAACAAGGGGACACAATCTGAAGTTAGTTGGGGGAAAGATCAAAGACAACATGAGAAAGTATTATTTTACTGAAAGAGTAGTAGATCCTTGGAACAAACTTCCAGCAGACGTGGTTGGTAAATCCACAGTAACCGAATTTAAACATGCCTGGGATAAACATATATCCATTGTAAGATAAAATACAGGAAATAGTAAAAGGGCAGACTAGATGGACCATGGGGTCTTTTTCTGCCGTCAGTCTTCTATGTTTCTATGTTTCTATGTAATAGGAATCCACCCCTGGATTATGGGGTGCTTCCAAGGGCTTATCCTCAGGCCTCACTAACCATGGAACAAAGATGCTTTGCTGAAGGATGTATCTTTACATCTTGGTTTCATCCCCAGCAGATTAAATTCATCTTTAACTGTTCCAGTCCTAAATACTGTAATTCTTCTGCCAGGGGTGGGCTGCTGGGGGTTCGCAGGGGTTCAGGAGAACCTCCAGCTAAGATTCTATGCAGTTCAGAGAACCCCCAAATCCCACTCTCGGGTGTCCTCGCCCACCCTACCTATGCACAGCCCATTTTGAATGCAGGGTGGCGCACGGAGGCTTGGGGAGGGTGAAAAATGGGCCTGGTGGATGTTCCAGAGCCTGGAGGTGGCATTTGTGCCCTCCCAGAGGATCAAGGGAAGCCTCTGGAGACCAAGGAGAGCAAAAACGCATGGTCCAGGAGGCCACCATTGTTTATAGTTTGTGTTGGAAGGGACCCTGTGGGTCTTCTAGTCCAACATCCTGCTGGTGCAGGAGACCCTATACCAAGCAAAGTTGGCTCTTCTATGATATGTGGACTCCCAGAATTCTTGAGCTAGCATGATTGGCTCAGGAATTCTGGGAATTGAAGTCCAGAAGTCATAGAAAAGCCAACTTTGCCCACCACTGCCCTATACCATCACAGACATATGGCAGTCTAGTCTCTTCTTGAAGGTCTCCAGTGTTGGGGCGTTCACAACCTCCACAGGCAGGCCACTCCACCAGTTGATCGCTCTCACCATCAGAAAGTTCTTCCTTATTTCTAGGTTGAATCTGTCCTTGGTCAGCTTCCATCTGTTGCTCCTTGTCTGGCCCTCTGGTGCTTTGGAAACAGTGTGACCCTCTCCACATTGTGGCAGCCCCTCAAGTATTTGAAGACTGCTATCATGTCCCCCCTGGACCTTCTCTTCATTAGACTATCCATGCCGAGTTCCTTTGCTTGTATGTTTTGGTTTCCAGTCCTTTTATCATTCTGGTTGCTCTCTTCTGTACTTTTTCCAGCATTTCAATGCCTTGGTTGCTACGCCCACCCAGCACCCGGGCAGAGAACCCTTTACTAAATTTATTTATTTATTTAATTTATTTATTTATTGTTAGAGTTGGAAGGGACCATGCCTAAGCAGGAACCCTATAGCATCCCAGCCAAATGGCAGTCCAATTTCCTCTTTAAAATGTCCAGAGTATTGGAGTTCACAACGTCCGCTGGTAGGTTGTTCCACTGGTTGATTGTTCTGACCGTCAGGAAGTTCTTCCTTATTTCCAGGTTGAATCTCTCCTTGGTCAGCTTCCAGCCGTTGTTCCTCATCCGGCCCACCCATCTTCTTCTCCCAAAGCAAGCGTTGCCATGCAAAACAGCTTGCAATGCCTCCTTCACAGCATTGGGGATAGAAACATAGAAACATAGAAGACTGACGGCAGAAAAAGACCTCATGGTCCATCTAGTCTGCTCTTATACTATTTCATCTTACAATGGATATATGTTTATCCCAGGCATGTTTAAATTCAGTTACTGTGGATTTCCCAACCACGTCTGCTGGAAGTTTGTTCCAAGGATCTACTACTCTTTCAGTGAAATAATATTTTCTCACGTTGCTTTTGATCTTTCCCCCAACTAACTTCAGATTGTGTCCCCTTGTTCTTGTGTTCACTTTCCTATTAAAAACACTTCCCTCCTGTTGTGATTCAGCCTGAGGCTCCTCAGGGAACGGCTGGAACTCTGCCGGATCCATGCTCAGAGGGGGAGGACGATGAACAGGAGGGGGAGGACCAGGCAGAAGAGGAAGAGGAGGAGGGAGAGCAGCCTGAGACCCCCGGGGGGGGTCTCTCCCCAGCGAGTAGCCTGGATTCATTAGATGAAGACGCCCAGGCTATCATAGATATGAGGCAGAGACGGGCAGCCCAAAGAAGGGGCCAATTAGCAAGGTATTTCCATCCCTGAATTGGTAACAGCTGGGTTTGGCCCGCCCTTACTATATTGTGGAGAGTTATCAATTGGGAGTCCTGTGACCTTGCTTCGATTCTTGGCGTCTCTGATCCTGGCTTGTGGCTTCGAAGGCTGAAGATTTGGGGGAGGCGTGGGTTTTATTACCTCCAGTGTTGTTTTTGCCAGCAAGAATCCTGTTTTATTGCCTGGCCGTCGTGAAACCTCTAGGAAGCTTCATAACGTTCTTGTCTGTAAGAACAGTTTTTGTTACCTGTGTTTGCTTTCAAATATATAAACTGCCTTTGCTTTTTACCAGTGTGTCTGGATACTCTTTTTAGTTGGTGTTGGCGTCTGGGGGGGACCCAGACAGAACACCTCCTGGACTTTATTTAACCCTTTAACATATTTAAATGTTTCGATCATGTCCCCCCTTTTCCTTCTGTCCTCCAGACTATACAGATTGCGTTCATTAAGTCTTTCCTGATACGTTTTATGCTTAAGACCTAGATAAAAGGATAAAAGGAAATAATCCTGAATAAGATTTACGTACTTGGCTTCCGTCTGCCATGTTTCTGCAAATTACCCCTAGCCATTATCATTCAGGAACTTGCAATATGTAGCTTTTAGGTATCCATAATCTCATTTTGCAATCAAAAAGCAACAAAATGGTACAGTTGAGCAATGTAGATCCTATCAAAATGATTTCATTTTGTAACATACAAGAAGACCGCTGATTATCAGAAACTATAGATGTACAAATTGTACATGATCTGTAATCAAATTATAAAACCTAAATCATTTCTAGCTGTTTAGCCTCTTTTGGTTTACAGCTAAATAACAGAGGAATAAATGATTCATTAGACGCCTTCACATTATGTTTTCCTAACCTTCGAGATCAGGGCCCTTGTGAGAAAGTGAAAGAAATGTAATTTTAATAGCTTTCAAATATTAAATAAGATTCAGTAAAGAGACCATAGAGACAGTACCTTGAAACAGCCTTCAGCTACATTTATAAAGATTATTTTCTTTCTCACTTTCCATGACAATGTACCTTAAACAAAGTAGCATTTAAAAGAAGATCAAGTATGCTTTAATTTTCATCCTTGTTAATTAAAAGAGGCCCTTCTAATGCTCTAAGACAAACTTATAACAAGTTGTAGGTTAATAAACACATTTTAAAAATCTAATAAGCTGCACTGGGTTATGTTGCAAGAATTTCAATTTCGGTAAATGAACTAAGGTACATCCTCTATACAGTTAGCAGACCATTTGTATGGCTGCAAGACTTTATGTGAATTCTACTTAAATTCTGGAAAGCCTAGTAGACAGAGAGGGGAAAAAATCAGCATATTTCAAATCTAGAAGGGTGGATATGATGTTAGTCTTTTGTAACAAACAAGCCAAAAATGTCTAGTAGCAAGTTTTCAAAAATCTATTATATAATCTTTTGTTCATCACAATCTGATCACATCTAATGAAGCAGACTGAGATATACAGAACCATATGTGATAATAAATTTATTAATATTTAAGATGCCATAAGACACTTCATTTTTTCCCCTTACATGCTAGGAATACCACACTACTCTTGTCTCTGCCATTGACATCTAAAATCAAATGGATGAGGCAATTCTCCACACTTTGCCTATGAAATTTCATTCCTTTAGGAGCATTATCAAAATATATATCAAAAACAGGTCCAAATGAACTTTAATAAAAAGTGAAATAAGGAAGGAATCTTTAAAAAAAACCATACAGGTAAGATATTAGCCACAGCAGAACCACAAATAGTAAACTCTTGCAAAAGGAGACCTTAATTTTGGATTATAACATCATAATTACTACTCAAAAATCTAGTTGGATATGGGGGAGAATTAAAGGAAAGTATGTATATTCCCTAGCGCTTGGCTCTGTGGCTATATGAGCTATATCCATATAATATTTGTGGCAACAGTATTTAAGGAGGTGGCATTCTTCTCAGTTGTTTGTTTGACTTCTCAACCTATAGCTCTCAGATTTTCTGGTGATCTCCAATCTACATGTTCACCAATTCTGTTTAGTTTCTCATGGTCAGTCAAGTTTGGCTAGGCACTACAAATCTAGATAACAGGAAGATTTATATAGAACGATGCTTTTTAGACTGAGCTCAACTGTGTAACTGAGGTTTCTTGAACGCTTGGTGGGAGTTCTACAATTAGATCGGGAACAGTCTTGAAGTGATCATGAACTACAATTGACTTCTATTAGTTCTCCCCCCCTCCCTTGCAATATGAACTTGGCTTGTTTTCTGCAGTCCGTTCATTCAAAGCAATGGCAGGGCCAATAAACACATTCCGCGCTCTTCATGGATCGGTTCTAGAATGTTATTCCCAGAATGTTCTAGATTGCAGTACTGGCTCCATGGCAGACAGGTTACAACAGCGATTGTTACAAACATCTCTACAAATGTTGGTGTCTATCCCATGAGACTTCTTGGGATTGGAAGTTTATGTAATCACCTGAGATGGGCCCCAAAACAAGAACAAAAATAGTATGTATGTAAAATGTGAAGAATATTTTTTAAAGAATCGTGGAAAGTTCAAGGAAGGGATTCCAGTTGGACATGGCTCCATCCTCCTGGCCTGCAGGACTTCCCAACAGGAGTAAACAGAGGGGTTTTTTTTTCAAGTCTTCGCTGTTGTACCTACCAATGAAAAGGGATGCATTAATATTTTCTGTTAACTTTGGGACTCCCGTTGTTACTGTCATAGGAGGAACCAATTCAATTTCATGTCTTTACTTTCCTGTCATGTAATATTTAATATTTTTAACTCTATTTAATTTTAACTTAATGTAAACCCACCCAAGCTTGACTTTTCCTCCATTAAATAGGCAATTTATCACACAGTTCTCGACTTACAAAAAGATCTACACCCCTGCCTTACAGATTTAAAACAAGCAAAAAACAAACCACTATGCAGAAATCTACCCCAAAGGGAATCCTGGAAAGGTTTGGATGATGAAAGGATTTCAATTAACAAATTATTGAATGGATGCCAGGTGGATTTTCTACTATAAGTAGATTCCCTGAGGCGCATGTGGTGCCAGCCTTGTCTCGTTGTCTCAGAAATTTTCCTTCATCAATACAGAGCAGAGGCATCTGCTGGCTATGGAAGTGTGTCAAAATCAGCAAGATGGCAGATGAAATATCACATTCTAAGCCACGCCCTTAAGGGTGGGCTTGAGTCATATTACGTCCACCATTTTGTTGTTTTCAAATCACTACTGAAAACAATGCTGCTATGCTATTAGTAATAGCAATAGTAATACAGTGATCCCTCGATTTTCGTGGCTTCAAACTTCGCGAAACGGCTATACCACGGTTTTTCAAAAAATATTAATTAAAAAATATTCCATGGTTTTTTTTCTATACCACGGTTTTTCCCACTCGATGACGTCATACGTCATCACCAAGAGTCACTTCTCTCTCTCTTTCTCTCTCTTTCCTGTCATTCTCTGCTTCAATCATTTTCTCATTTCTCTTTTTTTCTCCCCTTTTTTCTATCATTTCTCTCTCTCTCTCTACCTTCCACTCTCCCCCCTCTTGCTCTCTCTCTCTCCTTTCTATCTCTGTCTGTCTGTTGCTCTCTCTCTGTGAGAACGCCTGCCCCACCTCTCCTGCAGCCCCCTCGCCGACAGCTGGGACGAAAGTGCTCTCAGCTAAGGGACTGCAAGAGGGGCGAGGCAGGCATTCTGAAAGTGCTCAGAGCCGCGAGCGGCCGAATGAGGAAGATAAGAACCCATAGCCGCCAGTGCTTCTGCAGGAGGACCCGTGCCCCAAGAAAGCTGGTGAGAGGGGCGGAGCGGGCGGGGCGGGGGGGTAGCGTCGAGGGGGCCGGAGGTGCTGGGGGGGTGGGGGGGCGGCCGACATTCAAAACAATCTTTGCCGGTCTCCGCACTTTCGTCGCTCCCCGCCCCCAACTTCAAGCCCGGCTCCTTGCGCAGCCTTGGAAAAGGGTGCGCGGGGGGTAGTTTTTGGCTGTCCATAGCCAAAATGGCGTTTTTACTTCCGCATCTCTACTTTATGGAAATTCAACTTTCACAGGCAGTCTGGGAATGCAACCCCCATGAAAATCGAGGGATCACTGTAGTAATAGTATAATAGTAATATTATATAGTATACCAGTGATGGCGAACCTATGGCATGGGTGCCACAGGTGGCATGTGGAGCCATATCTACTGGCACACAAGCCATTGCCCTAGCTCAGCACCAACGTGCATGTCTGTGCCGGCCAGCTGATTTTTGGCTCATGCAGAGGCTCTGGGAGGGCGTTTTTGGCTTCCGGAGAGCCTCCGGGGTGATGGGGGAGGGCGTTTTTACCCTTCCCTGGCTCCAGGGAAGCCTTTGCAGCCTGGGGAGGGCAAAACATGAGCCTACTGGGCCCACCAGAAGTTGAGAAACGGGCTGTTTCCGGCCTCCAGAGGGCCTCGGGGGGGCAAGGGAAGCTGTTTTTGCCCTCCCCAGGTATTGAATTATGGGTGTGGGCACTCGATGGTGCGTGCCCATGCTTTTTTGGCACCCGAGGAAAAAAAGGTTCGCCATCACTGTACTATACTATTATAATAGTAATATTCCAGAATAAGTATAACAAAATGGCAGCTTTTGCACAGAAGATAGTTAAACGCTTCTGGATACTTCATAAGTTGTGGGTGCTCCATTACTGGATGTTTTTAAGAAGAAGTTCGCCAAGGATCTCCTGCTTGAGCAAGGAGTTGGATTAGATGACCTCCAAGGTCCCTTCCAACTCGGTTGTTCTCTTCTGTTTGGTTCTATTCCCCTCTATATTTACTCAGCTATTTGAGGTCTGCTGCATGATAGCATTTCCTAACCTGATGCATCCTAACTGGCTAGAATTACAATTGCAAACACCACAATTCTTATTTAAACATAGAAACATAGAAGACTGACGGCAGAAAAAGACCTCATGGTCCATCTAGTCTGCCCTTATACTATTTCCTGTATTTTTATCTTACGATGGATCTATGTTTATCCCAGGCATGTTTAAATTCAGTTACTGTGGATTTACCAGCCACGTCTGCTGGAAGTTTGTTCCAAGCATCTACTACACTTTCAGTCAAATAATATTTTCTCATGTTGCTTTAGGGAGCATACTGCGAGGTGCCAGGCTGCTTCTATGTGTGATGCACAAAAGAGGAAAAATGTCGCTTGTGGATCATTATTAATATTAAAAACTGAGGCACATTAATTCATGCTTGAATTACTTAGTTTTCCTTTTCCTTCTTATGTTTCTCTCCCCCCCCCCCCCCATTTTAAACATCAAATGCAAAAACGGCTTGGATTCAATTACTGTGTACGAGGCTCTGGAAATTTTCAAACTGAGGGGGTGAGCCATATATTATTTAGATATATAATAAATAAAAGTAGCACCTACTCGTGGAGTGTTAATCTACTTTAGACATTTAAACAAATTGGATTTCACAATCAAATCCACTTTTCCAGTGTAAGTATTTTTCTTGTGCTAACACCCAGAGTGAAAAATGGAAATGTAACACAAAAAAGCCACGTGATGGGGGGGGGGAAAAATCACAACTTCACAAAACCTCATGCCTTTTGATAAATTTTTTTGTCAGTTAAAGAAAACATCACCAAATTCCTTCTGATATTTTTTGCCACTGGAAAAGTGAGTGAGTTAGAACTTTCTCAAATTCCCAACAAATAATTACTCTTTTGGAAAACGCTGTTCACAGCCAAGGTGGTACACCAAAGCAATTACTGAGTGGGAAGACCAATAAAAGAGAGGATCTTCTGGTGACACTTCTGCACACATTTGCATTGCCTTGCATAACTGAAAGGGAGAGGAGCAGAGGTGGGTTTCAGCAGACTCTCACCAGTTCTCGAGAACTGGTAGCGAAAATTTTGAATAGTTCAGGAAACCTGTGAATACCACCTGTTGTGGTTAGCTCTGGCCCAGCTCCTGCCCCAAGGACTGTGGATGTGGGGGAGACATCCACATGCTGCAGGCCTGTTTTGCCCCTGGTGGAATCTGCTGATGAAGGCTCCTCTGACCAAGAAGACATGAGTGACAGGGAGGAGGAGAGTGTGGCAGACAGCTCAGAAGGAGATCAATTATCTCTCTCCTCCTTGGATTCAGAACAAGAGTTAATGATACAGCCACGCATGCGGAGAGCGATGCATAGGCAACAACGACTGAGAGATTATTATCAAAGAAAATGAGGCCACCTGTGGTTGGGTGGGGCTGTGGTAATTAGTGAGGTTGCTATAAATAGCAGCCTGTGTGTTTGGCCATTGTGGAGGATTATCTGATCGTTGTGTTTCGTGACTGCTTTACTGACTTTGACTTTTGTGTGCTGATTTTTCCCCGCTTTGGAACTAAACCAGAGCAAAGTGTGTTTCACTTTGTGAAAGAAGAAGGACTGTGAATTGCCTCACAGCTGCAAGCTAAGTATCACAGAACTGATAAGGGACTTGTACAAATTACCAGTTTGTTTGGAGACAAGTGCTCTTTGCTATACCAAAAGAGGGCTTGGTTTAAGTGAATTTTCATTATAAAGAACATTGTTTTGAATTTTCAAATGTGTGTGTGTCTGAAATTTGTACCTGTGAATTTTTGGGAGGAGTCTACCAGAGAGCCCGACAGAACAACCACCTCTGACTGGCCCTGCCCAGTAAAGGGCAGCCATTTTGGAATGCTCTGGTGGGGGGGTGCACATGCACACCCACCCTTCAGCTCCTGCGCATGCGCAGAGTTGTGGCCCGAAGTAGCCCCGGCCAGGAGCCACCAGCAGGAAGTAATCCTCCAGGCAAGAGAGCAGCTCGTCAAGCGCCGCACTCTCTGGACCCACCCAGCAGAGGGTGCTGTTGCTGCTGGCTGGGGTGGCGAGATTCGGCTGGTGCACATGCGCAGAATCCGAATCTCGCATGCATGACCAGCGGTGATGGAGCTGTGCACGCGGCTCCATTTCTGCCGATGGAAACCGTCTCCTGCCCACCCTTGGCCCTGCCCCATCTATTCTCTGCCTCCTGAGTCCCAGCAGATTAGGAAGAAATGGGGATTTTGCAGAATCCATCAGTCTCTGCATTTGTTCACATTGTCCTGCTTGCATCGGCTTCTATGGAAACAGTGGGAGGGGGGAGGAAACTGGATTTTTGGGGAGGGGAAAGATGTGTTGGAGGACCCTGCTGAGAAGTTTGAAAACTATTAGGGAGGAATAGTACCACCATCCTCTTCGCGGCTCAGCTATGCCTCAGGGACTTGTTTATTGCTGGCTCTAAGGTCAACGGCCATAGCATACCAGATGCATCATCCCAAATCCCTCCCAGTTGCCCCTCTGCGCCATCCACCCAATCCCTATGTCCTTAGGCACAGGGGGGCAACTGGGAGGGATTTGGGATCTTTGTATTATGCATTCTACGTGCCTTTTCCCCCAGACTTTACTTTGCTTTTGTTGCGTCCACTGCTTATCGAATAAAAGTGCTCTTTGAAGTTCAAATGGACTCTGAGTTTTACTTTCCTAGATCCTGAAAGGAAGCAGACCTGACAGTATCCTTTCCCTGTCACTCCCACCAAGACACCACCAAGCCACAGCCACCATAGAAACATAGAAGCCTGACCGCAGAAAAAGACCTCATGGTCCATCTAGTCTGCCCTTATACTATTTCTTGTATTTTATCTTAGGATGGATATATGTTTATCCCAGGCATTCAGTTATTCAGTTACTGTGGATTTACCAACCACGTCTGCTGGAAGTTAGTTCCAAGCATCTACTACTCTTTCAGTAAAATAACATTTTCTCACGTTGCTTCTGATCTTTCCCCCAACTAACCTCAGATTGGGCCCCCTTGTTCTCGTGTTCACTTTCCTATTAAAAACACTTCCCTCCTGGACCTTATTTAACCCTTTGACATATTTAAATGTTTCGACCATGTCCCCCCTTTCCCTTCTGTCCTCCAGACTATACAGATTGAGTTCATTAAGTCTTTCCTGATACGTTTTATGCTTAAGACTTTCCACCAAGCCATGCCATGCCCACAGAACCGGTAGTCAAAAATATTGAACCCCCACCACTGGAGAGCAGTATAGGGATCTTACTAAAGTTTTATTGCCTCCGGTCACTTTTCGCCCTGGGCCTGCTGTCATCCAGAAGTGAAGAAAGGATCTGGTTCGAATGGTGCCGCTTGTTTTTCGTGTTTGCTCGGAGCGGGGCGCCCAGGATCACATCTTGTCCTGAGCCTGGTTCAACGGAAGACAAAGAATCTGAAAACAAAGGAAACCGGGACGGGGGTGTTGTTTTAAAAAAAAAAACAGGGAGGGGAGAGTGGGAATTGCCCTGGCCACGGAGGACCCCCCTCATCTCCCTGGAAAGAGAGAAAGTCTGAAAGCCTTGGCCGCCGGAGAGGCAGACGGATCAATGGCAGTAAATTATAAATACTGTAATCAACTGCTGTCCAAATAATCAAGAACTGGTTTCGTACAGCAGTCAAAGCACTGCCCTAGAAACTGGGAGATAGTGAGTTCTATTCGGTGATTTTGGGGAAGACCTTCTCTCTCAAACCACTATCCCACTGTGGTATCTTTGTTGTGGGGAAAATAGGCAGAACAGAACCCTCAAAAAACCCATAAACCCGTGATGGTGAACCTTTTTTGGTTCACGTGCCAAAAGAGGTGTGTGGGGGTGTGCTAGCATGTGTGCATGAGTCCATACCCCTTCACTCCCCCATCACACATGCGCACACACTCGTGCTCTGCCCCACATACATGCGCACAGGCCTTTCTGAAGCCTGGTTGATGAAAAACATGCCCAAACGGGCAAACTGGAAGTTCGGGAAAATGTACTTCCGGTTTGCCCATTGTGTTGTTTTTTGTACTCTGGGGCTTCAGGAAGCTTCCCAGAACCCTCTGGAGTGCAAAAAACTGCACAACGGGCAAACTGGAAGTTGGGAAAACGTACTTCCGGTTTGCCCATTGTGTTCTTATTTCTCTCTGGGGCTTCAGAAAGCTTCCCAGAACCCTCTGGAATGCAAAAAACTGCACAACGGGCAAACTAGAAGTTGGGAAAACGTACTTCCGTTTTGCCCATTGTGTTGTTTCTGAACATTGTGGCATTTTCCGAACTTCCGGTTTGTGCATTGGGTGATTTTTTTTTGCCTCAAGGGCTTCAGGGCAGCTTCTAGATGGTGAAATGACCTTTCCCAAGGCCGAAAATCAGCTGGTGATCACGCGCATGCGCGCTGGAGCTGAAACAGGGCAAAGTCTCATGTGCCCTCTGATATGGCTTTGTGTACCCCGTGACACATGTGCCATAACTTCACCATCATGGCCATAAATGAATGTGGCTGCTCTTGCTGTATTGCCATACTTAGCCAAACTGTAAGGGGAGCAGTCCAAACATTCATTCATTCATTCATTCATTCATTCATTCATTCATTCATTCATTCATTCATTCATTAGATTTATAGGCTACCCTCCTCCTTGCAAACTCAGGGTGGCTTTGGCCCTTCCAAAAATGCCCTTTTAAGCCAAACCCATGTTGTGAGTGATGTCAAGTTGGCCACCTTTAAGTCATTCACATGACCTTTAAGCCACCCCCAGTAACATGATCGTCAAGCCACACCCACCTGGTCACATGGCCAGCAAGCCACACCTACCCAGTCATCAAACCACACCCACAAAATAAGCCATGCCCCCAGTGTGGTAGTAAAAATTTTTGTGGCCCTTCACTTCCTGGAATATATAATTAAATGTCCAGGGGTTGGCACCTCTGAATAGACAACAATAAAACTATCCCTTGTTTTAAGTCTTTAAACTGGACTTTTGGCAAACTACCTTTCACATTGCCCATCCAAGATAAGGCAAACAGTTCCCTTGAAGAAAAGCCAGATTTACCGGCACTCACCATGAATCCCTATCATATGTTCTAAAATTAGCACCCTCTCTGCTAAAATCTTCAAGGCCTCTCGCAACTGTTGGACCCCTTCACCCTACAGAGGAGAGAAAAGGTGAGGGAGAGAAAATAAATTTCTGCATTGTGTTAAACTCCTATTTCTTATTTTCCATTTTTAAAAAAGCAAATGAGAAGTATTTCAGTAATTTATTCAACCTCTTAAGGACTTGGCTGCAGGGATGGGCTCCTACGGGTATTGAATTTTTTTTTTTCTTTTATTCCCTTTTGAGCTCTGGGCATGTTTTTCCTATCGCAGTAAATGAGGTTGAATGTGTATAATTTTAGAAGAGCTGTGTGTGCGTGCGTGTGTACATACACATACAGTTTATATAGTAGATAATGTATATTTTTGTGTGCAGGTTGCTACTACCAGTTCGCCCGAACTGTTCTGAACTGGCTGAATACCACCTCTGCTCTACACCTTCCAAACTCCTGCAAATTTCCACTCTGTCTAACCAGTTTTTGAATCTCTACCTGAGTTACCATATAGAACAGGGGTGGGGAATTAATTTTGCCATGGGGCCACATGAGAAATTGGGATGGTTTTAGAGGGCCAGACTAACACTTCGTCAGGGAGGTGGTCCACGGTGTGTCTGCGCATAGGAGGCTTCGGAAGCCGGGTCTTCCTGGACCACGGCTACTGCTGCCCCCCCCCTCTGCTGCCGCTGCTGCTTCTCCTTCTTCCTCTCCTTCCTCCACCGCCGCCACTTCCTCCGCTCACCCGGACCCCAATCGCCGCCGCTCACTCAGCTCTACCAAAGCGTCTCTCTCGGGCTCATGATGTCATCCACAGTGACCTCATCGCCTAGCGCTCACCTTATTGTTAATGTCCTGAGCCTCCCTCGGGCAGAGGAGGTGCACAGCTGCCCCTGGACTGCAGTTTCCAGGCTCCCACCACAGCCCCAGGGAAGGAGAACTTTTTTAAAAAGTGGGACATTTTTCACAGATAGCCAGCAGGCCAGTCACAGACAGCGGACAGGCTGCCCCTTGCCTAGGTTTTTTATTATTATTATTTTATTTATTTATTTATTTATTTATTTATTTGTTTGTTTGTTTGTTTGTTTGTATGTCGCCCCTCTCCATAGACTCGGGGCAGCTCACAACAATAACAAAGACAATGTAAGAACAAATCTAATAGTTTGGTATAGAAGGTCAACTGAAGACTCAAAATGAATTTCAATTAATATTCAGGAAGCCATTCACTTTGCCCCGCCAAATTCAGTTATTTCTTCCACAGGGACAGGAACTTAGGAATTAGTGTCTGTAGGAGAGGTGGGTTCCTGCTGGTTCAGACCGGTTCCATAGAACCGGTAGTGGGAATTGCTCCTCGCTTGCTGCTGCATGGACGGTCCAGTGCGCAGTCCCGGTTTGGAAAATGGAGATGCACATGCATCTTTGCATCCCCGACATGTGAACGTGTATGCTCGTGTGAGATTCAGCTTCTGCACATGGTCACGAAGTGAAATCTCATGTGAGGACGCTCTCACGTGGGAACTTTTACTGATTTTTGGCAATTTTTTTTGCTTCCACGCATACGCAGAACGAAAGAAATAGCCAAAAATCGGCAAAATCTTGCAGGTGTGAGCATCCTTGTGCAAGGTTTTGCTTCCTGCACAAGCACAGAAGTGCAATCTCATGATGACCTTCGCACTGCACCAGTTGCCAGGAGTGCGCCGGTAGTGCCACCCATGGCCAGCCCTTCACTGCCCTTCCCCGAGCGGCCAACTCCACAATCAGGGAATTTATTGTACATGAATTAACTGGTATGTCTGAGTTTTCAATAATTGTGAAGAAGAGTTTTTAGGAAGTGAACTTGGTGCATCAAATGCCATCAAGTCTTAGGTGGCTTGTCACCTCGTTTACCACCAGCGGTGTCAGATTTAATTTCTTACAAAGAAGCACGCACTGCTTTGCCACTTTGTCAAGGAAAACCCTCCAGGATGTGCAATATTAAAGAATCTCTCCTGCTTTCTTTGGCTTAAAATGCTGGCCTTTTTATGAACTTCAAGAATGGGCTTCTGAGCCCGAGATGGCCTTTTGAACTCAGGGCTAGATAAATGTTGCACAGCAGTGGGAGAGACTGTTGACACGATTCAGAAAAAGTTGATTGCATCCTTACATCAGCACCTCTGTCTCCTTCTTCACCTTTCTTACCAGGTTCACCCTAAAAAAAAAAAAGACAGAAATTGATATAATACTGATGTCTCCAGCCTCATGTATCCCAGTGACCAATCAGGTCCCACAGAGTCGGCCTTCTCCAGGTCCTAACAGCCAAGCAATGCCATCTGGGGGGGCCTAGGGGAAGGGCCTTCTCTGTGGCAGCTCTGACCCTCTGGAACCAACTCCCCCCGGAGATTCGCACAGCCCCCACTTTCCTGGCCTTCCGGAAGGCTTTAAAAACTCCCCTTTGCCAGCAGGCTTGGGGCCATTGAGCTGTAACATCCTACTCTAGCTGTCAGTTATGATTGTGATATGAATGAGTGGGGTTATATGATTTTATGACTTGGGTTTTTTTAAGATCAGTTTTATAATTGGGCTTTAGAATTGTTTTTGTATTGCTTTTATATGTTGTGAGTTGCCCTGAGTCTTTGGGGAAGAGTGGCATATAAGTCCAATCAATCAATTAATCAATCAATCAATCAAAAAACAAACAAGGAAACTGTCTTCCCAGAAATAAAGAGGGATGGTAACATGCTATGAGCTATGATTCAAGATCAAGCTATGAAACCAAGAGCAAATTACTCAAGACCCACCTATATCGCCAGGCATGGGGGAACTGAGACATCCTCCCCCAGGCTTTTATATTTTATGTTTGGTATGTATGTGTTGTATGGTTTTAATTGCTGGGGTTTTATATAGGTTTTATTTTTAATATTAGATTTGTTTCACTGTTATATTGTTTCTATTATTGTTGTGAGCTGCCCCGAGTCTTCGGAGAGGGGCGGCATACTAATCTAATTAATAATAATAATAATAATAATAATAATAATAATAATAATAATCTTAGCCTCCTTCCTCATCCCCCAATGTTGTCTCTTCCTGAAGTCCTTAGGCAAGAAAAACAAAATGCACAGGTATAGTTTTTGTGGTATATTGCTCAACAGTAGTAACAGGGAGAGGGATCTTGGAGTCCTAGTGGACATTTAAATATGAGCCAGCAGTGGGCAGCAGCTGCCAAAAAAGCCATCACAGTTCTAGGCTGCATTAACAGAGGGATAGAATCAAGATCACGTCAGGTGTTAGAACCACTTTATAAGGCCTTGGTAAGGCCACACTTGGAATACTGCATTCAGTTTCGGTCACCACAATGCAAAAAAGATGTTGAGACTCTAGAAAAAGTGCAGAGAAGAGCGACAAAGATGATTAGGGGACTGGAGGCTAAAACATATGAAGAACGGTTGCAGGAACTGGGCATGGCTAGTTTAATGAAAAGAAGGACCAGGGGAGACATGATAGCAGTGTTCCAATATCTCAGGGGTTGCCACAAAGAAGAAGGAGTCAACCTATTCTCCAAAACACCAGAGGGTAAAACATGAAGCAATGGGTACAAATGAAACAAGGAGAGAAACAACCTAGAGCTAAGGACAAATCTCCTGACAGTCAGAACAATTAATCAGTGGAACAGCTTGCCTCCAGAAGTTGTGATTGCCCCAACACTGGAAGTTTTTAAGCAGATGTTGGATAACCATTTGTCTGAAGTAGTGTAGGGTTTCCTGCCTAAGCAGGGGGTTGGACTAGAAGACCTCCAAGGTCCCTTCCAACTGTTATTATTGTTATTGTTATTGAAATGTTTTCATCAGCTGTTCCTCCAACATTGGCTGGAGAAAGCTATTCCATCTTCTTCAAGGAAATCCTTAAGTTGCTTAGTTAATACTATTGGTTGTTGAATAAGATAGGGGTTACAAAAGTAATGAAACCAAGCAAGCCATCATAGGGTTTGCCAATAACATCTAGGA
This sequence comes from Erythrolamprus reginae, assembly GCF_031021105.1. Taxonomy (NCBI): domain Eukaryota; kingdom Metazoa; phylum Chordata; class Lepidosauria; order Squamata; family Dipsadidae; genus Erythrolamprus; species Erythrolamprus reginae. Next base: position 403,496,254 of record NC_091950.1, on the reverse strand, counting down.
GGCTCCCTCTAGAGCCAAGAGAGGTTGCGGTCAGCTGCTTCGGCACAGGTACACCTGGCTTATTGAAACACCACCCCAGGGAGAAGTGTGGGATCTGAAATCCATTAACAATATGCATCGGCTTTGATCTCTTCCTGAAATACGCTATCCATTAGTTGTGTGCTTTAAAATTATCTCCTGGCCCACCCAAGAAGCAAGCTCTCCACAAACAAAAGCATTGGATTAAAAACAGAGGGCTGGCTTGAGTAACAGGACGTTCCAGGAGAAACTTGGCTCCGTTGGCTGTCCTTGAAAAACTCCGAAGGACGGAAAGAGATTTTGCCAGTGACAAAAGAAAGAGGCAGAAAGTTAATATATGGGGAGACGCTATTTTTAAAAAAAGGGAGAATCTTTTTTCTTCTTGAAAACCAATCTACTTGGTTTCCCTCTGTTGTTCCTCTAATGCAGTATTTCCCAACCTTGGCAACTTGAAGATATCTAGACTTCAACTCCCAGAATTCCCCAGCCAGCAAATGCAGAGGAGCTGGACAAAAGAATAGGTTTGGCCAACTGAGCCCCCCCCCCGGAGGCCAAACACAACCCTAATGTGGCCCTCAATGAAATTGAGTTTGATACCCCTTCTATAGAGGGTGCTGGCCTGCTTCTGATCTTGTGCAGTGGGACAAATGAGGAATCCTGTTTATTTATTTATTATTTATTTATTTATTTTGTCCAATACACAATGAGAGTTTATGTGTATATGAAGGGATTGGATACTGTAGCCTAGAAGATAATTCTCTGCCTTACAAGGTAAAGGTTGCAGGTTCAAGTCCCAATGGGTATGACTAGCTGATGAGGCCAAAATAAGGCCAAAATAGATCTATCCTAGTCTCCCTTAATTTTCAAATTCAGCAAAAAAACATGTGACATATATATATATGTATATACACATAGTAAAATACATGATGAAGGTTATAGAGGAGATACTCATAGTAAAATATATCTATGAAAGAATAGAAAAGAAGATATAGTAATAGAACATATCAATGAAAGAACAGAAGAAGAGATATAGGAATAGAAGAAAGGTATAGGAGATATAGGAGAGCAATAGGACAGGGGACGGAAGGCACTCTAGTGCACTTGTACTCCCCCCTTACTGACCTCTTAGGAATCTGGATAGGTCAACCGTAGATAATCTAAGGGTAAAGTGTTGGGGGTTTGGGGATGACACTATGGAATCCGGTAATGAGTTCCACGCTTCGACAACTCGGTTACTGAAGTCGTATTTTTTACAGTCAAGTTTGAAGCGGTTAATATTACGTTTAAATCTGTTTTGTACTCTTGTGTTGTTGTGGTTGAAGCTTGTTGTATGGTCCAGTCCCTATTTGATCCCCTGCATCTTATTGCAGGGGTCTTCAACCTTGGCGAATTTAAGGTTTGCAGACTTCAACTCTCAGAGTTCCTCAGCCTGCATTTTGGGATCTGAAATCCACAAAACTTAAAGTTGCCACATTTGGAGACCCCTGGCTTGTTGAACGGTTGGTTATGGTCTAGTCTCAGCTGGGGGATGCTGTAAAACCCCAACCTTTATGCTTTGGGTGAAATTAAGCCGAAAACATACATGGACACACATAAATAAATCACTTACAGGAAAACCCTTAATGCCTCTTTCTCCAGTCTGCCCCGCTGGCCCCTGTCAGAAGTAAAATCGATTAATGGGAAAGTCCAGCTGCTAGGTGAGCTAAAGTAATTTGTTTCTTTGTTTGTTTACGTGAGAAGGGGATAGATCAGAGAAGGGATGGATGAGCATCAGGATGTAGAATCGAAAGTCTTTCGAACAACACTCAATGAAACTGATTAAATGTAGTGTTTTGAGACGAGATAACTTTTAGAAAAAGAAATAACTAAGATTTTGGAAACAAATTTCGTGATCATGTTGCTTTATTTGCATTATTGTTCTTCTTCTGTTTTTTTTTAATTGTGGTTTACCATACCCCGGGGCAGTTTTCAATAAAAACTTCAAATGGTGAGTAAAAATCCTACATTTACAAGTGAGCATTAAAATCCAACGAAAATTAAAACTCTGCTCAAAACATGCGCTTATAAGGCTTTTTAAAATGCCAGCAAATTGATTTCAAGATCTGAAGAGGAAATGCAGTTCAGACATTAAGGGAACTATAAAGACGGCTAAATTCCTGGTGATCCTTGGGGAAATTGTTACAGGTTTTTTATTAGTTTTTTATCACAGCGCTTTAACATTTTTTATTTTAGATAAAATTCAAGATGGCAAATAAAATTTTCCTGCCTTCTATTTTCCCCATAACAACACTGTGAGGTGAATTGGGCTGCGCAGAGGGTAAAAGAACCCAAATTGTGGCATTCAGGCGGTGGGCGGAGCCTCGCACTCGTTTCGTGACTGGCTCTCAGGCGACCCAATGGCACAAGCGAACCGGGAGCATTTCCCCCTTGGCCGAGAAAGAGTGACTGGCCCAAAATCACCCAGCTGGCTTTCATGCCTAAGGGAGAATTTATTTATTTTATTTTTTATTGGTTTGTTTTGTCAAGTACTTATTGGTGGTATACAAAGATATACAGTGGTACCTCTACCTAAGAACGCCTCTACTTACGAACTTTTCTAGATAAGAACTGGATGTTCAAGATTTTTTTGCCTCTTCTCAAGAACCATTTTCCACTTACAAACCCAAGCCTCCGAAACTGTAACTGGAAAAGGCAGGGAGAAGCCTCTGTGGGGCCTCTCTAGGAATCTCCTGGGAGGAAACAGGGCTGGAAAAGGCAGGGAGAAGCCTCTGTGGGGCCTCTCTAGGAATCTCCTGGGAGGAAACAGGGCCGGAAAAGGCAGGGAGAAGCCTCTGTGGGGCCTCTCTAGGAATCTCCTGGGAGGAAACAGGGCCGGAAAAGGTGAGGAGAAGCCTCCATGGGGCCTCTCTAGGAATCTTCTGGGAGGAAACAGGGATGGAAAAGATGGGGAGAAGTCTCCTTGGGGCCTCTCTAGGAATCTCCTGGGAGGAAACAGGGATGGAAAAGGCAGGGAGAAGCATCTGTGGGGCCTCTCTAGGAATCTCCTGGGAGGAAACAGGGCCTCCACCATCCTTGTGGTTTCCTCAATCACACGTATTATTTGCTTTTACATTGATTCCTATGGGAAAAATTGCTTTTTCTTACAAGCTTTTCTACTTAAGAACCTGGTCACGGAACGAATTAAGTTCGTAAGTAGAGGCACCACTATAATAATATTTATATACATGACGCTAGTAAAAGAGAAACATTAGGACAGTAGGCACGCTGGTGCACTTATTCCCGCCCCTTACTGACCTCTTAGGAATCGGGAGAGGTCAACGGTGGATAGTGTAAGCAGGGTAAAGTTTTGGGGGTTAGGTGATGATACTACAGAGTCTGGTAGTGAGTTCCATGCATCAGCTACTCGGTGAGTAAAGCCGTATTTCCTGCAGTCGAGTTTGGAGTGGTTTACTTTAAGTTTGTATCTGTTGTGTGCTCACGTGTTGCTGTGGTTGAAGCTGAAGTAGTCGTTGACAGGAAAGAATTAGAACTCATGGTCTCCTGGTTTCCAAATCAGCACTCTAACCACTAAAATTGGTGTAGTAGTTGGGCCTTGGACCAAACATACATTGATTTTAATATACATTGGATTTTGTTCTGAAATGGCATTGGCTGTTTTTTCGCATTGGCTGTTTTTCCACATTGACTAATGGAAGAACAATCGACTAAACAATGTCATCTGGCGGGCCCCAGGGGAAGAGACTTCTCTGTGGCGGCCCCGGCCCTCTGGAATCAACTCCCCCCAGAGAACAGAACTGCCCCCACCCTCCTTGCCTTTCGTAAGCTATTGAAAACTTTTTAAAAGTTTTAACATTTATCTGGGGCTACCTTCGAAGAGTGTTCGGAAACTTCAGATCGTGCACAATGCAGCAGCGAGAGCTATCGTGGGACTTCCAAGATCTGCCCATGTCTCATCAACACTCCGCAGCCTGCACCGGCTGCCAATTAGTTTCCAGTCACAATTCAAAGTGTTGGTAATAACCTATAAAGCCCTACATGGCATCAGACCAGAATACCTTCAGAACCGTCTTCTGCCGCACGAATCCCAGCGACCGATAAGGTCCCACATAGTTGGCCTTCTCCAGGTCCCATCGACTAAACAATGTCGTCTGGCGGGCCCCAGGGGAAGAGCCTTCTCTGTGGTGGCCCCAGCCCTCTGGAATCAACTCCCCCCAGAGATCAGAACTGCCCCCACCCTCCTTGCCTTTTGTAAGCTATTGAAGACTCGTCAGGCATGGGGAAATTAAAATACCCCTGGGCTTATATTGTTTATGTATGGTATGATTGTGTTGCATGGTTTTAATAATGGGTTTTTAGATGTCTTTTAATATATTGGATTTGTCACATTGTTGTTTTTGTTGTGAGCCGCTCTGAGTCTCTGGAGAGGGACGGCATACAAATCTAATAAATAAATAATAATAATAACAGAATTTCTTCAGTTTGGAATCTTCTTTGGAGCATCCCCCGATTGTTAAACAAATTTTGTTAAATTTCCTTGCACAAGAGCTTATGAAAGTTCTGAAGTTAATGCCTTTTTGGGTCATCGGCAGAGATCTATCGAACTGAAGAGCAGAACAGTGAAGGAGAAAGAGAGAATAGTTTAAAGGCTCATCTATTTGGAGAACAGCTTTTTTCCACATGAATTTGCCTGAAGCGCCATTTTTCATCTCAGGCCCATCTTCTGATATCAATAATTATTTCAGATATATACCAAACTGTTGTGGTTAGCTCTGGCCCAGCTCCTTCCCCAAGGACTGTGGATGTGGGGGAGACATCCACATGCCACAGGCCTGTTTTGCTCCCGGTGGAATGTGCTGATGAAGGCTCCTCTGACCAAGAAGACATGAGTGACAGGGAGGAGGGGAGTGTGGCAGACAGCTCAGAAGGAGATCAATTATCTAGCTCCTCCTTGGATTCAGAACAAGAGTTAATGATACAGCCATGCATGAGGAGAGCGATGCATAGGCAGCAACAACTGAGAGATTATTATCAAAGAAAATGAGGCCATCTGTGGTTGGGTGGGGCTGTGGTGATTAGTGAGGCTGCTATAAATAGCAGCCTGTGGGTTTGGCCATTGTGGAGGATTATCTGATCGTTGTGTTTCGTGACTGCTTTACTGACTTTGACCTTTTGTGTGCTGATTTTTCCCCGCTTTGAAACTAAACCAGAGCAAAGTGTTTTTCACTTTGTGAAAGAAGAAGGACTGTGAATTGCCTCACAGCTGGAAGCTAAGTATCACAGAACTGATAAGGGACTTGTACAAATTACCAGTTTGTTTGGAGACGAGTGCTCTTTGCCATACAAAAAGAGTGCTTAGTGTATTTGAATTTTCGGTATAAAGAACATTGTTTTGAATTTTCAAACGTGTGTGTGTCTGAAATTTGTATCTGTGAATTTTCGGGAGGATTCTTCCAGAGAGCCCGACAGAACACCAAACTATGTCATTAAGCGTATTATAGGACCAAATTATATTTGACAGTAAATATACCACCTTGAGTTTCTTAGACTGTGCTATAATCCAGATTCAAAGAGCAAATGGGTGATTTGGTAGGCATGGAAGTATTTGCCTCATACCAGTTGATACGTCCTTACAGAAGTGCACTTTTTCCTGGCTTTTGCTGCCTCAGTGAAGATGCATTTGATTAAATGTGGTGCCAATAGGTACAGTGTACACTTCAGCATATGGGTGGACAGTTTATGCCTGACCGCCTCTTCCCCTCTGAATCTGGATTGATGCTTTGCCTCGGTTTTTAATACTCTTTTAAAAATTTCATTTTAGCTGTTGAATACAGATTGTCCTTGACTTTTGATCGGTTGCTTAGCAACCACTCAAAGTTCTGACATGGGGTATTTACACCCGGTTTCAAAGTTCCAACGTTCAACCCCCTCAAGCAGTCACATGACCGTAATTTGGGAGTTTGGCAACTGGGTTACATTTACTGCATCCTATGTTCACGTGACTACATTGTATGATGGCTTGACCAAAAACCAGTATTTGCTTTCAGCAAAACCAGGTCATAGAAAAACATGAGTTTGCCCTGGTGGTATAGTAGTTAAGTATACTGCTCAAAAAACCACTTAAACAACAGAATATAACTCCAAGTAAATCAAACTTCTGTGAAATCAAATTGTCCACTTAGGAAGCAACACATCAATTTCATTTTGTTGTCAGAGCATTCAGCTTCGTACTGGGACTTCAACTCCCAGAATTCCCCAGCCAGCGAATGCTGGCTGGGGAATTCTGGGAGTTGAAGTCCAGATAACTTCAAGTTGCCAAGGTTGGGAAACACTGCCCTATGCCCTCCGTCTGGTAAACACACAAGATTCATTTTTCTTGCTATTTATTTTTATTTATTTGTTTGTTTGTTTGTTTTGTCCAATACACAATAATCCACAATGATTATAGAGGATATAATCAGGTAGAATGTATTAAAGGGGGAATAGAGGAGAAAATAAAGGAGTGAAATATAACTATGAGAGAATAGCAGAAAAAGATATAGGTATAGAAGAGAAGATATATAAGATATAGGAGAGACAATAGGACCGGGGACGGTAGGCACACTGGTGCACTTATGTACGCCCCTTACTGACCTCTTAGGAACTTGGTGAGGTCAACCGTAGATAGTCTAAGGGTAAAGTGTTGGGGGTTGGGGGATGATACTACAGAGTCCAGTAATGAATATGTACAGGTATGCATCCAAAATAGATTTTGTTGTTTCTTTGTGTTATATGATTGTGAGTATATTTATTTAGTCATGTTTATGTAGTGCATATTGGAGGTGGAGACCCTTTGAGAACGGCACACAACAAAATTTCATTTTAATGTATGCCAATTAGTGTACATTCAAAATGACAATAAAGTTATTCTAAGTCTAAACTGCTCAGAGACTGCTGTAAAGAGCTATGGAGTGGATTATAAGCCTAAAATTATATTGCTATGAGTTCACTTATTTATTTATTTTATTGGATTTGTAACCCAGCTCTCTCCGAGGACTTAACAACCATTGCAAAAAAAAAAGCAGCTCATTAAATTCACTCAGTCAAATATTGATCCAATATATGTTTGTTGTGTCTTATGACACTGATGGGCAGGATCCATTATGGTTATAACTCAAGGACTACCTGCAGGCAGGGGAATTAAGAACCCCTGATGTCACAAGTGACAGTTTCCCTTGCACTACAGATAACAATAAGAATGAGTTGTTGAGATGCGAGTTGAGATGTTGACATTGTATAGTCATGTTTATGTTGAGATGTTGACATAGTTGAAATAGCAAGCAATATGCAAGCCAATGATGAATGCCAACATTGTGTGGAATTAGTCAGCCCGCTATCACAATTGCATGATGTAACCTAAAGGTTCCTACAGGAAACATCTTTGATGGCAGCAAGACTTCCTCCTCACTCTTTTAATTAAAAGATGGGAAGTTAGCTCTTTGCAAGATCAACAATCGCCTCCAATTTATTTATTTATTATTAGAGTTGCTTGGAAGGGACCTTGCAGGCCATCTAGTTCAACCCCCTGCTCAAACAGGAGACCCCACACCTCCCTTGAGAGATGGCAGTCCAATCTCTTTTTGAAAGTGTCGAGTGTGGGGCATTCACAACCACCACTGGCAAGCCATTCCACTAGTTGATCGCTCTCACCATCAGAAAGTTCTTTCAGAGGGTCGTTGGTTTATGGAATTCACTTCCAGAACAGGCTGTGACAGCTGTCAGCCTTGATAGCTTCAAGGCAGGAATAGACATTCATGGATGCCAAGTGTATTGGTGGTTATTGAAACGGATGTCCATGTGCTGCCTCTATGTTGGTTGAGGCAGGCAGGATTCCCTTGAGTACCATTTGTTGTAGGTCAGGAGAAAGGGAGGGTCTTGCCTTCTCTTTCTGCTCAAGATCCCTATGGACAATTGGTGGGCCACTGTGTGACACAGAATGCTGGACTCAATGGGCTTTGACCTGATTCAGCATGGCTCTTCTTATGTTCTTATGTTCTTTCTTATTTCCAGGTTGAATCTCTCCTTGGTCAGCTTCCATCTCTTGCTCCTAGTCTGGCCCTCTGGAGCCCTGGTAAATAGTGTGACCCCCTCCTCTCTGTGGCAGCCCCTCAAGTATTTGAACACTACTATCATGTCCACCCTGGACCTCCTCTTCGCTAGACTACCCATGCTCAGTTCCTGTAATCTTTCCTCATATGTCTTGGTTTCGAGCCCCTTTATCATTCTGGTTGCTCTTTTCTGTACTTTCATAAGAACATTAAGAAATTTCAAAAAAGTACTTTTCTGTAATTTCTTTCGTCAATATTCCTAGGCTTCCTGTAAGCCTCACCTGATTTTTTTAGGAAATGGAAACAAAGAAGAATTACAGCCTTGTGATTCATTCAGGGATAAATCCAGCTGCCCATATCTTTTTTTAACAGGTCAGTTGGGATAGAATTTTGAAGAGAAAAGGTAGAACAATGTTTCTCAACTTTAGTAACTTTCAGAGGTGTGGATTTCAACTCCCAGAATTCCTCAGCCAGCCCTGTCTTCTAGGGCAGTGTTTCCCAACCTTGGCAACTTGAAGATATCTGGACTTCAACTCCCAGAATTCCCCAGCCAGCAAATGCTGGCTGGGGAATTCTGGAAATTGAAGTCCAGATATCTTCAAGTTGCCAAGGTTGGGAAACACTGTTCTATGGAATCCTAGGAGTTGAAATCCCCACACATCTTAATCTTGCCAAGATTGAGGAACAATGGTGTAGAATAAAGAAACACTTAACTGAGTAAGCAAGCCAAACAATCAGTACGTGAACATGCTAAAACCTGCTTCCAAAATTCCAATTATGTCCATTGCCCCAAAGTTCATAATGCATATATTTAATGCACAAAAGGGATTTGCTGAACTGCACTGATGATCTGGTGCAAATTTCAAAATTGGCTTACCCTTTCGCCCCGATCACCTTTTGGGCCCTTCAACCCAGGCTGTCCAGGAGAACCAGGAGTGCCCTGATGGAAAGCAAAGACATTAGAAGAAGTGTGTTTGTCTGTTTTAAGATGTGTTGTAATATCACAGATAATATCACTCTGGATCTTTTTATAGGTAGAAAATACTGCCTTTTGCAAAATCACATACAGTAATACCTCATCTTACGAACCTAATTGGTTCTGGAAGGAGGTTTGTAAGGCGAAAAGTTCGTAACACGAAACAATGTTTCCCATAGGAAACAATGTAAAAGCGATTAATGCATGCAAGGGGGGAAAAATCACAAAATGGCACTCCGCTGGGCACCGCCGCCCAGCTGTCACCTTTTAAAACAGCCGGGGGGCTTCTTGGCGTTCTCCCGAACCCGAACCTGAACTTTTGCCAAACTTTTCGGGTTCGGGAGGCTGCCGAGAAGCACCGCCGCCTGCCTGTCACCTTCTGAAACAGCCAGGGGGGCTTCTCGGCGTTCTCCTGAGCGCCGAACTCGGATGTTCGGCAAAAGTTCGGGTTCGGGTTCTGGAGGCCGCCGAGAAGTGCCCAGCTGTTTCAGAAGGTTACAGGTGGGCGGCGGCGGCCGCCGTTTTCGGCCAATCTGGAGGCTGAAACGGAGGTGGGGAATCCCAATAGGGAATTCCATGGGCGGAGCTTTGACGTCACGAAGACGTCCTTCCTGGTCGGCCGAAACGTGGCAAAAGAGAAAGTCAATGTGATGTGTGCCCTTCCTACAAAGCCCCCCTTGTGCCATTCCAGAAGCAGCTGCTAGAAGCAGCCATAATTCTCACAATCTCTCAGAAAGACTCCATTTGGAAAATTCACAATCTTCTGAGATTGCCCGAATGATGCCCACTTTCAGAAAGGCTAGAGGTGGCCTCTGTAGGAAGGGCACCTATTGCACATAGTCTGGGGGCTCAGCCATAGGTTGAATACTACCTGTAACTATACTGCTCAAAAAATAAATAAAGGGGACACTCAAAGAACACATCCTAGATCTGAATGAATGAAATATTCTCATTGAATACTTTGTTCTGTACAAAGTTGAATGTGCACAACAGCATGTGAAATTGATTGTCAATCAGTGTTGCTTCCTAAGTGGACAGTTTGATTTCACAAATGTTTGATTTACTTGGAGTTATTTATTTATTTTATTTATTAGATTTGTATGCCGCCCCTCTCCGTAGACTCGGGGCGGCTCACAACAATAACAAGAACAATGTAAAAAACAAATCTAATAATTTAAAAAACACTAAAAACCCCATTATTAAAAGCAAACACACACACACAAACATTCCATGTATAAACTGTATAGGCCCGGGGGAGATGTGTCAGTTCCCCCATGCCGGACGGCAGAGATGGGTCTTAAGAACTTTATGAAAGACAAGGAGGGTGGGGGCAGTTCTAATCTCCAGGGGGAGCTGGATCCAGAGGGTCGGGGCTGCCACAGAGAAGGCTCTTCTCCTGGGTCCCGCTAAACAACATTATATTGTGTTGTTTAAGTGTTCCTTTTATTTTTTTGAGCAGGGTATATGGGTTGTACCAGAGATTAATGACCATAAATTCTAAAAGGTTAAACTATCATGTTCAAACTATCTGGTGCAGAAAGTCAGAATCAGGGAGATCGAGCGATTACAACCTCGCCTCTTTTAAAAAAGAAAAAAAGAAAAGAAATATGAATAATTCATTTTAAGCTTAGTTTTTTAAAAAATCACTTTAATTTGACCTGAAAAGGTTCAGCAGGTGGGTGAAAATGGTTTGCCTACCTGTACTCCAGGTGTTCCCATTGGCCCTGGTGCCCCCTTGGGGCCTGAAGATCCAGGTGGGCCTGGTGAAAAAAATGCATTAATGTATTTTAAGGATTTGCATATTATTTAATGCACATCTGTATTCTGATGCAAATACTAAATGGCAAGATTCCAGGCTTTCCTTAAGCCAGTGCTTCTCAAACAGTCCTCTTTCACATTTCACATTTAAAGACCAAACCCTGTTCTCTTATAGTGGTGTTTGGCAATTTCACTCTAGAAAACCCATTTATGGCTGATGTGCAGGACTGGAAAAATTTAAACTATAAATAAGCATTGTATTTGTATTTATTAGATTTGTATGCCGCCCCTCTCCAAAGACTCGGGGCGGCTAACAACAATAAAAAAGACAATGTAAACAAATCTAATATTAAAAATAATCTTAAAAACCCCAATTTAAAGGACCAATCATACATACAAGCATACCATTTATAAATTCTATAAGCCTAGGGGGAAGGGAAAATTTCAATTCCCCCATGCCTGACGACAGAGGTGGGTTTTAAGGAGCTTGTGAAAGGCAAGGAGGGTGGGGGCAACTCTGATATCTGGGGGGAGCTGGTTCCAGAGGGTCAGGGCCGCCACAAAGAAGGCTCTTCTCCTGGGTCCTGCCAAACGACATTGTTTAGTCGACAGGACCCGGAGATGGCCAACTCTGTGGGACCTAACGGGTCGCTGGCATTCATGCGGCAGAAGGCGGTCCCGGAGATATTCTGGTCCGATGCTATGAAGGGCTTTATAGGTCATAACCAACACTCAAACTTTTAATTTCGCTCATTTAAAAAAATATATGAACTGACTTGAAAAGTCTATTTATTTCTGCCCTTCTGCGACAAGTTTTGGCAAGATGTAATAGAGCAGGCAGATTCATTTTACTTTTTTTTTTTTTTTAAAGTAAAACAAGTGGTGATGCAGCAAGGACCCCTGATTTAGATAGGGTTAAGGAGATTTGGTGGGAAATTTAAAAATATTACAGGGGCTAAGGGGTAGTCTTAAACCTGAACAAAAGTTTACACCTCCAATTTGTCTTGATTTATGCCTGGAAAGCAGCAGGAAACCACTTGCGATTTCTTTGCAATTTTCTACTGAAATTTGAGCGGTTTAAAGTTGCCCGAACACCTTCACGTTTTGCTTTTGGGAAGCAAAGACCAAACCTTGTTCTCTTACAGTGGTGTTTGGCAATTTCACTCTAGAAAACCCATTTATGGCTGATGTGCAGGACTGGAAAAATGTAAACGATAAATAAGCAACTCTCAAACTTTTAATTTTGCTCATTTGAACCGACTTGAAAAGTCTATTTATTTCTGCCCTTCTGCGACAAGTTTTGGCTAGATGTAATAGAGCAGGCAGATTCATTTTACTTAAAAAAAAAAAAGTAAAACAAGTGGTAACACAGCAAGAACCTCTGATTTCGATAGGGTTAAGGAGATTTAGTGGGAAATTTAAAAATATTACAGGGGATAAGGGATAGTATTAGAAACATAGAAACATAGAAACATAGAAGTCTGACGGCAGAAAAAGACCTCATGGTCCATCTAGTCTGCCCTTATACTATTTTCTGTATTTTATCTTAGGATGGATATATGTTTATCCCAGGCATGTTTAAATTCAGTTACTGTGGATTTATCTACCACGTCTGCTGGAAGTTTGTTCCAAGGATCTACTACTCTTTCAGTAAAATAATATTTTCTCATGTTGCTTTTGATCTTTCCCCCAACTAACTTCAGATTGTGTCCCCTTGTTCTTGTGTTCACTTTCCTATTAAAAACACTTCCCTCCTGGACCTTATTTAACCCTTTAATATATTTAAATGTTTCAATCATGTCCCCCCTTTTCCTTCTGTCCTCCAGACTATACAGATTGAGTTCATTAAGTCTTTCCTGATACGTTTTATGCTTAAGACCTTCCACCATTCTTGTAGCCCGTCTTTGGACCCGTTCAATTTTGTCAATATCTTTTTGTAGGTGAGGTCTCCAGAACTGAACACAGTATTCCAAATGTGGTCTCACCAGTGCTCTATATAGCGGGATCATAATCTCCCTCTTCCTGCTTGTTATACCTCTAGCTATGCAGCCAAGCATCCTACTTGCTTTCCCTACCGCCTGACTGCACTGTTCACCCATTTTGAGACTGTCAGAAATCACTACCTATTAAACCTGAACAAAAGTTTTCACCTCCAATTTGTCTGGAAAGCAGCAGGAAACCACTTGCGATTTCTTTGCAATTTTCTACTGAAATTTGAGCGGTTTAAAGTTGCCCGCACACCTTCACGTTTCTGCTTTTGGGAAGCCCGGTGCCAAGAACTGAAACTTAAGTGTTTCTGCAAGTAAAGCAGGTGCTCTTTCCTCGAGCTGGTGACAGATCCTGACTCCACCTATGCTACTTGCCAGGCATAATTTTGGATGCAGCTTCCAAATCCCCTGCCCTGGAGAATTCTTGTGACTCCAGACAGGCTAGTGCTTCCCGCCGTCTCTTTCCTAACAAGTGCTGAGTTCTTCCTGGCATGCAGCAGCTCCCTGCTTGGCAGGAGGAGAAGACTATTTGGACTGATCTGCTTTGCTAATGCTGCATGGTTAAGGGATTGCCTTCAAATGGCTTCACCCTACCTGGAAAAAAAAGGAGGGGGGGGGGCAGTGATATAATTTCTTCCAGACGCCGACTATTAATTACACTTGCCGATCTTTGGGGAGAGGGAGGGACCTGCGTGGGCTCCTTCCAAACTTAGCCTTAATTGTTTCAGTTGAAACCCCCAAGAGCTCCAGACGGCTCACCAGGGCAATTGAATCTGCCTCCATAATTAATGCAACCCTCATATATCAAAGTCTGGGATGAAAACGAGCTGAAGGCTCAACGCAGGAATGCGGTAATAAGAGAAAGGACCGTCTTGCCATCCTGATGGGAGGTCACTTTTGAGTGCCTCTGCCATAGACAAATCACTTAAGACGCTTTTCTTTTCTCTTTTAAAAAAAAGAAAAGAGAGGGCAGAAGGAATGAAATGAACATTACTGTTAGACGTGCAGGACAGCCTAACGGAAGGAAAAGCATTTTTAGCTATCGTGATTTAATTCCTGATTTTTGGGTGGACTGAAAAGTTTGCTGTCGTGGCTCTATGATTCTTCCTCTTTCTTTCTTTCTTTCTTTCTTTCTTTCTTTCTCTTTTTCTGTCTTCCTTCCTTCCTTCCTCCCTCCCTCTCTTTCTTTCTTTCTTTCTCTCTTTCTCTCTCTCTTTCTTTCTGTCTTCCTTCCTCCCTTTCTCCCTCCCTCCCTTTCTTTTTCTTTCTTTCTTTCTGTCTTCCTTCCTTCCTTCCTTTCTCCCTCCCTCCCTCTCTTTCTTTTCCTTCCTTCCTTCCTTCCTTCCTTTCTCTCTCTCTCTCGCTTTTTCTGTCTTTCTTCCTCCCTCCCTCCCTCTCTTTCTTTCTCTCTCTCTTTCTTTCTGTCTTCCTTCCTCCCTTTCTTTCCTTCTTTTTCCTTCTTTCTTTCTCTCTTTCTTGCTGTCTTCCTTCCTTCCTTCCTTTCTCCCTCCCTCCCTCCCTCTCTTTCTTTCTTTCTTTCTTTCTTTTCCTTCCTTCCTTCCTTCCTTCCTTTCTTTCTTTCTCTCTCTCTCTCCTCCCTCCCTCCCTCCCTCTTTCTCTCTCTCTTTCTTTCTTTCTCTCTCTCTCTCTTTCTTTCTGTCTTCCTTCCTCCCTTCCTCCCTCTCTTTCTTTCTTTCTTTCTTTCTTTCTTTCTTTCTTTTTCTTTCTTTCTTTCTTTCTTTCTTTCTCTCTCCTTCCTTCCTCCCTCCCTCTCTTACTTTCTTTTGATTGAGGGCTGGGCATCTTTTGGGTAGCATGAGACAGTTCATAATTGTTATCATTGGGAGTGATTGTTGCAGTAGTGGGGTAAGAGGGCAAAGGGCATTTAAAAAAATTAAATCAGGCCACTGGACCAAATGTTTTCATGAACTGGGAGACCCAATGGTCACAAGGTCAGACAATGAAAAGGCATAGCAACTAAGTTGGGAGCTAACCACTTCTGAGTCTGTGCAGAGAATCAAAACTGAAAACGTATGCTTAAGGCTGGGCGTGGCTCAGTCCACGCAGCACTCTGTACTCTCAGTCCACTCTGTACTTGTCTGAACTCTGGTGAAATGAAACCAACTCAGTCCACTCTATACTTGTCTGAAACTCTGCTGTCTGTAACTGCTTGAAGAAGAATCTACATTGGTATTGCAAATATATATATTACTATGTTTACAAAGAAGTTGTAAACCGCTTAGAGAGGGCTGTAAAAGCACTATGAAGCTGTATATAAGTCTAAATGCTATTGCTATTGCTAAATTCTATCCTTGGTGATGGCAACAGTAGTCAACCTTTTAAGGTAGACCAGCTCAGGAAACCAACTCAAGACAGGTGATTGAAATGGCATCTTACAAAGCTATGTTTCCCCTTCCTTTCTTCTTAAAGTTAAGGCAGAGCCAGTTTGAATTTTTTTTCCTAATCCTTTCTTCATTTTCTGCGCTTAAAATGTACTTTATTTTTAACTGCTGCTGCTGCTGCATACTTTCTTCAAAATCATCTCTGTGGTTCTCCCCAATGGTGAGCAAAGCACCGCTTGCTTATGGGATGAACAGTTCTTAGCCTAAATTTCAATTCACTCTGATTCTCTAAAACCAGAATTTGTTAATCTCGGCATTTTTGAGGCGTGTGGACTTTAACTCCCAAAATCCCCCTCAGCCACACATCTTAAGGTCTTAAGCATAAAACTTATCAGGAAAGACTTAATGAACTCAACCGGTAGAGTCTGAAGCAGTGTTTCCCAACCTGGGCAACTTGAAGAAATTTGGACTTCAACTCCCAGAATGCTGGCTGGGGAATTCTGGGAGTTGAAGTCCAAATTTCTTCAAGTTGCCCAGGTTGGGAAACACTGGTCTGGAGGACAGAAGGGAAAGAGGGGGACATGATCGAAACATTTAAATATGTTAAAGGGTTAAATAAGATCCAGGAGGAAAGTGTTTTTAATAGAAAAGTGAACACAAGAACAAGGGGGCACAATCTAAGGTTAGTTGGGGGAAAGATTAGAAGTAATGTGAGAAAATATTATTTTAATGAAAGAGTAGTAAATGATTGGAACAAACTTCCAGCAGACGTGGTTGGTAACTGAATTTAAACATGCCCAGGATAAACATATATCCAGCCTAAGATAAAATACAGGAAATAGTATAAGGGCAGACTAGGTGGACCACAAGGTCTTTTTCTGTCGTCAATCTCCTATGTTTCTATGTTAAAATTGCTGAGGTAAGGATTGAAGTCGGTACATCTTAAAATTGCTGAGGTTGACACACACTGCTCTAAATAAATGTGTCTATTCCGTCTGTAACAGAGGCATATCTGGATTTTTGAGAACACACATAGGACTCATATTGCTTCTGAGAATGGGAGGCTTTATAGTTCAGGGGTCTTTAACCTTGGCCATTTTAAGATTTGTGGACTTCAACTCCCAGAATTCTTGTGGACTTCAACTCCCAGAGTTCCCCAGCCAGCTTTGAAGTCCACAAGTCTTAAAGTGGCCACGGTTATAGTTGCCTTGTTATAGTTGCCAATGGGTGGGAAATCAGTTACAGTTCACCAATTTACCAGAAGGAGACTTGAGAATCTCTTAGCTCCCACTTCTCTACTAAGATTTTATTTATTTTTATTTATTTATTCATTTGTCCAATACACAAATACATAGGAAGAAAATAAACATGAAGTAATATATATAACACGAAGTAATATATATAAGTATAAAAGAAAATAGAAGAGAAGATATATGAAAGAAGAAAATATATATGATATATGAGATAAGGGAAAGACAATTGGACAGGGGACGAAAGGCACACTAGTGCACTTATGTACGCCCCTTACTGGCCTCTTAGGAACCTGAAGAGGTCAATTGTGGATTGCCTAAGGGAGAAATGTTGGGGGTTAGGGGTTGACACTAATGAGTCCGGTAATGAGTTCCACGCTTCGACAACTCGATTGTTAAAGTCATATTTTTTCCAAGTTGCAGCCGTCATATTCTTATCATCCAAGAACACTTATGCAGTCTTGTTGAGTTCCAGAAACATTCTGGAAAACAGAGATGACTGTCCAACCTGCCATTTGGTTTGCTTCCCGTTTATTTTTCCAAATGGAATACAGTTGAAAAGATCAAAGGTTGGATGTTTAAAAAGAAAAATTAAGTGTGTCAAGCGAACAGGTTCTAGAAGTGATTATCTTGGAGCGTCTCAAACACAGTTATTGCTTCATTCCTCGGTTTCTATCAATCCATCTGTCTTACCTGGCAGCCCTATGGGTCCTGGTGCCCCACGAGGTCCTGGCAAACCCGCCAATATAGTGTCAATAACAGTAGATGCTAACTGTGGCTCTCCATCTGTAGGAGCAAGGGAAAAAGGCGAGACGTCACTGCACTTGTTAAATTATTAAATGCATGTTACTGTATTTT
Organism: Erythrolamprus reginae; assembly: GCF_031021105.1. NCBI lineage: Eukaryota > Metazoa > Chordata > Lepidosauria > Squamata > Dipsadidae > Erythrolamprus > Erythrolamprus reginae. The sequence goes on along the minus strand of NC_091950.1, from coordinate 403,478,980 downwards.
GTGTGCCATCTGGGGATTTCCCTTGCAGACAAATAGAAAGGCAGAGTTGGACAGTCCTTCAGTTCCAATTTTCCTTCATAGAAACATAGAAGATTGACGGCAGAAAAAGATCTCATGGTCCATCTAGTCTGCCCTTGTACTATTTCCTGTATTTTATCATAGGATGGATATATATTTATCCCAGGCATGTTTAAATTCAGTTACTGTGGATTTACCAACCACATCTGCTGGAAGTTTGTTCCAAGGATCTACTACTCTTTCAGTAAAATAATATTTTCTCACGTTACTTCTAATCTTTCCCCCAACTAACCTCAGATTGTGCTCCCTTGTTCTTGTGTTCACTTTCCTATTAAAAACACTTTCCTCCTGAAACTTATTTAACCCTTTAACATATTTAAATGTTTCGATCATGTCCCCCTTTTCCTTCTGTCCTCCAGACTATACGGATTGAGTTCTTTCTGTCCATGTTTTATAGTAAGTTATATAGAAACATAGAAACGTAGAAGAAGGTGGTTGAATAATCAAGTGGAAATAGAATTTTATAAAACTTGGCAAAAGGTTTATTGTTGGTGGAACAAAAGGAGTGTTTAAAGACGTTGAAGTATAGAGTTTAATAGTTAAATTTATTAGATATAGAATAGATTATATAAAGATATTTTACAGAAATGTATACTTTTCTGAATTGATCTAAACCAGTGTTTTTCAACCAGTGTGCCGTGGCACACTAGTGTGCCGCGAGACATGGTCAGGTGTGCCGTGAAGCTCAGAGAGAAAGAAAGCAAGAGAGAGAGAAAGCTAGAGAGAAAGAAAGCAAGAGAGAGAGAAAAAGAAAGCAAGAGAGAGAAAGAGCGAGAGAGAGAAAGAACAAGAGAGAAAGAAAGCAAGAGAGGGAGAAAGAGAAGAGAAAGAGAGAGAGAAAGAGAGGGAGGGAAGGAGAGAGAGAGAAAGACATAGAGGGATGTAGGGAGGGAGAGAAAGAGAGCAAAAAAGAGAGGAAGGAAGGAAGAGAAAGAAAGAGGGATGGAGAGAGAGAAAGAGGAAGGACGGGAGAGAAAGATGGAGGGAGAAAGAAATAGAGCGAAGGGGAGGAAGAGAGAGAAAGAATTTTTTTGTCCAAACTTTTTTTAGCTGCCCCCCCCCCTCAATATGCCCCAGGGTTTCGTAAATGTAAAAAATGTGCCGCGGCTCAAAAAAGGTTGAAAATCACTGATCTAAACTATAATTAATTTTTCCTTTCTGTACTAAGATGACTTCAATACTGAGCGGAGCAATTGTAGCTCCCTTTTTTGTTATGTGTTATGTTTTGTCTATTTTATGTTAGTCTGTCTTGTTATGTTTTTTTATTTTGAAAACAATAAAAATATTTCTTTAAAAAAATTAAAAAAAGAAACGTAGAAGACTGATGACAGAAAAAGACCTTGTGGTCCATCTAGTCTGCCCTTATACTATTTCCTGTATTTTATCTTAGGATGGATATATGTTTACCCCAGGCAAGTTTACATTCAGTTACTGTGGATTTACTAACCACGTCTTGTGGAAGTTTGTTACAAGCATCTACTACTCTTATAGTATAGTTATACTCTACTCTAAGAGTATAACTATACTCTTATACTTGAGCATAGTTATACTCAAGAAGGATATATTGATGCAAAAAAGGAAAAGGTGCAAAAAAGGGCATTAAGAACGATCAAGGAAATGGAGCACTTCTCTTATGAAACCAGGTTGCAATGCCTTGGTCCCTTCAGCCTTGAAACATGGCGTTTAAGAGGTGACTTGATTGATGTGTATAAAATCATGCATGGGATAGAAAGTGGATAGAGAAAAATTCTTTTCTCTATCACACAATACTAGGACAAGGGGGCACTCCCTAAAGCTCATAGGTAAGAAAGCGAGGACAAATAAATTGAAATATTTCTTCACCCAGAGTGTAACTGGTTTATGGAATTCACTTCCAGAAGAGGTTGTGACAGCTGTCAGCCTTGATAGTTCAAAGCAGGATTAGACAGATTCATGAATGCCAAGTGTATCGGTGGTATTGAAACAGATGTCCAAGTGCCGCCTCTATGTTGGTTAAGGCAGGTTAGATTCCCTTGGTACCATTTATTGGGGGTCGGGGAAAGGGAGGGTCTTGCCTTCTCTTTCTGTTCAAGATCCCCATGGACAATTGGTGGGCCACTGTGTGACACAGAATACTGGACTCGATGGGCTTTGGCCTGATTCAGCATGGCTCTACTTAGGTTCTTTTATTTATTTTATTTATTGGATTTGTATGCCGCCCCTCTCCGTAGACTCGGGGCGGCTAACAGCAGTAATAAAAACAATGTCTTATGTTCTTATAGTACAATACAAGATACAGCCGCATGATTCTTGACTGTTTGCTGTCTAGCCTCGAAAGGAAGCCCTGTACGTCTTCAGACAGTTATTTGCATTGTCGATCAACTCTTACCATTAGAATAAGAATTTCTCCTAACGTTGAGCCAAACTCTGTTCCCTGTAATTTGCCTTTAATTGCTTCTAGCCCTACCCTCCGGCGAAACAAAAAACAAGCCTGAACAATACCGGAATAATTACTAGCATGCTTTTTTTCCATTTTTCCATTCGTTCACTGTCCTGCAAATTCACCCCATCTTCATTCTGCTCTTTTTCTGAATTCTGGATTAAAAAGAACACCCAGCATTCATTTCCATTTACAGATCCCTAAGATGCAATGGGGAGTTTATTTTATGTATGTAATAAACTTCAATAGGCAATAGTTCCCTTTGACCCATCTGCAGTTTTTTCTCTATCCTTTTGTTATGGATCTGCTGGTATCCATTAATAAAAGATTTCAAAAAAGTTATTTTCCTGCAAGCCTATGTGATGGTACCAAAGTTTTGTTTTAATAAAACAAAAAAGTTTCTTTCAACATATAAATAACAAGAAAATAATCAAGGAAACAGTTGGTTCACTAAAGAGAAAAGAGGGCAAGGAAGTAACAGGCAACAGAAAGAAAGCAGAGCTGCTTATTTATTTTATTTTATTTTATTTTATTTTATTTTATTTATTGGATTTGTATGCCGCCCCTCTCCGGAGACTCATGCTTAACTCATTCTTTGCATCAGTCTTCACATAAAAGAAATTATAACCCAACCTACCAGAAATATAACTGCAAAAAACAGACTAGAAACCAAAGTTAAATAAGCAAAAAACCTGCAAGACACCTGACTGAACTTGATGAATACAAATCACCAGGACCAGATGGATTATACCCTAGATCAGTGCTTCCCAACCTTGGCGACTTGAAGATATTTGGACTTCAACTCCCAGAATTCCCCAGGCAGCGAATGCTGGCTGGGGAGTTCTGGGAGTTGAAGTCCAGATATCTTCAAGTTGCCAAGGTTGGGAAACACTGCCCTAGAGTACTAAAGGAGCTGGCAGATGTCATCTCAGAACCACTGCACCACATTTTTCAAAAATCCTAGAAAGCTTAGAACTACGGCGCCTAAAACCCGATTTAAGTATTGCCCACAAGATCATATGCTGCAACGTCCTACCAGTCAATGACTACTTCAGCTTCAACCGCAACAACACAAGAGCACGCAACAGATTAAAACTTAATATTAACCGCTACAAACTTGACTGTAAAAAATATGACTTTAACAATCGAGTTGTTGAAGCGTGGAACTCATTACTGGACTCAATAGTATCAACCCCTAACCCCCAACATTTCTCCCTTAGACTATCCACGATTGACCTCTCCAGGTTCCTAAGAGGCCAGTAAGGGGCGTACATAAGTGCACCGGTGTGCCTTTCGTCCCCTGTCCAATTGTCTTCCTTTCTCTTGCTTTTCATATATATTTTCTTCCTTTCATATATCCTCTCCTATAAGTTCACCTTTACCCTTATATATATTACTACATGTCTATTTTTCTTCCTATGTATTTATGTATTGGACAAATGAATAAATAAATAAAATAAATAAATTATACCCTAGATCAGTGTTTCCCAACCTTGGCGACTTGAAGATATTTGGACTTCAACTTCCAGAATTCCCCAGCCAGCAAATGCTGGCTGGGGAATTCTGGGAGTTGAAGTCCAGATATCTTCAAGTTGCCAAGGTTGGGAAACACTGCCCTAGAGTACTAAAGGAGCTGGCAGATGTCATCTCAGAACCACTGCACCACATTTTTCAAAAATCCTGGAATATCAGGGAACTACCAGAGGACTGGAAAAGAGCTGATGTGGTTCCCATTTTCCAAAAAGGAGGAGGGGGAAGCGACCCTGCAGACTAATTAGCCTAACATCAATACCTGGCACGATACTGGAAAAGATAATAAAAAAACAGATCTGTCAACATCTAGAAACAAATAAAGTAATAACTAGCAGCCAGCACAGGTTTGTTTAAACAGATCATGCCAAACCAATCTCATTTCATTCTTCAACTCTGTGACTAAACTACACTGCTCAAAAAAATAAAGGGAACACTCAAATAACACATCCTAGATCTGAATGAATGAAATATTTGCATGGAATACTTTGTTCGGTACGAAGTTGAATGTGCTGACAACAAAATGAAATTGATTGTCAATCAGTGTTGCTTCCTAAGTGGAGAGTTTGATTTCACCGAAGTTTGATTTACTGGGAGTTATATTCTGTTGTTTAAATGTTCCCTTTATTTATTTTTTTTAGCAGTACAGTAGACTAGCGAAACACTGTGGACGTTAAATACCTAGACTTCAGCAAAGCATTCGACAAAGTAGATCATAACCTACTTCTTCATAAACTAGAGAAAAGTGGGATAGGCAACCTCACACCAGATAGATCTACAATTGGATGGCAAACTGTATTCAACAAGTAGTCTTTAATAGGTCTAAGTCCATATTGAGAGCAGTAAGCAGTTGGGTACCACAAGGCTCTTAGGCCCAATACTTTTCAATTTCTTTATCTTTATAAATGACTTAGATGACTTGGATGGATGGACAGACAGACAGACAGACAGATATAAGATGGAGTGGCTGTGGGTTTTGCCTCCCAAGGACAATTCTATTTGTCCATCTATCATCCTGGGGGGATCATTGACCCCCTCAGAGAGGGTCCGCAACTTGGGCGTCCTCCTCGATCCACAGCTCACATTAGAGAAACATCTTTCAGCTGTGGCGAGGGGGGCGTTTGCCCAGGTTCGCCTGGTGCACCAGTTGAGGTCCTATTTGGACTGGGAGTCACTGCTCACAGTCCCTCATGCCCTCATCACCTCGAGGCTCGACTACTGTAATGCTCTCTACATGGGGCTACCTTTGAAAAGTGTTCGGAAACTTCAGATCGTGCAGAATGCAGCTGCGAGAGCAATCATGGGCTTTCCCAAATATGCCCATGTTAGACCAACACTCCGCAGTCTGCATTGGTTGCTGATCAGTTTCCGGTCACAATTCAAAGTGTTGGTTATGACCTATAAAGCCCTTCATGGCACCGGACCAGATTATCTCAGGGACCGCCTTCTGCTGCACGAATCCCAGCGACCAGTTAGGTCCCACAGAGTGGGCCTTCTCCGGGTCCCATCAACTAAACAATGTCATTTGGCGGGACCCAGGGGAACAGCCTTCTTTGTGGTAGCCCCAGCCCTCTGGAACCAACTCCCCCCAGAGATTAGAATTGCCCCCCACCCTCCTTGCCTTTCGTAAGCTTCTTAAAACCAACCTCTGCCACCAGGCATGGGGAACTGAGATATTCTTTCCCCCTAGGCCTTTACAATTTTATGCATGGTATGTTTGTATGTATGTTTGGTTTTTATAATAATGGGTTTTTTAGTTGTTTTAGTATTGGATTGTTACATGCTGTTTTTATTATTGTTGTTAGCCGCCCTGAGTCTGCAGAGAGGGACAGCATACAAATCCAATAAATAAATTAAATAAATAAATAAATCAGGTGAAAGTGGATACTCCAGCATTATTATTGTCCTCACCAAGATCATTACATCATGGTCCTTGACTCCCACCTAGTGGCCCTGCGGCTGCTGCAAAACCAACTTTTCTTAAGTAATGAAAGAAGAACGTACCAATACTGACGGGAACATATAAATTCCAACATTTTATTTTATCAAGGATTATGAAGCAGAATAGAACAGGTCAACAAGGGCAAATAAAAAGAAGAAAACTGCAAAATATTGAAACCAACCAAAGATCAAATTAAATTGCTTGAGATATTAAAACTAACATCTTCCTTTTTGTTTTCTTCCAACCACAGAAAGGAAGCAGTGATTTAACCCAAAGAACTATAAAATCCTGTAAAGTGACGTGGTTTAAACTGACTTAAAGTTGGCATCCTTCCAGTTACAGCTGTCATCAAAAAGCTGCCCAGGATAGCTTAAAAGTCCTATTTGCTAGACTGGTCATCTCATACTGGATGCCCTGGAATTCCGTGACAGTAGAAACTTTTCACAGCAATGGCTCAGAAATGATGGGAGCTAGGTCTCAATACACTTGGAGCACTTGTGGTGAAATAAGAAAGCAAAAACCAGCTTAATGCAGAAAACCTCTGAAAAACAGGCTGACCCCGGGTTAGGAAGGTAGAAAAACTATTGATGGTTTTTGACCGCTGGAGAAGATTCTTGAGAATACCATGGACAGCCAAGAAAACAACAACACACAAATGAATCCAGAGTTCTCATTTGAGGCACAAAGGACAGAGTCACACTATCATACTTCATGTAAAATAATGCACTTGGGGAAAAGGAATCCTCAATCTGAGTATTGCATTGGCAGTTCTGTGTTAGCAAAAACTTCAGAAGAGAAGGATTTAGGGGTAGCGATTTCTGACAGTCTCAAAATGGGTGAGCAGTGTGGTCGGGCGGTAGGAAAAGCAAGTAGGATGCTTGGCTGCATAGCTAGAGGTACAACAAGCAGGAAGAGGGAGATTGTAATCCCCTTATATAGAGCGCTGGTGAGACCACATTTGGAGTACTGTGTTCAGTTCTGGAGACCTCACCTACAAAAAGATATTGACAAAATTGAACGGGTCCAAAGACGGGCTACAAGAATGGTGAAAGGTCTTAAGCATAAAACGTATCAGGAAAGACTGAATGAACTCAATCTGTATAATCTGGAGGACAGAAGGAAAAGGGGGGGACATGATCGAAACATTTAAATATATTAAAGGGTTAAATAAGGTCCAGGAGGGAAGTGTTTTTAGTAGGAAAGTGAACACAAGAACAAGGGGACACAATCTGAAGTTAGTTGGGGGAATGATCAAAAGCAACAGGAGAAAATATTATTTTACTGAAAGAGTAGTAGATCCTTGGAACAAACTTCCAGCAGACGTGGTTGGTAAATCCACAGTAACTGAATTTAAACATGCCTGGGATAAACATATATCCATTGTAAGATAAAATACAGGAAATAGTATAAGGGCAGACTAGATGGACCATGAGGTCTTTTTCTGCCATCAGTCTTCTTTGTTTCTATGTTTCTATACTTTATGCAAATATCTTTTCCCTTGAGGAGTCCACAATGGTGGAAAAGGTAGAAGGAAGAAGAGAACGGGACGACCATCAGCAAAATGTTAAGACTCAGTTATAGTGGCAATGGATGCCTCATTGGAAGATCTAGAAGATGAGGTTAAGCACATCGGGAGGGGTGGAAATCTATCCACGTGGTTGCTAAGAATCAACACTAACTTGATAATAATCATCAAAGCACATCATCAGAGTCACCAGCCCTTTGCCATTAGCAGTTGGCTTTTCATCATTACTTAGGTTCTGCTTCCCTCTGCTGTTAGCAATCTGGAACTGCAGCTTAAATTTTAGAATTGAATAGAACAGAACAGAATTTACTTAGTTGTTAGTTGGAGGAAAGGTCAAAAGCAACATGAGAAAATATTATTTTACTGAAAGAGTAGTAGATCCTTGAAACAAACTTCCAGCAGACATGGTTGGTAAATCCACAGTAACTGAATATAAACATGTCTGGGATAAACATATATCCATCCTAAGATAAAATACAGAAAATAGTATAAGGGCAGACTAGATGGACCATGAGGTCTTTTTCTGCCGCCAGTCTTCTATGTTTCTTTGTTACTAAAGCTGCACTACTATTAATCTTATCATCGTTCCCATCACTCATTTGTATGCGGCTCCAAGTCTTCGGAGAGGGGCGGCATACAAATCTTAATAATAATAATAATAATAATAATAATAATAATAATAATAATAATAATAATAATAATAATAATAATAGCAGCACAGATGATCCACTGGAACTTGTGCTGGAACTACCATTTACCAGTGGCAAAGAACTGGTGGGATCATAAGCCCAAAAAAGTGGTTGAAAATGAGCAAGCAAAACTACTATGGGACTTCCAACTTCAGACTGACCGAATTCTGAAGCATAACACACCAGACATCCTGATTGTGAAGAAAAAGAAAGTATGGATCATTGAAATCGCAATCCCAGGGGACAGCAGAATTGAGGAGAAGCAGCTAGAGAAATTAGTGAAATACGAAGATCTAAAAATCGAGCTGCAACGACTCTGGCATAAGCCAGTGAAAGTGATCCCAGTGGTACTTGGCACGCTGGGCGCAGTGCCAAAGGATCTTAGCGGACATTTGAAAACCATCAGAATTGACAAAATCTCCATCTGTCAATTGCAAAAGCCGCTTTACTGGGATTGGCAAACATAATTCGCCGCTACATCACGCAGTCCTAGGTGCTTGGGAAGCGCCCGACTGGTGATGAAATACGAAATCCAGCATAGTGATCTCGTTTGCTGTGTTGTATTGACATAATAATAATAGTAATAGTAATAGTAATAGTAATAGTAATAATAATAATCTCCTCCCACAAATGACTGTTGCTTGTATCCTTACAATTTGTACTGACTAGTTCCTAATATGATTGAACTGTTTATTTCTACCCGGAGTATCATTAAGTGTTGTACCTTATAATTCTTGAAAAAGATGGCAGGGAAATCCCAGAATTGGCAATAATAGGGCCAATTCATAAGGCAACGAAGACCTGGCTTTGCTGGCAGGCCTGGGAGGCCATGAACTAACAACTAACATGGCCAAATTGTATGAATTGTATGTATGCATCTGATCATGACTGTTTTAATTAATGGGCTCTTTTTTATTACAGAGTTTTATAGTTTTAGATATTATATTCGACTTCTTTTTATTGTTCTGTATCTATTTGCATTTATATTATTATTATTATTATTATTATTATTATTATTATTATTATTATTATTATTATTATTATTATTATTATTGTAAGCCGCCCTGAGTCCTTTGAGATTGGGTGGCATAGAAGTCGAATAAATGAATGGATGGATGGATGGATGGATGGATGGATGGATGGATGGATGGATGAATGAATGTTGGCTGGGTTCATTAAGGTTTTATACTGTTTCTATACTGTTTTTATATATTGTTTTTATGCTGTTTTTATGCATTGTTTATTCATAGCCGCCCAGAGCCGTTCGGGAGTTGGATAGCATACAAAATTGGCAAACAAACAAACAAACAGACGGACAAACAGACAGGGTGCACATTTCATTTTCAAACCACATGCAGACCTACTTTCTTTTTCACCTCCAGGATGCAGTGAGTAAAGAACTCCTTGTTGAAATGTTAGTGGGAGATTTGAAGACGCTGGAGGTCCCGGTGGCCCCGGTAGGCCAGGAATCCCTGTCTCACCAGGATAGCCTCTGGGTCCCGGAGGTCCAAGTTGTCCTAGAATTCAGAGCAAAGAAAGAGTCAGGATTCCTCAGAGCACTGGAAGCGCATTGCCTTTGCTGAGGATTAAGCTGAGCCTTAAGGCATCTGACACAGAGCCTGTTCCTTAATGCAAAAACAAATCTTGTTTGAGATATGTGAAACATTGATAAAGGAAGGACAATATTCTGCCCTGATTAAGGCATGGCCAAGCATGATTCATCTCCCAACCCCCAGTCTATCAATCCCATTCCTCCCAATGCTGGATTATCAAGCATAAATATTTTGCACGCCAATTCTAGACATTGGTGGAGAAAGTCCTGGCTGTCAGCAGGAGACTAGAGCAAGGGAATTGTATTGTGGTGTGGTGTGGTGTGTTGTATTTATGTATGTATGTATGTATGTATGTATGTATGTATGTATGTATGTATGTCAAGTACAGTGATCCCTCGATTTTCGCGGGTTCAAACTTCGCGAAACGGCTATACCACGGTTTTTCAAAAAAATATTAATTAAAAAATAGTCCGCGGTTTTTTTTTCTATACCACGGTTTTTCCCACCCGATGACGTCATACGTCATCACCAAGAGTCACTTCTCTCTCTCTTTCTCTTTCTTTCCTGTCATTCTCTGCTTCAATCATTTTCTCATTTCTCTTTTTTTCTCCCTTTTTCTATCATTTTTTCTCTCTCTCTACCTTCCGCTCTCCCCCCTCTTGCTCTCTCTCTCTTTCTCCCTCTCTCTCTCCCTCTCTGTGAGAACGCCTGCCCCGCCTCTCCTGCAGCCCCCTCGCTGATAGCTGGGACGAAAGCGCTCTCAGCTAAGGGACTGTGAGGGGTGAGGCAGGCATTCTCAAAGCGCTCAGAGCGGCTACCGGCCGAAAGAGGAGGATGAGAAGCCGTAGCCGCCAGCGCTGCTGCAGGAGGACCCGTGTCCCAAGAAAGCCGGTGAGAGGGGTGGATCGGGCGAGCGGGCAGTAGCGGTGGGGGGGGGGCGGAGGCGCTGGGGGGGTGGGGGCAGCCAACATTCAAAACAATCTTTGCCGGCCTCCGCACTTTCGTCGCTCCCCGCCCCCAACTTCAAGCCCGGCTCCTTGCGCTGCCTTGAAAAAGGGTGCGTGGGGGTAGTTTTTGGCTGTCCATAGCCAAAAATGGTGTTTTTACTTCCGCGCCGCTATTTCGCGGAAATTCGACTTTCGCGGGCGGTCTTGGAACGCAACCCCCACGAAAATCGAGGGAACACACGCCTCATCATACAAACTTTTTGAGATACAAACCCGGCGTTTAAGATTTTTTTGCCTCTTCTTACAAACTATTTTCACTTTACAAACCCACCGCTGCCGCTGGGATGCCCTGCCTCCGGACTTCCGTTGCCAGCAAAGCAACTGTTTTTGCGCTGCTGGGATTCCCCTGAGGCTCCCCTGCATGGGAAACCTCATCTCTGGACTTCCATGTTTTGTGATGCTGCAGGGGAATCCCAGCAGTGCAAAAACGGGTGCTTCGCTGGCAATGGAAGCATCCTAGTCTTCCATAATACCTCAGCAGTGCCACAGGTTAATAGCGTCCATACCACACTGCATTGAGGCAGTAATTGCTGCAAAAGGGGTCCCAACAATGTGCTGAGTACATATGCATGCTTGTACTTTTCAGAGGTCCGATATTGTTCTATGTACAATCCTTTTTTAATTGATCGCATGTAATATTCTAATTTTCTGAGATGGGGGATTTGGGGTTTTCATGAACTGTACCCCATAATCATCACAATTATGACAAATCATGGTTTGAACTATCTTATCTTGCATGATGTGAGTATCTCCCCTATATTAAGTTTCACCTTTTAAGTTACAATACTAAAATAAATGAATGTTTGCACGATATTCTAATTTTTCGAGTTTCACCTGTAAAGCATGCTACTACTAATGAGAAATTGTTGCCCTTGATGACGCATGTGATGTTCATTAATAAAATGAGGACCTTTGACAAATCACACAAAGAAGTTCTCAAATGGAATAAATGACAGAGACCTGTTCTTAAGTTTTGGAAACAAACTGTTTTAATGACAGTTAAGCCTTGGGATTAAGACGGGTAGCCAAGAAGTAAACTCAGTTCAGCCACCAAGACTGAAGATTGGTATTTGTGCTGGGCTCCAGGTCCCTGTAATCTAAATCACTGTATTGATGGGGACTATGGGAATATGGTTCATCTGGAAGCTGTAAAATTGCCACATAACATGTAGCCCAACTTCAAGTATTATCATGGAATCGGCCAACTTGTCCTCCCATAAGTGTAGCTGCTTCTCTCCCCACTTCACTCACCTGGTGGTCCAGTCGGTCCTCTTTCACCAATCTCTCCCTTTTCCCCCTTGGGCCCTTGCAGTCCTGGTCTCCCACTTGGTCCTGGAAGCCCTAAAAATACAAGCATAAACATTTTGGTATCAAACAACAGGGGTCAATAAGAGGGATGCATTCCAATACTAGGGAAGTAATAATACCACTGCATAATGCCCTGGTCAGACCACACCTGGAGTACTGCATTCAGGAGTCATTGCTCACAGTTGCTCATGCTCTCATCACCTCGAGGTTTGACTACTGTAATGCTCTCTACATGGGGCTACCTTTGAAAAGTGTTCGGAAACTTCAGATTGTGCAGAATGCAGCTGTGAGAGCAATCATGGGCTTCCCCAGGTATGCCCATGTTACACCAACACTCCGCAGTCTGCATTGGTTGCCGATCAGTTTCTGGTCACAATTCAAAGTGTTGGTTATGACCTATAAAGCCCTTCATGGCATCGGACCAGAATATCTCCGGGACCGCCTTCTGCCGCACAAATCCCAGTGACCGGTTAGGTCCCACACAGTTGGCCTTCTCTGGGTCCTGTTGGCGGGACCCAGGGGAAGAGCCTTCTCTGTGGTGGCCCTGACCCTCTGGAACCAGCTCCACACAGAGATCAGAATTGCCCCCACCCTCCTTGCCTTTTGTAAACTCCTTAAAACCCACCTTTGTCGTCAGGCATGGGGGAACTGAGATATTCCTTTCCCCCAGGCCTATACAATTCATGCATGGTATGTTTGTATGTATGTTTAGTTTTAATAAGGGTTTTTAGTCATTTTTAATATTAGATTTGTTTCATGTTGTTTTATTATTGTTGTTAGCCACCCCGAGTCTACGGAGAGGAGCGGCATACAAATCTAATTAATAAATAAATAAATTCTGGTCACCTCACTACAAAATGTATTTATTCATTTGTTTGTTTGTTTTATTCGACTTCTATGCTGCCCAATCCCGAAGGTTTCAGGGCAGCTTACAACAAAAAAGGGACATAGAAACTCTGAAAAAGGTACAGAAGAGAGCAACCAAAATGATTAAGGGACTGGAAACCAAGACATACGAAGAGAGGTTGCTAGAACGGGGCAGGGATAGTCTAGTGAAAAGGAGGAGGAGGAGGGACATGATAGCAATATACGGGTACTTGAGGGGTGCCAGAGAGAGGAAGGAGTCACACTATTATCCAGGGCACCAGAGGGCCAGACCAGGAGCAACGGATGGAAATTAACTAAGGAGAGATTCAACCTGGAAATAAGGAAGAACTTTCTGATGGTGAGGGTGATCAATCTATGGAACAGCCTGCCAACAGAGGTTGTGATCACCCCAATGTTTGACATATTCAAGAAGAAATTAGACTGCCATCTGAATGGGGTGGTGTAGGATTCCTGCTTGAGCAGGGGGTTGGACTAGATGACCAGCAAGGTCCCTTTCAACATTAATAATAATAATGATAATTTATTACATTTGTATGCCGCCCCACTCCGGAGACTCGGAGCGGCTCACAAGAAAGATAGATAGATAGATAGATAGATAGATAGATAGGTAGGTAGGTAGGTAGGTAGGTAGGTAGGTAGACAGAGAGAAAGAGAGAAAGAGAGAAAGAGAGAAAGAGAGAAAGAGAGAAAGAGAGAAAGAGAGAAAGAGAGAAAGAGAGAAAGAGAGAAAGAGAGAAAGAGAGAAAGAGAGATAGATAGAGAAAGAAGGAAGGAAGGAAAGAAAGAAAGAAAAAAAGAAAGAAAAAAGGAAGAAAGAAAGAAAGAAAGGAAGGAAGAAAGAAAGAAAGAAAGAAAGAAAGAAAGAAAGAAAGAAAGAAAGAAAGAAAGAAAGACATTTTTCCCTTTTGGTGCACTGGTTAGAATGCAGTACTGCAGGCTATTTCTGCTGACTGCCAGCAATTCAATCCTGACTGATTCAAAATTGCCCTCCATCCTTTCAAGGTTGCTAAAATGAGGACCAGACCATTGGGGACAATATGCTGACTCTGTAAACCGTTTAGAGATGGCTGTAAAGCATTGTGAAGCAGCATATAAGTCCAAGTGCTATTGCTATGTTTACAAATACTCTAGTTATGTGTCTGTGTGCATCCTTATTACAGTCAAAAAACAGTTGAATGTGAAACAAAATGTAAATACAACTTGCCTAATTAAGCAGTCTAACTATAAAATATTCACTAATAGGAAACCGCTCATAACATAGCAAGAATAATAATTGACACTTTCCTAATTGATTCACAAGCTGCGTTCTTAATTGATAAGCACTGCCAAAAATATAAGCTGCAGCAGGGGTCTCCTTGAAATTTCTGTCACAAAACAAACATTTTTACATATTCAGCATGAGATCTGCCTGCAACTATTTTTAGCATGACCCAGATCAAGTCAAAGACAAGCCTCTTTCTCCCACCACTCTCACAAAATCACAGTGGCTCCAAAAACATATTTGAGTCTGAGAGATAATGGGAGGAGAAATAAAAAGAAAAGCTTGAAAAAGTTGGGTATGTTTGGCATGGAGAAGAAAAGACCAGAAGAAAATAAAGATGACTGTCTTCAAATGTTTGAAAGACTGACATGTGGAAGATGAGACAGACTTTTTCAGAATTCTTCTAGAACAGGGGTCTCCAACTTTGGCAACTTTAAGTCTAACATCTTAACTGAGTTGGAAGGGACCTGGGCAGATCATCTAGTCCAGTGTTTCCCAACCTTGGCAACTTGAAGATATCTGGACTTCAACTCCCAGAATTCCCCAGCCAGCATTCTCTGGCTGGGGAATTCTGGGAGTTGAAGTCCAAATATCTTCAAGTTGCCAAGGTTGGGAGACACTGATCTAGTCCAATCTCCTGCCCAAGCAGTGTTCTGCCTGACTGGCTCGGCAATGCGTAATAGTCCAATGAAAAGAAATCAAACACACACGTGCTCTGCTAATCAGCAAACTTGTATTAGATAAACAAAAATAGCTTACTCAAAAAACAGTTCTTAATGTCCAAAAACAATGCAAGGCTTACTTCAGCCGCACACAAAAAACACAGGGAAAAACAAACAAAGACAACCTGGAATGAGCAAAGACATTTCAGGAGTCCTTTTGAATCTTTGAAGCAAACAGCAAGTCCCAGAGTTTTCACCTCCCACTTGTCTGAAAAAGCTGGGTTGAAAACTCCAACGGCACAGAAACTTCAAAGCAGGAACCACAAAACAACACAGATAAACAGTCACAGTTTGCCTTGGCCTTTGTTCCCCTTTTATCCCTTTAGCCCTCATTAAGGGAACCACACCCAGCCCTGGTGCTCCTATAATGATTTGTAATACTCCTTAAAGCGATCCCTTCTTTGCATAGCTCTTCGGCTACTTAGATCAATATATTGATCTGCAGAAGAATTCAAGGAGGAAAGACTGTCTGAGGGACTGCAGGCCAAATCCCCTGGGCTGTCTGCTGAATCCTGTGTCCCAATGACCTCGTCCTCCTGGCTGTCTGCCACATCTTCCTGGCTGTCTGCCACATCTTCCTGGCTGTCAGCCAGGCTTTCACATTCACTTTGTGCCGCGTCTCTCCCATCTGTGGGAGCAACGGCTGGCCCAGGCCCAAACACAACAAGCAGGAGACCCTACACTTGCCTCTACCTAGGACAGAACTCACAACCTCTTGGTTGTAAGGCAAGAGCTCCCCCTCTAGGCCATGGCAGCTGGCTGGGGAATTCTGGGAGTTGAAGTCCACCAGGCTTAAATTTGCCATGGTTGGAGACCCCTGTTCTAGAAGACAGGACATAGTAGGTTTAAATTTATTTATTTATTTATTTATTTATTTATTTATTTATATGCCGCCCCTCTCTGAGGACTTGGGGTGGCATATAAATCCAATTAATTACCAAAAAAATGTATATGTTGGTTGGACATTGAGAAAAACATTCCTAAAGGTAAGAGATATCCAAAAATGGGCCAACCATTGGAATTATTTTTCCTTTACTTGGAGGTGCTTAAACTGGATTACACAATCCTTAAAGCCACTTCAAATTCTGTGATTCCCAGAGCAAAAAGTAAAGCAAACCTTGCTAATAGCTGGGTGTACAAAGCATGCTTAACCAAGTTACTCATAAATTTTGTATCTCCATTTGCATAGCAACTACCGTATTTTTTGACTATAAGACGCACCGGACTATAAGACACACCTTAGTTTTTGGGGAGGAAAATAAGAAAAAAACTGATTGGCCGGTGGATTGGCCTCCCGGAATATCCCCAATCAGCTGTTCCCGGGGTGAATTTTAGCAACAGGTTCATTGGTTGTGAGCTCTGTGCCTTGCTTTTTTTTTCTGCCTCTGAAACCTCCATTTCAGAGGCTTTTTTTATGAAGCTCCATTTCAGAAGCTTTTGTTGGAGTAATGTTTTGCAGAAGCTAGCCCACCCAGATAGCCAAAGCAGCTAGCCAGTCAGACCAGGATATCAGGAACTGTAATCATGAAGATAAATTGAAGACAAGTACTGCAGAGTTTCTTAGCAAAATATTTACTTCTTTCATAGCAAAATTACTTTATTTGTTTGTTTGTTTGTTTGTTTGTTTGTTTGTTTATTATTTCTGTATGTATGGATGGATGTATGGATGTATGGATGTATGGATGTATGGATGTATGGATGTATGGATGTATGTTGAAAGGGACATTGCAGGTCATGAAATCCAACCCCCTGCTTAAGCAGGAAATCCTACAGCACCCCAGCCAATTGACAATACAATCTCCTCTTGAAAATGTCCAAAGTTGGGGAGTTTACAACCTCCGCTGGTAGGCCATTCCACTGGTTGATCGCTTTGACCATCAGGAAGTTCTTCCTTATTTTTAGGTTGAATCTCTCCTTGGTCAGCTTCTAACCGTTGTTCCTCGTCTGGCCCTATTTACACTGTAGCTATCTCTCTCTAGCAGTTACTATACAAAATACTCATAATTCTCTATCTACTATTCTCAGTTACTCTGCTACAAGTCTTCAGCCACGACATTCTTCAGCCAACACAAGCCACAATAACTCACAATATCTCCAAGCTACAATATCTCTAAGCCATAAGCCAAGCCAAGCCACACCTATGGAAAGGTGCATCATGGTATATACTTTCGTCAACCAATCAGATTACATTACAATCTGTAGATTCTAAGCAGTTTTACATTGTTAAATTCATTACATTGATTACAATTCTTCTCTCTGCAATTTGGAATATTATGTCAGCTGATCCTGACAGCTTTTTTTCTGAAACTCCATTTCAGAGGCTTTTTTCAGCCACTGAAACCTCCATTTGAGATGCTGGGTGGGGCTACATTCAGAGTATAAGATGCACCCAGATTCTCACCCTGGTTTTTTGGAGGGGTGGGGGGGAAGTTACATCTTATACTCCAAAAAATATGGTAACTTTTACTGACGTGATTTTTTTACTTAATAGTTTGGTTGAATGGATGGCGAGCTAACCACGTTGTGTGAACCCAGCAAGCTAAGCACGTTATGTGTTGAATGGATGGCGAGCTAAGCACATTGTGTGAACCCAACCACTTTATAGTTCATTGTATAGTGAGAACTCATAAAATGGATAAATTCCATTATGAGGGTTAAGTACATTGAGCAACTGTGTGTAATTATTTCTCAACCAAGTGTCTTTCAAATGCATTGAAAAAGCATAATACAATTATTGTTAGGAAGTTAAGATATGAAATGAATTACCCGATGCCTGTTCTGAATTACATGCATTCTGAGAAGAATAAGTGAGGCCAATAAATCCCACACAGTCTGTTTCTCCACGGATATAATAGACATTCATTACATACAATAATAGTCAATGATCTCAGGCATAACAAAACTAAAGCAATGCCTGTATGCTATTAATTAATGCTTTGCTATATTAAAAAAAGGTTGCATTTAGAAACATAGAAACATAGAAGATTGATGGCAGAAAAAGACCTCATGGTCCATCTAGTCTGCCCTTATACTATTTCCTGTATTTTATCTTAGGATGGATATATGTTTATCCCAGGCATGTTTAAATAAATAAGATGCTTCTATAGCAAATGATATAAAGCCCTTCATGGCACTGGACCAGATTATCTCAGGGACCGCCTTCTGTTGCACGAATCCCAGCGACCAGTTAGGTCCCACAGAGTGGATCTTCTCCGGGTCCCGTCAACTAAAGAATGTCGCTTGGCGGGACCCAGGGGAAGAGCCTTCTCTGTGGCGGCCCCGGCCCTCTGGAACCAACTCCCCCCAGAGATTAGAATTGCCCCCACCCTCCTTGCCTTTCATAAGCTGCTTAAAACCCACCTCTGCCATCAGGCATGGGGGAATTGAGACCCTCTTCCCCCCCTAGGCCTTTACAATAATATATATATATATATAATATTAATGTGCTTTTAATTATTTCTAACATCAGACTACTATTGTACATTGCTTTATTGTTGCTGTTAGCCGCCCCGAGTCTCTGGAGAGGGGCGGCATACAAATCCAATAAATAAATGAATGAATGAATGAATGAATGAATGAATGAATGAATGAATGAATGAATGAATGAATAAATAAATAAATAAATGCTTTAACTAGTGATTACATTTCTTGGTCAGACTTAATGTTATTTGATTTAAATAATGAACCGCAAGTTCAATGCAGAAAAAAAGACAGAATTGGCCTATGAAGAAATACATGGCGTTTCCCATTTTTATGAAAATCAAATGCCCAGAATGAGAACACGAGGCAATCTGCTCACCAACAGGTCCCATTGGTTTCCTCAGGGTTGTTCCTGGATTAGCTAGTGGAATAGCATCAGGCACCACATCATCATACCAAGTGGCTGTAGTCCTTATCATCGGAAGATCATTGTCTGAAGGTGAAGCTCGTTCCGCAGCCTCAAGTAAAAGGATCTGGGTGGAAAACACAAGGGTAAAAACAAATTGTATACATGAAAGTGATATGGAGACGAGGGTCGCCCGGAAAGTAATGCACCACATTTTTTTCTTCAACAATTATTTATTGAATGCAATGAAACTTACACACAGGAAAGAATGATGTTTCTTCTACACTCCCTATTTTTCCATGTAATCTCTGTCCCATTCTATGGCCTTCCTCCAGCGAGACACCAAGGGAGTGTATATGCTCTGTTGGTACCACTCCTTGTTCTAATGGTCTCACCCTCTGTTCTTCTGTTCTGTTCTTCTAATGGCCTCACCCTCTGTGCCCAGTGACTAACCATACTTCTCTCAAGTGCAGATTTTCCATAAACTGTACATAAATGTTTGTGAATGTTCCTAACAGTTTCTTTCTCTGCAGTGAGAAATTTAACACTTACAGACTCCATTTCAAACAACTACTGCAGCTACGCTACCTGTCTGAAAAAACACAAAATTTACACACGCACTCCTGACTATTCAAATAATGTATATCTAAGGTTTCGCATTCATACCATTATTGTAGGCTGAGAAAAAAAATGTGGTGCATTGCTTTCTGGGCGACGCTCATAAACCTTTTTGAATAGGATATAGTGTTTAAATGAAAATCAGGACCACGAACAGCTCCTAATCTATCCTTGAGGACTGGAGCAGCTGGAATTTCTCTGGAAAAGTATTTTGAGCTATTTGCTCAAGGGATAGAAACATAGAAACATAGAAAACTGACGGCAGAAAAAGACCTCATGGTCCATCTAGTCTGCCCTTATACTATTTCCTGTATTTTATCTTACAATGGATATATGTTTATCCCAGGCATGTTTAAATTCAGTTACTGTGGATTTACCAACCACGTCTGCTGGAAGTTTGTTCCAAGGATCTACTACTCTTTCAGTAAAATAATATTTTCTCATGTTGCCTTTGATCATTCCCCCAACTAACTTCAGATTGTGTCCCCTTGTTCTTGTGTACACTTTCCTATTAAAAACACTTCCCTCCTGGACCTTATTTAACCCTTTAACATATTTAAATGTTTCAATCATGTCCCCCCTTTTCCTTCTGTCCTCCAGACTCTACAGATTGAGTTCATTAAGTCTTTCCTGAAGTTTTATGCTTAAGACCTTCCACCATTCTTGTAGCCCGTCTGTGGACCCGTTCAATTTTGTCAATATCTTTTTGTAGGTGAGGTCTCCAGAACTGAACACAGTACTCCAAATGTGGTCTCAACAGCGCTCTATAGGATGGTGTCCTTCAGAAAACTTTGGATTCCTGGAACACACTACCTATAGGAAGAGCTTCCAGGACAGATGGACTGTGGCTTGCAAAAACTAAGAAGAATGTTTTTGGAAAACATATTGTTGGTGTCATCTGTAGGGCAAGGGAGTCTAGTTCCTAGAACCATATTTAAAACACAAGTCTAAAGTCATTGTATAGTATCTTACATACATTAGGAGATACAGCAGGGAAATTTTAAAATAGCCCACCCAAAGTCCTTTGGGAGTTGGGCAGCATATAAGTCCAACTAAATAAAATGAATTAAAATAAATAAAATAAAAAGGGCATTATTAAAGGGGTCAAATACCTATATGGGGAACAAGCAAGAAAACTTAAAAATCCTAGCATAGGGGAGTTAATATGACATTGAAACAGGGGTGGGTTCCACTTATCTTCACCACCGGTTCACATAAATTTCTCCTTACTTCTGGGTTTCTTTTGCCCATTACTTTTTGCCCTACCCTCTAGTGTCTTAAAGAAGAAGTCAATCCCCAATTCTCTGTGACAGCCTCTCAAGTACTGAATGATAGTTATCATGTCCTCTTCACAGTCCTTCTCTTCTATAGGTTAGACCAGGGGTCCACAAACTTGGCTGGGCTGGATAATTCTGGGAGTTGAAGTCCACAATTCTTAAAGTTGCCAAGTTTGAAGACCTCTGTCTGCACTAGACATATCCAGCTGCCTCAATCATTCATCATGTGATTTAGCCTCCAGACTTCTTATTAAATTAAGTCTGAATCTGTAGGCACATTTATCTACGAGAAAGCATGATTTAATTTACTGGGATTTATTTCTATTAGATGTAGATGCATTTCATCTCATATAGTTGTTAACAGTTGTTTTTTTTATGTGTTTAAATTAAACATGTGCAACAAAAACTCTATTTTCCTTTAAATAAATCAGCACAAGCCTTTCAAGGATATGGGGAGAAGTTATAATTTGGAAGCTGGCAGAGAAAGACAATTATAGTATGAAAAATAGTGCTCATGCAAAAACTATGCAGTCCTTTAGCTGTCAAACAAGGAATCAATCATAACTAGCATTTGTATAATCTTATTTCTTCAGATCCAGGGCACCATAGCCTATGCCCTCCACTGGGATGCATGATATCAACTCAGTTCAGATAACTGCAAGTTTTCAAGGAGCGATCCAAACCTTATATTTGTAACAAGCTATTCATCATCCACCATGGATATTGCTAAAAGACATTGGCAGATAGGACTGAAAAACAAAACAAAAAAAGAAAGCAAAACCCCCAACCCTAGGCTCCAGAGAACCTGGCAAATATATATAGTCCTGGACAGATTATACATTGTGAAATCTAATACTTATTATTTATTTTATTTATTTGTTGGATTTGTATGCCGCCCCTCTCCGGAGACTTAAATATTGGTTGATACTGTATGCACTATATTAAGCCATGTACATCATTTATTTATTTATTTATTTTGTCAAGTTCGTATTGGTGGTATACAAAGATATAACAATATTTATATACATGATACTAGTAAGAGAGAAACATTAGGACAGGGGAAGGAAGGCACTCTGGTGCACTTATGCACACCCCTTACTGACCTCTTAGGAATCGTGTGAGGTCAATAGTGGATAGTCTAAGGGTAAAGTATTGGGGGTTAGCTGATGATACTACAGAGTCAGGTAGTGGGTTCCATGCATTAACTATTTGGTTACTAAAGTCGTATTTCCTGCAGTCGAGTTTAGAGCGGTTTACTTTAAGTTTGTATCTGTTGTGTGCTCGTGTGTTGCTGTGGCTGAAGCTGAAGTAGTTGTTGAGAGGAAGGACGTTGTAGCAGATGATTTTATGGGCTATGCTTAGATTGTGTTTAAGGCGACATAGTTCTAAACTTTCTAAGCCTAGGATTGTAAGTCTAGTTGTGCAGGGTATTCTGTCGTGAGTGGATCTTTGTTTCCAAAGCCACCAACACTTAAAAAGAATGTCCATTCTTTTTAAGTGTTGGTGGCCTTGAAAACAAAGATCCACGATAACCAAAAAGAAGAGAAGATCAACAAAAATGATTAAGGGGCTAGAGGCTAATACACATGAAGAATTGGTCTATGACAGAGCTCAAGCAACCCACGGCTCTGAGCCACATGTGGCTCCTTCATCCCTCTGCTGTGGCTCCCTGTTGCTCAAAATATGCGACACAACTGCCAATGTGCGACAACCACCGACATGCAATTTATTAAGCTTTTTGACTCCTGGTAGGCCAACCATGGATAAATCCAAAGAAAAAAAGGTTTCAGAAGGAAACAGAATCTTTAATTCAAGTATGGGAAGAGTTTTGTGGCTCCCGGTGTTTTCTTTTGTGTGGAAAATGAATCCAAATGGCTCTCTGAGTGTTTAAGGTTGCCGATCCCTGGTCTAGGAAATCTCATGTAAAAGAAAATTCTCTTAAGCTTAGCCAGTGATTCTAGCATCTAGGTTTATTGGGAAATGTAGTGTAGCAGGGAAAGCCGAGTTATTAACACTACTTACTGTGCCATAAAAAATCAAAGGGAATGTACTAGGCAGGAAATGTTGGGAACAACTCAGTGATTGGCTCCTACAGGTACGGTCAGATACTCAGTACCTGTAGCAAAATTTTGATATTTTTTTTCCTTTTCCCCCCTTCTGGGCTCTGGGTATGTTTTTCCTATCACAGTAAATGAGGTTGAATGTGTATAATTTTAGAAGAGCTGAGTGTGTGTGTGTGTGTGTACATACACTTTATATATTTATTATTTATTTTTATTTATTCATTTGTCCAATACACAAATACATAGGAAGAAAAATAGACATGTAGTAATATATATAAGGGTAAAGTGAACTTAGAGGAGAGGATATATGAAAGAAAGAAAATATATATGATAAGTGAGAGAAAGGAAAGACAATTGGACAGGGGACAAAAGGCACACCAGTGCACTTATGTACGCCCCTTACTGGCCTCTTAGGAACCTGGAGAGGTCAATCATGCATAGTCTAAGAGAGAAATGTTGGGGGTTAGGGGTTGACACAATTGAGTACGGCAATGAGTTCCACGCTTCGATAACTCGATTGTTGAAATCATATTTTTTACAGTCAAGTTTGGAGCGGTTCGTATTAAGTTTGAATCTGTTGCGTGCTCTTGTGTTGTTGCGGTTGAAGCTGAAGTAGTCATTGACGGGTAGGACGTTGCAGCATATAGTAGATAATCAGGGGCGGGCTGCTGCCTGGATGGGGGGGAAGCACAGTGGGGTAGCGAAAATGGAGCTCCACCCCAGAACACCCAACTTGCACTGAAAGATGTTGAAACAAAATGCATAAGCCACGCCCACAGTGTGGTAGTAAAAAGTTTGGTAGCCCATCACTGGAATAACTCCTAAAGAGTTGAGGACAAGAGTTGTGCATGAGAAAGAGAATAACTAGAGTGTCGCATTAACCAACCTAACATTTAAAAAATCCTTCCATTTTTGGGTGGTTACAATCGAACTAGAAGCATCTGGACACTACAATAATGGGGGAGAAATAACGAAAGAAGCTTAATTTCTCAGAGCAAATTGGTTGTAAACAAGTTCGTGGGAATGGACTATGAACCCAGATTCCTCCTAGGAATATCTAAGCAAGATGCCCACAAACTTGGTACTGAGATTTCAGGAAGTCTATGGAGAGGGGCGGAATACAAATTTATTTAATTAATTAATTAATTAATTAATTAATTAATGAAAGAAAGAAAGAAAGAAAGAAAGAAAGAAAGAAAGAAAGAAAGTCATTGTCACCTTGACGATAAAGCCTATTTCTAATGTGTTGGTTGGTTGGATTTTAGTTAGTGGCCGATGTAAAGAAAATTTTAGTATTGGTTTGACCCCAGTCTGTATCTCAAATAGCTTTGTTAATAAATTGGAACCTGGAAAAGGGCCAGGGTTTGGACTCTGGTTTACTTCTCGGAAGTTTACTGGGATGCTAACACTGAGATCTGTTAAGATCTGAAGTAGTCCTGTTAGTGACCATCTTCAACAACAACAACACAAGAGCACGTAATAGATACAAACTGTTGTGGCTAGCTCTAGCACAGCTCCTGCCCCAAGGACTGTGGATGTAGGGGAGACATCCTCATGCTGCAGGCCTGTTTTGCCCCCAGTGGAATCTGATGATGAAGGCTCCTCTGACCAAGAAGACATGAGTGACAGGGAGGAGGAGAGTGTGGCAGACAGCTCAGAAGGAGATCAATTATCTAGCTCCTCCTTGGATTCAGAACAAGAGTTAATGATACAGCCACGCATGCGGAGAGCGATGCATAGGCAACAACAACTGAGAGATTATTATCCAAGAAAATGAGGCCACCTGTGGTTGGGTGGGGCTGTGGTGATTAGTGAGGCTGCTATAAATAGCAGCCTGTGGGTTTGGCCATTGTGGAGGATTATCTGATCGTTGTGTTTTGTGACTGCTTTACTGACTTTGAACTTTTGTGTGCTGATTTTTCCCTGCTTTGAAACTAAACCAGAGCCAAGTGTGTTTCACTTTGTGAAAGAAGAAGGACTGTGAATTGCCTCACAGCTGCAAGCTAAGTATCACAGAACTGATAAGGGACTTTTACAAATTATCAGTTTGTTTGGAGACGAGTGCTCTTTGCTATACCAAAAGAGGGCTTAGGTTAAGTGAATTTTCTTTATAAAGAACATTGTTTTGAATTTTCAAACGTGTGTGTGTCTGAAATTTGTACCTGTGAATTTTTGGGAGGACACTACCAGAGAGCCCGACAGAACACAAACTAAATGTAAATCGCTCCCAACTAGACTGCAGAAAATACAACTCCAGCAACAGAGTAATCAATGCTGGAATTCACTACCTGACTCTGTGATTTCTTCCCCTAACCCCAAAATCTTCAAACTTAAATAAACTACAGTTGACGTCTCCCCATTTCTAAGAGGTCTGTAAGGGGCGTGCATAAGCGCACTATTGTGCCTACCGTCTCAGTCCTATTGTCCTATTATCCTTTTTAAAAATCATTACTTTCTAGTTATATTATGTTAATACGAACTACAATTCTATACTTGTTTGACAAATAAATAAATTAAAATAAATTAAAATTAAAATAAGATCAACGGAGTCAGGTAGATGAAGGCTAAAGGCAAGGAGAATGGTTTCCCAAATAATTTACTTACTTTGGCTTCCAAGATATTCAGCCTTTCAGTCATATCTGTGAGCTTTGTGCAATTCATACATTCTAGAAGAAAGAAAAAAAACATCGAGTCTGTTACAACATATGGTTAAAATAAATGAGCAACTCATATTGAGCAGGTTTTAATTTTATTTTAATTACTTGAAATGTACTGTTTGTGCTTAGCTTTTCAATTTTTAAAAAAATAAATAAATCCCTGGGGGGAAATTGTAATGATTTATTAACACAATAACATTTCAAAAACAGTACACATTCCTATGTTGAATGCAAATAAATAGATGATTAGTTTCATGAAAGAAGCAGATGGGTGATCCTTGTAACATTTAAAGAGGGGTCTATCAATCAAGCTGGCCTGGAAACAATAATGATAAAACAATGAGAAATGTTTTAACTCAATTTACTTGCTGGAGAACAAGGATTAGAAAACAGGGTGGCAGAAGATTTGGACTATGGTTCCCATTAGCGCCAAACCAAAAAAAAAGGGCCAATGAATAAGGATTCTAGCTAACAGATGTTCAGAAGTCTTCGGTTGTTTAACTGTGTCCAGAGTAGGGGTGGGGAGAAGCAAATCTCCCTATATATCTGCAATATAATTGCTTGGGAGTTCAGAATACATATTCCATCTCCTCTGTGAAGATTGTTGGATGGAACTACAGAGAGTCCTGAACCAGTGATGGCAACTGGCCTGCATTTATTGTTGTGAGCCACCCCGAGTCTTTGGAGAGGGGTGGCATACAAATCTAATAAAATAATAATTTATTTATTTATTTATTATTTAGATTTGTATGCCGCCCCTCTCCGCAGACTCGGGGCGGCATACATGATATAATAATAATGATAATAATAATAATAATAATAATAATAATAATAATAATAATAATAATAATAATAATAATAATTGTTCTGTCGGCGTGTCTCAACTGCCCTTAATTACAGGGTAATTAGTCCAGGAAGACACACACCACATGATAAAAGGAAAACCCAAAAGTTTTTATAAACAGAAAAACAGAAACAGCTCCCTTTTTAAATGTCAAAGGGATTTTCTGGTACACACAAGGCACAGGTTAAATGCAATCCAATTGCTCACCCAATAACCGGGAAATTGAGTCCAATTCTAAAGTCCAGAGAGTCCACACACACAATCCTGAACAGCAAAACCCACGATCTTGATAAAACAAGGAATCAGATAAACTGCCTCGTGGCAGTTTAGATTAGATTTATTGGATTTATATGCTGCCCCGAGTTTGCGGAGAGGGGCGGCATATAAATCCAATAAATCTAATCCAAACTGCCATGAGGCTAAAACACCAGGCTGTACTTTTATCTGTAGCACTAATTACAGCAGCCCCAGCCAACCACAGGTGGTCTCATTTTCTCTTGTAATAATCCTTCAGTTGTTGTCTCCTATGCATCACTCTACGCATGCGTGGATGTGTCATTAATTCTTGTTCAGAATCCAGGGATGATACAGATGATTGATCTCCTCCTGGGCTGTCTGCCAAACTCCCCTCTTCCCTGTCACTCACGCCTCCTTGGTCAGAGGAGACAGATTCTACTGGAAGCAAAACAGGCCTGCGACATGTGGATGTCTCCCCCACATCCACCTCCACATTCCTTGGGGCAGGAGCTGGGCCAGAGCTAAATAATAATAATAATAATAATAATAATAATAATAATAATAATAATAATAATATTATTTACAATGTTTACAAGATCATAGGACTGTGTTTTACCCATTTATTTATTGATTAAAATTTATATGATTTCCATAGCCAGGGTGGTGCAGTGGTTAGAGTGCAGCACTGCAGGCTACTACAGCCAACTGCTAGCTGTAGTTCAACAGTTCAAATCTCACCACCAGCACATGGTTGATTCAGCCTTCTGTCCTTCCGAGGTGAGTAAAATGAGGACCCAGACTGTTGGGGGCAACATAGTTATTGCTATCTTGTATTCTGAGGCAATTCTGGACAGTTTACGATGCAATAAAACATAGAGGTATCAAAACAATGACAGTGTATATCTATACTGATCTGAATCCTAGATCTGTCAATGGCAAAAGGCCGCTTTACTGGGATCAGCAAACATAATTCGCCACTACATCACACACTGCTAGGTGCTTGGGAAGCGCCCGACTGGTGATGAAATACGAAATCCAGCATAGTGATCTCGTTTGCTGTGTTGTATTGACATAATAATAATAATAATAATAACAACAACAACAACAACAACAGCAATAACAATAACCCATTACTGACCTACCTGAACATTTCACACTGGAAGAAATTAAAGAAAGAGCTTACAAAATCTCTACTGGGGGTAGTCTCCATACATTATCTTTTTTCATTCTTTTGCAAACGTTTCTAAGCATGAGCTGACTCATCTTGCACTTGCAGTGGCTCCATTTAGATTCCAAAACTCCTGGTAGGAAGCCACTAACTTTCCTATTAGGCACAGTCCTTCCAGTTGCATAGACAGCTCTTTTTTTAAATTAAAGATCAGTTGCTACAAACACAAAAACCAATAAAACGCCATTGGAATGTTGGTAGTCTGGGCTGCCTGCTGTTGGAAACAAGTTGTTGTTGTTGTTGTTGTTGTTGTTGTTGTTATTATTATTATTATTATTATTATTATTATTTAGATTTGTATGCCGCCTCTCTCCGCAGACTCGGTGCAGCATACAAAGTTGCTGAACCTGATACCTAATTTTTCAATGCACTTTTAATCAGCTTTTGTCTCTAGGTCAGTGATGGAGAACCTATGGCATGGGTGCCACAGATGGCACATAGAGCGATATCTGCTGGCACGCGAGCTGTTGCCCTAGTTCAGTTCCAACATGCATGTATGTGCCAGCCAGCTGGTTTTTGGCTTTCACAGAGGCTCTGAGAGGACATTTTTGCCATCCAGAGAGCCTCTGTGGGGGTGGGGGAGGGCATTTTTCACCCTCCCATGCAATGTCCCCTCTAATTTTTTTCTGGTGTGGGCGGAAAAGTATAGTGTCTGAGCGGCAGTCCCTTCGGGACTGGGTGGCACTCTTTCCCTCTCACTTTTTCCCTCTTGGCTTCTGGGCAGGTTTGAAAAACTCTGAGTTGATGATGATTTTTAAGTGAGCGATTGCTCACTGCTCAGCTTAGAGGGAACTATGTTCCCATGGCTCCAGTGAAGCTTTTGGAACCTGGGGAGGGCGAAACAGGAGTCTACTGATGTTCGGAAACAGGCCGTTTCCAGCCTCCAGAGGGCCTCCGGGGGTGGGAGAAGCAGTTTTCGTCCTCCCCAGGCATTGAATTATGGGTATGGCCACTCGCACAGGCATGATAGTGCGCAATTACGCTCTTTCGACACCCGAGGAAAAAAAGGTTCGCCACCACTGCTCTAGGTCATAACAACCAATGTGTAAAATAAATTTTAAAATCTATATACTAAAATAAGACACTAGGTGGCAGTACCGCCAAAGCAACATCTTGGAAGGAAGCTAGGAAAAGGAGGGTGGGAAAGGTGAGGGACAGATGGATCTTGTCTCGTTAGAATGTTATTTTAACGACAGTAAAATAGCTTACAATGGAAAGGACTTGTCATACACAACAACCACCAGACCTACATATTGGAAGATATATGGATGGATGGATGGATGGATGGATGGATGGATGGATGGATGGATGGATGGATGGATGGATGGAGGGAGGGAGGAAGGAAGGAAGGAATGGAGTCAGTATTTCAAGTAATGCACTCATAGAAAGCAGAATTCTGAAGCAAGTGCCAGTAAATTCCTCAAAGATCAATTTATTGGATACATCATATTGGCACAACTGGTAAAAACCGACTCTGAAAATTTGTGCGGTTTTCATCTAAATAAACACCAAGTCATCAGTCATATTGTCCAATAGAGGTGCTGGCTGGTTGCTGGGTTACTCCACTCCTCCTCTCCTCAGCTACCTATTGGAATGTCCTTGGTTCCCACAGGAAAACTTTTTGCTTTGATTACAAAACCCCAGCTATCTATTCCCCCCACCACGTCTTCCTCCTTGGGGTAACTGTGAAGCCTCAAAGATGGTTTCAGACAGGTTCACTTCAGGGTTGACAGTATGAATGAATTTGAATCATAGAAACATAGAAGACTGATGGCAGAAAGAGACCTCATGGTCCATCTAGTCTGCCCTTATACTATTTCCTGTATTTTATCTTAGGATGGATATATGTTTATCCCAGGCATGTTTAAATTCAGTTACTGTGGATTTACCAACCACGTCTGCTGGAAGTTTGTTCCAAGGATCTACTACTCTTTCAGTAAAATAATATTTTCTCATGTTGCTTTTGATCTTTCCCCCAACTAACTTCAGATTGTGCCCCCTTGTTCTTGGGTTCACTTTCCTATTAAAAACACTTCCCTCCTGGACCTTATTTAACCCTT
Source organism: Erythrolamprus reginae (assembly GCF_031021105.1). Taxonomy (NCBI): domain Eukaryota; kingdom Metazoa; phylum Chordata; class Lepidosauria; order Squamata; family Dipsadidae; genus Erythrolamprus; species Erythrolamprus reginae. The sequence continues at coordinate 403,449,248 of NC_091950.1, read as the reverse complement.
TAACATATTTAAATGTTTCGATCATGTCCCCCTTTTCCTTCTGTCCTCCAGACTATACAGATTGAGTTCATTAAGTCTTTCCTGATAAGTTTTATGCTTAAGACCTTCCACCATTCTTGTAGCCCGTCTTTGGACCCGTTCAATTTTGTCAATATCTTTTGTAGGTGAGGTCTCCAGAACTGAACACAGTATTCCAAATGTGGTCTCACCAGCGCTCTATACAGCGGGATCACAATCTCCCTCTTCCTGCTTGTTATACCTCTAGCTATGCAGCCAAGCATCCTAATTGCTTTTCCTACTGCCCGACCACACTGCTCACCCATTTTGAGACTGTCAGAAATCACTACTCCTAAATCCTTCTCTTCTGAAGTTTTTGCTAACACAGAACTGCCAATACAATCAATTTGTATTGAATCAATTTACTATGGAAAAAATGCCCCTAGTGCAGTGATGGTAAAACTTTTTTGGTTCATGTGGCAAAAGAGAGTGTGTGTATGTGTATGCTAGCACACACGCACATGCCCACACCGATGCATGCACACAATCCCCCATGTTGTCCATTACACATGTGCACAGTCTGGGATGGTTTAAAACAGTCAAATAGCCAAATGGGAAGTTTATTTTTTCCAAACTTCTGGTTGTCCATTTTTCACCCTCCAGAGGCTTTGGGAAACTTCCCTGAAGCCTCCAGAGAGCGAAAATGGCCTTCCCGAGGTTGAAAATCAGTTGGCCAGTGTGCACATGCGCACTAGATCTAACATAAAGCCACACCTCACATGCCCTCCACTATGGCTTTGCGTGCCACCAGTGGCATGCATGCTATAGATCAGTGACGGCGAACCTTTTTTTCCTCAGGTACCAAAAGAGCTTGCGCACAGTCTATTGCGTATGTGTGAGTGCCCACGCTCATAATTCAATGCTTGGGGATGGCGCAAACAGCTTTCCCCACCCCCGGAGGCTCTCTGGAGGCTGAAAGTCGCCTGTTTACCAACTTCTTGTGGGCCCAGTAGGTTCATGTTTTGCCCTCCCCAGGCTTCAAAGGCTTCCTTGGAGCCAGGAAAGGGTAAAAACGCCCTCCCCCATCCCCCTGGAGGCACTCTGGAAGCCAAAAACGCCCTGCTAGAGCCTCTGTGCAAGCCAAAAATCACCTGGCCAGCACACCTGCACATTGGAGCTGAGCTAAGACAACAGCTTGCATGCCAGCAGATATGGCTCCATGTACCACCTGTGGCACCCATGCCATAGGTTCGCCATCACTGCTATAGATTCACCATCACTGCCCTAATGTATTTAGTGTTAACTCACAATACAATAAGTAAATGTCCACTGCAAAATGGCTCGCTTATTTCACATCAAGAACTACTAAGCTATGGAATAGTTTTCTCCCTAGACTTCTGGATGCGCCATTGCTGGAGGTTTTCAAGAAAACAAAGCTTTTAAGAAGAAGGTAGGATATTCGTTTTTGTTTTGGTTTTTTGTACATGACAAGCTTATAAAATGTTTTACAAAAAAATATTGCCATTCCCTTTGATAGAAATGAATGTTTTAATGGGTACAAACCGATACTGACATACCGCTGAATTCAGGAAATGGCCATTTATTAGAAGCTCAGAAAATGGCTCGTGCTTGAAATAAAACAGATGGCAAACAGCTTGAGCATTGTGGGCTGGCCTCTCTACCTGAAGGGGCTAGCAGTCCCACCCCTCTATTAAATGTTGAGTTTGTTCACATTGTACACTCAATCCAGTTCCTGAATTAATGCATTTTCTCAGTTCAGAAAAATTGAAACTATCAAATACTCAGACCACACCTAGAGTACTGCATTCAGTTTTGGTCACCTCGCTACAAAAAGGACATTGAAACTCTAGAGAAAGTACAGAAAAGAGCAACTAAAATGGTAAAGGGACTGGAAACCAAGACATACAAAGAGAGGTTGCTGGAACTGGGCATGGATAGTTTAGCAAAAAGGAGGGCCAGAGGGGACATGATAGCAGTATACAGATATTTGAGGGGTTGCCACAGAGAGGAAGGGGTCACACTGTTTTCCAGGGTACCAGAGGGCCAGACCAGGAGCAACGGATGGAAACTGACCAAGGAGAGATTAAACTTGGAAATAAGGAAGAACTTCCTGACAATCAGAGGGATCAACCAGTGGAACAGCCTGTCAGCAGAGGTTTGTGAACGCCCCATCACTTGACACATTCAAAAGAAAATTGGACTGCCATCTGGTTGGGGTGGTGTAGGGTTTCCTGCTTGGGCAGGGGTTGGACTTGATGACCTGCAAGGTCCCTTTCAACTCTAATACATAAATAAAAATAAAAACAAAAATAAATAAATATTCCTACCACAACTAAAATTAGTATTAATCTGGTTTACGGTTTTGGTTAATGTTGGAGTGCAGCAGCTCCAAGGTCTTTTCATAGATTTGGATAAATATTGTTGGTAATCCGAGTCTTCCGAGAGGGGCGGCATACAAATCTAATAAATGAATGAATGAATGAATGAATGAATGAACGAACGAACGAATGAACGAACGAACGAACGAACGAACGAACGAACAAACAAACAAACAAACAAACAAACAAACAAACAAACAAACAAACAAATAAATTTTAAAAATGCACTGGTTGCCAATTAGTTTCCGGACACAATTCAAAGTGTTTGTAATGACCTATAAAGCCCTACATGGCATTGGACCAGAATACCTTCGGGACCGTCTTCTGCCGCACGAATCCCAGTGGCCGATTAGGTCCCACAGAATTGGCCTTCCCCGGGTCCCGTCGACTAAACAATGTCATCTGGCGGGACCCATGGAAAGAGCCTTCTCTGTGGCAGCCCTGGCCCTCTGGAATCAACTCCCCCCATGGATTAGAACTGTCCCCACCCTCCTTGCCTTTTGTAAATTGCTGAAAACCCACCTTTGTCACCAGGCATGGGGGAACTGATACATCCCCTTGCTAATAAGGTTTATGTATGGTATGATTGGGTTGTGTGGTTATTTTAATCATAAGGGAACGTAGCACCTTACCGCTACAGTAACAGGCCATCAGTGCTCCCAATGCCTGATTTGTCTTTGTTTGTTTGTTTGTTTGTTTGTTTGTTTGTTTGTTTGTTTGTTTGTTTGTTTGTTGGACTTCTATGCCGCCCAATCCCAAAGGACTCAGGCAGGAAGGCGGAGTAAATCCCGAAGGATTTCTAGGCAGGAAGACACAGTAATAATAATAATAATAATAATAATAATAATAATAATAATAATTTATTGGATTTGTATGCCGCCCCTCTCCGTAGACTCGGGGCGGCTAACACCAATAATAAACACAACATGTACAATCCAATAATTAAAAAACAACTAAAAACCCCTATTATAAAACCAAACATACACACCAACATACCATGCATAACTTGTAATGGCCTAGGGGGAAGAGCTATCTCAACTCCCCCATGCCTGGCAGTATAAATGAGTCTTGAGTAGTTTATGAAAGACAGGGAGGGTGGGGGCAGTTCTAATCTCCTGGGGGAGTTGGTTCCAGAGGGCTGGGGCTGCCACAGAGAAGGCTCTTCCCCTAGGGCCCGCCAAACGACATTGTTTAATCGACGGGACCCGGAGAAGGTCAAATCAAACAAGCTTTATGTTAACGATTATTATCTCATAGGAAGCCTATCTAATAAGCTCCCTGACTGAGTGACGTAAAATCATGGCCTCTCACCAGTAGAAAAACAAGCAATTTGAACAAAAGGTTTAATTCACCCTTTGTCTCCTCTGCTGGTTTTCTACTTGGGAGTTCTTTTTTTAAAATGTTGGCCTGCATTCAAATAAGGTTTCCCCAGACAACAATCTGGCCTTCTCTTCTCTTTCCAGCTGCTTTGTCCTTGTATTGACCATCGGAAAACTCCCCAGTGGAATCTCGGAGAAAGTTCCCATTTTGCTTTCTGAAGCCTTAATAACCAGCCTCAGGCACCAAGAACTGAGGGAGTTCATCCAGAAATTACAGAACCTGCAACTTCTGATTGCTTTCTGCCCAGGCATCCATTATCAATGATGGCAACCACTGCCATTTTTACAAGTGGATGCCTCATGCATCCCAGCGGCTGGTTAGGTCCCGCAGAGTTAACCTTCGCCAGGTCCCATCAGCCAGACAATGTCGACTGACGGGGCCTTAGGGGAAGAACCTTCTGTGTGGTGGCCCCGGCCTGCTGGAACGAACTCCCTCTGGAGATACGTACCATCCCCTCCCTCTTGGTCTTTCGTAAAGCTCTGAAGACCCACCTCTGCCGGCGGGCATGAGATTGTCTCTGGACAATGTTGTAAATGATTGAACTGGGTGAATATGGATGACTGTTTATGGGGTTTTTAGAATCTTTATTAATTTTGTATATTTCCTTTTTTTAAAAAAATATTCAAATATATTGTCTGCATTTACAATGTTGTACACTGGCTTCACTTTGAGAAGGGTGGCATAGAAGTCTAATAAATAAATAAAGTATCCCAACCCCCACCCCAATTTGCAGGAAAGCAGTTAAAAGCATACCACTTTGAGAGAGAGGAAGATAAGAGTCGGCCTTCTCCAGGTCCCATCAGTCAGGTCCCGTCATCCAGGCAATGTCATCTGGCAGAGGCTAGGGGAAGAGCCTTCTCTGTGGTGGCTCCATCCCTTTGGAACCAACTCCCTCTGGAGATTTATACCGCCCCCCTTTCGCAAGGCTCTGAGGATTCATCTTTGCCAACAGGCATGGAGGCCATGAGTATTAAGAATTAACTCTGGCTGATGTTATGAATGGTTAATTTAATTGGATGAATGTGGATGATTGTTTTTCTGTTTAGGAAAATGGGGCTTTAAGCATTTTCAGAATTTTTTTAATGTTAATTTTAATTTAATTTAATTTATTAGATTTGTATGCCGCCCCTCTCTGGAGACTCTGAGTGGCTCACAACAATAACAACAATGTAAACAAATCTAATACATTTAAAAAACATCTAAAAACCCATTATTAAAACCATAGATTTCTACACGGTTTATATTTTTACTTATTTCTGTTGTAGGCCGCCGTGAGTTGGTTGAGAAGGTTGGCATAGATATCTAATTAATTAATTGATTGATTGATTGATTGATTGATTGATTGATTAATCTCTTCTCAGCAGCCCCCCAAATTCATCTCCATGTTTTGCTAAAACCAACGTCCTGTCTTTGTCAGAACTTCCACGCTGGAGCAAATTACTCAAGTTTCTCCTGCAGCCGGCATTGGGTTTCTGCCGAGCCCGCTGGTTTTTGCCATGGCGGCAAAAGATAAGACATCTAGGCCTGAGCCCTTTTATCCCCAGATGTGCCATTGCTTCCTTCACAAAACCCCTCGGTGGTTTCGGGCAGCTCGTCTGCTTAGCAGATGTGCCGCTTCTATGACTCCCAAGGTTTCCCCCTAGAACAAACCTACAGATGTTCACTGAGGTAAAACTGGTCCTAAACAACATATTTCTTCCCTGCGTTGGAAGTAACATCCTTTTGGGTTCAGTTCCAAGTGGGGGAAAAGACACTGGAAACATGGAGACTTCTTTGGAAAGATGGTTTAATGGTGGACAGGATTACATGGTTTGAGGGCTTGGAGAAAAAAAGGTAGGGAGGCAGAGATGTCCTGAGTGTGCCTGGGTTTTATGCCCTCTGTCAGCCTCGCTATGTTTCCTCCTTCAACTACGCTTCAGCTGTCATAAGTAATGGGGGGTGGGGGTTTGTGGTTTTGGGATTTGGGAGGGAAAGTTTTCCGGAGGGGCCTAGTAATTTTCATTTCTTCTGGTGAAGGCCAGGGGAGTATCATTTCTCCTGAGAAGAGGTGATAAAGAGGTCCATTAGTGGCGTGCATTCTATAAGCATGATGCCACGGTGAAGATGCATCCACCTGACAAAGATTTATTTATTTTATTTATTTATTAGATTTGTATTCCGCCCCTCTCCGAAGACTCGGGGCGGCTCACAACAGCAATAAAAAACAGTATAACAATAGAACAAATCTAATAATAAAATATATAAAAACCCCAACAATTAAAAACCATTCAGCACATACACACCAAACGTGAAATATAATAAGCCTGGGGGAGATGTCTTAGTTCCCCCATGCCTGGTGATATAGGTGGGTCTCAAGTAACTTGCGAAAGACAAGGAGGGTTGGGGCCGTTCTAATCTCCAGGGGGAGTTGATTCCAGAGGGCTGGGGCTGCCACAGAGAAGGCTCTTCCCCTGGGGCCCGCCGAACGACATTGTTTGGTCGACGGGACCTGGAGAAGGCCAACTCTGTGAGACCTTATCGGCCGCTGGGATTCGTGCGGTAGAAGGCGGTACCGGAGGTATTCTGGTCCAATGCCATGTAGGGCTTTAAAGGTCATTACCAACACTTTGAATTGTGACCGGAAACTGATCGGCAGCCACTGCAAGCCACGAAGTGTTGTGGAAACGTGGGCGAATCTAGGAAGCCCCACGATAACTCTTGCAGCCGCATTCTGCATGATCTGAAGTTTCCGAACACTTTTCAAAGGCAGCCCCATGGACAATGGGGATTGGTTGTTTCCCAAAGGGGGGTAAGTGGGATACTTTGATATGGGCAACTATCGAGCCTTTTTCCTCAGACTTTGCTTTGCTTCTGATGCATTCACTTCTGATTTAGAGAGGTTTACTTCTGAAGTTCAAAATGGACTCTGAGTTTTACTTTTCTTAAATACTGAGTGGAGCCATCCTGACAGTTGGGTTTTGAATTTGAGCTTGTGTTCTGATTGGTTGTCAGAGTCCCATGGGGCGGAGATGGGCCATTACCAGAGCGGTCAGGTGCTCCACTCCAGTAGTGATTTTCAAGATGTGCACCAGTTGCGGGTCCCTGATGTGCCCACATGCACCCCGTGTGAGATTTGGCTTCTGCGCATGTGCAGTAAATAAAATCTGTTGTAAATACACTCGCGCGCGTGAGATTTTGGCAACTTTCGCCGATTTCTGCGCATGCACGGAAGCTAAAATACCGGCAAAAATGGCTGAAGTCTTGCTCTCAAGCATATCCTCATGCGAGATTTCTCTTGCTGCCAAATCTCACACTGACGGGCGGACATGCGCCCACCAGACACACGCGCACCCCCGACGGTCTCAGAGGGCACACTGAAGACGGCAGTCTTTTGTTGCCATGGGGCCATGCAGGGGCAATTCTGTAAGCTGTCCTGAGTCCCCGGCTTGGTTGAGCCTTGCTGGGTGCCATGTGGGAAGTTCTGTTGCTAGATGGGTAGAGGGCTAATTCTACCTTTGTTGGATCTTGGGTGAGGGCATTTGCCTATGAATAGACCTAGCCATCTCTCTACGTCTTAAATATGCCCATGTCACACCAACACAGTCTGCATTGGTTGCCGATCGGTTTCCGGACACAATTCAAAGTGTTGGTTATGACCTATAAAGCCCTTCATGGCATCGGACCAGAATATCTCCATGAATCCCAGCGACCAGTTAGGTCCCACAGAGTTGGCCTTCTCCGGGTCCCATCGATTAAACAATGTCATTTGGCGGGACCCGGGGAAGAGCCTTCTCTGTGGCGGCCCCGACCCTCTGGAACCAACTCCCCCCAGATATCAGAGTTGCCCCCACCCTCCTTGCCTTTCGTAAGCTCCTTAAAACCCAACTCTGTCATCAGGCATGGGGGAACTGAGATATTCCCTTCCCCCTAGGCTTATAAAATTTATGCATGGTATTTCTGTATGTATGATTGGTTTCTTAAATTGGGGTTTTTTACATTACTTTTAATATTAGATTTGTTCATATTGTCTTTTTACTGTTGTTAGCCGCCCCGCGCCTACGGAGAGGGCGGCATACAAATCTAATTAATAATAAATAAATAAATAAATAAATAAATAAATAAATAAATAAATAAATGAATGAATGAATGAATGAATGAATAAATAAATAAATAAATAAATAAATAAATAAATGCTGACATTTGCTGTGGGCTATTGAGGAGGGTGGGGGACTATTAAGAGTGAGCCTGCTTCCTGCCTAAAAACATGTTTCTCCCTTTCTCATCCAGGAAAATATAATCTGCCTTTTTAATATTTCCTAGCATATTTCATTCTTCTAGGAGAGGGGTGGGTAGAGCGGTGGGCTACTAGCCAGAACGCTAAATTGGGCTCGCTGCCACAGCTCGTAAGTGCTTGCGGGGCCAGCGCGATTTTGCTTCTGCACCTGTGGAGGTAGCAAAATCCTGCACAAAGCCGCAGGTGCGCCCGTGTTTTGGCATCCGTGGAAGCAAAAAACCTCACCGAAACATGAGCACACCTGCGACTCCGTGCGCTATTTTGCTCAGGTTTTGCCTCCCAAGGACAATTCCATCTGTCCGTCCATCACGCTGGGAGGGGAATTATTGACCCCCTCGGAGAGGGTCCGTAACTTGGGAGTCCTCCTCGATCCACCGCTCACATTAGAGAAACATCTTTCAGCTGTGGTGAGGGGGGTGTTTGCCCAGGTTCGCCTGGTGCACCAGTTGCGGCCCTATTTGGACCGGGAGTCACTGCTCACAGTCACTCATGCCCTCATCACCTTGAGGCTCGACTACTGTAATGCTCTCTACATGGGGCTACCTTTGAAGAGTGTTTGGAAATTTCAGATCATGCAGAATGCAGATGCGAGAGCAATCATGGGCTTCCCAAGGTATGCCCATGTTACACCAACACTCTGCAGTCTGCATTGGTTACCGATCAGTTTCCAGTCATAATTCAAAGTGTTGGTCATCACCTATAAAGCCCTTCATGGCACCGGACCAGGGTATCTACGAGACCACCTTCTGCCGCATGAATCCCAGCGACCGGTTAGGTCCCACAGAGTTGGTCTCCTCCGAGTCCTGTCAACTAAACAATGTCGTTTGGTGGGACCCAGAGGAAGAGCCTTCTTTGTGGCGGCTCCGACCCTCTGGAATCAGCTCCCTCCAGAGATTAGAACTTCCCCCACCCTCCTTGCCTTTTGTAAACTCCTTAAAACCCACCTCTGTCGTCAAGCATGGGGGAACTGAAACATCTCCCCCTGCCTATGTAGTTTTCTGTGTATGATATGACTGTATGTATGTTTTTTATATATTGGGGTTTCTTGTTTTTTAGTCTTTTTAAATGTATTATTGTTATTTTAGAGTCTAACTATTAGATTTGTCATTATATATTGTTTTTATCATTGCTGTAAGCTGCCCCGAGTCTACGGAGAGGGGCGGCATACAAATCTGGAGGACAGAAGGAAAAGGGGGGACATGATCGAAACATTTAAATATATTAAAGGGTTAAGGAGGAAAGAAGGAAAGAAGCAAGGAAGGTAGGTTATAATGAGAGGGAAGGAGGATCTGAGGGAAGTTGGAGAGGGGCGGCATACAAATCTAATTAATCATCATCATCATCATCATCATCATCATCAAAATCGCACTGGCCCTGCAAGCACTCATGAACCACGGTAGCGAGCGCAATTTTGCATTCCGGCTAGTAGCCCACCACTGGGTGGATACTAACTTTTTACACCTGGAAACTACTAGGCTCTCTAACCAGCTCCTGCTGGGATCCTGAAATCTATTTTCAGTTCTAAACAGGGACACAATAGCACAACAATGATGAGTGCTTTCAACCCAAGGTATCTTTGAACTCAGTAATTCAATGAAGGGCTGCCTGTCATCAGCACTACAGGACTGTTCCTGGCAGTGGTCTAATCTAGAGAGGCAACAAACTGATTTAAAATATTAAACCAAAATGCTTTTCCCCAATATTTCTACTTCACTGCACAAAAAAAATCTGGAAAGGTTTTCAGAGTTGGATGAGCGGGCAGGGGGAGTTACTATAAATATTCTACTTTTTGTTATCATTTCCTAGCATCATGAAATTATCCAACAGTGAAATGCTGGAAATATACTTAACAGATTGGATCCTTTTTCCATATGTGGTGGCAATGTTGTAAAGCTCAACAACACTAGAAAACAATCCACTGTAGAATGGAACAATTCAGAAAGATGTACTCCTCTTCCCTCCCGAGATATTTTTATTACATTTCATGAAATCATATATGCCTTTAAAATCTACTGGATTGGCATTGTATACATTAATGACTACATGGATTTTATATGCTTTTAAATTGGAAAACAACTTTGATTCCCTCCATCGAAGATATGACTAACCAAACCGTGAGAATATGTTTTGGTGTCTGATATAACTTTGCATTTAGAAAATAAATCTCAGGTAGAATTCAGTTCTGTTTGAAAGTATTTTTTAAGACTGTGATTTTAGATGTGGAATTTTGGAAGGTTGTGGATGCAATGGTTGGTTGGGAAGTTACTTTTTCATCACCAGTCATTAAATAAGGCAGGCATTAAGCGAGTACTACATGTATGCAGTTCAGAAGTGATTTGTTTAAGTGGCATGGTGCAGAAGCTAGCCCACCCAGATAGCCAGAGCAGCTAGCCAGTTTGCCTCTGACCAGGATATCAGGAATTGTAGTCTTGAAGATAATTCCGCAGTCTGCATTGGTTGCCGATCAATTTCCGGTCACAATTCAAAGTGTTGGTTATGACCTATAAAGCCCTTCATGGCATCGGACCAGAATACCTCCGGGACCGCCTTCTGCCGCACGAATCCCAGTGACCGGTTAGGTCCCACAGAGTTGGCCTTCTCCGGGTCCCGTCGACTAAACAATGTCGTTTTGCGGGACCCAGGAGAAGAGCCTTCTCTGTGGCGGCCCCGACCCTCTGGAACCAGCTCCCCCCGGAGATCAGAACTGCCCCCACCCTCCTTGCCTTTCATAAAGTTCTTAAGACCCATCTCTGCTGTCAGGCATGGGGGAACTGACACATTTCCCCCGGGCCTATACAGTTTATACATGGAATGTTTGTGTGCGTGTTTGCTTTTAATAATGGGGTTTTTAGTGTTTTTAAATTATTAGATTTGTTCTTACATTGTTCTTGTTATTGTTGTGAGCCGCCCCGAGTCTACGGAGAGGGGCGGCATACAAATCTAATAAATAAATAAATAAAATAAATAAATAATTGGAGACAAGTACTACAGAGTTTCTTAGGAAAATGTTTACTTCTTTCGTAGTAAACCTACATTAATTATTTACACTGTAGCTATCTCTCTACATAAGTTACTATACAAAATACTCACAATTCTCTATCTAGTATTCTGTTACAATACTTAGCTACAAGTCTTCAGCCACAATATTCTTCAGCCAAAACAAGCCACAATATCTCCAAGCCACAATATCTCTAAACCATAAGCCAAGCCAAGCCACACCAATGCAAAGGTGCATCATGGTATATACATTTGTCAACCAATCAGATTACATTACAATCTGTAGATTCATCATGACTAAGCAGTTTTACATTGTTAAAGTCATTACATTGATCACAGTTCTTCTCTCTGCAATTTGGAATATTACGTCAGCTGATCCTGACAGGGTTTTTTTCTGAAACTCCATTTTAGAGGCTTTTTTCAGCCTCTGAAACCTCCGCTTGAGATGCTGAGTATAAGACGCACCCAGATTTTCACCCTCTTTTTGAGGGGGAAAGGTGCATCTCATACTCCGAAAAATATAGTAACTTTTACTGAGGTGATTTTTTTTTATTTCTCAGCTACAAGTCTTCAGCCACAATATTCATCAACCACCACAAGTCACAATAAGTTGCCACACAATATCTCTAATTCAAAAGCCACACCTATGCAAAGGTGCATCATGGTATATACATTTGTCAACCAATCAGGTTACACTACAATCTGTAGATTCACCATGACTAAGCAATTTTACATTGTTAAAGTCATTACATTGATTACAATTCTTCTTTCTGCAATTTGGAATATTATGTCAGGTATGGCCCTTGTTGTGTCCAGAGGACAGTTAGGCCTTGTACCCGCCCCATATTCCTTGGGCGGGAAAATACTGCAAGGTGATTGGTTGGCTCAGCCTGGCAGCCCGGGATATATATAGCTGCCAGGCACGGCCATGTTGTTGTTGTCTTGTTTCCATTCTGTGAACCTGATCCTGACAGGATTAATAAGAAATAAAATGCACCCTGCATAAATTCAAGCACAATGCCTCTGTTTTCTCAGAAGAAAGATGGCACTGCTTTAATGAGCCGATTTATTTACATAAATACTAAAAGAACCGCATCTTTTTCCAGGATTCCTTGGAACAACTTTGGGGTAGAGGAGTGGATGGGGATGGGCAGAAAGAAGCCTTCTTAATGAAAAGCAGAGCGGTGTTACAGTTAGGAGATCTGAAACACATCTTTCAAATTGTTTTTGAAACATGCAGAGTCCTAATTTTCTTCTGTATACCATTGGGCACAGTGCTGTTCTTTTCAGGTTGTCTGTGAAAGGTGATATAAATTGCCCACAGTGTGGTGCAATACGCTGGGGGGTCTGACCAACTTTAATTTGCCAGAATATTAAATTAGTGCATGCCTTTCTTTACATTTTAAAAGAAACCAGCCGCCACACATATACTGCAAAATGTCAGTTCCAACATTTCCATTTTTAACACGTCAATGTTCTTCTATTCCTTTGTCTGTGTACAGATGGGAAGAAAGTACAGTGATGCCTCTACCTAAGAATGCCTCAACTTACAAACTTTTCTAGATAGTAACCGGGTGTTCAAGAGTTTTTTGCCTGTTCTCAAGAACTGTTTTTTACTTACAAACCCGAGCATCCAAAACTGTAACCGGAAAAGGCAGGGAGAAGCCTCTGTGGGCCCTCTCTAGAAATGTCCTGGGAGGAAACAGGGCCGGAATACGCAGGGAGAAGCATCCAGGGGGCCTCTCTAGGAATCTCCTGGGAGGAAAGAGGGCCGGAAAAGGCAGGGAGAAGCCTCCGTGGGGTCTCTCTAGGAATCTCCTGGGAGGAAAGAGGTCCAGAAAAGGCAGGGAGAAGCCTCTTTGGGGCCTCTTGAGGAATCTCTTGGGAGGAAAGAGGGCCGGAAAAGGTTGGGAGAAGCCTCCATGGGGCCTCTCTAGGAATTTCCTGGGAGGAAAGAGGGCTGGAAAAGGTGGGGAGAAGCCTCCATAGGGCCTCTCTAGGAATCTCCTGGGAGGAAAGAGGGCCGGAAAAGGCAGGGAGAAGCCTCCATGGGGCCTCTCTAGGAATCTCCTGGGAGGAAAGAGGGCTGGAAAAGGTGGGGAGAAGCCTCCATAGGGCCTCTCTAGGAATCTCCTGGGAGGAAAGAGGGCCGGAAAAGGTTGGGAGAAGCCTCCATGGGGCCTCTCTATGAATCTCCTGGGAGGAAAGAGGGCTGGAAAAGGCAGGGAGAAGCCTCCATGGGGCCTCTCGAGGAATCTCCTGGGAGGAAAGAGGGCCGGAAAAGGCAGAGAGAAGCCTCCATGGGACCTCTCTAGGAATCTCCTGGGAGGAAAGAGGGCTGGAAAAGGTGGGGAAAAGCCTCCATGGGGCCTCTCTAGGAATCTCCTGGGAGGAAACAGGGCCTCCACCCTCCCTGTGGTTTCCCCAATCGCACACGTTATTTGCTTTTACATTGATTCCTATGGGAAAAATTGCTTCTTCTTACAAACTTTTCTAAAGAACCTGGTCACGGAACAAATTAAGTTCGTAAGTAGAGGTACCACTGTAGTTGGATTTTTGCTTAGCGAAGAACAAAAGCTTTCTCTCAAAGAGAAAAAGGATTCTTTTCAGAAAAAGAATTTGACCCGGCTCCATGGATTAGAGATGACCCAATAGTAATCTAGCTTCAGACAGAAAAGGAGAAATGGCAGCCAAAACAAGAGTATCTGGTGCTTTGGCAGATTTACCTGATTTTAATCAGGGCCTGATTATTAGTCATCATTGCAATTCTGGTGATCCGTACTTAAAATCTGACATTGGCTTCCCGTCTTTTCTGCATGTGGGTAAAAGCTCCTTCCAAATCAGTCACCTTAACCAGAAAATCCCCGATCTCTTCTACAACTTCTAGCCTAGTGGTTCTCAATCTGGAGGTCGGGACCCCTTTGGGAATCGAACGACTGTTTCACAGGGGTAGTCTAAGACCATGGGAAAATACAAATTTCCCACAGTGTTAGGAACTAAAGCCTCTATTCTGGTGCCTTGGAACATATTTTTTACAATCTGACCAATCAAGCATTTACAGTGGGGGTGTCCCTCTGACCTTCCTGCCAATCAGCTTAAAGCTCTTTTGGGAGAATTGACGCTAGACTTATGGTTGGGGGTCACCACAACATGAGGAACTGTATTAAGAGGTTGCGGCATTAGAAAGATTGAGAACCACTGATATATAGGGACAAAAAATTGCTGGCTGGAAAATTCTGGGAGTCGACGTCCATAGGTCTTAAAGTCACCAAGGGTGAGGAACACTGACTTAGCGCAATGCATCAACCACTTTATTGGATTTTGACTTAAATGTTTGGACCCCCAACTGAACCTGGATTGCTCAGTAAGAAATAATGGCTTAGCTCAGTGATTTTCAACCTTTTTTGAGCCGCGGCACATTTTTTACATTTACGAAACCCTGGGGCACATTGAGCGGGGCGGGGAGGGCTAAAAAAAGTTTGGACAAAAAAATTCTCTCTCTTTCTCCCTTTCGCTCTATTTCTCTCTCCCTCTTTCTCTCCCTTCCTTCCTCTTTCTTTCTCTCTCTCCATCCCTCTTTCTTTCTCTTCCTTCCTTCCTCTTTTTTGCTCTTTCTCTCTCTCTCCCTCCCTACCTCCCTCTATGTCTTTCTCTCTCCTTCCCTCCCTTTTTCTCTCTCTCTCTCTTTCTTTCTTTCTCTCTCTTTCTCTCTCTCTTGCTTTCTTTCTCTTGTTCTCTTTCTCTTGCTTTCTTTCTCTCTCTTGTTCTCTTTCTCGCTCTCTCGCTCTTTCTCTCTCTTGCTTTCTTTCTCTCTCTCTCTTGCTTTCTTTCTCTTTCTCTCTCTCTCTCTTGCTTTCTTTCTCTCTCTGAGCTTCGCGGCACACCTGACAATGTCTCACGGCACACTGGTTGAAAAACACTGGCTTAGCTTAAACCTAAACCCTTTCTCCATCTCAGGATAACTACGGCTAATCCCCATGAACACTGAATTTGGACCTAGAATAGAATATAGAATAACAAAGTTGGAAGGGACTTGGAGGTCTTCTAGTCCAACCCCCTGCTTAGGCAGGAAACCCTACACTACTTCAGACAAATGGTTATCCAACATCTCAAATCATCGCTACAGAGCACTGCACACCAAGACAACCACACACAAGAACAGTTTTTTCCCGAATGCCATCACTCTACTAAACAAATAATTCCCTCAACACTGTCAGACTTTTTACTAAATCTGCACTTCTATTTCTACTAGGTTTTTTTCCTCATCATCCTTTTTCTCCCACTTAGGACTGTATGACTGTAACTTGTTGCTTGTATCCTAAGATTTTTATTAATATTGATTATTTCTTCATTGCTTATTTGACCCCTATGACAATCGTTAAGTGTTGTACCACATGATTCTTGACAAATGTATCTTTTTCTTTTATGTACACTGAGAGCATATGCATCAAGGCAAATTCCTTGTGTGTCCAATAACACTTGGCCAATAAAATTCTATTCTATTCTATTCTTATGGGATACCGAGCCATATCAGAGGGCATATGAGTCGTTGCCATATGTCAGCTGCAGTGTGCTTGCAAATGCTAGCCAGCTGATTTTTGGCCTTATGGAAGGCCATTTCTCCTCTGGAGGCTTCAAGCTGAGTTGGGCTACAAGTCTTCGGATAGGGGCGGCATACAAGTCTAATAAATTATTATTATTATTATTGTTGTTGTTGTTGTTTTATTGTTGTTGTTATTGTTGTTGTTATTTATTTATTTATTTATTTATTTATTTTATTAGATTTGTATGCCGCCCCTCTCCGTAGACTTGGGGCAGCTCACAACAGCAATAAAACAATTTATGACAAATCTGATAATTTAAAATCATTTTAAAAACGCATTATTAAAGCAAACATACACACAAACATACTTGGGAGGATGTCTCAATTCCCCCATGCCTGATGACAGAGGTGGGTTTTAAAGAGTTTACGAAAGGCAAGGAGGGTGGGGGCAGTTCTAATCTCCGGGGGGAGCTGGTTCCAAAGAGCCGGGGCCACCACAGATAAGGCTCTTCCCCTGGGACCCACCAAATGACATTGTTTAGTCGACAGGACCTGGAGAAGGCCAAATCTGTGGGACCTAATCGGTTACTGGCATTCGTGCGGCAGAAGGCGGTCCCGGAGATATTCAGGTCCGATGCCATGAAGGGCTTTATAGGTCAATAACCAACGTTATTATTACTGAGCATGCTCAGAAGCCAAATTGGATGAGAGAACGCGGCTGTGAACGGAGCACGTGCGCAGGTGCAAAACACCCCGATACGAACCAGCAGCAAGGCAAGTAAGAACCCATTTCTGATTGGTACCTTCCTTTAAAAAGCCGGGTTTGAGGTTATGCTACGGTTAGCCATTTGGGGTTGTGGTTACACAATTAGCTGGATGGGCCAGTGAGTGAGTGAAGCAGTGTGAGGTGATCAGTCTGTCTCTCTCAACAAGCTGGGAGGGAATTGAGCACTTCCTTTCTCAGGTTTCCAAGCTTGTAAATGTTTATGTCCCTATGGAAAGGGGAGGGGGATGAGCTGAGTGTTGCCTTGGGAAAGGATGGGGAGGAAGGCCCTTCAGTCAGAATTTTCAGAGCAGTTTTTTCTTAGCACAGAGAGAAATTTTAACCCTTTTTCTTCAAACTGACATATACAGTACTATACACATCCTGGAGGAATCAGTTTCTGGTTAATTTTATTTTCTTAGCTCCTCTAAGGCAAGGGACAGTGATGGGCTCCTACAGGCATGGTCACATACACAGAACCAGTAGAAAAAATTTGAATTTCTTTCTTTCTTTCTTTCTTTCTTTCTTTCTTTCTTTCTTTCTTTCTTTATTAATCAGATTTGTATGCCGCCCCTCTCCGCAGACTCGGGGCGGCTCACAGAAATAATAATACAATGTAAACAAATCCAATATTTAAGTTTAAGTTAATTTAAAACCCCAATTTAAAAACCAATCATACATACTAACATACCATGCATAAATGTTATAAGCCTAGGGGGAGGGAATGTCTCAATTCTCCCATGCCTGACGACAGAGGTGGGTTTCCCTTCTGGGCTCTGGGTATGTTTTTCCTATCGCAGTAAATGAGGTTGAATGTGTATAATTTTAGAAGAGCTGTGCGTTTATGTCTGTGTGTGTGTATATATACAAAACAGTTTATATAATAGATAATGTATATCTACTATATAAAGTCTGGAGGACTGCTAAGTCTTGAGGACAGAAGGAAAGGGGGGGACATGATCAAAACATTTAAATATGTTAAAGGGTTAAATAAGGTAAAATTATGGTTCGATAAAATTGAACGGATCCAAAGACAAGCTACAAAATTGGTGGAAGGTCTTAAGCATAAAACATATCAGGAAAGACACAGTGAACTCAATCTGTAGAGTCTGGAGGATAGAAGGGAAAGGGGAGACATGATCGAAACATTTAAATATGTTAAAGGGGTAAATAATGTTCAAGAGGGAAGTGTTTTAATAGGAAAGTGAACACAAGAATAAAAGGGCACAGTCTGAGGTTAGTTGGGGGAAAGATCAGAAGCAACGTGAGAAAATATTATTTTACTGAAAGAGTAGTAGATGCTTGGAACAAACTTCCAGCAGACGTGGTTAGTAAATCTGCAGTAACTGAATTTAAACATGCCTGGGATAAACATATATCCATCCTAAGATAAAATACAGGAAATAGTATAAGGGCAGATTAAATGGACCATGAGGCTTTTTCTGCCATCAATCTTCTGCCGTCAATCTTTCTATGTTTCTCTTACTGCATTCTAACCACTGCGCCACCATGGCTCCTATGGATGGATACCGATCCCTGTCTAAGCTTTCAATTCATTTTGTTTGTCCCTCTCATTTCTTCTTTTCTTATTAGCGTTGGGAGCGAACATTACCCTGCCTTCCCTGCACAGAGGTTAAACACTACTAACCCAAATAGAAACCAACCATTAATTTGTTAAGCTGCATGGCAGTTTTTAAGGGTGAGGTCCCATGACCCTGCTGGCTTTCTCCATCAGTCATGTTGGTTGTGGCTGTGGCTGTTAAATGTGAATGTGACTTGAGTCTTCCTAACAGCGTCCTTAATCAACTTTGCTTTTCATAAGCCAGCTGTGAAGGTTACAACTGGCGATCGAATGACCCAATGAATGCTGTGATGGCTGCAAATTTGAGATCCTGTCGTAAGTCTTGTTGTCAACACTGCTGAAACTTTGAATGGTTGCTGAATGTGTGGACATTAAGCAAGGAAAGTTGGGCTTTTGAGAATTTCCAGGGGCTTGTTTGGCAGATTCTCTGTAACTTTTGCAAAAGACTCCCTTAGAGAGTCTGTAAATTATTTTTTTAAATAATCTTTATTAAATATTTAAATTAAAGCAAATATACAAAATTTGACTAACAAACATATAAACATACATTGCATATCATAGGCCCACATTCTATCACAACATCATTTTTCTTTTGTACATATTTATAATTAGTTAAGCGTATTTACAATAATTTATTCTTATTCAATTTCATAACTATCTTTTTCTGTGTGCTTAGACTAATTTGCTACATAGAAGATCTATTTGTCAACCGTACTGTTGACTTTTGTTATCAAGCGACCTGTCAATGAGTCCTTTTTTCTGGTTTGTGGATTTATTAAGCTATATAATTTGATTTTGTACGTTTGGAAAAGTATATGTATTACCTTCCATTTCTATAGCTGCTACACCAATATATTATTTAGTGTTCTAGCAATATGGTGTAGTATACCTGTGTTTACATTTCCTATGTGTAGAAGGTGTTGTGGTTAGCTCTGGCCCAGCTCCTGTCCCAAAGACTGTGGATGTGGGGGAGACATCCACATGCCGCAGGCCTGTTTTGCTCCCGGTGGAATTTGCTGATGAAGGCTCCTCTGACCAAGAAGACATGAGTGACAGGGAGGAGGAGAGTGTGGCAGACAGCTCAGAAGGAGATCAATTATCTAGCTCCTCTTTGGATTCAGAACAAGAGTTAATGATACAGCAACGCATGCGGAGAGCAATGCATAGGCAGCAACAACTGAGAGATTATTATCAAAGAAAATGAGGCCACCTGTGGTTGGGTGGGGCTGTGGTAATTAGTGAGGCTGCTATAAATAGCAGCCTGTGGGTTTGGCCATTGTGGAGGATCATCTGATCGTTGTGTTTTGTGACTGCCTTGCTGACTTTGACCTTTGTGCTGATTTTTCCCCGCTTTGAAACTAAACCAGAGCAAAGTGTGTTTCACTTTGTGAAAGAAGAAGGACTGAGAATTGCCTCACAGCTGCAAGCTAAGTATCTCAGAACTGATAAGGAACTTGTACAAATTACCAGTTTGTTTGGATATGAGTGCTCTTTGCTATACAAAAAGAGTGCTTAGTTTATTTGAATTTTCGGTATAAAGAACATTATTTTGAATTTTCAAACATTTGTGTGTCTGAAATTTGTATCTGTGAATTTTCGGGAGGAGTCTACTAGAGAGCTCGACAGAAGAAGGGGTGTTTGAGTTTGAGTTTCCTTTAGTTTTGCATTTATTTTGCATGTATTGTCTTACATATCGGATGTAGAGTACAGTATTTATTTTATTTTTAACTGTGATCCACAGGGAGAAAAACGAGCAGTCAGCAGACTACATTTGGCTATGAAGTTGGCTGCATTGCCACCTTTTAAACATTTGAGAACTGGGGTGACATAATATCAGTCTTCCAATGTTTGAGGGGCTACCATAGAGAAGAGGGGATTGAACTACAGTGATCCCTCGTTTTTCACGGGGAATGCGTTCCAAGACCACTACTTACCAGAGCTTACAAAACTTTTGCCAGACCCATCCTAGAATACAGCTCATCTGTTTGGAACCCATGCCTCATTTCTGACATTAACACCCTGGAAAATGTCCAAAGATACTTTACCAGAAGAGCCCTTCACTCCTCTACCCAAAACAGAATTCCCTGCGAAAATAGACTTACAATCCTGGGTCTTGAAAGCTTAGAACTACAACGTCTTAAACATGATCTTCTGCCGCACGAATCACAGTGACCACTTAGGTCCCACAGAGTTGGCCTTTTCTGGGTCCCATCGACTAAACAATGTCATTTGGCAGGATCCAGGGGAAGAGCCTTCTCTGTGGCGGCCCCGACCCTCTGGAACCAACTCCCCCCAGAGATCAGAATTGCCCCCCCCTCTTCACCTTTCGCAAGCTCCTGAAAACCCATTTCTGTCGTCAGGCATGGGGGAACTGAGATATGCCCTTCCCCCTAGGTCTATACAATTTATGCATGGTATGTTTATGTGTATGTTTGGTTGTCTTTTAAATTAGGGTCTTTTAAATTATTTTAAATATTAGATTTGTTATATGATGTTTCACTGTTGTTAGCCGCCCCGAGTCTGCGGAGAGGGGCAGCATACAAATCTAATAAATAAATAAATAAATATTGCCCACAAGATCATATGCTGCAATGTCCTGCCTATCAAAGACTACTTCAGCTTCAATCACAACAACACAAGAGCACACAACAGATTCAAGCTTAATATTAACCGCTCTAAACTTGACTGTAAAAAATACGACTTTAGTAATCGAGTTGTTGAAGCGTGGAACTCATTACCGGATTCCGTAGTATCATCTCCTAAACCCCAACACTTTACCCTTAGACTATCCACGGTTGACCTCTCCAGATTCCTAAGAGGTCAGTAATGGGCGTACATAAGTGCACTAGAGTGCCTTCCGTCCCCTGTCCTATATTTCAAGTGGAGGAAAGATATTTTTTTTATGTATTTAATGAATATTTGGACTTTTAAAACCCACCCTTTGCATTAAACAGTCATTCTATAATGTTTCTCAACTGGAACTACATGTGATATCCTACCAGTTTCTTTAATAGAGTACAGTAGTACTGTAGAAGAATTTTATGAATTTTTAATGGATATAAAATTTTCAATGGGTTTAATGGATTTAAGCCCCCTTTGAAAACATGTGAAGTAGCGAATCTGCAAAAGATGAACCGGCAAGTAGCGAGGGATTACTGTATTCTCCAAGCACCTGAAGGCACAACAAGAAGTAATGGATGAAAGATTATGAAAGAGAGATCCAACTAGAATTAAGGAGAAATTTCCTGAAAGTGAAATTGTGGGTGTTCCACCATTGAAGGTTTTGTCCAGAATGCCATATAGGGTCTCCTGCTCGAGCAGAGGGTTGGACTAAAAGACCTCCAAGATCCCATCTAACCTGGGGTGGATTCTAACTTAACTCGATGCTGGTTTGCTTCCTCCCGCGCCCCATGGGCGCCTGTGTGCTTTGTGT
Source organism: Erythrolamprus reginae (assembly GCF_031021105.1). Taxonomy (NCBI): domain Eukaryota; kingdom Metazoa; phylum Chordata; class Lepidosauria; order Squamata; family Dipsadidae; genus Erythrolamprus; species Erythrolamprus reginae. Next base: position 403,427,881 of record NC_091950.1, on the reverse strand, counting down.
ACACACGCATGCATGGGCAGTGCCAATTTTTTTTAAAAAAAGCTGAAAACAAGATGGCGACAGATGTACAGTGGAAGAAAAATTCAATTTAAAAAAAATTCATTAAAAAAAAAAATCCCAAAGAAAGGATGGCAGTGCCCATGGACCAGCACCAACTGGACCGGTTCCATGATATCATCATGACGTCACCAGTGGGTCGATTACCATTTCGGGCGAACCTGTGCAGACCGGGAGGAATCCAACTCTGCTTCTAAGTCTGTATTTTGTATTCTATTGCAAATCTAGATTCTTGGTCTACCCTTGAATATGCTGTGCTGCCGCTGAGCGGACAACAGCTGTCTGTGGGCAGGGAGCATCCTTTTGTAAAACCTGTAAGTTGTGGACTTTCCATCTCTCCCTGGAGAGCCTGTTCTAAAATATCAAAGAGAGATATTGCGTTACTTACAGACTGAACTTTCTTGTTGAAATATACATTGGTCAACTTTCAGCTGTTTTCAGGGGTCTGGATATAGCCTGCCTTCCCCTACCCGCACCACCCCATGTTCCTTTTCTCCAATCTAATGGCTCAGTGTGCCAGAAGAAGAAGAAGAAGAAGAAGAAGAAGAAGAAGAAGAAGAAGAAGAAGAAGAAGAAGAAGAAGAAGAAGAAGATTATTATTATTATTATTATTATTATTGTTATTATTATTATTATTATGTCAATACAACACAGCAAACGAGATCACTATGCTGGATTTCGTATTTCATCACCAGTCGGGCGCTTCCCAAGCACCTAGGACTGCGTGATGTAGTGGAGAATTATGTTTGCCGATCCCAGTAAAGCGGCCTTTTGCAATTGACAGATGGAGATTTTGTCAATTCTGATGGTTTTCAAATGTCCGCTGAGATCCTTTGGCACTGCGCCCAGCGTGTCAAGTACCACTGGGACCACTTTCACTGGCTTATGCCAAAGTCATTGCAGCTCAATTTTTAGATCTTCGTATTTCACTAATTTCTCTATCTGCTTCTCCTCAATTCTGCTGTCCTCTGGGATTGCGATGTCGATGATCCATACTTTCTTTTTCTCCACAATCAGGATGTCTGGTGTGTTATGTTTCAGAATTCGGTCAGTCGGAAGCAATGTTCCCTCTAATTTTTTTTCGGTGTGGGCGGAAAAGTATAGTGTCTGAGTGGCAGTCCCTTTGGGACTGGGCGGCATAGAAGTATTAATTAATTAATTAATTAATTAATTAATTAATTAATAAAAAAGAAAGAAAGAAAGAAATCCCTTCTTTTTCATTAAAAGAAATTAATAATAAAACAAAACCAAAATCTATTACTATTATTACTATATTCTCCTCTTTTTCCATCCCTGTCTCCTCCCCCCTTATGTGTGTGTGTGTGTGTGTGTGTGTGAACTCTTGAACCATTTCCAATAACAGGTGAGCTATTGGAAATGGTTCAAGAGTTCACACACACACACACACACACACACACACACACACAAACGGCTGGTTTTTTTTTCTTTGTTATTATTTGGGTGTTTTTTACCATATGCTTTAAATCAAGAGTCATTTCTCTCTCTTTCTCATTCTCTCTCCCCCTCTTGCTCTCTCTCTCTTTTTCTCACTTTCTCTGTCCCTCTCTTTCTATCTCTCTCCCCCTCTTGCTCTCTCTTTCTCTGTTTTCTTTCTCTCTCTATTGCTTTCTTTCTCTCTCTCTATCTCTCTTGCTTTCTTTCTCTTCTCTCTCTTGCTATCTCTCTCTCCCCCCCTCTTTCTCTCTCTCTCTCTCACTTCTCCCAAGGCGGTGGCTGCAGCTTCTCCTCCTCCTCCACTTCTGTGCTCCCAGCCAGGGGGCTGCGAGAGAGGGTTTTCTCCATGTGCTTCAGGAATGCCTGCCCCACCCCTCTCACAGCCCCTTCGCTGGGAGCACTTTCCTCCCGAGCTTTCAGCAAGGGGGCTGCAGTAGAGGCAGGGCAGGTGTTCCCGAAGAACTCGGAGAAAGCGCTCTCGCAGCCCCCTTGCTGAAAGAGAGAGAGGGAGATTTTTCTCCCCGCGGGCTGGCAGGGGGATGGGGAGCGCACGCCTGTGGAAAATGGTGCGCGGGGGGTATTTGGGGGTGCACGCCTGCTCACGGGCACAGCTTATGGGGAACGGTGGTCGGAAGTCGGAAGTCCCACAGTAGGTTTGCTTGCTAATTTTCGACCACATTTTCGGGTTTATGATCCCACCAGTTGTTTGCCACTGGAAAATGGTAGTTCTGGCATAAGTTTGACACCCCATGCCAGTCACCAGGAGCGCTGGCGATGACAATAATTCATTGTCAAGGACAGCCCATATTTGAAAATTGTTTCTTACCCTGTATATAAATGCATTAACCTGCGGTAATCTTACGGAAGATCAGGAGGGAGGGGGCAGAACATATCTCCGGAGGGAGTTCGTTCCATAGGGTTGGGGCCACCACAGAGAAGGCTCTTCCCCTAGGCCCTGCCAGTCAACATTGTCTGGCCGACGGGATGTGGAGAAGGTCGACTCTGTGGGACCTAACTGGCCGCTGGGATACATGAGGCAGAAGACATTGATTTATGAATAAATGAACAAACAAACATTTATATGGCTCCCCAACTCACAGTCACTTCAGGCAGCTTACAAAGATAAATGGATAAATAAAATACTGGTAGATTTTCCTCACAAACTAAACACAATTAAGTTTCTAGAATAGCATTCATTGTGACATCACCAGCAGCTTGCTACCCTGTTTCCCTGAAAATAAGACGTACCCCGAAAGTAAGGCAAGTCAGAGGTTTTGCAGAATTTGCTAATATAAGGCAAACCCCCCCCCCCCCGAAAATGTGTAGTGAAGTTTACATACGGTATGGTGGAAAAAACATAGAAACATAGAAACATAGAAGTCTGACGGCAGAAAAAGACCCCAATGGTACAGTACCATTCAAAGCTGTTCATAGCGGTACCATAATAATGTGGCGTCCCCTGCTGGCTCCTTCCATCGCTTTGTACTGTCCAGTACAGCAGACACAGTCTGCTGCTGTCTCACCGCCATTACAGTCTCCACTACAGTGCGTAGACTGTAGTTCCTCTGGTGGCTGGAAGCTGCAATAGTGGGAGTATACTGTTGTACCATATAAGTGCCGTCGTTTGTGTGTCTGGGTGCCATACTGACAGGCAGTGTTCCCTCTAATTTTTTGGGGGGGTGGGCGGAAAAGTATAGTGTCTGAGCGGCAGTCCCTTTGGGACTGGGTGGCACAGAAATAATAAATAAATAAATAAATAAACAAACAAACAAACAAACAAAAAACCCACCCTGTTTTGCCTCAGAGAATTTCAAAATAAAATACTGTACTGTGTGTCTATAACAGTGAGCTCATAATAGGGCAACTCTATCAATATCAAAATGCCACTTAAATAGTTGAGCTAGTTTCAAACTAGATTTTGATTTTCTTTCTCTCTTCCTTACTCCCATTCTTTCTCTTTCTCTTTTCCTTCCTCTCTTTTTTCTATCTGTTTCTCTCTCTTCCTCTCTTCCTCTCTCTCTCCTTCCCTCTCACTCTTTCCCTCTTGGCTTCTGGGCAGGTTTGGAAAACTCTGAGTTGATGATGATTTTTAAGTGAGCGAATGCTCACTGCTCAGCTTAGAGGGAACTATGCTGACAGGTACTGTACCGTAATCAGTCTACTGTATGGTACACTTTCTTTGGGGGTATCAGCTTTTCTGCCTGTGAATTTGTGTTATTTGAGAAATATAAGGAACCCCCCGAAAATAAGACATAGCACAACTTTTGGAGCACAAATTAATATAAGACAGTGTCTTATTGTCAGGGAAACACGGTACTAGTTCGGGCGAACTGGTCTGAAGTGGTCCGAACCCCCCCTCTGGATCCATCTGAAAGGTCTCTGAGCACATTTTAATCTCCTGAATTTCTGACTTTGAGTGAATTTCATTCTAAGCAAAGCCAGATGAGCTGGTCTTTCCTCCACCTCCCAAAAACAAGTTAAAAAGGGGAAACAAAACAATTTTTTAATATACATGCAAATATATTTTTCCTCCCACAGTATTTTTCAAATTTGCTCTCTGTTCTGCAGAAATCTCTCAGGCTGATTTATTTTTCTACACCTGCTCTCTTGCTGGGGGGGGGGGGACTTTATTCCTTTGAAACTCAACACTTTAGTGTCATAGACTACATTTTGGAAATTATTCAACTTCACTTAAACCATGGAGAGCCAAGGAATTGACTAATTCATACAGTGAGTGGTCCAAGCTTGGCAACCTTACGATTTATGGACTTCAATTCCCTGAATTCCCCAGGCAACATGGGGAATCTGAGAGCTAAAGTCCACAAGTCTTATAGTTGCTAGGGTTCATTGTGTCTTCCACTTTTTGCTTAATTAGTTTGTTGCAAAAATTGTCGGATTCAAACGACACTCTAACCTACAAACTTAGCTTGCTGTCTCTTGTGTTCAAACACCGTACAAGACACATTCAATATACCACACTCTGACTTGAGGTGTGATATAGCAATAGGGACCTTTGAATATAGCATTCTGCTCAGTGCAGAAGTCTTATATGCTGCCCCCATTGGGGGGGGGGAGAAGTGGGGGTAGTACCATAAGTTTATGCACTATTTATTGTCCTTCCTTCTCTAGTACCTTACTATGGTCCTTAATTAATTTTAAAATAGGAAATAATTAAATAGTATGTCTTTACACATAAATGCTTTAATCATTTTAATCATTATCTAGAACTGAACTTTTATAGCAATTAAAGAAAATTGAGCTACTTGCCTGATCTGTTATCATACTGAACCGTGTAGGTTCAGTACAAAAATGTTACTGTGCTCCTCAACAAATAATGCTGTCTCTCATTTGTCCTTTTTGTGGCTATTCAAATAATGTGACTTAAGCAACTGAAAAAGAGTCCAAGCATCTATTTGAAAACTTATCTTGATTGATTGATTGGATTTATATGCTGCCTCTCTCCAAGGACTTACCTTGGTTGGTAAGCCACACCCATCCAGTCACATGAGCTTTAAGCCATCCCCAGTCACGATTGTCAAGCCACTCCCACCTGGTCAAATGGCCGACAAGCCACTCCTACCCAGTCACATGACCATCAAGCCACACCCACAAAATAAAAAATTTGTAAAAATTTTGGCAACCCATCACTGTTTATATGGAAAAACCTTGTCTAGCAGCCACAACTGGAACAGGCAACATGGTCATTGTGAAGCAATTGCTAAATGAAAATTTGTAATATTAAGATCTTAATTCAGCCTACCTTTGTTTTACAGACCAGCTAATCATCATAAATGTGAGGACTGGTCATGAAGTTACATTTTCACCACTGTCGTAACAGTCATAACAATCGCTAACTGAAGTTGTCACTAAACAAGGGCTACCTGTAATTCAGAGAGATGGCCGGCCAGCTGTATGACAAAGGGACCCCAGCCTCTTCTTACATCCTTCCACTCGCCTCCAGAAGAAATTTATTGCATAGTTTCACAGCTCTCGCTTTATTACGTTTCTGCTTTTATAAAATTCTGTTGCCTACTCTTTACTAAAACTGCTATATCAATAAAATCTTAAAATTGTGGCAGCTAAAAATCCAATAAAATAAACCAAAATTTTCTAAAAATCCAACAGACTTTCGTAAACTCCTGAAAACCCACCTATATCGCCACGCATGGGGAAACTGACATACCTCCTGGCTGTTTCACTTTATGCTTGATTTGTTTGGATTGTATAATTGTTTCTTAAATAAGGGTTTTAAATATTGTTTTAATATTGGATTTGTATTTTGTATTGTCTGTTGTCAGCCGCTCCGAGTCCCAGGAGAGGGGCAGCGTAAAAATCTAATAAATTATTATTATTATTATTATTATTATTATTATTATTATTATACTCTTCAAACTGATTAAATCCCATTGACCCACTAAATTTCAATCTGAATAGAGCTGGAAGGGATCTTGAAGGTCCTTCTAGTCCAATGATGGACTAGATGGCATTTGGAGCCATACCTGCTGACGCAAGCCATTGCCCTGAGCCAACGTGCATTTGTGTGCCGGCCAGCTGACTTTTGGCTCACACAGAGGCTCTGGGAAGGCATTTGTGGCTTCCAGAGAACCTCCAGGGGGATGAGGAGGGCGTTTTTACCCTCTCCCGGCTCCAGGGAAGACTGGGGAGGGCTAAACATGAGCCTACTGGGCTAGCCAGAAGTTGGAAAACAGGTCGTTTCCAGCCTCCAGAGGGCCTCCGGAGGGCGGGGTAAGCTGTTTTTGCCCTCCTCAGGCATTGAATTATGAGTGTGGGCACTCGTGCATGTATGATAGCACGAAATCGATTTAAACTAAATGTCAACCGCTCCAAACTTGACTGCAAAAAATACAACTTCAGCAATAGAGTGATTAACGCCTGGCATGCCCTACCTGATTCTGTAGTTTCTACTCCTAATCCCAAAACCTTTAGCCTTAGACTATCTACAATTGACCTCTCCCCCTTTCTAAGAGGTCTGTAAGGGGCGTGCACCTCTGTGCCTACCGTCCCTGTCCTATTGTCTTCTTTTGTTACTTTTCATCATTACTTATCTAATGTTTTATTTGTACAAATGGCTTTCTCAACGGGACCCGGAGGAGGACAACTCTGTGTGTTCTTATTGGTCTCTGGGAGGTATATGGCAAGAGGCGGTCCCATAAATAGTCTGGCCCTGAGTCAGGTTGGCCATTACGGCCCTATACCATTTCAGACAAGAGGTTTTTCAATCTCTTCTTAAAACCCCCCAGCAATTGAGCACCCACAACTTCTGAAGGCAAGCTCTTTCAGCGGCTAATTGTTCTCACTGTTAGGAAGTTTATCCACTATTCCACGTTGCTTCTGGTGCTTTGGAAAATAAGTTGGCTCCCTCTTCTTTGTGGCAGCCCCTCAAATACTGGAATAACCGCTGTCATACGTCAACCCAAATCTTCTTTTCTCTAGACTAGATGCCACTTCAGCCCACATCCTAGACCGTCCTTCCCAAAGAAGATTTGTTGGTCTCTATCTTTTTATTCTTTGCTATGCCTGATCGAACTGCAACTTTTGACAAAGCGGCAACTACAGAACTGGTACTGGTACATGGTGGATCACATACATTTTGAAATCATGGAAATAAGATTAAACAACTTTGATGAAAACAAACTGGAGAAGCTGACGGTACGATGGAATAAGGTGAAAGGTTATATGTTGAGTAGAATCTGTGATGCAAATGTGAAAAATAAACTTCAATCACTCTTTCAGTAATAACAAATGCAAAGTAGAGCCAAGGAAATATATATATACAAACTAGTAAATTTTCGAACCCCCCGCAATGGGTGGTGGTGGTGATGGGGGTTTCTTTGTCGGTCAGGTGATGGGCACATGCACTGTGCACTGTTTTATGTTTGTTTTTATGTAATCACATTTATAAAATCAATAAAAATATATTTTTAAAAAAAAGACAAAGCGGCAATCTTGACTTTGCTCCGTGTTGTACTTAGTTACACAGAAGTACCAAGGCTTAACTTTTGACATTCCGCTAATCAGCAAATTCTTTGGCGTTGGACCACAAGTATTAAAACTAATCTGAGGTTAGCATCGTTGTTTTTATTGTCAGTGTACGTTGCTTTGGGTTATGTTATTTTTTAAGAAAAAGAAAGATGTAAAAACAAAAGTTTGTCTTATTGGCTGAGAAACCGAATGACTGGAGTCCCAGACATCTGGAGGTCAGAGTTCAGGAAGGTTTCATTAAACAAACAAGATGAACTTTTTCAAACTGAAAGATTATCTCGCCCACTTGTAGAAACAGAATACGGGGCTCAACTGGAAATTTAGATGAAAAAAAGCAATATGAATCAATCCAGCAAAACAATCCTTATTTTATCCTGTTCCTTTCCCATGACCAATTATATTAAAGTTTTAAAAAATCATGCTACTACTCCTGTATCAACACTCGCATAAATTTGAACAAAGAAGAATCATTCTTTTTTCTCATTCTTATTTTTCTTTGTTTAATAACCTAGAGAGGACTTCCATCTCTCTGGCAGCTGATTTATTTCCTTTCTTCCTTTCACACTGCTGTCAGTTCAAATCCCTGGACCTCTCCCACCAGGCTAATATTTCTGCAAACTTAAGATATATAGGTTTCAGCCAAATGCTGTCTGGAACTTGTTGGTTTTTCAATAAGAGTTTCAAATAAGGGAAAAAATATCCACACACCTGTTTCCCGTGGATTGTTAAAAAGTTCCATCTTTCATTGCACGATCTCTTTCTTATATCAGGAATCTAGATACTTTAGGTGTCCTCTTAATTATTAAAAAAATTGGACCTTCTCAACCAAAAATTTCAAATGTCTAAGGAGCTACTTGGTTTTCCAGATCATGATTGTTTCAAAGGAGCTTTCTTTGTTTTTCCTTTCTTTCTATTTGAACAGGTAAAATCAATAAAATAATTGAATTGATAAAATTGAACGGGTCCAAAGATGGGCTACAAAAATGGTGGAAGGTCTTAAGCATAAAACTTATCAGGAAAGGCTTCATGAACTCAATCTGTATAGACTGGAGGACAGAAGGGAAAGAGGGGACATGATTGAAACATTTAAATATATTAAAGGGTTAAATAAGGTTCAGGAGGGAAGTGTTTTTAATAGGAAAGAAAACACAATAAATATACAATAGACAATCACTAAGGAAATGGCAGTACTAGTTAAAAGTAATGCGATGGGAGAATTTAGAGAAATAAAACAAGCAGCAATAGAAAGCGCTCAGGCAGTAATAGTTTTGGGTTGGAAGGATGTGACAAAATGGACAATGCAAAATTGGTGCAGGTACATGGTGGACCATATTCAATTTGAAATTATGGATAAAAGGATAAATTCGGATATTGAAACTGAATTGGGACAACTAATGGGACGGTGGGACAAGGTAAGACGATATATGATGAGCAGAATCCGAGACCAACCTACAAGAAATAAATTGGAATCACTCTATAATATGTAAATAGATATATTGCTCTTGGGTCAAGTGGATTATATAAGAAACACCCCCAATTTGGTGGTGAGGTATGTGTGTGTGTCTGGGTGGTGGGCACATTCCACTATGCACTGTTTTATGTTGTGTGTATATTAAACTTGTTAAAAATTAATAAAAATATTTTTTTTAAAAGAAAAAGGAAAGTGAACACAAGAACAAGGGGGCACAATCTGAGGTTAGTTGGGGGAAAGATCAGAAGCAACGTGAGAAAATATTATTTTACTGAAAGAGTAGTAGATGCTTGGAACAAACTTCCAGCAGGTGTGTTTAGTAAATCCATAGTAACTGAATTTAAACATGCCTGGTATAAACTGGTTTTGTTTTACTAATTAAGAAGACACCTAAAGTATCTAGATTCCAGATACAAGAAAGAGATCAGGCAATGAAAGATAAACATATATCCATCCTAAAATAAAATACAGGACATAGTGTAAGGGCAGACTAGATGGACCATGAGGTCTTTTTCTACAGTCAATCTTCTATGTTTCTATTTTATTTATCTGTTTTTGAAACATTTGCAGGCCTGTCCTGCAAATTGTTGTGCCTGCCATTCCTTTCTACCTTATGGAGATTCACAGCCATATCTTTTCCAGATACCTTCAGTATCTATCACCAATAAAATATTAGTTATTTGATATCACCTTCCAATCTTACAGGAAGACGTACTTAAGAAGATGTATGTGTTCAGGGAATTTTATCGAAACCATGTGAGTACCCAATTTCCAGTTCTGGTCTAAAGCCAAAACATATAAGCAGAAAATTACAAAAGTGTAAAATGTGACAGTTGGATTTTTAGAGGAGGAAAAAGTCACCCTTGTGCAGATAAGAAACAAGGTTGATTCAGATCCGTATTCTTCCAAGTGTGCTTGGGAGACAAATTTTCAACCTCCCTGACCATCTATGATTGGAAAGTTAAGAGAATTGTAGCCATAACATTGTTTGAAAGCACCACAGGGGAAGTCTACCGTAACAAGAGGTTATTTGAGCAGATTATTATTATTGGTTTCAGTTTCATAAACAACTTTAGATTGGGTACTCTAATCAATCTGTATTAAGGCACATACAGCGATGCTTAAATGTTTGTGAACCATTTTGGATTTTCAATATTTCTGAAGAGTCTAACAATATTGTTGGAGGTATAGCAAGCAGGAAGAGGGAGATTGTACAGAGATTGTACGCTGCCATTTGGGTTCTTTTATGCTCTGTGCATGCACAAAGCATTCGGTACATGCGCAGAGGGTAAAAGAACCCAAATGGCAGCATCCGGGCAGGTAGGTGGAGCTTCACGCTTCCTTTGTGACCAATTCTCCGACGACCGACAGGTGCGAGCAAACCGGGAGCATTTCATCCCTGATTTAAAGTGATGTGCAGATATAGGAAAGCAGGCAGCTTAAGCTATTTAATGTTCTGTCGAGCTCTCTGGTAGAATCCTCCCAAAAAATGCACAGATACAATTTCAGACACACACACACACATTTGAAAATTCAAAACAATGTTCTTTATACCAAAAATGCAAATAAACAGAGCACTCTTTTTGTATAGCAAAGAGCACTTGTCTCCAAACAAATTGGTAATTTGTACAAGTCCCTTATCAGTTCTGTGATACTTAGCTTGCAGCTGTGAGGCAATTCACAGTCCTTCTTCTTTCACAAAGTGAAACACACTTTGCTCTGGGTTAGTTTCAAAGCGGGGAAAAATCAGCACACAAAAGGTCAAAGTCAGTAAAGCAGTCACGAAACACAACGATCAGATAATCCTCCACAATGGCCAAACCAACAGGCTGCTCTTTATAGCAGCCTCACTAATTACCACAGCCCCCCCCCCAACCACAGGTGGCCTCATTTTCTTTGATAATAATCTCTCAGTTGTTGTTGCCTATGCATCGCTCTCCGCATGCGTGGCTGTATCATTAACTCTTGTTCTGAATCTAAGGAGGAGCTAGATAATTGATCTCCTTCTGAGCTGTCTGCCCCACTCTCCTCCTCCCTGTCACTCATGTCTTCTTGGTCAGAGAAGCCTTCATCAGCAGATTCCACCGGGGGGGGGGGGCAAAACAGACCTGCAGCATGTGGATGTCTCCCCCACATCCACAGTCCTTGGGGCAGGAGCAGGGCCAGAGCTAACCATAACATTTAATGACTATACAACAGACAGCAAATTAAAAACAGAATGGTCAATTTCCTCCCTCCCCCCCAAAAAAAGTAGGAGCAGAGTCCATTTTAAAGGGATAGAAAGAAAGATGGTCCACAGGACAAACTACCTGTGGTTTGATTTAAAGTTTACACTCCATTGATTTCAATGGGATATGTTGGTGTAAAGTTACTCAATGGGAATATTGTTGGCTTTACTAAGAACCTGAAAATAGTCGTTTAGTTTTCCATATGCTTATAAAACTCTTGGTTGAGGTGAAATTGAAGAGTTTAGGCTATAGTTTTCATATCTAAAAGAAAATGTAACGTTTTGTCTGTGACTTACAACCACCCACTTAGTGGATCATTCAAAGTTACAAAATGGTACTGGAAAAAAATTGATTTATGACCATTTTTCACCCTTATGACTTGTGCCATTGAGAAGCCAAATCAAAGGGGGAAGCCAGATTCACTTAACAACTGTGTTACTAACTTAACAACCGCCGTGATTCACTTAGCCGTTGTGCCAAGCAATGTTGTAGAAAGGAGCGAAACTAATGCAATAACAGTCTTGCTTAGCAACTGAATTGTGTCTGTAAATCGAAGATTATCAGTAGACACTGCTGCTCTGTTGCCACCCCAGGAAACATTTTCATTTACAGCTATACAACAAATACCCAGGAAGAATATTACACATTTTTTTACATTTCTCTAGAACTGCGTGAGGAGGAAAAATTCGCCCTTGTGCAGGCAAGAAAAAAGGTTGATGCAGATCGGTATTCTTCCAAGTGTGCTAGGGAGACCCCTGATTTAAAGTGATGTGCAGATACAGGAAAGCAGGCAGCTTAAGTTATTTAATGACTATACAACAGGCAGCAAATTAAAAACAGAATGGTCAATTTCCTCCCCCCCCCAAAAAAAATGTAGGAGCAGAGTCCATTTTAGAATAGAATAGAATTTTTATTGGCCAAGTTTGATTGGACACACATGGAATTTGTCTTGGTGCATATGCTCTCAGCGTACAAAAAATAAAATATACATTTGTCAAGAATCATGTGGTACAACACTTAATGATTGTCATAGGGGTCAAATAAGCAATGAAGAAGCAATATTAATAAAAATCTTAGGATATAAGCAACAAGTTACAGTCATACAGTCAACATGGGAGGAAATGGGTGATAGGAATGATGAGAAACAACTAGTAGAATAGAAGTGCAGATTTAGTAGAAAGTCTGACAGTGTTGAGGGAATTATTTGTTTAGTAGAGTGATGGCGTTCGGGGGAAAAAACTGTTCTTGTGTCTAGTTGTCTTGGTGTGCAGTGCTCTGTAGCGACGTTTTGAGGGTAGGAGTTGAAACAATTTGTGTCCAGGGTGTGAGGGGTCAGTAAATATTTTCCCCGCCCTCTTTTTGACTCGTGCAGTATACAGGTCCTCAATGGAAGGCAGGTTGGCAGCAATTGTTTTTTCTGCAGTTCTGATTCTCCTCTGAAGTCTGTGTCGGCCCTGTTGGGTTGCAGCACCAAACCAGACAGTTATAGAGGTGCAGATGACAGACTCAATGATTCCTCTGTAGAACTGTATCAGCAGCTCCTTGGGCAGTTTGAGCTTCCTGAGCTGGCGCAGAAAGAACATTCTTTGTTGTGCTTTTTTGATGATGTTTTTGATGTTAGGTGACCATTTTAGGTCTTGAGATATGGTAAAGGGATAGAAAGGGATAGAAAGAAAGATGGTCCACAGGACAAACCACCTGGGGCTTGATTTAAAGTTCTGCTGATGTCTCAGCCAGCAATTTTCCTTTTCTGTGGGTTATTGTTTTGTGGAAGGGGGTTGCTTTTATAATGGCTGAATGACTATTAGTTCAGTGCTTCGTGCTTATCTATGTGAAGGAGAGCATCTTGCAATGATTAACAATTACTTCAAAGTACAGACAGAATGCCCCCTTTTCAAGAGGGGAGGGGAAAGTACTTCCAAGTGGAAAACAGTTGTAGAGCAAATTTTGGCAAAGGGTGGTTGAGGTGGGAGGAGGGGCGGCTAACGGAGTGACTAAGATAAATTACAATCCTGACATTATTTCTCAAGTTTCAAACAGGAAACTCTGAAATCAGTGAACCCAATGAAAGAACAACTCTTTATAAGAGACACGTTGTGATTTGCTCTGGGTTCTATCTCTTCCCTTTCACCACAAACATCCCAGTGTTTATCTTTCCACCATATTCTCTAACGTAGAATCAGATAACAGCCCCTCCTGCCCTCCCCGCCAAAGGGAAAGAAATTGCTTGCAACATATGATGAAGTACAGCAGTACATGACCTGGTATACATGCAACATGCCTTTAACTTTAACCTGGTTCACATACTTTCAGGTAGAGTCAGGAAAAGCTCCTTACCAGAATCCTGTTGGAGATTGACTACTACCAGTTAATGTTGGAAATGTTAGCATTAGTAAAGGAGGAGCTATACAAAAGAGTTATTAGCTGGGTTCTTAAAACACAATATATCCTATTCTGCCGGGCTCTCTGGTATGAGCCTCCTGAAAATTCAAGGGTACAAATTTCAGATACACACACGTTTGAAAATTCAAAACAATGTTCTTTATCACAAAATTCAAAATAAACTAAGCACTCTTTTTTGTATTGCAAAGAGCACTCGTCCCAAAGCAACCTGGTAGTCTGTACAATTCCCTTAAGCAGGATGCCTGGCTGCATAGCTAGAGGTATAACAAGCAGGAAGAGGGAGATTATGATCCCGCTATATAGAATGCTGGTGAGACCACATTTGGAATACTGTGTTCAGTTCTGGAGACCTCACCTACAAAAAGATATTGACAAAATTGAACGGGTCCAAAGACGGGCTACAAGAATGGTGGAAGGTCTTAAGCATAAAACGTATCAGGAAAGACTTAATGAACTCAATCTGTATAGTCTGGAGGACAGAAGGAAAAGGGGGGACATGATCGAAACATTTAAATATATTAAAGGGTTAAATAAGGTCCAGGAGGGAAGTGTTTTTAATAGGAAAGTGAACACAAGAACAAGGGGACACAATCTGAAGTTAGTTGGGGGAAAGATCAAAAGCAACATGAGAAAATATTATTTTACTGAAAGAGTAGTAGATCCTTGGAACAAACTTCCAGCAGACGTGGTAGATAAATCCACAGTAACTGAATTTAAACATGCCTGGGATAAACATATATCCATCCTAAGATAAAATACAGAAAATAGTATAAGGGCAGACTAGATGGACCATGAGGTCTTTTTCTGCCATCAGACTTCTATGTTTCTATGTTTCTAAGCAGTCCTTAAGTACTTAGCTTGCAGCTGTGAAGAAACATCACAGCCCTCCTTCTTCCACGAAGTGAAACACACACACACACACTTTGCTCTGCTTTGGTTTCAAAGTCGTGAAAAATCAACAATCAAAGTCTGGAGACAGCAAGGCAGCCCTGAAGCACAACGATCAGATAATCTTCCACAACGGCCAAACCCACACGCTGCTATTTATACTGGAACCTCACTCAAACACAGGTGGCCTCTCTTATCTCCTGTAATATACCCTCAATTGATCTCTTCTACGCATAACTCTGCGCCTGCGTGGGTCCAAGACTTCCGCATCCAAAGCGACCGAAGATAATGGAGATTGGCTTCCTGGGCTTTGTGCCAAGTCCCCCTCTTCCAAGTCACTCCTACCTTCTTCTTGCCTGTTTTGGCTCATTGATTATTCACTCCATTGTATAAACCAGGTAACATATTAATTAATTTAAGATAAATACACAAACACAGCCACTCAGTAACTTTGACTGAGCCATGATGGGAACAGTTTTGCATCAAATTATAGCTGAAGATTAACTAAACTTTGGAGAGGAAAATGAGCAGGTTCAAAAAAGCATCTAAAGTAACTAAATCTTCCAAAGACAAAATACATTAAATTAATCTCCCTTGTCTCTTTGACCTTCGGATGCATCTGAAAGAAGAATCCTTGAGGATTCCCAGAGGCCATCCTTGGAACTTTGATAATCTCTTAACTGGAGCAAATTGTAATGGTTTTTCTTTGGACCAAACATTCAAACAGCTGCTGCGGTGGAACTCTCTCCTTCATCACCTTCCCAAAGATATTGTTTTCTGCTTTTAAAAAAATCTCAGGTCATCCAAGAAAGATTACATCTGCAAATGTCCCTGCTCATTGAAACAGATCAACAAACAAATAAACAATGCATTTTGAATAATGCGCAGAAATACCACGGTTTTTATTATGATCTTCTTTCCAGAATCACTCAAAGGAAGGAGAACTGATCCAACATGCTGCATCCTATTTTGAACAGTGCAGTAGCTGAACAGTGCAGTCAGGCAGAAGGGAAAGCAAGTAGAATGCTTGGCTGTATAGCTAGAGGTATCACAAGCAGGAAGAGGGAGATTGTGATCCCGCTGTGTAGAAAGGTGGTGAGACCACATTTGGAATACTGTGTTCAGTTCTGGAGTCCTCACCTACAAAAATATATTGATAAAATTGAACGGGTCCAAAGACGGGCTACAAAAATGGTGGAAGATCGTAAGCATAAAACTTACCAGGAAAGACTTAATGCACTCAATCTGTATAGTCTGGAGGACAGAAGGAAAAGGGGGGACATGATCGAAACATTTAAATATGTCAAAGGGTTAAATAAGGTTCAGAAGAGAAGGGTTTTTAATAGGAAAGTGAACACAAGAACAAGGGGGCACAATCTGAGGTTAGTTGGGGGAAGATTAGAAGTAACGTGAGAAAATATTATTTTACTGAAAGAGTAGTAGATGCTTGGAACAAACTTCCAGCAGATGTGGTTGGTAAATCCACAGTAACTGAATTTAAACATGCCTGGGATAAACATATATCTATCCTAAGATAAAATACAGGAAATAGTATAAGGGCAGACTAGATGGACCATGAGGTCTTTTTCTGTCATCAATCTTCTATGTTTCTATGATAGCAAATATTCTACTTTTTCCAATGTAACAATACACTAGGATATTTCCAGTTTACAATTTTAAAAGTTCCAAAGATGCATGTTCCAAAATTTTCAAAATTTTGAAGTTCCAAACATGCAGCTCAAAAGCTATAACTGTCATCTTCGGAGACCTCCTAGTGTGCTTACCAAATCATAAAAGCCATCATTGCAGAAAGGGGGAATTACTGACGACATGGCTTCAAGCAATCAGTAAATATATCAGTACTTTGTACTGCACTGGGTGGGTTTTCAATATATGTACTAACCAGCAATGTATGGTTGGAGGAAATGGTATAATGATACTTTAAGAGCTGGGCTGCAATTAGCCATAAAAGGGAGACAGATGTGTGGCTCTCTGTTGCATTGTGTTGCATTGCATTGTATTGGATTGTAATTGTATTGTTGGTGGCTATTGCGATTAGTATTGCTAATGCTTGCAATATTGCTGTGCGCTAAGTTATGCTATGTGCTAAAGTATTGCTGTGTGCTAAAATATTATTGTGTGTTTAATATTACTGTGTGCTAATACTGCTGTGTGCTAATAATATAAGATATAGCTGTGTGCTAATAATCTAATAATCTCATCACCAGCTCAAGGTTGACTCAGCCTTCCCTCCTTCCGAGGTGGGTAAAATGAGGACCCAGATTGTGGGAGCAATATGCAGGAAACAATCAATATTAATAAAAATCCTTAAGATTTACAGTCATTTACAGTCCTACAGTCATAAGTGGCAGGAGATGGATGATAGGAATGAATAGTAGTAATAATAGTAAATAGTTTGACAGTGTGAGAGAATTATTTGTTTAGCAGAGTGATGGCACTTGGGAAAAAACTGTTCTTGTGTCTAGTTGTCTTGATGTGCTGTGCACCGTAGTGACGTTTTGAGGGTAAGAGTTGAAACAGTTCGTGCCCAGGATGCGAGGGGTCAGTAAATATTTTCACTGCCCTCTTTTTGAATCGTGCAGTATACAGTGGAACCCCGACATAAGAGCTGCTCTACTTAAGAGCAACTCGAGATAAGAGCTGGGAGGGGAGAGATATTTTTGTTCTACTTACAAGCCCAAATTCGAGATACAAGCGCCAAGGAGCTGTCTCCTGAAGCCAAACGCTAACTTCCGCGTTTGGCTTCAGGAGACAGCTGCGAAGCGGCGCGCGTGTTTTAAAAGGTTGCAGCCGGCCTGGGGGGCTCGGGGGGTGCTTGCAGCTTTCTTTCTTGCTCTTTTTCTTTCTCTCTTTTACCTTCCCTTCCTCTATTTCTTCTTTTCTTTCTCCTTCCCACCTTCTTCCCTCCCTCCCTCCCTTCACTCATTCCTCTCTTACTCTCCCCTTTCATAAGTTTCCTTGCTTCCTTCCTCTGTTCCTGTCCCTTCCCCCTTTCTTTCTTTCTTTCTTTCTTTCTTTCTTTCTTTCTTTCTTTCTTGCTCTTTTTCTTTCTCTCTTTTACCTTCCCTTCCTCTATTTCTTCTTTTCTTTCTCCTTCCCACCTTCTTCCCTCCCTCCCTCCCTTCACTCATTCCTCTCTTACTCTCCCCTTTCATAAGTTTCCTTGCTTCCTTCCTCTGTTCCTGTCCCTTCCCTCTTTCCTTCCTTCCTTCCCACCCTCCGTCCATTCATTCACCCATTCCTCTCTTGATCGCTTAAAGCCGGTCCCTGGTGCAAAAAGGGTTGGGGACCTCTGTCCTACAGGATTGGGTGGCAGAGAAGTTGAACATATGTAAATTTAAAAGTTTAAGAAAGTTTACAAGTTAAGTGAAAGAAACTTCATTATTCATTTATATGTACATGTACATTTCTTCATTAAAAACATGTCTTTCTGCATAATTTAGACTAACTTTGTGAGTTTTTTGAGGGCTGGAACCAATTAAAATTATTTACATTAATTCCTATGGGGAAAAGTCGTTCGAGATAAGAGCTGCTCGACTTAAGAGCCCAGGTCCGGAACGAATTAAACTCGTATCTCGAGGTACCACTCTACAGGTCCTCAATGGAAGACAGGTTGGCAGCAATTGTTTTTCTGCAGTTCTGATTACCTTCTGCAGTCTGTGTCAGTCTTGTTGGGTTGCAGAACCAAACCACACAGTTATAGAGGTGCAAATGCTTGGGAGAGTTTTTTTTAAAAGTCACATTAGTAGATGCATTAGCTACTATCAGTGTTGTCATTTAGCAAAGTTTTAGCGACACAGCAAATGAGCAGCGTAGTAGACTAGTGTTGAAGACTCTCACCTCCCATTTGGAAGTTTGAAAGTTCACTCCTAGCTAATGGCAGATGTTTCTCTCCAAGGGCGCAAAGAAAAATAATATCTGCTGCAAACTCTGTGTGGCATCACAGAGAGTAAATGCTGAGTTCCATCCAGTTGTCCCAACTCCTCCCCGAATTAAGGGATGCAGTGTTCCCTCAATTTTCACGGGTTCAAACTTCGCGAAAAGTCTATACCACGGTTTTTCAAAAATATTAATTAAAAAATACTTCACTGTCTTTTCCCCTATACCACGGTTTTTCCCGCCCGATGACATCATATGTCATCGCCAAACTTTCATCCACCTTTAATAAATATTTTTTAATAAACTTTAATAAATAAACATGGTGAGTAATAATCTAAATGGTTGCTAAGGGAACGGGAAATTGTAATTTAGGGGTTTAAAGTGTTAAGGGAAGACTTGTGATACTGTTCATAGCCAAAAATAGTGTATTTACTTCCACGTCTCTATTTTGCGGAAATTCGATTTTCGCGGGCAGTCTCAGAACGCATCCCCTGCGAAAATTGAGGGAACACTGTATAGGGACTTTAAAAGGGCATTTAGTGATACAAGAAATAAAGAGTTAGATTTGGGTCACAATATTGAGAAGTTTATAGATCAGTCTGAACTAATATACCATACCTTGTCCACATGACAACCTTCAACTGGGTTAAGGGATAAAGATGTTAATATGTTCTGCAGACACCATAACCAAGCCAATGGCAAGGAGAGACGAGGTAGCATTATTTGGAGTTAAGTTTATTTCCTTCATGGGAATATGGATGAGAATGTTAAGAGCTCCTGCTTTTGACGCAGTTCTAGAGAAATGTAAAAAAATTAATATTCTTCCTGGGTATATGTAAATGAAAATGATTCCTGAGATGGCAACAGAACAACAGTGTCTCCAGATAATCCTCGATTTACAGCCACAATTCAGTTGCTAAGCAAGACAGTTATTACGTTAGTTTTGCCCCATTCTACAACTTTGCTTGGCACAATGGCTAAGTGAATCACGGCAGTTGTTAAGTTAGTAACACAGTTGTTAAGTGAATCTGGCTTCCACCCATTGACTTGACTTCTCAATGGCACAAGTCATAAGTGTGAAAAATGGTCATAAATCACTTTTTCCAGTGCCATTTTGTAATTTTGAATGGTCCACTAAGTGGGTGGTTGTAAGGCTCGACTACTGTAACGCTCTCTACATGGGGCTACCTTTGAAAAGTGTTCGGAAACTTCAGATCATGCAGAATGCAGCTGCGAGAGCAATCATGGGCTTTCCTAAATATGCCCATGTTACACCAACACTCCGCAGTCTGCATTGGTTGCCGATCAGTTTCCGGTCACAATTCAAAGTGTTGGTTATGACCTATAAAGCCCTTCATGGCACCGGACCAGATTATCTGAGGGACCACCTTCTTCTGCATGAATCCCAGCGACCAGTTAGGTCCCACAGAGTGAGTCTTCTCCAGGTCCCGTCAACTAAACAATGCCGCTTGGTGGGACCCAGGGGAAGAGCCTTCTCTGTGGCGGCCCCCGCCCTCTGGAACCAACTCCCCGCAGAAATTAGAATTGCCCCCACCCTCCTTGCCTTTCGTAAGCTACTTAAAACCCACCTCTGCCATCAGGCATGGGGGAACTGAGATATTCTTTCCCCCTAGGCCTTTACAATTTTATGCATGGTATGTCTGTATGTATGTTTGGTTTTTTATATTAATGGGTTTTTAATCGTTTTTAATAATTGGATTATTATTGTACGCTGTCTTATTATTGCTGATAGCCGCCCCGAGTCTCCAGAGAGGGGCGGCATACAAATCCAATAAATAAATAAATAAATAAATAAAGTCAGAGACAAAATGTTGCATTTTCTTTTAGACATGAAAACTATAGCTTAAACTCCTCAATTTCACCTCAATCAAGAGTTTTATAAGCATATGGAAAACTAAACAACTATTTCAGGTTCTGAGTGAAGCCAACAATATTCCCATTGAGTAACTTTACACCAACATATCCCATTGAAACCAATGGAGTGTAAACTTTCAAAATGCTAACCATGCTTCAAAATCTGGAAACGAAAACGATAGCAATTGTTTTTCTTCCCACTGGACCTTCAAAATCATATCCCAGCCAGCAATTACAAGGGATAATATTTGCCTGGTGTATCAAATTTCCAGCTGACAAACATACAGCTATTGCAGACAAAGTCAAATTCTAATCCCTCTTGTTTTAATTCTCTCCATGGTAGAACGTTATTTTAAGCAGATGTTTATGTCGTGGGACATAATAAATTAGACCTTGTGAACTCTCTGGTGGTATCTGTTTTCTTTCTTGCTTGCCCCCTCATCTTTTATCCCAATCATGTTCCAAATTCAATGTACATGAAAATGGTGCTGGTAGTAACGGCAGACATCTTGAGCAATATTAACCAGATCTCTTGTTCAATCAAGAATATAATAAAAACATGTCAGGAGGTAAAACTTTCCTGTCCTTGAAATGAAGTCTGATCTCTGCCTAAGTTACTAACCATACAACTCTTCCTTTTCTGTGATGTCATTCAAAGGGGGGAAAAAGCAGATCTTTGCAAATTCCAGCCAACATAGCTTTTAACAGAATGACATAGTGAGAAGGGACCTTGGAGGTCTTCTAGTCCAACCCCCTGTTTAAGCAGGAGATTGAATACCATTTCAGACAAATTGTTGTCCAATCTCTTCTTAAAAACTTCCAGTGTTGGAGCATTCACAACTTCTGGATGTAGCTTTTTTTCCCGCAGCCCTAACTTGCTGCTAAGATCCTCCCAACTCTTATCTTGCAGGCTCTTTCATTGTTTCTCTCTGCAAAGAATGTTTTCCAAGCCCTAAGTGTTTGCAGGGTTTTTTTCATTGTTCTAGCTTGCTCCGAATAAGTTTCTTTCTAGCCCTAAGCAGGTGCTAACAATGTTCCCAGCTCTTACCAGCTTGCAAGCTATTTCATTGTTACTGTCTGCAAAGAATGTTTTCCAAGCCCTAAGACTTTGCAGTGGTCTTTTTTCATCACTTTACCTGTTCCAAATGTTTCTTTCCAGCCCTAACTAGGTACTAACAATGTTCGCAGCTCTTACTGGCTTGCAAGGTCTTTCATTATTACTCTCTCTCCGAATAATTTTTTGTTTTAAAGTCCTAACCAGGGAATAAAATAATGCGCTGGCTAAGGACGCTAGCCAGATGAATACCTGGTAAGCATAGAAACATTGAAGTCTGACGGCAGAAAAAGACCTCATGGTCCATCTAGTCTGCCCTTATACTATTTTCTGTATTTTATCTTAGGATGGATCTATGTTTATCCCAGGCATGTTTAAATTCAGTTACTGTGGATTTATCTACCATGTCTGCTGGAAGTTTGTTCCAAGGATCTACTACTCTTTCATTAAAATAATATTTTTTCATGTTGCTTTTGATCTTTCCTCCAATTAACTTCAGATTGTGTCCCCTTGTTCTTGTGTTCACTTTCCTATTAAAAACACTTCCCTCCTGAACCTTATTTAACCCTTTAACATATTTAAATGTTTCGATCATGTCCCCCCTTTTCCTTCTGTCCTCCAGATTATACAGATTCTTTTCCCTATTTTCCTCCCCAAAAACTAAGGTGCATCTTATACTCCGAAAAATATGGTAAGCAGAGTTTAAAGAGCTTTGATTCTTTGCTGCTTTGCTGATAACTGTGGAAAGCTGGAACATGCGCATTGATCAGAAGAAATGAAACAGTTAAATCCAATTACAGAGAATTGGAGAAAAGAGGAATGGCCAGTTTGTAAAGGAGACAGGTTGGCACCAACACGTTGTCGTCACCATAATGCTGGGATGCCCATTCACAGGACACCCCTTCCCCCAAACACCTGTGATTGAAAGATACGATTTCTTCTCCTGAAGCAGACAAAAGCCACGGATTCATCACAAACATGCTGAGTCAATGTCAGATGTAAACCTGGAGTGATATACTGTCCAGGCATCTCTTTGGGAACTTCTTGTCTTGAAAGCATTAAAAGAAGAAAAACCCAGTGGAAGTGTAACACACAGAAAGAGAGAGAGAGAGAAAGAAAGAGACCCATTTGACTTATACAAAGTCTGCATTCATTCCAGACACCTGGATCCAGCACTCCACAATCCGGAGGCCTGTCAAGAGCCCTCCAGAGGAGGAAGAAGGCAAGTCCATAAAATAAGAGCAGAGATTGAGGGAATTGAAAGAAAGCCCTCCATTAAACCAGCAGGACAAGAGGAACAGCATGAAGAGATTTCTGGAAGAACTCCAAGTATACTTCACCTCGAAACTGAAACTGCAGCAGAACACCAAACCGGAGTTGAATTCCAGGATCGACGATTCTTTCAGAAGTTCTGAAGTTCTTCCCGAGGAAAGCTAACGTCCCCTGCCCTATTGTCTCTCCTGTGTTTATTTATTTATTTATTCATTTGTCCAATACACAATACATATGGAAGAGAATAGACATGAAGTAATATATATAAAGATAATATGTAAAAATAGAGAAGATATATGAAAGGAAGAAAATATATATATGATATATGAGATAAAGGAAAGACAATTGGACAGGGGACGAAAGGCACACTAGTGCACCTATGTACGCCCCTTACTGACCTCTTAGGAACCTGGAGAGGTCAATCGTGGATAGTCTAAGGGAGAAATGTTGGGGGTTAGGGGTTGACACTATTGAGTCCAGTAATGAGTTCCACGCTTCGACAACTCGATTGTTAAAGTCATATTTTTTACAGTCAAGTTTGGAGCGGTTAATATTAAGTTTGAATTTGTTGCGTGCTCTTGTATTGTTGCGGTTGAAGCTGAAGTAGTCATTGACCGGTAGGACATTGCAGCATATGAACTTGTGGGCAATACTTAAATTGTGTTTTAGGCACCGTAGTTCTAAGCTTTCTAGACCCAGGATTGTTATTCTATTTTCGTAGGGTATTCTGTTTCGAATGGAGGAGTGAAGGGCTCTTCTGGTGAAATATCTTTGGACGATTTCAAGGGTGTTGATGTCCAAGATGTGGTATGGGTTCCAGACAGATGAGCTGTATTCAGGGATGGGTCTAGCAAAAGTTTTGTATCTCATATCTCTTCTCTTCTATCCATATACCTTTTCTTCTATGCTCTCATCGATATATTTTATGCCTATATTTTCTCCTCTATTCTCTCCTTGATATATTTCACTTCGAGTATATCCACTATAACCTTCATTGTGTATTATTATGTATTGGACGGACTAAGTAAGTAAGTAAGTAAGTAAGTAAGTAAGTAAGTAAGTAAGTAAATAAATAAGCAAGCAAGCAAGCAAGCAAACAAACAAACAAACAAACAAACAAACAAGTTCTTTCACAGTAACACAGGAGGCACCTAATTTATTTATTTATTTATTTATTAATCAGATTTCTATACCAGCGTTTCCCAACCGGTGTGCCGCGGCACACCGGTGTGCCGCGAGACATGGCCAGGTGTGCCGCCAAGCTCCGGCTGGGCGGGGCGCTGCCGGTACTTCCGTCCCGGGGCTCCCGCTCGCAGCTGTCAACCGGCTCCTGCTCGATGCCGCGGTTTTCGGCGCTCTCCTGCTGGGCTCCAAAGAAGGAAGGCGGGAAAAAGCCTTTTTCCCGCCTTCCTTCTTTGGAGCCCAGCAGGAGAGCGCCGAAAACCGCGGCATCGAGCAGGAGCCGGTTGACAGCTGCGAGCGGGAGCCCCGGGACGGAAGTACCGGCAGCGCCCCGCCCAGCTGGAGCTTCTCTGTCATCCACGGCAAGTGTCCTTTGTGGCCCCGCGGGAGGGCACTGGCGTTGGGAGCGGGGGGGGGGGCGGCCGCAGCAGCCGCAGGCAGTCGCAAGAAGATGTTGGAGGCGAGAGGGAGCTCTCTCTCTCTCAGCTGACTGCAAGCGGGAGCCCTGACGGTGGCGGTTGGACCTGCGGCAAGTGTCCTTTGTGGCCCGGCGGGAGGGCACTGGCGATGGGAGCGGGGGGGGTGGCCGCAGCGGCCGCAGGCAGTCGCAGGGAGATGTCGGCGGCGAGAGGGAGCTCTCTCTCTCTCTCAGCTGACTGCAAGCGGGAGCCCTGACGGTGGCGGTTGAACGTGCTGCTGGCGCTGCGGGCCTGGCATATACGGTGTCCAGCAGCACGTCCAGCTGCCGCCGTCAGGGCTCCCGCTTGCAGTCAGCTGAGAGAGAGAGAGAAAGAAAGAGAGACATAGCAAGAGAGGCAGAGAAAGAGAGACAGAGCAAGAAAGAGAAAGAGAGATAGAGAAAGAGAGAGAGAAAGAGAGACATAGCAAGAGAAAAAGAGAGAGAGAGAAAGAAAGAGAGACATAGCAAGAAAGAGAAAGAGAGAGAGAGAAAGAGAGAGAGAAAGAGAGACATAGCAAGAGAAAAAGAGAGAGAGAGAAAGAAAGAGAGACATAGCAAGAGAAAAAGAGAGACTTAGCAAGAGAGGCAGAGAGAGAGAGAAAGAGAAAGAAAGAGAGACTTAGCAAGAGAGACAGAGAGAGAGAAAGAGAGAGAAAGAAAGAGAGATAGCAAGAGAGGCAAAGAGAAAGAAAGAGACATATAGCAAGACAGTGAAAGAGAGAGAGAGAGCAAGAGAGAGAGAGAAAAGCAAGAAAGAGATAGCAAGAGAGACAGAGAGAGAGAGCAAGGGAGAGAGAAAGACATAGAGGAAGGGAAGGAGGGAGAGAGAAAGAGAGAAAAAAAGAGAGGAAGAAAGAAAGAAAGGAATGGAGAGAGAGAAGGGAAGGAAGGAAAAGAGAGAAAGAGGGAGAAATAGAGCGAAAGGGAGGAAGAGAGAGGGTTTTTTTGTCCAAACTTTTCTTTAGCCCGCCCCCCCGCCCCGCCCCCCTTCAGTGTTCCCCAGGATTTTGAAAATATGAATAATGTGCCGCGGCTCAAAAAAGGTTGGGAAACACTGTTCTATACCACCCTTCTCCTGGGACTTTCGAAGCATGGACCATGAGGTCTTTTTCTGCCGTCAATCTTCTATGTTTCTATGTTTCTAATCAATAAACAAATGAAATAAAGATAACAGATTAGCTAAAAGAAATAAAGTCTGCCATAAACCATCCTGGAGAAATACTGGCATAATATCTGAAAATTGAAAAATGGAACAGCAGAGAGTTGCTAATGCCTGGCTTACCCTTTGGGAACACATCCCAAATTAAATCATTTTGAACTCCAATCTAAAGGAGCCGTATGAAAGACAGAGAAATAAACAAAACATGAAAAAAAGCAGCCTTTCTAAACAAGACAGGAGGGATTATCTCCATTATGTTAGTAGTTGCCTCCAGCTCAGCAATATCAAAACTAAAACATTTAGAAATCAGAATAGTTGGAGCAACATGTCCAGAACGGAAAAGACAACCTGTTTTAACCTGAAACACAGCATTTTGATACGTATTTCAACATAATTGTTTTTTTTAAAACTCATTGCCTGAGTCATTAGCCAACAAATCTTTTAATTGTCAAAAATAGTGGAATTATGATTCTACGCCTGTGCGCATTGAGTTAACAACATTGAGTTGTCCACCAAAACCCCAAGATCCCTTTCTTGGGTTGTCTCAGACAGCTTGGTCCCCATCAGTTGGGGTTCTTTGACCCGATGTGCATAACTTTGCACTTGTTTAGGTTAAAATGCATTTGCCCCTTTGTTGCCCACCCACTCAATTTCTAGAGATCCTTCTGGAGCTCCCGACAATCACTACCCGGAACAATTTAGTGTCGTCAGCAAACTTTGCTACCTCACTATTTACTTCTACAACCAGATCATTAATGAATAAATTTAAAAGGAAAAGTCCCAAAACTGAACCAATGGTCCTCTAATGTATATATTGTAAGGCTTACATTAGAATACATTCCCATGGAACAATCCAGGACATGTTAGCTCCTATGTGGTCTTTCCTGATTGTATAGTCTGCAAAAACATTATTTATTTAGCATGTCGTCTCAGCCTGGGATTTATTGCTCCCTTTAAAAAGAAAAAAAATTATAAACCAAGATTCTCTAAATCAAGATTTAATACATTTCAATATAATCGGCTTATTTGAGAAACATCAGAACTACAAGTTCAAACATAACTTCTGGTCTACCTATATTAAGTTAAACTCATAGTAGCTGGCTCATAGTTTGGCATGCCAGAGCTCTCCAGTTCAAGCGACGGTATCTCCACTTAAAAGACTACAAGACAGTTCCCTCCCTTGTAATGTGCCAGAATAAACAGTGATGAAATTCGTGTGGCTACAGTCTGAATCAAATAGACTTTGTAAGGGCAGTGAAGAAATATAAGAATGCTCATTACTGTAAATCCACAGCCACCACTTTAAGACTGGGGAACGTGCCAAAGGCTTCATGGAAGAGGTGGGTTCTCTAGGTGCAGCCAAAAATAGATAAATGACATCACTGGAAATGTATGAAGAGTCTACAGGATGGTTAGAACATGTGTGCCTATAATACTATCTTGGTGCATATATTGGATCTCTATTTGCTATCCATCTTTTCTTTCTGAAATTGGCCAGATGGGCCATCAATTTTTCTTTCACACAACTTTGTTTGTTTGTTAGTTAGTTAGTATTCTGCCGGGCTCTCTGGTAGAAGCCTCCCGAAAATTCACGGGTACAAATTTCAGACACACACACGTTTGAAAATTCAAAACAATTTCCTTTATCAAAAGAAACAAAGCACCCTTTTTGTATTGCAGAGAGCACTCTTCCCCAAAACAACCTTGTCGGCTGTGCAAGTCCCTTAATTAGTCCTTAAGTACTTAGCTAGTAGCTGTGAAGAAACATCACAGCCCTCCTTCTTCCCACGAAGTGAAACACAAACACACTTTACTCTGCTTTGGTGTCAAGGCGTGAAAAATCCACAAACAAAGTTCAGACACAGCGAGGCACGATCCTGAAGAACTGCGATCAAATAATCTTCCACAACGGCCAAACTAGCACGCTGCTATTTATAGCAGCAGCTCTAATTACTGGAGCCCCACCCAAACACTGGTGGCCTCTCTTATCTCCTGTAATATTTCCTCAATTGGTCTCTTCAATGCATAAGTCTGCGCCTGCGTGGGGCTAACACTTCGTCATCCGAATCGACCGAAGATAATGGTGATTGGCTTCCTGGGCTGTGTGCCAAGCCCCCCTCATCATGACTCAGCATTCCTTTACACTTTTTCACTGTAACTGGAATATTAACTCAGGTACTAAGCCTGACATCAAGCGCTAGTACCGCCCACGCCCAGCTTAGCAAAGAGGGAGGGGGGGAATTGTGAAACCTCACGTGATGACACGCTTTTGACATCCCTGCATTATAGATACAAGGAAGAAGGATTCAACAAGACACCTGCTTCCCAGGCTATGAGAGGGCCAACATTATCTTCAGAAGAAGAATTGCAACGATTGCTGGTGTTTGCTGAAGAGATGCTGGAAACTTACTGTTTGCTTACTAAATGGAGATAAATGAAGAACAGGGATGAATTCTCTGTGTTTTGAAAATGCAGTGCCAGAAATATTTATGTCTCTTCCTGTCCCTTGGGAGAATGCCTTCAATTTTTGGCTCTGCCTTTTGTGGAGAGCAGTGGCCTCCAACTGGAATCAGTTTCCAAAGCTACCATATTTTTTGAAGTATAAGATGCACCGGAGTATAAGAAGCACCTTAATTTTGGGGGAGGAAAATGGGGAAAATAATCTGCTTACCAAATTTTCATCTGGGTAGCATCCTTAGTCTGGTCAGCTTCAGCACATTATTTTATCCCCTGGTTAGGGCTTTTAAAAAATCTTATTAGGAGAGAGGAACAATGAAAGAGCTTGCAAGCAGTAAGAGCTGGGAACATTGTTACCACCTGGTTAGGGCTGGAAAGAAACTTACTTGGAGCAAGTTAGAGTAATGAAGAAAAAACTCTGCAAAGACTTGGAGCTTGGAAATTTTTTTTGCAAACAGTAACAATGAAAGAACTTGCAAGTTAAGAGCTGGGATGACCTAGTTAGGGCTGGGGGGGGAGAAAATTATGGGGAAAAGTTTCAGAAAAAACCTGCATCCAGAGTATAAAACCATGCCTGAATTTTCAGCCTCTTTTAGGGAGGAAAAAGGTGCGTCTTATACTCCGAAAAATATGGTAATTCAAAGACAACGAGAAATGACAGACAATGAAAAAACAGCAACTCCAAGAAGACCAGACAACAGATGTCCAAAGAGGAGGAATTGGCTGCCCTTCTCCAAAAAATTGAGGAGCAATTTTGATCAGAGCAGGTGAGGAGTTACTGGCATTCAAGCAATTCCAATTGTAGTGCTGTATCCTCTGAAACCCTGCACAGGGACCTGGCAAACTGAAGTAAAGAGCACTGAAGTGCAGCCACATGTAACTACTGTCGAAGGAATGCGAGGGGAAAAAACCCCCACTGAGCTCAAAATGCATCAGAATTCGCAAGTGGGCATGACATTTCAGCAGTGCTTTTCCAACAATTGACATAAACGATTAGTCTGTATGCTTCAGGAATTGAAATTGGATTCTGCTTGTGAACTGTATTGATCTTGGATAAGTTCGAAGAAAGGGTGCAACGATTAGAAAGTAGGGAAATCGGGAAATAGTGTAATCTGGGTATGTTTAGCCTTGGAAAAAATAACAACAGACATGGGGGTGGAGGTAGAAGAATGATAGCATTCTTCCAGGACCTGAAGGGGTGTCACCTAGGTCAGTGTTTCCCAACCTTGGCAACTTGAAGATATGTGGACTTCAACTCCCAAAATTCCCCAGCCAGCGAATGCTGGCTGGGGAATTCTAGGAGTTGAAGTCCAGATATCTTCAAGTTGCCAAGGTTGGGAAACATTGACCTAGAAGAAGACCAATTGCCAAACCAATCCTTGAATATAGCTCATCTGTCTGGAACTCACACCACATTTCAGACATAAACACTCTAGAAAATATCCAGAGATACTTTACTAGAAGAGCCCTCCACTCCTCCACTCGCAAGAGAATACCCTACACAATTAGACTTTCAATCCTAGGTTTAGAAAGCTTAGAACTACGTTGACTTAAACACAACCTAAGCATAGCCCACAAAATCATCTGCTACAACGTCGTTCCTGTCAACGACTACTTCAGCTTCAACCACAACAACTCATGAGCTCACAACAGATATAATCTTAAAGTAAACTGCTTTAAACTCGACTGCAGAAAATATGACTTTATTAACCAAGTAGTTGATGCATGGAACTCACTACCAGACTCTGTAGTATCATCACCTAACCCCCAAAACTTTTCCCTTAGACTATCCACTGTTGACCTCTCCCGATTCCTAAGAGGTCAGTAAGGAGTGTGCATAATGAGCCGGGGTGGTGCAGCAGGTAGAGTGCTGTACTGCAGGCCACTGAAGCTGACTGTAGATCTGAAGGTCAGCGGTTCAAATCTCATCACCAGCTCAAGGTTGACCCATCCTTCCATCCTTCCGAGGTGGGTAAAATGAGGACCCGGATTGTGGGGGCTATAGGCTGACTCTGTTAAAAAGTGCTATTGCTAACATGTTGTAAGCCGCCCTGAGTGTAAGGAGAAAAGCGGCATAAAAATCAAGTAGATAGATAGATAGATAGATAGATAGATAGATAGATAGATAGATAGATAGATAGATAGATAGATAGATAAATGCATATAAGTGCACCAGAGTGCCTTCCGTCCCCTCTCCTAATGTTCCTCTTTTACTAGTATCATTTATATAAATATTGTTATATCTTTGTATATCACCAATGCATACTTGACAAAATAAATAAATAAAATAAATAAGATCAAGATATCTTTTGAACTGTCCCAAAGCACAGGAATCAGAATGATGGTTTAAATCAGTGGTCAGCAACCCGCCTGTGGCTCTTTCATCCTTCTGCTGCGACTCCCTGTCGCTCAAAATATGCCTCACAACCACCAATGTGTGATACCCACTGGCACACAATTTATTGACCTTTTCAAATCCCGGTAGTTCAAACATGAATAAATCCAAGAAAAGAAACATTTCAGAAGGAAACAGAACATTTAATTCAACTACATATGCTAGTTTTGTGGCCGCTCAGGAAATAGTCAGGCAAGGGAAGAGTTTTGTGGCTCCCGGTGTTTTCTTTTCTTTGGGAAACGGGTCCAAATGGCTCTTTGAATGTTTAAGGTTGACAACCCCTGGTTTAAATTATAGGAGGCAGCAGTTTGATATTGTAGCAGTGAACTCCACTTTGCAGGTTGAATGACCATCTGTTTCGGACACTTTCATTTGGATTCCTATACTAACAAAGGGGTGGATCTGAAATGCAAACTGTATGTATGTATGTATGTATGTATGTATGTATGTATGTATGTATGCATGCATGCATGCATGCATGCATGTATGTATGTATGTTGTTCTGTCGGGCTCTCTGGTAGACTCCTCCCAAAAATTCACAGGTACAAATTTCAGAGACACACACGTTTGAAAATTCAAAACAATGTTCTTTATAAGGAAAATTCACTTAACCTAAGCCCTCTTTTGTAATAGCAAAGAGCACTCATCTCCAACCAAACTGGTAATTTGTACAAGTCCCTTATCAGTTCTGTGATACTTAGCTTGCAGCTGTGAGGCAATTCACAGTCCTTCTTCTTTCACAAAGTGAAACACACTTTGCTCTGGTTTAGTTTCAAAGCGGGGAAAAATCAGCACACAAAAGGTCAAAGTCAGTAAAGCAGTCACGAACCACAAAGATCAGATAATCCTCCACAATGGCCAAACCCACAGGCTGCTATTTATAGCAGCCTCACTAATCACCACAGCCCCACCCAACCACAGGTGGCCTCATTTTCTTTGATAATAATCTCTCAGTTGTTGTTGCCTATGCATCACTCTCCACATGTGTGGCTGTATCATTAACTCTTGTTCTGAATCCAAGGAGGAGCTAGATAATTGATCTCCTTCTGAGCTGTCTGCCACACTCTCCTCCTCCCTGTCACTCATGTCTTCTTGGTCAGAGGAGCCTTCATCATCAGATTCCACCAAGGCAAAACAGGCCTGCAGCATGTGGATGTCTCCCACACATCCACAGTCCTTGGGGCAGGAGCTGGGCCAGAGCTAACCACAACAGTGTGTATGTATGTGAGTATTTATTTGACTGATTGACTGACTGACTGACTGACTGACTGACTGACTGACTGACTGATTGATTGATTGATTGATTCATTGATTCATTGATTCATTGATTCATTGATTTCTATGCCACCCTTTCCCTGCGATTCAGGGCAGCTTACAATAAAGATTAATACAAGGCATGTTAGAAATCTAAATAAAACACAGTCTAAAAAACCCAATACTGTAATTAAAATTAATCGATCACATTAATCACATGATATACCATACATTCAAGTATGGACAAGATACTTGCCTCTCTCATCTCTTTGATTCCTCAGAAATGAAATTAGGAGGCATAACTGATTTCACACACATGTTTAGAAAATTAAACGAACCTGGTGATCTAATTATGCTACTACTTTATTTCTTATTTAAACACTTGCACCATCCCTCAAATAAATATTTCTGCTTCTACGCAACCATGCCAAGTCTTTAATCAAGCTAATGCCGTGCACTCTGTTATCTTTCTGAAATGACACTTTCAATTCAATTAGTCTCTAAGATTAAGTCACTTCCAACCTATTAAGCAAAACAACTAGGCCATGCCGAGATAATGTGTCACACCACTCTCTTAATCTGTTTCTCGATTGCTCGTTTAGTAACCTGGATGGTGTATACAGCAAAAATTGCACATCACAGTCACACAGAATTCATGGGAAATCTGACTTACCGTGAAAATGCAGACGCCAAATCCTTATGGAAGAGAGCCATCACCAATGAGGCATTCTGGAGGAGAACCATCTCCATAAAATGGTGGCATCACCATAAACCAAGTACAGTGGTACCTCTACTTAAGAACGCCTCTACTTAAGAACTTTTATAGATAAGAACCGGGTGTTCAAGATTTTTTTGCCTCTTCTTAAGAACCATTTTCTACTTAAGAATCCGAGCCTGGAAAAATTTCCCAGGAAATTTGAGAGCAGCAAGAAGGCCCGGACAGTTTCCTGCCATTCTCCCTGGGTTTCTCTCTCTGGCACAGTATATGGGAGGCATGTGTTCCTCCTTGCTGCCTCAGAGTCCCTCTTTTTTTTTAAGCCTTAAAGTTTTGGATTTTTTTCATTCCCCTCACCTCACCTTCTTCCTTCGGCAGCGACTGTCCTCCTCCTCTTCTTCCCCCTCCTCCTCCCACCCAAATTCCGAGATTTTATTTCTTTCCTAATGGGTTTGCACGCATTATTTGCTTTTACATTGATTCCTGTGGGAAAAATTGCTTCTACTTAAGAACTTTTCTACTTAAGAACCTGGTCACAGAACAAATTAAGTTCTTAAGTAGAGGTACCACTGTACAAATATATCACTAATGGCATTTATCTTGTCTTAAGCATGGGGACCAGTGAAGGGCTGCAAAAAATTTTACTACCACACTGTGGGCATGGCTTATTTTGTGGGTGTGGCTTACCAGCCATGTGATCAGGTGGGAGTAGCTTGACGATCAGGTGACCAAGGTGGCTTAAAGGTCATGTGACTGGCTTAAAGTTGGCCAACTTAACGTCACTCACATCAAAGGTTGCGGTTAGGGTTAGGGTGCCTGGCCTCTCCTCGCCTCAAAGAGATGCAATTTCTCTATCTATTACTGAACATCCAAAATATACTATTTAATTCTATGTATATGTTCTGCCAGGCTCTCTGGTAGGAGCCTCCCGAAAATTCAAGGGTACAAATTTCAGACACGCACACGTTTGAAAATTCAAAACAATGTTCTTTATCTCAAAAGTCAAAATAAACTAAGCACTCTTTTTGTATTGCAAAGGGCACTCGTCCCAAAACAACCAGGTAGTCTATACAATTAACCTTGAGCAGTCATTAAGTAATTAGCTAGCAGCTGTGAAGAAACTTCACACCCCTTCTTCTTCCAACGAAGTGAGACACAGACACACACATATTGCTCTGCTTTGTTTTCAAAGGTGTGAAAAATCAACAAAGTCCAGAAACCAGAAACCCAGGATTCCTGACAAACTGCGATCAGATACTCTTTCACAACGGCCAAACCCCACGCTGCTATTTATAGCAGCAGCCCTAATTACTGGAGCGCCACCCAACCACAGGTGGCCTCATTTTTTCTTGTAATAATCCTTTAGTTGTTGTCTCCTATGCATCACTCTATGCATGTGCGGATGTGTCATTAATTCTTGTTCAGAATCCAAAGATGATACAGATGATTGATCTCCTCCTGGGCTGTGTGCCAAACTCCCCTCTTCCCTGTCACTCATGCTTCCTTGGTCAGAGGAGACTTCGTCATCAGATTCCACCGGGAGCAAAACAGGCCTGTGGCACATTCCATGGGGCAGGAGCTGGGCCAGAGCTAACCACAACAGTACATATGTCATATGTATACGGAGAGTCTGCGGAGAGGGGCAGCATACAAATTTAATTAATAAATAAATAAAATAAAATAAATAAATATTACACACAGGCCCACAAAAATATACATGATCTACTATTTAAACTGTATGTGTATGTGCACACATACACACACATGCACAACTCTTCTAAAATTATACACATTCAACCTCATTTACTGTGATATGAAAAACATACCCAGAGCCCAAAAGAGAAAAAAAAAGGAGGAGCAATCAAACATTTTTCTACCAGTTCTGCGTACCTGACGATACCCATAGGAGCGCATCACTGATGGGGACATCTGAGGTCGTATAGAATAGAATAGAATTTTATTGGCCAAGTGTGATTGGACACACAAGAAATTTGTCTTGGTGCATATGCTCTCAACGTACATAAAATAAAATATACATTTGTCAAGAATCATGTGGTACAACACTTAATGATTGTCATAGGGGTCAAATAAGCAATGAAGAAGCAATATTAATAAAAATCTTAGGATATAAGCAACAAGTTACAGTCATACAGTCAACATGGGAGGAAATGGGTGAAAGGAATGATGAGAAAAACTAGTAGAATAGAAGTGCAGATTTAGTAGAAAGTCTGACAGTGTTGAGGGAATTATTTGTTTAGTAGAGTGATGGCGTTCGGGGAAAAACTGTTCTTGTGTCTAGTTGTCTTGGTGTGCAGTGCTCTGTAGCGACATTTTGAGGGTAGGAGTTGAAACAATTTGTGTCCAGGATGTGAGGGGTCAGTAAATATTTTCCCCGCCCTCTTTTTGACTCGTGCAGTATACAGATCCTCAATGGAAGGCAGGTTGGCAGCAATTGTTTTTTCTGCAGTTCTGCAGTATCTCATGATATGAAGAGTTTGTCATGTATATACAGCAGCAAGCACCTTCTTAGTTTGTGTGTGGTCACTGCTGCACCCATACACGATGCATCAACTACATGAGCACAAAGTCCCAGTGTATCTCTAAGCAGCTCATTGAGCGAAAGTCTTCTATGTCAGCAATATGGGCCTGTTATCTGCCTCACTTAAAAACACATACTCCTCTGTCAGACATAGCCATTTCACTGGAGACAGCCAAACACAAGGAAAAAATAAATATAACATTATGTCAAACCTAATAATTCACTAGTCTGGGTTTATCCGGGCTGAGTCAGCAGTTTATTTGATTAGGGTTATTCCCAGATGTCTAACATTCGAGTTGCCATTAGCAACCGGTTCATGAACTCCATCAAGAGATCAAATGTTGAAGTTTTGGGGTTCTTAGCTGAAGTTGCAGCTTCAAAGAAGAGGAGTTAATGGAGTGTGCGCTTGAAATTTTAAACATTGATGAAGCAATAAGTAGACGCCAAAAGAAAATAGAACGGCGGCATGCTTTTTCAGCACTGTTCTCTTTTCTGGCCTTGTTTCCTTGATATCTCACAATTCAGGTGAAGATGGAAAGGAAACAGTATGAGATAAATTAAGTTATATTCCCAGCTGCAACTTCTTTTAAGATAAAAGCCAAATAGAGCTCCCAGACAGGGAGGGAGGTGCTAAAGAGAGTGTTGAGTTATCTCAGAGTGGTCAAAGATACACAAACACAGAGGAAAAGTGTAGGTCTTGCAGATATCCAGCCGATAACCCAGAGATACGAGTGATAATTCAGTAATATAGTACAGATACATTAAGTGTATAAAATATTATTTACTTTAGCAAATATCCTAGTCAAGAATAGTCCTAGTCGTACACAGTTAAATCAGTCAATACTTCTCACTACATATACAATACTATAAGATTACTTGTCCAGCTTACAAATACAGAAACCATCATATGAACACACAGTTCTTACTACAGCATAGTCACAAAGACAAAACAGAAATAGCAGAGAATAGCTGAGAGAGAGAATCACACTTCTGGCTCCCTCTTGTGGCAATCCATAACACTCGCTCTTAAAGCAATAGTGTTCTAACACATGTAAGCATACCTTGTTGGTTTATTCTTTATATTGCCAAACCCAACTAGTTATGTACATAGTACTAACAGGAGGTAGTAAAGAAGAATTGAAGCAAGAGAGTTGTGTACATTTTAAGTGCTTTAAATATAGATATTGTATCTTTAAAATATTTCAATGAGTATTGTATTTTTTAGCAAAGACCTGGGCAAGTATGGGGACACCCTATTTCGTTTAGTCTGGACCCCAATGTAGCCCCTATCCGTTTAAAGCCCATGCGGATTCCACTGGCACTGAGGCCCAGAATTGACAAGGAGTTTGACAAGCTTATCAGGCAGGGAATCCTTGAGCCGGTCAACTATGCTGAATGGGAGACCCCCCATTAAAGGGGACAGCTCTATTAGGATCTGTGCAAACTACAAATGCATGCTGAACAAGGCATTTCAGCAGAGCACATGCACAGAGAATGAAAAGGCGCATGTGATGGTGTCCCACATGCATGCAGAGCACATGCTTCAGAACCGGTAGGGAAGGTAAGTAGATTTCACCCCTGTTTCAACAGCCTTCTCTAATAATGAGGCCGTTGTTCAACATCTCTGCATTTCAAGAAGGCAACTTAAGGAAAGAGCTGACCAAGGTGTCCTTCAAAACTACAAGCTATAACCCCTCCAAAATGAGGAACTGACAATTTCCTATCCTTCTACCTTACAACAATACATTACTGGAATCTCTTTGTTCAACAAACAATATCCCATCTGTTGACATAGCCAACTTTGAAGGGCTGGAATGATCGATCAGGGCTTGGCCAGATTGAGTATTTATCTTTTTCCACCAATGATGGAGACATTGCTCCTGGTGCTTCCTCTCTTGAAGACCCCCGTGTTCTGTCTGGACAGATCAATTATCAGAAATAAAGACCCACATAACATTGATTCAAAAGAACCCAAAGGCAAAAGTCTATTGATGACACTATTTCTGAAATACAAGTTTTAATGCAAGGAATTCCATGTGATCTAATGAGAAAGCAGGGACTTATTTTCACATATGGTGGACCTGCCCACAAATCAAGAAATTCTGGAATAAAATACAAAATTGGATAGAGGAACTGACTAAAACTCAAATTAACAAAAAAAACAGAAGTGTTTTTATTAGGCATCATAGATCAGAATATGAAAAACCCCCAATACCATTTAACATTCCATATTTTGACAGCGGCCGGAATTTCAATCGCACAATTTTGGAAACAGAAAGATCTACCAGATGATTCTATGTTAGTAAGGAAAATAATGGACTGTGACGACGCTCAAAATAAATAATAAAGAAGACTCCGAATATTACAAAACCTGGAACAATTTTTACGAATGGTTAAAAACAAGAAAAAAACAAAATTGAGATATTTATATGAAATAGATATAAATATATATATATAAAGGAATGAATTTATATAAGCATTAAACTCTTAGAGATACATTATGAATGATTTGATATATAAGAAATGTATTACCATATCTAAGATGGATTATAAGCGTTCGAAAGCACAACTAAATCGTAAATTAAGTAAATAACCAAAACCAATTTTCTTACATTATTGCTCGTATCAGCCATCGAATTAATTTACTATAAGATGTGTTTGATGGATATATACAAAATGATTAATCAATAGATATTGTTTGTTTGTTTGTTTGTCTGTTTTGTTTTGTTTGTCTGTGTTTTTTTCCTACTTTCTTTTTCCTTTTATTATGTATGTTACATTCTATGTTTTTTCAATGTATTTTTTATGTTTTGTTTTTAATGTAAATAATTCAATAAAAACTATTTCTTTAAAAAAAAAGGAATTCCATGCTGGCCGAGTTTCTCTAATTAGCAGGAGATAAGGCTAGTCCAGGATGTCAGCCAGATAGAATCCCAGCGACCAGTTAGGTCCTACAGAGTGGGCCTTCTCCGGGTCCCGTCAACTAAACAATGTTGTTTGGCCGGGCCCAGGGGAAGAGCCTTCTCTATGGTGGCCCCGGCCCTCTGGAACCAACTCCCCCGGAGATTAGAATTGCCCCCACCCTCCTCGCCTTTCGTAAGCTCCTTAAAACCCACCTCTGCCATCAGGCATGGGGGAACTGAGATATTCTTTCCCCCTAGGCCTTTACAATTTATGCATGGTATGTTTGTTTGTATGTATGTTTGGTTTTACAATAAGGGTTTTTTAGTTGTTTTAGTATTGGATTTACATGCTGTTTTTTATTACTGTTGTTAGCCGCCCCGAGTCTACGGAGAGGGGCGGCATACAAATCCAATAAATAAAAAATAAAATAAATTATAAATCTCCGCTAATAAAACTACAGTCCAGATTCATGCCACATGCAGGAATCCAAGTCTGTGGAAGTAGAAGAAGTCCCTCAGCTTTGAGGCACCTTGCTCCATAATGGGGAACATTGTCTGCCACACCCCCTTTCCCATCGGCCCTTCCTTATATACTGCCAAGGTGTGGCCAAATGTCCCATAGATCTATTTAACTCCAAGAACCTCTTCTTGTGAGATATTCATGCCCAGATCTCATTCTCCTTATCCTTGCATCCAGGCGGTCCTGATCCTCAAAGTCCCCATCGCCCTCTGACTCACTCAGTTCCATAACTTGAAGTTCTACAGTCCGTGGTTGACCTTCAGTCCCTAATTCTTTCCCACTCTCACTCTCAGACTCAAATGGCAAGAACACTGGCCTGCAATGCCAGTACTCATCCATCTCCTGGTCCTCAAAATCCATGACCACTCACAACACCCAGGTTCCAGGAAATAAAGAGGTTCGTGCATCTTTAAATTGTCAGAGTAGAAATACTGTTATGTGCCATAGTTAAGGAAAGGTAACTTCTTAGTTACACAAAGTAAGAACCCTCACAAAAGGGAAACCTGTGCAAAGGTTTTTGTTGCATTTTTGCTTAAGAGAAAAATATTTTGCTATATTTCTTGAGTTTAGAAGCATATTCTAGACAGAGACTCAAGAAGTGGGTACTTGCATTTACAGAATTCCTGTCTTTAACAGTAAGAATGTTTTAAATCAGTCTCCCTCAATTTGGTATTTTCCAGATGTGCTGGAAAGCAGCTCCTAGAATTGCCAGCCAGCAAGGCTCAAGACCATTTTGGTTGGGAATTCTGGGATTTGCAGTCTCAGAACATCAGAAAATTGCCAAATTGAAGAAGGCTGTTTTAACTTAATGTATTCTTCAGTCCTAAGTGTAAAACATCTGTTGTTAATTCACAACTTGGTGGAAGAGAAATGCCAACACATCATTTATTAGATCCGTTGATGCTATAATGTCCTTCCTCATGTTCCTTTTGTCTTTTTCTCAGAGAGCGTAATAGATTCCAGGACATCTTTTGTTTCACTGTATAGACCATGTTTCCTCCATCAAACAGAGCACAATATAATGGATTCCATATATATATTGGCGGGGGTAGCCAATACTCTAGAAGACAGGCTAAAATTACAGAAAAACCTAGACAGACTAACACAGTGGACCCATACCAACAAAATGATGTTTAACATCGACAAGGGCAAAGTCCTTCACCGAGGCAAAAAAAAGCTCTTCAACAAAAAGAATGGCTTGGTTCCTCCCTACCAGGTCCGAGCATCATGAAAGAGAGAGAGAGAAAAAGAACGAGAGAGAGAGAGAAAGAAAAACTACTGTGGGACTTCCGACTTCAGACTGACCAAATTCTGAAGCATAACACACCAGACATCATCATCATCATCATCATCATTATTATTATTATTATTATTATTATTATTAATTAATTAAATTTGTATGCCGCCCCTCTCCGAAGACATCCTGATTGTGGAGAAAAAGAAAGTATGGATCATCGACATCGCAATCCCAGGGGACAGCAGCATTGAGGAGAAGCAGCTAGAGAAATTAGTGAAATACGAAGATCTAAAAATCGAGCTGCAACGATTCTGGCATAAGCCAGTGCAAGTGGTCCCAGTGGTACTTGGCACACTGGGCGCAGTGCCAAAGGATCTCAGCGGACACTTGAAAACCATTGGAATGGACAAAATCTCCATCTGTCAATTGCAAAAGGCTGCTTTACTGGGATCGGCAAACATAATTCGGCGCTACATCACGCAGTCCTAAGTGCTTGGGAAGCGTCCAACTGGTGATGAAATACGAAATCCAGCATAGTGATCTCATTTGCTGTGTTGTAGTGACATAAGAAGAAGAAGAAGAAGAAGAAGAAGAAGAAGAAGAAGAAGAAGAAGAAGAAGAAGAAGAAGAAGAAGAAGAATATCTCACATGAGGACACTTGCGGGCGTGGAATTTCACTGATTTTCAGCAATTTCTTTGCTTCCGCGCATGCGCAGAAGCAAAAACCCCGCCAAAAATCGGCAAAATTTCTCACACACGAGCATCTTCGCGTGAGATTACACTGGCTGCGCATGCGCAGAAGCCAAATCTCATGCGGGTATGTGTGTACACATACAGAGATGCATGTGCATCTCAATTTCCGCTACCGGAACCCCAATCCCAGCCTTACCAGCCGCAACCCATTACTGACTGCAGTAAACATGACATGAAACAGCTGTGGAGAGAGAGGAGATGAGAATTCCAGTTCCCAAAACCAACTCTTTCTCCCAATTCAGGCGGTCAGTGAAAATTCTTTCAAGCACAAGCCTGCATAGGAAAGTCTTCTTACAAGACAGATGCCAAACTATCTTGTTAATTTTTTATAGTCCTAACCGCTAAACAAGCTACTTTTTTCAATCATTTATACCTGAATGGGGTGTCTAGACATGACATCATTTTAAGATATGCCTGATGTTTTGTGGTCTATTTACAATAACCAGGATGTATAATTGCCTTCATTCAGGTCAGTAAAAGGGGTGATTAGTGGGTTAAGGAGTGGAGGGAAAAAAATCAAAACCCATATAACAGCTGTTTTAGGGAATGGCTTTTAAAGGCACTTGTTCTCTGTCAAGGAGGCAGGCCACAAATGTTAGACTCCACATCGGATCAGTATTCCTAGCAGTAAGGAGGGGCAACAAATACCATAGTTAATCTCCGATTCACAAGTAGTTTCTTGTGGATGGTTTACATTGAAGTCAGGAAAGAGCCAGTTGCGGTTAAGGTAGAATATTTATGTGTACGGGTGTAGACGGACTGCAAGGACAGGATCCTGCACGTATTTATAAAAACATGAGCTTTTTTGGA
This sequence comes from Erythrolamprus reginae, assembly GCF_031021105.1. Lineage (NCBI taxonomy): Eukaryota > Metazoa > Chordata > Lepidosauria > Squamata > Dipsadidae > Erythrolamprus > Erythrolamprus reginae. The sequence continues at coordinate 403,386,891 of NC_091950.1, read as the reverse complement.
GTATTTGCCTTTGAGCAGGGAGTAGGACAAGGTTGTATGAAGCCCACCCCCAGGTGTTTAATGTGTTTATGGACAAACATATAAGGAATATTTGCTGTGATGTTAGAGGTGCAGTCGCTGATGACAGGATTGGGTGTGCGTTTTTGTACACAGGTGAAGTCATCGTTTTGGATGGCAGCTCAAATGGTTTGCAGCAAATGTCAGTCATTTCCTATGTCGCAGAATATTAATACAGTGAACATGAAGGTGGCTGTATTTGAGGGGGGAAAGAGCCACTGAAGGGATGCAAAAAAATTTACTACCACACAGTGGCTGTGGCTTGACGGCCATGTTACCAGGTGGGAGTGGTTTGACGACCATGTGACCGGGTGGTGGCTTAAAGGTCATGTGATTGGCTTAAAGGTGGCCAACCTGACATCACTGATGTCAAGGGCCTCTCCTCGCCTCAAAGAGATACAATTTCCCTATCTATTTACTATTACTGAACATCCAAAATATACTATTTAATTCTATGTATATATGCCACATATGTACATACATATTATACACAGGCACACAAAAATATACATTATCTACTATATAAACTGTTTGGCATCGGACCAGAATATCTCCAGGACCGCTTTCTGCCACATGAATCTCAGTGACCAGTCAGGTCCCACAGAGTTGGCCTTCTCCGGGTCCCGTCGACTAAACAATGTTGTTTGGCGGGGCCCAGGGGAAGAGCCTTCTCTGTGGCGGCCCTGACCCTCTGGAACCAGCTCCCCCCAGAGATTAGGATTGCCCCCACCTTCCTTGCCTTTCGTAAACTTCTTAAAGCCCACCTCTGCCGTCAGGCATGGGGGAACTGAGATATTCCCTTCCCCATGGCTTATAAAAAATTTATGCATGGTATGTCTGTATATATGATTGGTCTCTTAAATTGGGCCTATATAGTTTATGTATGGTATGTTGTGTGCATTTTCTTTTAAATTATGGGTTATATTAGATTTTTATTGTATATTGTTTTCCATTGCTGCTGTGAGCCGCCCCGAGTTTGCGGAGAAGGGCAGCATACAAATTTAATAAATAATAATAATAATGTGTACAGGTACATGCACGGACAGCTCTTCTAAAATTATACATATTCAACCTCATTTACTCTGATAGGAAAAACATACCCAGAGCCCAGAAGGGGAAAAAAGAAAAAAAATTCAAAATTTTTCTACCGGTTCTGTGTATCTGACCATACCCATAGGAGCCCATCACTGAAAAGAGCAAACAAATCCAAGCTACCTAATACACAAATGGCAAAAATCTAGTGCAAATCAAGGCATTTGTATTGTATTTTTTATTTAATAAGGTATGTTTGCTGCTTTGAGTTGACTAAGTATTTTTAAAAGTGGGATACGGTGATGATTAGAGGTGGGTTTCTACAGAGTGGTCACCGCATCACCACTCCAGTAGTGCCCCGCCAATGACTCAATTTTGGCACGATGGTTTCGCTGCTGTCTTTGCCAGTCCGTGCTCACCACCATTTTTTGTGGTGTGTTTTTTGGGATTTTTCAGTTCTCTGAGCCTGCGTGGAAGTAAAATCATCCCTCTTGAGCATGCACAGAATTAAAATTGTGCAAGGGGACACACTAAGCACTGTGAAGCAGTATATAAGTCTAAGTACTATTGCTACACTAACCTCCCCAAAAGGCAGTAATTGCATATTTTTTGGCCAAATCTATATACTGAGTGCAAGAAACCATATCTTTCTCAAATATAAAAAGAAAAACTGTGTTTTTGAAAGCTATAGTGGCTGATTCATCTGGAACTCCGTCTAACAAATGTTTTCAGAACCTTTGCATAAACCAATCTGATGTTGTTTAATAAGCGCTTCTCGACTGATCTATTTGTAGGTTTCAGAAAAATTGCTTAGAAATGTCAGTGATTTAATTTAATTTAATTTAATTTATTAGATTTGCATGCCGCCCCTCTCCGAAGACTCGGGGCGGCTCACAACAATAATAAAAATAATGTTACAGTGGAACAAATCTAATATTAAAAGAGAAAAAGACATATAAAACCCTATCATTTAAAACCAAGCAACACATACATACCAAACATAAAGTAAATTTAAGAACAAACACTGTGAAATGTCTGTTTGGTGGATGGCACTTCTAAGGACTTTATTACTAATTTAAGTAATAAAGAAAATCAGAACAATTTTACTGTATTTCATTTTTTTCTTTAATCAAATAAATTCTGCAGATTTTTAAAGCAGTATAAAAGATCCAAGATTAATAGAGCTATCATTCTTAATTCTTTATTTCTGACTTGATATCTACCTGGAAGGAAAACTATCTCTCTCCCTTCCCACCCCACCCCAAATTAAATTTATACAGTATATTGTCTTACTTTCCCAATAATAGGTTATGACCTATAAAGCCCTTCATGGCATCGGACCAGAATATCTCCGGGACCGCCTTCTGCCGCACAAATCCCAGCGACCAGTTAGGTTCCCACAGAGTTGACCTTCTCTGGGCCCCGTTGACTAAACAATGTCGTTTGGCGGGACCCAGGGGAAGAGCCTTCTCTGTAGCGGCCCCGACCCTCTGGAACCAGCTCCTCCAGAGATTAGGATTGCCTCCACCCTCCTTGCCTTTCGCAAACTTCTTAAAACCCACCTCTGTCGTCAGGCATGGGGGAACTGACACACCTCCCCCTGGCCTATATAATTTATGAATGGTATGTTTGTGTGTGTGTCTTGTTTTTTAAATACGGATTTTTAGAGACTTTTTAATATTAGATTTGTGATACATTGTTATTGTTATTGTGAGCTGCCCCGAGTCTGCAGAGAGGGGCGGCATACAAATCTAATAAGTAAATAAATAAATAAGGGAAGTAATAGTACTTTCCCAATAAGGAAAGTAATAGATTCCTGTGATCTATTTTTTGTTTGATTTCTTGATTGAATAGAACAGAACAGAATAGAATAGAATAGAATAGAATTCTTTATTGATCGTGTGATTGGACACATAGGAATTTGTCTTTGGTGCATATGCTCTCAGTGTACATAAAAGAAAATATACTTTTGTCAAGAATCATGAGGTACAACACTTAATGATTGTCATAGGGCTCAAATAAGCAATCAGGAAACAATCATTATTAATAAAAAAAATCTTAAGGGTACAAGCAACAAGTTACAGTCATAAGTAGGAGAAGATGAGCAATAGGAACGATGAGAAAAACTAATAGTAACAGTAATGCAGCCTTAGTGAATAGTTTGACAGAGGTGAGGGAAATATTTTTTGGTCATTTTTCTTTGAGGTGCAAATGGTATTTACGGTAAGTCAGGATCAGAAGGAGTGTAGAGTTATATTCAAGCATCAGTGCAGTCAATACAAGGTTAAAAGTTAGAACACAAAGTGATTTTCCACTCTCTCTCCTTTCAAATCTGTTTGAAATTCTCCTTGCACAGTTTGCTCTGTGTCTTTAAAAAGGAAAGAGATTTAAAAGCAAAACAAACTTTGCAATTTTACAGAAGCAACTAGGCTTACCTCTATCCTTATCTAGTCTATGGCTGAGCATGTGAGCTCAGCATAAACTACACTTCCCAGAATCCCTTGGGGGAAACCAGGGCAACTAAACTGTTTACATTCTCAAGGGAGAAGCCAAAGCCTTAGTTACCAAACGCAGAGGGAGATGAACCAGGCACAGACTCTGCTGCTTGATGGTCTCATCAAGACAAAGCATGTGGAAAAAGCTGCCCTTATCAGAATATCCGACATGAATGTGATGGCAGCCACTGCAGGCTTCAGCATCCAGAACTGGGCCTCAGTCTTTGTCCAAGCTTTCTTCAACAACCCGGCCCAGATACGAAAGGAAGGGCAGTACCTTAACGACCGGTATTATAAATGCCTCCGAGCGGATAGCAACTCCATCTACCTTAAGGTAAAAGATGAAGGAATGATACTAGTTAAAACAGGAAGTTTTATCCTGGTCGGAACATATTGCTCAGGCATGTACCCTAGTGTCTGCGTCGAGGCAATGGAGAAACTAGCGGACTACATAAGAGCAAAGGGGAACTGAAGAAAGGAAGGAAGAAGGAAAAGATCTGGAGAACTCCCTACCCAAAATTCTTGCTTGGCACAACCAGGGGAAAAAAACGTCCCTTTATGAACAACACAACACAGCAGGTCAGTCTCAATGGACACAGAAGACGACCCAGCATCATCATGAAACACTTTCTATGTGTAGACAAGCGTCTAGATGTGGAATTGAATTACTATAAGCCTATTTCCAGAGAAGGATACAGCAAACAAGCATGGGCGGAGACGGGGACCATCTCTTTGCTATTAACCTACAAAATGGCTGAGGTTGGCAGAGCTGTTGCCACGGCAACCAGAAGTGGTAAGGCACAGTTTCGCTTGTGGAGGGAAAGGCCTACCAGGTTGCCAAGGCAATGGACCATTGGGCCTCCATGGGGAATTTCCTGTCAGAACCAGCTCTGGCAGCAGGTTGAAAAGGCAACAAACCCTAGTTTTCTTGGTTTTATTCTCAAGGAGAGGCAACTCGGATTTTCCTTTGCCTCAGTTACAACTTGGATTGCCTTTGGGCCCCTGCACCTGAACTTGGATGCTAGAAAGATCTGCATTTGCTGCCCCAAGATTAATAATGTTTTCCATCCAATCTTGGGTGCGCATCATTTTTGCCCATGCGCATAAATAAACAGGGAAACTTTTTTTCAAGCTGAAGGTTGTTGTTATTATTATTATTATTTATTAGCTTTGTATGCCGCCCCTCTCCGAAGACTCGGGGCGGCTAACAACAACACAAAAAGACAATGTAAACAAATCTAATATTAAAAACAATCTAAAAAACCCCAATTTTTTTAAAAAACGCTCATACATACAAGCATGCCATGTATAAATTCTATAAGCCTTGGGGGAAGAGAAATTTCAATTCCCCCATGCCTGACGACAGAGGTGGGTTTTAAGGAGCTCACGAAAGGCAAGGAAGGTGGGGGCAACTCTGATATCTGGGGGGAGCTGGTTCCAGAGGGCCGGGGCCGCCACAGAGAAGGCTCTTCTCCTGGGTACCACCAAACGACATTGCTTAGTCAACGGGACCCGGAGAAGGCCAACTCTGTGGGACCTAACCGGTCGCTGGGATTCGTGCGGCAGAAGGCGGTCCCGGAGATATTCTGGTCCGATGCCATGAAGGGCTTTATATTCCGATCAACCGGAAATTGATCGGCAACAAATGCAGACTGCAGAGTGTTGGTGTAACTTGGGCATGCCTTGGGAAGCCCATGATTGCTCTCGCAGCTGCATTCTGCACGATCTGAAGTTTCCGAACACTTTTCAAAGGTAGCCCCATGTAGAGAGCATTACAGTAGTCGAACCTCGAGGTGGTTAGTTGGCCACAGACTCACACACCAGAGTTGTGTCATTTTGAAAGCAGACAGGCCCAAGACAAAGGAGTGGGTGAGCAAGGAGTGGTTTTAAATTTGAGTTCATGTTAATCTGTAAACGTTCAACAAATGTGGTTAATAGTATTCTCTGTCTGAATTATTTTCCTCTTCTTCTCCATTAAGTATTATAGCTGGGGAGGGTGGCTTTTGAATAAGTAAGCATACCTTGGGGATATTGTGGGTTGGATTCCAGACCACTGCAATAAAGCAAATATCGCAATAAAGTGAGTCACAGACATTTTTGGGGGGTTTCCAAGGGCTTATAAAAATTATGTTTACAATAAACTGTAGACTATTCTGTGCAATAGATGATGTCTTTAAAAAAAAAAGACCAATGTAGATACTTTAATTTAAAAAAGACTTTATTGCTAAAAAGTGTTAATCATCATCTGCAGGCCATAATTATTTTGTTGGTGGAGAGTCTTGTAACAAAAACACACACCCCTATCTGCAAAGCACAATAAAGCATAATGCAATAAAATGAGGTATGCTTGTACAGGGGGCCACACACAAAGCTTTCTACGTCCATATTTGGCCCTGGGGCATAAAAATGGTCGTCCCTTATATAGAGAGGAATAAATAACCTTTTTATCCTCGTTTTCCATTTTTTTTCGGTCTCTTTCTCATTTCTATCCATTCGGCACTTTTGCTTTAGCAATATTTTTTTCCCCTTTCAGCCCTACAGCTGGAAAAGCGGCAAATTTATTTTGTTGTAAATCTTAACTCCCTCCCAGCAAGGCTGACCAAGTTAGGCCAAGGACTGCAGGTTTATTTCCTCAGGTATAGAAACTTGGAGGGAAAGCCTGGGATGCAACTTAGACAGTATCGGATTGCTAGTGGTATGGATAAGGTCGGCGCACCAGTAGCAAAAATTGAGCTGTGCACATAGCTTTGCTTCTTCTGCGGGCGGGCGCGCACATTCCAGCAAGATTGAGGGGATGCACATGTGAGAGATTTCAGTGATTTTTTGCTTTATTTATTTATTAGATTTGTATGCCGCCCCTCTCCGTAGACGCGGGGTGGCTTCCGCGCATGTGCAGAAGCAAAAATAATTGCCAAAATCTCTCATGTGCATGCATCCCCTCACAAGATTTTGCTTCCTGTGCATGTGCAGAATCTCGCTGGGTCACACGCCCGCAGCAAAACTAAAGCTGCGCGCGTAGCACACTGGTAGCTGCGGAATTGAGAATCCACTCCTGAACATAGAATGCTACAATGTTAATAAAATGAGACCATTTTAAAATCCTAGTTTCCAAAGCAGGTTTTCTCCCCTGGCAGAATCTTCTTGTTGGCCGCCTTCAGTCCAGCGGACTTTGTGGTGGTGGCAGGAGAACTCAGGACACCGGCGGCAGTGTTTTCCTGGGGAAGCAGCTGTGTGATCCCCTTTGGGCACCTTTTGGAAGGTGATGGGCTGCTCCCCACCATGATTACAAGGCTGGGTCAGCCCGTGTATGGAGGCGAGATGCTCTTGGGGTTCACCCACCGTATGCCCAGAGACGATAACCTGGGCGCGTGAGCCTCCCCACACGCATGAGCGTGGCAAAGAGCAAGGGAGGGTCAAGTTCAAGTTCAAGGTTCCGGGGACCCTCCCTTGCTCAGCAGGGGGCTTTTGCCCTATAGTTGCTCACAAATGTTCTTGAATGGTTGTTGCGCCCTCTTTCGTTTACCTCTGCAGGTCCTAAGCTAATTTAATAAATGTGATCCATAAATCCCAGTTCTGTGCTTATTCTGCGTCCACCGCAAACTGGGACACAGAAATAAAACAAGAGGGGAAAAAACAAGTAGTACAGGATTTAGAATAGTTGTCAATATATTTTCTTCCATCTAATCTATTACTTTCTGTACACAGTTTCATTCCAAACAATTAACAATATGTAACTCTATTTTTAATTGTCTGTATGAGATCTGGATCTCTTGATTATGTTAGTGAGAATTAAAAATAATTCTGTTTTTTTAATTCTCACTAGCATAGTCAAGAGAACCAGATCTCATCTAAGAAAGCCCCAGGAGCTACTATGTACAAGTTTTAAGCCAATCCCAAATTACTGAATAATTTTACTAAAGACATTTTGATTTGACTGTTTCTCCAAGGACTTCGGGAAGCACATGGATTCCCACACACACACACAATTTCCACTTTATTCATATAACAGCTGAAAACAAGACAGACAGGCAGACCTACAAATAGGGAGGGAGGGGAGAGGGAGGAAGGGAGAGAGAGAGGAAACAATCCCAGATTACCAGGCTGAGTTTCTTGTTAAAAGCTTAAGTGTTTCAGGCCTTCGTTCCAAACTACTCATCAAACAGATATAACTCTGATACCACAAATTCAAATAGGCTAAAAGACAACTGTGTTCTTTTCGCCGACGATGTAAAACTTTTCAACACCACGGACAACACATCTACTCTCCAAAAAGACCTCAACTTTGTCTCAGATTGGTCTAACACCTGGCAACTTCAAATATCAACCAGCAAATGTTCTACCCTCCACATCGGCAAAAAGAATCCAAACCTCATATATAAACTGAATAAACAAAATCTCACAGCCAACCCCCACTCAGTAAAAGACCTTGGAATACTAATATCAAATGATCTAAGTGCCAAAGCCCACTGCAACAATATCACCAAAAAGGCTTCTAGAGTTGTTAACCTGATCCTACGTAGCTTCAGCTCTGGCAATCTCACACTACTCACCAGAGCCTACAAAACTTTTGCCAGACCCATCCTTGAATACAGTTCATCTGTCTGGAACCCATACCACATCTCGGACATCAACACCCTTGAAAATGTCCAAAGATACTTCACCAGAGGAGCCCTTCACTCCTCCACTCAAAACAGAATACCCTACGAAAGCAGACTATCAATCCTTGGTCTTGAAAGCTTAGCACTACGACACCTAAAACACGATCTAAGTATTGCCCACAAGATCATATGCTGCAACGTTCTACCTGTCAATGACTACTTCAGCTTCAATCGCAACAACACAAGAGCACGCAACAGATTCAAACTTAAAATTAACCACTCCAAACTTGACTGTAAAAAATATGACTTCAGCAACCGAGTTGTCGAAGCATGGAACTCATTACCTGACTCAGTAGTGTCAACCCCTAACCCCCAACATTTCTCCCTTAGACTATCCACGATTGACCTCTCCAGGTTCCTTAAAGGTCAGTAAGGGGCATGCATAAGTGTTCACCTATACTTTTATATCTTTACTTCTATTCATTTCTTTAGTTATATTACTACATATCTATTCTCTTTAATGTGTATTATGTATTGGACTAAATAAACAAACAAACAAACAAACAAACAAATAAATAAATAAATAAATAAATAAATAAAAACATTTCAAATGGATGGTCATATGCATTCACAAATAACATCAATAATAATCATGAGGAAGAGGAGAGCATGGCACATACAAATACTCCAGGAGTGTTTGCTTCTTCCCGTGCCATGATGCACAGGCATGCATGCGCAGGGCTGAATTTTTTTTTAAATCCAAAAAAATCAAAGCCAAAAACAAGATGGTGGTGCATGCCCAGTGCTGGGAACTAGGCTTCTGTGCATGCACAAAAGAAAAAAAAATCAACAACAAAATCCCCCCCCCAAAAAAATATTTTTTAAAAAAAGATGGCGGCATCCATGGACCAGCACCAACAGAAGTAGTTCCCTGATGTCACCGTGATGTCACCAGCAGTTTGCTATCAGTGATCCAGGCGGAACCCACCTCTGAAATATTCTCCATCCACTTAGTTTCAGTCCCATCTTTACAAGCAATCCTCAAGTTTGTTTATTTATTTATTTGTTTGTTTGTTTATCTATTTCCCTTCCTTGTTTTTTTCTTCCACTGTAATTTTCTAGCATTCTACATTATTTATTTGAAAAATGTAGCAATAACACGTAGACTTATATATCGCTTCATAGTGCTTTTACAGCCCTCTCTAAATGGTTTACAGAGTCCGCATATTGCCTCCAACAATCTGGGTCCTTCTTTTACCCACCTAGGAAGGATGGAAGGCTGAGTCAACCTTGTACACATTGTAGTTTATAATACAGTGGTACATCTACTTACGAACTGGAGGAGGAGGAGGAGGACAGTCGCTGCCCAGAGCGAAGGGAGCATTTCTTTTCTCTGAGCGCTGGCAGAGGTTTATTCCCTCTCCAAGCACCCAGAGAAAGGAAATGCTCTGTTCACTCTGGACTGCCAAAGTCTCCTTAAGCACCACTGAAAGGCTCCTCTGGCAGCCCAGAAAAGCCCGAGATGGCCGGGATTAAAGGAGAAATGGCAGGAAACTGGCCGAGCCTTCATGCCACTCTCAAATTTCCTGGGAAATTTTTCCGGCCTTGGGTTCTTAAGTAGAAAATGGTTCTTAAGAAGAGGCAAAAAAAATCTTGAACACCCAGTTCTTATCTAGAAAAGTTCTTAAGTAGAGGTGTTCTTAAGTAGAGGTACCACTGTATAGCTTTCTTAAAGTGGTTTATAATGTTCTAAAGACCCTGACCCAATAAGCTACCATATTGGTCCAGGGCAAGTTAGTAGATAGATGGTTTTTACTTCTCAGTGGAGAGTTGATTGGCTCAAAATCATCCAGCTGGCTTCTACGGCTGAAATTCGACCCATTCCTAGTCCAGCACCTTAACTATTACATGATATTGGCTCTCAAAATGTATTTAGAAGCATATAAACATACATATAAAAATACATAAAATTAAAGTGATAAACAGCAGAAAGAAAAATGTAAAAACTCCATTTCTGCATGCATATTAAAGCATTAGTGTTAGAAGTCATGAAAGAATAAAAATGCCTTTCCCTGATGCTGAAAAGATAATAAAATAAAGTCTAAAGCTATCTCACTACAGGAGGGCATTCCAAGTTTGGCTACCCCCACTAAGCAAGCTACCCATTATATACCACTATGGGAATTATGTGTAGCTGACTTTCCAACAATGATCTCTGCCAGGACCATGTGTTCTTCATACATATAATAAATCAATAAATAAACCTCATATTGTAGATAATAGATGGGAGGAAGTTTCACTACATGTACTGTGCTGGGAATGGTCATAAAGTATTATTGACATTCGCGAAGCCTCTCGATAAAATGAACAAAGCATGATGTGCATTTAACTGAATCCAAAGTTGAAATATTGCTCTTGAGAATGGCAAGGTATCATGGCCACTTTTGTAAGCCAAGGCTGAAGAGGATATGGCCTTTAAATATTTATAGAACTACAAGCCAGCGCATTCGAGACCACTGCCCATGCTAGTTGAATCAAACATCTGTCGTGCCAAATGCTCCAACTTTGTGTCAAGCACTTAGAAATGAGTTCCAGATCTCTTTTCTCTTTCTCGTAAAATCCTCTTTTGAGAGCACTGATAGCTATTGTAAATTGCAGCGCAGGCAAAATAATGAAGCTGGAAAAGTTGGACACCCAGCCATACAAAAGCTCTTCTTTCCAAATTGGTGGCTGAAAAGGGGAAAATGCTAAATGAAATTTTTGCATGGGGATATCTAGTAGGCAAGGAACACAGTCAAATGTTGACCAAAATGTGGAAATAGGCAAAGGTCCATGCAATAAGATTCCAAAATAAATAATGTTTTAGAAAAACCCTTTGTTTCTTTTTTACAAACATAATGGAGGAAATGCCTAAACCAAAATATCAAACTAAGCGAGGTCAATTTAATCCACTGATAGTTAACATGCTGTGCCAGAATAGAATACTATAGCTGAGCTCTGCAAAATATAAGTTACTAAATGGGATGCACTCAGGGACTGATGCATCCTGATATTCTATGCAGTTTTTATCTCCCTGCTCTGCAATATTGTCCAAAAGAGAAAACAGAGTGCACCAAGATTCGAAGCCAGAGAACACTTGCTGAGAGGTATGAAAGGAAGGGGCCTAAAAAGAAGCATCCTGTGTGGCAACCCCCCCTCACTTTCCTGGAATGACTCACCACCCCCAAAGGCTTCAGTGACCTATAGCATTTTGGGAGTCTGTATAAATGTAGCTGTTCTGAAAGATCTTTGGAATTTGCTGTTTTATATTTACTGGCAACAAATGCGAGCATCAATGTAATTATTATATATGGTTATCTCTTGGGTTTATTGTATTATTGTGTTATTTTATTGCCTATAGTACCGTATGCTTCTATACTGCCTAAAGTTCTTGATAGTGAGATGCATACATTCCCTAAATCTATGAATGAGCAGCATAAGGTGCGGTAAATAAATGCATAAGTCTTCGGAGAAGGGCAGCATACAAATGTTAATAATAATGATAATAATAATAATAATAATAATAATAATAATAATAATAATGTATGTATTTGTTCGTTCCTTCCTTCCTTCCTTCCTTCCTTCCTTCATTCATTCATTCATTCATTCATTTATTTGGATTTATATGCCGCCCCTCTCCGAGGACTCGGAGCGGCTTCCAACATATAAAAGAAACAATATACAGTATAAATCTCCAAAATCCAATTATTTTTTTCATTTATTGTATTTATATGTCGCTCACTCCAAAAGGACTCTGATTAACTAATTACTCTAAAACCCTAGAAATATTAAATATCACTCATTCCCATTCAAACAACAGACATGTATTATATTCGTCGCCCAGGGTGGATGTTGAAGTCCAAATATCTTCAAGTTGCCAAGGTTGGGAAACACTGACATAGATGAGACTTCAGACTCTTAGGGAAGGCGAGGAGGGTGGAGGCCGTTTCCAGATTATGATTATATTATGTTGTAGTAGCCAGTGGCAGAGGAAACGTTCTGCATATAGAAGACAGAATGCATTCAGCTAAATATAAACATATCCAGGAAGCTAATGTTTGAAATTCTTCAGTTAGACACCAGAAAGATAAAGACTTTTGGAATGGCATTTACAGTACTCAGAATTGAACACAATGGGAAATCTCCATAATGTATCTCAAAAATGCAGTGCATGCAAAGAAACTTGACAAAAAATAAAAAAATGGGCAAGAAAGAGTAAGAAAAAACTCCAAAAGCAAGAACTTAGCCTAGCGGACTGCAAGACATATTTGCACACTGTTATTGTTTCCAAAGAAAGTGTGCAAAGAAAGTGAAGGGCATCTAAAATTATGCTATACAGTACTTGTGTTTAATTTGAATCCGTAATTAACTGCATATAAATGTGCATTCAACTTTGCAGGCAGAGGCTTCACTTTCAACCACACTGAAGTTGTGCAAGTTTTGTTTGTTTAGGTCAGGGGTGTCAAACTCAATTTCATTGAGGGCCGCATCAGGGTTGTGTTTTATCTCCGGGGGGGGGGGAGCGTGGCCAGCTCAACATTGTTAGAAATGTTTATTTCTGAAGGTAATATTACAATGCAAGTAAATGGTTTGTAACCATGGGAAAGGCTAATGTAAGCCATAATCAGGATGTAATCATGGGTTTTCTAATTGTGCTGCAACCTGATTGGCTGTAATCTATATAAGGAGTAACACCCTTGCATGGGTGTGGTTTGTTACAGAGTGGATTGTTATAGTAGAGAGTGGTTTGTTATATAATGTTTTTGTGCTGAGTGGTTTATAGTTAGTGGTTAGTGCTTAGTGGTCGCAGTGGTGGATGTAATAAGAGTTATATACTAGTATTGTGGATAATTTATTATAGTAGTTAAATGTAAAGGTGATAGTTTATTTAGAGAAGCAGTTTGATAAAAAGAAAAGTAAAATATATTTTTACAAGAAAGCCTGCTGCAATGTTTTTCGTTGAAGACTTCAACTAGGTATAATGGTTAACTGTAGCTACTTGGTAGGATAACTTCTGCATGTGAGTAAAACTCTCCCCCAACAAACACCACTTGTGTCAGGGGCACTTGTGATGGCCTGAGCGTTCTGCCAGTAAAAACGGAAGAAGGTTGCAGTAGGCCGTTGCAACAGACTCAAACTCAACCCTGATAAGGCGGAGTGGCTGTGGGTTCTGCCTCCCAAGGACAATTCCATCTGTCCGTCTATAATCCTGGGGGGGGATTATTGACCCCCTCAGAGAGGGTCCACAACTTGGGCGTCCTCCTCAATCCACAGCTCACATTAGAAAACCATCTCTCAGCTGTGGCGAGGGGGGCGTTTGCCCAGGTTCTCCTGGTGCACCAGTTGCAGCCCTACCTGGACCAGGAGTCACTGCTCACAATCACTCATGCCCTCATCACCTCGAGGTTCAACTACTGTAATGCTCTCTACATGGGGCTACATTTGAAGAGTGTTCAGAAACTTCAGATCGTGCAGAATGCAGCTGCGAGAGCAATCATGGGCTTTCCCAGATATGCCCATGTCACACCAACACTCCACAGTGTACATTGGTTGCCGATCAGTTTACGGTCACAGTTCAAAGTGTTGGTTATGACCTATAAAGCCATTCATGGCATCAGACCAGAATATCTCCCAGAGCCCAGAAGGGGAAAAAAAGAAAAGAAAATCAATTTTTTTCTACCAGTTATGTGTACCTAACCAAAAGTTTTCTACCAGTTCTGTGTACTTGACCATACCTGTAGTAGCCCATCACTGCTTTAAGCATACCTTCATAAAAGTCAAATGCTTTATATTAGGAAAAAATATGTAAAGGAATGTACGTCTGGCCCTATATATATCCTGAACTAGAACTACCACAAAGTCACAGCCTGCACTCTACCCTTTCCAGAATAACCAGGTAGAGCAACTGTCGCCCTTGCTGAATTGCTGCTATTCCAATAAAACATACATACATACATACATACATACATACATACATACATACATACAGTAATGGGCAGCCAAACTTTTTACTGCCACACTGTGGGTATGGCTTATTTTGTGGGTGTGGCTTAATGATCATGACTGGGTAGGAGTGGCTTGCATGATCATCATCGTTCAAGTGAACTGTTATTGCCGCACGATGCCTTTTCATCTCAGCTGTGGGCAGAGTGAGGGCTTCAAGAGGGGAAAAAGACCGCAGCCCAGACTTCTTTGGCATGGCATGGCTTTCCTGGCCTTGGGAGGTGGCCACATGAGGCTGGAGGGGAGCCGGGCAAGAGAGAGGAAAGCTGATCCGAGACCAGGAAGGAGGAAAGAGGAAAAAAGCGAGGAGCACACAGCAGCAGCAGCAGGTGGGGGGGAAAGGAGAGCCGAGCTGAGACTGGTAATCCAGGAAGTTACTGCTGCCGGTCAGCTGGAGCTGTGCATGCAGCTTCATTTCTGCCGTTGGAACTGCGTTCAACCCCGTCCTGCCTGCTGCCCACCCCTGCATGCATACATATGTATGTTTTTCTGTCGAGTCATCCAGAATACCCAAATATGGGAGGGAGCTCTCTGCTCCCTTTTGCCTTTTCAGCCCCACTCCAATGGCCATCCAGACACCAAACCATATTTTTCAAACTTGCAAAGGACTGATAAAGAATTAAAGAGAGACTGGTATAGATCTATTTCAAGCCTATTAGCTTTCGCCAGCCAAGCCACACCCTTCTAGGATTCGAACCTGGGCTGTTATGCCTTGCTAAGCAGTGATTTTTCCTCTAAGCCACAAGCTAATATTGCTGAATATTTAAAATTAAGGGAGACTAGGATAGCGCTATTTCGGCCTTGTTCTAACCTCATCAGCTAGCCATATCCTTACTGGATTTTGATCCTGGGGCTTCTGCCTTATAAGGCAGAGAATTATATATATATTTATTAGCTTGTGGCTTAGAGGAAAAATCACTGCCTAGCAAGGCATAACAGCCCAGGTTTGAAAATATATGTATATATATGTTTTCGTAGATTTTCACGGGTACAGGTATGACGGTCTTGGTATATTCGGGTTTCTTCCCATGTAGGATTTGGAAATTTCTGGCGACGTTTCGACGAGATCCCACTCGTCATCTTCAGGCTGGTGTTTCTGTCCTTGTTCTAGAGTGAACACTGCGAGACCTGAGTGTCGGGATGGAGAGACCCCCTTACCTTAGACAAGGCGCTCAGCCCGTGAGGAGTGAGCCGGGAGCTTCCAGAGGTGATGAATATTGAAGTACAGACTAAGCATGTTCAAATGAACAATTAGTTTTTATTAGAAAAGTATAAAAACAATAAAAGTCTGAAGAGACATAAAAAGCACATCCTCTGGCTAAGGATGTACGGAGGAAAGATGTCTCCTAATTAAGGACCGCCCTTCTTCTCCAAGAAGAGACAGGATGTGAGCAAACAGGTTACATCACACAGGAGGAGCTATCTTACTAGACAGAATTAACTCTCTAACTACTGGATGTTTCTCAATGTCGTTGGGGGCTGGCAATTTCCAGCGCGACACTGAGCTGCCTTCCTTCTATAATCTACAACCATTAACTAATCAGCATACCTCAGCTACATCAACGACCCCAATTGTTACCCCACTGACTCACCAGGAAGTTTCTACACAGCAGGCAATTGCTGAGCCATCAAACCACACCCAGCCACCAGTATTTATAGAAGGAAAGCAGCTCAGGTCTCGCAGTGTTCGCTCTAGGACAAGGACAGAAACACCAGCCTGAAGATGACGAGTGGGACCTCGTCGAAATGTCGCCAGAAATTTCCAAATCCTACACGGGAAGAAACCCGAATATACCAAGACCGTCATATGTATGTATGTATGTATGTATGTATGTATGTATGTATGTATGTATATATAAAATCCCAGTAAGCTGATGAGGCCAGAACAAGGCCGAAATGGTGCCATCCTAGTCTCCCTTAATTTTAATTTTTTTAAAAAAAATTAAAATTTAAAATTTAATTTTTAAAAAAATTCAGCAAAAAACATGTGATACATACAGAATATAGTTGTCGGCTATGAATAAATTAACTGCCTTGAAATGGCCCTGGGTTAGGCCTAGAGGCAAAAAGGAGCTGTGACGTTCCTTCAATATACCAGGGTGATCCGACATAAAAAACATATAACCCCTCCCAGGTAAAGAGCTGAAGGGATCAGGTCTGGTGGCTCAGCTATTAATTCTCTGCCTTACAAGGCAGAAGCTGCCAGATCAAATCCCAGTAAGGGTGTGGCTAGCTGATGAGGCCAGAGCAAGGCCGAACTGTTGCCATCCCAGTCTTCCTTAATTTAAAAAAAATTCAGCAAAGAACATGTGACATATATATATATATGGCTAGCTGATGAGGCCAAAATAAGGCCGAAATAGATCTATCCTAGTCTCCCTTAATTTTCAAATTCAGCTTAAACATGTGACACATACAGATAGAATTGTCGGCTATCAATAAAATTAACTGCCTTGGAAATGGCCCTGGGTTGGGCCGAGAGGCAAAACAGGAGCTGTGATGTTCCTTCAATATACCAGGGTGATTCGACACAAAATGTAACCCTTCCCTGGTACAGAGCTGAAGGGATTGGATACTGTAGCCTAGAGGATAATTCTCTGCCTTACAAGGCAAAGGTTGCAGGTTCAAGTCCCAGTGGGTATGGCTAGCTGATGAGGCCAAAATAAGGCCGAAATAGATCTATCCTAGTCTCCCTTAATTTTCAAATTCAGCTTAAACATGTGACATATATACATATATATATATATATATATATATATATATATATATACACGTACGTATGTACATACATACATACATACATACATACAGTACATACATACATACATACATACATACATACATACATACATACACACACACACACACTCCAAACTTGCAAAGAACTGATAAAGAAATAAAGGGAGACTGGTATACTGTAGATCTATTTCAATCTTATTAGCTTGTGGCTTAGAGGAGATATATATATAAAGGACAGAAGTCAGGGTTGACATTTATATGAGCAAACGTAAAACAGTTGTCATTAGCTGGCTGCATCAAATTGGTGCCAAGATTCCAAGTTGATGGGGGACATTTCAGCCTCCCCAGAGAAGATCCACGTCTTTGAACTTCTACGCACAAGGGAGAAGGGAAACAGACTAGGTTGAGGTGTCAGCATTATCTTGGATTCAAATCAATCAAGTTGACGCATGTTGCAATAATTAGTGCACATCACCTCTGGGCTGCCCCCTTCCATATGGTCTTTATATTAGGATTTAGCAGTCTGGGTGGCTGAATAGGCTCATTTCCTGTTCTAGCTAAAAACTCTTTTTGCTCCAAACAGACAGAAAGAGAGAGAGAAATAAAGTCAAGCTTATTATACAGCAGAATTGTTTGAATAAAGGCCTTCAAAGCCAAAAAAACAAGTCCTGCTAAGTCCTTCATTATCTTACAAACTTAAGCAGATACAAGCAAAAGGAATAAACAAATAAATACTGATGAGTCCCCAAGGCTAGTGTCCCTCACATGTTTCTTCACACAGATTAATTTGCAGTATCTTCCCTGATCAAGGTCCCAAAATGGAAGGATGCTAGAAATATTGGCTGTGGGTTTTGTCTCCCAAGGACAATTCCATCTGCCCGTCCATCACCCTGGGGGGGGGGGGGAATTATTGACTGCCCTCAGAGAGGGTCCGCAACTTGGACATCCTCCTCGATCCACAGCTCACATTAGAGCACCATCTTTCGGCTGTGGCGAGGGGGGCGTTTGCCTAGGTTTGCCTGGTGCACCAGTTGTTTGGGGAAGACTGGCCAACTTATGTGTGTGCTTTTCCTATTCCATGTCTTATGCTCCTCCAAACTCATTTAGGAACTTTACTTACAGTATAAGGATACAAAGTTATATTCCTAAGAAAATTTCTCCATGTTTTTCTCTGTGTCGCTCCTTATTTTGATATGATCTATCCTTAGTTTTTTTGATTCTCGACAAATGTATCTTTTCTTTTATGTACACTTAGTGTATGCACCAAGTGTATGCACCAAGACAAATTCCTTATGTGCCCAATCATACTTGGCCAATAAAAATTCTATTCTATTCTATTCTATTCCATTCCATTCCATTCCATTCCATTCTATTGTATTCTAATTTATTTATTTAAGAACATTTATATGGCCACACAACTCACTCTCAGTGACTCTGGGCTTACAAAAGCTTTTTCTTTACCAGTTTGTCAAACAAACGATTGTTTTGTTTGAAAGATGGGCAGTCATAGAAGCTGAAACCTCATCCCCTTGGATGGTAGCTATCCTAATTGTTTTCTCCTGCCTCACCGGAGTCTTACAAAAAGAGTTCAGAAGCCATCAAACAGGAAACAGCCATCCAACAAAGACCAGGGTTCTTATTGATGAAGTGTTCTCTGTACCATGCAGTGGTGTTGTATGACTACATTTGTTATTTTATTAAAGCATTAATGGCTGAAGGTTTGGGTTTTTTTAAAGGACAGAGGCAGGCGTCTGAGTGATATTTTGCTTCTATGCACATGCAGGAAGCAAAATCTCGTGAGGGGACGCACGCACGTGAGATATTTCGATTATTTTTTTTGCTTCAGCACATGCGCAGAAGCAAAAAGTCACTGAAATCTCACACACACACGCATCTCCTCACAAGATTTTGCATGCGCAGAAGCAAAATCTTGCTTGGACGTGTGCACACAAACGCCGGAACTGCAGAGCTGCACGTGAAGCTCAATTACCGGTACAATAGCGTCGACCCTACCGGTAGAAACCCTCTACTGGACAGAGGGGAGAGAAAGGAACTGCCCTGTTTCCCTCAAAATAATAAGCCTAATCAGGCTTTTGAATGCACGGCAGTAAGGCCAAGCGCTTATTTCAGGGTTCAAAAAAATAATAATATAAGACAGGGTTTTATTTTCAAGGAAACACGGTAGGAAGGAGGCCGCACATGTGAAATCTTAAAGAGAGAGGCAAAGTTTTAACTATATCAATATGACATCTCGTATCCAATTCAAAGTGTTGTTTTTGACCTTTAAAGCCCTTCGTGGTATGAGGTCGGGTTATCTAAGGAATCAGCTCTGCTTGATTACATCTGTTTGTTTCAAAAGAATCCACTGGTTCTTGCCCCTCGGGAAATTACATTCGGCGAGATCAAGGAGGGGCACCTTCTCTGCCATGGCACTTGTCTTATATGGGACATTCTCTTCCTCGAAGTGAGAACAGTTCCATCCTTCCTTATTTTCAGGAAGAATAGAGGAGTAGAAACATAGAAACATAGAAACATAGAAGTCTGACGGCAGAAAAAGACCTCATGGTCCATCTAGTCTGCCCTTATACTATTTTCTGTATTTTATCTTAGGATGGATATATGTTTATCCCAGGCATGTTTAAATTCAGTTACTGTGGATTTATCTACCACGTCTGCTGGAAGTTTGTTCCAAGGATCTACTACTCTTTCAGTAAAATAATATTTTCTCATGTTGCTTTTGATCTTTCCCCCAACTAATACTAGTAGAGTAGACTAGACTAGACTAGACTAGAATTTTATTGGCCAAGTATGATTGGACACACGAGGAAATAGTCTTCGTGCACATGTTCTCAGTGCACATAAAAGAAAAGTTCATCAAGAATCCTAAGGTACTCAACACCTGGTTTTGTTATCAACCCTAAGGGTCTCAGGACTGGTCAGATCTTGAGGTATGGCTCCATTGCTGATCAAATCTCTTGTGTGTTTAATATAATTGCCTCCACCATCCTGTCCTTTCGTAAAGTTTTAAAAACTCTCCTTTTATTATTATTTTTATTATTATTTATTGGATTTGTATGCCGCCCCTCTCCATAGACTCGGGGCGGCTAATAACAGTGGCAAAAACAACATGCGACAATCCAATACTAAAGCAGCTAAAAACCCTTATTTTAAAACCAACCACCTCTGCCAGCAGGCTTGGGGCCATTGAGCATTGACATCCTGCTCCAGCCATATATGTGACTGTAATTGAATGAATGTGGATTTTTTAATAATTGGGGGTTTAGATTAGATCTAGATTAGTTTTAATGTTTTGGGTTTCTTACATGTACCTTTGTATTTACTCCTGTTTTGTAAGCCGCCCCGAGTCTATGGAGAAGGATGACCTAGAAATCCAAATAAGAAAGAAAGAAGGAAGGAAGGAAGGAAGGAAGGAAGGAAGGAAGGAAGGAAGGAAGGAAAGAAGGAAGGAAGGAAGGAAGGAAGGAAAGAAGGAAGGAAGTCGACAAGTTTGTATATATATAAATATATTATTATTATTATTATTATTATTATTATTATTATTATTTATTAGATTTGTATGCCGCCCCTCTCCGTAGATTCGGGGCGGCTCACAACAGTGATAAAAACAATACATAATGATAAATCTAATAATTGGAATCTAAAATAGCAATTATGCATATAAAAAATCTAAAAGAGAAACCCCAGTAAATAAAACCATACATACAGTCATATTGTGCATAGAAACTACATAGGCAAGGGGAAAGTGTCTCATTTCCCCCAAGCTTGACGACAGAGATGGGTTTTGAGGAGTTTACGAAAGGCAAGGAGGGTGGGGGCAGTCCTAATCTCCGGGTGGAGCTGATTCCAGAGGGTTGGGGCCGCCACAGAGAAGACTCTTCCCCTGGGTCCCCTGGGACGGCATTGTTTAGTCGACGGGACCCAGAGAAGACCAATTCTGTGGGACCTAACTGGTCGCTGGGATTCGTGTGGCAGAAGGCTATGTGTTGTTCTCTTCTTGTGAGATGAGTGGCCATATAAATTAGATAAGTAAGTAAGTAAGTAAGTGAGTGAGTAAAGTAAGTAAATAAAGCTACTAAGTAGTGGAAGAACCTCTTTGCTGGATTTACAGTAACTATCAATATTTTTAAACAAAGGCTAGATAGCCAACTGCCTGGGATAAGGAACTCTAATTTGGGCAAAGAGTTGGATGAGAGTTCCAGTCCTGATTCTATGATATTCAGCATTTCTGTCAAGAAATTTTATAAATAATCTGTTTGTGCAGGAGAGCTAAACATTGAAGGCCAAATCTGAAGAAATCAATCTTTACTTAGAAAACTCTTTGCTATTGTATACTAATTACCAACCTTTTAAATTACTACTGATCCAAGGAGAATTGTTCTTTCTAATAATTATTATAATAAAACTGACAGCTAGCAGCAACAAATAGAAGTTTGAGTGGGCAATGTTTAATGGGACAATTCACCCAGGCCAGCTAGCTCCGGTCAATCCGCCCCAGTTGTCGTGCTGCAGCCAACTCAATGTGGGGCATCTCTCTTTGGCACGATTTGCTTGTCCCTCTCCTGAGTTATCCTGCATTGAATTGCCCCACGGTGAGTCATCCTGCAGTGAGTTGGCTGCAGGGAGTCAGCTATGGGAAGTTGCCCTAGACCAGTGATGGCAAACCTATGGCACAGGTGCCACAGGTGGCACATGGAGCCATATCTGCTGGCATGAGAGCCATTGACCTAGCTCAGCTCCAACGTGTATATGTATGTTGGGCAACTGGTTTTTGGCTCAAACAGAGGCTCTGAGAGGGCATCTTTGGCTTCCAGAGAGCCTCTGGGGGGGGCAGGGGGGACAGCAGGTAGGACGGGGTGGAACACAGTTCCACCGGTGGAAATGAAGATGCGTGCATAGCTCCAGCTGATCGGCAGCTGTCACTTCCTGGATTACCGGTCTCTTTTTGGCTCTCCTTTTTTCCCCTGCTGCTGCTGCATCTGCGCTCCTTGCTTTTTTCCTCTTTCCTCCTTCCTGGCCTCGTATGATCTTCCCTCTCTCCTGCTCAGATCTCCTCCAGCCTCCCATGGCCACCTCCCACCTGTGGTGCAAGCAGAAGGCATGGGTGGAAGCGGCGCTGGCAGCACTTATGCTTCTGGCAGCACCAATTCGCCTAGCTACCCAGCCTGAGGCGGGGGGGGGGCAACCCAGGAAGGAGAGCATGGGAAACCTGAAGCAAATTGTCACCCCAGCGAGCGACACTGGTAAGGTTGTAAGTCGAGGACTTAACAGTTCACTTGAACTATGATGATTGTTCAAGCCACTCCCACCTGATCGCATGGCCGGCAAGCTACTCCTACCCAGTCACATGACCATTAAGCCACACCCACAAAATAAGCCATATCTACAGTGTGGCAGTAAAAATTTTGGCTACCCATTACTGGGTGGGGAAGGACATTTTTACTCTCTCGTGGCTCCAGAGAAGCCTTCAGAGGCTGGGAAGGGTGAAACTTGAGCCTACATTGAAAGTGAACACAAGAACAAGGGGGCACAATATGAGGTTAGTTGGGGGAAAGATTAGAAGTAATGTGAGAAAATATTATTTTACTGAAAGAGTAGTAGATGCTTGGAACAAAGTTCCAGCAGATGTGGTCGGTAAATCCACAGTGACTGAATTGAAACATGCCTGGGATAAACACATATCCATCCTAAGATAAAAAACAAGAAATAGTATAAGGGCAGACTAGATGGACTGTGAGATCTTTTTCTGCCGTCAATCTTCTATGTTTCTATGTTTCTACTGGGCCCACTAAGCAGTGTATCTATCTATCTATCTATCTATCTATCTATCTATCTATCTATCTATCTATCTATCTATCTATCTATGAAATTTATATGCTGCCCAACTCCAATTGGACGGCTAAACATCACATATTCAAACAACTATTTATATTTTACAGTACTCCCTGGGACCAACATACATACTGTACATTTGCTGGTCGCAAAAAATCCTTTCCATCAATGTAGCCCGACACTGGGTTAGAACTATATAATTCTATATTTTTATTAAAGCTTTCAATGCTTTTAAATGTAATTAATATTTTTCCCCTTTCTGGTTCCTGCGTTTCTGATATGAGACAAAATCAGTAAAGCTCACTCTGGGTCTGGCTAGACAATTTCTTTTGACCCCAAGGTCTTTCTACTATCTCAAGAACTTTGCTGAAGATAAGGGGGGAAATCCCAGTACTTTTAAGGTTTTAGGAGGGAAAGCAGAAAATTTTTACATTTTATGTATCTTTCTTCATGCCTATTGGCAGCCTCCTCCGACAATGTGTACAACAAATGCGCTTTACTGGAGCAGGATACTGGGATCCATAGTCTAAGATAGCTGGAAGGCACCAAAATGAGAAAGATTGGCCTTTTCCTTTTATTATGCTGGAAGATATTACGTTAGTAACCCCAAAATCATTTGCATGCTGTGAGTGAAAAACATCAACGTTTAAAAGTTCTGGCTTAATTTTCTGTTAAAATTGATGTCAAAAATAAAAGAAAAACAAGGGGAACCGAAAGCAAGCATAAGTGAATGAAAAATTAAATCAATTCAATGTTTAAAGTATATATCGTCTTAAGTTCCAAATGCACTCAGATAAAATTTCACTAGGGACAGGAAGCTATATCAAAACAAACAATATCTCTTCTTTCTTCAAAATCCCTTCCATTTATAAAGCTTCTGCTTTATATAAGGATGACATTTTTTAATCTGGCCATAACACTGTAAAGAAAATGAACCTTAAATTAGAGTTAGGTTTGCAGGCTTGAGGGACTGAGAAGGATTCACTTGTGTGAACCCCTACCTCAGTGGTCCCCAAACTACAGCCCGCGGGCCACATGCGGCCCACTGAAGCCATTTATCCGGCCCGCCAGTGAGTGACAAGAGCACAGGGAAAAGAGAGAAAGAAAGAAAAGGGAAAGAGAGGGAGGGAAGGAGAAGTGGAGAGGAATGAAGGAGGGAAGGAAGGAAAGGAGAAATGGAGGGAACAAGGAAGAAAGGAAGGAAGGAAGAATGAAATGGAGGGACAGAGGAAGGAAGGACTGTTTTGGGGGGGTGTTAATTTTTCTCTCAACGTACATTCAAACAACACAGTGTACCATCTAATTTTCCATGAATAAAATGTGGTATTTTGTTAGTAACTAATATCAATCATCAAAAAAGTTGCAAAAGGTTTTTTTTTCTAATTTTGTCATCCAGTTACATTCATTTTCTTTTAATTAAATTCCCTCCTTAATGTTCCTTCAAAAAGTGCAACACCAATTATATTTCTAACTTATTAACCATTATGCCAAAGTGCTTCCTTCTTTCTTTATACATTTTTCATAAGCCAAGAAAACCTTGTATAGCCAATAAGATGTTAACAAAAGAAAATTAAAAACAAAACATAAACATATATGAATTTCAGATCTTCTCCCCCCTCTAAATAGTACGTTCCCATTTTGTTTTTTACTTTAAAACAAGGTATGTGCAGGGTGCATAGGGATTTGTTCATAGGGTTTTTTTATAGTCCGACCCTCCAATAGTCCGAGGGACAGTGAACTGGCCCCCTGTGTAAAAAGTTTGGGGACCCCTGCCCTACCTAATGCAAAATGAAGAACATGAGTCAATCTGTTTTATTTGCAAATCAATCTTGTAGCTGCTACGCTAATGACTTTTTCTGCCTCATGTCCTAAATTTTTTCAGGAGTTAAGGCCAAGAGACAAACTATAGTCAATTTGTGTGCATTGGATGTGTCAGAACCTGGAAAGATGAAAAAGAATACATCAATCTATTATCTAAACTTAGTTTAATTGCACATAGCTGTCTGCCCTCCAACACAAGCCTCACAGGTAATTTCCTGCAGATGACTGCAGTTTAAAAGTTTGTAATACACACTTGGCACAACACTCACCCTACTAGGCTGAATCTTATCAGTTGAGCAAAAATTTATTTATTTGTTTATTTATTTAAAAATTATTTAGAAAAGAAATACAAAAGTATACAGTATCATTACAGATATACATATAGAATCATTTCAAAAGAAAAGAAACAAGAAAGAAGAGAAACTTACAAACAGTTAAAAAACAAGAGAGATATTTCATTCACTATCTTATTCTTGCTGGTATATTACTATATTTTGTGCAGTAATCCTTATCGTGTTGTATAAATGTTCACAATCTTATCATTTGGCATATTGCAATTTTATCATCTTGATAAAGATTCTTAATTTTAAGTAATTTTATATTATAATTGATATAGTTCACCTTTATAAATTAGCTCATCCGTAGTTTGTTTATTTATTTATTAAATTTACATTGCTGCCTATTCACACATCGCAACTCAAGGTAGCTTACAGAATATAAAACATCATTTAAAACAATAACACTAATTTAAAAAATCAAATAAATTAGTGTTATAATAATATATAATGTAATATAGTATAGTATTGTATTATTTTAATATGATATGATATAATATGATATAATAATATAATATAATATAATATAATATAATATAATATAATATAATATAATATAATATAATATAATATAATATAATATAGAAACATAGAAGACTGACGGCAGAAAAAGACCTCATGGTCCATCTAGTCTGCCCTTATACTATTTCCTGTATTTTATCTTACAATGGATATACGTTTATCCCAGGCATGTTTAAATTCAGTTACTGTGCATTTACCAACCACGTCTGCTGGAAGTTTGTTCCAGGGATCTACTACTCTTTCAGTAAAATAATATTTTCTCATGTTTCTCATATTATAATATAATATATCCCCCCACCTCCCCATCCCGGTGACAGATCACCTGAGCCATTTAATGGGCTCCATCCCGCTCTGCATTCCCTAGGCCCACTGGCAGAACCAGGCATTCAGTGCCTTCTGGAAAACTGTTAGAGTGGGGGGCATTCTAATCTCTGGGGGAATGATGTTCCAGAGAGTGGGAACCACCACAGAGAAGGCCATTCTTCGGGGGCCCACTAGGTGTATCTCCCTAAGGCAGGGGTCCCCAACCACCGGTCCGCGGACCAGTACCGGGCCGCAAGGCATGTTGCACCGGTCCGCGGAGTCAGCAACTGCTGTGGAGCCGGCGAGTGCCAAGCTGTTTCCTGTCTCTTTCCCCTCACGTTCACTTGGGACCGCCATTTGCCTCGGGCTGAGAAAACCTTTGCTTGCTTGCTTTCTTCCTTTCCTGTCTTTCTTCTCTCGTCGAAAGTGGTCTATTTCCTCCTTGCGAAGCCCTTGCAAAGCCCTCGCTCTGCCTGCAGCTCAAACGAAAAGGCTTTGGCATTGTGCAGCTCTTTTTTTGCTAGGCTCCCCCACCCTATTCCCGGGGTCCTGGGTGGGAGCGAAGCCAGGGGTGTGTGTGTGACCATGAAACCCCCACCACCAGCTCTGGTAATTTTCTTTTGGAAGGATTCCTTGCTGCAAGAAAATTACCAGACCTGGCAGTGGTGGGCGCTCCAAGCAGGCAGCGATCGCAAAGGAAGGTGACTGTGTCCGTGGAGGCACCTCCCCCTGCTCTGGGATTCCTTGCTGCAATCCCAGCCGGAACGGGGGCGGGGGATGTCCTCTGGAACTGCTGAAAGGCAAACGGCGGTCCCGAGTGAACAGGAGGGGAAAGAGACAGGAAACCGCCCCCTCCTACCCTTTCTCCCTCTGTCACCTCAACTCCCCCGCAAAATTAAAAAGGGGGGGGAGAGAGACAATGGAACGATAAGCTAAACCCCCTTTCCGCCCCCACCGGGCCATAGAAAAATTGTCTTGCTGAAACTGGTCCCTGGTGGAAAAAAGGTTGGGGACCACTGCCCTAAGGGATGCGACCCGCAACATTTCCTGTCTCCCAAATGATGAAAGATAGGCAGTTCCTCAAATAACCAGACCCTATGCCTATTGCATGAGTGTATTTATTTGTCTATTTCATACAGATTTTGTTCCCATAGACTAGATTCCCTTGCATTCCACATTTTTTTTAATCCTATTTTTGTTCTTGAAAAAAAATCTTGTCTCCCCATTTCAGCGACTTTTTTCTTCCTTTGTAGAGTTGAATCTCATTGTTGAATCTCATTTTAGAATAAAACAGAAAGTCTTGACCCTTTCTTAATAGGTTCAGGTTTTGAGAAAAGTAACCACTTAACCATCACCATCTGGTGGGCACCTCCTTAATGCTAAAGGCTACAGATTGTTTAGATTATAATTATCTCAGGAATTTTAATTCTTAACCAGGCAGCTGACAAAGAAAAGAAAAAAGAACTCCAGCCTGTGAAGAAATCTTTCTGGCTGTTCACTCAACTCTAGGTCATGTGTGAGCTTTAAATCATCACTTTTTCCTCTTTAGGGAAAGAGTTCCTCTACATTCATGAGATGTTCTCCTTCCTATGGAATATGTCATGCATTGACACAGGGCAGTTTCACAGAGCTATTTTCTGAAATCCCACTCTAGGAGACATTATTACTTTTTCTGGTCTTCTAAACCAGTGTTTTTCAACCAGTGTGCCGCGGCACACTAGTGTGCCGTGAGACATGGTCAGGTGTGCCGCGAAGCTCAGAGAGAGAAAGAAAGCAAGAGAGCGAGAGAAAGAAAGCGAGAGAGAGAAAGAGAACAAGAGAGTGGGAGAAAAAGAGAAAGAAAGCAAGAGAGAGAGAAAGAAAGCAATAGAGAGAGAGAAAAAGAGGGACGGAAGGAGAGAGAGAGAAAGACATAGAGGGAGGTAGGGAGGGAGAGAGAAAGAGAGCAAAAAAGAGAGGAAGGAAGAGAAAGAAAGAAAGAGGGATGGAGAGAGAAAGAAGGAAGGGAGAGAAAGAGGGAGGGAGAGAGAAAGAGAGCGAAAGGGAGGAAGAGAGAGAGAGAACTTTTTTGTCCAAACTTTTTTTAGCCCCCACCATTCCCCCGCTCAATGTGCCCCAGGGTTTCGTAAATGTAAAAAATGTGCCGCGGCTCAAAAAAGGTTGAAAATCACTGTTCTAAACTATGGACCAATCCTGCTTTTATTCTTAGTTGAATTGCACCAGAGCGGGGCCTTAAACGAAGAGAAGCAAATGTCCATTAATTCTATAATATCCTACTTTAATGCAGGTGCTGGTTGTCTGTCATATTTCTACACCACTCATCTCACCTAAGTGAGTTTGGGCCATTTATCTCTTCATGCTTATCTCAGGCTTCCTGGTTAAACCAGACAGGAAGCCCAATTAGATGAGGTAATTCTACTTTAATACATTGACAGGATTTTGCAACACCGAAAGCCCAAAACTTCCTGTTACCATTTTTAACCATTTGATCCAGGGGTGAAATGCTCCCAATTCAATCGTGCCTGTCCGTCATCAGAGAGCCAATTATGAAGGGAGTTTGAGGCTCCGCCCACCGGCCTGGACACCGCCATTTGGGTTATTTTACCCTCTGCGCATGCACAAAACATTCTGTGTAAAAGAACTAGAATGGTGGCCCCCAGGTGGGTGGGCAGAGCCTCACACTCCCTTCGCGACTGGCTCTCCAACGACCGACAGGCAGGAGCAAAATGGGAGCATTTCGCTTGATCCATTAGGGAGGGTCCTTTCTAAGTTTCTTTTTTTTGACTTTTAAGCCATGGGGGCTCCTGCCTCATTTATCTGATAGCTTCCTAAGCAACGTCTCTTCCTCTCTTTACCCAAAATCATTCCCACATTCTATTACAATTAATTAGAATGGGGTAGGCTATAAATTAAAATTATGCAGCTGAACTTTTGGGGTCCCAATTCTTATTTTGAATTACTAATTATTAGGACTCATCCAATAATGTCTTGAAAAGGTTAGAGAAAGTGGAATAATGTTGGACCAGTTTGGTACTCACACTAAACCTACGTTTTTAAAAAAAAAATACAATTGCTATACTAATACAATAAGTTGGAGTAAAATAATACTTCAGTTCATACAATAGACTAAGAAAATAGCTACGTTTTCACAACATACTGAACTGAAAACAATCCAATCCCATTTTAACGCTAACCTAAAACATAGAAACATAGAAGACTAACGGCAGAAAAAGACCTCATGGTCCATCTAGTCTGCCCTTATACTATTTCCTGTATTTTATCTTACAATGGATATATGTTTATCCCAGGCACGTTTAAATTCAGTTACTGTGGATTTACCAACCACGTCTGCTGGAAGTTTGTTCCAAGGATCTACTACTCTTTCAGTAAAATAATATTTTCTCATGTTCGTTTTGATCGTTCCCCCAACTAACTTCAGATTGTGTCCCCTTGTTCTTGTGTTCACTTTCCTATTAAAAACACTTCCCTCCTGAACCTTATTTAACCCTTTAACATATTTAAATGTTTCAATCATGTCCCCCCTTTTCCTTCTGTCCTCCAGACTATACAGATTGAGTTCATTAAGTCTTTCCTGATACGTTTTATGCTTAAGACCTTCCACCATTCCTGTAGCCCGTCTTTCGACCCGTTCAGTTTTGTCAATATCTTTTTGTAGCTGAGGTCTCCAGAACTGAACACAGTACTCCAAATGTGGTCTCACCAGCACTCAATATAAGGGGATCACAATCTCCCTCTTCCTGCTTGTTATACCTCTAGTTATGCAGCCAAGCATCCTACTTGCTTTTCCTACCGCCCGACCACACTGCTCACCCATTTTGAGACTGTCAGAAATCACTACCCCTAAATCCTTCTCTTCTGAAGTTTTTGCTAACACAGAACTGCCAATGCAATACTCAGATTGAGGATTCCTTTTCCCCAAGTGCAAGAATGGGGTAGGCTATAAATTAAAATTATGCAGCTGAACTTTTGGGACTCCCAATTCTTATTTTGAATTACTAATTATTAGGACTCATCCAATAATAAGTCTTGAAAAGATTAGAGAAAGTGGAATAATGTTGGACCAGTTTGGTACTGTCAATAAACCTACGATTTTTTTAAAAAAATACAATTGCT
The DNA here is from genome assembly GCF_031021105.1 of Erythrolamprus reginae. Classification (NCBI taxonomy): domain Eukaryota; kingdom Metazoa; phylum Chordata; class Lepidosauria; order Squamata; family Dipsadidae; genus Erythrolamprus; species Erythrolamprus reginae. The sequence continues at coordinate 403,356,963 of NC_091950.1, read as the reverse complement.
ATACTAATACAATAAGTTGCACCAAACATAAGCCTGGAGTAACATAATACTTCAGTTCATACAATAGACTAAGAAAATAGGTTTTCACAACATACTGAACTGAAAACAATCCAATCCCATTTGAACGCTAACCTAAGACATTATGTATACCCATTCAAACTATGACAAGGAGCTTCAGAAAATAAATCACTAAAGGGCCAACTAGGAAAGCTTAAGAAATTATATTGAAAAATAATCAATTCAACAGACAACAACAACAATAATAATAATAATAATAATAATAATAATAATAATAATAATAATATTAATAATCAAGCATAGACATGATGCTATGGCACAGATGATCCACTGGAACTTGTGCCGGAACTACCATTTACCAGTGGCAAAGAACTGGTGGGATCGTAAGCCTGAAAAAGTAGTCGAAAATGAGCAAGCAAAACTACTGTGGGACTTCCGACTTCAGACTGACCGAATTCTGAAGCATAACATACCAGACATTGTGATCGTGGAGAAAAAGAAAGCATAGATCATCGACATCGCACTCCCAGGAGACAGCAGAATTAAGGAGAAGCAGCTAGAGAAATTAGTGAAATACGAAGATCTAAAAATCGAGCTGCAATGACTCTGGCATAAGCCAGCGAAAGTGGTCCCAGTGGTCCTTGGTATGCTGGGCGCAGTACCAAAGGATCTCAGCGGACATTTGAAAACCATTTGAATTGACAAAATCTCCATCTGTCAATTGCAAAAGGCCGCTTTACTGGGATCGGCAAACATAATTCGCCGCTACATCACACAGTCCTAAGTGCTTGGGAAGCGCCCGACTGGTGATGAAATACGAAATCCAGCATAGTGTTCTCATTTGCTGTGTTGTACTGACATAATAATAATAATAATTTATTAGATGTGTATGCCGCCCCCTCTCCAAAGACTCTGAGTGGCAGTAATTCATACTGACTTGTTCAGCATCTTATTTGCGGATCATAATCTTTCTCCAAATTTTGTGAAGCGCTTTGACTTCAACTATATAGCATTTTTAAATAATACATAATTCATTATAAAGATATCTAGAAAAGTATATCAATATATAAGGCCCTTTGTCAAGCAGGAAAAGAGAAGACACCACAATTTTTTTTTAAAAAAGATGGTGGGGTGCATGAACCGGTATCGACCAAATTGGATCTATGACATCACCAGCACTACCGATTCAAGAGATCTAGTCTGAACTGGGAAGAACCCACCCCTGAAATATGATGTGAAACATTTTCCAATTCCAATTTTCGGAACATTTCAAACTGGGATTTCTAATTCCAAGGCCTACAGATTTTATTGCAGCTTTGCATTGCTCTTATCACATCCCCAGAATCAACCAGGGGGAAAAAGAACTTTTAATTTTATGTAAAAGCTATTGACTTTAGGTTACCTGATCTAATCCCAATACTGTAATTATCTTTTCCTTTCCCCACCTTTTATCTCCTCCTTTCTGGAAGATAGAGACAACATTCCTCCAATTGCCTGATCCTTCATCAGTTTTCAATGATTTCTAAAAGCTAATACAAGTGAGATATAAATTGAATGAATGAATGAATGAATGAATGAATGAATGAATGAATGAATGAATGAATGAATACAAAAAGGTAAACCATTAGCTGGGTTCTTCAATTCAATTCCTCTGAAGATTTAGGTATTCCCCAATCATATTTCAGGTGAACCCAAACTTCACTTTTGCTCTTTGTTTTTTTTAGTTTTTTTAAAAACTTTATTTAGGTTTTCAAATACAATAAAAAGAGAAAATATATACACATGCAGACCATAACCCATTTCTGAATCAGTATGCAACGGTTTCATATTTGGTTAGTTACTTTCATCAGTGAAAAAGTAAAATGAGTTTATCTTATTAAATGTTAGTATTTATGTACTTCATCTGTTGTCATCTAAGTATGTTTTAGTTCCTCATCATCTCTTTGAATTATTCTGTTCTCAATCCAGGTGTACCATTTATCCCAAGGTATGTTTGTTTCATCTACTTTCGTGCCCTTAATGTCTCTTGTCATCTCGTCCATCTCTGCACACCTGTAGATTTTTTTCCATTGCATTGATACCTCGCCTTACAAACGCCTCGTCATACAAACTTTTCGAGATACAAACCTGGGGTTTAAGATTTTTTTGCCTCTTCTTACAAACTATTTTCACCTTACAAACCCACCGCCGCCACTGGGATGCCCCGCCTCCGGACTTCCGTTGCCAGCAAAGCACCTGTTTTTGCGCTGCTGGGATTCCACTGAGGCTCCCCTCCATGAGAAACCCCACCTCCGGACTTCCATGTTTTTGTGATGCTGCAGAGGAATCCCAGCAGGGGAATCCCAGCAGCACAAAAATGGGCACTTCGCTGGCAACGGAAGTCCAGAGGTGGTGTTTCCCAGCGAGCGGAGCCTCAGTGAAATCACAGCATCACAAAAACACGGAAGTCTGGAGGTGGGGTTTCGAGGACTTCTGTGTTTTTGCGATGCTGCAATTTCACTGAGGCTCCCCTCGCTGGGAAACCCCACCTCCAGACTTCCGTTGCCAGCGAAGTGCTTGTTTTTGCGATGCTGGGATTCCCCTGCAGCATCGCAAAAACACAGAAGTTCAGAGGTGGGGCTTCCCATAGAGGGGAGCCTCAGGGGCAATCCCAGCAGCACAAAAACGGACGCTTCGGCTGGCAAAAGGGGTGAATTTTGGGCTTGCACGCATTAATTGTTTTTCCATTGATTCCTATGGGAAACATTGTTGCGTCTTACAAACTTTTCACCTTAACAACCTTGTCCCGGAACCAATTAAGTTTGTAAGACGAGGTATCACTGTATTTGCCTTTCTGACTGAGTGTCTTGACTTTTCATCTGTTTTGACTTTTCATCTGCTTCATCAGTTTTGAGCGTAAGTGATTCTCGTGGCGGTGATTATGTTTTGCTCTTTAATCTTGCTCTTCAAAATTACCTAATGAAACACACACCCTCTCATATTGGAGACAACAGAATCAAAACAAGAGTTCTGACTTGACTTTGTTCCCCATTAACACTTTTATGTCTTCATTGAGTTGTTGGTTTATTGATTCTTTTCTCTTTTTTTATTTTAGATAGTTGAGTGCAAACGCCTTGAATTCAAAACAGCTGTTTCAAGATCGGGATTGGTTATTCCGAACTCAAAATATTTATCGGAGCCATTTCAAGCTCAGAACATTCCCATGAAGGTTGGAAGGCTTCCTGTTGGGATGGAACAGCCCATTTTAAACTTGAAACAACTGTCAAGCTCAAAAGATGTCACACTTAGAATGGTTTAAACAATCTAAACAACTCTAATTTTTTTTAAAAAAAAACTTCTATAAAAGCCTTTTTATTGTTTTTAGCATCCTTTGTCAACTTTAGCTCATTCTCACATTTCTTATACCATTTCTACAGTTTTCATCCATCCGTATGCGTGCAGTATGGTTAGGGTCAATCCCCACACACCTGGGCAAGTTCAAGGAAGCCAGAATTGCATCAATTTCCATAAAGTATCGTTAATGGTAGTCTTGAGATAAACACAGTATTGAAACCGCAAGAGGAATTCCCAATGCTCCTTTAGGTTGGCTGGGGAATTCTGAGAGTCGACGGCATCCGCACAGCTTAAAGTTACCAAATGTGAAAAACAGAGTGAATTAATTATGCTAGTTTTCAAGTCTGAAATGTACAACTCTGGAGAGAGTCTGAATTTTCTGGCATCTGGGCTGAGTTGCCATTTGTAAGATGAACTGCCAACAGCCTCACCTTTTATCTCTTCATTAGATTTGCTTTCCTTTCCATTTCTTTCTCAGTTTCCCTTTAATCTCTTACATTAAGTGATCTACTACTCCTTTTTGTAGATTTTCATGGGTACAGGTATGAAGGTCTTGGCATATTCGGGTTTCTTCCCGTGTAGGTTTCAGAGATTTCTGGCGACGTTTCGACGAGGTCCCACTCGTCATCTTCAGGCTGGTGCTTCTGTCTTTGTGTGTTCACCCTAGAACAAGAACAGAAGCATCAGCCTGAAGATAACGAGTGGGACCTCGATGAAACATCACCAGAAATCTCTGAAACCTACACCGGAAGAAACCCGAACATGCCAAGACCTTCATATATATACATATATATATTGCCCACTGCAACAACATTGCCAAAAAGGCTTCAACAGTTGTTAACCTAATCTGCTCCGGTAATCTCACACTACTAGCCAGAGCATACAAAACTTTCGTCAGACCAATCCTTGAATACAGCTCATTTGTCAGGAACCCACGCCACATTTTGGACATGAACACTCTATAAAACATCCAGAGGTACTTTACCAGAAGAGCCCTCCACTTCTCCACTCGCTACAGAATACCCTACGCAACTAGACTTACAATTCTAGCTTTAGAAAGCTTATAACTACGTCGCCTTAAATACGACCTAGGCATAGCCCATAAAATCATCTGCTACAATGCCCTTCCTGTCAACAACTACTTCAGCTTCAACCACAACAACACACGAGCACACAACAGACACAAACTTAAAGTAAACCGCTCTAAACTCAACTGCAGGAAATACGACTTTAGTAACTGAGTAGTTGATGCATGGAACTCACTACCAGACTCTGTAGTATCATCACCTAACCCCCAAAACTTTACACTTAGACCATCCAGTGTTGATCTCGCCCGATTCCTAAGAATAAGGGGGGTGTATAACTGCACCAGAGTGCTGTCTGTTCCCTGTCCTATTGTTTCTCTTTTACATAGAAACATAGAAGATTGATGGCAGAAAAAGACCCCATGGTCCATCTAGTCTGCCCTTATACTATTTCCTGTATTTTATCTTAGGATGGATACATGTTTATCACAGGCATATTTACATCCAGTTACTGTGGATTTACCAACCACGTCTGCTGGAAGTTGGTTCCAAGCATCTACTACTCTTTCAGTAAAATAATATTTTCTCATGTTGCTTCTGATCTTTCCCCCAACTAACCTCAGATTGTGCCCCCTTGTTCTTGTGTTCACTTTCCTATTAAAAACACTTCCTTCCTGAACTTTATTTAACCCTTAAACATATTTAAATGTTTCGATCATGTCCCCCCCTTTTCCTTCTGTCCTCCAGATTACACAGATTGAGTTCGTTAAGTCTTTCCTGATATGTTTTATGCTTAAGACCTTCCACCATTCTTGTAGCCCATCTTTGGACCCGTTCAATTTTGTCAATATCTTTTTGTAGGTGAGGTCTCCAGAACTGAACACAGTATTCCAAATGTGGTCTCACCAGTGCATATATTATTATTATTATTATTATTATTATTATTATTATTATTATTATTATTATTTCTTGGATTTGTATGCCGCCCCTCTCCGCAGACAGCATATTAATGGATTCTGAACATATCCCTCTGTGTTAGAGGTTTTTCACTGGTTGTCAATGAGTTTCTAGATGCAATTTTAAGTACCGAATTTAATTTATAAAGTCTTACATGGTTTGATGCTGAGACTACTTTTTTCATATGGAACCCACCAACCTAAAGACAACTCATAAAAAAATAGTAATGTCTATGAAATGGGTGGTGAGCCAAGGAGAAACTGTTTCTCGGTGCAATAATGAATTTTTACTTGTTTGTTTAATTTCTATGTCTGTCCATTCAATCACTGACTCTGGGTAGTTATTGTAATATAATGGTCTTACATTATGGAACAGCTTAACCCAAGAAACTAGACAAGCCTTGACGTTACTGCCTTTCTGGAAACAAGATAAAACAAAACTCTTCTGAAAATCATTTTAAATTTGACGTAACGAGGGAACACAACATGTGTGTTTATATTGCTCTAAGTTGCTGTTTTTAATTTTTGCATTGTACTATTATTTGGTATTTTTGTGATTAGACATTTTGTAATTATTTTTCATACCTTGCCAAAAGTGGCATGATTGCAGCCATTTAGAAACTAATAAACAAATGAACAAACAATGGAAAAACCAAGAACCAAGAAGACATAAAAAAATCCAGCAACAAGAGAGAGAAGGGAATTGAGAAATAGCAAATTAATGGGGGTGGTTTTTTTGCAAGTTTTAGCAAAGCAGAGCAAACTTTACTGAAAAGCAGTGGGCTTTCCTCTTGTGTATTTTAATAATTAGGCAATTATAATTGTAATGATAGATGTATCAAAAGTGGTTTTTATTTTGAAAAGGCAACAGGACTGATTTTTTGAGAAAAAGATATTTCATTCCCTATCCTGGAAGCTTCCTCCATTGAATTAGATGCTGTGGCAGGTGGAAAGATAGTTACTGACAATTAAGATTAATTGCAAAGAAAACACAATCTTTCCATTTCCCCACCACTACCATCATCCTATCAGAACCTATCATTCCCCCTCCCACCAAGTAAAAGCTGAGGTGGCGCAGGGGGTAGAGTGCAGTACTGCAGGCCACTAAAGCTGACTGCTAGATCTGCAGGTCAGCGGTTCAAATCTCATCACCGGCTCAAGGTTGATTCACCCTTCCCTCCTTCCGAGGTGGGTAAAATGAGGACCCGGATTGTGGGGGCAATATGCTGGCTCTGTTAAAAAGTGCTATTGCTAACATGTTGTAAGCCACCTGAGTCTAAGGAGAAGGGCGTCATAAAAAAAATGAATAAATAAATAAATAAATAAAATAATCTCAATAATCTATATACAGTACAGTGATACCTTGTTTTACAAACTTAATTGGTTCCAGGACGAGGTTCTTAAGGTGAACAGTTTGTAAGATGAAACAATGTTTTCCATAGGAATCAATGGAAAAGTAATTAATGCGTGCAAGCCCAAAATTCACCCCTTTTGCCAGCCGAAACGCCCATTTTTGCGCTGCTGGGATTCCCCTGAGCCTCCCCTCCATGGGAAACCCCACCTCCAGACTTCCATTACCAGCAAAGCACCTGTTTTTGCGCTGCTGGGATTCTCCTGCTGGGATTCCCCTGCAGCATCACAAAAACACAGAAGTCCAGAGGTGGGGTTTCCCATGGAGAGGAGCCTCAGTGGAATCCCAGCAGCACAAAAACGGGTGCTTTGCTGGCAACGGAAGTCTGGAGGCAGGGCATCCCACAGGCGGCGGTGGGTTTGTAAGGTGAAAATAGTTTGGAAGAAGAGGCAAAATAATCTTAAACCCCGGGTTTGTATCTCGAAAAGTTTGTATGACGAGGCGTTTGTAAGATGAGGTATCACTGTATATAAAAGCCAAATGCCACTCACTCATCACAAAATCACCAGAACTGCAATACCTAAAAACTTGAAACTTGGCACATATGTACCCCTTGGCTTTAAAATCCTGAGTCCTTTGGGATTGGGTGGCATAGAAGTCAAAAAGTAAATAAAATAACCATCAGATAATTAGTATTTAATGATTTAGATCATTATGATTAGTTTATTAACATGCTCTGATTCTAAGAAGTTAGACACTGTACTCCTCCTCCCTACCTGAAAAGAACTCTGTTCCAACTGCCAGTTGCCTTATATTAACACGTTCTGATCCTATTCTCTAAACTGGGTATAGGCATGGACAGCGCATGACTAATCCATAGACATTCTACTCCCCCTCCCCACTGGAAAAGAACTCTGTTTCAACTGCCAATTGTCTTGTATTAGCATGCTCTGATGCTAAGGAGTTACACATTTGACATAAATTTTCGAGCTTTGTCAATTTATCAAGCCCGATTACATAGTTTCGTAGCAAAACATGAGTATCCAGCGACTAGTTCTCAATAATTGTCCTTCCCTCCCCCACAGCATCCAATACAACTGATGAAGCTTCCAGGATAGGAAGCAACAAGTCTGGTCTAGATGGATTTTCAAAATAAAAACCACTTTTGATACAACTATGATCTGGATAACTGAGAACCTTGATACACATTTGTAATAAAGGATATACATATTTTAAAAATAGGCATAGAGATCTATAGAATACGGAAATGTAAAAATATATTCAGTAGTTACTATAGGTAACTGCTTGGTCGGGGTGTTTTGTGGCATACAACTACTATCCGTATGACCACATATGAGTTACTAGGAACCATCCTGTAACATTGAAAAGAGCCGAGGTGGCACAGCACGTAGGGTGCAGTACTGCAGGCCACTGAAGCTGACTGCAGATCTGTAAGTGAGCGGTTCAAATCTCATCACCGGCTCAAGGTTGACTCAGCCTTCCATCCTTCTGAGGTGGGTAAAATGAGGACCCGGATTGTGGGGGCAATAGGCTGGCTCTGTTAAAAAGTGCTATTGCTAACATGTTGTTAGCCGCCCTGAGTCTAAGGAGAAGGGTGGCATAAAAAATCGAATAAATAAAATAAAAATAAATGTTCCTCGATTTTCACGGGGGATGCGTTCCGAGACCACCCGCGAAAGTTGAATTTCCGCGAAGTAGAGATGCGGAAGTAAATTCACAATTTTTGGCTATGAACAGTATCACAAGCCATTCCTTAACAATTTAAACCCCTAAATTACCATTTCCCATTCCTTTAACAATCATTTACTCACCATTATTACTGGTATTCACCATTGAATGATGATGATTCTTGGTGATTCTGATATTTATAAACATAATTATTTATTAACAATAATTTTTTTTGTTATTCATTTGCAAAAATTATTAGTTTGGCGATGACGTATGACATCATCAGGCTAGAAAAACCGTGGTATAGAAAAAAACCCGTGAAGTATTTTTTAATTAATATTTTTTGAAAAACCGTGGTGTAGGCTATTCACGAAGTTCAAACCCGCGAAAATCGAGAGAACACTGTATAACATAGACCAGTGGTGGCGAACCTTTTTTGCCTCGTGTACTGAAAGAGCGTGCGCAAGTGCCCACACCCATAATTCAATGCATGGGGAGGGTGAAAAACAGTTTTCCCCAACTCCCAGAGGCATCTGGAGGCCAGAAACGGCCTATTTCCCAACTTCTGGTGGGCCCAGTAGGCTCGTATTTTGCCCTCTTGAGGCTCCCCTAGAGCTGGGGGGGAGGGTAAAAATGTCCTCTCCCCTCTGGAATCCACAAACACCCTCCCAGAGCCTGTGTGCGAGCCAAAAAATCAGCTTGCCAGCACACACATGCACTTTGGGTTTGTTTTAAATTAATTAATTAATTAATTTTATTTATTTATTTATTTTGTCCAATACACAATACATATAGTAGAGAATAGACATGAGGTAATATATATACAGTAGTACCTCTAGATACGAGCTGCTCCACATGCGAGTATTCCAAGTTAAGAGCCACGACGCGAGTGAAATTTCTGTTCGACACCCGAGCTAAAATTCAGAATATGAGCCGAGCTTCCACTAGGTGGCGCAAGAATCCTTGCTTCTGGTTATCTCGGCGCGGAAAAACAAAGTCTAAAGGCATTCATTCGAGATGCGAGTTGATCGACATACGAGCTCGGTTCTGGAACGAATTAAACTTGTATCTAGAGGTACTACTGTATTGAAAAGATATAAAAATAGAGGAGAAGATGAGCCGGGGTGGCGCAGCAGGTAGAGTGCTGTACTGCAGGCCACTGAAGCTGACTGTAGATCTGAAGGTCAGCGGTTCAAATCTCATCACCGGCTCAAGGTTGACTAAGCCTTCCATCCTTCCGAGGTGGGTAAAATGAGTACCCGGATTGTGGGGGCCTTAGCCTAGCTCTGTTAAAAAGTGCTATTGCTAACATGCTGCAAGCCACCCTGAGTCTAAGGAGAAGGGCGGCATAAAAATTGAATGAAATCGAATGAATAAATAAATATGAAAGGAAGAAAATATATATGATATATGAGATAAAGGAAAGACAATTGGACAGGGGACGAAAGGCATGCTAGTGCACTTATACATGCTCCTTACTGATCTCTTAGGAACCTGGAGAGGTCAATCGTGGATAGTCTAAGGGAGAAATGTTGGGGGTTAGGGGTTGACACTACTGAGTCTGGTAATGAGTTCCACGCTTCGACAACTCGGTTGCTGAAGTCATATTTTTTACAGTCAAGTTTGGAGCTGTTAATATTAAGTTTGAATCTGTTGCGTGCTCTTGTGTTGTTGGGGTTGAAGCTGAAGTAGTCATTGACAGGTAGGACGTTGCAGCATATGATGTTGTGGGCAATACTTAGATCGTGTTTTAGGCGTCGCAGTTCTAAGCTTTCTAGACCCAGGATTGTTAGTCTATTTTCGTAGGGTATTCTGTTTCAAGTGGAGGAGTGAAGGGCTCTTCTGGTGAAATTATTAAAATAAATTTTATTTACAAAGATAAATACAATAAACACAATAACAGTACAAATAACAATACAAGCATGTAAAAAGAGGGGGGAAGAGAAGAAAAGAAAAGAGAAAAGAAACACACAGAAAAAAACAAGAATTATACAGTGAATCATATGATAAGCAATGTACAATAACAACAAACAATAAAGGACGGGCGGGTGGACGGCAGATCTGCATGGAGAGTGTGAGCTATAAATATTCTCTGTAGCCCGTTACATTATAGCTAATAATCTAAATTATAAGTAAATAAAAGGAAGATTTGAAGAGGAAGCAAGGAGGTTTTAAATAGATAAGCTTAATTTTTACATATATCTTATTTCATTCGTCCATTGAGATAATTTAAACACCGGATAATTATCTTTGTATATAGAGAATTTTTGAATATGGCACATTTTTAACAGTTGTTGGGCGGATTATTCACACATGCACTTTGGAGCTGAGCTGGGGCAACAGCTTGCATGCCAGCAGATATGGCTCCACGTGCCATTTGTGTCACCCATGCCATAGGTTCGCCATCACTGACATAGACTAACATGGTGGAAATGTGTATAGAACATGAGATGCATAGTGTTTCTGTCTATTGCCATGGGAGCTACAATAACATTTAAATATGTTAAAGGGTTAAATAAGGTTCAGGAGGGAAGTGTTTTTAATAGGAAAGTGAACACAAAAACAAGTGGGCACAATCTGAAGTTAGTTGGGGGAAAGATCAAAAGTAACATGAGAAAATATTATTTTACTGAAAGAGTAGTAGATCCTTGGAACAAACTTCCAGCAGACGTGGTTGGTAAATCCACAGTAACTGAATTTAAACATGCCTGGGATAAACATATATCCATCCTAAGATAAAATACAGAAAATAGTATAAGGGCAGACTAGATGGATCATGAGGTCTTTTTCTGCCTTCAGTCTTCTATGTTTCTATGTTTCTATGTTTCTAATAAAGATAGTTCGATTTCAATGCCATGTACTAAAATTGCCTAATTAATTGTGGACTGAACACAATGCAACATGGGAGAAAAAAATCTAAATAGCACATAATGATACGTCCGAATGGTAATTGGAAAATAACCAAGGAAGCAGCGTTATTGATAAAAAATAGTGAGGTAAAAGAATATGAAGAAATCAAAATTGCAGCGATAGAAAGCGCCCAGGCAACTATAGTGCTTGGGTGGAAAGATGATAATAAATGGACGATAAAAAATTGGTGCCGATACATGGTGGACCAAATTCACTATGAAATTATGGAAATCAGATTACATAATTATAATGAAGAGAAGTTAGCAGCAACAATGAGGCGGTGGGAGAAGGTTAAAAATTATATATTAACAATATCAGCAAGCGATGCAAATGTAAGAAATAAAATTCAATCACTTTATAAAGAATGAACAATGTAACCCAGAGATGAAGCAAATGAAGGACACAAAATTGAATCTTCCCTGGTGAAGGGAATTTTTATTTTTCTGTTTGGTGATGGTATACTTTTATGTCTTATGTTTTTGTTTTTTGTAAAATTCTTTTTTAAAAAATCAATAAAAATTATATTTAAAAAAAAACACATAATGATACGTCACTTAAAATTAGTACGGCTTGCAAGCCACAAAAGCACACATTTATGAAATCCTCAGAAATGTAACTCTTGCTTAAGGGTAAACACAGATGAAACTCAGACAGGATCACAGTCCAGTATTTCTAATCTAAACCAGTAAATCCTCCCATTTCTAACTACTAGCATATTCCAGTCTCCATAGAAGACATCCATAGCCTCCGTGCTGAGATTCATGCTGACTATGGTTGTGAGATTCCAAGTCCAACACAACTAGAGGACATCAAATGGGAGAAGGCTGGATGATATATACTCACAGTTTCATAGACCACCCTCTTGATGGGCAGTGTCTGTCAAGTATTCAGGGATCTTACCTTCTTCACAGTTGCTTCCAGTGAAACCAGGGCAGCATCGCCATTCAAGACCAGTTACTGTTCGGTAAGCTATCTTGTACGTGGGTCGGATGAGGGTCCTGTAACTAACACAAGCAACACGTCATCCACAATGTTCAGCCCAAACCTGCCAACATCAATAGCTGCTCATAAGAACAAGATTTATCCCAGCATAGACCCTACATGTTGGAAATGCAAAAAATAATTTGGAACCTACTACCACCTATGGTGGTCATGTCCAGTGGCACATAACTATTGGTTGAAAACTAAGAGATGGATAAAAGAAATAGTGATACCTCGTCTTACGAACCCTTCGTCATACAAACTTTTCGAGATACATACGCAGGGTTTAAGATTTTTTTGCCTCTTCTTCCGAACTATTTTCACGTTATGAACCCAAGCCGCCGTCGCTGGGTGCCTTGCTTCCAGACTTTCATTGCCAGCGAAGTGCCCGTTTTGCGATGCTGGAATTCCCCTGCAGCATCGCAAAAACATGGAAGTCTGGAGGTGGGGTTTCCCATGGAGGGGAGCCTCAGGGGAATCCCAGCATCGCAAAAACGGGTGTTTCGCTGGCAATGGAAGTCCGGAGGTGGGGTTTCCCAGCGAGGGGAGCCTCAGTGAAATCACAGCATCACAAAAACACTGAAGTCCAGAGGTGGGGTTTCGAGAACTTCTGTGTTTTTGCGATGCGTTGCCAGGGAAGTGCCCATTTTTGCGCTGCTGGGATTCCCCTTCAGCATCGCAAAACACGGAGGTCCGGAGGTGGGGTTTCCCATGGAGGGGAGCCTCAGGGGAATCCCAGCAGCGCAAAAACGGGCACTTCGGCTGGCAAAAGGGGTGAGTTTTGGGCTTGCATGCATTAATCGGTTTTCCATTGATTCCTATGGGAAACATTGTTTCATCTTACGAACTTTTCACCTTACGAACCTCGTCCTAGAACCAATTAAGTTCCTAAGACAAGGTATCACTTTATTGCAATGCGATCTAGGGCTGAAACCAGAGACCTACCCTTTAGGGCTTGTTAGAGAACAATACTCAAAATCAAACTACTACCTTATCATCCACATAATAATCACAGTGAGACTAGCTTACGCACAAATGTGGAAGGACAACAATCTCCCAACAGATAATATGGTTAAAAGTAAACTTAAGGACTGGGCTGAAATGTCCAGGCTCACTTTATTCGAACTACAAAATAAACAAGAGAAAGATTTCTATACAATTTGGGAAAACATTTGCAAATGGCTTAAAACCAGAAGAAACAACCAACAAATAAGTAAATGATTACATTGACATAATTGATAATTGCAAATAACATGCTGAAAATGTAAATAATTTATATTATTATTATTATTACTACTATTATTATTATTTATTATATTTGTATGCCAGCTCACAGGATACGGACTAGATATGATATACGGACTAGATAAAGTAATAATGAGATATATAGAGTTTGCTTTTTGATTCACCAGAAATGTAAATAAGGAGATAACGATATGTCATATAACTGTTTCTTCTCTCTTTCTTTTTCTCATTCTCTCCTTTTGTTTTCCTTTTTTTTCTCTTCCTCTCTTTTCTTTTCTATTTGTATTTTTATATTGTTGTTCATTGCTCTTTCTGAATTGTACTGTTGTTTTATATGTGAATAAAATGTTTTACATCACATCCTGAAAATCCTTGATTTACAAGAGCCCAAAATTTCCATTGTTCATTGAGACAGTTGCTAAGTGGGCTATGACATTTTTTTCCACCACAATTGTTAATTGAATCACTGTGGTTGTTGTTGTTGTTGTTGTTGTTATTATTATTATTATTATTATTATTATTATTTATTAGATTTGTATGCCGCCCCTCTCCGTAGACTTGGGGTGGCTCACAGCATACAATAAACAATTCATGACAAATCTAATAGATTAAAAAAAACCATTTTAAAACTCCATTATTAAATCAGACATCCACACAGATATACCATACATAAATTGTATAGGCCCAGGGGAGAGGGGGGGAATGCCTCAATTCCCCCATGCCTGACGGCAGAGGTGAGTTTTAAGGAGTTTACGGAAGGCAAGGAGGGTGGGAGCAATTCTAATCTCCGGGGGGGAGCTGGTTCCAGAGAGTCGGGGCCGCCACAGAGAAGGCTCTTCCCCTGGGACCCACAAGATGACATTGTTTAGTCGACGGGACCCGGAGAAGGCGAACTCTGTGGGACCGAATCAGTCGCTGGGATTCGTGTTAAGTTAGTAACACTTTTGTGAAGTGAATCTGCCTTCCCCACACTGTTTATTAGTGTATGTTTTATTCTTGTAAACCGCCCTGAGTCCACTAGGGGAAGGGCAGCAGTTAAGTCTAACAAATAAAATGTATTTTCTGTCGTGCCTAACTCCAAATGCTTATATGCAATTCTCATCATATCCAATTCTCACCAGCATAGTTTTTTTTTTAAAAAAAATATTTTTATTGATTTTGTAAATATGGTTAAATAAAACAAACATAAAACAGTGCACAGTGCATGTGCCCATCACCTGACCAACAATAACCATCACCACCACCACCAATTGCGGGGGGTTCAAATATTTACTAGTTTCTATACAGTGTTCCCTCGATTTTCGCGGGTTCGAACTTTGCAAATAGCCTATACCACGGTTTTTCAAAAAATATTAATTAAAAAATACTTCGCGTTTTTTTTCTATACCACGGTTTTTCCCACCCGATGACATCATATGTCATCGCCAAACTAATAATTTTTGCAAATAAATAACAAAAAAATAATAATTGCTAATAAATAATTATGTTTATAAATATCAGGATCACTAAATGTCTTATTCAATGGTGAGTACCAGTAATAATGGTGAATAAATGTTGTTAAGGGAATGGGAAATGGTAATTTAGGGGTTTAAAGTGTTAAGGGATGGCTTGTGATACTGTCCATAGCCAAAAATGGTGTATTTACTTCCGCATCTCTACTTCGCGGAAATTCGACTTTCGCGGGCGGTCTCAGAACGCATCCCCCGCGGAAATCGAGGGAACACTGTATATTTATTTATTTATTTATTACTTAGATTTGTATGCCGCCCCTCTCCGAAGACTCGGGGCGGCTCACAACATGTAAAAACAAATCATAAGCAATCAGACAAATTTAAAATATTTAAATATTTAAAAAACCCCATATGCTAACAGTCACACACACAGACATACCATGCATAAATTAAACGTGCCCAGGGGGAGATGTTTCAGTTCCCCCATGCCTGACGGCAAAGGTGGGTTTTATATATATATATATTTCCTTGGCTCTACTTTGCATTTGTTATTATTGAAAGAGTGATTGGAGTTTATTTTTCACATTTGCCTCACAGATTCTACTCAGCATATAACCTTTCACCTTATTCCATCGTTCCATCAGCTTCTCCAGTTTATTTTCATCAAAGTTGTTTAATCTTATTTCCATGATTTCAAAATGAATGTGATCCACCATGTACCAGTACCAGTTCTGTAGTGTCCATTTTATAGACTCTTTCCAACCCAATACCACTACCGCTTGAGCACTTTCCAGTGCTACAGTTTTTATTTCTCTAAAATCTCTTAGTTCTCTTTGTTTCGCTATTTCTTTTGTAATTGTCCAATTAATATTTAACATTTTATTTATTTTGTTCTGCACTTCCTTCCAAAATTTCTGAACTTCAACACACTCCCAGAACATATGCATGAAAATTCCTTTCTTTTGGCAACCATGCCAACAATTACCTTTCTCTCTCCCCTGGAAGTGTGCAAGTTGTGCTGGTGTATACAGTAATACCATTTATGTAAGATTTTTCTTCTCATCTCTTTAACTCTTGTGTTCTTAATCTTATGTATTCTCACCAGTATAGTTGATACTGATTCTTAGCAGCTATATAGACAGACCTTCTCCAGAATATCTACTCCGCAAGATGAGCAGTTGGTGCTGGAGGAAACACCACAGGTGCTACTAGATAAGAAATCTGGTTTGATGTATTGTCTCAACAGCCCTTTTCTTTCCTTTTTTTACATTTCATCTCTAATGGCCCATTTGTGTTATCCAATAAGTCCCTGATGTACTACACTCAGATGTAATTTTTACACATGCTTAAAATGTATATTTTGAGAAGCTTAAGGAGAATATAGTGTTGCTCTCAGTGCTTAGGAAATGCTGTGTGAGCTGTGCCAGACACATTTGTTATGGTTACCCAGTGTAACACTCACTCTCGCCTTCCCAGTTTGATATCCTCCATATGTGTCGGCCTGCAATTTCCAAATTTCCCAGCTTGTATATGTAGGCCAGACATATTTGGATCCACGTTTTCCTTGGCAACATTTTTCCAGCACAATAGTCAATGTGCAATATTGCCACAATTTGAAATTGTAGGCGTGGGGTTTCATCTCTCTGCTGAGGATGGGGCTCACTGCAAACATAAAACAGAAGCCCTAATTCCTTGAAATAGCAAGGGAAGTAAGAAAGTTTCTGGTATATACTTAAATTTCAATTAGTCCCTAAATTTATCCTTTGAGTAAAGCTTGAAAAAACTCCTATGTGTAATAGAAACTTTGTGTGTGCCAGGGTGGTGGTGGTACAGTATGAATATGTATACTGAGAGCTATATTTGCTTGAGGAATTTGTCAATAGTGAGCGAAGCCAGAGTTAACAATGGAAGAATTATTTTGTTTCTAGGATCTTCTTCCTTGTCTGTCTCCCTTTTTCTTTTTTCCAAATGCAGTTGTACCTCATGATACGAACCCCTTGTCATACGAACTTTTCGAGATACGAACCCAGGGTTTGGAATTTTTTTACCTCTTCTGACGAACTTTTTTCATCTTACAAACCTGCCACAGCCGCTGGGATGCCCCGCCTCCAGACTTTCATTGCATGTTTTTGCAATCCTGGGATCCCCCGAGCCTCCCCTCCATGGGAAACCCCACCTCCTGACTTCCGCAAAAACGCGATGCTGTAGGGAAATCCCAGGAGGGGAATCCCAGGATCGCAAAAACGGGCAGAGTTGGGGGGACAAAAACGGGAAGAAAAGACTCATGGAGCTCAAGGGAGGAGAAAGGTGTGGGGGAGATTAGGAGAGTGGGGTGGGAAAAAACGGGAAGAAAAGACTCATGGAGCTCAAGGGAGGAGAAAGGTGTGGGGGAGATTAGGAGAGTGGGGTGGGGAAAAACGGGAAGAAAAGACTCATGGAGCTCAAGGGAGGAGAAAGGTGTGGGGGAGATTAGGAGAGTGGGGTGGGAAAAAACGGGAAGAAAAGACTCATGGAGCTCAAGGGAGGAGAAAGGTGTGGGGGAGATTAGGAGAGTGGGGTGGGGAAAAACGGGAAGAAAAGACTCATGGAGCTCAAGGGAGGAGAAAGGTGTGGGGGAGATTAGGAGAGTGGGGTGGGAAAAAACGGGAAGAAAAGACTCATGGAGCTCAAGGGAGGAGAAAGGTGTGGGGGAGATTAGGAGAGTGGGGTGGGAAAAAACGGGAAGAAAAGACTCATGGAGCTCAAGGGAGGAGAAAGGTGTGGGGGAGATTAGGAGAGTGGGGTGGGAAAAAACGGGAAGAAAAGACTCATGGAGCTCAAGGGAGGAGAAAGGTGTGGGGGAGATTAGGAGAGTGGGGTGGGAAAAAACGGGAAGAAAAGACTCATGGAGCTCAAGGGAGGAGAAAGGTGTGGGGGAGATTAGGAGAGTGGGGTGGGGAAAAATGGGAAGAAAAGACTCATGGAGCTCAAGGGAGGAGAAAGGTGTGGGGGAGATTAGGAGAGTGGGGTGGGAAAAAACGGGAAGAAAAGACTCATGGAGCTCAAGGGAGGAGAAAGGTGTGGGGGAGATTAGGAGAGTGGGGTGGGGAAAAACGGGAAGAAAAGACTCATGGAGCTCAAGGGAGGAGAAAGGTGTGGGGGAGATTAGGTGAGTGGGGTGGGAAAAAACGGGAAGAAAAGACTCATGGAGCTCAAGGGAGGAGAAAGGTGTGGGGGAGATTAGGAGAGTGGGGTGGGAAAAAACGGGAAGAAAAGACTCATGGAGCTCAAGGGAGGAGAAAGGTGTGGGGGAGATTAGGAGAGTGGGGTGGGAAAAAACGGGAAGAAAAGACTCATGGAGCTCAAGAGAGGAGAAAGGTGGGAAAATGAGCAGGACAGGGTGGGCAAAAACAGGAGGGACTCATGGAGCTCAAGAGGAGAAAGGTGCAGGGAAAATGAGCAGAACGGGGTGGGCAAAAAAAGGGAGGGACTCATGGAGCTCAAGAGGAGAAAGGTGCAGGGAAAATGAGCAGAACGGGGTGGGCAAAAAAAGGGAGGGACCCTTGGAGCTCAAGAGGAGAATGGTGTGGGGAAAATGAGCAGAACGGGGTGGGCAAAAAAAGGGAGGGACTCATGGAGCTCAAGAGGAGAAAGGTGCAGGGAAAATGAGCAGAACGGGGTGGGCAAAAAAAGGGAGGGACTCATGGAGCTCAAGAGGAGAAAGGTGCAGGGAAAATGAGCAGAACGGGGTGGGCAAAAAAAGGGAGGGACTCATGGAGCTCAAGAGGAGAAAGGTGCAGGGAAAATGAGCAGAACGGGGTGGGCAAAAAAAGGGAGGGACCCTTGGAGCTCAAGAGGAGAAAGGTGCAGGGAAAGTGAGCAGAACGGGGTGGGCAAAAAAAGGGAGGGACCCTTGGAGCTCAAGAGGAGAATGGTGTGGGGAAAATGAGCAGAACGGGGTGGGCAAAAAAAGGGAGGGACTCATGGAGCTCAAGAGGAGAAAGGTGCAGGGAAAATGAGCAGAACGGGGTGGGCAAAAAAAGGGAGGGACTCATGGAGCTCAAGAGGAGAAAGGTGCAGGGAAAATGAGCAGAACGGGGTGGGCAAAAAAAGGGAGGGACTCATGGAGCTCAAGAGGAGAAAGGTGCAGGGAAAATGAGCAGAACGGGGTGGGCAAAAAAAGGGAGGGACCCTTGGAGCTCAAGAGGAGAAAGGTGCAGGGAAAGTGAGCAGAACGGGGTGGGCAAAAAAAGGGAGGGACCCATGGAGCTCAAGAGGAGAATGGTGTGGGGAAAATGAGCAGAACGGGGTGGGCAAAAAAAGGGAGGGACCCATGGAGCTCAAGAGGAGAATGCTGTGGGGAAAATGAGCAGAACGGGGTGGGCAAAAACAGGAGGGAAAGACCCATGGAGCTTAAGAGAGGGTCTTTTCGCCTTGCTTCGTTGGGACTGCCACCTCTTGCCACCTCTCGCTGTCCCTCCCCCCACTCCATTTGCCTCAGCTTCATCTGCCCGCAGCTTTTTTTTTTTTTTAAAGCCTTAATGTTTTGGATTTTCCTAATGGGCTTGCACGCATTATTGGCTTTTCCATTGATTCCTATGGGAAACATTGTTTCATCTTATGAACTTTTCACCTTACGAACCTCCTCCTGGAACCAATTAAGTTTGTAAGATGAGGTATTACTGTGCATGCATAGAACTCTTTATAGAATTCTTTATTGCCAAGTGTGATTGGACACACAAGGAATTTGTCTTGGTGCATATGCTCTCAGTGTACATAAAAGAAAAAGATACATTTGTCAAGAATCATGAGGTACAACACTTAATGATTGTCATAGGGGTCAAATAAGCAATCAGGAAACAATCAATATTAATAAAAATCTTAAGGATACAAGCAACAAGTTACAATCATACAGTGATAAGTGGGAGGAAATGGGTGATAGGAACGATGAAGAAAAAATTAATAGTAATAGTAGTGCAGACTTAGTAAATAGTTTGACAGTGTTGAGGGAATTATTTGTTTAGCAGAGTGATGGCATTCGGGGGAAAACTGCTCTTGTGTCTAGTTGTCTTGGTGTGCAGTGCTCTGTAGCGATGTTTTGAGGGTAGGAATTGAAACAATTTGTGTCCAGCATGCGAGGGGTCAGTAAATATTTTCACGGCCCCCTTTTTGACTCATGCAGTATACAGGTCCTCAATGGAAGGCAGGTAGGCAGCGATTGTTTTTTTCTGCAGTTCATGCATACAAACCAGTGATGGGTTTCCAAAATTTTTACGACCACACTGTGGGCGTGGCTTATGCATTTTGTTTCAACATTTTCCAGTGCAAATTGGGTGCTCTGGGGTGGAGCTCTAGGGTGGTAGATAGGTAGATGATAGGTAGGTAGGTAGGTAGGTAGATGGTAGATGATAGGTAGGTAGGTAGGTAGGTAGGTAGATAGATAGATAGATAGATAATCGTCTTTGTTACTCTTCTCTGCACAAACAAAGGAGGAGGCTCTCATTGTACACTTTGCTGTGGATTTCAAACACATGGATTGACTCTTTTACATCTGCAGCATCTACACTGATTTTTTTTATGTAAAAAAGAAAGATAGCATTTTGAGAGTTGTGGAGTAGGATAGTCTTCTGAACTCTGTGGCCTTTAAGAACCAGCACCTATTTCAGATCTGCTGGATCACCTTCAGAAGATAATCACTTTTGCTGCAGTATGCTTTAGGAATGAATTAGAATTAGCAATATTATAACATATACCAGCGGTGCCCAAGCGGTGAGCAGTCACATGCAAATAGGCAGCTCAATTTTCATGAATGGCAGGGGCTAGCGCATAGTTCTAGCTCTGTGAGCGGTAGGCACTCATGCAAATGGACCTGTGTACCTGCCTACCACTCACACAGAACCCCCTCTGGGCCGCCAAGCCAGAAAGGTCGGGGACAACTGTAATTCAAGCTGACCAGATCATTGCTGTGAGTGATCCTTGTCAGCCTCAGGAAATGTCTGATTCTGAAGACAAAGAGCCATGTGCCTTAGTTTTTCCCGGGTTAGGGAGGTTATCAGATGGTGGGGGAGACAGGAGTGAAGTGGACAGTGATTTAGAAGGGCCTCCGGGGGGCTGAAGTTACTATGGAAAGTGGTTCCCAGTCAGATAGTGATGAGTTATCACACATCGAGTGGTTAGATCCGAGTCTATGGAGAGGGGCGGCATACAAATCTAATTAATAATAATAATAATAATAATAATAATAATAATAATAATAATAATAATAGAGGAGAATCAGCTAGAGAAATTAGTGAAATACGAAGATCTAAAAATTGAGCTGCAACGACTCTGGCATAAGCCAGTGAAAGTGGTCCCAGTGGTACTTGGCACGCTGGGCGCAGTGCTAAAGGATCTCATGGACATTTGAAACCATCGAAATTGAGAAAATCTCCATCTGTCAATTGCAAAAGGCCACTTTACTGGGATCGGCAAACATAATTCGCCGCTACATCATGCAGTCCTAGGTGCTTGGGAAGCGACCGACTGGTGATGAAATACGAAATCCAGCAAAGTGATCTCGTTTGCTATGTTGTACTGACATAATAATAATAATAATAATAATAATAATAATAATAATAATAATAATAATAATAGATCCAAAATATAGAAGAATGGTCAAAATAAAAGAAAAGAAGTTCAAGGTAAGAGGTATTAATCTGCAGTTTAATAGCTCTGTGCATTGATATGTCACTTCCAGGAGAAACCGGAAAAAGAAGGCTGTGTTCTGACAACTGATTGACAAAGTATGGCGTTTGTTTCATTAGTTTCTTGAAAAGAAAACCGTAAATAATCACGAGACTGTTCGAATGAGCCAGAAGCAGTTTTGCAGGATACCCTGTTTTGTACCGGTAAGATGTTTGCTTAAGTAGAGATTTATAGCCAACTAGCTCTCAGCTATTCAGAATGGAATGTTAATTGCATCATAAAACCATTAACACCCTGCTGACAGAGAAATCCCAGTCCTACTGCTTGCTTGCTACCAGAATATATTCAGTGTGTATTTGAACTGTGGAAAGGAAAAAAAGAGTTTACTTGTTTGAAGATTGAGTCTTTGGAGGATTGTGGGATCAGTAGTCGTGCCCAGAACAGTCATTATCCAAGAATTGCTCCCTTTTTCAACTAGACCTCACAGATGACTCTGAACCGTAGTGTAGAAAGTCTGCATTGGTTGCCGATCAATTTCCGGTCACAATTCAAAGTGTTGGTTATGACCTATAAAGCCCTTCATGGCATCGGACCAGAATATCTCCGAGACTGCCTTCTGCTGCACGAATCCCAGCGACCGATTAGGTCCCACAGAGTGGGCCTTCTCTGAGTCCCGTCAACTAAACAATGTCGTTTGGCGGGCCCCAGGGGAAGGGCCTTCTCTGTGGCGGCCCCGACTCTCTGGAACCAGCTCCCCACAGAGATTAGAACTGCCCCCACCCTCCTTGCCTTTCGTAAACTCCTCAAAACCCACCTTTGTCGTCAGGCATGGGGGAACTGAGATATCTCCCCCGGGCCTATACAATTTATGTATGGTATGTTTGTACGTATGTCTGCTTAATAATGGGGTTTTTAAAATATTTTAAATTGTAAATTATTAGATTTGTTATGAACTGTTTTATTGTGTTGTGAGCCGCCCCGAGTCTACGGAGAGAGGCGGCATACAAATCTAATAAATAAAATAAAATAAATAAATAAATAAATAAATGATACTTTTATTTTATTTTATACTTTTACTATTATTCTGTGAGCCGCCCCGAGTCTTCGGAGAAGGGCGCCATACAAATCTAATAAATTGAATTGAATTGAATTGATACAGTTTCCAAACAACTGTATAGATTCAGCAGCTCATTCAAATAGATAGATAGATTTATTTGTTTGTTTGTTTGATTGATTTTTATGCCGCCCTTCTCCTTAGACTCAGGGTGGCTTACAACATGTTAGCAATAGCACATTTTTAACAGAGCTACGCTATTGCCCCCACAATCCGGGTCCTCATTTAACCCACCTTGGAAGGATGGAAGGCTGAGTCAACCTTGAGCCGGTGATGAGATTTGAACCGCTGACCTTCAGATCTACAAGTCAGCTTCAGTGGCCTGCAGTACAGTACTCTACCTGCTGCGCCACCCCGGCTCCCTAAAAGATTAAAGTCTTCTTGCCAACCTTTGGCTTCGGTCAACACAGCAGATTATTTATCCACCGCTATTTCTCTGTGGCTTGGATCAAAAAAAAAAAGAAAGGTCTAAAACACAGTCCATTACCTGACTAAGTTGGCACAAGGTCCCGGCCATCGACAGCTCTGATAAACCCTTTGGATTACTGTCTCCGAACCATTCTGCACTTGACAGGAAACCGTCCGGGTGACTGTGTAGTGGCACCAATGACTGCGGAACGGAATGAAAGACAAATTCTGTTATTCAAGTTTAATTACTTCTTTCAGATGTAGTTCATTGCAAATTCTAAAGACAAGTCAACAAGTACAAATTACCAGATTAAGACTGAATGCATGTCCATTTCCCACAACTGTGGCAAAAATGTTGTAAAATTGGGGTCAACTCATTTAATATCTGTCTTACCCAGCAATGGAAATCAAGGATTATCTGTAGATGGTGCTTGGTTTGCTAACATTTCTCTGCTAACATTTCTTATGCTCTTGTCATCTTAAACCTATTGTCAGGGTTCCAAGTAATAGACCCATAGCAAGCAAAACTGGTTTCCATCTAATTAAAAGAAAATGTTTGTCACTTTCCCAAAATGGTCACATGGTCCAATCATGGCGCTATCTTGTTATCTGATGACATCACTCCGCCTTCCTCAGCCGGTGAGAATGTCCTTGGTTCCCAAGAGAAAGCATTTTGTTTTGACTACAAAATCCCAGCTATTTAAAATCCCCCCTCCCTATCCCTCGGCTCCAGTGTGGCAACACTGAAGCATTCATTCATGTATTTGTTTGTTTGTTTGTTTAGTCCAATACACAATAATACACAATGAAGGTTATAGAGGATATAGTAGAGAAGAAATGTCGCTTGGTGGGACGCAGGGGAAGAGCCTTCTCTGTGGCGGCCCCGGCCCTCTGGAACCAACTCCCCCCAGAGATTAGAATTGCCCCCACCCTCCTTGCCTTTCGTAAGCTGCTTAAAACCCACCTTTGCCGCCAGGCATGGGGGAATTGAGATACTCTTTCCCCCAGGCCTTTACAATTTTATGCATGGTATGTTTGTATGTATGTTTGGTTTTTATAATAATGGGTTTTTAACTGTTTTTAGTATTGGATTATTATTATATGCTGTTTTATTATTGCTGTTAGCCGCCCCGAGTCTCCGGAGAGGGGCGGCATACAAATCCAATAGATAGATAGATAGATAGATAGATAGATAGATAGATAGATAGATAGATAGATAGATAGATAGATAGACAGACAGACAGACAGACAGACAGACAGACAGACAGACAGACAGACAGACAGACAGACAGACAGACAGACAGACAGACAGACAGACAGATAGATAGATAGATAGATAGATATGAGATATAGGAGAGACTATAGGACAGGGGACGGAAGGCACTCTAGTGCGCTTATGTACATGCCTTACTGACCTCTTAGGAATCTGGAGAGATTCAAGATGGTTTTGGTCACGTCATCTCCAGGATTGACACATATATCCAGATAAATGTAATGTCGGCCATCCCTGAGCTACATTTAGTAAATGTATGGCATTACAGGAAGCCTTCAATATTGCTGGCTCAGACATGAGCTGGCCACATTTTTTCCTTGCCAGGAAACACTGAGATAGGAAGATGAAGTAGAAAGTACACTACAGGAGGATTAAACTTTGCAAAGATTTGACACTGAGAAGGGAGACCCTAGCTGTGTTTACATTACCCAATGCAGTTAAAATTTTGCATCCTGGGATGAAGGATTTCCTAGCAATAAAACAAGCAAGATAATTAAAAGCTTCTCTCAGTCCCTTGGATGCATCCTCTCATCTTTATGGGAATGACTCATGGCTTTGACCTCATGGGGCTATAATTTTATGACAAAGGAAGAGGCATTTTAAAAAAAACTTTCAAGTGAATGAGGACTTTTGCAAGAAAAAAACCCTGTAACATCCAAGACAAAAATGCCCACTTCACTAAAAAAATACAAAAGAAGATTTAAAAATGTATTATTCCATGCTTCATGGAGACATCCAAGAATAGATCATGGTGAAGGAAAATTACTAATTTATAATCTATTAAATATCACCTTAGAAAAGAATAAGCAAAAATGAAGAATGGAAGCAATAATTTCACAATTCCAAACACAGCTAAATGTAGGGAAGGGTCATATCATGATTAAATGCTTTAAAAAAACCTAGGCCCAATTCTATTCTGGTGGGGGCAGTGGAGATATTTCTTCTGTTAAAGAAAGTGAATGAAGGAAATTTATGGTGGAACAAGAAATATTTCCCCAAAAGTTACACTTAAGGTAACTGTTTAAATGATGTCTAAAGAGAGAAAAAACATCATCAAAACATAACAAAAGGGTGCCAGTATTTCTCTGCCTGTTTAAATTGTTGGAAATTAAAATATCTAGAAAATATACCGATAGACTCACAGGTTACTAAATAAAAATGTAAAACTACAGGAATAAGGAGAAAATCCTGTTACATTGAGACTATGGTATTCAACTGCTTTGAAATTCATCAAATTTAATACTCACCGTATTTTGATATAAATTTTTTTGTCCCGGTACTCTTTCTTTGTTTGGTACTCAACACACAAGCTAGAACTTATTACTGTCAGCTGTCTTGGGATTCATTACATTATTCCTTACAGAAAAAAATGTGTTTGGTACTCATTGCTTTTGCTACCCATCACACCTCCTGGAACCAATTAAGGATGAGTACCTAGGTACCACTGTATTTTTCTTGAAAACAATGGGACAAAATGAAATACCGTATGTTTTGGAGTATAAGACGCAACCCCCCCCCCTTTAAAAAGGTGGAAATGTTGGTGCATCTTATATCCTGAATACAGCCATTTTTTACTTCCCGAAGCCGCGTCCCATGTCCCATTTTTGCAAAATAATGGGCCCATTTTTTGCAAAACTGGGGTGAACAGAGGGTCTGGGAAATGTGCAAAGAGCTCCTGTGGGAACTGGGAGAAGGCAAAAAAAGGGCAAAAAATTGGCTACGTTTTGCAAATAATTTATTTATTTATTTATTATTTGGATTTGTATGCCGCCCCTCTCCGAAAACTCGGGGCGGCTCACAACAAGTGAAAAGACAATCCAATACATAATCCAATTTAATTAAAATATTATAAATTTAAGAAAAACCCCTATACTAACATACACACACACAAGCATACCATATATAAATTCAAAGTGCCCAGGGGAAGATGTTTAGTTTCCCCATGCCTGACGGCAAAGGTGGGTTTTGAGGAGTTTACGGAAGGCAGGAAGAGTAGGGGCAGTTCTGATCTCCGGGGGGAGTTGGTTCCAGAGAGTCGGTGCCGCCACAGAGAAGGCTCTCCCCCTGGGGCCCGCCAACCGACATTGTTTAGTTGACGGGACCCGGAGGAGGCCCACTCTGTGGGACCTAATCGGTCGCTGGGATTCGTGCAACAGAAGGCGGTCTCGGAGATATTCTGGTCCAGTGCCATGAAGGGCTTTAAAGGTCATAACCAACACTTTGGGGGTATTTTTGCCTTCCCCAGCCCCCAGAGACTCTTTGCAAGCTTCCCAGGCCCTCTGCCCACTCCACTTTTGCAAAAGAAATGGGTGAAACATGGTCTGTTTTTCACAACAACGGGGAGTATTTTTGCCTTCCCTCAGCCCCCTGGAGCTATCTGCAGACCTCCCAAATCCTCTGCCCACGGGCTCATTTTTGCAAAAAATGGGGCACACAGAAGGCTTTGGAGACCGGGGAGGACAAAAACTTTTTTTCTTACTTACTTCTTTGAACTCTCGGTGCATCTTATATACTGGTGCATCTTATAGTTTGAAAAATATGGTATATACAATGCTTTTATATATGCATATGTACAGTGGCTACCTCTACCTACGAACGCCTATACGTAGGAACTTTTCTAGATACGAACCAGGTGCAAGATTTTTTTGCCTCTTCTCAAAAAACATTTTCCACTTACGACCCCCCCCCCCTCAGGGATGAAACAGGGCCAGAAAATGCAGGGAGAAGCCTTTGTGGGTAGTGTTTGGCGAACCAAACTTGCACAATTCAGGTCCGTACTGAATTTTGCGATGTTCGGCATGCCGAACCCGAACCCGAATTTTTTTTAAAATTCGTGCTTCGGTTCGGCGTTTGTGCTGAGCACCGCGAAGCACCACCACCCGACTGTCATCTGCTGAGAAGAGGAGGAGAAGCTGGGCGCCCGTGGCGGCAGAGGAAGGCAAACCCCCGGAAGCTGTCGGCCGGTTGGGAGACTGGGAGAGAGGCACAAAAGGAGCTGGGGAATCCCATGAAGGGATTCCGGGGGTGGAGCTTTGACATCACGTATACCGGCAGGTTGCTAAGCACGTAGTGATGGGGTGACAATTTGCTCCGTGTATTCCCGCACTTGGGAACGGGTGCTGCCAGAAGTCTACAGAGAAGGGCGGCATACAAATCTAATAAATTATTATTATTAAATTATAAATTAAATTACAAATTACTCAATTTACGACCACACTTAAGCCCAAAATTTATGTTGCTCAGCAAGACATTTGCCCTATTTTTACAACCTTTCTTGTCATAGTTATTAAGTGAATCACTGCAGTTGTTAAGTGAATCTGTTTTACCCATTAACTTTGCTTGTTAGAAGTTTGCAAAAGATGACCACATGATCCTGGGACACTGCAACCACCATTTTCCCACTCCAAGGCTTCAGGAAGCTTCCCTGAAGACTCCAGAGTGGGGAAAAACAGCCCAATGGAGAAACCAGAAGTCTGTTTTTCTGAACCTCCTGCCTTCTGCCCATGGACCTTTTTTGAACTCCGGAGCTTCAGGAAGCTTCCCTGAGGCCTCCAGAGGGCGAAACGGCCTTTTCCAAGGCCATTTACAGTGATCCCCCGCTCGTTGCGAGGGTTCCGTTCCAGGACCCCCCGCAACGAGCGGGTTTTCACGAAGTAGCGCTGCGGAAGTAAAAACACCATCTGCACATGTGCAGATGGTGTTTTTACTTCTGCAGCGCTAGCGAGGAGCCGAAGATTGGGGGCGGCGCGGCTGTTTTAAAACGTCGCCGCCGACATGGGGGGCTCGCTAGCACACCCCCAAACCCGGGTTGGGGGTTCAGGGGGGTGCTAGCGAGCCCCCCATGTCGGCGGGGACGTTTTAAAACACCCGGGCGGCTTTCCAATGAGTCCCGAAGACAAACGTCAAACTTCCGTGTTTGTCTTCGGGACTCATTGGAAAGCCGCGTGGGTGTTTTAAAACGTCCCCGCCGACATGGGGGGCTCGCTAGCACACCCCCGAACCCCCAACCCGGGTTTGGGGGTGTGCTAGCGAGCCCCCCATGTCGGCGGGGACGTTTTAAAACACCCGCACGCCTTCCCAACTGAGCCCTCAAGCCAAGCGCCAAAGGCGAACTTCTGCGCTTGGCTTGAGGGCTCAGTTGGGAAGCGGCCCGAGCGAACGGCGTGGGCGGGAGAAGGGCGCGTGAGCCGCGGGCGCGCGGGCAGGCAGGCTGCGGACAAGCCGTTCGCTCGGGCCGCTTCCCAGCTGAGTACTCAGCTGGGAAGCGGCCCGAGCGAAGCGGCAGCAGCGAGGAGTTTGCGTGGGAGGTGGTGGGGAAACTCCTCGCTGATGCCGGCCAAGAGGGGGAAGACCTAGGGAAGCCGCCCAGCAGCTGATCTGCCCGGCGCCATCTACGCATGCGTGCCCATAGAAAAAAAAGGGCAAGCATGCGCAGATGGTGTTCTGACTTCCGGGTTCAAAAATCGCAAATTACCCTGTTCGCAATGGTCGGGGACGCAATAACCGGGGGATCACTGTATATCAGCTGGTGCGCGCTGGAGCTGACATAGGACAATGCCTTACATGCAGTAATGGGCAGCCAATATTTTTACTACCATACTGTGGGTATAGCTTATTTTGTGGGTGTGGCTTAATGGTCATGTGACTGGGTAGGAGTAGCTTGCCAGCCATGTGACCAGGTGGGAATGGCTTGAATGATCATCATCATTCAAGTGAACTGTTAAGTCCTCGATTTACAACCTTACCAATGTCGCTCGCTGGGGTGACAATTTGCTCCATGTTTCCCGTGCTCGGGAACGGGTGCTGCCAGAGGTCTACGGAGAGGGGTGGCATACAAATCTAATAAATTATTATTATTAAATTATAAATTAAGTTACAAATGCTGCCAGCGCCGCTTCCACCCACACCTTCTGCTTGCACCTCAGGCGGGAGGTGGCCGCGTGAGTCTGGAGGGGAGCCGGGCAGGAGAGAGGGAAGCTCGTCCGAGGCCAGAAAGGAGGAAAGAGGGAAAAAGCAAGGAATGCAGATGCAGCAGCAGGGAAACAAAGAAGAGCCTAGCCAAGACCAGTAATCCAGGAAGTGACAGCCGCCGATCAGCTGGAGCTGCACACACATCTTCATTTCCACCAGTGGAACTGAATTCCACCCCATCCTGCCTGCTGCTCACCCCTGCTTACATGCCCTCCAATATGGCTTCCCGTACTATAGGTTCACCATCACTGGTCTAGAATTACTGTACTTGTAAAGCCCTTCATGGCACCGGACCAGATTATCTCAGGGACCACCTTCTGCTGCACGAATCCCAGCGACCAGTTAGGTCCCACAGAGTGGGTCTTCTCCGGGTCCCGTCAACTAAACAATGCCGCTTGGCAGGACCCAGGGGAAGAGCCTTCTCTGTGGTGGCCCTGGCCCTCTGGAACCAACTCCCCCCAGAGATTAGAATTGCCCCCACCTTCCTAGCCTTTCGTAAGCTACTTAAAACCCACCTCTGCCGCCAGGCATGGGGGAATTGAGATTCCCTTTCACCCTAGGCCTTTTCAATTTTATGCATGGTATGTCTGTATCTATGTTTGGTGGGTTTTTTATATATTAATGGGTTTTTAATCGTTTTTAGTATTGGATTATTATTGTACGCTGTTTTATGATTGCTTTTAGCCACCCCGAGTCTTCGGAGAGGGGCGGCATATAAATCCAATATGTAAGTAAGTAAGTAAGTAAGTAAGTAAGTAAGTAAGTAAGTAAGTAAGTAAGTAAGTAAGTAAGTAAGTAAGTAAGTAAGTAAATAAATAAATAAATAAATTTCAATTATTCTGAGAACAAGGAGGAGTATAGAAATATCCACCCAATATTTCTTCCAGGTTCTTTCTTTGCTCTAACTACTGGACACAGACTTTGCCAATACAGTGTTCCCTCGATTTTTGCGGGTTCGAACTTCGTGGATAGCCTATACCACGGTTTTTCAAAAAATATTAATTAAAAAATACTTCGCGGTTTTTTTCCTATACCACGGTTTTTTCCATTCGATGACGTCATATGTCATCGCCAAACTAATAATTTTTGCAAATAACAAAAAAAATAATTATTGTTAATAAATAATTATGTTTATGAATATAAGGATCACTATTCAATGGTGAGTACCAGTAATAATGGTGAGCAAATGGTTGTTAAGGGAATGGGAATTTGCAATTTAGGGATTTAAAGTGTTAAGGGAAGGCTTGTGATATTGTCCATAGCCAAAAATGGTGTATTTACTTCCGCATCTCTACTTCGCGGAAATTCGACTTTCGCGGGCGGTCTCGGAACGCATCCCCCGCAGCAATCGAGGGAACACTGTAGTACTAAATATATTAAGGTTCTTTATTTTGGCAGATATTATTTCCACACATATATTTGGGGAGCGTAACCAGTACTATAGGATTCTGCATGCTAAGTGAAAAGGATTGAGAGAGAGAACAGATCTGCACAGCATCCACATACCAATGTACAGTATTATCTTATTTGACAAAATGCAAGTGGACACCTTACATACAAAGCAGCCTTTCCATATGCATTAAAAATTTAAAAAACCCACGTATTTGTTAGCCTTTGTGTAAACCAATATCTTAACTGTTCTTATGAGATTCCAAAGCTTTTCACCAAACGGCAATTAAATACCATCATCTTACATTCCAGACTTTACAAATGTCCTACCACCAGCATTAGATACAGATGTCCCAGTGCAAGACATTGTTAAAAATGCAATTGGCACAAGCCCAGAATATAGCAATAGATAGAGCACTGCTCCTCAATGTGGAGAAAAATGTACTGATTCATGTTTTAACTCTCTAGTGCTCATAGCTGCTTGTTTTTTTGGAAACCATGTGTGCTGAAAAAGTTTTAGCAACTGTCTTAAAGATATAGAATCCCACCTGTGCTGAGAAGATCAAGTTGAATTTGTCAATGGCCTCTTTACAGCACAGGTTAATTCAATAGAGTGATTCTTTGTTAACCCATTGAAATTCCACAACCCTAGGAACCTTTTCCACAACCCTAGGAACACACCGCTTTCTACATAGTCAATGGTTTGGAATATTGGAGAGATATCATAAATGTTGACTGTGGAGAAAAATATACAAACACATTGTTCTTTGGGTGCTATTGGGGGAAGACAATACAGTGGTACCTCTACATAAGAAGACCTCTACTTACGAACTTTTCTAGATAAGAACGGTGTGTTCAAGATGAATACCTGGCAAGCAGATTCTTTCCCCTATTTTTCTCCCCAAAACTAAGGTGTCTTATACAGTGATACCTCGTCTTACAAACTTAATTGGTTCAGGAACGAGGTTTGTAAGGTGAAAAGTTTGTAAGACGAAACAATGTTTCCCATAGCAATCAATGGAAAAACAATTAATGCAAGCAAGCCCATTTTGCCAGCCGAAACACCTATTTTTGCACTGCTGGGATACCCCTGAGGCTCCCCTCCATAGGAAACCCCACCTCCGTGTTTTTGTGATGCTGCAGGGGAATCCCAGCAGGGGAATCCCAGCAGTGCAAAAACAGGTGCTTCGCTGGCAAACCCCACCTCCGGACTTCCTTTGCCAGTGAAGTGCCCGTTTTTGCACTGCTGGGATTCCCCTGCAGCATTGCAAAAACACGGAAGTCCGGAGGTGGTGTTTTCCATGGAGGGGAGCCTCAGGGGAATCCCAGCAGCGCAAAAACTGGCACTTCACTGGCAACAGAAGTCCGGAGGTGGGGCATCTCAGTGGTGGCGGCTTGGGTTTGTAAGGTGAAAATAGTTTGGAAGAAGAGGCAAAAAAATCTTAAACCCCAGGTTTGTTTCTCGAAAAGTTTGTATGACAAGGGGTTTGTAAGACGAGGTATCACTGTATTCCGGTGCATCTTATACTCTGAAAAACACGGTAGTTCTTGATTCATGGCCATCATCATCCTGTGCATGCGCAGAAGCTAAATCTCGCATGGGAGCACGTGCCCCCCCCCCCGCCAGTCACCCTGAGCTGAATGCACAACCACACCAGTAGCGGCGACAATGAGAAACCCCTGCCTACACTAAACTTGTAAGTCAAGGACTAACTGTATTCAAAACCTGATCCAGGCCCCATCAGGTCTGTACATCTTATTTCCAAGGGATTATAGGGAGCTTATTCAGCTCTAGATGCAGATGAAAGTACTTTATATAAATAAATGATCATGGCCTTGGCATTTAGGAATCTAGGAATAAATGGACCCTTAGCTCTGCAAATTTAATAGCAGGGTATCTTAAAAGCAAGTTATCAGGACAAACTACTGCATTAAATTATCTTCTTCTTTCCCTAAAGATAAAAGAACAATACAGTGGTACCTCTACTTACCAACTTGACCAGGTTCTTAAGTAGAAAAGTTTGTAAAAAGAAGCCACTTTTCCCATAGGAATCAATGTAAAAGCAAATAATGTGTGCGAATGGGGAAACCGCAGGGAGGGTGGAGGCCCTGTTTCCTCCCAGGAGATTCCTAGAGAGGCCCCATGGAGGCTTCTCCCTGCCTTTTCTGGTTACAGTTTCGGAAGCTTGGGTTTGTAAGTGGAAAATGGTTCTTGAGAAGAGGCAAAAAAAAATTGAACATCCGGTTCTTATCTAGTAAAGTTCGTAAGTAGAGGCGTTCTTAGGTAGATGTACCACTGTACTTTATATATATATATGATCATGGCCCTGGCATTTAGGAATCTCGGAATAGATGGACCCTTAGCACTGCAAATTTAATTGCAGGGTATCTTAAAAGCAAGTTATCAGTACAAATTACTGCATTAAATTATCTTCTTGTTTTCCTAAAGAGCAATATTTGAGAACAGGGGGAAAATGGTAGGAGCATTTTGCTAAGGCCAGGGTCTATCTTCTATTCCCTCTTGAGTTACTCCCTGGTGTTTCATTGCAGAAATATATTGTTTCTCTGAAAGGGAGGACTGGGATTTCAATAAAAATTCAAAGGCCATAGACTCAGAATGGGAAAGGGGTTGATCAACCATTGGCGGGACCTCGAGGAAGAGTCTTCTCTGTGGCGGCTCCAACCCTGAGGAATCAACTGCCCCTAGAGATTTGTACTATCTTCTCCGCTAAGACCTGGCTACTGGTTAAGACCTGGTTAAGGCCTGGAATTAAGATTGATCGTGAGTATGTATGGTTTACTTTTTATGATATTGGAGTTTTTATGGATTTTAGATTTTAAATAAATAAATAAGTAAATGAATGAATCAATGAACGAATGAACGAATAAACAAATAAACAAATACATACATACATACATACACACAGAAAGAAAGAAA
This sequence comes from Erythrolamprus reginae, assembly GCF_031021105.1. Taxonomy (NCBI): domain Eukaryota; kingdom Metazoa; phylum Chordata; class Lepidosauria; order Squamata; family Dipsadidae; genus Erythrolamprus; species Erythrolamprus reginae. The sequence continues at coordinate 403,323,248 of NC_091950.1, read as the reverse complement.
AAAAGAAAGAAAGAAAGAAAGAAAGAAAGAAAGAAAGAAAGAAAGACATACTGTGGACTTAAGTCAAGGATGACCTGTATACTATACAAATCTTCATACTTGTTCCTTTACCCCAAAGACAGTTAAGTACTATCTGCTTTCTCAGATGGATTTGTGCTCCACTTCCATCAAGTTGAGAACTATTTTAGGTTTTGCCCAATACAATCAAATCCCACATTTGAAAAAAAGATAGACACAAAACTTTGGGGGAGGGCCAAAAGGAAGGAAAAAAGTTTGAAATTGAATTACATACAAATGATGAACATGTTATTGCTAAAATGTATACACTTTTATCGAGATTTGAAACAGAAGAGGAACAAGTTAAAGGATGCATGATAAAATAGGCGAAGTATTTTGGTTATAACATACAGATGGACCAACGGGAGAGAATGTAGAAAAAAAGGACAGAAATTCACATTGTGTTCCAACTTAAAAGAGAACTTTTATGAAATGATGTACCATCAGTATATAGCTCCGCGGAAACGATCAAACCTGTATAAAATTACTTCTAATCAATGTTGGAAATGTGAAAAATATGAAGAGGCATTTTAATAATGCAGAGACGACTTGCAAAAAACTAAATGAAAATCAGATTCAAGTACAAACAATGATAAAGTTTTTAAGATCAATATTGAAGATGAAATTAGAACTTTTTGGATAAGACCTACGGAAAAATGGTTTTGTATATATATAATTGCAAGAAGACTATATGCACAAAGATGGAAAAAATACTAAAATACCCACAACAGAGGCATGGATTGTGAAGATGGTGGTACTTTGTAGAAAGGTGGAAGTGTAAGGATTGGTCACAAAGTTACTTTTTCATCACTTCTGACCATGACCAAATCAGGTTCTAGCCAAAAAATTCACAAGTATTCTTTCTGTAGCCAATTTCCCTTTCCACACCATTTTTTGTAAGCACCAAATTTCCAAAATTAGGTTTGGGCCACAACCAAATCAGTTTGCAACCAAAGTTATGGAACAAATTATGGTCATGACCAGAGGTTCTATAGCAATGTAAAAGCAAATAATGCGTGCGATTGGGGAAACCACAGGGAGGGTGGAGGCTCTGTTTCCTCCCAGGAGATTCCCAGAGAGGCCCCACGGAGGCTTCTCCCCACCTTTCCCACCCCTGTTTCCTCCCAAGAGATTCCTAGAGAGGCACCACGGAAGCTTCTCCCTGCCTTTTCCGGCTTTGTTTCCTTCCAGGAGATTCCTAGAGAGGCCCCATGGAGGCTTCTCCCTGCCTTTTCCGGTTACAGTTTCGGAGGCTCGGATTTGTAAGTGGACAATGGTTCTTGAGAAGAGGCAAAAAAATCTTGAACACCCAATTCTTATCTAGAAAAGTTTGTAAGTAGAGGCTTTCTTAGGCAGAGGTACCATTGTATATCTAAAGCCAATACAATCCTAAGCTGCATCAACAGGGGAATATACTCCAAGACCAGGGAAGTCTTAATACCACTCTACTACGCCCTGGTCAGACCACACCTGGAGTACTGTGTTCAGTTCTGGTCACCACACTTCAAAAAAGACATTGAAACTCTGGAGAAGGTGTAGAAAAGAACAACCAAAATGATCAGGGATCTAGAAACCAAGACTTACGAAGAGAGACTGCAGGAACTGGGCATGGATAGCCTAGAGAAAAGGAGGGCCAGAGCGGACATGATAGCAGTCTACAGGTATACGAGGGGATATCACAGAGAGGAGGGGATCACTTTATTCTCCACGGCACCGGAGGGCCGGATAAGAAACAATGGCTGGAAGCTGACCAAAGAGAGATTCAACCTGGAAATAAGGAAGAACTTCCTGACGGTCCGAACGATCAACCAGTGGAACAACCTACCAGCGGACATTGTCAACTCCAATACTCTGGACATTTTTAAGAGGAAATTGGACTGCCATTTGGCTGGGATGCTATAGGGTTCCTGCTTAGGCAGGGGGTTGAACTTGATGACCCGCATGGTCCCTTCCAACTCTAACAATAAATAAATAGATAGATAGATAGATAGATAGATAGATAGATAGATAGATAGATAGATAGATAGATAGATAGATAGATAAAGAGAAAGAAAGAAAGAAAGAAAGAAAGAAAGAAAGAAAGAAAGAAAGAAAGAAAGAAAGAAAGAAAGAAAGTTTCACATTCATACCATTACTGTAGGCTGAGGGGGGGGGGAAATGTGGTGTTTTATTTTCTGGGCGACTCTCATAAACATACCCAGTTCCTGCAACTGTTCTTCACTTGTTTTCCTTAGCAATGCTGTGTTCCCTGTTGCATCTCAGATATTGCAAGGAATAATGGTGCTTCATCTAATTCATCTACACTGCCTCCCTCTCCTGCAAATCCAACTGAGACAGACAAGCCAGTCAATCCTTTTCCAAATGCTCATTACAAGGGAGGGCTGCAACCCGCACAAGATGCCAAGCAGGAATGGCATTGAATGGAAAGGCTTCCCTCTGCTGCCGCATAACTCAAGCCTCCCCTGCAGAGAAATATAATAGTGAGGCATTTGGCCAAAGCACAGCAAATGCTCGCCAATGGGTGGAAGGTCCTTCAGGAAATGGGAAACACAATTATTCCTTGCAGTATACAAACTATATTTGTCATAGATACAAACTAAATGTAATGCATGCAATAGATACAAACTAAATGTAAATCGCTTCAAACTAGACTGCAGAAGATACGATTTCAGCAATAGAGTGGTCAGCGCCTGGAATTCACTACCGGACTCTGTTGTTTCCTCCTCCAATCCCAAAAGCTTCAACCTTATGTATTATTGTATTGGCAGTTCTGTGTTAGCAAAAACTTCAGAAGAAAAGGATTTAGGGGTAGTGATTTCTGATAGTCTCAAAATGGGTGAACAGTGCAGTCAGGCGGTAGGGAAAGCAAGTAGGATGCTTGGCTGCATAGCTAGAGGTATAACAAGCAGGAAGAGGGAGATTATGATCCTGCTATATAGAATGCTGGTGAGACCACATTTGGAATACTGTGTTCAGTTCTGGACACCTCACCTACAAAAAGATATTGACAAAATTGAATGGGTCCAAAGACAGGCTACATGAATGGTGGAAGGTCTTAAGCATAAAACGTATCAGGAAAGACTTAATGAACTCAATCTGTATAGTCTGGAGGACAGAAGGAAAAGGGGGGACATGATCGAAACATTTAAATATGTTAAAGGGTTAAATAAGGTCCAGGAAGGAAGTGTTTTTAATAGGAAAGTGAACACAAGAACAAGGGGACACAATCTGAAGTTAGTTGGGGGAAAGATCAAAAGCAACATGAGAAAATATTATTTTACTGAAAGAGTAGTAGATCCTTGGAACAAACTTCCAGCAGACGTGGTAGATAAATCCAGAGTAACTGAATTTAAACATGCCTGGGATAAACATATATCCATCTTAAGATAAAATATAGAAAATAGTATAAGGGCAGATTAGATGGACCATGAGGTCTTTTTCTGCCGTCAGTCTTCTATGTTTCTATCTACAATTGATCTCTCCCCTTTTCTAAGAGGCATGTAAGGGGCGTGCATAAGTGCACCTTTGTGCCTACCGTTCCTGTCCTAATGTCTTTTTTATCTTTTCTATCTCTACTTTATACTTATATTCTGGTAAACATACAATACTATATTTGTATGACAAATAAATAAATAAAGTATCTGAGACCGCACCAGGGAACACAGCATTCCTAAGGTAAGCAAGTGTTTTATTTCAAATGTCAGGTGCTAGAAAGCAAAAAAAATAAAATAAATAGGGGGGGGGCTGCAACTTTTCAGAAAGGATCCTGTAGGGCAGTGTTTCTCAACCTTGGCCACTTGAATATATTTGGACTTCAATTCCCAGAATTCCCCAGCCAGCATTCGCTGGCTGGGGAATTCTGGGAGTTGAAGTCCAGATATCTTCAAGTGGCCAAGGTTGGGAAACACTGCTGTAGGGTAACCCGCACCACCCCTCCTATACCTTCCTTGCGATTGAGAATTTTTTTAGATTAAAAAAAGTATTCAAATCAATGCTAAAAGTTAATAAACTTTAGGAACTTAGTGTTGGGTACAGAGAGTTTTGCACACACAGAAGTTAACCGACCAAGTAGCCACAATTAACCATTATACCTAATTGAAGTGTTCAATGAAACACAGCAGCAGGCTTTCTTGTAAAAATATATTTATTTCTCTTTTATCAAACTGCTTCTCTAAATAAATTATCACACAATACTTTAATATGACTCTTATTAAATCCACCATTGCAACCACTAAGCACTAACCACTAAGCACTAACCACTCCATAACAAACCACACTGTATCAAATCATTCTCTGTAACAAAACCACCCACTGTAACAAACCACACCCATGCAAGGGTGTTCCTCCTTATACAGCCAATCAGGTTGCAGCACAATTAACAAACCCTTGATTACATGTTGATTATGGCTTACATCAGCCTCTCCCATGGTGATGAACCAATTACTGTACAGTACTTGCATTGTGATATTACCTTCAGAAATGAACTTATTTCTGACCCTTAGAGCCTTGGTAAGTGCAGTGGTTAGAGTGCAGTACTGCAAACTACTTCTACTGATCACCTGCTGCCAGCAGTTTGGCAGATCGAATCTCAGTAGGCCCAAGGTTGACTCAGCCTTCCATCCTTCTGAGGTCGGTAAAATGAGGACCCAGATTGTTGGGGGCAATATGCTTACTCTCTGTAAACAGCTTAGAGAGGACTGTAAAGCACTGTGAAGCAGTATATACGTCTAAATGCTATTGTTATTGCTAGGCTACTGTATCTGCTATTGCCATTTACTTATACAGTGATACCTCGTCTTGCGAACCCCTCGTCATATGAACTTTTCGAGATATGAACCCGGGGTTTAAGATTTTTTTGCCTCTTCTTCCAAATTATTTTCACCTTACGAACCCAAGCTGCCGCCACTGGGATGCCCCACCTCCAGACTTCCATTGCCAGCTGAAGGCTCCCCTTGCTGGGGAACCCCATCTCCAGACTTCTGTTGCCAGCGAAGTGCCCATTTTTGCGCTGCTGGGATTCCCCTGAGATCCCCTCCATGGGAAACCCCACCTCCGGACTTCCGTGTTTTTGTGATGCTGCAGGGAAATCCCAGCAGGGGAATCCCAGCAGCGCAAAAACCGGTGCTTTGCTGGCAACGGAAGTCCAGAGGTGGGGTTTCCCATGGAGGGGAGCCTCAGGGGAATCCCAGCAGCGCAAAAACGGGCACTTTGCTGGCAACGGAAGTCTGGAGGTGGGGTTTAGATTAGATTTATTGGATTTATATGCCGCCCCTCTCTGCAAACTCGGGGCGGCATATAAATTTCCCAGCGAGGGGAGCCTTCGTCTGGCAACGGAAGTCCAGAGGTGGGGCAAAAGGGGTGAGTTTTGGGCTTGCACGCATTAATTGCTTTTCCATTGATTCCTATGGGAAACATTGTTTCATCTTACAAACGTTTCACCTTACGAACCTCGTCCCGGAACCAATTAAATTTGTAAGACAAGGTATCACTGTAGTCTGATTGTTTCTTGGCTTTCATATGATATATTTAACTATCTTTACCGCCAAATATGCAGAAATAATTCTGAGCTAAGCAGGAAGGCTCTTCAAACCAAATTGTTTCCACTCAAGCCAGCAATGAGCACTCAAAACTATTGCATTAGTACTAAGTATTGTTATTGTCCATTGTCACTTCTAAGGCACTTCTGATAAATACTGAACTTATTTTAAACATAAGGTACTTATTCTTTTAAATACTGAAGTTTATTTAAACAAAACTTTAAAAAAAGAACCCCAAAAGCACTTAACCTCAAAATTGCTATGAGCTTTTGAACCAAAACACCTCATAACTCGTTTTTTTTAAAAAAGGAAGAGAGGGGAAAATTCATTATTTGAACTTAGCATACACAAGCCGGAGCCTTTAACTTCCATTTGCAGAGATAAGCTGATTTTGACTGCTGTTAAGATATAAATACTCTTAAGTTTAAAGGGGCGGACAGAAATTTATTTTACAAAAATGTATTTGCGGAACGTGCGTTGGACAATAGATGCAGAAATGTGGCCAAAAGAGAGAGAAAATGGAGTGACTGTTTGAAGACATACAGCACCTTCTCCAATAGCCTGGGTGTTAACACACACAGACCAAAATGCATGAAAACTTTTTCAAAAACCTGTGCTCAATTAAAATAGCTCAGTTACAGAAGGTAGATGAGGAAGCAAATCAGCCTTCCATCTCTACAAACTGGGAAGCCCAAATACTAAATAAGAATCAATAAGCTCAAAGAATCAAGATCACGTGAAATGTTAATACCACTTTATTAGTCCTTAGTATGGCCACACTTGGAATACTACATTCAGTTTCAGTCGCCACGATGCAAAAAGGATGTTGAGACTCTAAAATGTGTGCAGAGAAGAGCAACAAAGATGATTAGATCTGGGACCACCTTCTGTCGCACGAATCCCAGCGACCAGTTAGGTCTCACAGAGTTGGCCTTCTCCGGGTCCCGTCAACTAAACAATGTCGTTTGGCAGGACTCAAGGGAAGAGCCTTCTCTGTGGCGGCCCCGACCCTTTGGAACCAACTCCCCCCAGATATCAGAGTTGCCCCCAGCCTCCTTGCCTTTTGTAAGCTCTTTAAAACTCACCTCTGTCATCAGGCAGGGGGGAATTGAGACTTTCCCTTCCCCCTAGGCTTATAAAATTTATGCATGGTATGTTTGTAGGTATGCTTGGTTTCTTAAATTACGGTTTTTAAATTAACTTAAATTATTGGATTTGTTTACATTGTTTTACTGTTGTTGTTAGCCCCCCAGAGTCTACGGAGAGGGCTGGCATACAAATCTGATAAATAAATAAATAAATTAGGGGACTGGAGGCTAAAACATATGAAGAATGGTTGCAGGAACTGTGTATGTCTAGTTTAATGAAAAGAAGGATCAGGGGAGACATGATAGCAGTGTTCCAATATCTCAGGGGTTGCCACAAAGAAGAAAGAGTCAACCTATTCTCCAAAGCACCTGAGGATAGAACAAGAAGCAATGGGTGGAAACTAAACAAGGAGAGAAGCAACTTAGAACTAAGGAGAAATTTCCTGACAGTTAGAACAATTAATCAGTGGAACAGCTTGCCTCCAGAAGTTGTGAATGCTCCAACACTAGAAGTTTTTAAAAAGATGTTGGATCACCATCTGTCTGAAGTAGTGTAGGATTTCCTGCCTAAGCAGGGGGTTGGACTAGAAGACCTCCAAGGTCCCTTCCAATTCTGTTGTTTTTGTGGTGGTGGCGGCGGCAGCTTAGTTCTGCCTGTTTGCAATGTACATAATTCCTTTTGCTCTCTAACATTATGTCTAGGAAAGTTTCATTGGAGAAAACAGTCAGACCATGTAATTCAGCACATCTCTATTCAAACATCGCACAATGCCCAAATATATTAGTATTAGTATTAGTATTAGTATTAGTATTGGTATTAGTATTATTAGTATTATTAGTATTATTAGTATTATTAGTATTATTAGTATTATTAGTATTATTAAATAGATTTGTATGCCACCCCTCTACGGAGACTCGGAGCGGCTCACAACAAAATACAGTACAAATCTAATGACTAAAAACAGTTTATTGTTTAATATAATTGGATTGGGTTTATGGTACCCGATATGTTACACACGTAGTCCTCAACTTACGACCACAACTGGGAGGGATGGCACCATGTGTGCTTATGTGCCTGTACTTTTACAGCCCTCTCTAAGCGGTTTACAGAGTCAGCACATTGCCCCCAACAATCTGGGTCCTCATTTTACCCACCTCGGAAGGATGGAAGGCTGAGTCAACCTTGAGCCAGTGGTGAGATTTGAACTGCTGAACTAAAGCTAGCAGTTAGCTAAAGTAGCCTGCGCCACCCCAGCTTTTTATCATAATATCATAAGAGACTTTGTTGCTGTTGTTATTCATAGCTAATGAGGAAGAAAGGAAGGGTCCAACGTCCACTTAAGACTCACTATCAAGCATGACCAAAGAAAGCCTCAGGGATACAGGAAACCAGCGCAGATTCCAGATCCAGACAAAAAAAATCTATTGAGTCCCAGAAGGAGCTGGACTGGCTTGAATGTGGCTTGCTGTTATCCCTCCAGGCGGAAGCTCCAGACTTTCTCTACCCCCTTCCCCTCCATCCCCTCCCCAACTTCCTTCCCCCTCTTCAGATAGGCTCAACCTGACCTCCTAACTTAAGCCTTCTGTGGAAAGGTCAAATAGAAAGACTAACCCCCAGGGGGATAAACCACATCAAGGAATTAAAAGGGGAAAAAAGAAAAGGAGAAAAAGCAAGTTCTATTACACAAACACACGCAAACACACTTCAAATCTGCACAAACGGAAATAAGGATGGCTTTACGTTTATTTATTCTGGAGCTGAGCTGGAGAGCGAGCCAACACAATCTTTTATACCAGCAAAAAACTTAAAAGGCTCCGAATTAGGTAGGAGTGTTCAATCCTTGAATACAGCTCATCCGTCTGGAACCCACACCACATTTCGGACATAAACACTCTAGAAAATGTCCAGAGATACTTTACAAGAAGAGCCCGCCACTCCTCCACTCGCAACAGAATACCCTACGCAACTAGACTTCTAGGTTTAGAATGCTTAGAACTACATCGTCTTAAACATGACCTAAGCATAGCCCATAAAATCATCTGCTACAATGTCCTGTCAATGACTACTTCAGCTTCAGCCACAACAACACACAAGCACACAACAGATACAAACTCAAAGTAAACCACTCTAAACTCGACTGAAGGATATACGACTTTAGTAACCGAGTAGTTGATGCATGGAACTCACTACCAGACTCTGTAGTATGTTCACCTAACCCCCAAAACTTTACCCTTAGACTGTTGACCTCTCCCGATTCCTAAGAGGTCAGTTAGACACGTGCGTAGGTGCACCAGAGTACCATCCATCCCCTGTTCTAATGTTTCTCTTTTACTAATATCATGTATATAAATATTATTATATCTCTGTATACCACCAATACGTACTCGACAAAACAAACAAACGAAGAAAGAAAGAAAGAAAGAAAGAAAGAAAGAAAGAAAGAAAGAAAGAAAGAAAGAAAGAAAGATTAATGGATTCTGGACACATCCCTTTTGCATTCAGTATTGCAAAGTTGTTAACCTGATCCTACGCAGCTTCTGCTCAGGCAATCTCACACTACTCACAAGAGCCTACAAAACTTTTGCCAGACCCATCCTAGACTACTGCTCATCTGTCTGGAACCCATACCACATCTCAGACATCAACGCCCTTGAAAATGTCCAAAGATATTTCACCAGAAGATCCCTTCACTCCTCCACTCGAAACAGAATATCCTACGAAAATAGACTAACAATCCTGGGCCTAGAAAGCCTAGAACTACAACGCCTAAAACACGATTTGAGTATTGCCCACAAGATCATATGCTGCAACGTCCTACCGGTCAATGACTACTTCAGCTTCAACCGCAACAACACAAGAGCACGCAACAGATTCAAACTTAATACGAACCGCTCGAAACTTGACTGTAAAAAATATGATTTCAACAATCGAGTTATCGAAGCGTGGAACTCATTACCGGACTCAATTGTGTCAACCCCTAACCCCCAACATTTCTCCCTTAGACTCTCCACAATTGACCTCTCCAGGTTCCTAAGAGGCCAGTAAGGGGCGTACATAAGTGCACTGGTGTGCCTTTCGTCCCCTGTCCAATTGTCTTTCCTTTCTTTCACCTATCATATATATTCTCTTCCTTTCATATATCCTCTCCTCTAAGTTCACTTTTACCCTTATATATATTACCATATGTCTATTTTTCTTCCTATGTATTTGTGTATTGGAGAAATAAATAAATAAATAAATAAATAAAATAAAATAAAATAAAATAAATTGTTGGATCATCTTCCCCTTGGAGATGATTATTTGAACATTGTTGATAGGACTGCTCTATTTGTATTAGAAGTGATCAAACTCCTATTAACTACAGCTGAACACTTTGTTTTCTGCCCTGTCCTACTTCCACTTGTTATCAGCACTGCGTTTTCTTATCATTTTTTTTGCATAACTTAACAGTTCTTTTGCTTGGTTTCACGCCCTTTAAATTTCATAATTCCATAGGGTTAGGGCTAGCTTAATTCAGATCAATATATTTTTACTTCCAAAGTGCTCGGTCCTGATTGCTTTGAAACAAATTACCGTAGGTGGTAGATTGTTAAATTGGTTAAATTAAGAACTGAGAATTCAATTTTCTCTTCAATGTTGTTTCTAAAAATAGACAATGCTCCCTCTACCGGCAGCAACAGGGTTTAATGCTTTTGTGTTAGCCAGTACAAGAGTCTGAATTTTCCTGCTTCAGGGGATCCTTTCCATATCAGTTTGAACTTGAAAGAACAAATTAGTGATAGATCATCATGGAGAAAATCTATCTATGTGGTTACTGTTGTATCCTGTAATGGCTACCTTGTAACTCTGTAAATAGTTTGTTCCTCTTTCAGCGCTGTCTGAGCCCAAGCAGGAAGTCGCTCCTGATTGGCTCAGACGCAGCCGGCTCTGGCTTTGGCGGGAACCGCAAATATATAAAAGGAGCGGTTTCTCCAGCCAGAGTCAGTCGGTACTCGCTGAATTGTCACTTTACCTTGCTGAGCTGTCACTTGTTCTCTGAGCTGAATAAACGTACCGATTGCTCCAAACCCTGTCTCTGGGTCTACTTCACTGGCGACGAACGGACGGAAGAAACTTCGCGTGCAACATGGACAAAATCCAGATCGGCCAGGCTCCGGAACTCTTCGATCCCGAGAAATCGACATGGGACGAGTACATGGCCACCTTCGAGATCTTCCTCGAGGCGGCGGGAATGCAGGACGCCGAAGCCGATCGCAGACGGGCTATTTTCCTTAACTACTGCGGCGCAGAAATCCGCAGACTTGCCCAAACTCTCACCGAACCGGAACAAGCAAGAGCCACAGCGTGGGACGTCCTACAACAAAAACTGGCGAGCCACTTCAAGCCGACCAAACCAGCCATGGTTTTTCGGCATCAATTCCACATGATGGTTCAGAGGGAAACCGAGTCGATCAGCCAGTTTACAACGCGGCTGCGAACGGTACTTGCTCAATGCAAGTTTAAAGACCCGGAAGCTCGCCTCACCGACGCCTTGGTTTTCGGCATGAAAAGCAACACGGTGAGAAATAAACTCCTCATCGAAGAAGAGCCGACTCTACAAACCGTGATTAAACTGGCGCAAACCGCAGAAGCAGCCGACGCAGCGGCGAGAGAATTGAAAGAGCACGGAAGGCGAGAAATCATTGCAAAAATCGACTCCGCGTCTCCCAGCGCCGTGGAAACAGACAACCTCAGCCAACAAATTCCCAGCGGAGACAACTGCCTCCTGGTGCAAGACCAGCCGAGACACCTGAGAGCTACTCACCCAGCACCCTGCGCGGGCTGCCGGGGAAATCACCAGCGCCATCGATGCCCCTTCCGAGACGCTACATGCCGCCGTTGCAACCGGAGAGGCCACATCGCCATCGCATGCAGAGCAACGGCGCCAGAGGAAACATTTGCCACACCGCAATACCAGCGACCTCCAAACCAGACCCCCCAATCGCGAGAAAGGAGACCATTCCGCAACGCGGGTCAAAGGAACTACTCAACCGCTAACCGCGACTACTATAGAGGTAACTCTCAATTTTCCGTGAATAACACGGCAACCAAAAAGGGGGCTAAAATTGTTATATCACTGTTACTCAATAACCAACCTTGCTCAATGGAGCTGGATACGGGCTCTAGATATACCATCATGCCCTGGGAAAAATTTAAACTGTATATGCCTAATGTATCTAAGGCTGACCTAAATCAAACCTCTTTGGTGATTAGAGACTTTCAGGGGGGAGTAATCTCGGTCTTGGGAACAGCAAATGTACCTATCGCATTCAAGAATGTTAAATGTACCCTTCCCATGCTTATTGTAACAGGGGCCAAGCACTCTCTTCTGGGTTTGGCATGGATGGAACCACTGGGGATCGAGATTTCGGGTGTGTGTAATGTAAACTGTTATGATATGCCTAACTTTGTGAAAGAGTTCCCCGAAGTGTTCAGCCCCACATTGGGATTGTACAAGGGCCCCCCTATATCTTTCTCTATTGACCCCAAGGTCCCACCGATCAGACTAAAACCTCGCAGGGTCCCCCTGCCGCTCCTCCCCAAACTAGACATACAGCTGGACAAACTCATTAGCCAAGGTATTTTGGTCCCTGTAGAACAGGGGCCATGGGAAACTCCCATAGTTACCCCTCTGAAGCCAGATGGCTCTTTAAGAGTTTGCGCTGATTACAAGTCGACCCTGAACAAGGCACTCCAACACCACCCCTACCCCATCCCGGTTGTGCAACAACTGCTACACTCCCTGGGGGAGGGGAAAAGGTTCGCAAAGATCGACCTGGCGCAAGCTTACCAGCAACTTCCGGTCGATGAACAAACAGCAAACGCCCAAACAATTGTAACGCACAGGGGGGCTTTCAAATGCACGAGGTTACAGTTTGGGGTAAGCATAGCCCCAGGAATATTCCAGAGCATTATGGAACGCCTATTGTCAGGGGTAAATGGGGCCATTCCATACTTTGATGACATCTTAATTGCAGGGGAAAACCAGGAACAAGTAAACAAAAGAATAAGGGAAGTACTTAAGAGGTTACAGAACAAAGGTTTAAGAATCAAGCCTGATAAATGTGTCTGGGGAACCAACAGTATAGAATTCCTAGGATATAAAATAGATAAGGAAGGTATCCACCCCACAACAGAGAAGCTGAGAGCAATTAGAGAAGCCCCAGAGCCACGAGATAAGAATGAGTTGCAGGCATTTTTGGGCCTCCTTAATTTTTATTCCGTTTTTTTAAAGCAGAAGGCAACAGTAGCAGAGCCTCTCCATCGTTTACTCCAGAAGGAAGCCCGCTGGACATGGGGGAAAACTGAACGTGAAGCTTTTTCTCAAATAAAAAATTTATTAACTTCTAAAAGTGTAGTAGTCCAATATAGTGCTTCACTACCCATTAGACTCACGTGCGACGCTTCGCCGTACGGCATAGGAGGAGTCCTAGCTCACGTTCTACCTAATAAGACAGAGGCCCCAATAGCATTTTTTTCAAGAACCATGACCAGCACAGAGAGGAATTATAGCCAGTTAGACAAGGAGGCTCTAGCATTAGTGGCAGGGGTAAAGAAGTTTCACAATTACATTTTTGGAAGAAGCTTTGAGCTAGTCACTGACCACAAACCCCTACTAGGCCTGCTAGCCCCCAACAAGCCCACTCCACCTTTTATGTCTCCAAGACTAATCAGATGGGCTCTTTTCCTCTCAGGGTATCAGTATGAGCTCACCCACAAGGGGGGGAAGGAAATCAATCATGCAGACGGCCTCAGCAGATGCCCCATAGCAGACTTAGTGGAAGACCCTGTTCCTTCCACAGATGTGTTAATGATAGAACTCGAGGAAAACCCACTAACCACAGCAAAAGAGGTAGCTGCACACACGCAGCAAGATCAAATCCTTAAACAAGTGGTGAACTGTGTTCTAAAGGGATGGCAAAATGATGTTGTGAAACCTGAATTGTGTGATTTTAAAAACAAAAGACTTGAGTTATCGTATGTAAAAGGTTGTTTGCTGTGGGGGGATAGAGTGATCATCCCCAAAAGCCTAAGGGGAAAGGTACTCAAAATGTTACATGTGGGTCATCCTGGGATTGTCAGGATGAAGAGCCTGGCAAGGGGGCATTTATGGTGGCCAGGGCTGGATGCTGATATTGAAAGTTGGGTTTCAAAGTGTGATCCGTGCCAAGAGTCACGGCCCAGTCCCCCCAAAACAACTCCGGCTGAGTGGGAACAGCCTGCTGGCCCTTGGTCTAGAATCCACATTGATTTTGCTGGCCCAGTGGGGTCTCAGTATTTTTTAATAGTGGTTGATGCCTTCTCCAAATGGTTGGAAATAATAGCAATGAACAACATAACCACAAGTGCCACTATCAAGGTATTGAGCAGACTGTTTGCATCCCATGGTTGCCCAGATCTATTAGTGTCTGACAATGGGCCACAGCTAACAGCCAGGCAATTCGAATTGTTCCTAGATGGCCTAGGGGTCAGGCATGCCCTCATCTCGCCTTATTCGCCCTGGGCTAACGGATTGGCAGAACGTTACGTACGGGTGGCAAAGGAGGCATTGCGCAGGTCAGGCCCTGGGGATGTGCAACAGAACTTGGACCAATTCTTACTCACCCAACACATTATCCCTAACTCGCACACACATGTAAGCCCTGCAGAGTTATTGATGGGAAGGAAGTTGAGGTCACCACTAGACAGGTTAAACCCAAGGTTCTGTGTTAACAATAACCAAATGTGTACAAAACCTGAAAGAGAAATGTATTTGGGACAAAATGTATATGTAAAAAGTTTTGATGGAAATGTAAACTGGATGAAGGGAATTATTGTTAAGCAAAATGCACCTAAGACCTATGTTGTTAAACTAGAGGATGGTCGTTTGTGGAAACGACACATAGACCACATTCGGAAGCGAACAGAAAATCAATTGCCACAAACCGCTGACATGGACTCTCCCCCTTCAACAGACTTTAGCACATTGCCCGAAATAAGAGACACGCAAAGAGACTTATCGGGCCAGGGGGAACCATCCAGTGACGCCGAACCATCCTCGTCCTCCGAAGCCTTCGTTGGGCCCGCCAGGCCAAGTCCGCCACACCGGGAGAACAGCGGCGAGCCATCCTCCACAGTCGGTGGCGAAGGAGAAATTGAACTGCGCAGGTCAGCGCGAGCTCCTCAGAGGCCCCACCGATTGGACGACTTTGTCACATGGCTTTCTTGATGGATGTGTCCAACTATGAGGGGAGGGGTGTTGTATCCTGTAATGGCTACCTTGTAACTCTGTAAATAGTTTGTTCCTCTTTCAGCGCTGTCTGAGCCCAAGCAGGAAGTCGCTCCTGATTGGCTCAGACGCGGCCGGCTCTGGCTTTGGCGGGAACCGCAAATATATAAAAGGAGCGGTTTCTCCAGCCAGAGTCAGTCGGTACTCGCTGAATTGTCACTTTACCTTGCTGAGCTGTCACTTGTTCTCTGAGCTGAATAAACGTACCGATTGCTCCAAACCCTGTCTCTGGGTCTACTTCAGTTACTAGAAGATGAAAATGACTTGATAGAAGGGGTGGGCTTCAAAAAAAGTAACAAGTGGTTCTCTGCCCAGTTGCTGGGTGGGTGTGGCCATAATGGGCGTGGCCTAGTCAGCCTCCTGTACTATGGCGGGGGGCACACATTTATTTATTTATTTATTTATTTATTTATTTATTTATTTATTTATTTATTACAGTGGTACCTCTACTAAAGAACGCCTCAACTTAATAAATTTTCTAGATAAGAACCGGGTGTTCAAGATTTTTTTGCCTCTTCTGAAGAACCATTTTCTACTTAAGAACCTGAGCCTAGAAAAATTTCCCAGGAAATTTGAGAACGGCATGAAGGCCCAGTCAGTTTCCTGTCATTCCCCCTTTAATCCTGGGCATCTGGGCTGCCAGAGGAGCCTTTCAGTGGCACTTAAGGAGGCTTTGGCAGTCCAGAGTGAACAAAGCATTTTCCTTTCTCTAGGTGCTAGGAGAGGGAATAAACCTCTGGCAGCGTCCATAGAAAAGAAACGCTCCCTTCGCTCTAGGCAGCTGAGAAGTCACCACAGCGAAGGAAAAGCGCCAGCTACAAAATGACTGAGCGAGAAGAGAGGGGAGCCCTTCAGCATGGGAAGGAAGAGGAAGCAGGTAACAGCAGCAGCAGCAGCCAGTGTATAGGAGGCAGTGTATGGGAGGCAGCCTCGCACCGGGTGTATGGGAAGCGCATGCTCCTCCTCGCCGCCTCAGAGTCCCTCTTTTTTTTTTAAGCCTTAAAGTTTTGGATTTTTTTGATTCCCCTCACTTCACCTTCTTCCTTCAGCAGCGACTGTCCTCCTCCTCTTCTTCCTCCTCCTCTTCCGACCCAAATTCTTTCCTAATGGGTTTGCACACATTATTTGCTTTTACATTGTTTACTATACCTTCAAGTTGCCAAGGTTGGGAAACACTGAACTAGATGACCTACAAAGTCCCTTCCAACTCTGTTAATCTAATTTAATCTATCAATCTATCAATCTATCTATCTATCAATTCTTGTATATCAGAATACCATGGATATCAAATGGGGACAAATAATAAAGCATGGAGCCCATAGAGCAAATCTTCCTTTATTTATTTTGCAACCCAACCTCGGATGCGAATATGTAAGTCATGGTATTTGCATCCTGATTTGTTGAGTAAATTAAAATCGGCTGTACGTACACAACATGCTATGAACTCTGATTTTAAATAACAGTTTAATTTATGCTTTTCCTTATGATGTTTTTTTAACCGAGGTTTACTGTATGAAACTCAACCAGTTGAGCTCACTGATGAAAATTGTGGTTTAAAACAACGGCTGGGTTGTGCAGCAAGCTAAAATACATAAGGAGCAAACCAGTTTTGGGCTTACAGTAAAGTAAGACTAGAGGTCCTACATAGTAGAAAACCAAAGTACAAGTAATTTGGGGCATAAACAAAGTACCTGTTCATTGGACACCCTGGACACACATACAGCCTGGGAGAAACCCCTCTTAGCAGTAGCGATGGCGAAAGAGATCTTGGAGTCTTGGTGGATAATCAACTAAACATAAGCCAACAATGTGCAGCAGCAGCCAAAAAAGCCAACACAATCCTAAGCTGCACCAACAGGGGAATACACTCCAAGACCAGGGAAGTCTCAATACCACTCTACTACGCCTTGGTCAGACCACACCTACAGTACTGTGTTCAGTTCTGGTCACCACACTTCAAAAGAGACATTGAAACTCTGGAGAAGGTGCAGAAAAGAGCAACCAAAATGATCACTGGTCTAGAAACCAAGACTTACGAAGAGAGACTGCGGGAACTGGGCATGGATAGCCTAGAGAAAAGGAGGGCCAGAGGGGACATGATAGCAGTCTAGAGGGGTTGCCACAGAGAGGAGGGGATCACTTTATTCTCCAGGGCACCGGAGGGCCGGACAAGGAACAATGGCTGGAAGCTGACCAAGGAGAGATTCAACCTGGAAATAAGGAAGAACTTCCTGATGGTCAGAACGATTAACCAGTGGAACAACCTACCAGCGGAACAACCTACCAGCGGACATTGTGAACTCCAATACTCTGGACATTTTTAAGAAGAAATTGGACTGCCATTTGGCTGGGATGCTATAGGGTTCCTGCTTAGGCAGAGGGTTGGACTTGATGACCCACATGGTCCCTTCCAACTCTAACAATAAATAGGTAGGTAGGTAGGTAGGTAGGTAGATAGGTAGATAGATAGGTAGATAGAGAGAGAGGGGGGGGGGGTAGGTAGATAGATAGATAGGTAGGTAGGTAGGTAGGTAGGTAGGTAGGTAGGTAGATAGATAGATAGATAGATAGATAGATAGATAGATAGATAGATAGATAGATAGATAGATAGATAGATAGAAAGATAGATAGATAGATAGATAGATAGAAAGATAGATAGAAAGATAGATAGATAGATAGATAGATAGATAGATAGATAGATAGATAGATGATAGATAGATAGATAGATAGACAGACAGACAGACAGACAGACAGACAGACAGACAGACAGACAGACAGACAGACAGATAGATAGATAGATAAATAAATAAATAAAATAAAATTGTGATTTATCACTTTGCAAATGGTGGCCTCTGCTGAAAGAACGAAAGAGGCCATAATTAAAATCACATTCAGTGTTAGAAGAACCAACAAGCCTTTAAAAAACTGCACATGTGTGCCTTTAATCCTTCCCTACCCAAAGCTGAGTGATCTGTTAGCTAAACTTGAAACTCTAGTTTTGGAACATCTGGTTCCCTCTGAGTTAATGCACTACATATGTTCCTTGTACTCCGCACTGGAATAAAACGAGACTCAATGAAATCACCTCTGTTTTCTGAGTCAAGGACCAAGGAAGTCCTTTGGGTTTGGTACAGCAGAGAAGGGTAAATCTCAAGATACTTCGACGAAGATTAGCGTCCATTTTCCACTCCCAGTCATTTAGTAGCAACAGTAAATAACCTTATACTTCACTCTCTTAAATTAGGATGCCGAACCAAGAAATTGTGAAAGAAAAGCAGAAACAGATTCATGTGTGCGCAGGCTCTACATATGGAATGGAAATAAATCCCCACTGAGCTGAGCATCTGCTTGAAGACAGCTTGGCTCTACAATTACACACTGGCCTTTCGGAGCAAATTTTCAGCATTGGGGTCCAGCTGGTGCGTCTCGGGCGTGTTCCTGAACTTGCAAGCCTAAATATCTGCTTTTGTTAGTAGACGGTGTTATTTCCAAAGCTGCAAGGCTCCCGTGGCTCTGTGCAGTTAGGTTCAAAAAAGGTGGAACGGCCCAGAAATGAGTAGAGCAGTGATGGCGAACCCATGGCACGCGTGCCGCCTGTAGCAGCCATATCTGCCGGCACATGAACCACTGTCCTAGCTCAGCTCCAGCATGCATGTACAGGGGTGGACAAAAAAATGGAAACACGTTTTGGCATCATAATGTTTCAACATGTTCAAATCAATCAAAACTTGACATATTTTAATGTTTTTTTTAAATTCTGTTATTTGATATGTTTTTTTAAACTACTTTTTTTTTTACAAAAATTAAGGGAAATTGGTTATAGCCTTTTAGAAATAGCAGACCTCTCAGACTTTCAAAAAGGCCAAATTGTTGGGGCTCGAATGACAGGCGCTAGTGTAACAGAAAGTGCTCAAATGTTTGGTGTTTCAAGAAAAGGGAAAATGTCCTCAGCCAAGCACAGGTCTGGTCGAAAGTCGCAGTTGTGTGAGAGAGACTGTTGGACTCTAAAGCAAATTGTAAGAGCAGATCGCAAGACCACAGCTCCTAAAATCACTGCAGAGCTCAATAGACACATACAGAACCCAGTTTCCACAAAAACTGTTCGAAGGGAGCTTCACAAATCTGGATTCCACGGAAGAGCTGCAAGGTGTTTCCATCTTTTTGTCCACCCCCTGTATGTGCCAGTCAGCTGTTTTTTGGCTCACGTGGAGGCTCTGGAAAAAGCATTTTTATATATATATATAAAATAGAATTTTAATTTACTGTCTTTAACTATTAGACTTTTATTTATTTATCTATCTATTTATCTATTTATCTATTTATCTATTTATCTATTTATCTATCTATCTATCTATCTATCTATCTATTTATTTATTTATTTATTTATTTATTTATTAGATTTCTATGCCGCCCCCTCCGTAGACTCGGGGTGGCTAACAACAATAATAAGACAATATAAACAAATCTAATATTTAAGTTTGAGTTAATATTATTACTATTGTTAATATTATTGTTGTTGTTGTTGTTGTTGTTGTTATTATTATTATTATTATTATTATTATTATTATTATTTATTAGATTTCTATTCCACCCCTCTCCGAAGACTCGGAGCAGCTCACAACAACAATACACAGTACAAATCCAATAATTAAAAACAGTTTAAAACCCTTAATATAAAAACAGTCATACTGTATATCCCAGACAAACTATACATAAAACGGAACAGCCCAGGGGAATCAATTTCCCCATGCCTGATGGCAGAGGTGGGTTTTAAGAAGTTTGTGAAAGGCAAGGAGGGTGGGGGCAGTCCTGATATCTGGGGGGAGTTGATTCCAGAGGGTTGTGGCCGCCACAGAGAAGGCCCTTCCCCTTGGTCCCGCCAGACGACATTGTTTCGTCGACGGGACCCGGAGAAGGCCAACTCTGTGGGACCTAATTGGTCGCTGGGATTCATGCGGCAGAAGGTGGTCCCGGAGATATTCTTTGTATACATATTGTTTGTATTGCAAGTTGTGAGCCACTCCGGGTCCTCAGAGAGGGGTGGCATACAAGTCTAATAAATTATTATTATTATTATTATTATTATTATTATTATTATTATTATTATTATTATTATCCCCAGGGGGCAGATTTGGGTGTTTTTGCCCTCCCCAGGCTCTAGGGAAGCCTCTGGAGCCTGGGGAGGGCAAAAAATGGGCCTACGGGCCCACTGGAAGTCAGGAAACAGGCTGTTTACCCTTCGCAAGCAGTGGTGGGATTCAATTTTTTTAACCACCGGCTTGGTGGCCGTGATGCAGCTTGCTGGGCACAGCAGGGCAAGGATCCTGTAAAATCTCCATCCCTCCCCCACTCCAGGGGAAGGTTACTGCAAAATCCCCATTTCCTCCCGATCAGCAGGGACTCGGGAGGCAGAGAATAGATGGGGGTGGGGCCAGTCAGTGGTGGTATTTACCGGTTATTCAAACTACTCAAAGTTTTTGCTACCTGTTTTCCAGAACTGATCAGAACCAACATATTTACATACATAACTGTTGTGGTTAGCTCTGGCCCATCTCCTGCCCCAAGGACTGTGGGGGTGGATGTGGGTGAAACATCCAAATGTCACAGGCCTGTTTTGCTGCCGACAGATTCAGCCAGTGAATTATCAACTGAAGAAGGAAGTGAAAGTTAGATGGCAGAGGGGGGGGCTTGGCAGGTAGCCCAGGAAGAAGCCATTCATCTTCTTCCTTATCTTCGATAGACTCTGATGAGGAAGCAATGATAGACCCACACATGCGTAGAGATATGCATAGGAGAGAACAGCTTCAAAAGTATTACAGGCGATAAGAGAGTCCACCTGTGGTTGGGTGGGGTTCAAGTAATTAGGGCTGCTGTTAAAGGGGCAGCGTGCCGGCCTCGCTGTGTGGAAGATTATCTGATCGTACTTGTGGATCTTGACTTGATGTTCAGGATTGTTCTCAGGACTCTGTTTGGATTTCAGGACTTTGACCATAAATCATAGTGAGTTTACAACGTCTGAAGAGTAGTGGCTATGACGAATTTCACAGTTACTGGTTAATTGACTGGAGTTTTATTGTCTTTGTTATCTCACTGCATTCAAGTGTGTTTTGTTTTTACAAGAACTATCCACGATTGACCTCTCCAGGTTCCTAAGAGGTCAGTAAGGGACGTATATAAGTGCACTAGTGTGCCTTTCGCCCCCTGTCCAATTGTCTTTGCTTTATCTCATATATCATATATATTTTCTTCCTTTCATATATCTTCTCTATTTTTACATATTATCTTTATATATATTACTTCATGTCTATTCTCTTCCATATGTATTGTGTATTGGACAAATGAATAAAATAAAAAAATAAATAAGAAATCCCTTTGACTTTAAAAAGGGAGTTTTGCTTCTATTTTTCTTTGGATAAAGAAACTATTGTTGCATTTTGTTGGTCATGACCTTTAAAGCCCTACATGGCATTGGACCAGATTACCTCTGAAACCGCCTGCTACCGCACGAATCCCAGCGACCGATATGGTCCCACAGAGTTGGCCTTCTCCGGGTCCCGTCGACTAAACAATGTCGTTTGGCGGGCCCCAGGGGAAGAGCCTTCTCTGTGGCGGCCCTGGCCCTCTGGAACCAACTCCCCTGGGAGATTAGAACTGCCCCCACCCTCCCTGTCTTTCGTAAACTACTCAAGACTCACTTATACCACCAGACATGGGGGAGTTGAGATACTTCTTCCCCCTAGGCCATTATAAGTTATGCATGGTATGTTTGTGTGTATATTTAGTTTTATAATAAGGGTTTTTAGTTGTTTTATTATTGGATTGTTATATGTTGTTTTTATCATTGTTGTTAGCTGCCCTGAGTCTACGGAGAGGGGCGGCATACAAATCCAATAAATTATTATTATTATTATTATTATTATTATTATTATTATTATTATCATCATCATCATCATTATTATTATTATTATTTTCCCGTGTGTGTGTCTGTTTTGGCTACTTTACCTGTAATTGAAGGCTTGTGTCATAAGCCGGCAGAACACATAACACCTACATAATCCCACCTCTGTCCGAGCTTCGGTGTGTGCTGTGAACATCAAAATGGGCTGCATGAGGACTTCCACTGGAGGGGAAGGGTGGACAAGGCCAGACAGGAGTGGGATTTGGGGGTTCTTCAAACGGCACAGAATCTTAGCTAGAGGTTCTCCCGAGCCCCTGAAAATCCCCAGCTGCCCACCCCTGATTAAGAGCCAAGCTAATGATTCTTAGAGATAACTAACTAGAATGTCCAAATTCAGCAATGAATAGCTGCTATGAAAGAGTTCTAATCCCAATTAGCCATGTCTCTACTTTCCTTTAACCCCAACGTAGTGCCTATGCCCCACAAGGGGGCAATTTGATTTTCAATGTGGGCAATTGGAACCTTGTCTAAACCAAGTTAATGGCCTTTTTGGCTTCCTCCATGTGATTAGGAGTTCACTTTTGGGACGGTGGGACAAGGTAAGACGATATATGATGAGCAGAATCCAAGCTACAAGAAATAAATTGGAATCACTCTATAATATGTAAATAAATATATTGCTCTTGGGTCAAGTGGACTATACAAGAACACCCCTGATTTGGTGGTGAGGGATGTATGTGTGTCTGGGTGGTGGGCACATTTCACTATGCACTGTTTTATGTTGTGTGTAATATAAATTTGTTAAAAATTAATATAATTTTTTTTTTTAAAGGAGTTCACTTTTGAAGAGTAAGAATTATATGTCACAGGGAGGGGGCATCGGGATTTTAGAGATGTTTAGTGGGCATGTCCAAAAAAAGGTTGGGAACCACTGCTTTAACCTCTGTCTGAAGAAATTTTCTATTTTTTTATTATTATTATTAAAAATAAATTTTATTTATAACGCACAAAATACAAACAACAAAACACACACACACAAACATTAAAATAAAAGTTGGACAATTTGTGACATGCCTGTAATACAATTCTAACAGTGCTTAGTTACTATTACACAGATTGTATTTATATAATATACAGTACATCCAGTCTTAGCAAAGATCTTATTCTGGTATATCTTTTTCTTTGTTTTCCTTTTGTGACCGATCCTCTGACATTTACTCTCCAAATTATCTAACATTTATTAACTAATTTTACTTTTTCCCCCTTTTTTCCATCCAATCTTGACTGTAAAAAATATGACTTCAGCAACCGAGTTGTCGAAGCGTGGAACTCATTACCTGACTCAGTAGTGTCAACCCCTAACCCCCAACATTTTTCCCTTAGACTGTCCACGGTTGACCTCTCCAGGTTCCTTAGAGATCAGTAAGGGGTGTACATAAGTGCACTGGTGTGCCTTCCGTCCCCTGTCCAATTGTCTCTCCTTATCTCATTTATCTTTTCTTCCTTTCAAATTTGTTCACCTATACTTTTATATCTTTTCTTCTATTCGTTTCTTTAGTTATATTACTACATATATATTCTCTTCAATGTGTATTATGTATTGGACTAAAAAAATAAAATAAAATAAAATAAAATAAAATAAAATAAAATAAAATAAAATAAAATAAAATAAAATAAAATAAAATAAAATAAAATAAAATAAAATAAAATAAAATAAAATAAAATAAAATAAAATAAAATAAAATAAAATAAAATAAAATAAAATAAAATAAAATAAAATAAAATAAAATAAAATAAAATAAAATAAAATAAAATAAAATAAAATAAAATAAAATAAAATAAAATAAAATAAAATAAAATAAAATAAAATAAAATAAAATAAAATAAAATAAAATAAAATAAAATAAAATAAAATAAAATAAAATAAAATAAAATAAAATAAAATAAAATAAAATAAAATAAAATAAAATAAAATAAAATAAAATAAAATAAAATAAAATAAAATAATAAAATAAAATAAAATAAAATAAAATAGCCTACCCCAACAACTGGTATACTCTTGCTCATATATATTTTTTATTTCTTATTTAAAATATCCATTTCTGCACACATTGTAATTTTTTCGATTATGTCTTCCTCGGTAGACATAATTTCTTTTTTCCAATATTGTGCAAGCACTATTCTCACTGCTGTCGTTATATGGAGGATTAGAAACAATTGTGGTTTTTTTCAAATTTTCACGGGCTATAGCTAACAGAAAAAAATCAGGTTTCTTTTCTCTTTTTCTCTCTGGTATTTCTTCTAACCACGTTTGAATTTTCCCTCAGTACAGTGTTCCCTCGATTTTCGCGGGTTCGAACTTCGCGGAACGTTTATACCACGGTTTTTCAAAAATATTAATTAAAAAATACTTTACGGTTTTTTTCCCCTGTACCACGGTTTTTCCTGCCCGATGATGTCATATGTCATTGCCAAACTTTCATCTGCCTTTAAAAAACATTTTTTAAAATAAACTTTAATGAATAAACATGGTGAGTAATAATCTAAATGGTTGCTAGGGGAATGGGAAATTGTAAATTTAGGAGTTTAAAGTGTTAAGGGAAGGCTTGGGATACTGTTCATAGCCAAAAATAGTGTATTTACTTCCGCATCTCTACTTCGTGGAAATTCGACTTTTGTGGGTGGTCTCGGAACGCATCCCCCGCGAAAATCAAGGGAACACTGTATATCTTAACTTTCTCACAACTCCACCACATGTGATAATATGATCCAAATTCTTTTTAACATCTCCAACATCTAGGTGAACGCTTTTTGTTTATTTTAGCTAATTGTGTGGGAGTTATATGTGATGTGGTTGGCTGTGGCCGAGCTCCTGCCCTAGGGAATGGGGAGGTGGATGCAGGGGAAAATTCAACATGTCACAGGCCTGTGTTATTGCCAACAGAATCAGTTCAGAGTTTAGTTTCCTCGGACGAAGAAGAAGGTGGGAGTGACTGTGCAGAGGAGGGCTTGGCACACAGCCCAGGCAGTCAATCTTCCTTATCTTCTATAGCTTCAGATGATGACATTTTGGACCCACGCAAGCACAGAATTATGTGTAGAAGAGACCAAGTAAGAACATACAGTGGTACCTCATGATATGAACCCCTCGTCTTACGAACTTTTCGAGATACGAACCCGGGGTTTCAGATTTCTTTGTCTTGTCTAAAGAACCATTTCCGTCTTACAAACACAAGCCCGGCTCTGTGGGCTCTCTAATTCTGCGTGCGCTAACTTACTTATGCAGGGATTATCCTGCCTTGAGACTACCCCGATGGGATTTTCCATTTGTTCCCCCCACATTCCCTGCCGAAAATACAAAGACAGGCTGCCAGCATGTTCCCCCTGCCCCCGCCCCTTCGCCGTCCCTGCCTTCCTGGGCGAAGCGCTGGGGAGGGAGGAAAACCGGACCTTCTGCTCCTCCCCAGCACTATTCAGAAACGTTGCCCTGCTGCCCCTGAAGGGTCCTGAGCCTCCCGTTCTCTCCCACCCGCCCCTTCGCCGTCCAGGCCTTCTTGGGCGAAGCGCTGGGGAGGAGCAGAAGGTCCGGTTTTCCTCCCTCTCCAGCGCTTCGCCCAGGAAGGCAGGGACGGCGAAGGGGCGGGGGGAGAGAACGGGAGGCTCAAGACTCCTTTGGCGATGGCGGTCCGGCTTCCAGGTTTCTAATTTCTGGGCTTGCACGCATTAATCACTTTTCCATTGATTCCTATGGGAAACATTGTTTCGTCTTACGAACTTTTCACCTTACGAACCTCCTCCTGGAACCAATTAAGTTCGTATCTTGAGGTACCACTGTATTACAAGAAATAAGGGAGGCCACCTGCGTTTGGGTGGGGCTCCAATAATTAGGGCTGCTGCTATAAATAGCAGCATGTGGGTTTGGCCATTGTGGAAGAATATCTGTTGCAGTTTCGTCAGGAATCTTGTGTGCTGGACTTTGTTGCTTTTTCACGCCTTTGAAAGCAAAGCAGAGCAGTGTGTGTGTGTGTGTGTGTGTGTCTCCCTTTGTTGGAAGAAGAAGGGGTGTGAAGTTTCTCCACAGCTGCTGGCTAAGTACTTAATGACTGCTTAAGGGAAATTGTACAGACTACCTGGTTGTTTTGGGAAGAGTGCTCTTTGCAATACAAAAAGAGTGCTTAGTTTGACTTTTGTGATAAAGAACATTGTTTTGAATTTTCAAACGTGTGTGTGTCTGAAATTTGTATCCTTGAATTTTCAGGAGGCTTCTATCAGAGAGCCCGGCAGAACAATATGCCACCTGAAATACATCTTGTACCAATTTTCTTTATAATTTTTGGCTAATGTTATCTTTTTGTTTCTGCTCCACATCTGTTGCCGTCCATTTAAAGCAGGGTTTCCCAACCTTGGCAACTTGAAGATATTTGGACTTCAGCTCCCAGAATTCCCCAGCCAGCGAATGCTGGCTGGGGAATTCTGGGAGTTGAAGTCCAGATATCTTTAAGTTGCCAAGGTTGGGAAACACTGATTTAAAGTAATGGAATAGCCAAAATCCTGAGCCCACTTAATCATATTTTCCTTCACTTGTTCTGTTTCCTTTTTATAATTTAATAAATAACAATACAATTTTGTAATCAGTTTCTCCTCCGGGCCCAATAATATTTTATCTCATACTACCTTTGTTTCAATACCCCCCTCTCTCTTGTCATTTTCTAGTCTTGATTTTATCTGCAAATGTTCCCACCATTCCAAGTCAGCCCCTCCCTCTTTCAGTTCTAGTCTAGATTTTAATGAAGGGATTTTCTACAACACTTGAAGCAGATGGGCGATCCTGGTCAAGCTTATCTAGGCTCACAAGCTAAACAAGGTCAAGGCTAGTTAGCACGCCAGGGAATCCCAGTTTATAGGCCAGACTAGGAAATGGGGAGAACATATCTAGGAGAAGGCAGTTAGCAACAAATCCCTTCTGTATTGCTGCCAAGAAAATTGCATCAACGTGTCCTTGAAATCAGCGGTTGTTGAATCCTTCTTGAAAACTTTTATTTCTATTTGAAATTCTTCCCAATCAGCTTTAGGAAATAAGGGAGAAAGGAGTTTATTCCATTAATCAAATGGAATTAGCCACTGCACAACACATGGCGGATGCATCTTTTCCCACTACAGTGTTCCCTCGATTTTCGCGGGTTCGAACTTCGCGAATAGCCTATACCACGGTTTTTCAAAAAATATTAATTAATAAATACTTCATGGTTTTTTCCCCTATACCATGGTTTTCCCCACCCGATGACGTCATATGTCATCACCAAACTAATAATTTTTGCAAATAAATAACAAACAAAATAATTATTGTTAATAAATAATTATGTTTATAAATATCAGGATCACTAAGTGTCTTATTCAATGGTGAGTACCAGTAATAATGGTGAGTAAATGGTTGTTAAGGGAATGGGAAATGGTAATTTAAGGGTTTAAAGTGTTAAGGGATGGCTTGTGATACTGTCCATAGCCAAAAATGGTGTATTTACTTCCGCATCTCTACTTCGCGGAAATTCGACTTTCGCGGGCAGTCTCGGAACGCATCCCCAGCGGAAATCGAGGGAACACTGTATAGCACAATATACAGTGGTACCTCTACTTACGAACTTAATCCGTTCTGTGACCAAGTTCTTAAGTAGATAAGTTTGTAAGCAGAAGCAATTTTTCCCATAGGAATCAGTGTAAAAGCAAATAATATGTGCGACTGGGGAAACCACAGGGAGGGTAGAGGCCCTGTTACCTCCCAGGAGATTCCCACAGAGGCCCCACGGAGGCTTCTCCCCGCCTTTTCTGGTTACAGTTTCGGAGGCTTGGGTTTGTAAGTGGAAAATGGTTCTTGAGCAGAGGCAAAAAAATATTGAACACCCGGTTCTTAACTAGAAAGGTTCGTAAGTAGAGGCGTTCTTAGGTAGAGGTACCACTGTACTGTGTTTCTGTTACGATGACTTCCAAATTGTCCTCCATCCGTGCATTAATCTACAGCAGAGGTCCCCAACCGCCGGTCCGCGGACCGGGACCGGGCCGTTGGGGCTTTTCAGCCGGTCCGCGGCGCCAGGGCCCCCTCGGCCTTTCCGCACCACCAGCAGCGCTCCCCCCGCCAGCCAGCCAAGCCCCGCGCCCGCCGGAACCGGCTCCTCGCTCTCCCCCCGCCGCCCGCCGCGTTTGCAGGAGGTGGGGAGGGTTGGGTGGCCCGCCAAGGCCAGGAGGGACGCCGCTGCCCCCCCTTCCCTCTCTCCGCCCGCCGCTGCGCCTCCTTGACGCCGAGAGGAAATGCCGGCAAAGGCTTTCCTCAGCGGAGGCCGGCGAAGGTGATATTGAATGTCGGGGGAGAACGAGCGGTTGCACGCGCTCCCTATCTCCCTGCTAGCCCACTCGGAATATTCAAAATAAGAAAAGCCTTTGCCGGCGAAGGCTTTTCTTATTTTGAATATTCCGAGTGGGCTAGCAGGGGGATAGGGAGCGCGTGCAACCGCTCGTTCTCCCCCGACATTCAATATCACCTTCGCCGGCCCCGCCTCTCCTGCAAACCCCCTTGCTGAGAGCCCGGGGCGAAAGTGCTCTCGCAAAGGTGAGGCGGGCAGGGCGTGCGCGCGTCATCGCTGAGAAGAACGGAGAACGAGAGTGAGTGATAGCAACAGACAGCAAGATAGAGAGAAAGTGAGAAAGAGAGAGTGAGAAAGGGGGGGAGAGAAAGAGATAGCAAGAGAGAGAACAAGAGAGAGAAAGAGCGTGAGAAAGAAAACAAGAAAGAGTGAGAGAGAGAGAAAGCAAAAGAGACAGAAAGAAAACAAGAGAGAGAAAGTGAGAAGAAGAGAGAGAAGGAGGGGGAGAGAGAGAGAAAGAGAGAGGGTGGAGAGAGAGAAAGAGAGGGAGAGGGAGAAAGAGAGAGGGGGAGGGGGGAGAGATAGCAAGAGAGGGAGAGAGGGAAAGGGGGAGAGAGGGGGGAGAGAAAGAGAGAGGGAGAGAGAGAGGAGATAAAGGAAGAGGAGAGAGAGAAAGGAAGAGAAAGAAAGAAAGAGGGATAGAAAGAGAGAGAGAGTGAGAGATGCTCAGTGAGCCTTTCTTTGAAGTTGCCTTTCTTTCTTTCTCTTTCTTGCTTTGTTTCTTGCTCTTTTTCTTTCTCTCTTTTACTTTCCCTTCCTCTATTTCTTCTTTTCTTTCTCCTTCCTACCTTCTTCCCTTACTCTCCCCTTTCATAAGTTTCCTTGCTTCCTTCCTCTGTTCCTGTCCCTTCCCCCTTTCTTTCTTTCTTTCTTTCTTTCTTTCCTTCCTTTCCTCCCTCCATTTCTTGCTTTCCTTTTCCTTCCTCCCTTCTTTCCTCCCTCATTCCCTTCTTTCACTCCTTCCTCTCTTACTCTCCCCTTTCACACCTTTCCTTGCTTCCTTTGCACCCTTCTTTTGTTCCTGTCCCTTCCCTCTTTCCTTCCTTCCCACCCTCCGTCCATTCATTCACCCATTCCTCTCTTGATCGCCCCTTTTACGGCGCCGCTGACAGCTAGCTCCCCCCCCCCCCACCGGGCCATGGAAAACTGGTCTAGCTTAAAGCCGGTCCCTGGTGCAAAAAAGGTTGGGGACCTCTGATCTACAGGACTGAATCAAACTAAGGCATTAACAACTGAAACAGTAATGCAAATATCTAGCTTCTCTTCTGTACTGTACAATTTCCACCAAAGTCTTCCAGAGGCTTCTGGGATGCCCACAGCAGTGGTGGCAATCATGGGCTCCTCCCTCCACATGAGGGTAAGCCGTCCGGCCAGTAGAAATAGTCTGGGAATGGCATGACCAATAGATTTTGGCCTGGGAATGGTACAACAAACAGATTCTTGGTGAAAATCAGCGTACAGTTAAGCGAGCCACTGAAGCCACCTATGGGCCAAAGGTGGGATTCAACAGGTTTGGACCAGTTCTGGAGAACCGGTAGCAGAAATTCTGAGTAGCCTGGAGTGGGGAGGAAGTAGAGATTTTACAATATCCTTCCCCTGTCCCTCCCACCAAGCCAAGCCACACCCACTAAGCCACGCCCACAGAACCGGTAGTAAAAAATTGACTCAGTATTGGGCAGCCACTTGCCACGCTAACCGGATGGTCCTTGGTAGCCGGCACAGAAGCACATGCTCCCGACGCATGCACTCGCACGCCCCACACAAGATTTGGCTTCTGCGCAAGTGTAGCAACCCAAATCTCACAAGATTCCAGCTATTTTCACCAGTAGTTTTCCTTCTGTGTATGCGCAGAAACAAAAAACCGGCGATTTTCACCAGGAATCTGTTCATTGTGCCATTCCCAGGCTGAAATCTATCGGTCATGCCGTTGCCGACCAGACTATCTCCAAGACCACCTTCTGCCGCACGAATCCCAGTGACCCGTGAGGTTCCACAGTGTTGCTCTCCTTAGGGTCCCGTTGACCAAACAATGCCAGCTGGCGGGACCTAGGGGAAGAGCCTTCTCTGTGGGGGGCCCAGCCCTCTGGAATCAGCTCCCCCCGGAGATTCTTGCCTTTTGAAAGAGTTTAAAAACTCATCTTTGTCACCAGGCCTGGGGTTACTAGATCTTCCCCCTGACCAACGAATGTTTTTAGTATTATTTTATTGAATGAATGTTAATGAAAGTTTTTAAAGTTAGAATTTTTAAAGATTATTTTTATGTATATTAATTTGATTAATTGTACTACTGTGTCTTTCTATATGCTGTGAGCCGCCCCGAGTCCTCGGAGAGGGGCGGCATACAAATCCAATTAAAATAAAATAAATAAATAAAAATAATAAATTTCTACTGGCCAGGTGGCTTCCCCTTATGTGGAGGGAGGAGCCCGTGATTGCCACCACTGCTGTGGGCATCCCAGAAGCTTCTGGAAGACTTTGGTGGCAAACAAAAACAAGAACCAAACAGGACGTTGAATTAAAACCCGGGTGTTCTTCCACTCAAACCAGCTCCTCACATATACTGAAGTGTGGTTATGCGCATTTTTTTGCTGATAAGCAATCATTTATTTATTCAACACCATAGGAAACTGCTTCATATGAAGTGAAGCCTCCAGGTCACAAGAGTACATTACTGTTTATTTTAAAACAAACCCCAGTGGCTTTTGGGGGTCTTTCCCAGACCTCCAAGTAAGCTAGCAAGAGATGCAGGGATTTGCATTTAAAAGAATCAAAGCTGCCCCCTTCCACCCCTGAGTAATGGGATCTCCAGAGGCTTTTTTTGTGTGTATGCGACTATATGTAAACTCACCCATTAATATTTCACAGATGAAAAGGGGCATATGGTGGAATTCCTTTTTTAAGTACCATAAGCATCCCAAATCTCCGAGTTATTTCTAATGACTCTATTTATCTTATCTTGCTTTATCTTATCTTTTCATTGCATTCCGTTGGGGGTTTCATTCATTTATTCGTTTTACAACAGCCTGAACAACACTAATCTTAAAGAAAGATGGGAGGGGGGGTCTTTGTGTTAACATAAACTAGAACAGTCTCCCTTAACTTGCTGCCCTCCAGATATGTCAAGTCTGCAACTCCCAAAATTCCTTTCCATGACTGTCATCTTGCTTGGGAATTGTGGGATTTCAGCACATCTGGAGTATGCTAAATTAGGGAAAGCAGTTTTTAAAAGACAACTCCCCCCCCCCTATAAAATATGATCCCCCATTTCCGCTCCTTTGGCATTCTCCAGAATCCATGCTCAAGTTAAATTTCATGCGCTAGTAAGTTTTTAGCCTAGAGATTGTTTTGCTTTATGAAACAGAAAAGTAATCACTAGAGTACAATAATCATCATAATCTCACTTTTGATACTGAAAACAAATTCCTTGTCTGAAATGCACTCACCTTCTTCTTTCTTTTGAACTTTACATCAATGATGCACTGGAATTATTAGGATTGCTCCTTGGGGCAAAAGATTGAGATTTCGTAAATCTCCTTTTTGACTATGGAGGCCAAAGACCAGAGGGGGAACAGTGGGGTCTGCAGGATGGGGGAGAGGTCAACATTAGCAAAATTGGTTTGGTTTGGTTTGGTTTGGTTTGGTGTGGTTTGGTGCGGTTTGGTGCGGTTTGGTGTGGTGTGGTTTGGTGTGGTGTGGTTTGGTGTGGTTTGGTTTGGTGTGGTTTGGTTTGGTTTGGTTTGGTTTGGTGTGGTTTGGTTTGGTGTGGTTTGGTTTGGTGTGGTGTGGTTTGGTTTGGTGTGGTGTGGTTTGGTTTGGTTTGGTTTGGTGCGGTTTGGTGCGGTTTGGTGCGGTTTGGTGTGGTGCGGTTTGGTGTGGTTTGGTGTGGTGTGGTTTGGTGTGGTGTGGTTTGGTGTGGTTTGGTTTGGTTTGGTTTGGTGTGGTTTGGTTTGGTGTGGTTTGGTTTGGTGTGGTGTGGTGTTGGTGTGGTGTGGTGTGGTTTGGTGTGGTGTGGTTTGGTGTGGTTTGGTTTGGTGTGGTGTGGTGTGGTTTGGTTTGGTGTGGTTTGGTTTGGTTTGGTGTGGTTTGGTTTGGTTTGGTGTGGTGTGGTGTGGTTTGGTGTGGTTTGGTTTTGTGTGGTTTGGTTTGGTTTGGTTTGGTGTGGTTTGGTTTGGTTTGGTTTTGTGTGGTTTGGTGTGGTTTGGTTTGGTTTGGTTTGGTGTGGTTTGGTTTGGTGTGGTTTGGTTTGGTTTGGTGTGGTGTGGTGTGGTGTGGTTTGGTGTGGTTTGGTTTGGTGTGGTTTGGTTTGGTGTGGTGTGGTGTGGTGTGGTTTGGTGTGGTGTGGTGTGGTTTGGTGTGGTGTGGTGTGGTTTGGTTTGGTGTGGTTTGGTTTGGTGTGGTTTGGTTTGGTGTGGTTTGGTGTGGTTTGGTGTGGTGTGGTTTGGTTTGGTTTGGTTTGGTGTGGTTTGGTTTGGTTTGGTTTGGTTTGGTGTGGTTTGGTTTGGTTTGGTTTGGTTTGGTTTGGTGTGGTTTGGTGTGGTTTGGTTTGGTTTGGTTTGGTTTGGGGTGGTTTTGGTTTGGTGTGGTTTGGTTTGGTTTGGTGTGGTTTGGTTTGGTTTGGTGTGGTTTGGTTTGGTGTGGTTTGGTTTGGTTTGGTTTGGTTTGGTGTGGTTTGGTGTGGTGTGGTTTGGTTTGGTTTGGTTTGGTGTGGTGTGGTTTGGTTTGGTTTGGTTTGGTGTGGTTTGGTTTGGTGTGGTTTGGTTTGGTTTGGTGTGGTTTGGTGTGGTTTGGTTTGGTTTGGTTTGGTTTGGTTTGGTGTTGTTTGGTGTGGTTTGGTTTGGTTTGGTTTGGTGTGGTTTGGTTTGGTTTGGTTTGGTTTGGTTTGGTTTGGTTTGGTGTGGTTTGGTGTGGTTTGGTGTGGTTTGGTTTGGTTTGGTGTGGTTTGGTGGGTGGTTTGGGTTTGGTGTGGGTGTGGTTTGGTGTGGTTTGGTTTGGTTTGGTTTGGTGTGGTTTGGTTTGGTTTGGTTTGGTGTGGTTTGGTGTGGTTTTGGTGTGGTTTGGTTTGGTTTGGTGTGGTTTGGTGTGGTTTGGTGTGGTTTGGTGTGGTTTGGTGTGGTTTGGTGTGGTTTGGTGTGGTTTGGTGGTGGTTTGGTGTGGTTTGGTGTGGTTTGGTTTGGTGTGGGTTTGGTGTGGTTTGGGTGTGGTGTGGTTTGGTGTGGTTTGGTTTGGTTTGGTTTGGTTTGGTGTGGTTTGGTTTGGTTTGGTTTGGTTTGATTTCTATACCGCCCTTCTCCAGAGACTCAGGGCGACTTACAACAATAAGAACAAAATACAATACAATATAAAAAGTGAAACGCAACCTAACCTTAAACCTAATAATTAAAACCCTTATAATATAAGAAAGTCCTATAACTAAAACCCCTATAATATAAAAAAACATTCATTCAACAACAATCACACAGTCACATCTACGACCAGAGCAAGGTGTTAAGCTCAAAATGGCAGGTGTACCTTTTATTTATTAAACAGTTTTTACATGCCCACCAAACTCACATTCACATGATGCCGGGTAGCTTATAACATTGATTATTCAGAACATTAAAACATTAAGAACATTAAAAATCATAAATCTCCACCCACACTCCCATGGCAGAAGTAACATAATCAAACCAATCACTTCGTCAGTTCCATCTCCATTACCTAAAGAGCCCTTTGGAAAAGCAACAAAGTGGGAGCCAATTACTGTATAGTTCATCGAAAATGATATTTCATAGGAAGGGGGCCACCACTGAGAAGGACCTTTTTGGTGGGTCCCATCAGAGGTACCTGAAACATGCCCCGCCTTCCCATCCTGATGGACTGGGTAGATGCAATGGGGGAGAAGCAAACCTTCAAATAGCTTTGCCCCAAATCTTTGCTATGAAGGCCCTGAACATTCATGCACCAGATGCACAATTGGAGTGGGGCTTTGTTCAAGATTATGCAGAGTGACCCCTGAGTTATCAAGGATGCACACAGGCAAAGGAAACAGGGAGTTCTAGCAGATATCCAGCAGAGACTCAGCATATATGAGTAATGGTTCAGTCATGCAAACCAGATGCATTTGGGGGCCTCCTCCGGGTCCCGTCAACTAAACAATGTCGGTTGGCGGGCCCCAGGGGGAGAGCCTTCTCTGTGGCGGCACCGACTCTCTGGAACCAACTCCCCCCGGAGATCAGAACTGCCCCTACTCTTCCTGCCTTCCGTAAACTCCTCAAAATCCACCTTTGCCGTCAGGCATGGGGGAACTAAACATCTCCCCCTGGGCACATTTAATTTATACATGGTATGCCTGTGTGTGTGTCTGTTAGTATATGGGGTTTTTTTAAATCTTTAAATATTTTAATTAATTGAATTATTTATGATTTGTTTTACACTTGTTGTGAGCCGCCCCGAGTCTTCGGAGAGGGGCGGCATACAAATCCAAATAATAAATAAATAAATAAATAATAAATAAATAAAGTGTATAAAATAGTAGTTACTTTAGCAAATATCGTAGTCAAGTTAAACAGTCCAGTCATACACAGTCAAATCGGTCAATAACTCAATATTTGAACAATACTATAAGCCTTACTTGTTCAGCTTACAAATACATAAACTATCATTGAACACACAGTTTGTTTGTTTGTTTGTTTGTTTGTTTGTTTGTTTGTTCGTTCGTTCGTTTTGTTCGTTCGTTCATTTATTCATTCATTTATTTATTTATTGGATTTGTATGCCGCCCCTCTCGTCTCTGTGGACTCGGGGCAGCTAACAACAGTGATAAAACAACATGTGACAATCCAATAGTAAAACAATTAAAAACCATTATTATAAAATCAAACATACATACAAAACATACCATGCATAAATTGTAAGGCCTAAGGGGGAAAGAATCTCAATTCCCCCATGCCTGACGGCAGAGATGGGTTTTAAGAAGCTTACGAAAGGCGAAGAGGGTGGGGGCGATTCTAATCTCTGGGTGTGAGTTGGTTCCAGAGGGCTGGGGGCCGCCACAGAGAAGGCTCTTCCCCTGGGTCCCGCCAAACGACATTGTTTAGTTGACGGGACTCGGAGAAGGCCCCATTCTGTGGGACATAACTGTTCGCTGGGATTCGTGCAGTTCTTACCACAGCAGTCACAATGAATCAGCAATACCAAACAGAGCAATAATAGAGACAGAGAGAATTAGCAGAGAGAGAGAGAGAATCACACTTCTGGCACCCTCTTATGGCAATCTCCAACACTAACTCTTAAAGCTATAGTGCTTTAATACATACAAGCATTCGTTGTTAGCTTGTTTATATAATTTATGTATGTATGTACTGTATGTATGTATGTATGTAAGTGTTTGTTTGTTTGTTTGTTTGTTTGTTTATTTATTTATTTATTTATTTATTTATTCTCTGCTCTATACACACTGCAGGGAGTGAATAAAAGCCCCAATGAAAGATTCCAAAGCATAATGGAATATAATGAGAAAAAGTGACAACAAATGAAATTTATTTGTTTGTTGGTTGGTTGGTTGGTTCGTTCGTTCGTTCGTTCGTTCATTCATTTATTTATTTATTAGATTTGTATGCCGCCCCCTCTCCCCAGACTCGGGGCGGCTCACAACAATAATAAAACAGTGTACAATGAACAAATCTAATATTTTAAAATATCTAAAAACCCATTATTTTAAAAACATACAACACAAGCATACCATACATAAAACTATATAACCCTGGGGGAGATGTCTCAATTCCCCCATGCCTGACAGCAGAGGTGGATTTAAGAAGTTTGCGAAAGGCAAGGAGGGTGGGGGGCAATCCTAATCTCTGGGGGGAGCTGGTTCCAGAGGATCGGGGCCCGCCACAGAGAAGGCTCTTCCCCTGGATCCCTCCAGATGACATTGTTTAGTCGACGGGACCCAGAGAAGGCCAACTCTGTGGGACCTAACTGGTTGCTGGGATTCGTGCGGAAATATTCTGGTCCAATGCCATGAAGGGCTTTATAGGTCATAACCAACACTTTCAATTGTAACCGGAAACTGATCGGCAACCAATGCAGACTGCCGAGTGTTGGTGTGACATGGGCATACCTAGGGAAGTCCATGATTGCTCTCGCAGCTGCATTTTGCACGATCTGAACTTTCTGAGCACTCTTCAAAGGTAGCCCCATGTAGAGAGTATTACAGTAGTCGAACCTCGAGGTGATGAGAGCATGAGTGACTGTGAGCAGTACCATCATGAACGGTTTTTATTGTGTTGTGAGCCGCCCCGAGTCTACGGAGAGGGGCGGCATACAAATCTAATAAATAATAATAATAATAATAATAATAATAATAATAATAATAATAATAATCCAAGTAATGCGCAGAGAAGTTATATCTTGCAGAAGGAACTTGGGGCAGGGAGAGGAGGAGGAGTTGGTGAAGGCAAGCCGGCAACTGACCCCTGCGCATAGAAGCCAGTCAAATAAATGGAAGTACCACATTTGAACCATCACAAACTCCCTCTTTCCCACTCTCCTCCATCTCCTCCCTACAATCTTCCAGGAGTACATTGGTGTCTAGTTCTGCCTTGCATTTGCCAAACACAGTTGATAGTCTGAAAGATGAGATTACACCCTGTTGCATTTCAAAGGAAGAATGGCATCCTTCCAATTTCTCTTATCCCGAGGAATTCCTCCTTCCTCCGCTGCTTTTGTTCAAATCCCTTTATTTTTTGAGTTTTAATGATGCCACTAGGCACGATGAACAGTTCCCAGAATCATTTAATTCAAAGAATTCTCTTTGCAAGAAATTTCCATTTAACCCCGATGACCTTCCGAAGACTTGCCAAAATCCATTTCTTTCTACACTTGGCAAGTTGTATTTCTTTACCTTTTCTTCAACTGAACTAGCCGGCAGTTTGCAATTGCTTTCTGCAAGACAGGCTTCTCCCCATAAAGTCAAGAGGAGAAAAGAGAAACAACAAATGGACCTAAAAGAGAAAGGCGCACTGTATTCAATGCGACTTGCAGTACTCCCAAAGGCATGCATAGGATTGCACCAGAGGTAGCATAGCAGTTAGGAGAAAAGCAAATTACACAATAGTACATAGTGACCTATTACTCTGCATCACTATTTATTTAATTGTGCTATTATTATTATTATTATTACTATTATTACTATTGTTGTTGTTGTTATTATTATTATAGAAACATAGAAACATAGAAGACTGACGGCAGAAAAAGACCTCATGGTCCATCTAGTCTGCCCTTATACTATTTTCTGTATTTTATCTTTAGGATGGATATATGTTTATCCCAGGCATGTTTAAATTCAGTTACTGTGGATTTATCTACCACGTCTGCTGGAAGTTTGTTCCAAGGATCTACTACTCTTTCAGTAAAATAATATTTTCTCATGTTGCTTTTGATCTTTCCCACAACTAACTTCAGATTGTGTCCCCTTGTTCTTGTGTTCACTTTCCTATTGAAAACACTTCCCTCCTGGACCTTATTTAACCCTTTAATATATTTAAATGTTTCGATCATGTCCCCCCTTTTCCTTGTGTCCTCCATACTATACAGATTGAGTTCATTAAGTCTTTCCTGATACGTTTTATGCTTAAGACCTTCCACCATTCTTGTAGCCCGTCTTTGGACCCGTTCAATTTTGTCAATATCTTTTTGTAGGTGAGGTTTTTATTGTAGGTGGGATTATTATTATTATTATTATTATTATTATTATTATTATTATTATTATGTCAGTACAACACAGCAAACGAGATCACTATGCTGGATTTCGTATTTCATCACCAGTCGGGCGCTTCCCAAGCACCTAAGACTGTGTGATGTAGCGGCGAATTATGTTTGCCGATCCCAGTAAAGCGGCCTTTTGCAATTGACAGATGGAGATTTTGTCAATTCCGATGGTTTTCAAATGACCGCTGAGATCCTTTGGCACTGCGCCCAGCGTGCCAAGTACCACTGGGACCACTTTCACTGGCTTATGCCAGAGTCGTTGCAGCTCGATTTTTAGATCTTCGTATTTCACTAATTTCTCTAGCTGCTTCTCCTCAATTCTGCTGTCTCCTGGGATTGCAATGTCAATGATCCATACTTTCTTTTTCTCCACGATCACAATGTCTGGTGTGTTATGCTTCAGAATTCGGTCAGTCTGAAGTCGGAAGTCCCACAATAGTTTTGCTTGCTCATTTTCGACCACTTTTTCGGGCTTATGATCCCACCAGTGCTTTGCCACTGGTAAATGGTAGTTCTGGCACAAGTTCCAGTGGATCATCTGTGCCACAGCATCATGGCTATGCTTGTAGTCAGTCTGTGCAAATCTTTTTGCAGCAGCTGAGTATGTGATCGATTGTTTCATCTGTTTCTTTACAGAGTCTGCACTTTAGATCATCTGTTGATTTTTCAATTCTGGCTTTGACAGCATTTGTTCTAATGGCCTGTTCTTGTGCCGCCAGTATTAGTCCTTCTGTCTCCTTTTTGAGTGTTCCACTTGTAAGCCATGACCATGTCTTTTCATTATTATTATTATTATTATTATTATTATTATTATTATTATTTATTAGACTTGTATGCCGCCCTTCTCCAAAGACTCGGGGCGGCTCACAGGGTACAATATAAAACAATGCGTACACAAATCAAATTAATTAAAACTATAGGCTAAGATCCCACTATATTAAAAACAGTCAACCAACTCAGTCACAACCACACATCACATTTGGTAGTCGGGGTGGGGGACATGATCTAGTTGTCCCATGCCTGGCAACATAACTGAGTCTTAAGACTCTTGCAAAAGGCAAGGAGGGTGGGGGCAGTGCGAATCTCTGGAGGGAGCTGGTTCCAGAGAGCCGGGGCCGCCACAGAGAAGGCTCTTCCCCTAGGCCCAGCCAGATGACATTGTCTGGTCGACGGGATCTGGAGAAAGCCAACTCTGTGGGACCTAACCGGCCGCTGGGGTTTGTGCAGCAGAAGGCAGTCCCGTAAACCAGTGTTTCCCAACCTTGGCAACTTGAAGATATCTGGACTTCAACTCCCAGAATTCCCCATGCAGCATTTGCTGGCTGGGGAATTCTGGGAGTTGAAGTCCAGATATCTTCAAGTTGTCAAGTTTGGGAAACACTGCCGTAAACAACCGACATTTAGCTGGCTTCCCATATGACTACAGTTTGCAAACCAAAACCTTGGGGTTCAGAAAAATGCTAAGCTCATGGTGAACAAACTGCAGTTTGGTTTAGTGTGAGGTGTGAATTCAATCGTTTTGTCAACTTTCCCCAGTGAAATAGCCTTAACTCCAGCTATGTGGCAGTGTGTGTGTCAAACTGATCAGTCTGATGAAAGCAACACCGCATTGTTGTGATGCAAGACCCTATCCCTATTCTGTAAGCCTCCTTCATCACATGCTCATCTTAAAGACTAGTGCCTGAAATGGTCACCTAATATCAAAAACGTCATCAAAAAAGCACAACAAAGGATGTTCTTTCTGGAGCAACTCAGGAAACTCAAACTGCCCAAGGAGCTGCTGATACAGTTCTACAGAGGAATGATTGAGTACTCCAACACTGGAGATGTAAAAGAAGAGATTGGACAACCATTTGTTTGAAATGGTATAGGACAGTGATGGCGAACCTATGGCACAGGTGCCGCAGGTGGCACGCAGAGCCATATCTGCTGGCACAAGAGCCGTTGCCCTAGCTCAGCTCCAGCACGCATGTGTGTGCCGGCCAGCTGATTTTTGGCTTGTACAGAGGCTCTGGGAGGGTGTTTTTGGCTTCCAGAGAGCCTCCAAAGGGAAGGGGGAAGGTGTTTTTACTCTCCCCAGCTCCAGGGAAGCTTTTGGAGCCTGGGGAGGGTGAAACACGAGCCTACTGGGCCCACCAGAAGTTGGGAAACAGGCTGTTTCAGAGGACCTCCCGGGGGGGGGCAGGGAAGCTGTTTTCGCCCTCCCCAGACATTGAATTATGGGTGTGGCCACTCACCCATGCACGATGGTGTGCACGCACACTCTTTCGGAACCCGAGGGAAAGAAGGTTCACCATCACTGGTATAGGATCTCCTGCTTGAGCAAGGGGAGGACTACAACAGGGGTCTCCAACCTTGACAACTTTAAGACTTGTGGACTTCAACTCCTAGAGTTCCTCAGTCAGCAAAGCACCTCGAAGGTGACGTCCAACTCTGTTATCCTGTTATTCTTTGCTATCCAAGAAATATTATTGATGATCTTATTTGAGTTAGTAATTGCTTTCCACCCAAGAATTAATCTCCTCTTTTTTATTACTATTATTTATTAGATATGTATGCCGCCCCTCTCTGTAGACTAGGGATGGCTCACAACAATAACAATCTTCTCTAGTATGTGGGTAGCCCTTCTTATGACTAATCCTTTACTGATCGTCTGAACTTACATTTCTCTCTGGAGATACTTACTCTCGGGGTTGAAGTCCACAAGTCTTAAAGTTGCCAAGATTGGAGACTTACAACCTGATTCCAAAATTCCAATGGTCAGTCTCCCTTTCTTTGTGACCCCTATTTAGGTGCTCAGCAACTCAGCAAATCAGACCAGAATACCTCTGGAACTGACTTCTGCCGCACGAATCCCAGCAGACGATAAGGTCCCACAGAGTTGGCCTTCTCTGGGGCCCATCGACTAAACAATGTTGTCTGGTGGGGCCCAGGGGAAGAGCCTTCTCTGTGGTGGCCCCAGCCCTCTGGAATCAACTCCCCCCCAGAGATCAGTACTGCCCCACCCTCCTTGTCTTTTGTAAATTGCTTAAGACCCGCCTGTATCGCCAGGCATGGGGGAACTGAGATACCTCCCCTAGGCTTATATAGTTTTATGTATGGTATGCTTGTGTTGTATGGTTTTAATGCCGGGTTTTTTTAGATGTTTTTTAAATATTAGATTTGTTACATTGTCATATTGTTATTATTATTATTGTGAGCCACCCTGAGTCTGCAGACAGGGGCGGTATACAAATCTAATAAATTATTATTATTATTATTATTATTATTATTATTATTATTATTAATTATTATTAACTAACCTTGCATCTATGGCCATTTTCAGCATCCTGTAGTTGTGTGAGCCCACATTTTACAACATTTTGCCTAAAACCAGCCCCTAGCACACAAGGGGTTCACTTTATGATCTTAGCTGTCACTTAATGGCCACTGTCAAAAAGCTCATAAAATCAGGTCAGTGATGTAAGTGACCTGTTTTACAGCTGTCATGATGTAAGACCGTTATAGGCAGGCTGAAACATGGCTGTAAATCAAGCCTAGAGGGATTTTCTGTGGTTTTGTCAGGAGAATAGAATAGAATAGAATAGAATGCCAGGAAGGACGTCTCTGTGACATCAAAGCTCCGCCCATGGAATTCCCTATTGGGATTCCCCACCTCCATTTGAGTCTCCCGACCGGCCGACAGCTCCGCGGCTCTTTTGCAAAGCTGACAGCCGGGTGGCGGGGCTTCTCGGCGTCCTCCCAAACCTGAATGCCGAACCCGAACTTTTGCCGAACTTCTGGGTTCGACGTTCGTGAGAAAGCCGAGAAGCCCCCCGGCTGTTTCAAAAGGCGACAGCCGGGCGGCGGGGCTTCTAGGCAGCCACCCAAATCCGAACCC
The DNA here is from genome assembly GCF_031021105.1 of Erythrolamprus reginae. NCBI lineage: Eukaryota > Metazoa > Chordata > Lepidosauria > Squamata > Dipsadidae > Erythrolamprus > Erythrolamprus reginae. Next base: position 403,281,316 of record NC_091950.1, on the reverse strand, counting down.
GAACTTTTGCCAAACTTCCGGGTTCGGCATTTGGGAGAACGCTAAGAAGTGCCTGGCTGTTTCAAAAGGCAACAGCTGGGCGGTGGCACCCAGTGGAGCACCATTTTTGCATTGTTTTTTTTCTTGCACGCATTAATTGATTTTACATTGTTTCTTATAGGAAACATTTTTTCGTCTTACGAACTTTTCGCCTTACGGACCTCCGGGAACCAATTAAGTTCGTAAGATGAGGTATTACTGTATTCAATAAGAATATTTAATTCATTCAGATCTAGGATATGTTCTTTGAGCGTTCCCTTTATTTTTTCGAGCAGTATATTTTTAAAAATCTTAACATTTAACATTAACCAAAAAATTTTGTTTTCTATTTTTATTTTCACCATGAGCCCTTTCTAAGCCTTCTTTTCTTTCATATATCCAAGTGGAACCATGGGAACGTTTCAAATTATTAGCATTTTGATGTCACTTTTTTATTTCTAGCCTGTCATTCTTACAAACATATTCTCTGCTTAAATAGAATTGTAAGAGCTCACATCCTCCTCTTACTTCTTCTCTATTCTGAATCACTCTGCTTCTCCAAATGCAGTCCTTTTGCGATAGCTACTTATTCATTGCAATGGTTCCTAGATGAATTTATTTTTATTTTTTATTTATTTATTTATTTTGTCCAATACATAATACACATTGAAGAGAATAGATATGTAATAATATAAATAAAGAAAAGAATAGAAGAAAAGATATAAAAGTATAGGTGAACATTTATTTATTTATTTATTTTATTTTATTTATTAATAGAGTTGAAAGGGACCGTTAGGTCATCGAGTCCAACCCCCTGCCTGAGCAGGAAACCCTACAGCACCTCAGCCAAATGGAAGTCCAATCTCCTCTTGAAGGTGTCCAGAGTTGGGGAGTTCACCACCTCCCCTGGCAGGCAGTTCCATTGGTTGATCGCTCTGACCGTCAGGAAGTTCTTCCTTATTTCCAGGTTGAATCTCTCCTTGGTCAGCTTCCAACCATTGTTCCTCATCCGGCCCTCTGGTGCCCTGGGGAATAAAGAGACCCCCTCCTCACCTTGGCAACCCCTCAAGTATCTGTAAACTGCTATCATGTCCCCTCTAGACCTTCTTTTTTCTAGGCTGTCCATGCCCAGTTCTCTCAATCTCTCTTTGAAAGTCTTGGTTTCGAGTCCCCTAATCATTTTGGTTGCTCTTTTTTGCACCTTCTCCAGAGTTTCGATGTCCAAAATTGGATGACCAAAATTGGATGCAGTACTCCAGGTGGGGTCTGACCAGGGCATAGTAGAGTGGTATTAGTACTTCCCTGGTCTTGGAGCGTATTCCTCTGTTGATGCAGCTTAGGATTGAGTTGGCTTTTTTGGCTGCTGCTGCACATTGCTGACTCATGTTTAGTTGATTGTCCACCAAGACTCCAAGATCTCTTTCGCAGTCACTACTGCTGAGTGGGGTATCTCCCAGGCTGTATGTATGTCTAGGGTTCTTTTTGCCGAGGTGGAGGACTCTGCATTTGTTGGTGTTGAACCTCATTTTGTTGGTATGGGCCCACTGTGATAGTCTGTCTAGGTCTTCTTGTACTCTGAGCCTGTCCTCAAGGGTGTTGGCTACCCCCGCCAGCTTGGTGTCATCTGCAAATTTTATTAGTTCCCCTTTTATTCCCTCGTCCAGGTCGTTGATGAAGATGTTAAAGAGTACAGGACCCAGGACAGAGCACTGTGGTACTCCACTGTCTACTTTTTTCCATGTGGATTTGGTGCCGTTGAGGACAACTCGTTGGGTGCGGTTGGTCAGCCAACTGTTTATCCATCTACATGTGTAGTAATCTACTCCATTTTTTTCTAGTTTGTGGATTAGGAGATTGTGGTCGACTTTATCGAAAGCCTTACTAAAGTCCAAGTATATGAGGTCCACTGAGTTGCGTTGGTCAACTGACTTGGTTATGGTGTTGAAAATATGATATTCAACATATTTGAAACGAAGAAAAGATAAATGAGATAAGGAGAGACAATTGGACAGGGGACGGAAGGCACACTGGTGCACTTATGCACGCCCCTTACTGACCTCTAAGGAACCTGGAGAGGTCAATTGTGGATAATCTAAGGGAAAAATGTTGGGGGTTAGGGGTTGACACTACTGAGTCAGGTAATGGGTTCCACGCTTCGACAACTCGGTTGCTGAAGTCATATTTTTTACAGTCAAGTTTGGAGTGGTTAATATTAAGTGTGAATCTGTTGTGTGCTCTTGCTCACAGGTTTTGGCATTCACCTTAGCTTTAATGTGTTCCATGTTCTTTTTTGCTATCGTCAAAAAAGCAGAGGTAAATCTTCTCACATTCTCTTTCTTCTCCATTACATGATACTGTAGCTCTCCGATCGTGTGTCCTTCTGCCTTTTCTGAAGCCAGCATTTTAACCACTGTGCCACCACAGCTCTGGACAGAGACTGGACAGCTGCTTTTCTGAAATGGTATAGGGCCGTGATGGCAAACCTATGGCACACATTGCATTTTGGATGCAATCTTGCAAGGACAAAACAGTTAGCCATCACGGGTATAGGGTTTCCTTCTCCAGCAGGGGGTTGGACTAGAAGACCTCTAAGGTCCCTTCAAACTCTATTATTATGTTAATTTAAGTTTCTGCATCTTAAACATTACAATGCTGCAAGGGGCAAGTGGATCTCAGCAGGGACAAATCTAGAAAAATGACACAAAGCAATTTGTTCATTAAATTTATCTGCCGCCCACCTCAACCCCAAGGTGACCCTGCGTGGCTTACAATGTTAAGGTTCCTTATACTTTTAGGCTAGCACAGTGGTTCTCAACCTGGGGGTCGGGACCCCTTTGGGGGATCAAAGGACCATTTCACAGGGGTCGCCTAAGACCATGGGAAAAGACAAATTTCCCACGCTGTTAGGAACTAAAGCGTCTATTCTGGTGCTTTGGGACATATTTTTACAATCCGACCAATCAGGTGTCCCTCTGACCTTCCTGCCAATCATCTTAAAGCTCTGTTGGGAGAATTGACACTAGACTTATGGTTGGGGTTCACCACAACATGAGGAACTGTATTAAGGGGTCGCAGCTTTAGAAAGGTTGAGGACCACTGTTCTAGCTTTTCTGGAAGATACTTCAATGTATCTTGAAGTTACCATATGTGAATTTAGGGGGCATATATACTGCTGAAAAAAATAAACAGCACAATATAACTCCAAGTAAATCAAACTTCTGTGAAATCAAACTGATTTTCGTAGTTCGATCAACAAGGAAACATGCAGGCAACAAGATTAAAAAGTCTGCATCTATCTATACTCCTCAAAAAAAAAATAAAGGGACCACTTAAACAACACAATATAACTCCAAGTAAATCAAACTTCTGTGAAATCAAACTGTCCACTTAGGAAGCAACACTGATTGACAATCAATTTCACATGTTGTCAGCACATTCATCTTTGTACAGAACAAAGTATTCAATGAGAATATTTCATTCATTCAGATCTAGGATGTGTTCTTTGAGTGTTCCCTTTATTTTTTTGAGCAGTGTACATGTGTTTAATTAAAAAATAAATAAAATAAAATGAAGATATATTTTTTCCTCCCTGTCAGTGTCTGACGGCACTCCTCTCTGTTTCCCGGCCAAGGGAGTCACAATTGACGTATTCCATAAATAAATAATATAAGCATCTTTGGATCTTTTTTTTTCCTAAGTTAATGGGCACACATCCATATAAAACATTGGACTGCAACCTCTTATAACTCTGGTTGTCTAGGAATATCTCTGAAGTATATGCAGACTCAAAAGAATTCCAGAAAATGGTGTGCCTGTAACTAAAACCCCTGCTGTGCAACTGGGCAAGTCCCATATTGTGTTTTTAATTACAAGAATCTAAAAAGGAATGAAAGGAAAGCATGAGAAGCATGTAACCTAATGGTTTCCAAGGTGGGTATCCGTGAGCGCCGATTTGGGGGGCCGGATTACAGCAAATTCCCTTTGACATGCATAGGGACCGTCTTCTGCCTCATCTATCCCAGTGGCCGGTGAGGTCCCTCGGAGCTGGCCTTCTCCAGGTCCCGTCAGTTAAGCAATGCCGGCTGCCGGGCCCTAGGGGAAGAGCCTTCTCTGTGGTTGCCCCAGCCTTCTGAAACTAACTCCCTCCAGAGATCCAAACCATTCCTACCCTCCTGACCTTTCGGATGGTTACTAAAGCTTGCAGCCAGGTGTGGGGCTATTGAGCTTAATATCTTGTTCCGATTGAAGATGTGATTGCATGATTGTTGTTGAATGAATGTGACTGCCTGGTTTTTATCTCTTTGGGTTTTTAATGTTAGTTTTAGGTTGGGTTTCTCCTGCTATATTTTGTATTTTATTCTTATTTTTGTAAGCTGCCCTGAGTCTGCAGAGAAGGGCGGCGTAGAAATCCAACCGAAAAATAAAATAAAGTAAAGTAAAGTAAAGTAAAGTAAAGTAAAGTAAAGTAAAGTAAAGTAAAGTAAAGTAAAGTAAAGTAAAGTAATAAAATAAAAAATAAAATAAAATAAAATAAAATAAAATAAAATAAAATGAATTGAAATGAAATGAAATAAAATAAAATAAAATAATAACATAAAATAAAATAAAATAAAATAAAATTTAAATAGACAGACAGACAGCTAGACAGACAGAGACAAACAAACAAATAATAAATGAATGAATGGATAGATAGATAGATAGATAGATAGATAGATAGATAGATAGATAGATAGATAGATAGATAGGCTACCTCTCCATTTCGGCTACTTCAAGTCCCTTCTCAAAATGCTTCTGTGTTTTAATATGGCACTTGGTTAGCCAATTCACAATATTTTCTGGTGTCACCCAACCATCACTCTCCCAAAGGAAGAGCAATGTGGTCAGACTTCAGAGATGGCTGGATGATGCTATGAAGACACTACTAGTCCCTCAGTATCCTTTTTTGTCTGCTTTTAGATTTTAAACTTAGCAATAGCGTTTAGACTTATATACTGCTTCACAGTGCTTTACAGCCCTCTCTAAGCGGTTTACAGAGAGTAAGCCTATTGCCCCCAACAATCTGGCTCCTCATTTTAAAGACCTCGGAAGGATGGAAGGCTGAGTCAACCTGGAGCAGACTGAGATTCGATCTGCCGAATTGCTGGCAGCCGGTGATCAGCAGAAGTAGCTTGCAGTCCTGCACTCTAACCACTGACTACCAAGGCTCTTAGGAACACTACATAGTGGCACAGACCTGACAACGTATGCAGCCAAGTATACTGCTCAAAAAAAATAAAGGGAACACTTAAACAACACAATATAACTCCAAGTAAATCAAACTTCTGTGAAATCAAACTGTCCACTTAGGAAGCAACACTGATTGACAATAAATTTCACATGTTGTCAGCACAAGAAAGTACAGTTGCCTCCAAGGTGCCAGAATAAAAGCATTAGTTCCTAACACCATGAGAAATTTGTCTTTTCCCATCATCTTAGGCGACCTCTGTGAAGCTGTTGTTTGACCCCCAAACGAGTCCTGGCCCCCAGGTTGAGAACCACTGTTTTAGAGGGTCCTTGAAGCACTTGGAGGTTTATCTGTGTCCTCAAGATCACCTGATTCCTGTAGTCTGCAATTTCTCCCCCCCCACACACACACACACTGGAAATCCATTCCTACTTCCACACCAAAGGGTATTCATCCCAAACCATATAATTAAAAGCCTGTAGAGTCCCTACTAACCCCACTAACTAGAGAAAAGGAGGGCCAAGGGGGACATGATAGCAGTCTACAGGCACTTGAGAGGTTGCCACGGAGAGGAGGGGGTCACACTGTTTTCCAGGGCACCAGAGGGCCAGACGAGGAACAACGGTTTGTTTGTTTGTTTGTTTGTTTGTTTGTTTACTTACTTACTTACTTACTTACTTACTTACTTACTTACTTACTTACTTACTTACTTACTTACTTACTTACTTACTTACTTATTGTTAGAGTTGAAAGGGACCATGAAGGCCATCGAGTTCAACCCCCTGCCCAAGCAGGAACCCTACAGTACACCAGTCAAGTGGCAGTTCAATCTTCTCTTTAAAATGTCCAGAGTGTTGGAGTTCACAACGTCCGCTGGTAGGTTGCTCCATTGATTGATCGCTCTGACCATCAGGAAGTTCTTCCTTATTTCCAGGTTGAATCTCTCCTTGGTCAGCTTCCAGCCGTTGTTCCTCGTCCGGCCCTCCGGTGCCCTGGAGAATAAAGTGATCCCCTCCTCTCTGTGACATCCCCTCGTATACTTATAGACTGCTATCATGTCCGCTCCGGCGCTCCTTTTCTCTAGGCTATCCATGCCTAGTTCCCTCAGTCTCTCTTCGTAAAGTTGGAAGCTGACCAAGGAGAGATTCAACCTGGAGATAAGGAAGAACTTCCTGATGGTCAGAGCGATCAACCAGTGGAATGGCCTGCCTGTGTAGGTTGTGAACTCCCCAACTTTGGACATTTTCAAGAGGAGATTCGACTGTCATTTGGCTGGGGTGCTGTAGGATTTCCTGCTTAAGCAGGGGGTTGGACTTGATGACCTGCAAGGTCCCTTTCAACATTAATTAATTAATACCTGTCAGAGCTGTAGAAGCTTCTTGGATGAGAAGCAAAACCTCTTCAAAGAAAAAAAACAAGAAAGTCCAGTTACCTCCAGGTGCTGAAAAAGCACCTTTGGAACTAGGATGAAGGTAGAAAAGAAACAACAACAACAACACCAAGATCCATAGGCAAACACCTTATAAACCCTCTTGCTCATAGTACTGGTAATGTATGAAATTTAGCACACCTGAAGCAAATCTCCAAGGCAGGTTCTCCGGTCATTTGATTTTTTAAAAAGAAAATGACCCAAACTTCTGAAGCTGGCAGACAAATATTGATGCTTGAAATACTAAATTAATTTAACCAGGCAACTGAACTAAGGCTTTCTGATCCACACTGAACCATTAACTAAATCAAACAGAACCCACTAAGCAACATTAATTTCAAATTAAAATACAAAATGAAAGCCAAGCACCAAGGTTAAATTTATTCTACGAACTCTGTGAATTAACAAAGCTTGAATATTATGCAAATACAACCACCAGTGGGACTTTAACTGCGTTAGGGAAGCGCACTACAGTATGTGCAAATTGTACCACCCGATCCTAGATGCTTTTACACATTCAGTGCGAGAAAAGCTGTACAAAAGAAACTTAAAAACAGAACAATTTGGGTCCGCTTTCTGGCATCACATCTCCTTTGTTGACATCTAACTAACTATGGCTTGGTCATTATTATTATTATTATTATTATTATTATTATTATTATTATTAATTAGACTTGTATGCCGTCCCTCTCTGGGGACCCAGGGCGGCTCACAATATACAATGCAAACAATAAATGTACAAATCTAGTAGTTAAAAATATAGCTAAAAACCCATTAATTTTACTCAATCATACCCACACATAACATTAATGGTCAGAACAGGGGGGGGGGCATATACTAGTTGCCCCAAACTTGGTGACATAGATGGGTCTTAAGGCTTTTGCCTTAAGTTTCTCAATAGTTTCTCACACCATTTATTTATTTATTTATTCATTCATTCATTTATTGGATTTGTATGCCACGCCTCTCCGCAGACTCGGGGCGGCTAACAACAGTAATAAAACAGCATATAATAATAACCAATACTAAAAACTGTTAAAACCCATTATTATAAAAACCAAACATACATACAGACATACCATGCATAAAATTGTAAAGGACTAGGGGGAAAGAGTATCTCAATTCCCCCATGCCTGGCAGCAGAGGTGGGTTTTAAGCAGCTTACAAAAGGCAAGGAGGGTGGGGGCAATTCTAATCTCTGGGGGGAGTTGGTTCCAGAGGGCCGGGGCCACCACAGAGAAGGCTCTTCCCCTGGGTCCCGCTTTTCCTTTTTAAAGAAATAAATGTGGTGCTAGTGCATGCACAATGATGTGTGCATAAGCGCACCCTTGTGCCTACCATCCCTGTCTCACTGTCCTATTGTCCAAATTTACCTGCACCTTCTTTGCTCTTGTTTATGTTCATACCAACACCAGCTATTCTGAACATACTTTGATAAATAAGTACATAAGATGATTGATAGATAGATAGATAGAAAGATAGATAGATAGAAAAGATAGATAGATAGATAGATAGATAGATAGATAGATAGATAGATAGATAGATAGATAGATAGATAGATAGATAGATAGATAGAAAAGATAGACAGACAGACAGACATGACAACTGGCACAATAAAAAGGAGACAAAACTTAAGGAGCAAAAAAATAAGGCAAAGGGAAGGAAATCTGCAATAGTCCATGTATGTAAGTTATATTGGATCAATCTAGGATAGCCACAAACCAAAATCCCATTACCGACTGGAAGAGGGAGGGAGGGAGGCGTGGAGGGCAATGACTTTCGCAGTTTGACCAACAAGGAAATGTGCAGGCAACAAGATTAGAAACTCTGCATCCATCTATACTCCTCAAAAAAAAAATAAAGGGACCACTTAAACAACACAATATAACTCCAAGTAAATCAAACTTCTGTGAAATCAAACGGTCCACTTAGGAAGCAACACTGATTGACAATCAATTTCACATACTGTTGTGCACATTCAATTTGTACAGAACAAAGTATTCAACGAGAATATTTCATTCATTCAGACCTAGGATGTATTCTTGAGTGCTCCCTTTATTTTTGGAGCTGTGTATCTATGTATCTATCTATGTATCTATCTATCTATCTATCTATCTATCTATCTATCTATCTATCTATCTATCTATCTATCTATCTATCTATCTATCTTAGAAACGGAGGGGCCCTCCCCACCCCACAACTTGGCTGTCGATCCCATTTATCTATCTCATAAGGTTAGCCCTTCGTTCCCAGCCAAAGGAGAGGAATCTGGCTTACTCACCGCCGATTGGCGAAGGCATTGCCCGCCGCTCCGCCGGAGTTCTGCTCGGGATAATTGTGTTGCAGAGTCGACGCCGGGAACTGGTAGAGAAATCCGGTCCCGAAGGAACAGCCCCAAAGGCAGCAGGAGCACCAAAAGACAACCAGATACATCTCGGGGAACCAAGGCTGGCCTGGCGCCTTCGGAGGAGGCAAAGAAACAGGACGCGGCGGAGACGCGGGAAGGACCCCGGGGGGGGAGAGACTTTAGAGGCTCATCCTCCCAGACTCCGGAGGGCTCCCGCGTTGGGGGCTCAAGGCCAAATGCAGGGGGAGAGTTTGGGAGGGGGCCGGCAACTAACGCTGAACTACTATTATTATTATTTTGGAAAAAGGAGCTGAAGAAAAACTGAGGTTTAAAGCCACCCCGCCTGGAGAGGTCCGTGCGCTCTAGGCGCACAAGTGCTTTGGAGGGCGCTTTTTCAAGCGAGGTCGGTTCGGCAGCATTCTGCAAAAGGGGGCGGGAGGGTGGGTGTGGGGCGCCGGTTTAACCCTTTAGGAACGAGGCCGCTGCTGCTGCTGCTGTCATTGTTCCCATAGAAGAGAGCATATGTGCAATTTTCAGGGTTGAACTGTGGAGTCCTTGGCACGTTCTGAGCTTGGTCGGGTTTGCCTGCAGACGTTGCATTGACCCGACTGGAGTAAAGGTAACGGGCATAGCTACTCTGGTGAAGAGAATTAGATTGGATTGGATTGGATTAGATTACTAGAGTTGGAAGGCCCTTGTAGGTCATTCGTTCATTCATTCGTTTGTCAAAACCTGTACAAGATAATAGGTGTGGTACAGGGTGCGTTCCAAAAGTAATGCAATTTTTTTTTTAAAGTAATTTTGCACAAACACTTAAAATTGTTCAAAGTACTGTCCTTGGGCCTCTACACATTTTTTCCAGTGACTCTGGCATGACCAGTATGCGCCCTGGAAGGTGTCTTTGGGAGCCTCTCGCAAGGTCTTCGTCACGGCTGATTGGATCTCTTCTATGGACGAAAAACACGCTACGAGTCTGCGAGTTCCTGGCCAAACACCAGGTGCCAATGCTGCCCCCCCCTATAGTCCTGACTTCACCCCAGCAGACTTCTTTTTGTTCCCAGCCCAGAAAGGAACCCATTTTTCATCCATAGAAGAGATCCAATCAGCCGTGACAAAGACCTTGCGAATGAACCTCTGCCAGCACCTAGAGAAAAGAAACGCTCCCTTTGCTCTGGGCAACCCAGAGCGAATGGAGTGTTTTCCTTTCTCTGGGCACTTGGAGAGGGAATAAACCACTTTACTGTGGTGACTCCTTCGCGCTGCCTCCCATACAACGGGTGTGAGGTTGCCTCCCGGAGTGTCTGGCCGTGGAAAGGCAAAAGGGGGCGCTTTGCCTGGCCGGATCAACTCAGCTTCAGCCAAACTGAGAAGTTACCACAGTGAAGGAAAAGCGCCGGCTACAAAGTGAGAGAGCGAGAGGAGAGGGGAGCCCTTCAGCATGGGAAGGAAGAGGAAGCAGGTAGCAGCAGCAGCAGCCGCCGCCTCCGCCTTTCGATCAAAGGAGTGGGAGGTTCCCCCTTGCCCGCCTGGGTTTCTCTCTCTGGCACAAGGTATGGGAGGCACGTGCTCCTCCTTGTCTCCTCAGAGTCCTTCTTTTTTTTTGTAAGCCTTAAAGTTTTGGGGGGTTTTCATTCCCCTCACCTCATCTTCTTCCTTTGGCAGCGACTGTCCTCCTCCTCTTCCTCCTCCTCCTCCCACCCAAATTCCGAGCTTTTATTTCTTTCCTAATGAACATTATTTGCTTTTACATTGATTCCTATGGGAAAAATTGCTTCTACGTACAAACTTTTCTACTTAAGAACCTGGTCACGGAAACTCATTAAGTTCTTAAGTAGAGGTACCACTGTTTTAACATTTTAAACACTGCACACCAAGACAACTAGACACAAGAACAGTTTCTTCATTGCTTATTTGACCCCTATGACAATCATTAAGTGTTGTACCACATGATTCTTGACAAACGTATCTTTTTCTTTTATGTACACTGAGAGCATATGCACCAAGACAAATTGCTTGTGTGCCCAATCACACTTAGCCAATAAAGAATTCTATTCTATTCTATTCTATTCTGATATCCACACTGCTTGGAAAGTGAGGAAGGCAACAAAACAGAATACTGTACTATCCATTTATTACATGTGTGAAAAGATGGTTGAGGTCACATAACATGCTAAACGCTTAAATAGGATTATATGTATATAGGTACTTTAGATAGCTGTAGGAAACCAGCTACTATCTTACCATAAGGTGGAGCATTATTTAAACAATATTATTTGTACCGTAGTATTTTATTTTTGGCGGGCGTAGCATCTTACACAAAGGCAGCAATCTTGTTTTCTTAACCTGTCTTAGAATCTAGTGTGTTCTGTCTACTCAGCTGGTACAAATATAACAGCTATAATTCAGGGGAGGGAATAGCCTGGATTCATAATGAAAACAGAGTTCATTGTTCATTACCAACAGTTGCTCCAAGCATCATAAATTACCAGCAGACTTTGGAGTAAATTTAAATACATAATACAAAACAGAAGACACTGCATTCTAGTCAGCCAAGATATTTCTAGGTGCAAGGTTTGGAACAGACCGTGAATTATTGTTTCATATGTAAAGGATAAGATTAGAGAATTAAAGAGTAGATTTGCCAGGAAGATTACATCTGGAGGATATACCTGTATTCGTGGGAGCTGAATGGTACAGGAAGGGAATGGGAGAGATTCAGTACTGATACACAAAAGAATCTAAAGCACACTGGGAAGAGTTAAATACTGTGAAAAAGTAGGAGAAAATTCTCAAGATTTCAAGAAAAGTTCTTACGATAAAGGATGAAAGACCGGGCCAAAGAGAACATCAAATGACTTAAGGCTTTTAACATCAATCAAGGAAAGAAACAGGCAAGGAAAGTATCTCAGGAAAGTAAAAAAAGAGTGAAAAAAACCAAGAAAAGGAAAATAAATTGTATCCTTATATCTGTTTAATTTATCCAGTTAATATTCTTGAAAGGAATAGCCTGGGTTCAGTTCCCAGTGGGGGAAAAAAACACTTGAAGAATGGGACTGCTTGGAAAGATGGTTTAATGGAGGACAACAGGACCACATGGTCTGAGGTCCTGGGAAAAGGAGGATCACATGCAGTGAAGGGCTGCAAAAAAATTTTACCATCGCACCGTGGGCGTGGCTTGTTTTGTGGGTGTGGCTTGCCTGCCACGTGACCAGTTGGGAGTAGCTTGATGATCATGTGAACGGGAGTGGCTTAAAGGTCATGTGACTGGCTTAAAGGTGGCCAACTTGATGTCACTCACGTCAAGGATTTGGGTTAAGATTAGGATGCCTGGCCTCTCCTCACTTCAACGAGATACAATTTCCATGTCTATTATTGAACATCCAAAATACAGTATATTATTTAATTCTATGTATCTGCCATAAGCGTACATACATATTACACACAGGCACACAAAAATATACATTATCTACTATATAAAGTACACACACAAATACACAGCTCTTCTAAATTATACTTAAGAAATGCACTCTGATTGAATGTCAGACTCCCATGCAGGGGCAACTCTGAAGGCTGAGTGATGGTTTAATGCAGGGGTAGGCAAAGTTGGCTCTTCTATGACATGTGGACTTCAACTCCCAGAATTCCTGAGCTAGCACGATCGGCTCAGGAATTCTGGGAGTTGAAGTCCACAAGTCATAGAAGAGCCAACTTTGCCTATCCCTGGTGTAATGAAAGAGCTTTTGGCTATTCCTAATATGGCTCTGTGTGAAGGAGGTAGATCTTTGTTATGTAGAATGGACTGGTCCAGGCTATTAACAGGCAGGGGTGTTTTTTTAAAGTAAATTTTGCCATCTCAGTCAGTTCCATTATTTTCACTATCCGTTCTTCCATTGTGGGACTCTGTAAGTCTTCCAATCTCTGAGCACACAAAAATCTTGCTGCAGTTCTCATATATAGAAACAAAGTCCCAATTTTTTTTTAAATTGATTATCTCTGAAATCTAACCAGTCATCTCTACCCCCCACCCTACTGGCCAGTGAAGGGCTGCAAAATGTTTTACTACCACACTGAAGCCGTGGCTTATTTTGTGAGTGTGGCTTGCCGGCCATGTGACCAGGTGGGAGTGGCTTGACAATCATGTGACTGAGAGGGTGGCTTAAAGGTCATGTGACTGGCTTAAAGGTAGCCAACATGATGTCAGTCACGTCAAGGGCTTGGGTTAGGGTTAGTGTGCCTGGCCTCTCCTCGCCTCAATTTACTATCTATTTACTATTTGTTTGTTTGTTTGTTTGTTTGTTTGTTTCTTTGTTTGTTCGTTCATTCGTTCGTTCGTTCGTTCATTCATTCATTCATTTATTTATTTATTTATTAGATTTGTATGCCGCCCCTCTCCAAAGACTTGGAGCGGCTATTACTGAACATCCAAAATATACTGTTTAATTCTATGTATATATGCCATATGTGAACATACATATTGCACACAGACACACAAAAATATACATTATCTACTATATAAACTCTATGTGTATGTACACACATGAACAGCTCTTCTAAAATGATACACATTCAACCTCATTTACTGCAATAGGAAAAACATATCCAGATCGTAGAAGGGGAAAAAAGAAAAAAATTCAACATTTTTCTACCGGCACTGCGTACCTGACCAAAATTTTTCTATAGGTTCTGTATTTCCTGATTGCTTTTAAAAAAAATATATTAAATAATCTTTATTAAATTTCTACATATAAAAACAGTCAAAACAAACAAAACATACCAAAAAAAGAGAGAAAGAAATGAGGAAAAATAGACAGACAAATCAGCTTAGAGCATATAAAACGTTCAGTTTCAATAGTAAAGACATAGTTTGTCAACCATATTGTTGACTATCTCTATCGAGCAACCTTATATTAGGTATTTATGTCTAGTATGTGGAATTGTGTGTTTATTTTCTTTAGTTCTATATACTATATTTGTATTCATTTTGGGTATTTCTGAGGAAGTCCCTGATTGGACTTCCTCGCATGCCTGGGATAAACATATATCCATCCTAAGATAAAATACAGGAAATAGTATAAGGGCAGACTAGATGGATCATGAGGTCTTTTTCTGCCGTCAATCTTCTATGTTTTTATGTTAATATGATTGCTTATTTGTACCCTAGGACCATCATTAAGTGTTGTAACTCACGATTCTTGACAAATGTATACAGTATTTTCTTTTATGTACACTGCGAGCATGTGCACCAAAGACTAATCCCTTGTGTGTCTAATCACACTTGGCCAATAAAGAATTCAAATCCTGGATATAAACTGTTTCAACTCCTATTCACAAAAGGTTGCTATAGAGCACTGCACACCAAGACAACCAGACGCAAGAACATTTTTCCCCCAAACATCATCACTCTGCTAAGCAAATAATTCCCTCAACATTGTCAAACTATTTACTAAGATTGCATTACTATTACTATTAGTGTTCTCATCTCCTCCCACCTATGACTGTATGGCTGTAACTTGTTGCTTGTATCCCTATGATTTATATTGACTGGTTCCTAATATGATTTGATTGCTTATTTGTACCCAGACTTTTGTTGTGTTGTACCTTATTATTCTTGACGAACTTAATCTTTTCTTTTATGTACACTAAGAGCATATGCACCAAAGACAAATTCCTTGTGTGTCCAATCACACTTGGCCAATAAAATTCTATTCTATTCTATTCTGTTCTGTTCTGTTCTATTCTATTCTATTCTATTCCATTCTGGAGAACAGAGAGAAAGCAGCATGATTCTTTTAGAAGTGGCAAATTGAATATGACATACATTCTTTAGCCTTTTTAGAGATATGTCATATAATGACTTATATCAGGAATAATAAATGGATTCTCTCTTTCCCCCTAAAGTGTCTTTCAAAACTGCCTATCGGAACAATTTCTCAAAACTATGCTGATAAATTGGAAGCAGCACAGTTTGGAAGCAGAAGCAGCCAACAAAAATACCCATTTGTTCCATTTATCAGGGAGATTTCTTTTCTGTGTTTTAAGGAAGAGCAACCTAGAAATACGAACAGGCCAATCCATAAAAAAGCACTGTAGACTAATAAGGTAACAGAAAGAAAAGAGGCCGTTTTACTAATAATTTGAAGAGTCATCTTGGACAATGAGAAAATAAATAATAAATAAATGTGTTTAAGTGGTCGTAAGCATAAAACGTATCAGGAAAGACTTAATGAACTCAGTCTGTATAGTCTGGAGGACAGAAGGAAAAGGGGGGACATGATCAAAACATTTAAATATGTTAAAGGGTTGAATAAGGTCCAGGAGGGAAGTGTTTTTAATAGAAAAGTGAACACAAGAAGAAGGGGACACAATCTGAAGTTAGTTGGGGGAAAGATCAAAAGCAACGTGAGAAAATATTATTTTACTGAAAGAGTAGTAGATCCTTGGAACAAACTTCCAGCAGACGTGGTTGATAAATCCACAGTAACTGAATTTAAACATGCCTGGGATAAACATATATTCATCTTAAGATAAAAATACAGGAAATAGTATAAGGGCAGACTAGATGGATCATGAGGTCTTTTTCTGCCTTCAGACTTCTATGTATGTTTCTAAGTGGATTGATTAAATATTTGCTGCACAACCACCATTCAGACCACCTTTTAATTGGAAGAAAAGTAGCTTCTGCTGCTTTCTGTGTCTGGGTTCACCTACCATGCTGAGCCAAAACGTGATTCATTTGTCTTTGGTTTAATGGCTTGCAACACAAAACATGGCTTAGTTCTGGGATGGCTGGGTCTGCAGCTTCATGGTGCCTATCCCCTCTTCACAGCCTTCTGTCCATGCTTCCTGTTTTGAGAGTAAGGGTATTATACCCCTCCTGCGGATGAATGGATTTTATTCTCCTGAGAAGGTCTCTCGGTTTTATGTTGTTATAATATATGGTTTTATTTTTAAATTAGATTTGTATTGGTATTCATCTCAATTGTGCCTTGGGGAGCTGAGAGTTGGCTGGCCAGAGTGGCTGTCAGTTAAAAGGCCCCCTAAGTAGTAAAAAGAAAAAACAAATAGTTAAAACTTAAATGAGTAAAAAGTAGCTTTTTTAAAATCAGTACTAAATTAAATTAGTACTATTAATAAATAAAATTTTAAATTACATTTTAAAAAGCACTTTTTAAAAGAGTAAATAATGTTCGACTTCTTTTTATCGCTTTGTATCTATTTACAGTGGTACCTCAGTTCTCGAACGCCTTGGTTTTCATACATTTCGCATACCGAACAAAATTTTCGGCCAAAATTTGCTTCGGTATCTGAACAAAAATTCGGATGCCGAACAGCCACAGAAAATTTTGTTTGTTATCCGAAATGTTACCGCCCGCTTAACAGCCTCCCAGTCTCTATAGTCTAATCTCTCCAAGCTGCAGGAAGGGTGGGGGCGGCTGCAATACCAGCAGCTTCAGGGGGCTCCTTTCCTCAGTGCTTCGTCTTGTGCACCAACTTTCTCCTTCTTGGCGGCAGCGGTGGTGACAGCAGCGGCTTCTCTTCAAGGAGCAGCAGTGCCGGAAACGTTAGGTGATGAAGGGAAGCCGGTGGAGCCGTCTGAGCAGTTGCCGCCACTCCACCGGCTTCCCTTCATTACGTGACGTTCCTGGCACTGCTGCTCCTCGAAGAGAAGCCGCTGCCATCACCACTGCTGCCGCCGGGAAGGTGAAAGTTGGTGCACAAGATGAAGCACTGAGGAAAGGAGCCCCCCCGAAGCTGCCGGTATTGCAGCCGCCTCCACCCTTCCTGCAGTTTGGAGAGGTTAGACTATAGAGCTCCTCAGATTTTTATCCCATAGGAAATAAAGAAAATAGATTTAATTGGTTCCCAGCGAGTCAACAGGGGCTGGGAACCAATTAAATCCATTTCCATTATTTCCTATAGGATAAATTAATTCGGTACTCGACCAAATCGGTTCTTGACCACACTTCTGGAACGAATTGTGGTCGAGAACCGAGGTACCACTGTATAGTGTTATTTTTATTGTTGTTGTAAGTTGCCCTGAGTCCTTCGGGATTGGAGGGCATAGAAGCCAAATAAATGAATGAATGAATGAATGAATGAATGAATGAATGAATGAATGAATGAATGAATGAATAATAGTACAAATTACTGCTTAAAAAAGAAAATATTTGAAATCCCAATGAATATTGCAATTCTGCCTATAGGAAGATTTTTTTCAAATACAGACAGAAGATACCAATGCTTCTTTTTTTCTTGCAGGTCTGCTTTCCAGAAGACCCCACCCAGATGGAGTTGCCACTCCCAATACTACTGGTGCACTGTTCGCGCAGCTTCAGATGTACAGCGTGTGAACATGCACGGGACAGGGATATTTCGCTTCTGCACATGCCCAGGAAGCAAAATTTGTATCTTCGTTCCACCAGGTATACCTTGGCTTTTCGAAAGGCCGTGAAAATCTGGCTTTGCTGGCAGGCCTGGAGACCGCGAATGTAACTTCTTCTCACAGACGAATTGTGATTGATTCGGTATGTATGTGTTTATATCTTGGATCCAATTAATTAATTTAAAAGTCTAAAAAACCCAAAAAAAGCCATAAAAAACAGTCATTCCATTCGCTCAGCATTCTCTTAATCCAAGTTCTTATATTATTTATTTATTTGTTCAATTTGTATGTTGTCCATCTCGTTGCCAAGCAACGCTGGGTGGCTTATACAGTGTTCCCTCGATTTTCGCGGGGGATGCGTTCCGAGACCGCCCGCGAAAGTCTAATTTCCGCGAAGTAGAGATGCGGAAGTAAATGCACTACTTTTGGCTATGAACAGTGTCACAAGCCTTCCCTTACTTTAAACCCCTAAATTGGAATTTCCCATTCCCTTAGCAACCATTTAGATTATTCCTCACCACCATGTTTATTTATTAAAGTTTATTTTAAAAAAATATTTATTAAAGGCAGACGAAAGTTTGGCGATGACACATGACGTCATCGGGCAGGAAAAACCGTGGTATAGAGAAAAAAGCTGCGAAGTATTTTTTAATTAATATTTTTGAAAAACAGTGATACAGACTTTTCGCGAAGTTCGAACCCACGAAAATCGAGGGAACATTGTACAGTATTCCCTCGCTTTTCGTGGGGGATACGTTCCGAGACCGCCCGCGAAAATCGAGGGAACACTGTACAGTAATACCTCATGATACGAACTTAATTGGTGCAAGGAGGAGGTTCGTAAGACGAAAGGTTCGTAAAACGAAACATTGTTTCCCATAGGAAACAATGTAAAGTCAATTAATCCGTGCAACCAAAAAAAACCCCGCAAAAAACCGGCTTTCGGCGACTGCTGGGAAGCGGCGCGGCTCTTTTAAAAGGTCGCAGCCGGCCTGGGGGGCTTCCCAGCACCCCCCGAACCCGGGTTCTGGGTTCGGGGGGTGCTGGGAAGCCCCCCAGGCCGGCTGCGACCTTTTAAAACAGCCGTGCCGCTTCCCAGCTGTCTCCTGAAGCCGAACGCCAAAGCCGAACTTCCGCGTTCGGCTTCGGGAGACAGCTGGGAAGCAGCGCGGCTGTTTTAAAAGGTGACAGCCGGGCTGGGGGGCTTCCCAGCAACCTCCCGAACCGAACCCGGGGTTCAGAAAAATTTTGCCTCTTCTTACGAACTTTGTTCGAGTTACGAACCGGCGTTCGGGAGGCTTCTGGGAAGCCCCGCCGCCCGGCTGTCACCTTTTAAAACAGCCGCGTGGCTTCCCCGCAGTCTCCGAACGCCGGTTCGTAACTCAAAAAAAGTTCGTAAGAAGAGGCAAAATTTTTCTGAACCCCGGGTTCGTATCACGAGTTGTTCGTAAGACGAGGGGTTCGTATCTTGAGGTACCACTGTATATTGCTTTCTTCCATTGCTGCTGCTGTCTCATTTGCTCTTCCATCTCGGGCCTCTTCTACTCCATTCCCTGCCCATCTGCCATCACTTCATTCCAGGCGTCCAGCTTGCCTAGATTCTCAGGGTCCCCCCTCCAGTAACTCACTTCCCATGGAGACCGAAACAGCTTTGCCAGATCAGTCCTTCCACCCTCACCACCCTTCGCTTTCCTGCTTCTTTCTCATACTTATGATTCCCAGTGGAGGAGCTTGTCTTGTTTTCATAAGCTTTGTCCAAATCAATTTGATTCATTCTCCTCACCGGTCTGAGCGGTATCAGGCCTGAGCCCTAGAGAATCCTCTGAGCAAATTGAGTCGGAGGCCAGAATCTCTCCTCCCTCTTTTTGTATCTTTCAAGCTAAAATACAGCTTGGCTGGCGATTTCTGAAGCTCTCCCACAGGTACTTTTTCAAGAGGCGACTGGACCTTCTGGTTTATCTTTGAAGGTGTTTCACTTTCTCATCCAAGAAGCTTCTTCAGCAGAAAATAACGTTTTGGCCAGAGGACTGAATTTTGGAGTGACGCCAATTGTAGATCTTTTCACAGCTACAGAACCAGCCACTAGGAACAATAAACTGGCAGAAACCAGAAGCAGAACAATTAAGGATGAAGGTATCTTCGTGGAACAAGCTACCTCCTGATGTCCATACTGCTCCCACCCTACTGGCCTTCCAAAAGGCCATGAAAATCTGTCTTTGTCGGCAGGCCTGGGGGCCGCGAATGCAACTTCTTCTCAAGACAAATTTTGACCGATTCTGTATGTATGTGTGTGCAATTGTATAGTTCGTCAGGGTTTTATAATGGGTTTTTACTGTTTTTATTAGCTAATATTTGACTTTTTGTCATACGCCCTGAGTCCCACTGGGCTTGGGTGGCATAAAAAATTAAATTAAATTAAATTAAATTAAATTAAATTAAATTAAATTAAATTAAATTAAATTAAATTAAATTAAATTAAATTAAATTAAATTAAATTAAATTAAATTAAATTAAATTAAATTAAATTAAATTAAATTAAATTAAATTAAATTAAATTAAATTAAATTAAATTAAATTAAATTAAATTAAATTAAATTAAATTAAATTAAATTAAATTAAATTAAATTAAATTAAATTAAATTAAATTAAATTAAATTAAATTAAATTAAATTATTAAATTAAATTAAATTAAATTAAATTAAATTAAATTAAATTAAATTAAATTAAATTAAATTAAATTAAATTAAATTAAATTAAATTAAATTAAATTAAATTAAATAATTAAATTAAATTAAATTAAATTAAATTAAATTAAATTAAATTAAATTAAATTAAATTAAATTAAATTAAATTAAATTAAATTAAATTAAATTAAATTAAATTAAATTAAATTAAATTAAATTAAATTAAATTAAATTAAATTAAATTAAATTAAATTAAATTAAATTAAATTAAATTAAATTAAATTAAATCAAATTTTAAATTATCTGCAGATTTCACTGTTGTGAGTTCTCCCTTGTCCAACTCAGGTCATGTTAGATTCTGAGGAGGATGAGCTAGGCCCCTCTGGAAACCCAGGGTGAGGGGGGTTGCCAGCTGATGCAGAGAGCGAGATTGAGGGAGAAAGTGACCTGAGTGAGCCTGAGGAACCACTAGATGGGGCTGGTATGACAATGGGGGAGTGGTCCTAGTCGGAAGATGAGGAAGACATTAGAGTGGAAAGTCAGTGGATAGACCCTCACTATGGGAGATTGTTGAGAAGGCAAGAGGAGTTGCATAGTAAAAGGTATTAGTGTACAGACTTAACCTCTTTGGGGTGTGATGTTACTTCCAGGCAGTATAAAGGCAAAGGATGTTGGGAAATTGGGTGTGGAGTTTCAACATCGTTCAATGGGAGAGAGGTGAGACTGGTGTGGTTGAACAAGGTTTTAAAACCATGATTTCTGCCTTTATAAAACATTCTTTGCTGGATGCTTGTCAGCCAGGACTTTGGTGAACAAATTCATATGCTTAAATGATTAATTGACTTGTTATCTAAGGAATGATGATTAGGCCAAGTTTAGCGCCTTTCCCGGACATTGTTAAGAAAAAGATAACTCCTTTTCCTTTGCAGTTTAAAATCTGCTTTTCGTTATGTGTTTTTATATCAATAGTTTGATTTATTCATAAAATAAAGGCTTTTTGAGTCAATGGGATCACTCTGAGGGCCCGTGCACAGAACACTCCCTTTCCATCCTCAGAGCTGAAGAAGCTTCTTGGATGAGAAGCGAAATATCTTCAAAGAAAATCCATGACCTGGGTGACTGAACATCTCCATAGACATTCTGAAGCTCTGCAATTCATTCGTTCATCCGTTTGTTCATCCTTCCATCCGTTCAATTTACACAGGTATCCACCCTACATACATGGCTCTGGATAGCTTAAAATAATTGAAAAAAGAGAGAGAGAGAAAATGTAAATATATAAAAGCATTAAAAACCATATAAAATATATACAGTGGTACCTCGACTTACAAACGCCTCTACTTACAAACTTTTCTAGATAAGAACTGGGTGTTCAAGATTTTTTTGCCTCTTCTCAAGAACCATTTTCCACTTACAAACCCGAGCCTCCGAAACTGTGACCACAAAAGGCAGGGAGAAGCCTCCATGGGGCCTCTCTAGGAATCTCCTGGGAGGAAACAGGGCCGGAAGAGGCAGGGAGAAGCCTCCGTGGGGCCTCTCTAAGAATCTCCTGGGAAGAAAGAGGTGCGGAAAAGGGGGGGAGAAGCCTCCCTGGGGCCTGTCTAGGAATCTCCTGGGAAGAAACAGGGCCTCCACCCTCCCTGTGGTTTCCCCAGTCGCACACATTATTTGCTTTTACATTGATTCCTATGGGAAAAATTGCTTCTTCTTACAAACCTTTCTACTTAAGAACCTGGCCATGGAACGAATTAAGTTTGTAAGTAGAGGTACCACTGCAATTGGCAACCAAGGCATAAAAACAACAACTTTCAACAAAGCTACTGCACAGGCTCTACCACAGACTGGGGTTTCTATGTCTGGTGACCCAGCCACATCTTCAAGAGCTTGAGGATGCCAACGGTCAGGCCCATCTGATCTTCTCGTTCAAGAAACTTCTTCAGCTACGACTGGATGGTGGGAGCAAAAATGTCTTCAAAGAAAAACAAGGAAGTCCCGTTATTACTTGTTAGCAAGTTGAGGGAATGCAGCTGCTATCTCCTCATCTGCTCTCATTAAACGTCCTGTATGAAGCCTGTTTATTTAGGTTACATTTAATATGCTGTATGAGCCTAGCCGTGGGTTTATTCATCCAATCCTTATTAAACAAACTATGGCCTACTTGGCTGTAAACATTTGAGTGGCTACAGATCAAGAGTTTAAGCAGCTTGACTTTTACTGTAACTATTGTTAAATAATTAGGAGTGAGAAACATAATTGTTAAATAATTGGAAGCCAGCTGCTGAAATGCTGCGTTAGACATCTTTTACTATGATTAATGTAAAGCATCCAATTTCAAATTTGTGGGATAACCATGGTTTGATGATTGTCGCAGGCAGGAGGAAAATAATTAAGGGTCTGTTAGGACCACCGTTCCCTGTAAGCTGCGCACGTGAGCGCGCGCGCGCTCCAAAATACCCCCACGCGCACCCTTTTCCTTGGCCGCGCACTCCCCATCCCCCTGCCAGCCCGCGGGGGGGAGGCGCGGGCAGTAGAAGGGAGCCGCGGCCACACCTGCCTCTCCATGGTGCCTCCGGCCCCCTCGCGCTCCTGGCCTCTCGGCCCTGCCCCCCACCCGCCCGGCCTCTCTTTCTCCTCCGCTGCAAGAGAGGGGGGGCAGGCGTTCTCCGGAGGCTGGCGGGTGCGCGGGCTGGCGCGCGCCCTTCCCATCTCCCTGCCTGCGCGCCCGCCCAGAACATTCAAAGTAAGAGCGAAGGGTTTTCTTATTTTGAGTGTTCTGGGCGGGTGGGCTGGCAGGGAGATTTGGGGAGCGCGCGCCGGCTGCCCCCCGAACACCTGGCCGTCCGCCCGCCCGCCGCTCGCTGCCCACTCCGCCTCTCTTTCTCCTCCACTGCAACACAGCGTCCGGCCACGCTCCGCCTCCCGGGAGCCCAGCTGAAAACAAAACGGCTCCAAAAGTCGGCTGGGATACCGGGAGGCAGAGCATGGCTACTTCCTCTTCGCTGCAGAGCTGCACAGAGGCGAAGACACGGCGCCCGGCCACACTCTGCTTCCCAGGAGCCTGGCCGACTTTTGGAGCCATTTTGTTTTCAGCCGGGCGGAGGCAGCACGCGGAGGCGAAGACACGGTGCCCGACCACACTCCGCCTCCCGGGAGTCCAGCTGAAAACAAAACGGCTCCAAAAGTCAGCTGGGCTCCCGGGAGGCAGAGCTTGGCTGGGCGCTGTGTCTTCGCCTCCGCACGCCGCCTCCGCCCGGCCGGAAAAAAACCGCTCCAAAAGTCAGCCGGGCTCCCGGGAGGCGGTGCGCGGCTGCTTCCTCTTCGCTGCAGAGCCGCCGGGCAGAGGCGAAGACAACGGCGCCCTCCACTCTCTCTCCATCTTTCTCTCTCTCTCTTTTTCTCTCTGTTGCCGGCGTGATGAACGAAAGAGAAAGAGAGAGAGAGAGAAAGGCGGGGAGAGAGAATGAGAAAGAAAGTGAGAAAGAAAGCAAGAGAGAGAGAAAGAGAGGGGGAAGGAGGGGGAGGGAAAGACATAGAGGGAGGGAAGGAGGGAGAGAGAAAGAACAAAAAAGAGAGGAAGGCAGGAAGAGAGAAAGGAAGAGGGATGGAGAGAGAGGGAATGAAAGATGAAGGAAGGGAGAGAGAAAGGGGGAGGGAGAGATAGAAAGGAGGGAGAAGGGGGTAGTTAGGGAGAGGGAAAAGGAAGGGCTTGGAGAAAGGCAGGGGGAAAGAAAGATAGAAAGGAAAGAGGGAGGGAGAGATAGAAAGGAAAGAGGGAGAAAGGAAAGAGGGAGGGAGGAAAGAGGGAGGGAGAGATAGAAAGGAAAGAGGGAGGGAGAGAAAGAAAGGAAAGAGGGAGGGAAAGATAGAAAGAAAAGAGGGAGGGAGAGATAGAAAGGAAAGTGGGAGGGAGGAAAGAGGGAGGAAGACATAGAAAGGATAGAATTATGGATGCAAGAACTTGCTCATGTGTGATAGCGCACACCAACACTTACTTACTTACTTACTTACTTACTTACTTACTTACTTACTTACTTACTTACTTACTTACTTACTTTATTTATTTATTTATTTATTTATTTATTTATTTATTTATTTATTTATTTATTTATATATTTATTTATTTATTTATTTATTTATTTATTTATTTATTTATTTATTTATTTATTTATTTATTTATTTATTTATTTATTTATTTATTTATTTATTTATTTATTTATATGCCGCCCAGTGCCAAAGGGACTGCCGCTCAGACACTATACTTTTCTGCTCACCCCGGAAAAAAATTAGAGGGAACACTGGTTAGGGCCTTAACTTTAACCTTAACCCCATGGAGATCGATGGATAGAAACCTTAATCATTTCAAACAAGATATATTTATTTTAAAAACAGAAATAAACAAATAAAAAATTGTCTCGAGGGACATCAAAACATATACGTCTTACATCATGGAGATTAGGAAGAGAAGAGGGAAGAAGAAGGAGGAAGTGAAGTGAGATTGGCAGGATATTACATCATAAGAGGAGGATCCAACAAGGCACACATAGTTAACTCTTTCATTACTAAATGTCTCTGAGGGGCTGTCAATATACAACGTGACAATTATAACCAATGGGTCTCTGGACAGAATTCAAGGTGTGGGTTATTATCTTTAAAGCCCTTCATGGCTTAAGACCAGATTACTTACAGGACTGTGTGTTACTTCATACTTCTCTGCGATCGATAAGGACCCACAGAGTTGGCCTTCTCCAGGTCCCGTCTACCAAATATTGCCAGTTGGCGGGACCGCGGGTAAGGGCCTTATCTGTGGCAGTTCCGATGCTTTGGAACCAACTGCCACTGGAGTCTCGTACTATCTTCACCTTGCCGGCCTTCCGGAAAGCGGTTAAAACCTGGCTTTTCTGCCAGGCCTGGAGCCATTAAGTTGTCACCTTGGTATGGCCATAAATGATTGAGAGTATATATGGTTTGTTTCTTAATAATTAATTAATTAATTAATTAATTGGATTTATATCCAAGTTTTAGGAGTATTAATGTATTTTATAGCGTTTTTACTTTTGTTTATGATTGTAGCTATATTCTATATCAGTGATGGCGAACCTTTTTTTCCTTAGGTGCCAAAAGAGCATGTGTGCACACTATTACGCATGCGCGAGTGCCCACACCCATAATTCAATGTCTGGGGAGGGCAAAAACAGCTTCCAACACTCCCTGGAGGCCAGAAATGGCCTGTTTCCCAACTTCTGGTGGGCCCAGTGGGCTCCTCTTTTGCCCTCCCCAGGCTCCAAAGGTTCCCCTGGAGCCGGGGGAGAGTAAAAATGCCCTCCTCATCCCCCAGGAGGCTCTCTGGAAGCCAAAAACGCTCTCCCAGAGCCTCTGTGCGAGCCAAAAATCAGCTGGCCAACACACACATGCACATTGGAGCTGAGGTAGGGCAACGGCTTGCGTGCCAGCAGATATGGCTCCACGTGCCACCTATGGCACCTGTGCCATAGGTTTGCCATCACTGTTCTATAGAAACATAGAAGACTGACGGCAGGAAAAGACCTCATGATCCATCTAGTCTGCCCTTATACTATTTTTTGTATTTTATCTTAGGATGGATATATGTTTATCCCAGGCATGTTTAAATTCAGTTACTGTGGATTTACCAACCATGTCTGCTGGAAGTTTGTTCCAAGGATCTACTACTCTTTCAGTAAAATAATATTTTCTCATGTTGCTTTTGATCTTTCCCCCAACTAACTTCAGATTGTGTCCCCTTGTTCTTGTGTTCACTTTCCTATTAAAAACACTTCCCTCCTGAACCTTATTTAACCCTTTAACATATTTAAATGTTTCCATCACGTCCCCCCTTTCCCTTCTGTCCTCCAGACTACACAGATTGAGTTTATTAAGTCTTTCCTGATACATTTTATATTATTCTATATTATTTTTATTACTGTAAGTCCATTTGAATTGGGTGGCATATAAATGCTACTAATAAATGAATAAATAAATCTCAATAATGGTTAGAATCTACCTTGTGTGCTAAGCCAAATAAGACAGACCACGTGTGAGTGCAGCTAGTTGGAGATTGAAGAGAACATGAGTTTGTTACAAATAGACACAATAGAGTGTTCCCTCGACTTTCGCGGGGGATGCGTTCCGAGACCGCCCACGAAAGTCAAATTTCCGCGAAGTAGAGATGCAGAAGTAAATACACTATTTTTTGCTATGAACAGTATCACAAGCCTTCCCTTAACACTTTAAATCCCTAAATTACAATTTCCCATTCCCTTAGCAACCATTTAGATTATTATTCACTACATTTATTTATTAAAGTTTATTTAAACAAAATATTTATTAAAGGCGGACGAAAGTTTGGCGATGACATATGACGTCATCGGGCAGGAAAAACCATGATATGGGGGGGGGGGGGAACCGTGAAGTATTTTTAAATTAATATATTTGAAAAAACAATGGTATAGACTTTCCGCGAAGTTCGAACCCGCGAAAATCGAGGGAACACTGTATTTTACTTCCAGTAATCAGGTTTTATTATTTTCAGTTCCAAAACAACAAGCAATACAGTACAACTGTTTGCAAATGTAATTTGCCAGACAGAGCAGTGAACAAAGAAAAAGTTAGGTATGCCTGGGATGCAAGCAAAGTATCAGTCCAATCACTGTCAACTTTAAAAAAAAAAAATGTATTATTAGTCTCCAAGCCCAGATGTCAGCCAGGGCTCTCTTAGACCACAGGCGAAGACAGGGGAAAAAGAATGTAACTCAGGCAGCAAACGGGGACCTGCAGCTTAACAGACGAGGCTTTTACAAGCCTAAGCAGAATTTTATCATCTTGTCCATTTGCCAGTATTTTAGGCCCAGGAGATGTGAGCCAAAAGAAGGAAATCTTCCCAACCATCCACTTGTGTTTTGAATTTGTACAAGTGAATTCAGCTAAGTGCCCAATGTGACATGGAAGCAGACAATATCCAGAAGAGAAGGGCAGTAGCTCCAACCACTAGCAATCTACTCCCACGTTTTAGGAACTCTTGTGAGATCTGATCTAGGGGAAAAGTTTATGCAACTATGTCAATAAATAGAGATAAAGTAGAACAGACTCGGGTTCTAGGGAACTGTCATCCCTTTGAGGTTGTCCGGACAAGAAGCACAAACCACGAGCAGTAATTATGTAATATGCATTTGGAGAAAAAATGTGTGTGGGCTGGGGGAGAGGAGGGGAATCTCAGCCGGAGCACCACTGTTTCATTTTTTAAAAAATAAAGTTTTTTGTTTTTCTTCACAATACATCCATTTTGCCTCTTCTCAAGAACCATTTTCCATTTATAAACCTGAGCCTCCAAAACTGTAACCGAAAAAGGCGGGGAGAAGCCTCCGTGGGGCCTCTCTAGGAATCTCCTGGGAGGAAACAGGGCCGGAAAAGGTGGGGGAAAGCCTCTGTGGGGCCTCTCTATGAATCTCTGGGGAGGAAACAGGGCCGGAAAAGGTGGGGAGAAGCCTCTGTGGGACCTCTCTAGGAATCTCCTGGGAGGAAACAGGGCCGGAAAAGGTGGGGAGAAGCCTCTGTGGGGCCTCTCTAGGAATCTCCTGGGAAGAAACAGGGCCGGAAAAGGTGGGGAGAAGCCTCTGTGGGGCCTCTCTAGGAATCTCCTGGGAAGAAACAGGGCCGGAAAAGGTGGGGAGAAGCCTCTGTGGGGCCTCTCTAGGAATCTCCTGGGAGGAAACAGGCCTCCACCCTTCCTGTGGTTTCCCCAATCGCACACATTATTTGCTTTTACATTGATTCCTATGGGAAAAATTGCTTCTTCTTACAAACTTTTCTACTTAAGAACTTGGTCACGGAACAAATTAAGTTCATGAATAGAGATACCACTGTACCTTAACTTTTATCAAAATACATATTCACATAGTTATACACTTCTGGTCCAAAGACTCCATCAGGTTCAGAACAAAGAATGAGACCATTTTGCCAAGAAGAGTTTGAGAATCCCTTCCACACTATTCCACTTAGGTCAGGGGATTTCAAGACGAATGAGCTATGAATTAGCTACCTGATGAGTGAGTTGCTCCAGAAGTACGGTAAATAACCGCCCCTAAACCACCCTGGGAGCTAAACTTGAAGAAGTGTTATTCCTGAGGAAGTATTGAGTTGCACAGACAAGGGTCAGGCTAGCGATGCAATGAAGTCACCACCTTGTAATGAAGTCAATCGCCTTGTCGCCAGCAAGATGACTTCCTCCTTTAAAATAAAAAGAGAGAAAGTCTACTGGAAATCAGGGTGCCAGCAGGTCAGGAAGTGTGTAGCCCACCCACTCACAGGCTAAATCAACAACTAATACAGCATTCTGGTCCCTGAACCTGGAGAGGGTAGAAGAGAGAGCACGACAGACAGAGAGAGAGAGAGAAAGAAAGAGAGAGAGAAAGAGAGAGGAGAGAGAGGGAGAGAGAGAGAGGAGAGAGAGAGAGATGGGTGGGATACTTTTTCGTATTTCACTTTCTGTCCTAATAAAAAACAGAACACAGGAGAGGACTGGAGAAAAAGTGTGGTTTGCTACACACCATGAAAATCTCTCAGTGGCATTAAGTTAAAGGCAACAGAGAGAAAGGAAATTAATTTAAATACACTCAGCCACTAGGGGTTACTGTTGCTCTATTTATTTTCAGATTAGCAACTTTTTTATTAAGAAAGGGAAAAACTGCTCCAAGTGTTCTCTTGGTAACCTCAAGCTGAAAAGCTTTACTGCTTCTGATACAAACACAGTTTTACTTTTCTTTTTTGCCATTTCTTTATCATTTATTTATTTATTTGTTTGTTTGTTTGTTTGTTTGTTTATTTGATTTGTATGCCGCCCCTCTCCGTAGACTCTGTAGACCAGTGGTCCCCAACATTTTTTCCACCAGGGACCAGTTTCAGCAAGACAATTTTTCTATGGCCCAGTGGGGGCGGAAAGGGGCGTGGTTGGGGGCGGGATTAAGCATGGGGGTGCTGGTCCTCCCCGCCCCTCTTTCCCGCCATCGTCCTGTGGCCGGCAGAACCTGCCTCCCAAGCCCTCTTGCCCAGCGGGAGCTAAGCGCTGGAGAGAGGGGGTCAGGCTGGCCCTCCTACCTCCCCCCAGCCAAAAACGCAAAAGTGCCCCACGGCAGAAGCCAAAAGAGGCTTGAGCCTCTCGGTCCTTCCCGCCCCTCTGTCCCATCCATCGTCCTGTGGCCGGCAGACCCTGCCTCCCGAGGCCTCTTGCCCGGCGGGAGCTAAGCGCTGGAGAGAGGTGGTCAGGCTGGCCCTCCTGCCTCCCCCCAGCCAAAAACGCAAAAGTGCCCCACGGCAGAAGCCAAAAGAGGCTTGAGCCTCTCGGTCCTTCCGGCCCCTCTGTCCCATCCATCATCCTGTGGCCGGCAGACCCTGCCTCCCGAGGCCTCTTGCCCGGCGGGAGGTGAAGCGCTGGAGGGAGGGGGTGGCGGCATGAGGGCCGGCAGCTGCTGACTCCACAGACCGATGCAACATGCCCCGCGGCCCGGTACTGGTCCGCGGCCCGGTGGTTGGGGACCCCTGCTGTAGACAATTGCAATAGCATTTAGACATATACCGCTTCATAGTGCTTTTAGAGCCCTCTCTAAGCGGTTTACAGAATCAGCATATCGCCCCCAACAGTCTAGGTCCTCATTTTAAGGATGGGAGGCTGAGTCAACCTGAAGACGATGGTGAGATTTGAACTGCTGAACTACAGCCAGCAGTTAGCTGAAATAGCCTGCCTTGCTGCACTCTAACCACTGCCGCACCCTTGTGTGGTAGAGAGAAATCTGGACAACATTTTGGAGAAATCAAAACCTACAGTATTCATGCTGCAGGCCAAAAATATTGTATTTCCAAGAAAGAATCAGTTCGGTGAAATATTCACTTGAGAAGAAACAGCATGCTCTCTGAGTCAGTTCTATAAACACAAGTAAAATAAAACATCGATTTTGTTTTTTAAAAAAAACAGAATTTGTTCGAAAGTGCAAGAGTAATCTTCCTAAATGACACTTATTTATGTATGCAGTAAAACCTCTGGTCATGAATGCTTCCCCCCCTTCCCGCACAACCAAATTGGGTTCTGACCAAAAAATTCACATTTTTCCCCCTACAGCTGATTTCCTCTTCACACCATTTTTTTTGTAAGTGCCAAATTTCTAAAATTAGGTTCGGGTCACAACCAAATCAGTTTGCAACCATAGTTATGGGACAAATTAAGGTCATGACCAGAGGTTCTACTATATAAGGCTGCCCAATTCAATGTAACTCTAGGGTGATGATGTGCAATAACAGAAAGCAATCAATAAATCCCAAAAGAATAACCATGATGTAAAAACATGCACAATATATAAATATGAATATGAAAGCAACACTAATTTGTCTGCCTTCTGATTGCCTTACTGCAAGCATCTCCCAGTCTTGATATACTAGAACGGATGTACAGTGTTCCCTCAATTTTCGCGGGGGATGCGTTCCGAGACTGCCCGCGAAAGTCGAATTGCGGAAGTAAATACACTATTTTTGGCTATGAACACTATCCCAAGCCTTCCTTTAACACTTTAAACCCCTAAATTACAATTTCTCATTCCCTTAGCAACCATTTAGATTATTACTCACCATGTTTATTTATTAAAGTTTATTTTAAAAAATGTTTTTTAAAGGCAGACGAAAGTTTGGCAATGACATATGACGTCATCGGGCAGGAAAAACTGTGGTATAGGGGGAAAAACCGTGAAGTATTTTTTAAATTAATATTTTTGAAAAACTGTGGTATAGACGTTTCGCGAAGTTCGAACCCCCGAAAATCGAGGGAACACTGTAATCAGTATGTATACAGATACTGTATACAGTGTTCCCTCGTTTTTCGCGGGTTCGAACTTCGCGAAAAGTCTATACCACGGTTTTTCAAAAATATTAATTAAAAAATACTTTGCGGTTTTCCCCCCCCCATAACAAGGTTTTTCCCGCCCGATGATGTCATATGTCATCGCCAAACTTTCATCCGCAATTAATATATATATATATTTGAATAAACTTTAATAAAGAAACATGGTGAGTAATAATCTAAATGGTTGCTAAGGGAATGGGAAATTGCAATTTAGGGATTTAAAGTGTTATGGGAAGGCTTGTGATACTGTTCATAGCCAAAAATAGTGTATTTACTGCTGCATCTCTACTTCGCAGAAATTCGACTTTCGCGGGCGGTCTTGGAACGCATCCCCCGCGAAAAGCGAGGGAACACTGTACTGGTATATAGATCAATCTAAAATGAACCTTGGTGACCCAGTGGTTAGAGTGCAGTACTGCAAGCTGCTTCTGCTGACTGCTGACTGTAGTTCACCAGTTCAAATCTCACCAGGCTCAAGATTGGCTCAGCCTTCCATCCTTCCGAGGTGGGTAAAATGAGGACCCAGATTGTTGGGGGGGGCAACTTTGTAAACCGCTTAGAGAGAGTTGTAAAGTACTGTGAAGCAGTATATAAGTCTAAATGCTATTGCTATTGTTAAAAGAGTGCTGCCTGTTACTACATTTGTCCAAAGGTTGTTCTCAGTTTCTGAGCAGTAAATAAATCTACCATCTCATTTTTTTGTTTCCTGCCCTGACAACACTTGTGGTTAAAGGTTAAGATGATTATCTTATAGATACTTTTTTGATGATTTACTGTTTTATCATTTTATTGTTTTATGGTTGAAATCATTGTGTAAATTGTTCAGAGAAATGCAATTACTGTGTATTAAATATTTCTTAGTAGCAACAATAACAGTTGTGTTCTTCCTCTACTTAAGTTACCTTACAGAGGAGTGGACCAATTTTAAGAACTGGGAAAAAAATGCAACCAGATTCTCATAATTATAATTATATAGCTCTGTTGTCATCTCCTTAATCTCTTTTTGGTGCTTTTTTGACTCACAAATCATTCTTCTTATCTCCATTCAATGTGAATATTGTTTGTTTGTTTGTTTGTTTGTTTGTTTGTTTGTTTGTTTATCAGATTTGTATGCCGCCCCTCTCCGCAGACTCGAGGCAGCTAACAGCAGCAACAATACAATGTAAACAAATCTAATATTTAAGTTAATTTAAAACCCCAATTTAGAAACCAATCATATTTACTAACATACCATGCATAAATTTTATAAGCCTTGGGGGAGGGAAAGTCTCAATTCCCCCATGCCTGACGACAGAGGTGGGTTTTAAGGAGCTAACGAAAGGCAAGGAGGGTGGGGGCAACTCTGATACCTGGGGGGAGTTGGTTCCAAAGGGTCGGAGGTATTCTGGTCCAGTGCCATGAAGGGCTTTATAGGTCATAACCAACACTTTGAATTGTGACCGGAAACTGATTGGCAACCAATGCAGACTGCGGAGTGTTGGTGTGACATGGGCGTATTTAGGAAAGCCCATGATAGCTCTCGCAGCTGCATTCTGCATGATCTGAAGTTTCCGAACACTTTTCAAAGATAGCCCCATGTAGAGAGCATTACAGTAGTGGAGCCTCGAGGTGATGAGAGCATGAGTGACTGTGAGCAGTGACTCCCGGTCCAAATAGGGCCGCAACTGGTGCACCAGGCGAACCTGGGCAAACGTTCCCCTCGCCACAGCTGAAAGATGTTTCTCTAATGTGAGCTGTGGATCGAGGAGGACGCCCAAGTTGCGGACCCTCTCTGAGGGAGTTAGTGATTCCCCCCCCCCCAGGGTAATGGACGGACAGATGAGATTGTCCTTGGGAGGCAAAACCCACAGCCACTCCGTCTTATCAGGGTTGAGTTTGAGTCTGTTGACACCCATCCAGACCCCAACAGCCTCCAGGCACCGGCACATCACTTCCACTGCTTCGTTGACTGGACAAGGGGTGGAGATGTAAAGCTGGGTGTCATCTGCATATTGCATATTATGCATTTATTCTTATTATTTTCAGTTCTTTGTCAAACTTTAACCCATCAGAGGGACTCCCTGTAGATTCTTATCACTGCCTAGTTCATCCAAAAATTTTCAATCAGGAACCTTTTAAAAAGGTTTTTCTTT
This sequence comes from Erythrolamprus reginae, assembly GCF_031021105.1. Lineage (NCBI taxonomy): Eukaryota > Metazoa > Chordata > Lepidosauria > Squamata > Dipsadidae > Erythrolamprus > Erythrolamprus reginae. The sequence continues at coordinate 403,248,199 of NC_091950.1, read as the reverse complement.
TTTATCAACTTGTCTAATTAAAAAAAAAAAGAACCAGGAAATTTGAGCACAGTTTTGAAAAATGGATTTGGGAATAGGAAGAAAATATATTTGTTTGGACGCAATATCCCACTACATTCAATTTGTAAATCCTTCTGACAACTTATTCCATAGGCCTTCGTGGATCACAGCCTGATTCAGCAAAAGCAGGGATAAAGTCATGAGAAGAGAAAAATAAAATAAAGAAAATGTTATCTTAATGTATTCCTTGCCAGTTTAACATGCCTGTATATAAATGGAAATTTAATGTCACTGTAAAATGCTATAAAAGTTGTTATGTGTATTTGTATGTGTTTATTGTACAGTACCGTCTAATGTTTGTATTTTAATATTTTAAATGGTTTTTTAAATATTTATACTCAATAAAAATTAATTTTTTTAAAAGAAATGTATTCCTTGCAACTAGTGCAGTGTGATTCTGTGATTTAGGCAGGATATACACTGCTCAAAAAAATAAAGGGAACACTTAAAAAACAGAATATAACTTCAAGTAAATCAAACTTCTGTGAAATCAAACTGTCCACTTAGGAAGTAACACGGATTGACAGTCAATTTCACATGCTGTTGTGCAAATGGAACAGTTGTGCAAATGAAATATTCAATGAGAATATTTCATTCATTCAGATCTAGGAATCTAGGATGTGTTCTTTGAGTGTTCCATTTATTTTTTTGAGCAGTATACTTTGTTGCCATTAAACCAAAAAAAGTGTAACAGTTCTTTTTTCCCCTTTTCTTTTAAGATCTGCAACAGGAGGGAACACACGAAGATAAAAGAAATTCTTCTCCGCTCCGCCCTGAGACCTGCAAACAGAGCCTGTCAGGGCAGCCTCTCCTTCGCCCGCCCATAGCAACCGTGCTTAGCAACACTCGCGTGGCTGGATAGGGGCTTGGGCGGAGCTGTCTGGAACGTCGGTCCTCTGGAGCGTCGGGTCGGCTTTCTAGGCGAGGCCGAGGCTGCGTGGCCTAGTCCGAAAGGGATGCTAAAAGTAAAACTCCTTTTCGTAGGCCCCAGCGAGGTGAGTGCGCTTCTAAGGCCTTTCTCAAAGAAAGGAAAACTCCTTACGGTCTTGTCGCTTGACTCCTCATCCGTTTATTTATTTATTTAATGCATTTGTTTTGTCAGGTACGTGTTGGTGATATACAAATATATATCAATGTTTATATACATAATGCTAGTAAGAGAGAAACATTAGGACAGGGGATGGAAGGCACGCTGGTGCACTTATGCACGCCCCTTAGGTCAACAGTGTATAGTCTAAGACGGGTAGGCAAAGTAGGCTCTTTTATGACATGTGGACTTCAACTCCCAGAATTCCTGAGCTAGCATGACTGGCTCAGGAATTCTGGGAGTTGAAGTCCACAAGTCATAGAAGAGCCAACTTAGCCTACCCCCCTGGTCTAAGGGTAAAGTTTTGGGGGTTAGATGATGATACTACAGAGTCTGGTAGTAAGTTCCGTGTATCAACTACTCGGTTACTAAAGTCGTATTTCCTGCAGTCAAGTTTGGAGGGGTTTACTTTAAGTTTGTATCTATTGTGTGCTCATGTGTTGTTGTGGATGAAGCTGAAGTAGTCGTTGACAAGAAGGATGTTGTAGCAGATGATTTTATGGGCTATGCTTAGGTCGTGTTTAAGGCGACGTAGTTCTAAGCTTTCTAAACCTAGAATTGGACGGGAAAGGCTGGGAGACAAATCGGAGTTGCAGCCTACTTACTAACTCCTCCGAAGAGCTCCAAGTGGGGAGGGATGGAGGTCTGTTGCCTTCACTTGCCTCAGTGGGCTCCAAAAGGCATTGGGCTGCCTAAGGCAGTGTTTCCCAACCTTGGCAACTTGAAGATATTTGGACTTCAACTCCCAGAATGCTGGGAATGCTGGCTGGGGAATTCTGGGAGTTGAAGTCCAAATATCTTCAAGTTGCCAAGGTTGGGAAACACTGGCCTAAGGGATGTTGAAGAACTGGATGCAAGCTTGGCATAATCGAACATTTGTTCGTTTTCTAATTTACATATTTACATCTTCTATTTTACTAGATTTTATGTATCGTTTGTCACTTTCTTCTTTCTTTTCCTTAATTCGATCCATTTGTGCCACTGTTGCCATGTCTCAGATTCCTTTTGGCCTCTTAATTCCATTGTAAGTTTATCCATTTCGGAACAGTTATATGTTTTTTCAATTATTACTTTTTTCTGGGGGAGTCTCTGCGTTCTTCCAAAATTGGGCAAAAGTAATCGTAGCTGCAGTTATAACATGTAGTATTAAATATTGCTTTGCCATACTCTTTTTTAAATATTCCCCAAAAGAACAACTCTGGGGTAAATTCTATTGTTAATTGTGTCATCTCTTGCAATCATTTATGGATTTTTGTCCAGATTTTTTTTTTGTCTCGGAGCATAACCAACACATGTTAAAGAAAGTGCCATTATTTTTTTTACATTGCCAACAATTTGGGTTTAGTTTTGGTATATTTTTGCCAATTGGCTCAGTGCCAAATACCTTCTATAACACATTTTATAGTACAGTAGTTTTTTTATAGGATACTGATATAAATAGTTTTAAGTTTCTATTCCATACTTGTTCCCAGTGTTCGTTTTCTATTCCTTCTGACAATGACCATTAAAACAGAACTGTAGAGCCTTCATGTTCAGAAACAGTTTATCTTTGTGAACAAAAGATCCTTTCCTTCCAGGACAAATTGCCATTTCTGCTGCTTGTGCACACAGCTTCACTTCTCGTGCATACGCGCGTGTACATCCCAGCGTGTTTTTGCTTCTGGGCATGCACAGGAAGTAAAAACATGCTGAAATCTTGTGATCTGGACGCAGGTGAGACAGAGATTTTGGCAATTTTTTTGCTTCCGTGCATGTGCAGAAGCAAAAAACAATCACCAAAATCTTGCATGTATATCCCCTCATGAGATTTTGCTTCTGCGCATATGCAGAAGCAAAAAAAATCACCAAAATCTCACATGCATATGAGATTTTGCTTCTGCGCATGTGCAGGAGCAAAAAACTGCTGGTAAGTGCACATGAAAGAGAACAGAAGCTGCGGGGGCAGCGCACCATTCGCTACCAATGCGCCATCCTCAACTGTACCAGTAGCAACCCACTACTATTTTCCTTAGTACAGCAGTACCTCTACTTAAGAACTTAATTTGTTCTGTGACCAGGTTCTTAAGTAGAAAAGTTTGTAAGTAGAAGCAATTTTTCCCACAGGAATCAATGTAAAAGCAAATAATGTGTGCCAACCCATTAAGAAAGAAATAAAAGCTCGGAATTTGGGTGGGAGGAGGAGGAAGAAGAAGAGGAGGAGGACAGTCACTGCCGAAGGAAGAAGGTGAGGTGAGGGGAATGAAGAAAAAGAGGGACTCTAAAGCAGCGAGGAGGAGCACACGCCTCCCATAGACCCAGCGCGAGGCTGCCTCCCATAGACTGCACCAGAGAGAGAAGCCATGGGGGAATGGCAGGAAACTGGCCGGGCCTTTGTGCCGCTCTCAAATTTCCTGGGAAATTTTTCCGGGCTCGGGTTCTTAAGTAGAAAATGGTTCTTAAGTAGAGGCAAAAAAAAATCCTGAACACCCGGTTCTTATCTAGAAAAGTTCTTAAGTAGAGGTGTTCTTAGGTAGAGGTGCCACTATATTCTGTTAAATCTTTCATTCTCTACTTATCTGGATAATCTGATCCAGCAGATTTCTACTTATTACAAGTAGTCCTTGATTTACAATCATGCCTTTAATGACTGTTGGACATGACAATGGCACTAAAAAAAAAGTGATTTATGACCATTTTTCACACTTACGATTGTTGCATGGATGGTCAGGAGTTCAAAATTCAGATGCTTGATAACTGGCTCATGTTTTTGACACTTGCAGTGTCCTGGGACATGATTGCTTTTTGCACCCTTCTGACAAGCAAGCCTTAAATACTTAACAATCCTGTTGCTAACTTATCTGCAGTGATTCGTTTAACACAGTGCTTCTCAACCTTCCTAATGCCGTGACCCTTTAATACAGTTCCTCATGTTGTGGTGACCCCCCAGCCATAAAATAACAAAAATTATTAGGAAACTCAGGGTGGGTGCTAACTTACCTCGCTGGTGCTTCACTTCCTCCTGTACTGCATGGGCACACGTGCGCTTTGCATGCTGATTTTTTTTAATTGCAAAAAAAAACCCCAAAACAAGATGGTGACACTTGCGCAGTGCTAGAAGTTCTGCTTCTGCACATGCTCAGAGGTTTCCATGCTAAATCTTCTATTCTACTAGTTTTTTCTCATCATTCCTATCATCCTTTTCCTCCCACTTTTTGACTGTATGACTGTAACTTGTTGCTTGTATCCTAAGATTTTTATTAATATTGACTCTTTCTTCATTGCTTATTTGACCCCTATGACAATCATTAAGTGTTGTATCGCATGATTCTTGACAAATGTATGTTTTTCTTTTATGTATGCTGAGAGCAAGACAAATTCCTTGTGTGTCCAATCACACTTGGCCAATAAAAATTCTATTCTATTCTATTCTATTCTATTCTATTCTATTCTATTCTACAGAGTTACTTTCTTGCAGTAGTTTATTTGCATACCTGAAGACAGATAGAGGAGCAGTGTCTCGGTTCCTAAGACCATTTGAAATGTGTGTTTTCCAATGGTTTTAGCTGAACCCTGTGAAAGGGTCATTTGACCCTCAAATGGGTTGCGACCCACCGGTTGAGACCTGCTGCTTTAACAACTTTGGCAAGAAAGATGGTAAAAATGGGGCAAACTCACATAACATAAATTTTGGGCTCAATTGTGGTTGTAAGTCGAGGACTACCTGCTGAAGAAAGTTTATTTTCAAGATGCTTAATCATGGACAATTTGGGTTGAGCCACATGGGAATTGGAGTCCAAAATATCCTCTCTCACCTTGGATAGGAAAAACAGTGTCAAACTGTCTTGTGCATTCATTCATGCATCACACTTCTAAACTATTTAAAAATACATCAATAACAGTGGGGAAGAATTCCAGGTGGGATCTTCTTTAAGCTGCAGCCAATATTGAAAATACATCTCTGGGACCGCCTTCTGCCGCACGAATCCCAGCAACCCGTTATGTCCCACAGAGTTGGCCTTCTCCGGGTCCCGTCAACTAAACAATGTCATTTGGCGGGACCCAGGGGAAGAGCCTTCTCTGTGGCAGCCCCGATCCTTTGGAACCAACTCCCCCCAGATATCAGAGTTGCCCCCACCCTCCTAGCCTTTCGTAAGCTCCTTAAAACCCACCTCTGTCGTCAGGCATGGGGGAATTGACATTTTCCCTCCCCCTAGGCTTATAAAATTTATATATGGTATGCTAGTATGTATGATTGGTTTCTAAATTGGGGTTTTTTTAAATTAACTTAAATATTAGATTTGTTTACATTGTATTATTATTGCTGTGAGCCGCCCCGAGTCTGCAGAGAGGGGCGGCATACAAATCTGATAGATAGATAGATAGATAGATAGATAGATAGATAGATAGATAGATAGATAAATCTGTTCCAAACGTCAGAGCAGCCATGGAAATATATAGTTTTGTCAGGTGCATCGCAATACTTTTGTTGTAATTTAATTCCTGCTAATGCTTCAGTAATTTTGTTTCTGAATTTGTTTGTGGTAGGCTGGAAAATCTGTCTTGGCAAACTTCTTGTCGGAGACCATTGAAGGTATTGGCAGTTACATCCCCACACAAGGAGTAAGGTGAGAAGGAATAGACTTATTTGCTGTGCACCTGATTACACAAGCAAGCATTAACATGACTGAAACCATTCATTAACTTCATTGTTAGTACTTTCTCCATGTCTGAAAACATAACATAGAACATACTGATTTATGTCCTTGACTTATAACACAATAGGGACCAGGATTTCCATTGTTAAACAAGACAGTTGTTAAATCACTTACTTTTTACAATGTCACTGTAACTTTGAATGGCGCCTAAACAAATAATTGTAAGTTGAGGACTACCTGTACTATGTTACTTCTTCAATAATGAGATCTTGACATTGAGTACATACCCAATCCAGTACATGTGGATCACTGCAGAAATGGATGTGATTCTCTTGCTGCTTATACACTGCTCACAGTCACTCATGCCCTCATCACCTCGAGGCTCGACTACTGTAACACTCTCTACATGGGGCTACCTCTGAAAAGTGTTCGGAAACTTCAGATCGTGCAGAATGCAGCTGCAAGAGCAATCATGGGCTTCCCTAAGTATGCCCATGTTACACCAACACTCCGCAGTCTGCATTGGTTGCCGATCGGTTTCCGGTCACAATTCAAAGTGTTGGTTATGACCTATAAAGCCCTTCATGGCATCGGACCAGAATATTTCTGGGACCGCCTTCTGCCGCATGAATCCCAGCGACCGGTTAGGTCCCACAGAGTGGGCCTTCTCCGGGTCCCGTCGACTAAACAATGTCGTTTGGCAGGACCCAGGGGAAGAGCCTTCTCTGTGGCGGCCTCGACCCTCTGGAACCAGCTCCCCCCAGAGATCAGAGTTGCCCCCACCCTCCTTGCCTTTCGTAAGCTCCTTAAAACCCACCTCTGTCGTCAGGCATGGGGGAATTGAGATATTCCCTTCCCCCTAGGCCTATAAAATTTATGCATGGTATGTCTGTGTGTCTGTTTGGTTTCTTAAATAAGGGTCTTTTAAATTAATTTAAATATTAGATTTGTTACATATTGTTTCATTATTGTTGTTAGCCGCCCCAAGTCTACGGAGAGGGGCGGCATACAAATCTAATAAATAAATAAATAACTTTCCCAAAGCTTGCTATTCTGCAGAAATGTTTGCTAAATGTGTGGTTCAGATGAGATAGTTGCATTTTTTTTGTTTTTTGCTGAGAACAGAACAAGGAGTTTGCATTCTCTGGCAACCTGTTTGATTTGTTAATCTCAGGATGCAGGGAATGGTCTAGTCTTCCATTGCGTTTTTCATGCAAATCCCATGCAGTACATTTGTACATGTATCTCTTGACTGATAGGCTAATGCATAAATCAAGGACTATGAGTGCCTCTTTCTGTTGAAACAAGAGATAGTAGTGGCTGATATTAGCCAATGGGCAGAGGAGACTGAATGTCTGAGAAAATTCTAACTCAACTTTGATTGGAAAGGAGAGAAATAACCATGGCAAGTAATATGACACAGTAACAGTTCATTTGAAAAATATTCTGTCAGTATACAGATCAGGGTTCCTCTTTCTCTAGCATGCCTGCTTTATTTCCTCAAATGTAGTATACCTGTTTTTAAATTTTAGGATTTTAGAATATGAGAAGCCACATTTCAATGGAAACAGCAAAGGACCAGGATGTCGATTTGAACTATGGGATTGTGGAGGTGATCAAAAGTGAGCAAGCTTCTTATATATCTTGCCAGTTTTCTCTATGTAGGTCCATTCACACCCTGTACCAGACTTTTAAGCTAAGAAACCTTAACTATGATGGTAGTTAAATTGATGATTTGCAATCAGTTAGCAATATAGAGTTAGATATTGTGATTTTTGAAAGGAAGAGTGAACACCGTGATTTACTCCTTGGTGTGATATGTTGATTAAAAAAACAGTTTAAAAAAATATATACTTTATTAATTTATTAAGAATGGGGAAGGGGAATGGGAGTACAAAAAGAGAGATAGGAGGGGCATGGGGCAAGCAATCTTTTTATACAGTAGCATATATATATTGTTGTATATTCATTTCAAACATTTATATATAGATAGTTATTTTATATTCAATATTTGTATTTACATAATCTTGTATCTATAAAAACAGTTTTTTAAATCCCATAGAAAGCCTCCATAGATAAAGAGGCACCGTGTTGCAGACAAGTAGTCTGGTGGGTATTAGCATTATGGCAATGTCATAAACCATTGATGGCGAATCTATGGCACGGGCGCCACAGGTGGCACGTGGAGCCATATCTGCTGGCACATGAGCCGTTGCCCTAGCTCAGCTCCAATATGCATGTGTGTGTCGGCCACCTGATTTTTGGCTGAAACAGAGGCTCTGGGAGGGCATTTTTTTGGCTTCCGGAGAGGAGGGCGTTTTTACCCAGGGAAGCCTTTGGAGCCTGGGGAGGGCAAAACACAAGCCTACCCACCAGAAGTTGAGAAACGGGAGAAAGAGGGGCTTTCAGAGGGTCTCTGGGGGTGGGGGAAGCTGTTTTCGCCCTCCCCAGGCATTGAATTATGGATGTGGGTACTCACACATGTGTGATAGCATGCACACACGCTATTTTGGTACCCGAGGGAAACAAGGTTCGCCATCACTGTCATAAACTGAACAAACTTGCAGATTAGATTCTGAAAGGGGATATCCTAAAGGCATGTAATGTTTTTATATTACTTATTATTGCAATTACATCCCATGCTGCTTATTTGGGGGGAATTTAAAATGTTATATATGAGAGTTTCTCTCCCATCCTTCAAGCTACAACCACCCTGTGAATTATGTTGGGCCGTAAGAGAAACTGAGATATGCATATCTGTAGCCATGTAGGAATTTCACATATAACTGTACTGCAGGCCACTGAAGCTGACTGTAGATCTGTAAGTCAGCGGTTCAAATCTCATCACCGGCTCAAGGTTGACTCAGCCTTCCATCCTTCCGAGGTGGGTAAAATGAGGACCCGGACTGTGGGGGCAATAGGCTGGCTCTCTTAAGAAGCGCTATTGCTAACATGTTGTAAGCCGCCCTGAGTCTAAGGAGAAGGGCGGCATAAAAATTGAATAAATAAAATATATACATAACACTAAGGCAATGGTTCTCAACCTGGGGGTTGGGACCCCATTGGGGGTCGAACGACCGTTTCACAGGGGTCGCCTAAGACTATGGGAAAAGACAAATTTCCCATGGTATTAGGAAGTAAAGCTTCTATTCTGGCGCCTTGGAATATATTTTTACAATCCAACCAATCAGGCATTTACAGTGGGGGTGTCCCTCTGACCTTCCTGCCAATCAGTTTAAAGCTCTGTTGGGAGAATTAGCACTAGACCTATGGTTGGGGGGTTTCACCAGAACATGGGGAACTATATTAAGGGGTCGCAGCATTAGAAAGATTGAGAACCAATGCACTAAAGTTTAATTAAATTGTAATTTGGCTTGCTGATTTCACCTTATCTAATATATCAATGTTTCTCAACCTCGTCAATTTTAAGATATGTGGACTTTAACTCCCAAAATTTCCCAGCCAGCAATTATGGGAGTTGAAGTCCGCTCATCTTAAAATTGCTAGGGCTGAGAAATACTGTGTTATATGAACCCAACTGCTGTGATTAGCAAACTGTGCTTGACGTTTTACATTAATCTTTATACTTGATAGCGAGATGGGCTGCATAGTAAGTAGCTGAAAAACTGTGGCTTGAAGCAGTGTGAAACCAGTTATTATCTGCAGCTGGGTTGCGTAATTTCTATCAAACAATACTAAGTGTTCCCAGCCACATTGTTTTTTTCTTTTGCACTTCTAGATTTGAGACTTGCTGGCCTGCTCTGATGAAAGATTCCCATGGTGTCGTCATTATTTTCAATCCAGACTTGCCAAGCCATGTGAAGGAAATTGAAATGTGGTACTCCTGTTTTGTCCAGCAGCAGCAGCTGCTTGAGAATCAGTGCTTGCTCATTGCACATCACAAGCCAGGCACTGCAGGAGATGTAGACAATATCACTTTGCGTAAGACCATAAACTTTATTTCTCCATGTTTGTGTAATCTTTGTCAAATTTGTCTCACTTACAAAAAAAGATATTGATAACATTGAACGGGTCCAAAGACAGGCTACAAAAATGGTGGAAGGTCTTAAGCATAAAACTTATCAGGAAAGACTTCATGAACTCTGGAGGACAGAAGGGAAAGGGGGGACATGATCGAAACTTTTAAATATGTTGAAGCAGTGTTTCCCAACCTTGGCCACTTGAAGATATCTGGACTTCAACTCCCAGAATTCCCCAGCCAGCGAATGCTGGCTGGGGAATTCTGGGAGTTGAAGTCCAAATATCTTCAAATGCCCAAGGTTGGGAAACACTGTGTTAAAGGGTTAAATAAGGTTCAGGAGGGAAGTGTTTTTAATAGGAAAGTGAACACAAGAAAAAGGGGACACAATCTGAAGTTAGTTGGGGAAAAGATCAAAAGCAACATGAGAAAATATTATTTTACTGAAAGAGTAGTAGATCCTTGGAACAAATGTCCAGCAGACGTGGTTGGTAAATCCACAGTAACTGAATTTAAACATGCCTGGGATAAACATATATCCATCCTAAGATAAAATACAGGAAATAGTATAAGGGCAGACTAGGTGATGTCTTTTTCTGCTGTCAAACTTCTATATTTCTATGTTTCTAAATTACAAACCTGATTCACTGTTTTCTCTTCTTCAACTTCGAAGCTTCACCATTGAACAGGCTGTCATTGATACACTCCAGCCTTGAAGAAGACCCTGAAGATTTCAGAATGGAATTTGTGAAATTCCTGAAGAATATTACTAATTTGGTAAATGAGAACCGGGACAGAGAGGAGATGCTGATTATTAATTAGTAATATGATAAACATTGGAGAAATAAATGGCTATTATTTATTAATAACTTAAGTTTCTATTAGACTTTTCTTAATGATTACAAGTTCATTTGCTTTTCTTCAAAATGTGAGAATAACTGTATTGACTTGGAATTATGTAATAAGGGAATCAGCATTCACTATACGGTACACAATGAGAAATACAGTGATCCCCCGGTTATTGCGTCCCCGACCATTGCGAACAGGGTAATTTGCGATTTTTCAACCCGGAAGTCAAAATACCATCTACGCATGCGTGCCGGGCACGCATGCGTAGATGGCAGCGGCTTCCCTGGGTCTTCCCCCTCTTGCTGGCGTCAGCGAGGAGTTTCCCCACCGCCCACGCAAACTCCTCGCTGCCGCTCGCCCGCCCTTCGCCTGCCCACGCCGTTCGCTCCCCCCTCTTGCTGGCGGGAGGGCGAGAAGCCCTCCCCAGCACCCGCTCGCCCGCCCTTCGCCACTCGCCCGCCCTTCGCCACTCGGCCGCCCTTCGCCCTGGCCGCTTCTTCCCAGCGGAGAAATTCCAGCCTCCACCTGGTCCCGCCCGATCCTCCTCCCTGAGGCAGCTCGCCCTCCCATGGCCGCTTCCTCCACCCTCCATTGCAAGCCCTCGCCACCGCAGCCAACGCGCGCTGCGATCTTCAAGCCCGGCTCCTTTCGGCCCAGCATCCCGGGCCAAGCAGCTGCCTTCCGTGACTGAGCCTGGCTGGCCCGGAAGATCGTAGCGCGCGTTGGCTGCAGCGGCGAGCAAAGCCAAGCCGGCAGCAATGTCGCCGCCGGTGCAGCCAACGCGCGCTACGATCTTCCGGGCGAGCCAGGCTCAGTGACGGAAGGCAGCCGCTTGGGCCGAGAGGAGCCGGCCTTGATCCGCTGAGCCTGGCTGGCCCGGAAGATCGTAGCGCGCGTTGGCTGCACCGGCGGCGACATTGCTGCCGGCTTGGCTTCGCTCGCCGCTGCAGCCAACGCGCGCTACGATCTTCCGGGCCAGCCAGGCTCAGCGGATCAAGGCCGGCTCCTCTCGGCCCAAGCGGCTGCCTTCCGTCACTGAGCCTGGCTCGCCCGGAAGATCGTAGCGCGCGTTGGCTGCAGCGGCGAGCGAAGCCAAGCCGGCAGCAATGTCGCCGCCGGTGCAGCCAACGCGCGTTACGATCTTCCGGGCCAGCCAGGCTCAGCGGATCAAGGCAGCCGCTTGGGCCGAGAGGAGCCGGCCTTGATCCGCTGAGCCTTCACATTCCTCCAAGTCATTTCGCCGCTCATGTCCTGGCTAAACCGGGCAGCCGGAGACAGGCTTTGAGTTTTGGCTGCGGGGCGAGGGAGTTAGGAAAGTCCTACTTCTCCCCCCGCAGCCAAAACTCAAAGCCTGTCTCCTGCTGCCCGGTTTAGCCAGGACACGAGCGGCGAAATGACTTGGAGGAATGTGAAGCTGAAACCGGCCGGTTTCAGCTTCACATTCCTCCAAGTCATTTCGCCGCTCGTGTCCTGGCTAAACCGGGCAGCAGGAGACAGGCGGTGGGCTGGGAGCCGCAGGCGAAAGGAGCTCGGGCATTGTTCTCCGGACCCCGCCCGCAGCCTGGAGAGGGAAAGGGCCGCCGCGGGGCTGAGCGGGCGGGGTCCGGAGAACAATGCCTGGCGCCGCGCTCCGATGCCCGAGCTCCTTTCGCCTGCGGCTCCCAGCAGCACTTTGAATCCAGCAGCTTCTGCTGGATACGGGCGGTGGGTGGGACGAGCGGCGCGGAAGCCAGGGGCTGTGGCAGCTCGCCCCCCCATCGCCCGTATCCAGCAGAAGCGGCGGGATTCAAAGGGATTCAAGGCTAACTTCTGCACTTGGCTTGAGGACTCAGCTCGGAAGCTGCACGGGTGTTTTAAAAGGTCTCCGCCGGCATGGGGGGCTTCCTACCACCTCCCGAACCCCCAACTCGGGTTTGGGGGGGTGCTAAGAAGCCCCCCATGCCGGCGGAGACCTTTTAAAACACCCGTGCAGCTTCCGAGCTGAGTCCTCAATCTTCGGCTCCTCGCTAGCGCTGCGGAAGTAAAAACACCATCTGCACATGCGCAGATGGTGTTTGTACTTCCGCAGCGCTACTTCGCGAAAACCCACTCGTTGCGGGGGTTCCTGGAACGGAACCCTCGCAACGAGTGGGGGATCACTGTACATAGCTATGGATCCTATACAGGTAGTTTTCAACTTACAACAGTTCATTTAGTGACTGTTCAAACCAGTGATGGGCTGCCAAAATGTTTACTGTCACACAGTGGGTGTGACTTATTTTGTGGGTGTGGCTTGATGGTCATGTGACTGGGTAGAAATGGCTTGCCAGCTATGTGACCAGGTGGGAATAGCTTGACAATCATGTGACCAGGGGTGGCTTAAAGGTCATGTGACTGAGTGGGAGTGGCTTACCGGCCAAGATAAGTTTTCAAATAGGTGCTTGGACTCTTTTTTTAGTTGATTAAGTCACATTATTTGAATAGCCACAAAAAGGACAAATGATAAACAGCATTATTTATTGAGGAACACAGTAACATTTTAAGTTTTTGTACTGAACCCACAAGGTTCAGTATGATAACAGGTTAGGCAAGTAGCTCAGTTTTCTTTAATTGCTATAAATGTTCAGTTCTAGATAATGATTAAAATGATTAAAGCGTTTATGGGTAAAAACATACTATTTAATTATTTCCTATTTTAAAAGTAATTAAGGATCATACTATTGGTACTAGAGAAGGACAATAAAAAACGATTAAGTATTCAATAAATAGAGCATAAAGTTACTACCCCCACTGCCCCCCCCCCCATGTGGAGGCAGTAACCCATCATTGGCTCAAACTTATAATGGCACTTTAAAAATTGACGTGACCGTTTTTCATACTTACAACCATTGCAGCATTGCCATGATCATGTGATCAAAATTTAAATGCTTTGGCAACTGATATTTATTTATTTATTGATTGATTGATTGATCGGTTTATTTGTTTGTTTGTTTGTTTTATTTATTTATCTATATGCCACCCAATCTCATGGGACTCAGGGCAGCTGACAGCAAAGATAAAAAACAATTAAATAATTAAAATACAATGATTAAAAGTACTTTAAAACCCTAAATAACACAATACAAATCATACTATCAAATATCCCAATTGAATCATATCTTGGCTGGAATAAGGCTTCAGTCTCACAGCCTGCCGGCAAAACCAGGCCTGCCGGCAAAACCAGATCTTCAGGCCTTATGAAAAGACAGTAGGATAGGGGCAGTACCCTTGATGGGTAGTTGAGTCTAAAGAGCCGGGGCTGCCACAGAGAAGGCCCTGCGCCATAGGCCAGCCGACCAACATTGCTTAGTCGATGGGACCCGGAGAAGGCCAACTCTGTGGGCTCTAATCGGTCGCTGGGAGGTATGCGGCAAGAGACGGTCCCGTAAAAAGTCTGGTCTTAAGCCATGTAGGGATTTATAGGTAATAACCAACACCTTTATTTATATTTATAACAGTTGTAGTGTCCTGGGATCATGTGATTCCCTTTTGCAACCTGACAAAGTCAATGGTGAATTTATTTATTTTATTTATTATTTAGATTTGTATGCCGCCCCTCTCCGCAGACTCGGGGCGGCATACAAATCTAAAATTCAGATTCACTTAACTGTGTTGCTAATTTAACAACTGCAATGATTTACTTAACAACTGTGGCTAGAAAGGTCGTAAAAATGGGGAAAAGTCAATACATTTCTCATGTACCAACATAAATTTTGGGCTCAATTGTGGTTGTAGGTCAAGGGCTTCCTGTATTAAAATTAAGTTCTGGGTCCATTGTTCAAAAATATCCTTCAGTATATCCAACGTTATAATATTTGACTAAGTTCCATAATTGTAAATTGAGTTTGTGTTCTTTAACTGTTATCTTCTTTACATCTGTTGGCATTCATTGCTCCACTAAACCATGCTGCATTTCTGAAAAGCGTCAATCTCCAATCTAATCAGCCAGTTGTGTGCTGCAACCGCTTATTGACAGCTCTAGTTTGAGATCATATTTCTGTTTTTTTTCCATCCATGCTTGATAAAGCAGTTGGCTCTTCAGCTGCAAGAATGAGACCAGAAGACTGATTAACATTGTTTGCTTTCTTATATTTTATTTATTTATTTATTTATTTATTTATTTATTTATTGTTTGTTTGTTTGTTTGTTTGTTTGTTTGTTTGTTTTATTGATCAATTTATATGCTGCCCTCTCCGAGGCCTCAAGGTGGCTTACAACATATAAAAGAAACGATACAAAATCACCTAAATCCAGTTATTTTATGCTAAAAACTAACAATCTAAAACCCAATTTATTAAAAAAAAACACCAGTCACTCTCAAATTGACCATCCAAACATGCATTCCATTCATCGGCAGGGACTAATGTCTAATGTCCCCAAGCCTGTCAGCACAAGTGAGTCTTCAGACTTTTGCGGAAGGCGAGGAAGGTGGGGGAAGTACAAATCTCTGGAGGGAGCTGATTACAGGGGACCGGGGCCGCCACAGAGAAGGTCCCGCCAAGCGACATTGTCTAGTTGACGGGACCTGGAGAAGGAATTCCTTGCCTACCAGTAGTTGAGCAGAAGTTTCAGTGTGTTTGACATTACCAGCAGTAACAGAAAAGTTGGTGAAATCATTAACTA
The DNA here is from genome assembly GCF_031021105.1 of Erythrolamprus reginae. Taxonomy (NCBI): domain Eukaryota; kingdom Metazoa; phylum Chordata; class Lepidosauria; order Squamata; family Dipsadidae; genus Erythrolamprus; species Erythrolamprus reginae. Next base: position 403,232,949 of record NC_091950.1, on the reverse strand, counting down.
TCCGAGGCCAAAGTTTCCTTTGAACAACGTTAAGTGTGCTTTGGTTTATTTCATCCAAGGATTCCTTAATGATAAATAGTGCATGAGCAATCATCTATCATTTTCATGTTTCTCAAACAAACTCTTAGCTACATTTATTTATTTAATTCAATTTGTATGCTACCCAACTCCCTTGGTCAGTGATGGTGAACCTTTTTTTCCTTGGGTGCTGAAAGAGTGTGTGCATGCGCTATCACGCTTGCACGAGTGCCCATACCCATAATTCAATGCCTGGGGAGGGTGAAAACAGCTTCCCCTGCCCCCCAGAGACCCTCTGGAGGCAGGAAACTGCCAGTTCTGGTGGACCCATGTAGGCTCATGTTTTGCCCTCCCCAGGCTCCAAAGGCTTCCCTGGAACCGGTGGGGAGTAAAAACGCCCTTGCCCATCTGCTCGGAGGCTCTCTGGAAGCCAAAATCACCACCCAAGAGCCTCCGGGGGAGCCAAAAATCAGCTGGCCAGCACACAGATCCATGTTGGAGCTGAGTTAAGGCAATGGCTCGCGTGCCAGCAGATATGGCTCCGCGTGCCACCTGTGGCACCCATGCCATAGGTTCGCCATCATTGCCCTAGGTACTCTAGGCAGCTGAAATGAATGGTGACAATGGCCCTGGTTTAGATTTCTCCTGAGTGGCCATTCTCTGTATGCCAAACTGGTAGGGCTTTTCAGTTTATAGGAGAGTCCTGGCAGATTATTATTATTATTATTATTATTATTATTATTATTATTATTTATTAGATTTGTATGCTGCCCCTCTCCGTAGACTCGGGGCGGCTCACAACAATAACAAAGACAATGTAAGAACAAATCTAATAATTTTAAAAACAGTAAAAAACCCATTATTAAAAGCAAGCGTACACACAAACATACCATGTATAAACTGTATAGGCCCAGGGGAGATGTCTCAGTTCCCCCATGCCTGACGGCAGAGATGGGTCTTAAGAACTTTATGAAAGGCAAGGAGGGTGGGGACAGTTCTGATCTCTGGGGGGAGCTGGTTCCAGAGGGTCGGGGCCGCCACAGAGAAGGCTCTTCTCCTGGGTCCCGCCAAACGACATTGTTTAGTCGATGGGACCTGGAGAAGGCCAACTCTGATGAAGTTGCAGAAGAAACATCTATAGTAGTACTAGAGGAAGAGGAAGCGTCTGACATGGGTAAAAGCCACATTAAAGATTACATCATGCTGATAAGAATAGAGAAATGAAATTATTCTGCAGACATGTATCTTGACCTGGGCTTTATTGGAGAGAAAACTGCAATGAGGATTCTAACAGAGGGATTAAAAACACTTGGCCACATCCAATGATCTAAACCAGTGTTTCCCAATCTTGGCCACTTGAAGATATTTGGACTTCAACTCCCAGAATTCCCCAGCCAGCGAATGCTGGCTGGGGAGTTCTGGGAGTTGAAGTCCAGATATCTTCAAGTGGCCAAGGTTAGGAAACACTGATCTAAACAGTGTGGCAGGCCTGAAGACCCAATACCCAAGATGGTTTCCAGGCCTGACACTTGGATCTTCTTTGAGTTATAGCATGACCATGCAAAAATAAGTGCTATTAATCAAATGAGATCTACTAAGTAATTATACAAAGCAGCAATGGGTTGCTCCCGGTTTGTCACAGGTCTGCAAACAGTGACAGCAGCTGGAGATTCTGCCTGCCCTCCCAGGACACTCCGCCCACTTGCCCGGAACGCTTCTGCACATGTGCAGAATCATTGCGCACGTGTGAACCAGTAGCAACGGGATTTAGAACCCACTATTGATGCAAAGCCTCATGGTGTAAAGTTTCTTTTCTCCATAAAACAAATAGTCGCTTTCATTTTTGTCTATATTTTTTATAGATAATAAATGAAACTTTTATACAAATTAGAGTTGAGTAAAGGTAGTTGGAGGGGTTGTTTTATTATAATACTTTAAAAAATCAAAACAAAATATATGCATGTGTCAGAGGTTGCCATTTTTCTCCCTATAATGTGAGAAGGAATAAAGAAATATGTTAGTTTTAATGAAAAGGAACTCATATTGTCTATAAAAGATGACTCCCAGAAAGCAAGGGTTGGAGCACATTCTCAGTCTTGCTTGTTCTCCTTTGGGGAAACTTAGATGCGGCATTTATTCAATTTGGCAATATCTATTTGATTTTCTGAAAGGCGTATGGAACATATATTTTTTCTCCTCTTTAAAAGAGAAAGATCTGAAAAGTAGTGTTTATACAGCAAGTTTTGTTTTGGCAACAAGACACCAAACATTCCAACATCATTGTGCTGTTTAAAACTACACAAAATGCAACATCAGTTTTGCACCCATTCCAACCCTACAATGCCCCCTTTATTCAGAGATGATTCAGACTCTTCCTCTTCCTCCTACATTGAAATAAAAGTTTAACAAGACATTTGGTGCATCAAAAATGACTAACTAAACATTATTTAAGTATGAAAAATAATATAAGTAAAAGACAGTGGGTTTATAGATCACGTTCAATTATCAAGTGCTTTGTTAAGTTTGGCTTATTGTCTTCTCTGACCTAGCTAGTCTGATTTTTCAAATATATTTTGCAGCCATTAGTTACTATGAACAAAGTCAATGGTACTTTATTGAACAAATAAACTAAGAACAAATCCTAGGTAGCATAATATTTGACTCCAACCTATGGTGTATTCATACAATATATTAAGTCAACTGGAGATGTTTTTTTGTTTTTTTGTTTTTTTTATTTTAATTCGATTTCTATGCCGCCCAATCCCGAAGGACTCAGGGTGGCTTACAATAATAATATAGATACAAAAACAGTAAAAAGATGTCAAATATTCAAACTAAAACTATAAAACTCTGATTAAAAACCCATTATTAAACAATCACGGCAACATGCATGCATGCCATTCATATAATTTGCCCATGATAGTTATATTGCTTTATTTGCTTTTTAATTTGCAAGGACTGTAATTAAAACTTACAATAAGTCATTTTGTGAGACTCGAGGGCACGATCTAGATAGGCATGCGATTCTTCACCAGTTCAGTTTTTGTTCTGCAGTTAGGCTAAATATTTTTTTTAATAAGCTGCCTGGAAGAAAACAATTCATTATTTGTTAAGTATGGGAATCCGGGTCCTTTGTTTCTAGTGTTTATACAACATATAAGAATGTTTCAGCTCTATGTGTCCTTATTGCAAAGGGACAAATTTCGAAAACTGTTCTTGCCAAACAGTAATGAGTAGATTCTTTTCAAAGTGGGCAGTTCTCTTCTTTGGGAGAGAAGGAATTTTCCATTTCAATATACAGTCCTGCCATTTGAGAAATAATCACTAGCTGGAAAAAGACAAGTCCAGAGAAGTAAATCACATAGATAAGGACAGATTCCTTTTTTAAGTCTATGTACTATTGAACAAAGCTTTTTTGTTTGTTTTAGTTTTGATTAATTTCTCATGGTGTGCCAGCAGATTTTGCTAACTTGGGAATTTCACCACAAATGCTTCTCTAACCTGTTCTGTCGGGCTCTTTGGTAGACTCCTCCCAAAAATTCACAGGTAAAAATTTCAGACACACACACATTTGAAAATTCAAAACAATGTTCTTTATAATGAAAATTCACTTAAACCAAGCCCTCTTTTGGTATAGTAAAGAGCACTCGTCTCCAAACAAACTGGTAATTTGTACAAGTCCCTTATCAGTTTTGTGAAAATTAGCTTGCAGCTGTGAGGCAATTCACACTCCTTCTTTCACAAAGTGAAACACACTTTGCCCAGGTTTAGTTTCAAAGCGGGGGGGGGGGGGGGGGGGGGAAATCAGCACAGCAGTCACGAAACACAACGATCAGATAATCCTCCACAATGGCCAAACTCACAGGCTGCTATTTATAGCAGCCTCACTAATTACCACAGCCCCACCCAACCACAGGTGGCCTCATTTTCTTTGATAATAATCTCTCAGTTGTTACTGCCTATGCATCGCTCTCTGCATGCGTGGCTGTATCATTAACTCTTGTTCTGAATCCAAGGAGGAGCTAGATAATTGATCTCCTTCTGAGCTGTCTGCCACACTCTCCTCCTCCCTGTCACTCATGTCTTCTTGGTCAGAGGAGCCTTCATCATCAGATTCCACCGGGGGGGGGGCAAAACAGGCCTGCAGCATGTGGATGTCTCCCCCACATCCACAATCCTTGGGGCAGGAGCTGGGCCAGAGCTAACCACAACATAACCTAATCTAAAATTTGAGTATCACTAATTTTCAATAATTAGTTTTTATCAGTATCTTTTTGCAGAAAGAAACAAAATTTTCAGGCTCGTGAAATATCGAAGTCTTTGGTGAACACTTACAAAGGAATGAAAGAGTGCTCTCAGACTCTTTAATATGGGCAGCTTTCAAATGAGGTCATGAGTTTTGAATCTATTTCAATTTATAGTCAATGCAAGGAACATTAACTACTAGTACATTTGTTTTCAGCATTTGGGGAGGGGTCTCATCTGCTTTCCATCTACTCAGAACATGCACCCACATGGAACCTTTTAGACAAGAGAAGGGAAATTACAACCCCTCTGAATGTGGGGCGGGGATTTTTTTGCAAAAAAATTAAATCACATAAAATATCTGGGAGGCAGGATAGGTTAAGGTAATTTATGATTGCAAGCAAACTTTTGTTTCAGGATGAAAAAACCAAATTATGGGGCTGTTGCTGGAATGATCCTTGGCAGTTTAAAATGTATGCACCAGTCTCTCATGGGAATCCTAGGGCTTACCTAAGTTTCCACAACAAAATGGCATTAATAAGCAAGATGCTAATAAATGTGTCTGTTTAGCAATGTGCATGCATCATTTTTATTTCTGATTAAAATTAGAATAGGGGATAAAAAAAGAGCTGACATTGTCTTTGGGCATTTATGAGATAAAGTTCCAAAGTTGTAAATTGACAGACTTGATTCATTCAAACCTTTGTGGAAAAACTGCACAGAACAATCCCTGGAGAATCTGGAATTATCAGCAACAACAAAACTATGCCCGAGTTTACATTTTAGAAAACAGACTCACCAGGTTAATATTCCAATATGTGAGACCCCCCAAGGTTTGATATCATCCCTTTGACTGAATTGGGAATGAAAAAACCCCCCAACAAAATCTAGTTTTATTCCTTGTAGAAATGCAGATGAATTTCTCATTATTTGTAGAAGAAATCTGTGTTCATATCATGCATGGAACAACAAGCTACCCAACTACGGTACATTTTATCTTGCAAATTGACAACCTAGCTTATATCTTTACAAGCTAACAATTCAGTGTGTTATGTGAACCCTGAAATTGTTTTTTTTCTTAAACTCTGGTTAACATAACTGAGGTCAGAAAATCCCTAGATATTAGCTGTAGATTTCAAGCATGGTAGATTCAAGTAGGAAAAACAGAATGTGAAGAGCCATTGCCTAGCAAACCAACTATTGTGATTAAAAAAAACACTAATCTTCACATGGAATGAATGACAAGTAGACTGTGGAAGGTGGAAGCTCAATGGAACCAACCAGAAGAACACTGGTTGACATCAAAAACTGCTAAGGAGCACAAGATATATATGTATGTATGTATGTATGTATGTATGCATGCATGCATGCATGCATGCTTGTTTGTTTGTTTGTTTGTTTACTTACTTACTTACTTACTTACTTACTTACTTACTTACTTACTTACTTACTTACTTACTTACTTACTTACTTAATTTATTGGATTTGTATGCCGCCCCTCTCCGGAGACTCGGGGCGGCTAACAGCAACAATAAAGCAGTGTACAAAAGTAGTCTCATGCTAGAAACAATTAAAAACCCATTAATATAAAAACCAAACATACATACATACATACCATGCATAGAATTGTAAAGGCCTAGGGGGAAGGTCTCAATTCCCCCATGCCTGATGGCAGAGGTGGGTTTTAAGCAGCTTACGAAAGGCAAGGAGGGTGGGGACAATTCTAATCTTTGGGGGGAGTTGGTTCCAGAGGGCCGGGGCCGCCACAGAGAAGGCTCTTCCTTTCACGCCTTACTAAGGTAAATAACCTAGGCAACTATTATGGCCAGGCTTGAATTCACGGGTAGAACCAGTAATGGGCAGCCAAAACTTTTACTGCCACACTGTGGGTATGGCTTATTTTGTGGGTGTGTCTTAATGGTCATGTGACTGGGTAGGAGTGGCTTGCCGACCATGTAATCATGTGGGAGTGGCTTGAACAATCATCATTCAAGTAAACTGTTAAGTCCTCGACTTACAACCTTACCAGCATCGCTTGCTGGGGTGACAATTTGCTTCGTGTTTCTCACACTCTCCTTCCTGGATCGCCCCTTGCCTCAGGCTGGGTAGCCAGGCGAATGGGTGCTGCCAGAAGCACAAATGCTGCCAGCGTCGCTTCCACACACGCCTTCTGCTTGCACTTCAGGCAGAAGGTGGCCACGTGAAGCTGGAAGGGAGCCGAGCAGGAAAGAGGGAAGCTCGTCCGAGGCCAGGAAGGAGGAAAGAGGAAAAAAGCAAGGAGCACAGACACAGCAGCAGCAGCAGGGGGAAAAAAGAGAGCTGAGCCGAGACCAGTAATCCAGGAAGTGACAGCCACCAATCAGCTGGAGCTGTGCGTGGATCTTCATTTCCGCCGGTGGAACTGCGTTCCACCCCGTCCTGCTTGCTGCCCACCCCTGGGTAGAACCCTACTACTTTCTCCTAAGGGTGTTAAAAAACGATGAGTATATATAAGATGAAAGTTGTTTTTCCCATGGGATCTAGGCCAGGCTTTTGAGGAGTGGCTGGAACATCCTCTTCCTTCAGAGAAGCACTGAGCACAACCTGGGTCCACCTTCAAATCTCTTCCCTAGGTAAGGCAGGGATCCAATGCACAAATGGGAGAACTACAGTATAGCAATAGCACTTAGACTTACATACCACTCCATGGTGCTTTACAGGCCTCTCTAAGCGGTTTGCAGAATCAGCATATTGTCCCCAACAATCTGAGTCCTTATTGTACTGACCTCGGAAGGATGGAAGGCTGAGTCAACTTTGAGCCTGGTGAGATTCAAACTGCCAAATTGCAGACAGCTGGCAGGAAGCAGAAGTAGCCTGCAGTACTGCACTCTAACCACTGGGCCACTGTGGTATAGAAAATGTGGTCCTCTTCTTTGGGGTCTACAGCTAAAAAAATCTTCAATGATGTCTGTCATTTCAACAGAGTCCAACTATCTAGTTCCCAACTTTGAGCATATAAGACCTCTTTTATCAAGGCTGTAATAGCTGTCGTAGGTTTCTTATTCTGGCCAATCCTTATATAAATAAGATCTGAGACACTTTGGCCAACATTGTGCCAATGGAGTAAAACTATGGAAGTGATTCTGCCTCACCACATTTATCACGTACATAATAGGGCAGTGATGGCGAACCTATGGCATTGGTGCCACAGGTGGCACGCGGAGCCATATCTGCTGGCATGCGAGCCGTTGTCCTAGCTCAGCTCCAGCAGGCATGTTTGCATTGGCCAGCTGATTCTTATTCTTATTCTTATTTACTAGATTTGTATGCCGCTCCTCTCCGTAGACTCGGGGCGGCTTACAGCAATGATAAAAACAATATATAATGACAAATCTAATAGTTAGAATCTAAAATAACAATAATACATTTAAAAAGTCTAAAAAACAAGAAACCCCAATATATAAAAAAAACATACATACAGTCATATCATACACAGAAAACTACATAGGCAGGGGGAGATGTTTCAGTTCCCCCACGCTTGACTAGGTGGGTTTTAAGGAGTTTACGAAAGGCAAGGAGGGTGGGGGCAGTTCTAATCTAATTCGTGGCTTACAGAGGCTCTGGGAGGACATTTTCTAAGGAAATGGCAGTATTAGTCATGTTAAATCAGAGGCTGGAGGCTCGGTAAAAGGCTAACAGCTCTTTATTGGCATTCAGGAACAGTTGAAGTGACCAGCTCGATGCATAAGTAAGATTGGGAAACAAGTGGCATAACCCGCACCTTATATACATGGTTACTAGCACAGGGATTGGTGACAGTGTTTCAAGCCTTGGCGCTGAAGCTTCCTATTGGCTGAGCCTCGAGGCTCCTCATTGGTCGCGCCCAGGCTTCCCATTGGTTGTGCTAGCAGGCTGCTTATTGGTCGCCCTGCTCCAATCAGCTATCACCATTATTATACAGCTTGCAAACATAACACCTTTTAAAAGACAGACATAACAAGTCAAAAGTAATGCGATGGGAGAATTTAGAGAAATAAAACAAGCAGCGATAGAAAGCGCTCGGGCGGTAATAGTCTTGGGTTGGAAGGATGCGGCAAAATGGACAATGCAAAATTGGTATAGGTACATGGTGGACCACATTCAATTTGAAATTATGGATGAAAGGATGAATTTGGTTAATGAAACTGACTTGAGACAACTGATGGGACGGTGGGACAAGGTAAGACGATATATGGCGAGTAGAATCCGAGACCAAGCTACAAGAAATAAATTGGAATCACTTTACAATATGTAAATAGATACTTTGCTCTTAGGTTAAAATGGTTTATACAAGAAACACCCTCGATTTGGTGGTGGGGTATGAATGTTTGTCTGGTGGTGGGCACTTTTCACAAAACACTCGTTTTATAGAAACATAGAAGTCTGATGGCAGAAAAAGACCTCATGGTCCATCTAGGCTGCCCTTATACTATTTTTTGTATTTTATCTTAGGATGGATATATGTTTATCCCAGGCATGTTTAAATTCAGTTACTGTGGATTTATCTACCACGTCTGCTGGAAGTTTGTTCCAAGGATCTACTACTCTTTCAGTAAAATAATATTTTCTCATGTTGCTTTTGATCTTTCCCCCAACTAACTTCAGATTGTGTCCCCTTGTTCTTGTGATATGTTGTGTGTATCTTAATACTGTAAAAAATCAATAAAAAATAAAATTAAAAAAGACATTTTTGGCTTCCAGGGGGCCTCCTGGGGGATGGGGAGGGCATTTTTTCCCTCCCCAGGCTCCAGGGAAGCCTCTGGAGCCTGAGGAGAATGAAAAACGGGCCTAACGGGCCCACCAGAAGTTGGGAAATGGACTGTTTCTGGCCTCCAGAGGACCTCCGGGAGGGCAGGGGAGGCAATTTTCACCCTCCCCAGGCACTGAATAATGGGTGTGGCCACTCACACAGGCTCTATAGTGTGTGCCCACATGCTTTTGGCACCTGAGGGAAAAAAGGTTCGCCATCACTGTAATAGGGTCAAATTTTTAGTTCATACCTACGTCCAGGCACATTCCAGTCTTTGAAAATCTTATTTTAAGCTGTTCTCTGCATTCCTCCATATCCTACTTTATAGAAACAGACTTCCACTTGATATTTCAGGGGGGTAGACAGCCCTCAAAAAAATCCTGGATAATGTCCATAAAACCACTTCAGGCGTGGACATGTAAATCACAATTTTAATATGCTAGGAGGAGAAAATAAGCAAATACATATGGAGCAGATACATTAATGGTATTGTATTAAAATAAAAATTACACTAAATTTTTTTTTACTATTGGCGCTATAATGCATGCAATAACAAGAAGACGGCCTATCCGCTGTGTTAGAAATCACCTGGGATTACTCCTCAGAAACATAAATCTTCCATACCAAATTTGCAGAATAAGGTATTAGTGTCAGCCTTGTTGTGTTTTCCTTCCTATCTTCAACTGCACTTCGGCTTTCATAAGAAACTGGAGTGGGGGGAGGGCATTCAGTATTTGGGAGGGGAAGCTTACTGGAGGAGCCCAGGGGAATTTTGAGTTTGCATGAGAAAGGGTGAAGGGAGGCAGCTGGAGGCTGGCACAGATGCATTCTGCTGCACGAATCCCAGCGACCAGTTAGGTCCCACAGAGTGGGTCTTCTCCGGGTCCCGTTAACCAAACAATGTCGCTTGGCGGGACCCAGGGGAAGAGCCTTCTCTGTGGCGGCCCCGGCCCTCTGGAACCAACTCCCCCCAGAGATTAGAATTGCCCCCACCCTCCTTGCCTTTCGTAAGCTGCTTAAAACCCACCTCTGCCGCCAGGCATGGGGGAACTGAGATACACTTCCCCCTAGGCCTTTAAAATTTTATGCATGGTATGTCTGTATGTATGATTGGTTTTTATATAATGGGTTTTTAACTGTTTTTAGTATTGGATTATTGTTATATACTGTTTTATTACTGTTGTTAGCTGCCCTGAGTCTGCGGAAGGGGCGGCATACAAATTAATCAAATAGATAGATAGATAGATAGATAGATAGATAGATAGATAGATAGATAGATAGATAGATAGATAGATAGATAGAGCCGGCCTGCTTATCAGCGAGCCAAGGTTAATAATAATAATAATAATAATAATAATAATAATAATAATAATAATATATTAGATTTGTATGCCTCCCCTCTCCGAAGACTCGGGGCGGCTCACAACAATAATAAAAACAATATTATAGTAGAACAAATCTAATATTAAAAAACATATAAAACCCTACCATTATTTTAAAAAAACCAAACAACACATTCATACCAAACATAAAACAAAGTATAAAAGAGCCTAGGGGAAAGGTGTCTCAACTTTCCCATGCCTGGCGGTATAAGTGAGTCTTGAGTAGTTTACGAAAGACATGGAGGGTGGGGGCAATTCTAATCTCCGGGGGGAGTTGATTCCAGAGGCCGGGGCTGCCACAGAGAAGGCTCTTCCCCTGGAGCCCGCCAAACAACATTGTTTAGTCAACGGGACCCGGAGAAGGTCAACTCTGTGGGACCTTATCGGTCGCTGGGATTTGTGTGGTAGCAGGCGGTTCCGGAGGTAATCTGGTCCATTGCCATGTAGGGCTTTAAAGGTCATAACCAATACTTTGAATTGTGACCGGAAACTGATCGGCAGCCAATGCAAGCCACGGAGTGTTGTGGAAACATGAATCTAGGAAGCCCCACGATGGCTCTCGTGGCTGCATTCTGCACGATCTGAAGTTTCCGAACACTTTTCAAAGGTAGCCCCATGTAGAGAGCATTGCAGTAATCGAACCTCGAGGTGATGAGGGCATGAGTGACTGTGAGCAGTGTCTCTCGGTCCAAATAGGGCCACAACTGGTGCACCAGGCAAACCTGGGCAAACGCCCTCCTCACCACAGCCGAAAGATGATGTTCCAATGTCAGCTGTGGATCGAGGAGGACGCCCAAGTTGCAAACCCTCTCTGAGGGGGTCAGTAGTTCCTCCCCCAGGGTAATGGACGGACAGATGGAATTGTCCTTGGGAGGCAAGACCCACAGCCACTCCGTCTTGTCTGGGTTGAGTTTGAGTTTGTTGACACCCATCCAGGCCCCAACAGCCTCCCGGCACCGGCACATCACTTCCACTGCTTCGTTGACTGGACATTAATGACTCTGACGCCTTAAACATGAACTCCTTGATGCCTTGAACTCCGAAGCCTTAAACACGGTCTAAGTATTGCTCATAAGTTCATATGCTGCAACGTCCTACCTGTCAACGACTACTTCAGCTTCAACCACAACAACACAAGAGCACACAACAGATACAAGCTCAATATTAACCGCTCCAAACTTGACTGTAAAAAATAGGACTTTATTAATCGAGTTGTCAAAGTGTGGAACTCATTACTAGACTCCCGTAGTGTCATCCCCTAACCCCCAACATTTTACCCTTAGACTATCCACGGTTGACCTCTCCAGATACCTAAGAGGTCAGTAAGCGGAGTGCATAAGCACACTAGCGTGCCTTCCGTCCCCTGTCCTACTGTCTCTCCTTTATCTCATATACAGTGATACCACATCTTACGAACCCCTCATCATACGAACTTTTCGAGATACGAACCCGGGGTTTAAGATTTTTTTACCTCTTCTTCCAAACTATTTTCACCTTACGAACCCGCCACTGCCACTGGGAAGCCCCGCCTCCAAACCTCCGTTGCCAGGCGAAGGCTCCCCTCGTTGGGAAACCTCACCTCTGGACCTTCCATTGCCAGCAAAGCGCCCATTTTTGCGCTGGTGAGATTCCCCTGAGGCTCCCCTCCATGAGAAACCCCACCTCTGGACTTCATGGTGCTTCGCTGGCAACAGAAGTCCAGAGGTGGGGTTTCCCAGTGAGGGAAGCCTCAGCGAAATCCCAGCAGCCCAAAAACGGGTGCTTTGGCTGGCAATGGAAGGTCCAGAGGTGAGGTTTCCCAACGAGGGGAGCCTTTGCCTTTGAATTTTGGGCTTGCACGCATTAATTGCTTTTCCATTGATTCCTATGGGAAACATTGTTTCGTCTTACGAACTTTTCACGTTACGGACCTCGTCCTGGAACCAATTAAGTTTGTAAGACAAGGTATCACTGCATCTTCTTTTCTATCACTATATCTATATCTCTTCTTCTACTGCTCTTCCTATGTTATATATTATTCCTACATCTTCTCCTCTATTCTTCCATTGATTGATGTACTATGTGTATATCTCCTGTAACCTCGTTGTGTTTTGGACTAACAAAAGAAAGAAAGAAAGAAAGAAAGAAAGAAAGAAAGAAAGAAAGAAAGAAAGAAAGAAAGAAAGAAAGAAAAATAAAGGAACATTCCAAAAGCGTGACACGCCAGTAAAGATGCACCCACCTGACGATTATGGACAATGTGGATGGACTGCCAAGGGCGGTGTTGGGGTTACTTTGTAATAGCCACCTCTGGCACCTTTTTCCTTGGACTTTGCTTTTCTTTCGATGCATTCACTTCCGATTTAGTAAAAGTGGCCTTTGAAGTTCAAAATGGACTCTGGGTTTTACTTTCCTAAATTCTGAGCAAAGCAGACCTGACAGGTACTGTTATAAATAATGCAATGGATTATGCATGCGCACCAACTACTCATCACCTTTTTGCTTCTGAAACAGAACAAGAATAGCATTTCTGTGTTGGTAATACAGTTCTAATTACTGTGACATCTGCAAGCAGAGAAAACAGATAAGGTGCTCTTCAAGTATCTATATTTTCCCATTTATAATTAGACTTTTACATTTAAGAACATGATGTTCAACCTTATTGAATCCCAACCACCCTTCCTTACATTTCTCTCTCTCATCCTTGTGATGGGAGGCATGCTTAACCATCATGACAAAATACATAAAGAATTAACTAGTTACGATGCCAACATTTCAGGGTTGCCTGCCTTAACTATACAACCTAAGCATTTGTGCAAGGTGGTTGGACACATATGTGTTCAGATTTGCTGTTGCTAAATATACTTGTCTATGGTAATTCAATTGAACATAATTAAGGATGCTGCCTGGACTGTTTTATGACCCTGGGTTCTCAACTGCACCCCTAAAATTTAGAGGCAAATCATCAAGGCCAGCCTAATTTTCTGTGGCTTCAGAAGAACAAGATAAATGTATAACGAAGTGATGGCGACCGGACACTGGGATCTGTGCGGCAGGCGGTATAAATCTAATAAATAAATAAACTAACTTATTATTTTTGAAGGATGTTAAATCATGAAGACAGAATTGTAGAGTAGAAATGAATCATCAGGATCATCTAGTCTAGTCTCTGCGGGCTACAGGAAGGTCAAATTGTCCTCAGGGATAATTATCCAGGCTCTTCCAAAAAACAAGAGGCAGAGTACCTACAATCTCTCTATAATGCAAGTATAGCGTTATAGTTTGTATTAACATAACAAAGTATAAAGAGTAGATTGTACTCTTAGAACTTAGGTAGATTGTTCCACTGTTCTACAGGGTTTGTTTTAATTAACTTTTTGACAACTTATCTAGGTGCCACGTTATTTGTTTATTCACTCATTATGTCCCAACGCCAACTGAGATTTTTGACTGCCACTTGTGATAAACTTGCCACTGTTTGAGAACAATCACATTCACTTTATTTTTCTTAGCTAACCCCAAGGATCCCAAAATTAATGAGGAGGAGGAGGAGGAAAAGAATCAGAAACTGGAAGTTTTAAAGAAGATGTTGAATAACCATCTGTTTGAAATAGTTTAGGGTTTAGGGTTTCCTGCCTAAGCAGGGGGTTGGACTAGAAGATCTCAAAGGTCCCTTCCAACTCTGTTGTTGTTTTGCTGTTGTTATTGCTATCATTGTGATACGAAATCCAGCATATAAATCTCATTTGTTGTGTATTACTATTTATTGTGATGATGATAATAATAATAATAATAATAATAATAATAATAATAATGATGATGTTTAGATCTTCTGTCTCCAACTCTAGCAGGATCAGTGCATCATCACCATGAAAGATCAATGGTGTAACCATTGTAACCAAATGGTTGACGCATGGAACTCACTACCAGACTCTGTAGTATCATCACCTACCCCCCAAAACTTTACTCTTAGACTATCCGCTGTCGACCTCTCCTGATTCCTATGAGGTCAGTAAGGGGCGTGCATAAGTGCACCAGAATGTCTTCCATCCTGTCCTAATGGTTTTTTTTTACTATCATGTATATGAATATTATTATATCTAATGTTCCTACTTATCTTTTTCTTGTTACTAGTATCATGTATATGAATATTCTTCAGATATATTAGTGATAGGAAGAAGAAAAACTGCAGCATCACAAAGCTTAGTACCGGGAATAATACATGCATTGATGGGAATAAGGAGATCGCTGACCATTTCAATAGCTACTTCTGTTCAGTTTTCTCAAAAGACACCTTACAAAATAATACTATAGAGGGATATAGCATTGCTTCCAGCTGTACGGATTCAGCTCCAGTGATCTTAGAAGCCGATGTCTTAGAAGAACTTGAAAGATTAAAGATAAATAAGGCAATGGGTCCAGATGGCATCCACCCCAGAGTTCTTAAAGAACTCAGATCTCTCATTGCTACCCCCCTGACTGATTTGTTTAACCAATCCCTGTTAACAGGAGATGTCCCTGAGGATTGGAGAATGGCCAGTGTTGTGCCTATCCACAAGAAGGGCAGTAGAGAAGAAGCTGGTAACTACAGGCCAGTTAGCTTGACATCAGTTGTAGTTAAAATGATGGAGACTCTACTCAAAAAGAGGATAAATCAGCATCTAAAAAACAATAACTTATTGGACCCAAATCAGCATGGCTTTACTGAAGGCAAATCGTGTCAGACTAATCTCATTGAGTTCTTTGACTATGTCACAAAGGTGTTGGATCAAGGTGGTGCCGTGGATATTGCCTATCTGGACTTCAGCAAAGCCTTTGATACGGTTCCACATAAAGAGCTGATAGATAAATTAGTGAAGATTGGACTTAATCCCTGGATAGTTCAGTGGATTTCAAGCTGGCTGAAGCATAGACATCAGAGAGTTATTGTTAATGGCGAGTATTCTGAGCAGAGACAGCTTACAAGCGGTGTGCCACAAGGGTCTGTTCTGGGTCCTATTCTTTTTAATATGTTTGTGAGTGACATAGGGGAAGGTTTGGTAGGGAAGGTTTGCCTATTTGCCGATGACTCTAAAGTGTGCAATAGGGTTGATATTCCTGGAGGGGTCTGTAATATGGTAAATGATTTAGCGTTACTAGATAAATGGTCAAAGCAATGGAAACTGCAGTTTAATGTTTCCAAATGTAAAATAATGCACTTGGGGAAAAGGAATCCTCAATCTGAGTATTGCATTGGCAGTTCTGTGTTAGCAAAAACTTCAGAAGAGAAGGATTTAGGGGCGGTAGGAAAGGCAAGTAGGATGCTTGGCTGCATAGCTAGAGGTATAACAAGCAGGAAGAGGGAGATTGTGATCCCCTTATATAGAGCGCTGGTGAGACCACATTTGGAGTACTGTGTTCAGTTCTGGAGACCTCACCTACAAAAAGATATTGACAAAATTGAACGGGTCCAAAGACGGGATACAAGAATGGTGGAAGGTCTTAAGTATAAAACGTATCAGGAAAGACTTAATGAACTCAATCTGTATAGTCTGGAAGACAGAAGGAAAAGGGGGGACATGATCGAAACATTTAAATATATTAAAGGGTTAAATAGGGTTCAGGAGGGAAGTGTTTTTAATAGGAAAGTGAACACAAGAACAAGGGGACACAATCTGAAGTTAGTTGGGGGAAAGATCAAAGGCAACATGAGAAAATATTATTTTACTGAAAGAGTAGTAGATCCTTGGAACAAACTTCCAGCAGACGTGGTTGGTAAATCCACAGTAACCGAATTTAAACATGCCTGGGATAAACATATATCCATTGTAAGATAAAATACAGGAAATAGTAAAAGGGCAGACTAGATGGACCTTGGGGTCTTTTTCTGCCGTCAGTCTTCTATGTTTCTATGTTTCTATTTGCCGATGACTCTAAAGTGTGCAATAGGGTTGATATTCCTGGAGGGGTCTGTAATATGGTAAATGATTTAGCGTTACTAGATAAATGGTCAAAGCAATGGAAACTGCAGTTTAATGTTTCCAAATGTAAAATAATGCACTTGGGGAAAAGGAATCCTCAATCTGAGTATTGCATTGGCAGTTTTGTGTTAGCAAAAACTTCAGAAGAGAAGGATTTAGGGGTAGTGATTTCTGACAGTCTCAAAATGGGTGAGCAGTGTGGTCGGGCGGTAGGAAAGGCAAGTAGGATGCTTGGCTGCATAGCTAGAGGTATAACAAGCAGGAAGAGGGAGATTGTGATCCCCTTATATAGAGCGCTGGTGAGACCACATTTGGAGTACTGTGTTCAGTTCTGGAGACCTCACCTACAAAAAGATATTGACAAAATTGAACGGGTCCAAAGACGGACTACAAGAATGGTGGAAGGTCTTAAGTATAAAACGTATCAGGAAAGACTTAATGAACTCAATCTGTATAATCTGGAGGACAGAAGGAAAAGGGGGGACATGATCGAAACATTTAAATATGTTAAAGGGTTAAATAGGGTTCAGGAGGGAAGTGTTTTTAATAGGAAAATGAACACAAGAACAAGGGGACACAATCTGAAGTTAGTTGGGGGAAAGATCAAAGGCAACATGAGAAAATATTATTTTACTGAAAGAGTAGTAGATCCTTGGAACAAACTTCCAGCAGACGTGGTTGGTAAATCCACAGTAACCGAATTTAAACATGCCTGGGATAAACATAGATCCATTGTAAGATAAAATACAGGAAATAGTATAAGGGCAGACTAGATGGACCATGAGGTCTTTTTCTGCCGTCAGTCTTCTATGTTTCTAATATTATATTTTTACATACCTCCAATATGTACTTCACAAAACTAACTAACTAACTAACTAACTAACTAACTAACTAACTAACTAACTAACTAACTAACTAACTAACTAAGTAAAAAATATAAATTCCAAAAAAGCAATCTGTGGCCCTAGTTGCGAAAAGTTGGTCGGGCGCTGCCCTAAACCAGTGTTTCCCAACCTTGGCAACTTGAAGATATCTGGACTTCAACTCCCACAATTTCCCAGCCAGCGAATGCTGTCTGGGGAATTCTGGGAGTTGAAGTCCAGATATCTTCAAGTTGCCAAGGTTGGGAAACACTGCCCTAAGCCATTAATGCAACGTGTGTGAATCCGGCTAAATGCAACCTTTTCTTCCAAAACACATCCACCACCACCACCACCCAAACGGGACACCGCATCTTCATCCCAGCTTTTTCGTTCCATTCCCCCACCCCCGAAAAAACCTAGAAAGCCACTTCCAACACGACGATAGGAGGGAGCTGCCGCATCTTCTTCTTACTCCCCGCTAGGCTGTGTAAGCACCTCAGCAGGGTTATTTGCACCCACCCCTTACTTGCCCCCCCCCCACCTCCACAGCGTTCGGCGCCACTGGGCGCATGCGCATGCGCTCGCGCTGGCTCCCTCCTTTCCCGCCGCCGATTCCCCGCCCTCCCCCCTCCCCGCCGCCGTCCCCCCTCCCCCCCGCTTTGCCTGTCAAGATGCGTTCGGCTTCGTCGCCTGACGTAGCGGACCCGGCCTCGGCGTGACGAGGGACGAGCTGGCTCGGTCATGGCCCAGCCCGGGGAGACCCCGGCTTCGGAGCCGACGGAGGGTGAGGAAGGGAAGGCCGGGTTGTGTGTGTGTGTTTGTGTGAGGGAAGTGGGGCAGGGGGGCAGCCGGCGCCGGTCTGAGGCGCGGCCTGCAAAATCCTGCCTCGACCTGGGTGCAAAAGGGGGGCGTGGGAAGCGGCGAGGAATGCAGGCCGCAGAGGGAGCGTAGAGGGGGGGGAGCATGGAAGGAGCGGAGACCCTCGCTTTGCCCACAGGCGCTTCTTCCTCCTGAACCAAGCCCTCCTCGGCCGCATCCTTTCGAAGCCGCCCCACCGCCGCCCCTTCGCCATTTCTCTCCCTCTCGGGCCCTGCTACCTTCCTACCCAGCCCTCCTGCCCCCCCTCTCGGCCCCTTCTTCTCCTCCTTGGCCCAGCGGCGCCGCCGCCAGCTCCTTTAAGGCGCCACCTCCCCCCCTTTTTTTGCAACGTCTTCTGGCTTCAGCCACCCTATCCACTGCGGTCTCTGGTCTCTGTCCCCATAGTAGCCCCCCCACACCCCTTTTTCACGTGACTCCTGCCTTTCTTTCCTCCCATTCTCCCACCAAACAGCTGGTGCCTCTCCTTCCCTCCCCTCCCGCACCCGCACAGGAGTTTTTTTCCTTGTAGAGATTGACAAAAGAGTTGGAAGGAACCTTGCAGGTCATCTAGTACAGGGGTAGGCAAAGTTGGCTCTCCTATGAGATGTGCACTTCAACTCCCAGAATTCCTGAGATAGCATGATTGGTTCAGGAATTCTGGGAGTTGAAGTCCACATGTCCTAAAAGAGCCAACTTTGCTTACCCCTGATCTAGTCCAACCCCCTGCCCAAGCAGGAGACCCTACATCTGCCTCTACCTAGGATTCTTATCCTTGTGTCTTAAACTCATCCCCCATATCTATCTATCTATCTATCTATCTATCTATCTATCTATCTATCTATCTATCTATCTATCTATCTAATCTATCTAATCCTATCCTATCCCAGTGTTTCCCAACCTTGACAACTTGAAGATATCTGGACTTTAACTCCCAGAATCCCCCAGCCAGCATTAGTTGGCTGGTGAATTCTGGGAGTTGAAGTCCAGATACCTTCAAGTTGCCAAGGTTGGGAAACACTGTCCTATCCTATCCACCTATCTGGCCAGCTGGCCACCCACTTCAGGAAAACTCTGGGCGGCTTACAACAATTAAACAAATAGTTTAAAAAACAGTTTAAAATCCCATTGATACTATCATGTTGTGTCATGTAATTTTACTGTGGCCGGAACTGAAGAGTGTCACTTGCTCACGGTCCCAGATGTTTTATTTGTTTTTTTGTTTGGTCAAGTACATATTTGTAATATACATAGATATAACATTGTTGATATCCATAAGATAGTACAGTGGAACCCCGACATAAGAGCTGCTCTACTTAAGAGCAACTCGAGATAAGAGCTGGGAGGGGAGAGATATTTTTGTTCTACTTACAAGCCCAAATTCGAGATACAAGTGCCAAGGAGCTGTCTCCTGAAGCCAAACGCTAACTTCCGCATTCGGCTTCAGGAGACAGCTGCGAAGCGGCGCGCGTGTTTTAAAAGGTTGCAGCCGGCCTGGGGGGCTCGGGGGGGGGTGCTTGCAGCTTTCTTTCTTGCTCTTTTTCTTTCTCTCTTTTACCTTCCCTTCCTCTATTTCTTCTTTTCTTTCTCCTTCCCACCTTCTTCCCTCCCTCCCTCCTTTCACTCATTCCTCTCTTACTCTCCCCTTTCATAAGTTTCCTTGCTTCCTTCCTCTGTTCCTGTCCCTTCCCCCTTTCTTTCTTTCTTTCTTTCTTTCTTTCTTTCTTTCTTTCTTGCTCTTTTTCTTTCTCTCTTTTACCTTCCCTTCCTCTATTTCTTCTTTTCTTTCTCCTTCCCACCTTCTTCCCTCCCTCCCTCCCTTCACTCATTCCTCTCTTACTCTCCCCTTTCATAAGTTTCCTTGCTTCCTTCCTCTGTTCCTGTCCCTTCCCTCTTTCCTTCCTTCCTTCCCACCCTCCGTCCATTCATTCACCCATTCTTCTCTTGATCGCTTAAAGCCGGTCCCTGGTGCAAAAAGGGTTGGGGACCTCTGTCCTACAGGATTGGGTGGCAGAGAAGTTGAACATATGTAAATTTAAAAGTTTAAGAAAGTTTACAAGTTAAGTGAAAGAAACTTCATTATTCATTTATATGTACATGTACATTTCTTCATTAAAAACATGTCTTTCTGCATAATTTAGACTAACTTTGTGAGTTTTTTGAGGGCTGGAACCAATTAAAATTATTTACATTAATTCCTATGGGGAAAAGTCGTTCGAGATAAGAGCTGCTCGACTTAAGAGCCCAGGTCCGGAACGAATTAAACTCGTATCTCGAGGTACCACTGTATGATGATGATGTTTGAGCATCATGTTCGAAGAGGACATCTAATGGGTTGTGGGCTGTATGCGATGTGTCCGCAGGTGGCCAGTAAAGCCTATACAGGCACGAAATGTTCTGCCACATGTTGGGCAGATATGTGGGCATCATTGTCACAGTATTTGCAGCTCTGGCTTTGCAGAGTGCTTGCTTCTCTTCTGCTATGAATGTTCTTCTGACTGATAAGAGGGAACAATTGGACAGGGACGGTAGGCACGCTGGTGCCCTTATGCACCAGCTCATTTTTATTTCTTTTTATTCATTTCATTCCTTGCTCATTTTTCTCCCTCTAAACCCCTCTGCTTTAGCTTTCTGGAGTTGTACTGGATGCAGGTAGAGTTCTTTGGGGCTCACAACATTGTGTGAATCCAGCCGATTTATTTGTTCAGAAACTGAGTTAACTTAGAGGCCAGGTAAATAATTCAGCCACAAGGTGTTCCTCCCCCCCCCCCCCACTTATCTTCTTTGTAAAGCAAGTTTTGTCTTAATTGTTATCTTTTCTGCTTATACCTTTTCCCTCAGTCTCAGAGACCCTCAACATGTACTGCTCTGACTACTGTTTAGTGGTCTCTCTTTCTACTTCTGATCCACCTTCATGCCTATACAAGCAACCTCTTACTTTAACTGTCATCTAAACAGACTTTTCTCTCTTCTCCACAGTAACCACTTCCTGCATCCTTGAGGTGTTAAATAGTAATGCTAAATGTGATATCAGCTGTGGTAAGGTTGAGACTATCAGGAGCATGTATTAATGTTGTTAGCAGGTTTATACAGGCTATCTAGATCAAATAAGTCCAATATTAACTGTATGTTTAATCACTACAGAAATAAGACAGACAATCAGTAAGGTTCTACATTTAGGCAAGACAAGAAAAAAAATGTACAGTTACAGTATATGTGGTACTTTACTCAACAGTAGTAACTGTGAGATGGATCTTGCAGTCCTAGTGGGCAACCATTTAAATATGAGCCAGCAGTGTACAGCAGCTGCAAAAAAAGACAACACAGTTTTAGGCTGCATTAACAGAGGGATAAAAGGCCATATTTAATAAGGTCATACTTGCATTCAGTTTTGGTCGCCATGATGTAAAAAGGGTGGTGAGGCTCTAGAAAGAGTGCAGAGAAGAGCAACAAATATAAATAGGGGCCTGGAGGCTAAAACATATGAAGAACGGTTGCAGAACTGGGTATGTCTAGTTTAATGAAAAGAAGGACAAGGGGAGACATGATAACAGTGTTCCAATATCTCAGGGGTTGCCACAGAGAAGAGAGATTCAAGCTATACTCCAAAACACCTGAGAGTAAAACAAGAAGAAATGGGTGAAAACTAAACAAGGAGAGAAGCAACTTAGAACTAGGGAGAGATTTCTTGAGGGTTAGAACAATCAGTGCCCCAGGATACTTGCCTCCAGAAGTTGTAAATGCTTCAAATACTGGAAGTTTTTAAGAAGATGTTGGATAATCATTTGTCTGAAATAATGTAGGGTTTCCTGACCAGGCAGGGGGTTGGACTAGAAGACCTCCAAGTCCCTTCTAACTCTGTTGTTGTTGCTGCTGCTGTTGGTGTTGCTGTTGTTATTCAGAAATGTGATGGTTATGGCATTTGTCTAAGACTGGAGAGAGAGATTCAGGTTTTTTCTCTCCCATGGAAACTGATTGCCAGATTGTAGACTAGTCACTGCTTCATTCCAATAATATATTATATTAGATATATTAGATATATTATATCTAATATAAATAAAAAGAATAACTAATTTTATTAGTTTTCTAAAGCTAGTGCTTAATGTTTGTGGATTGGTTGCTCCTCCTGTTGTACAGGCAGGCTTGGTTCCCCTTTTTTAAACAGGATTTTTCCATTATGCTTGCACATTTGGTTTTTTTAAATAAACAATTTATAGTTGACTTGGAAAATATTGGCTGTATTAATTAAGATATATTATGGGTGATGTTTTCTTAGAAAATAACAAATGTAATAAATAGGGCAAGTATGCATTAAAATTGTATGTAAGAAGGAGGGAAGCTACAAGTACATGAACAACTATCGTTGGTAGAGGTGTCAATTTTGGAAATTTGTGTGACAGTTATATAGAAACCTGCTACTGTAATTGAATGTGTGAAATAACAGGTTTTATTCATTGCAATTCTAAACCACAAGGATAGTTATAGAAAAGTTGTTTTTAATGCTACATAATCTTGTAAAGTACCGTAACTAATAATAATGAATAAATAAAATAGCAATAGCACTTAGACTTATATATCACTTCACAGTGCCTTACAGCTTCTCTAAATAGTTTATAGAGTCAGCATATTGTCCCCAACAATCTGGGTACTCATTTTCCTGACCTCGGAAGGATTGAAAGCTGAGTCAACTTTGAGACGGTGACAATAGAACTGCCCAATTGTAGCTGGCAGTCAGCAAAAGTACTCAGCAGTACAGTGTTCCCTCGATTTTCGCGGGTTCGAACTTTGCGAAAAGTCTATACCACGGTTTTTCAAAAATATTAATTAAAAAATACTTCATGGGTTTTTTCCCTATACATGTACCACGGTTTTTCCCACCTGATGATGTCATATGTCATCGCCAAACTTTCATCTGCCTTTAATAAATATTTTTTTTAATAAACATTAATAAATAAACATGGTAATAATCTAAATAGTTGCTAAGGGAATGGGAAATTGCAACTTAGGGGTTTAAAGTGTTAAGGGAAGGCTTGTGATACTGTTCATAGCCAAAAATAGTGTATTTACTTCCGCATCTCTACTTCACGGAAATTCGACTTTCGCGGGCGGTCTTGGAACGCATCCCCCACAAAAATCGTTCTGCATTTTAACCACTGTGCTACCATGGCATATATGCTTGATTTGCTGGGGAAAGACTTATGAAGCTCCGTATTGTTTTAATTATTTATTTGGTAAAAGCAATTCTTCAAGAGAATACATATTTCTACAAAACTGTGCGGTAAATGCCATAATATTATATCCTGCTCCCAATCCTAAGGGCCCAATTTGGATGGAAGGTTGAGTCAATCTTGATCTGATGATAAAACTAAATTGTAAAACCATTTATTTAGAAAAAAATATTCAATTAATACTTGGTATCCAGTCAAAATTCAGAGGAAGTAAATCCTCTAAAACCTGAGACTAAATTAGATAGACTTTTTAAAGAACAGAATTCCAAAAGTCATTGGCTAGAGTTTATGTGTTTATGTATTGAGTTAATCTTTTCCACTATATAGCAACATCCACGCAGTTTCTTGGCAACATTTTTAAAAGTGGTTGCTATCGTCCCCATTTGCAGAATGAGAGAGAGTAACTGGCTCAAAATCATCCAGTTGGCTATTATCTAAGGCAGGACTGGATTTCAGTCTCTCAATTTCCAAGCTGGTGCCTTTAACCACTAAAGCCAAACTAATTTTCAACTAGGTTCATATACTGCAGTATGATGCTGTTTGCTTGTGGCATTTTATATCTTCTTAAGCCAACTAAATATAAATCATGGTAAAACAGTTTATGGCTTAGTGATGTATTGATCAAAATCAGTAGGCAGAACTTTATTTTTCTTCAGTTAAAGGAATCATGAATAAGGTTTTATCTCTAGGATAGAGTTTTGGGACATGGGGAGAAGTTGATATGTGTTAAAGTAATTTTCAGATGCCTTATATTAAAGCCATTCTGAGCTTTAAAAGTTCTTATGAAATGACTTTATAATCATATATGCATGACATTGGCTTTTTATAGGTAGTTATATTACATTATTTCTCCAGTCTGGACATGAATCCAAATACTGCATATTGGAAAGCTTGTAAGTTTTTTATAGTCTTTAGAAAATATATCTTCATGGTTGAGTGCATAACTTTATTTTTATTGAGTAGTTACCATAGTATAGTAGGTAGCAATGGCTAGAACACACTTCTCTCAGTGAAATGTATGAGTAAATGTTGGAAAACTGGAGACAGACAGTCATGGTCAGTGCAACTACCTGAAAATAAATTACAACATAGAAATGTGGGTTCTGTGACTGTTAAAACTCTTCATGTGAATAAAAAATTCATGATTAATGTAAAGAGATGAATAAAGTCATTTCAGCCAGGAATGGACCAGATCTTACTTTTGTTACAAGGTTCAAGGAATGCAAAAATGCTTTTTTGAAAATCCACACAAATTTGGAGCATGTAAACATATATTAAGGTGCATGAAGTATCAAAAAAAGAGTTACTTTCCCATATAACTATTTTTTATGTCTGGGCTGATCAAAAAGAAGAATTTTACCTTTGGTAACTGGGTTTCTTTAACACAAAACTGGAAGGCCTGTTTTGTACTAAAGCTATAATGTGTATTTCATTTTGGTTTGACCTGTTGGTCAAACCCAGTTTTTTCTACATGGAAACCATGGGTTTGGGGCATGATATATATACAGTGGTACCTCTGCTTACGAACTTAATTCATTCCATGACCAGGTTCTTAAGGAGAAAAGTTTGTAAGAAGAAGCTATTTTTCCCATAGGAATCAATGTAAAAGCAAATAATGTGTGCGATTGGGGAAACCACAGGGAGGGTGGAGACCCTGTTTCCTCCCAGGAGATTCCTAGAGAGGCCCCATGGAGGCATCTCCCTGCCTTTTCCGGCTCTGTTTCGTCTCAGGAGATTCCTAGAGAGGCCCCATGGAAGCTTCTCCCTGCCTTTTGCGGCCCAGTTTCCTCCCAGGAGATTCCTAGAGAGGCCCCATGGAGGCTTCTCCCTGCCTTTTCCGGTTACAATTTCGGAGGCTCGGGTTTGTAAGTGAAAAATGGTTCTTGAGAAGAGGCCAAAAAATCTTGAACACCTGGTTCTTATCTAGAAAAGTTTGTAAGTAGAGGCGTTCTTAGGCAGAGTTACCACTGTATATATATTGTGTATGTGTGTGTAACATATTTTGCTGATAATGAAAATAATATATAATTATTTATACACACACACCTTCCCTGGTGCAGAGCTGAAGGGATTGGATACTGTAGCCTAGAGGATAATTCTCTGCCTTACAAGGCAAATGTTGCAGGTTCAAGTCCCAGTGGGTATGGCTAGCTGATGAGGCCAAAATAAGGCTGAAATAGATCTATCCTAGTCTCCCTTAATTTTCAAATTCAGCAAAAAAATGTGACATATATATATATATTACCCATTGTGTGTGATTGCATTTGGTATCACATACTTTTGAGAATGAAATGCATAATCTTGTGATTATGTGGTTCCATCTTACGTCTTAAGGGAATTCAGACACTCCAGTTTACTATACTGTCAATTTTTAAAGTTCTTTTATATGAATCATTTCTGGTTTTTCATCTGTAAAATGCAGAATATTCATCTGATTCCATTATGGAATAATACTATAGCGGAAAAGAGGTAGCGTGTATAGATTAAAATGTTTAGCTTATTTTTGTAGTGCAGATTTTGAAAACTTGTTGGAGAATAGAATTACTGAGAAACACTAAAATATTGATGAAAAACACATTTTTCCTGAATTGCTACAGGTTCCTATTTCTTAATTGAAAATCTCCATTGTGTTGTATTGGAATGGGATATTTAAAAATCAATTATTGCTTCAGATGTAAAAATGATAACATCTTCGCTGCATTTAATATGCTTCAGTTGAAAAGATCATTTTTAACTGTTGAAATTTGACACTTAATATGAGAAGTCATAGAATGCTTGTCTTAAGGCTTACTGTTGTAGCCAAGGAGGCGGTCTTAACTTTAATCTTAAGCCATATTTTTATTTTGGGTCATATTTTCTTTCCTTGTAGCCTGTTGTATTGCTTAACTAAGGTTTAATGGTTATCCTATTGTTAAGTAACCACTAATCCTTCAAGAAAACAATATACAGTACTGTGCAAGGGCAGCTATAAAACAAGGCTGTACTGTACTTTGTTTTATAATACAGTACTTTTTTCTAATCTGCATGGTGCCCTCTTTTCAAGAGCTGTGGGTAAAGTACTGTAAGTTTTCTGTACTCTAGGCCAGTGTTTCCCAACCTTGGCAACTTGAAGATATCTGGACTTCAACTCCCAGAATTCCCCAGCCAGCATTCGCTGGCTGGGGAATTCTGGGAGTTGAAGTCCAAATATCTTCAAGTTGCCAAGGTTGGGAAACACTGCTCTAGGCAGTCCTGATCACTGTTGATTTGCTATTGTTAGGAAAAAGGTAAAAAAGTGCTGACATACAGGTAGCTGTATGAATATTTTAATCATACTCAGCTGTTTATATCTGTTGTGTGAACATAGTGAATCAAACTATGAAGATTAAAAAGAACTGCCAGAAAAATGCAACAAAGAAATGACAACATCTCTTTTTTAATATAGTAGTGTAATCGATTTCTGCACTTATTCAATGTTATCATCTATCCTATCTAAACCACAGCAACCATATGCTTCTTTTTAAATACAATTTGTTTTAGATGGAATGCATCTCTAGGTAATTTGACCTTGTAGAACTGGTTCACACATAATAGCAGTCTTTATTTTACTATTACTTGAATAAGGTTTCCCTTTTAATATAGTACAGTATGGTAATTATTTATAATTGTCCTCCAAGTATTTAAAGGTCCAACTATAATTTACAGTCCTGATTTTGAACTCTTTTTTACTAGCATGTGGAAATTATGTTATGTTGAGAGACTGACACACACTCATAAAAAAGGAGGGACTTTGGTGTTAAGCTACTTAAATGAACTAAGAAATTTTGTTGAAGTCAACTGAGAAACAAAAGAATGTAGACGGTATATACCCGTGATGGCGGACCTATGGCACAAGAGCCATATCAGTGGGTATGTGGGCTCAGATCCGGCACGCAAGCGCTTGCCAGCCAGCTGATTTTTGGGCATTCTGGTCCCACTGGGACTCGGGAAAGAGTCTGTTTTCAACGTCTGCAGGGGGTTGGGAAGGGCATTTTCGCCTACCCCATGCTCCTTGAAAGGCTCTGCAACCTGGGGAGTACAAAAAATGGGCATGCCATAATGTGCTGGGAGCAGGGGAGGGTGATGCATGCACTCCCCTCCCACCCCCACCCCTTTTGGCACACGAACCAAAAAACGTTTGCTATCAATGGTATATGTAGTTTGTTGTAATAGATATTTTTTTTCTTATGGGACATGAAAATGTGCTTTTTTTTCTCTTGGACCAGTTGTGCCAGTTGCCCGTTACCAATTGTGCCTGTTATATGATTGCATGAGCCATCATATAAGAAGGCATTTAAAAAAAATATTTTGTGAATTCTGAAAAATTGGATATGCTTTAGTAGAACCATCTATTTATTTTGCGCTTATCAGGTGGTTGCTGAGAACTGCTTCCACAGTATTATATATAATTATATCAAATGTTATGTTTTATTTGTATCGCCGTACAAACACCTTGGATTTGAAGACACTTTAAAATGCTGTATTCCAGTATTAAAATTGAAATAAAAACAAACATCATTATTTGAACGGAATAGAAAAAAAGCCAACAAATTAATCAATGCCCAGGTAGCCGTGGGGTCACGATGGCAATTGGGATCAGGATTGCAAGTAAGTAATATAATCATAAAGTACTGTGTCGTATGACTGTTTTGTATAGTGACAATCTCAGCAATCCTGGTTGACGTAACCCCAAGACATACTATATAGAACAATGATGCCAAACCTTTTTTGGCTCAGGTGCCAAAAGAGTGTGCGTGTGTGTGTGCCCACACCCATAATGCAATGCCCTCCCCCGTGCATGCGCACAACCCTTGCACTGCCCGCCATGCATGCACACAACCCCCTACACTGCCCTCCTGCACATGCACACAGGTCTTACTGAAGCCTTACGGATTTCTGATAGACCCGTCCGGCCATTTTTCGCCATCTCCAGCATTCAGGAAGCTTCCCTGAAGCCTGGGGAGAGTGAAAACGGCTGAAAAGAAGGCTGAAAATCAGCTGACTAGTGCACACATGCATGCTGGAGCTGACATAGAGTCATGCCTTGCATGCCCTCAGCTATGGCTCCGTGTGCCACCTGTGGCACCATGCCATAGGTTAGCCATCACTTGTGTTAGAATGGCTAGGTAATATAATAAACCTTCAACAAACTTTAAATAGAATGAATGTAGCAATGAGGGTTAGTCAATGAATCAGACTTAGTACAAAATAGAATAATATTATATGCAGAGAGGCAAAAAAAAAAGTAGTTACACAGTCCAATATCATACACATATGATCCTAATAATGGTTTACAAACCAGGTTATCCCACACAGCAAGTATACACACAGCAAATATAAATCTCTCTAGTATAAACTTCCCCAAAGAAGAACATTGTTGGCTCCCTCTTATGGCCAACCAGCGCATGTCTCTTAAAGGTACAGTCTTAAACTTACACTGTTAGCCTATGTATTGCAACACCCAACATATTTTACATTCAGTATACAGTGATACCTTGTCTTACAAACTTAATTGGTTCCGGGACAAGGTTCTTAAGGTGAAACGTTTGTAAGATGAAACAATATTTCCCATAGGAATCAATGGAAAAGCAATTAATGCGTGCAAGCCCAAAATTCACCCCTTTTGCCAGCCGAAGCGCCCGTTTTTACACTGGTGGGATTCCCCTGAGGCTCCCCTCCATGGAAAACCCCACCTCCGGACTTCTGTGTTTTTGCAATGCTGCAGGGGAATCCCAGCATCGCAAAAACGGGCACTTCGCTGGCAACAGAAGTCTGGAGGTGGGGTTTCCCAGCGAAGGGAGCATCAGTGAAATCACAGCATCGCAAAAACACCGAAGTCCTTGAAACCCCACCTTCGGACCTCTGTGTAGCATCATAAAAACATGGAAGTTTCCATAGAGGGGAGCCTCAGGAGAATCCCAGCAGTGCAAAAATGGGCGCTTCGCTGGGAACGGAAGTCCGGAGGCGGGGCATCCCAGCAATGGTGGTGGGGTTGTAAGGTGAAAATAGTTTGTAAGAAGAGGCAAAAAAATCTTAAATCCTGGGTTTGTATCTCGAACAGTTTGTATGACGAGGTGTTTGTAAGATGAGGTATCACTGTACTAACAACTGGTATAGAAGAAGTGGGAGTCTCAGCTAACAAGTGCAGGGATGACCCTGGATAGTGGAGGAGGGCCTGGGAATGCCGGCATAGGCTGTGCTTGGGGAGGGTGGTAGTACTACTGTCAAGAGGAAAAGCAGGAATGACTTGTGACCTTCCTTTCCACCTTCCCTATTGACTTTTCTGGAAATGTGGCTATTTATTTATTTGAATATATTTAGTGATCATGTGATTGCAACTCCCTGAAGTTTTGTAATCTCAAGCTGGGGCCTTAGTGAGTAAGGACCCTGTTTGCAATCCTGTGCCATCAAGGTGCTTTAATGGCCAGAACTTTGAGGATGAGTCTATGTCTCTTTTTGCCCCTCCACCAGAACTTTGATCAATGAACTAATGGACTGAGGACTACCTACATAGGAAATCCAAAAGAAATAGAAAAGAAAAGATACATTGGCATCCAAGAAAGGGGATGGTACAAAGTATCCAAATGAGAAAGCTGCAATGATATAGAATCTTCTGTTTGAGCAGGGGGTTGGACTAGAAGACCTTCAAGGTCCCTTCCAGCACTTATTATTCTACTTTATCTTAATCAACGACAGCTGCCAATTATGTTCTGAATGAAACCAAGAAGCTACAACAAGGGGTTAAATCCAGCAGGTTCTGACAGGTTCTGGAGAACCGGTAGCATAAATTTTGAATAGTTTGGAGAACTGGCAAACTGGCTGGCCCCAGAGTAGGTTGGGCATGGAGATTTTGCAATATTCTTCCCCTAGGAGTAGGGAGGAAGGAGGGAATGGGGATTTTGCAATATCCTTCCCCTGCAGCGCCCACCAAATCATGCCCATCAAGCCACACCACACCATGCCCATCAAGCCACACCCACAGAACTGGTAATAAAAAAAATTGGATTTTACCACTCAGCTATAAGAATATGATATAACTGTTTATAAAATTATTTCATATAGTCACATAAGTATTTGTACATATGGTTACATGGTAAAGGAATGAATATAAATAAATATAGACTTTCAGGGTGAACAGTGTCGACTCAGCTGCATTGGGAGGTACCACAAAAGCTTTGAGGAATACCTATAACTGAAAGGAGTCTGCTAAAAATACATAATAAATTGTTATAATTTACGGAGCTTCCTGGCTTAGAGGTAGTTTGTTAGGTGGATTTGTGTAAAAAACTCAGGAGAATTTGCTGCACTAAAAAGCGGTTTATCCTATTTTGCCTCATTGAAGTGAGAATTAAGTGTTGATCTGATCATCAGAAAAATTATAGCTGCACAGCATATTTTTACAATATTGGTAAGACTAAATGCAAATAAATAATTTTAGATATTGTAATAATAATCTAAAAATCATAAAGTGAAATTATTCAATGTTTTAGCTTAGTTTATATTTATTTCTTCTGGTTGATTATGACTTTATGGATAGAATATGCATTTTAGCTCTTAAATCAAAAAGTATTGTTTGATATTACCTTTTCCTGCAATTTAATCTAGAATCTAGATCCTCTTGACAGTCTTCTCAATATGTTGTTTTAATAACAGTAATTCATATCTGCCAGTAATGTGAGCTATACTGCTCAAAAAAATAAAGGGAACACTCAAATAACATCCTAGATCTGAATGAATGAAATATTCTCATTGAATACTGTACTTTGTTCTGTACACAACAGCATGTGAAATTGATTGTCAATCAGTGTTGCTTCCTAAGTGGATAGTTTGATTTCACAGACGTTTGATTTACTTGGAATTATATTGTGTTGTTTAAGTGTCCCCTTTATTTTTTTTTTGAGCGTTTGTACATTTTTAGTGATAAGTACACTTCTGGGTTTGTTCCCAGAAGTTTATTTCAGATAATGATTACTGTAGTGATAATGAATGCTTGGATGATGGACTCTTATTTACTAATGATTTCCAAAGGGAAATCATTTTCTATCTTCCCTTCCCTAAATTCACCTCTCAAACTTATTTTAGATCTACAGGAGGGTGCATTGTAGTTATCGCATGTGCATGCACACATATATTTCCTTTAGATTGAAAGGGGTAGTTATGGATTTCTTAAAGTTTGTTAGATTTGAGTTGAATCATGTGAACAGAGACAAATTAATTGTGACTCAATCTCCTAGTTATTGTATTTACAGTGTTCCCTTGATTTTCGCGGGGGATGCGTTCCGAGACCGCCCGTGAAAGTCGAATTTCCGCGAAGTAGAGATGCGGAAGTAAATACACTATTTTTGGCTATGAACAGTATCACAAGCCTTCCCTTAACACTTTAAACCCCTAAATTGCGATTTCCCGTTCCCTTAGCAACCATTTAGATTATTACTCACCATGTTTATTTATTAAATTTTATTAAAAATATATTTATTAAAGGTGGACGAATGTTTGGCAATGACATATGACGTCATCGGGCGGGAAAAACCATGGTATAGGGAAAAAACCCGCAAAGTATTTTTTAATTAATATTTTTGAAAAACCGTGGTATAGACATTTTGCGAAGTTTGAACCCGCGAAAATCGAGGGAACACTGTATTCTATTTTTAAAATTGACCAGAATACATCATCTTCCTTATTTTAGTGTGTTATAAAAATACCTTATGGTATAAAGATTGTGATCATTCTATGGCTTCAACTGAATTGTTCTATATTTATAAAATTCTGGGCTTGTTATTAAAGTTATGACAAAGATACTCTCTTTTGATGCTGCATTATTCTAATTGAAATATAACTTTTATGGATATATTTGTATTGCTTTTTAAATAAAATTTTAAGGGAAAAATGGGTTATAGATCTTACGAAGTCTTATATATTTTTATATCTATATCCACATCTTTTTGTAGTTCTATCTTTCTGTATTTGCATCTTTTTGTAGTTCCGCTTACTCTTCCAGAAGGGCTTTAGCTTCAGAATCTAATATAGCCAGTTTTGTCACTACCAGCATGCCAAGCACAAAGGGATGGCTATTGCTTCTAAAGTGCATATTCAGGTAAATGTTTATTCTGTGCAAAGGAAGAACAACAAACTTTTATATGCATGAATGTTTCTAGAGAAATAATGTAGCCTTTCAAATATTGTGACTGTAATTATGGATGGTTGGTTTTTTTTGCAAACTCTGGGAAGTTTGAGTATAGGTGAGCAATGCTAGAGCTGTTGGGAGAGGATATGAGGTTATGTAGAAAATTAGTCCTAGCATTGTCTATGTAAATCACCAAAAAACTGCAGTCACTTAAAGTCCAAATCTGTTTCTTTTGAAGTAAAAATTCTCAGTCAAAATAGTTTTGCATTTGCCTAGCATATCTATAATTATTTAAGACACATGTTATACGCACATATAGCTCATGATCAGGAGAAAAAATACAGTTCATTTGCATTGAAAACATTAGGTAATTTTTCTTTTGAATAATTTAAAACTGGGAACAAAGTAATGTGGGAATGAGCTGAAGAATCCACCCCTGGTTCAGAGTAATAAAATAGTTCATTGATGGCTGGAATGGAAGTGGAGGAACTCTCAGGAAGATTTGGATTGAATATGGAATGCAACCCTGAAATCATATTCCCTCCCAGCAGATAATGTGAAAAAGACACATAAGAACATAAGAAGAGCCATGCTGAATCGGTCCAAAGCCCATCGAGTCCAGCATTCTGTGTCACACAGTGGCCCACCAATTGTAATGGGGATCTTGAGCAGAAAGAGAAGGCAAAACCCTCCCTTTCCCTCTGCCTACTTCTCTGCCTACATTGTATCTACAGAGAATTGACAACGATGCATATTATATGACATCTTCTCATCCATTTGCAGTGGTTCTCAATCTGAGGGTCGGGACCCCCTTGGGGGTTGAACGACCATTTCACAGGGGTTGCCTGCGGCCATGGGAAAAGACAAATTTCCCATGTTAGAAACTAAAGCTTCTATTCTGGCGCCTTGGAACATATTTTAACAATCTGACCAATCAGGCATTTACAATGTGTTCCTTCCTGCCAATCAGCTTAAAACTCTGCTGGGAGAAGTGATGCTAGAGGTCACCACAACATGAGGAACTGTAGTAAGGGGCATTAACAAGGTTGAGAACAACTTGGTTGGCAAAGGAGAGACAAAACAAGATCTCTCTTGAGAATTTTCAGTATTTGAAGGCAAAATTGATTATATTCATATCAATTTCAACTCCAAAAATGGAATAGATGATAGGGAGGTGGCCTCAACAACTGTTTGTTATGTTCAAATAGTTTGTTTCCAGCTTGTAGAGCTCAGGGTTATGGAAAAGGTAAGGTAGACTGATGAGTCATTCTGCCAGTTTGTTGCCCCTCCTGGGAGACTAAGTAGCAGATGAATGCTGATCCTTTGCTTAAGGAAATGATTAATGTTTCCTTAACGAGATGATTAATGCCTTTCAAACTAACTTATAACTTACTAAGATATATGGATAAACTCATAAGTGTATTAGAATTGGATCTCAGCTCAAAGACATATTTATCTTTTTGTATACAAATATACTCAATAACTCAGTTCAGTGAATCAGTGGATGCGATGTGCCAGTGCCTAGAAGCTGTGAGGGTGTGGATGCGTGTCAACAGACTCAGATTTAACCCAGACAAGACCAAGTGGGTGTGGGTGCTGCCTCCTAAAGACTGTATCGAATGTCCATCCTTGGCTCTGGGGGAGAGAAATTGTCCCCCTCAGAATGAGTTCGTAATTTGGGTGTCTTCTTAGACCCACGGCAAAGATTATTAGACCAACACCTAACAGCTGTGGCTAGGGGGACCTTTTGCACTGATTCATCTGGTGCACCAATTGCGATCCTACTTGGATCGGGAGGTTCCCCTCATAGTCACTCATGCCCTTATCACCTCACGGTTGCATTACTGCAACACACACTAGGTACACTCACATTACACTGATCCTCTGCGAGCTGAATTGGCTCCCTATTGGTCTCCGGTGTTGGTTATTACCCTTTAGGTAATATGGCTCAGGGCCAGGTTATCTTCGAGACCGCCTTCTATCTCATAGTTCCCAACGACCGGTAAGATCCCACAGAATTGGTCTCCTCCAGGTCCCGTCAGCTAAACAATGTTGGCTGGTGGGCCTGCGGGTAAGGGCCTTCTCTGTGGCTGCCCTGGTTCTCTGGAACCAACTACCCCTGAGATCAGGACTACCCCCACTCTATTGGCCTTCCAGAAAGCATTGAAGACCTGGCTTTTCCGGCAGGCTTGGGGCCAGTGATCTTGCAATTTACAAGGTCTGGCATAGAATGATATGTATGAATGTGATTTTTTACTGTTTTTTTCTTTAATCTTTTATGATGTTTTAAATGTATTTTCCATATCCTGTTGTAAGCCGCACAGAGGCTTTTGGGAGTTGGGTGGCATAGAAATACAATAAATTAAATATCTCTTGGATATCTGCTAGAATCCCACAATTTCTCTGAGCATGCCCTTGATAACTCAAGGGTTCTACACACTCCTTAACATCTCTGTATTATTTTTATTGTTGTAAGTTGCTCAGAGTCATGATGGAGTCAGACAGCTTTATTCTTCTTCTTTTAAAAAAGCATGAATGTTTATAGTAAATGCTCATTAGTAAATGTGTTGGGGACATGTAAATAAGTTACAGCATGTTTGTGGACTTTTAATACTGTTATTTACCGTAAGTCTTCTGTATGTTTCAATTCATAATGAGAAGGGCAGCATAGAAATCTAATAAATAAATAAATAAATAAATAAATATATTCTGTTATTTAGCTCTTCTGTATGTTTCAATTCATCTGAGAAGGGCGGCATAGAAATCAATCAATCAAACAAGCAAACAAATTAATTCTATGTTAGTAAAATATTTTTCCATCAATGCATGTATTTGTTTCAATTTGATGGTTGTTTATTTTTTTCCTAAATGTATTCAGGAAAAGCTTCTGTGCAATTATTTTATGAAAACTTTATGTTCAGAAATAATCTTACTGATAATCAGCTTGCTTTTAGTTCTAAAGTTGTTACTGTGTACATTATATTATCCAAAACTTTGGCATAGTTGTTGAAATCTTACATGCCTAATAATTTTAAGTGCATGAGGAAGTGGAATTTATATTCAGCTTCCCAAGTTTTCTATACTGTATGACAAGAATAAAATATAATTGGCCAGCAAAATTCTGTGTTATATTTTTTTCTTCTTGAATCATACTTGTGATGGGATGACACTTCAAAATTATATACAGTGGAACCCCGACATAAGAGCTGCTCTACATAAGAGCAACTCGAGATAAGAGCTGGGAGGGGAGAGATATTTTTGTTCTACTTACAAGCCCAAATTCGAGATACAAGCGCCAAGGAGCTGTCTCCTGAAGCCAAACGCTAACTTCCGCGTTCGGCTTCAGGAGACAGCTGCGAAGCGGCGCGCGTGTTTTAAAAGGTTGCAGCCGGCCTGGGGGGCTCGGGGGGGTGCTTGCAGCTTTCTTTCTTGCTCTTTTTCTTTCTCTCTTTTACCTTCCCTTCCTCTATTTCTTCTTTTCTTTCTCCTTCCCACCTTCTTCCCTCCCTCCCTCCCTTCACTCATTCCTCTCTTACTCTCCCCTTTCATAAGTTTCCTTGCTTCCTTCCTCTGTTCCTGTCACTTCCCCCTTTCTTTCTTTCTTTCTTTCTTTCTTTCTTTCTTTCTTTCTTTCTTGCTTGCTTGCTTGCTTGCTTGCTTGCTTTCTTTCTTGCTCTTTTTCTTTCTCTCTTTTACCTTCCCTTCCTCTATTTCTTCTTTTCTTTCTCCTTCCCACCTTCTTCCCTCCCTCCCTCCCTTCACTCATTCCTCTCTTACTCTCCCCTTTCATAAGTTTCCTTGCTTCCTTCCTCTGTTCCTGTCCCTTCCCTCTTTCCTTCCTTCCTTCCCACCCTCCGTCCATTCATTCACCCATTCCTCTCTTGATCGCTTATAGCCGGTCCCTGGTGCAAAAAGGGTTGGGGACCTCTGTCCTACAGGATTGGGTGGCAGAGAAGTTGAACATATGTAAATTTAAAAGTTTAAGAAAGTTTACAAGTTAAGTTAAAGAAACTTCATTATTCATTTATATGTACATGTACATTTCTTCATTAAAAACATGTCTTTCTGCATAATTTAGACTAACTTTGTGAGTTTTTTTAGGGCTGGAACCAATTAAAATTATTTACATTAATTCCTATGGGGAAAAGTCGTTCGAGATAAGAGCTGCTCGACTTAAGAGCCCAGGTCCGGAACGAATTAAACTCGTATCTCGAGGTACCACTGTATTTGATTAAAACAGATGCTTGAAAGGACAAACAAAGGAAGCTTATGGGAAAGAACAGTCTTTTGCAAACAAAAGTCAAGGAATACTCAAATTAGCATTAGTCTACTGAAAATTCACAAGTAGATCTTGATTTATAATGACAGTTGGAACCATAATTTCCATTTCTGAGCAAAACATTTGTTAAGTGAGTTGTGCCCTATTTTGGGGGCTTTTTGCCGTGGTTGTTAAGTGAATCATGCCGTTCTTAAGTGAATCCAACTTCCCAGATTGACTTTGCCAGCTGGGAAGATGGCAAATGGTGATCACATGACTGGAGTGCTGCATCTATTGTAAATACATGTCTGTTGCCAAGCAACCAAATTTTGATCATATGACCATGGGGATGCTGCAGTGGTCATACGTGTGAAAATCAGTCATGTCACTTTTTTGAATGCTATTGTCATTTTGAACAGTCATTCAATTAATGCTTATAAGTCAAGGACTATTTATATAGAAATAGTATCAAAATTAAGAGAAATCCACATTCTTCCCAATTCTGTAGTGGCCAAATTTCACTTAAAATATTGCATTCAGTCTGGGCCCTGCACTGGAACCAGCTTTCTTTTATATCCACTTTTGTTTCTTTTCTTATGGAATTGTTGACACTTCAGGAAATGACTGATCTCTCTGTCCCCCCCCAATTTATTATAATATGCTGAATCACAGATCATATGATCTCTGTATCATGGATTTTGGTGTCTGATAACAACTTCATGCCATACTTCTATAGTATTCTGGATATTATTCCAATCCTTTTATTTGTTTTGTTATTAAATTTATAAACATCCCATCTCCTACTCAGCCGGTATATTTTTAGTGCTGCTAACTTAATCATCTTTGTTTTAGTATATAGGTGGTCACTATATTTATACCGTACACAGAGGCTATCATTACAGTTGATTGGAGTAGAACTACTCAACTAATGTTGAGTAATAAACATGTTTATTTATAACAGTGGAAAAATTACTATATTTAAAGTTTGAGGTCAACTGAAGGCCAGTCTCCTATTTACATATTACATTTTGCATTCAGAAAATAGATACTTTTCAAGGCTACTTTCCAGTACATGGAGGACTTAACTATACAGTACAATCTTAGTAAATTTGTCCACTAATAGATGTCATATTTCTGTTCCAGTTTTTAAAAAAAATAAAATAGATGCTGAGAGTTTCTTCCTAGGATGTTTTTATTTAAATTTTGCATAAGATGAGAAATAATTTATTAGGTGAGTCTGAAGTTACAAGTCTTTTGAATTCTCCTTTAAATTAGTTTTATTAAAGTTTTTTTACAAAGTAAAAACAGTACAAATTTAAAGGAAAAAGTAAAATTAAAAAAGTGAAAAGTAATTTTTTTAAAAAGTGGTTTTTGATCTTCTTTACAGCAACTATAAATGCGCTTATATTTTGTCCTTTCTCTATCTGGATACATCTTGGGTCTTTTCTTTCCATATTCTACCGTTTGTAATCATCAAACCCATAAATCACATTCATTTCTTTCCATTTTCAGCAAAAAGTCCACAAAGGGTTTAAAATCACTGACAAATATCTTTTTCCGAATCAGACAAGTCTGTTTTACTAGTCCTGCAAATTCAGTCATCTTTATTAACCATTTGTCCATTCTTAGTGTTTCTTTTTTAAAAAATATGCAAGCGCATTGTGAGTGTTTCAAAGTCTTTCCATCTTTTGTACATAATAATCTCTCTGCACTTACTAGATATAAAAGTAATCATACATAAGTCTTTTCTAACAATCTTCTGAATTCTCAAAGTAGCCTTCATCGAAGCAGGCAACAAAAAATGAAACAGGGAGCTGATATACAAGCCATATTTTTCACATTAGGGAGGAATATTGGAGCTGGCTCCAGACATGTAAATTAGGCTAGTATCAGATGCACCAGAACATTCATTAAACTGTCAGGATGAATAAACATACAAACTGTGATTATTTCTTCTTTTTTTGAAATCCAGCTGTTAATCTTGACCCAGCTTCCAATCTGTAATTAAATGCAAACATTAGAACATTTGCTCTTTTATAGTTTGTAATCATGTTTAAAGACTAATTTTTACTTAGCAACCAATTCACCATGCTCTGTTGACTAATGATATATCTTAACCCCCAACTCTTAAGCCTCTGCCTCAGAATTTGCCTTTTTAAAATGTATGTTTGTACTGTAAAGATAGAAATTAAACTTTGATGATATGAAAAGCAAAGTAATACAATACGAACAAATAACCCCAGTATAAAACAGAAGATACAATGCTACTGCTGAACATTCTGCAAATTTAGTAGATGAAATTGTAAAATGGAAAACAAGTTTCCCGGGGGGGGGGGGGATATAAAGAGAAAATCTGATACATTTTATCTGGTAGGAAATCATTTAGTGTATTTACTTCATTTTTATAATTCCTTTATTTTTGGTTAAATCAAGGTAGCATGCATACCTCATTCCCCTGTCTCCTGTTTTTTTCTACAACAGCAATTCTGCAAGATGGATTGGTTTAAGGGAAGAGAATGACTGGCTCAAAATCACCCTGTCAGTTAAGGGAAGACTAGAACTCATAGCTTGATTTATAACCCAATTCTTAGCCGCTATCATGTTGTTTTTTAAAATTTAAACGTGGGGAGGGAGTAAAGAGGGACTGCAACAGAAAATAGATTGTTCTGCATTGTTTAACCCACCTTTAATCAAAAGAAATACCCAAACTTCTATTATGTACAAACCTGCTCTACTACTGCAGAAAATTTGAATATTTAAGGAATATTTGATCATTTTTGTAACATTAGTAATACATTGCTAGACCTAGTCATACTCTTGAGATACCCTTTCATCTATATTTACATGATTCAGAAAATGAAACTGGAAATGTAGCATTGTGCATGGGTACAAAGGTATATTTTGATTATTTATTTGTATCCCACCTTTATTATTTTTACAAAAAGTCAACATGACAAATATATCCAGCTTATCTTCCTCCTCCTATTTTCTCCATAACAACACCCGTATGTCATGGCTGACTCACTGGGCACTCCACGACACAACAGAAATGGAGGGGAGGGGTAGCTGGAGAGGAAATTGTGGAATGGAAGAGAGCCAACTGTCACCTGGCAATGTCCTGGTGTCTAAGGTCAAATGGGAAGTTCCAAGGTGCTCAGACTGTTTCCCAAAACATATTGACTGTAGTTTATTGGTGGGCAACGAACAGTGGGTGATCCAAGGGAGAAAATGGGATTTTACCAATGCCACTTCAAGCGCAAAAACTTCAGAACTGGCTTTGCTTCTTTGTGAATTATCAGTAAAATTACACTCTTGATAAAATAATGTCCAAACGTTTTTTTCTGTGTTGCTTTTTGTTTGCTGCTTATACCAACAGGATGATTGACATCTTGGTTCTACAATTGTGGTTGATATACACTCAATTTTTGTATTCTACACATCTTGATTTTTTCCCATATTTGTATTTATAGTAATTAAGATTATTTGAAAAGGTATTGGGACTTGTGTGCCTCTACAGAGTTATTTAAAATTGTACACAATTATTTGATACATTGTTCTGTAGTAATACTAGTGCATTACTATTCTTATAGCTGAGTGGTAAAATCCATTTTTTTTATTACCAGTTCTGTGGGTGTGGCTTGTTGGGCATGGTGTGGTGTGGCTTGATGGGCATGATTTGGTGGGCGCTGCAGGGGATAAATTAGTGAAGATTGGACTTAATCCCTGGATAGTTCAGTGGATTTGCAGCTGGCCGAAGCTGGCCGATATCAGAGGGTTGTTAATGGCAAGTATTCTGAGCAGAGCCTGGTTACAAGCGGTGTGCCACAAGGGTCTGTTCTGGGTCCTATTCATTTTAATATCTTTGTGAATGACATAGGGGAAGGTTTGGTAGGGAAGGTTTGCCTATTTGCCGATGACTTTAAAGTGTGCAATAGGGTTGATATTCCTGGAGGCATCTGTAATATGGCAAACAATTTAGCTTTTTGGTGAAAGCAATGGAAACTGCAGTTTAATGTTTCCAAATGTAAAATAATGCACTTGGGGGAAAGGAATACTCAACCTGAGTATTGTATTGGCAGTTCTGTGTTAGGAAAAACTTCAGAAGAGAAGAATTTCGGGGTAGTGATTTCTGATGGGGGAACAGTACAGCCAGGCGGTAGGGAAAGCAAGTAGAATACTTGGCTGCATAGCTAGAGGTATAACAAACAGGAAGAGGGAGATTGTGATTCTGCTGTATACAGTGATGGTGAGACCACATTTGGAATACTGTGTTCAGTTCTGGAGACCTCACCTACAAAAAGATATTGATAAAATTGAATGGGTCCAAAGACAGTCTACAAAAATGCTGGAAGGTCTTAAGCATAAAACTTATTAGAAAAGACTTGATGAATTCAATCTGTATAGTCTGGTGGACAGAAGGGAAAGGGGGGACATGATAGAAACATTTACGTATGTTAAAGGGTTAAATAAGGTTCAGGAGGGAAGTATTTTTAATAGGAAAGTGAACACAAGAACAAGGGGGCACAATCTGAAGTTAGTTGGGGGAAAGATCAAAAGCAACATGAGAAAATATTATTTTACTGAAAGAGTAGTAGATGCTTGGAACCAACTTCCAGCAGACGTGGTTGGTAAATCCACAGTGATTGAATTTAAACATGCCTGGAATAAACATATATTCATCCTAAGATAAAATATAGGAAATAGTATAAGGGCAGACTAGATGGACCATGAGGTCTTTTTCTGCTGTCAATCTTCTATGCTGATCCACCGTACCTGCGCTGGCAGAGGGGACACACTGCAGATTCCATCAGCCAAGCAATTTGGACTGACAAGCTCCAGGAGAAGAAAGATATTGTGAAATACTGTATCTTGTCCCCTGAAGTGAGATTTGCTCCACCTTTCTGATGTTTCATAAGCTTCAAGACCTGGCTCTGTCAGGTGTCTTGGGGACCCAATGGGGGAGTTTCATAGTGGTTGACTATGATATTAAAATTTAATCCCACCTCCCCAGCCCTGTGTGTCCAACTCTCCCCTTTCCCATCTGGCATTAGTGGCTTGTATTTGTATTTGTTAATGATTTTATCTGCTGTCTTCTATGTTGATTATAATTTTTTAAAGATCCTTTAATATTTTTTATGCTGTAAGCTACTCAGTCATTGAAAACATAATGGATATAAATAAATAAATAAATAAATAAATACTGTGTTTTCCGCAAAATAAGACCCTGTCTTATATTTTTTGAACCCTGAAATTAGCAATTGGCCTTATTGCCATGCACTCAAAAGCCCAATTGGGCTATTATAATGGCAATAATTCGGAGAGAGAGTCTTCAGAGAGGGGCGGCATACAAATCTAATAAATAAATAAGTAAGTAAGTAAGTAAATAAACGAACGAACGAATGAACAAACAATTGAGGATGACTTATTTGGGGGGAAACATGGTAAATAAAATATTCAAAGTTAATAATGTAAGCTAATATTTTCTCTTTAGACCCCCCCTACAGAGAGCATCCTGTCAAGGACAGGTAGTCCTTGACCCACTACCACAATTGAGCCCAAAATTTATGTGGTTAAGTGAAACATTTGTTAAGTGAGGTTTGCCTCATTTTACCATCTTTCTTGCTGATAAGTGAATCGCTCCAATTGATAAATTAGTAACTTGGTTGTTAAGTGCATTTGGCTTCCCCATTTATTTTGCTTGCCAAAAGATCTCAATAGGTGATCACATGATCTTGAGACACAGCAGTTGCCACGCATCTAAATTTTGATCACATGAGCATGGGGCTGCTACATATGTCATACGTGTGAAAAATGGTCATGTCTTACTTTATTCAGTGTCATTATAACTTTGAATGGTCATTAAATGAAGTGTTGTAAGTCAAGGACTACGTGTAACAGTTTGTCAAATTAGTCAATATCAAGCCAAGTCCAAAAAATACACCGTGAAACTAAGGAAATCAAAATTTTGTATATTTCTGTCTATTCAACAATGTAATAAGAGGTACAGTATTATTGGTTTTTCTTCCTTTCGATAGCCATTTTTTTGGTGTTGCAATTGAGCATCCTAAAGGATTGTGAAGAAAAAGCTAGGCAATGAAAAGAATAGGAAACATATACAGTAATATTTTTCAGAAGCAATGAAATCACGGATTCTCCCCTGTTGCTAAGGCCATATTGTGTTTGCCCCCTCACGGATTATTAAATTACCGGTATTTATTATTTATTGAGAGGAAATTGTGAAGGAGTTTAAATGTAACTGCTTTTTAACTGCCAAGCGTCATGCTGTGAAAAATTCCACTTTAGTTAGATTGTGGTTTTTGACAACGGTGTCTAAGAATGAATGTTTCAATATACCAGGAATAATAGTTTCAGAGCTGTTGATGCGTTGTAATTTGAAGAGTTTATATTGGTTCTCTCAAGCAATATTATTTTGATGGTATAGTATAGGGATGCAAATTTGCTTTTGATTTCTAATTATTAGCCATTTTTAAAGAATAGAAAAGAACCATAGAAAGCTACAGAAAACTCTTAAGGATTTGATAAGTAGGGGGTTTCTGTTAAAAGACTTAATAAATGCTTGGTAGTGTAACTCTTTGGCTGTTAAATTACTCTGAAAGGTTTACTAAATTGGAGAACTTCACTGTAGACATCAGTATAATTATTGTACTGAGAACAGAAATGGGATATTGATGGGCTACTTTTTGTAGTCAATGTAGTTACTACTTGCTGTAGAGCAGTATGATTTTAAAGGGTTTGCTTAATTAACACATACAATTTAAAGTCTTCCTGACTCCTTTAACAACTTGGGGTGGCTTACATGTATAAAGCAAGAAACAATAAAAGCAAGAGTAGAGATCTTATGTGTCCAGCACACAAACCATGCACAACAACCACCACCTTATCTAAAGCCTTGGGGGATAGCAGGTTTTCAGAAAGCCATCAGGGTGGGAGTCATGCGAATCTCTTAGGGGTTGCTATTTCAGAGGGCCTGAAGACAATACATGCTTCTTAGGTTCTGATACATTATTAGAAACATCCCGTGTTCTTGTTCTCAACATTTAGAAAGCATTTGTTAATCATTTAAGCAGGCATTTATGAATTGGGGAATGTTATAATTAGATCCCTGAAAGTTCATGATACTATTATTTATTATGTCTTTATGAATTAATTGAAATCTTTTAAAAATACCATATGGTTATGTTATGTTACAATATGTTATGTTACTGAAATTGAAATCCTTCTGAGATGCAGGAGATCTGCCTAATAGAAGTAACATAAAAATATCAATATTAATAATTGAATAAAAGTTATACAAGTGATCTTCTGTGTATTTCAAAGTGAAAGGACTCCAGGTTATCATAACACACGTATGGCTGCAGCACTTCTACAGAATTCCAAGATACTGCAACTAGATACTCCACCCCATGTCTAGTCAGCGAGGCAGTGGAAGTGATGTGCCTGTGCCTGGAGGCTGTTGGGGTCTGGATGGGTGTCAACAGGCTCAAACTCAACCCTGACAAGATGGAGTGTCTGTGGGTTTTGCCTCCCAAGGACAATTCCATCTGTCCATCCATTACTCTGGGGGGGGGGGAATTATTGACCCCCTCAGAGAGGGTCCGCAACTTGGGCGTCCTCCTCGATCCACAG
The DNA here is from genome assembly GCF_031021105.1 of Erythrolamprus reginae. Taxonomy (NCBI): domain Eukaryota; kingdom Metazoa; phylum Chordata; class Lepidosauria; order Squamata; family Dipsadidae; genus Erythrolamprus; species Erythrolamprus reginae. The sequence goes on along the minus strand of NC_091950.1, from coordinate 403,188,604 downwards.
CTAACATTAGAGCACCATTTTTGGCTGTGGCGCGGAGGGCGTTTGCGGCCCTATTTGGACAGGGAGTTTCTACTCACAGTCACTCATGCCCTCATCACTTCGAGGTTCGACTACTGCAACGCTCTCTACATGGGGCTACCTTTGAAAAGTGTTTGGAAACTTCAGATCGTGCAGCTACGAGAGCAATCATGGGCCTTCCCAGACATGTCCATATCTCATCAACATTCCGTGGCCTGCACTGGCTGCCGATCAGTTTCCGGTCATAATTCAAAGTGTTGGTTATGACCTATAAAGCCCTACATAGCATCGGACCAGAATACCTCCGGGACCATCTTCTGCCGCACGAATCTCAGCGGCCAATTAAATCCCACAGGGTTGGCCTTCTCCAGGTCCTGTCGACTAAGCAATGTTGTCTGGCGGGGCCCTGGGGAAGAGCCTTCTCTGTGGCGGCCCCGGCCCTCTGGAACCAACTCCCCCCGGAGATCAAAAGTGCCCCCACCCACCTTGCCTTTCGTAAGTTGTTGAAAAGTCACCTTTGCCGCCAGGCATGGGGAAATTGACACTTCCCCTAACTACTTGGTTTATGTATGGTTAGATTGGGTTGTATGATTATTTTATTATAAGGATTTTTACATTGTGTTTTTAAATATTGGATTTGTACATTGGTTATTATTGTTGTGAGCCGCCCCGAGTTCTTGGAGAGGGGCAGCATACAAATCTAAATAATAATAATAATAATAATAATAATAATAATAATAATAATAATAATAATATTTTTTATTATTATTGTTGTTGTTATTATTATTGGAATGAAAGTAGGATGATACAGTTGTATGGTAGAAGCAACTGAATATTACAGATTACATCGTATCTCTTGTATTATCTGAATGTTAAATACCCTATTTTTTCAGAGTAATAGACACACCTTATTCCTCCCTAAAAGAATAGCTTTTTTAGCTTTTGTAGCTTTTTTGAAGCTTTCCCCCCCCCAGCCCTATCTAGGCGCTAACAATCTTCCCAGCTTCCTACTCTCACTGAAGAAGGTTTTTTCCAGCCCTAAGTCTTTGCAGGTTTGTTTTCATTCCTACTCCCTCTGAAAAAGGCTTTTTCATCCCTAACCAGAGAATAAAATAATGTGCTGAAGCTGAACAGATTAAGAACGCTAGCCAGATGAATGCCTGGTAGGTAGATTTCCCCCCCTATTTTCCTCCCTCAAAAGTAAGGTGCGTCTTATACTCCAGTGCATCTTATATTCCAAAAAATATGGTAGCTTTGCAATTACAATATTGTTTGTAATAATTTTCTTCAAATAAATATGCATTATTGTCATAATTATTGCTCTTTCTCTGATTTACTTTTAGCTCTTCTTCAACGAGTAGCTGAACTAGAGAAAGTCAATGCTGAATTTCTACGTACAAAACAGAATCTCGAGCAAGAATTTAATCAAAAGAGAGCCAAGTTTAAAGAACTGTATCTGGCTAAAGAAGGTAATGTTTAATTATTCTAAGTAGACGTAAAATACTAACTCTTAACTATGATGGCTAGGTAGAGAATTATTATTTTTTGAAGGAATGTACGTATGAGAAAATATATGTGCGGATCGTTCACACATGGAAAAGCATTATTCTCTGTCTCACAAGACATAAAGACCTTTCACAAATCTTAGGTTTTAAAATGAATTGAAAAATCATAACACATAATTTAGAATGGAATAGATATAGTCCTTGATTTATGACCAGTTTTTCAATGACTGTTGAAGTTACAACAGCACTGAACAAATGGTGGCTATGACCAGATCTTAAAGTTCAGGCTGTTCCAGCACTTTCTGTGGTTGTGTGATTGCACTCTGGGCCCTTAGCACCTTGCATTTATGACCAGTTGCAACCAGTCTGTATAATTTCAATGAACACAAGACTAATTTGAAATAGTGGACATTATCTTGAAGAATTTGTGAGTCTGTGGTCCCATTCCATTTTGTTTGAGTAGAAGCGCCTTGACTAATAAGGAATGTCTGTTGACTTTGTGTTAACTGGATTATCACAGCCCTTGAGAAGAGACAAAGAATGTCCTTGCATGTCTTGAGAAAAAATTTAAAAGGTATTAAGCCAGATTCAAGCTTAGATTTTACAGATAATGGCATTAAACCAACTTATGAAATTAATGGTGAAAGAATTGGCAAGCTCTGGGCCATACAGTCTTTATCAGGCCTGGGAGAGAGATTAATAATTTGGATATATAATATGACTTCATAAATCTGAGTGATCGTAATGATAACCATTCCAATGTTTAGTATGTTCAAGATTCTCCAAATCATATTTCAATATTACCCCCTAAGATGTAAAGTAAATGTTTACACCATAGCTTTTGGGAGAGAAGGAACTTTTGGGTAATGAGGAAAATAGAGAACATTTCTAAAGATTCATAGACGCCACTTTTCAATTTTGAAATGACACCTCTTCCTAAATGTGTAAGAAAGCCCCTTTGTTGCTTTCTTGGCACCAGGAATCTCTAAAATAAATAAATGTTTATATAACTATCCCCTATTGTTTTTAAAGAGGATCTGAAGAGGCAAAATGCAGAATTGCAGGCAGCACAGGATGATCTGGAGAAACTTCAAAAGGAGCTTATGGAAGCACAGGCTGAAATGGAGAACATCAAAGCCATTGCTACAGTGTCTGAAAATACTAAACAGGAAGCTATTGATGACGTAAAGAAACAGTGGCAGGAAGAGGTTGCCTCTCTGCAGGCTATAATGAAAGGTAGGACTAATAAAAATGGATGGATTGTTAGGCCAGTTTCATACTATCTCCGATGCATAGCTTGCTATTCCAAACCACTATGTAGAAAAACTGCCTGCTTCAAATAGCTCTTGTGGAAAGGAAAGTGCACTAAATTGATTCAGAAGAATGATTTTGATGTATGAGGTCATTGTTTAGCATCTGTGGTTTCTTTAATTTTGTGGATTCACATTATTTTTTGTCATTTAGAAATACCCATCCTGCTTGTGTTAAAAGTTGGTTCAGATAGACCTCCAAGAATAAATAAATGAATTTGTCATAAAAATCTTCTCCTGATAGTATATTCTTTCTGTTTTAAAAGTAGGATTGATTGATTGATTGATAAATAAATAAATAAAGAAATAAATCGTCCAACCTGAAGCAGATGTTAGTAAGAATGTTAGACTGGAACAGTCTTGCTGACAATATCAAATAATCTGGAACTTCTGGTGGTCTTTATTTATTTATTATTTATTATTTAGATTTGTATGCCGCCCCTCTCCGCGGACTCGGGGCGGCTCACAGCAAGATATAGCAAATCGTAACAAATCCAAATAAATTTAAAATATTTTTTAAAAAAAAAAGTTTAAAAAGAACCCCATTTTTCTAACAAACACAAACATACCATGCATAAATTGTACATGCCCGGGGGAGGTGTTTCAGTTCCCCCATGCCTGACGGCAAAGATGGGTTTTAAGGAGTTTACGGAAGGCAGGGAGAGTAGGGGCAGTTCTAATCTCTGGGGGGAGTTGGTTCCAGAGAGTCGGGGCCGCCACAGAGAAGGCTCTTCCCCTGGGGCCCGCCAACCGACATTGTTTAGTTGACGGGACCCGGAGAAGGCCCACTCTGTGGGACCTAATCGGTCGCTGGGTCTTATAACAAGATTGTCAGCAAAGATGATTTGTTGTTATTGTATTGTTGTTATTATTATTATTATCATTCAGAAACTGTCCGTGAATATGAAGGCCAGTTTCATCACAGGTTGGAACAAGAGCGATCTCAGTGGAATCAATACCGAGAGAACTTTGAACGGGAAATAGCAGAGCTGAGAAGGCGACTTTCAGAAGGTCAAGAAGAGGAAAACTTGGAGAATGAGATGAAGAAGGTTAGTCGGGATAGAGCAGAGTTTTTCAACTTTGGCAACTTGGATGGGCTTCAATTCCCAGAAATCTCCAGCCAGCGTTCCATAAAAAAATGGAACCATATGCCACTTGATAATAGATTAACAAATTGGACTGATCTTAACCTCACTATTTCTAAGTTTTGAGCTCTATAGAAAAGTCCTTTTATTTAATCTCACTTTTTGTGCATGAAAGCAAAATATATTTTATTTATTTAATTATTTTGACAATGGTTAAAGGCTGATTTGAAAATACCATTAGGACAGTGATTTTCAACCTTTTTTGAGCCGCGGCACATTTTTTACATTTACGAAACCCTGGGGCACATTAAGCGGGGGGGGGGGGGGCGCTAAAAAAAGTTTGGACAAAAAAATTCTCTCTCTCTCTCTTCCTCCCCTTCACTCTATTTTTTTCTCCCTCCCTCTTTTTCTCCCTTCCTTCCTTCCTTTCTTTCTCTCCCTTCCTCCCTCTGTCTTTCTCTCTCTCTCTCTTTCTTTCTCTTGTTCTCTCTCTCTCTTGCTTTCTTTCTCTCTCTCTCTCTTGTTCTCTTTCTCTCTCTCTCTCTCTTGCTATCTTTCTCTCTTGCTTTCTCTCTCTCTTGCTTTCTTTCTCTCTGAGCTTCGCGGCACACCTGACCATGTCTCGCGGCACACTAGTGTGCCACGGCACACTGGTTGAAAAACACTGCATTAGGAGGTATTGAAACTAAAAGTGATGCCATGCAAGAATTTTTAATATTCATCATTGAAAATTGTCAAAAATATTGAAATATTTTAAAGCCTATTTTTAATTTCCTTGTTTAATTTCTTCCATATTGGTATATAATTATGCATAAAGGTTTTAATAATACTTTAGTAATAGTGATACCTAAGTGTTTTATATGCTATTGGAATTCTTAAAAGTGTGGACATTTCCTTTTCAGTTTTTGGGAATGTATGAATAAACATCAAATGTGATTTATGAAGATTAGCTTATGGCCCCTGTACCTCTACAAAGTCCTCTTAATATAGCTAGCTGAAGGAAAGTATTTGGGAGAATTAAGATCATATCATCTGCAAATAGATTTAAAAGATAGCTCCCATTTTTATCTCTCTGATCTGATTATTGAATCTAATTGCTTTTGCCAAGATTTTGGTGATAAAACACAACCCTACTTGGTACCTCTTAAAATCATAATGGGATCTGAATCATAGTTTTTAAGACATATCGGGGATTTTGAATAATATTTAAGAGGACCGGGATTGTGGGGGCAATATGCTGGCTCTGTTAAAAAGTGCTGTTGCTAACATGTTGTAAGCCGCCCTGAGTCTAAGGAGTAGGGCGGCATAAAAATCGAATAAATAAATAAATTGAATAAATAAATAAGACTTAAGTGATTTCTGAAATAAAAAAGGAGATTCCATAAATTGTATATCCTCAGCAGCTGAATGTTAATTTATTTAAATATTTGTTGATTTTTATTGAAGGATTATGTGAGAAATGTAATTGTTGAAAAGTTTGAATTGTTCGCATACTTCTAATTTTGATCACAATTTGACCATTGCTATTTTTAATTGCACTTATGTATTTTTTTCATTAACATTTTTTCAAATTATGTGCCAGTACAGTATTCTAGAATTTTTATGACATGCTTGTAGTGAAATTACTCTTTAGAAAAATACTGTAATTTGAAAGGACATTTTATCTGTCTGCAAACTATCAAACTCTCTCCTTTGATTTACTATTTGTTTGTATTGTATTCAGTTCTGTTTTAATTTACTAATAAATTATTAATTTCTAAATAAAACCTTTTAGTTTGATATTTTATTATACTAATCTTGTTTATACACTCTCCTTTTAATACTGTCTTCATAACATACCATCTTGTTCTTACTGTTTCATTTGTATGATTTTTTTGCAAAACGTTTCTCTACACTTTGCTTGAGTTACTTATATAGGATTATATCGAAACACCAATTGTAAGGGGAACAATCTAATTGAACCCAAATAGCTTAAATTGTCAATGTATGTTAGTGTGCTTTTTATATATTCAGCACGCAAGAAATCTGTTGCCTAAAACTGATAGAATACTGAAATTCGGTTAGGATTCAGTCAGTAGACTGATGAAGTCACAGATGGATTTATTCTATCATTTAATGTTGATTTTAGGCTCAAGAAGATGCAGAAAAACTTCGCTCAGTTGTGATGCCCATGGAGAAGGAGATTGCAACTTTAAAGGATAAACTGACTGATGCTGAAGAAAGAATAAAAGAGCTGGAAGCTTCAAAGGTGAGCAAAACAAAATTCTAACGATCAGCCCTGAGGAAGAGTATAATAATTGCCAATCTGCCAACACTATACAGTAATACCTCATGATACGAACTTAATTGGTGCAAGGGGGAGGTTCGTAAGACGAAAGGTTCGTAAGACGAAACATTGTTTCCCATAGGAAACAATGTAAAGTCAATTAATCCGTGCAACCAAAAAAACCCTTGCAAAAAAAACGGCTTTCGGCGACTGCTGGGAAGCCGCGCGGCTGGTTTAAAAGGTGACAGCCGGCCTGGGGGGCTTCCCAGCACCCTCCCGAACCCCGAACCCGGGTTCAGGGGGGTGCTGGGAAGCCCCCCAGGCCGGCTGCGACCTTTTAAAACAGCCGCGCGGCTTCCCAGCTGTCTCCCGAAGCCGAACGCCAAAGCCGAACTTCCGCATTCGGCGTTCGGAGACAGCTGGGAAGTCGCGCGGCTGTTTTAAAAGGTGACAGCCAGGCTGGGGGGCTTCCCAGCAACCTCCCGAACCGAACCCGGGGTTCAGAAAAATTTTGCCTCTTCTTACGAACTTTGTTCGAGTTACGAACTGGCGTTCGGGAGGCTTCTGGGAAGCCCCGCCGCCCGGCTGTCACCTTTTAAAACAGCCGCGCGGCTTCCCAGCAGTCTCCGAACGCCGGTTCGTAACTCGAAAAAAGTTCATAAGAAGAGGCAAAATGTTTCTGAACCCCGGGTTCGTATCACGAGTTGTTCGTAAGACGAGGGGTTCGTATCTTGAGGTACCACTGTATATTGTTTCTTTACTTTGCAGTATGCCATTCTTCATGCTTTTTTCAAAGGGAAAATGAGTGAGCAAAATATTGTCACTAAGCATTATAAACATATTTTTAAAGTAGTGTTATCTCTGTGTCCTCTTTTCTCCTTCAACCCTATCCATGCCATGGTATCATTGCTATCTTCAAACCTCAGAACTGTAGCTTTGCTTCATCTGTATCTTGTTGAATACATTTTGAATTTAATGAGAAAACAGAAGTTTACTAGTAAATGTTAAAACTCAATGAAGATTTGAATGGTTAAGCCTCACATTCAGTCCTGATAAGCTAAGTATACAGTGGTACCTCAAGATACGAACCCCTCGTCTTACGAACAACTCGTGATACGAACCCGGGGTTCACAAAAATTTTGCCTCTTCTTACGAACTTTTTTCGAGTTACGAACCGGCGTTCGGAGACTGCTGGGAAGCCGCGCGGCTGTTTTAAAAGGTGACAGCTGGGCGGCGGGGCTTCCCAGAAGCCTCCCGAACGCCGGTTCATAACTCGAACAAAGTTCGTAAGAAGAGGCAAAATTTTGCTGAAACCCGGGTTCGGTTCGGGGGGGTGCTGGCAAGCCCCCCAGGCCGGCTGCGACCTTTTAAAACAGCCGCGCCGCTTAGCAGCTGTCTCCCGAAGCCGAATGCGGAAGTTCGGCTTTAGCGTTCGGCTTTGGGAGACAGCTGCGAAGCGGCGCGGGTGTTTTAAAAGGTCGCAGCCGGCCTGGGGGGCTTGCGAGCACCCCCCCCGAACCCGGGTTCAGGGGGGTGCTGGGAAGCCCCCCAGGCCGGCTGTCACCTTTTAAAACAGCCGCGCGGCTTCCCAGCAGTCGGCGAAAGCCGTTTTTTTTGCAGGGGTTTTTTTGGTTGCACGGATTAATTGACTTTACATTGTTTCCTATGGGAAACAATGTTTCGTCTTACGAACTTTTCGTCTTACGAACCTCCTCCTTGCACCAATTAAGTTCGTATCATGAGGTATTACTGTATATGGCTTTTAAAGAATACTCCATGGTTTGAGAAAACTAATACTGCACTTCAAAATCTTTCTTTCTCACTCTGCTTTTTATCAATATATTGCAATATTCTCTTAGAATTTTGCATATTACATGAATAGGGGAAATGGCTGCATTTAAGTGGTATTTTGTAATAGGTTTTATTTCTTATAGCATCTTCTTCCTAATAGTAGGTATTCTGCTGTTTAACATTCAAGATATCCCAGATACATCATTCCTTTTTAATTAATAACTTTTAATATTTGCTTTCAGCAGAGAATTATAGAAGAACTTGTTTATCAAGTGAATATTATGCTATGTTTTAACCTCAGTTAACTGTTCGACTTCTTTTACTGTTTTGTATTTATTTTCATTGTACTTGTACCGCTGTTGCAAGCTGCCCTGAGTCCTTCGGGATTGGGTGGCTTAGAAATCAATCAATCAAACAAACAAACAAACAAACAAATAAATAAATAAATAAATAAATATTAACAGATAAAGAATTAGCATTCATTATCTTTCTAACTGTAGAGTTGATCTATCCAAAAATACTGTGGTGGAGATGTTTCATGATCCTCCTCACACAGTTCTTTGCATGCTATTAACTTATGAAACTGAAGCAGAAATACCAGTGAAGCAAACAGCTGCCATCTTAAAATTCTCTCTTGTCTTAATTATATATTATTATATAATTTATATAATTTGTTATAGTCATTTTAGAGCCTAACCTATGAGCTAAAAGGTCTTAAAATAAGCAATATTTTTATTTTTTTAAAAATAGGAAATTTATAGGTAGTAAAATAAGACACAACTTCCATTGATTCATTATGTGTCATCAAGTCATTAATGATCATGGAGGATGATCTGCCCCGACTGGCCCTTTAGGCTGTCCAGTATTGCACCTGTCACCACTGCATTCAAGTTCATCCACCTTACTGCTGGTTTTCTTCTTTTCTTTGTCAACAAAAGAGCTTCTCTTTACATTGTGTGTCCAAGATATAATTTCAGCCTGCTTATTTGTGTCTCCAGTGGCAATTTGGATTGATCTGTAATCCATTTGTTTGTCTCCCCCACTATCCACAGTATTCCCAAGAATCTTCTCCAACATCAACTTTGAAATCATGAATAGTCTTTCTGTATTTTTCAAAATCCAACATTCACTTCCATAGAGTGTTACAGGGAAAAAATTGCAGACATAATTCTGAGCTTTGCATGTATCAACACATTAAGGAATATTTTTTCTGAAGCCTTCATATCACATTAACATATGCTAACCTGCCTCACATTTCTTGGTTGTTGATTTCTTTATTGTTAATAGTTTATTTATTTATTTATTTATTTATTTATTGGATTTGTATGCCGTCCCTCTCCGCAGACTCGGATCCCAGAAGACAGATACTAACCATCATTCCAATATCTTCTGTGTCAATTCCTTGTCAATTGGTTGCCCCATGTGTTATCATTATTTTCGATTTCATGTTTAATCTCCATTCCATTTTTTTCATTCTTCTTGATATTTGTTAGTAATTTGATTTTCCAGCTATCAGAGAAGGGTGACCATGTAGTGCAAATTATCAATGTTTCTTCCTCCAGTTTTGAAACCACGTTTGCCTTTTTCCAGTCTAGTATTCAATCAGGAGAACTACAGATGTCATACTTTTGAATGACTTTCCTCAATAAATCAATGAATAAATATAATATTTTTGACAATTATTTCATTGAGTACCGTTGATTTAGTTTTAGGACTTGTGTGAAGAACAAGTTTTAAAACATACTGTATTTATACAGAAATATTGAAATTTTAAAAGAGTTCACCAACACTGAAGCATCACTGTACAGCTGCAATATAGGTGGGTAATATACAAGATCTAGATATATCAGTATAACAGTTCCTGCCTAATAACTTTTTTTAACATGCTTAGAAATAGACTTGATAAATATCTATGCTAACCATTAACTTTTGCTTTTTTTGTATGTTTTTCAGGTTAAAGAACTGAATCACTACTTGGAAGCTGAGAAATCCTGTAGGACAGATCTAGAAATGTATGTGGCTGTTTTGAACACTCAAAAGTCAGTTCTACAAGAAGATGCAGAAAAATTACGGAAAGAACTTCATGAAGGTATGGATTTTTCTCTAGGCTAAAAATATGAAGATACAGTGATCCCTCGAGTTTCGCGATCTCGAGCTTCGCGAAACGCTATATCGCGATTTTTCCACCGATGACGTCACTCTCTTCCTTCCTTTCTCATCTTTCTTTCTCTCTCTCTTTCTCTATCTTGCTTCTTCCTCTCTCACACTCTCTTCCTCCCTCTCTCATCTCTTTCTTTCCTTCTCTTTCTCTATCTCTCCCCCTCTAGCTGGCGGGCGGCGGGCGGGCGAGTGGGGGCATCAGCGAGGAGCCGGGGTTTCCCCTTTGCGTGGGCGGCTGGGAAACCCCGATCTTCGTCTGCTTGCTGCTGCTCCGAGCAGATCAGCTGCTGGGCGGCCAAAGGAACCTTCCCTGGGTCTTCCCCCTCTTGCTGGCGGGCGGGGCGAGCGGCGGGCATCAGCGAGGAGCCGGGGTTTCCCCTTTGCGTGGGCGGCCGGGAAGACCCAGGGAAGGTTCCTTCGGCCGCCCAGCAGCTGATCTGCTCGGTAGCGCAGCAGCAGCGAGGAGCCAAATCGGGTTTCCCCTTTGTGTGGGCGGCGGGGAACGCAAACTCCACCATCTACGCATGCGCGGCCATAGAAAAAAAGGGCGCGCATGCGCAGATGGTGTTTTTACTTCCACCACCCTACATCGCGAAAAATCGATTATCGCGAGGGGTCTTGGAACGGAACCCTCGCGATAATAGAGGGATCACTGTAATAGCTTAATGTAGCTTTAGAACATGGGTGTCAAATGATTTTGTTGCGTGCTGTCATGTGACGTATTGTGATGTTTTTTGCCTTTGCGGAGCTGGAGTGGGTGTGGTCTACATGACGCTTCCAGCCCACGGGCCGCCAGTTTAATATTCCTAATTTAGAGCATGCAACTACATGCTTAAGCTAAGTTGTATGCCCATAATATGCTACTAAATATAATACGCTACTAAATATAATGTAATATCTTCTCATATTAGAAATACATAATTCTTAAGAGTTCAGAAGAGTTCAGGAAGCTTCATACAAACCAGAATCCAGCCTTTGATATACAATTAATATGTATATAAAGTTAAATTTTATCTTTTAAAATATGTAATGCATATTAAGGGAACTATTTTGTAATTTATGGAGGGTTTTTTTCTTTTTTCTCCTTGCCGTTTATTTGACATCTGAACAAATGGTTTTCTGGAGGATAATACAGGTAGTCCTCAACTTATAACCATACGTTTAATGACTGTTCAAAGTTGCAACAGCACTGAAAACAGATACTTATGATCATTTTTCACATTTACAATTGTTACTGTATCCCTATGGTCACATGATCAAAATTTAGATGCTTGACAACTGATTCATATTTATGACCTTCTGACAAGCAAAGTCAATGTGGAAGCTGGATTCACTTAACAACTGCATTACTAATTTAAAAACTGTAGGGTTTCATTGTAAAATGGGGAAAATTCACTTAACTGTCTTGCTTTCTGCTCCATTGTGGTCATAAGTCAAGCGCTACCTGTAATTATAAAAGAATATTAACTCAATGTTAATAGCTATAAAGAAGCAATGTTGTTGAAATAAGGTAAGCCTATGTAAGAGCTATGTCAAGTAGTTCTTCATGTGTCTTTGAGTACTGAGAACAGATAAATAAATTGGAATACTGTTTCTTAGCTATTAGTATCCTTCTAAGACTCGTATCTGATTTGCCTGTGTTAAGACAGGATCTTATGGAATTGTTATTTAAAATGCTTTTTTTATTATTTAGCTGAGTGATTCCACATAATCTGTTCTGTAGATTAGCTGGCTGAAGTATGCCTTTTATATTCATAGTAGTTCCTGTTGTATGCACATATAGTTTAGTAGATATAAAGCATTATGCATCAAATAAATCTTTAATGTTGTTCCTTCTTATCCATTCCTTTCACAAGAACTCAATGTGCATTCTCTTGAAAGTCTTATGTCAAGGGAACTTTTGATTTGAGTTTGAGATGAATCAAGCTTTGAGCTCTTCAAAATGTAACATTCTTACTACATAAATTAGAGAAAATCATCAAAATAAACTACGCCCCATAAAATAAATGGTGCAATGAAACATATGAATTCAATTGCTGTAGTGATTGTTACTAAAGAAAATAAATTATATTTTCTTTGGCATTCAAAACTATGGAAAATTATTTTGGTTGAAAAGATAACAAGGAATAGTTCTTACCAATGTGTATCCTTAATGGAACTGCATTTGCATGGAGAAAAGTATGCAGTGGGGTACCTCCAGGCTCTTAGACCCAATACTCTTCAGTATCTTCATAAATGATTTATATGAGAAGATAGAAGGGGAACTCATCAGATTTCCAGATGACACCAAGTTGGCAGAAATAACCAATAAAATATAGGCTAAGGAGACAAAAGGATTTCAACAGACTTGAACACTGCGTCCTATCTAACAAAATGAAATTCAGTGGTGGGAAAAGTACAGTTTCACTCTTAGGCACAAAACCCCAAATGCATAGATACAGAATCGGACAATAGGTGGTACTTGACGTCATAGTAGTAACTGCAGGAGGGATTTGGGAATCTTATTAGACAATCATGGTGAGAGCGATCAACCAGTCTGCGGAGAGGGGCGGCATACAAATCTAAATAATAAATAATAAAATAAACTGCCTGCCAGCGGAGGTTGTGAACTCCCCAACTTTGGACATTTTCAAGAGGAGATTGGACTGCCATTCGGCTGGGGTGCTGTAGGATTTCCTGCTCAAGCAGGGGGTTGGACTTGATGACCTGTAAGGTCCCTTTCAACTCTAATAATAAATAAATCACTTAAATATGCAGTGTGTTGCAGGCCACCAAAAAGCCACTGCAGTCCTAGACGCATGAATAGGGGGATAAAATTAAGATCATGTGAAGTGGGATCTTATCTGTTACTTATAATGCATTTGTAAGACCACAGTTGGAATATTGCATTCAGTTATGATCACCATAATCATCACAAAGATCATTAGAGGACTGGAGGCTAAAACATAATGGAGAACGGGGTATGTTAGTTTAATGAAAAGAAGGACTAGGGGTAACAGGATGTCAGTGTTCCAATATTTGAGGGGCTGCCACAAAAGAAAGCGGTGGGTGGGTGAGTGTTCAACCTATTCTCCAAAGTTCCTGAAGGAAAGACCAAGAAGGAATGGATGGAAACTAATCAAAGAAAGAAGTAATCTAGAAATAAAGATAAATTTTCTGACAGAACAATTAATCAGTGGAACAGTGTGGATGCTCCATCACTGCAGGATTTTAAAGAGATTGGACATTTGTCTGAAATGGTGCGGACTAGAAGACTTCCAAGGTCCCTTCCAACTTGAAGAAAATTTAAAAGATTCCTTTTGCTGCATTTTATCTCTGTTTTAGATAAGATAGAGATACTGAGAATGTGACTGTATTGAAAATGTTGTATTTGTTGCTCCTTATGTTTGCAAATATATAAAGCTTTATTGTCAATTTTCATGCTGTTGTTATTAGCTATATAGTGTGTACTTCTTTGGTTTTTAATATTCTTTTTTATTTTATGTATCCTGTAATTGTTGTCCATTCAACAACTATACCAAACTGTGACATTAAATGAGGAATACTTAAACAATATGAATTCTCTGCTCCTAATTATGTATGTTAGCTGTTCAGTAGGCTCCTAGATGTGTACAAAATATCATCACAATAAACTCTGTGAGCAAACTTAACTGCATTGATTCAAATGGAATTCATTGTTTGTTTTCATACAGTATGCCGTCTACTAGAGCAGGAAAGGCAACAGCATAATCAGCTCAAACACACATGGCAGAAGGCCAATGACCAGTTCTTGGAGTCACAGCGTTTATTGATGAGGGACATGCAATGGATGGAGATGGTGCTGACCTCAGAACAGCTGCGGCAAGTTGAAGAACTGAAGAAAAAAGACCAGGTGAGCTAATACAGCACTGAGATTAGCTGAGTCCTTCGGGATTGGGCGGCATAGAAGTCGAATTAAATAAATAAATAAGTAAGTAAATTTGTAGCCATTTTGTCTTGTTGTTGAAGAAGTGCAATGTAAGTAGATGTAGCGGAGCATTTGTTTCTAGTCCTGTAATTTTTGGGGGGACATATGCTTAATGATATCAGATCTCGGGTTTAACATGCATTGTGATAAAGGGTGGTTGGGTGTACATACGCAGAATGAACAGAAGAAGGATATACACTGTGGATTATATAATTATGACCACCAGAATTTCTTTTGCTAAGCAAGACAGCTACTACTGTGTTTTCCCCAAAATAAGTCATAGCTTGATTTTTACACATGCGCCCTACCCCCAAGGGTCTTTTCTGGGTCCTATTCTTTTTAATATGTTTGTGAGTGACATAGGGAAAGGTTTGGTAGGGAAGGTTTGCCTATTTGCCGATGACTCTAAAGTGTGCAATAGGGTTGATATTTCTGGAGGCGTCTGTAATATGGTAAATGATTTAGCTCTACTAGATAAATGGTTAAAGCAATGGAAACTGCAGTTTAATGTTTCCAAATGTAAAATAATGCACTTGGGGAAAAGGAATCCTCAATCTGAGTATTGTATCGGCAGTTCTGTGTTAGCAAAAACTTCAGAAGAGAAGAATTTAGGGGTGGTGATTTCTGACAGTCTCAAAATGGGTGAACAGTGCAGTCAGGCGGTAGGGAAAGCAAGTAGGATGCTTGGCTGCATAGCTAGAGGTATAACAAGCAGGAAGAGGAAGATTATGATCCCGCTATATAGAGTGCTGGTGAGACCACATTTGGAATACTGTGTTCAGTTCTGGAGACCTCACCTACAAAAAGATACAGTCATACCTCGTCTTACGAACCTAATTGGTTCCAGGGGGAGGTTCGTAAGACAAAAGGTTCGTAAGACGAAACATTGTTTCCCATAGGAAACAATGTAAAGTCAATTAATCCGTGCAACCGGAAAAAAAACCCGCAAAAAAAAACGCTGCCGCCTGGCTGTCACCTTTTAAAACAGCCTGGGGGCTTCTCAGCGACCTCCCAAATGCCGAACGCCAAACCCGAACTTCCGGGTTCGGCGTTCGGGAGGCCGCCGAGAAGCCCCCAGGCTGTTTTAAAAGGTGACAGCCGGGCGGCGGGGGCTTCCCGGCAACCCCCCGAACCCGGAAGTTCAGCAAAAGTTCGGGGTTCGGGAGGTTGCTGGGAATCCCCCCAGCCCGGCTGTGACCTTTTAAAACAGCCGCGCGGCTTCCCAGTTGTCTCCCGAAGCCGAACACCAAACCCGAACTTCCGCGTTCGGCGTTCGGAGGCTTCTGGGAAGCCGCGCGGCTGTTTTAAAAGGTGAGAGCCGGGCTGGGGGGCTTCCCAGCAACACCCCGAACCCGGAAGTTCGGCAAAGGTTTGGGGTTCGGGAGATTGCTGGGAAGCCCCCCAGCTCGGCTGTGACCTTTTAAAACAGCCGTGCGGCTTCCCAGCAGCTTCCCGAAGCCGAACGCCAAACCTGAACTTCCGTGTTCGGCGTTCGGAGGCTGCTGGGAAGCCGCGCGGCTGTTTTAAAAGGTGACAGCCGGGCTGGGGGGCTTCCCAGCAACCCCCCGAACCCAGAAGTTCGGCAAAAGTTCGGGGTTCAGGAGGTTGCTGGGAAGCCCCCCAGCCCGGCTGTGACCTTTTAAAACAGCCGCGCGGCTTCCCAGCTGTCTCCCGAAGCCGAACGCCAAACCCGAACTTCCGCGTTCGGCGTTCGGAGGCTGCTGGGAAGCCGCGCGGCTGTTTTAAAAGGTAACAGACGGGCTGGGGGGCTTCCCAGCAACCCCCTGAACCCCGAACCCGGAAGTTCGGCAAAAGTTCGGGGTTCGGGAGGTTGCTGGGAAGCCACCCAGCCCGGCTGTCACCTTTTAAAACAGCCACGCGGCTTCCCAGCAGCCTCCGAACGGTTCAGAAAAAAATTGCCTCTTCTTACGAACTTTTTTCGTGTTACGAACGCCAAACCCGAACTTCCGGGTTCGGCGTTCAGAGGCTGCTGGGAAGCCCCGCCGCCCGGCTGTGACCTTTTAAAACAGCCGGGGGGCTTCCCAGCAGCCTCCGAACGCCAAACCCGGAAGTTCGGGTTTGGCGTTCGTAACACGAAAAAAGTTCGAAAGAAGAGGCAAATTTTTTCTGAACCCCGGGTTTGTATCTCGAGTTGTTCGTAAGACGAGGGGTTCGTATCTTGAGGTACCACGGTATTGACAAAATTGAATGGGTCCAAAGATGGGCTACAAGAATGGTGGAAGGTCTTAAGCATAAAACGTATCAGGAAAGACTTAATGAACTCAATCTGTATAGTCTGGAGGACAGAAGGAAAAGGGGGGACATGATCAAAACATTTAAATATGTTAAAGGGTTAAATAAGGTTCAGGAGGGAAGTGTTTTTAATAGGAAAGTGAACACAAGAACAAGGGGACACAATCTGAAGTTAGTTGGGGGAAAGATCAAAAGCAACGTGAGAAAATATTATTTTACTGAAAAAGTAGTAGATCCTTGGAACAAACTTCCAGCAGACGTGGTAGATAAATCCACAGTAACTGAATCTAAACATGCCTGGGATAAACATATGTCCATCCTAAGATAAAATACAAAAAATAGTATAAGAGCAGACTAGATGGACCATGAGGTCTTTTTCTGCCGTCAGACTTCTATGTTTCTATGTTTGGGCGAAAAGTGTTTGGGCAGCTACTGCTGGCCCCGCCTTCTCTGTCCCACTGTCTGCTTCCCCGAGGTCTTAATCTGGGCCAAGCTCCTGGCACGCCCTGATCTCCTCCAGCCCTGCCAGGAGAGTGAAGGGCCCCCGTATCAGGAAAGACTTAATGAACGCAATCTGTATAGTCTGGAGGACAGAAGGAAAAGGGGGGACATGAGAAGTGTCCCAGCAGAAGAAGCTGGGCCATTAGTCAGGATGGGTGGAGGCTTGGCAAACCGAGAGCTTGGCCCACTGCAGCCAAGGGCAAGCAGACAATGGGACAGAGAGGGCGTCTCCTGCACTTAAAGAAAATAAGACCTCCCTAAAAATAAGCTCAAGTGCTTATTTTCAAGCCCCCTCCTCCCCCAAAAATAAGATCCAGGTTTTATTTTTGGGGAAACACAGTAAGTGAGTTGCACCTGATGTATGACCATTTTTGCCATTGCAGTTGTTAAGTGAACTGTCAGCCTTGCTGTGTTTCATCCTTCAACTGCGTTTCAGCTTTCATGAGAAAACGGGGGTGGGGTGAAGATGTGTCCACCTGACGAGGATGGACAATGGGGATTGGGTGAATTGCCAAGGGAGGTATTTGGGATTACTTTGATATGGGCAACTATTGCACCATTTTCCTCCGACATTTCTTTTCTTCTGATGCATTCACTTCTGATTTAGTAAAATTCACTTTTGAAGTTCAAAATGGACTCTGAGTTTTACTTTTCCTAAATTCTGAGCAAAGCCAGCCTGACATTAAGCAAAGTCTGATCCTTTACTTAACATATTAAGTAAATCTGACTTCCCCCATTGACTTTGCTGTTTTAACTTTCAATGGTCTCTAAAAAATGGTTATAAGTCAAGATCTACTCATAGTACTACCATACTTACATATGGGCTTTTTATGTTTAATATCCAATATTTTGCATTAAGAAGCCAACTTATAAATTAGATATATTGAAATGTTAATTATACTAGAAGATAATAATATAATTTTAAAGAATGATTTGTATTAATATGAAATTATGCAGTTTTTTGGGGGGGGTGGAATAAAGGGAGCATTTTGCAGATTAAAAAACCACTGATTTTCAACTTTTGTTCTAGGAGGATGAACAGCAAAGAAAACTTCATAAAAGGAAAGAAGAGAAGGAGAAAGGCACTGATGATGAATCAAATGTAACTTGTTCTACAGTTCATGAAGAAGCCCTTCCATCATTTCCTGGGGAAGAGGTAAACTTAATTATTATAACAGAACTGTCTTCCATGACAAATTCCAAGACAAATTCCTTGTGTGTCCAATCACACTTGGCCAATAAAATATTCTATTACATTATTCTATTCACTGGGAATGCTGCTGCTTCTTTCTTTTTAACTTAATGTATTATGCGTGTGAACCAACCCAGTTTATTGTACAGTATATTGTACATAATGATAATAGTTCATTTAATAACCAGGTTCAGCACATTGTGTGACTAGGTCCAAAAGTCACTCTTCAGTGAAGAGTCACTGCAAGATTGTATTTCAGTTTTGAATTTTATACCAAAAAGAGCTGGGCTTACAGTATATGAGCCCTGGAATTGGAAGCTGAAAACAAAATATTTCTGCTTTTTTGGCATCAATGTTTAAAATTACAATGGTACCTCTACTTAAGAACGCCTCTACTTAAGAACTTTTCTAGATAAGAACTGGTGTTCAAGATTTTTTTGCCTCTACTTAAGATTAAGAACCATTTTCTACTTAAGAACCCGAGCCGGGAAAAATCTCCCAGGAAATTTGAGAATGGCACGAAGGCCTGGCCAGTTTCCTGCCATTCCTCCTTTAATCCCAGCCATCTGGACTGCCAGAGCAGCCTTTTGGTGGCGCTTAAGGAGGCTTTGGCAGTCCAGAGCGAACGAAGCATTTTCCTTTCTCTGGGCGCATGGACAGGAAATAAACCTCTGCCAGTGCCCCCCAAAAAGAAACACCCCCTTTGCTCTGGGCAGCCGAGGAGTCACCACAGCGAAGGAAAGGCGCCGGCTACAAAGCGAGCAAGCGAGAGGAGAGGGGAGCCCTTCAGCATGAGAAGGAAGAGGCAGCAGGTAGCAGCAGTAGCAGCCAGGGTATCGGAGACAGTCTATGGGAGGCAGCCTTGCGCCGGGTGTATTGGAGGTGCGTGCTCCTCCTCACCATCTCAGAGTCCCTCTTTTCTTTTTTTAAACCTTAAAGTTTTGGATTTTTTTGATTCCCCTCACTTCACCTTCTTCCCTCAGCAGCGACTGTCCTCCTTTTCTTCCTTCTCCTCCTCCCACCCAAATTCTGAGCTTTTATTTCTTTCCTAATGGGTTTGCACACATTATTTGCTTTTACATTGATTCCTACAGGAAAAATTGCTTCTACTTAAGAACGTTTCTACTTAAGAACCTGGTCACGGAACGAATTAAGTTCTTAAGTAGAGGTACCACTGCACTTATTGTGCGGCAATTGATCCATTGTGTAAATTTTCTCACCATCTCCTACAAATGTGTAGCCTGATTTGAAACTTACATTATTGTCAATTCATGATAGTTTGAATTATAGTTTTAATCAGGGAACAATAACTATGAAATAATTTGAGATGTTTTAAGTATGGATTAAAAGAGAGGGAGAAGTTATATGACTGAGATTTTGGCAAGGGATTCTGTTCTCTTACAAATAGTTTAATCAGTGATGTTTGATGACTATATATTTGAGAAACTGTTCCAAATAAGCCTGGAATAGAAGACAGATGTTCCAATTCTTTCACAATAAATTCCCAATGAGAATTACATGGTGGCCTTCCTCAAAATATTTATCTTAAGCTTTATTTCCAAAATACAGAAACTATTTTGATGAGCTACAAACAGGATGGGCAGGTTCAGTTTAGAGGAGGGAATCCTTATCCTCTATAGCCCAAGCCTTACAGTGCTTTATAGATCACTATTAGCACCTAAATTGTATTTACAAACATTAATGCAGTATTTCCCATGCAGAGGCCATACAGTTGAATCAGATTTTCATCATTAGAATGCAGTCTGCAACATTCTGTACTAGTTGCAGCATTTGTGTGGTCTTCAAGGACAGCTGTAAATAGAGCATAGTTCAGTAACCTGTTTGATGTCAAGAGAATATGAATTGCTTCCTGCTCCCCACATGGCTGCAGTTAAGCCAATGCATCTCTGGCCGTATTCTCTACCTACTGGTCCATTCAATCTAGAAGAATTCTAGTCTCCTTTAGAGCTGTTTCTTTAAGAGCGCAGCCCATTCCAGAGCAAGTGGAGGGGCTGATAAACTGCTGATTTCTGAATGAGAAACAACTCCTAATCTGGATGAAAATAAGCTATAAAAGATAGCATGCATCAAAAGAGAAATTCTTATGAACAATGAGAACTCCAATGAAAGGGGAATTGGAGGTAGATTTCATTTTGGAGATAAATGAGGGGGAAAGTCTACAACCTGTCTTATATTTTGGTATATAACCTAGGAGTGGGTTGGTGGAGCAATGATTTGTCTGGATATAAGGGAGTTTTTATTGTTGGACAGTTTTTCTGTTTCAATTCTAGGTGCACCTCAACAGCAATCATGGTTCAGCCCACTCGCTTGACACAGATGCATTGCTGTCTTCAGGAGAGTCTCTCAAGTCGGACATTGACATGTTTAAAGAGGGACTGCGTAGAGCTCAGTCAACAGACAGTTTGGGAACATCAGGATCTTTGCAAGCCAAAAGTTTGGGCTACAACAATAAAGCCAAATCAGCTGGGAACCTTGATGAATCTGACTTTGGCCCATTGGTTGGGGCAGATTCTATATCAGAGAACTTTGACACTGCCTCCCTGGGCTCTCTGCAAATGCCTGGTGGGTTTATGCTAACCAAAGACCAGGAGAAAGCAATCACAGCAATGACGCCCGAGCAGGAGGAAACCGCATCCCTTCTCTCCAGCATCACGCAGAGCGTAGAAAATGCTTATGTGTCTCCTAGTGGTTACCGTTTAGTTAGTGAAACTGAATGGAATCTCCTTCAGAAAGAGGTATGCCTTTGTATGTACTGTATCCTCCCATCTGAGGATTATTTTATAGAGAATGATTTGTGTGTTAGACCTCTCTTCTGAAAACTTCTTCATTTTTATACAAAATGACTACATCCTCTCAGTGGGATTCATACATATTCATCTATGAAGCTTCCCAGAGAAATAATGGTTTTATGTTCTCCAGGTGCAAAATGCGGGGAACAAGCTGGGAAGGCGCTGTGACATGTGTTCAAATTATGAAAAACAGTTGCAAGGCATCCAGATTCAGGAGGCTGAAACAAGGGATCAGGTGAGTGCAGCTTGGTCTCTAATCAGAAGTGGGATTACCTGTGCAACATCTAGTTTGCTGAGAGCACACTTCAGAATTCAGAATTCTGTAATAATATTTTGTTGTGGGGTCAAAGAATCAGACGGCTATAATGTTTAGTTTAGTTTAGTTTTATTAGATTTATATGCCGCCCCTCTCCGAAAACTTGGGGCGGCTAACAGCAATCATAAACAATATACAATAATAATCCAATACTAAAAGCGAATTAAAAACCCCTTAATATAAAAAACCAAACATACATACAAACATACCATACATACAATTGTAAAGGCCTAGGGGGAGAAGGAATCTTAATTCCCCCATGCCTGGCGGCAGAGGTGGGTTTTAAGTAGCTTGCGAAAGGCAAGGAGGGTGGGGGCAATTCTAATCTCTGGGGGGGGAGTTGGTTCCAGAGGGCCGGGGCCGCCACAGAGAAGGCTCTTCCCCTGGGTCCTGCCAAGCGGCATTGGTTAGTTGACGGGACCCGGAGAAGACCCACTCTGTGGGACCTAACTGGTCGCTGGGATTCGTGCAGCAGAAGGCGGTCCCGGAGATAATCTGGTCCGGTGCCATGAAGGGCTTTATAGGTCATAACCAACACTTAGAAAAGGTTATATCAAAGAGGGCTGGAACTAAAACACTCATTTTCATGGTTTCTTTATCCATTCCACTTTGTTTCTAAATTATAAGCATAGATTTTGTCTTGGAGAATAATTAATCTCATTGAGAAAAGGGATGTTTATAGTGTATTGTTTCTAACCCCGTAGGTGAAGAAACTTCAGATTATGTTGAGGCAGGCGAACGATCAACTAGAAAAAACAATACGAGAGAAACAGGAGCTGGAGGAATTTATGAAACAAAGTAGTGAAGACTCAGCCAATCAGGTAAGGAAAATCTTACAGAAGACTAAAAATTCTTCAGTGAGAATGACCATTGCCTAGAGCAATGATGGCGAACCTTTTTGTCCTCGGGTGCCAACAGACCGTGTTATCGTGAATGCGAGAGTGCCCACACTCATAATTCAATGCCTGAGGAAGGTGTCTCCCATCCCCTTGGTGGCTCTCTGAAAGCCAAAAACGCCCTCCTAGAGCCTCTGTGTGAGTCAAAAATCAGCTGGCCAACACACACATGCATGTTGGAGCTGAATTAGGGCGACGGCTCGCGTGCCAGCAGATATGGTTCCACGTGTCACCTGTGGCACCCATGCCATAGGTTCGCCCCTACTGGCCTAGAGCCTTTATTTAAACTGGTTGATTCTTTTTACACCAATTGTGTACTGCAGAATGTAATGAAGTTGATTTAAGAGTATGGTCATCTTGTAAAGTTAACAGGATCAAATAGCACTTAGCATTGGTTTTTCAGTGCGGAAGCTGGCAGTAATGGTTGGAAGTGGAGGGGATAGAGGATAGATCACTTCATTTCTTTGTGTGGCTGCAGGAACAGAGTTGGAAACTTTAACGAGTTCAGCTCCATTCTGAACTCCATGGAGGGGCAAGGAAATCCTGGCACTCCTAACTGCACCTGTAAAACAATCTCCCAGTATTGGGAGATTGTTTTACAGATGCAATTACGAGTGCCAGGATTGTGGGCTTTGCTCAACAACTAAGATTCTGGTTCCACTTGTGGTCATAAGGAGAGTTACAAGGATGGTGAGTGGTCTGGAAACCATGTCCTATGAGGAACGGTTAAAGGATCTGGGGATGTTTAGTCTGCAAAGGAGAAGACTGAGAGGAGACTTGATAGCTGTCTACAAATACCTGAAGGGCTGTCACAGAGCAGAGGGATCAGCATTGTTCTCATTAGCACATGGAAGGATTAGAAACAATGGAATGAAACTGCGAGGGAAGGGATTTAGATTAGATATCAGGGAAAAAACTTTCTAACCGTAAGGGTGATAAACCGGTGGAACAGTTTGCCAAGGAGGTGGTGGGCTCGCCTTCACTGGAAGTCTTCAAACAGAGACTGGACAGTCATCTTTCTGGGATGGTTTAGTGAATCCTGCATTGAGGAGGGGGTTGGACCGGATGACCCTGGAGACTCCTTCCAACTCTATGATTCTATGATTCTCCTAAATTGACCATACATGGGTTGTGAAATCACTAGAGGCAGAGTTCAATTTGGAGACTACCTTTAAGTATTTTGGAGCATTTGCTCCATTGTTGCTGAGATTTCAGCATGGAATTCTGTAGGAAAAAAATGAAAATAAAAAGTTAGTGAAAATTGTATATTATGCCATTTTGTATTCATGGTATGTGTATTCCCCCCCCTTCCATCTTTTTGATAGATCTCATCACTTAATGCTAGAGCTCAGGAATCTGATGCCTTACTTAATGAGTTACAGCAGGCATTTTCTCAAGCTAAAAGAAATGTCCAAGATCAAATGGTAAATAGTGAAGAATTATTTTAATGCACATATTTGTTGTTTATTCTATATCTATATTATAGTTTCATATTATCTGTATTATTCAATTTATCTGCACTGTAGAATGAAATAAACTTTTTCTGCAGACAGGTATCACTCTTGAGTAGAACACATTTCTAGCTGACTAAGGATAGTTTAGGATATTATAGTTGGTTTTGCTCTTAAAAGCCTGCACAGAATGTATCTGTCTCTTTATTTCTTGTCCTTATTTCAAGAGCAAAATCAACTATATGCTGTATGAAATGCACAAATTGGTTCATAAAAACAGCCAATGAATCAACAAGGAGCATAGACCTTCTGGGTCTATTGGATATTACTGTATCAACTCTTCAGTACATCTGCAGCAGGCTAGCCCAGATGTAGGCAAAGTTGGCTCTTCTATGACATGTGGACTTCAACTCCCAGAATTCCTGAGCTAGGACGATTGGCTCAGGAATTCTGGGAACTGAAGTCCACAAGTCATAGAAGAGCCAACTTTGCCTACCCCTGGCTAGACTAACAGTCTTCTACAATTAAGATCTGCAGTTGGAATTACGTTACGCTGTTTATGAAGGAACCTTCCCTAACCCAATTTGACACTGTGCATCAATTATATACTGTTTGAGGAACAGACTGGTCTGCTTGACAGTAAACAGGGGAGGGAAACCCAAATGATGTTAAATTGGCCATTTTCTGATGATATCCGTCCTGCAATGTTGGGGAACTCAGGTCCCAGTGGCATCTACAGGGATGTCAACCTAGGCAAGATAACAGTATTGTGTAAAATTGTGACAAGGGTCTAGAAGTGGCAGTAACAATATACACGTTCAGGATGCTTCCTGTTTTCATATATACATTCTGACTGTTCTTAGGTCTAACCTCCTCACAAGGTTATTGTGAGGAGATATTATATAAGCCACCTTGAATTATACGAAATCAGTATTATTCCAGTGTACTAAATGAATAAATTTAAAGCACCAGAACTGCTTATTTTGTTACTACCTGTGCACTAAGACAGTATTTATGATGAAAGCCAGGGTTTTGGTTTTATAGTTATTCAAATGACCTTTCTTTCAATATTGAACAGCCCCCCGTACTTTACAAAGCTGGGACCTAGAGAGGATTGCTGTATTGTCTAGATCAGTGTTTCCCAACCTTGGCAACTTGAAGATATTTGGACTTCAACTCCCAGAATTCCCCAGCCAGCATTCACTGGCTGGGGAATTCTGGGAGTTGAAGTCCAGATATCTTCAAGTTGCCAAGGTTGGGAAACACACTGGTCTAGATAACACAGAACGGATATCTGTTTCTTTTCCAGCTTGTCTAAATGGTGAAATATCTTTGTCTCAATAGGCCAGAAGGAGATTTAGGAAAATGCTGAACAGAAAGGAATACAATTATGATACTTGATAAGAGACATGTCATTATGGAGGCAAGCCCAGAAATATAGTCAGGAAGGTAGATTAGGGCAAAGGTTAAGTCTGAATTTCCGTTGGGGGTTTTTCTATAAGCTCCCCATGGTCTTACTATTAAGCAGCGCTGCCTGTGAAATAGCAGCTTAAAAGTGGTAAGAATAAGCTCCAGACAGTTTGGCCAGCTTCCTAATAAGTTGATCTATTGTTCTTGTATTTTTGAAGAAATCATGTGCTCTTGTAGGAGGTCTATATTTTTATTTATGCAGCCAGCTATACAGTTATTCTTTTCCTAGAACTCTACTCACCAAACTAATTTCACTTAATGTAGATTCATAGAAACATAGAAACATAGAAGACTGACGGCAGAAAAAGACCTCGTGGTCCATCTAGTCTGCCCTTATACTATTTCCTGTATTTTATCTTACAATGGATATATGTTTATCCCAGGCATGTTTAAATTCAGTTACTGTGGATTTACCAACCACGTCTGCTGGAAGTTTGTTCCAAGGATCTACTACTCTTTCAGTAAAATAATTTTTTCTCATGTTGCCTTTGATCTTTCCCCCAACTAACTTCAGATTGTGTCCCCTTGTTCTTGTGTTCACTTTCCTGTTAAAAACACTTCCCTCCTGAACCCTATTTAACCCTTTAACATATTTAAATGTTTCGATCATGTCCCCCCTTTTCCTTCTGTCTTCCAGACTATACAGGTTGAGTTCATTAAGTCTTTCCTGATACGTTTTATACTTAAGACCTTCCACCATTCTTGTAGCCCGTCTTTGGACCCGTTCAATTTTGTCAATATCTTTTTGTAGGTGAGGTCTCCAGAACTGAACACAGTACTCCAAATGTGGTCTCACCAGCGCTCTATATAAGGGGATCACAATCTCCCTCTTCCTGCTTGTTATACCTCTAGCTATGCAGCCAAGCATCCTACTTGCCTTTCCTACCGCCCGACCACACTGCTCACCCATTTTGAGACTGTCAGAAATCAATACCCCTAAATCCTTCTCTTCTGAAGTTTTTGCTATCACAGAACTGCCAATGCAATACTCAGATTGAGGATTCCTTTTCCCCAAGTGCATTATTTTACATTTGGAAACATTAAACTGCAGTTTCCATTGCTTTGACCATTTATCTAGTAACGCTAAATCATTTACCATATTACAGACCCCTCCAGGAATATCAACCCTATTGCACACTTTAGAGTCATCGGCAAATAGGCAAACCTTCCCTACCAAACCTTCCCCTATGTCACTCACAAACATATTAAAAAGAATAGGACCCAGAACAGACCCTTGTGGCACACCGCTTGTAACCTGACTCTGCTCAGAAAACTCGCCATTAACAATAACTCTCTGATGTCTATGCTTCAGCCAGCTTGAAATCCACTGAACTATCCAGGGATTAAGTCCAATCTTCACTAATTTATCTATCAGCTCTTTATGTGGAACCGTATCAAAGGCTTTGCTGAAGTCCAGATAGGCAATATCCACGGCACCACCTTGATCCAACACCTTTGTGACATAGTCAAAGAACTCAATGAGATTAGTCTGACACGATTTGCCTTCAGTAAAGCCATGCTGATTTGGGTCCAATAAGTTATTGTTTTTTAGATGCTGATTTATCCTCTTTTTGAGTAGAGTCTCCATCATTTTAACTACAACTGATGTCAAGCTAACTGGCCTGTAGTTACCAGCTTCTTCTCTACTGCCCTTCTTGTGGATAGGCACAACACTGGCCATTCTCCAATCCTCAGGAATATCTCCTGTTAACAAGGATTGGTTAACAGGGATTCCTGTGTTTGTTCTTTGCCCTCCTTTAAAGTTATGTAATTATGAATTATTGCAGAATTGTATCTGTTGTAGCTAATTTACTCTTTAGAATGTTAAAATTGCTAAGGCCTTGAAACAACTGAACACAGTCAGCCATTAATGATTCTCACAAATCACAGTTGGAATAAGGGGCCATATGATTTGTAAATGCTAGAATCACTACTTAGTTCCTTCAGGAAATGCTTACTATCCCATAAGTCATTGCGCCAGGAAGGTAATGGCAAGACTTTCCCATTGGCAAGGGAAGCAGCAATAGATGTGAGCTAGTCAGCATCCCGTCAGTGTTTGGGAAGTGGTTTCTGAAAAATCAAAGATTTTTAACCTTTTAGTTGGTTCTCCTTTCCATCTTTCGCTTCAAGGACAGTGTAGGCAAACTGATTTCTTTAACTGGGTTTATGTGTTTTTAGAGAACAATTATGTTTTGGGTTGAACAATCTTACATATTAACTGTACTGTTTAGCTGATCCCCTTTTTTAGTATTTTAATTGAAAAATTCACAGCTCACCTATTTAAGTTATGGGAATGGGAAGAAAGTCATGGTGAGCAAGGATATTCTTCATATTGGTGGGGTTTTTTCCCTATTGTGTCCGCTACCTACTGCCACCATATTAAGAATGAAATGTGAGTTAATCTAAAGAGCTGAGTTTTGTAGGGTTTAATTTTTTCTTTGTTTGCTGGAGGCTGTCCTGATGCAGTCACGAGAACTTGTTTCAGAGGAATTGGTGAGGCTCCAGAAAGACAATGAAAGCCTTCAAGGAAAACACTGTCTGCATGTGTCCTTACAACAAGCCGAGGATTTTATCCTTCCAGAAACTGGAGAGGTAGGATACCTCTTGGTTAATTTTAAATAAATCCATTTTGAGCATATTAGACATTCTTGCAACTAAATAATGGCCATCACTTTTTTAAAGATTAGAAAAGTAGAAACTTGTTTTTAGTAATGTATGCGAATAGATCCACATGTTGATTATAATATTTATCTAAACAGAAATCTTAAATTAGTAAAAACTGCAACCCTATCTGTGGTTATGTTTTAGTGTTTATCTGTCTTAATCTAGATAACTTCCAATATATCTTGAACAATCACTGGTATTTTCACTCTAAAACAGCCTGTACTATATTTTGTTATTATATTATATTTTTGTTTTGTTAAAAAAAGGGTGTTTCTTTGTTATAAAGTATATGATTTGTAGCTACATAAGTGAAGTTACTTCCATTTCTGCTTGAAATCATTTGATATCAAGGAAGATAGCTTATTATGCAATTGTGGTAATATGTTTTCAAACAACATTCTAAGCAGAACTCTCTGAAATTGCTAGTCTGGAATTGTTGCTTGGCATCTGTAGTAAATGGATTAACAGAAGAAAACAATATAATAATTTTACTGCAAGGTGATTATTATAACTCTCCTTGTTTTTCCAGTCATCCTTAGCCTGAGTCCTTCCAGTTATCAACTTACATAGGTTACCTATCTGAAGGGAATGAGGTTGAGACAATTATATTAAGCCCCAAATTACATGAACTGCTGGCCTTAAAAACACGTTTGTAGTAACTGACAGCCCCAACATTGCCCATGGGCTCAGGAATTTGCCCTTACGTTGGATATTAAATTAACAAAGATGTTAATTTTAAAATGCTGGAGAATATTTTTTTAGTGTTAAACAACTGCCTCCCCCTACCCTTTTTTTTAAAACCTGAAGAATTTCAATAATTCTCTAGACTTGGAATTATTACATTTTAAGGCGTTCAAGACTATTGTTTCCCCTTTTGTATCTTTCCCTCCTTTTCAAAATCAGTTTCCAATCAAAGTCCCTTATAGTGTATTCCTCGAGGGTATATGTATACGGGAATGCAGTTTGACATATATAAGCCTTTGTTTCAGGGCCTCCGTGAATTGGTCCTCAAGTATCGTGAAGATATTATTAGTGTACGAACTGCAGCCGATCATCTGGAAGAAAAACTGAAGGCAGAAATTTTATTTTTAAAAGAACAGATTCAAGCTGAACAATGTTTAAAAGAGAACATAGAAGATCCTGCAGTAGAAACCATTGCCACGAGGAATAGGTAGAGACATTTTGGGTAGCCTTTCACTGGAAGGGAATTTCTTTGCCATGCATAATTTACATCTCCCAAAGTTTATTAGATAAATGAACCTGCTCTTTATTCACTCTTATTTGCTCCAATTCTGCTTTACCTTTCCCCATCTTTTAACAGCTGCTGCATCCAGTCTAAAAGCAGAATTGGAGCAAATAAGAGTGAATAAAGAGCAGGTAATTTATCTAAAAACTTTGGGAGATGCTCAATATGCCATGGCAAAAACCTTCCATCCAGTGAAAGGCTACCAAAATGTTTACTACTACACTGTGGGCATGGTTTATGCAGGATGCCCTGCATTTTCTTTTAAACATCTTTCAGTGCAAATTGGGCGCACTGGGGTGGAGCTCCATTTTCGCTACCCCATTGTATACCCCCCCCCCCCGTCCAGGCAGTAGCCCACCCCTGCTTCCATCCCTTGATGTTCTCCCCCCCCACCCCGCCCGTATACATTGGCCTCCTATCCAAGGTCTTCGTGTCTGTCTCTCAAACATAGAGTAAATCTTTAGCTAGTACTTTGTTTATTCCAAATTATTGGGTGTGGACTGTGGAGGAAGTGCTGTATGTCTTCTATCCTAGTTATGTTTTTTTTCTGGGCATAAAGAAGAACAACTAACAGAGGGGCGGCATACAAATCTAATAAATAATAATAATAATAATTATTATTATTATTATTATTTAAAATCAAAATAGTGATTCTTATTTCCCTCTCTTTGTGATAAAGTTTCTACCTAAAATTGAAGATAATATTCAAGGCCGCAAGCTATCTTGGAATAATGGTAATAAGATACATGTCGAAGGACTAATTAATGTTGTTCTCAGATTTTAATGTATACTTGGCATAAAACTGCTTGCTCTGTGTATAACCTGATATCACAGTGGCAAAACAAGTAGCCAGAAAACAGATGGTTCTGGAAATTCCGAGCAGCAGAGATTAAAATAATTGATGATAACTTCCGTGTTTGTTTTCAATAAAGGAGAGGGTTAAATAATGCCACAAAAGATTTTACAAAAGCAAAAATGAGTAGCCTGTAGAAGAGCCCTAAGTGGTTGATTAGCACTGGAGAGCTTTTAACTCATTCAGTACGTTCTTCCGTTTTCATAGTTGGAATCCAACTTGAAAGAAAAGATACAGCAGTTAGAAAACTTTGAGGAGAGAGAAAATGATCTTGAAGAACAGCTGAAGAAGGAAGTTACCACAAAGGTAAATAATTTTGTATGACTCACATTAAATGGTACAGAGTTGGTATACAGGAAGGGGGCTGAAAATGCTCATTGATGGAGGAACTGTTTGTCATTCTGTTGCTTCCCCCTGGGAGGAGGTTTTGAAGTATCTATAGCAGGACTGCCAGATCCTGTGACAGCTTTGTTTCCTATGCTATCCCTCTGGCAAATTCACACGATTCGTTTCTCTCACCATGTACATGTATACATCTGAATTAGGCTCTGCTGTTTCTCCATGTCATATAATATTTGTGGGTATATGCAGAATTTTGTCATGTTTACGTAGTGTAGAGGTATATGTGGAGAGAGCCATATGCAACAAAATTTCATTTTAATGTATGCCAATTAGTGTACATTCAAAGTGACAATAAATTTATTCTACGTTCTAATTGGGACAAACAGTTCACAAAAGAAGGGACTTGAATGGGATCAATAGTGTATTTCTGAAATCAACGAAATCCAAAGAGATTTGAAATGAATACAGGGAGTAGACAGCCAGGCAGCAAATTAGATTCATTACAATACGTGCAATATATGCAGATAGGGAATGGAGCAGTGGTGGGTTCTAAATTAGATCACCATTGGTTCGCGTGCACGCTCTCCTGGGCACAGTAGCGTTCCGGTTGGGTGGACAGAGACTCCCGCTGCCACCACTACTGGTTCTAAGAACTGTTCCGAACCGGGAGCAACCTACCACTGGAATGGAGATACGAAATGAGAATGAGCAAGCCCACTTTCATACACCTAGAGATGTGGTTTGGATAATAAAATAGAATTCCTTATTGATTGCATACCCAAGGAATTTGTCTTTGATGCATAAACTTTCAATGTATATAAAAGCTACAAGTGATAAATCATGATCATAATCATCCTATGAATACATTCATCATAAATCATAACACTTAGTAATAGTCATAGAATATAGTGCAATAGAGGTGATAAGAGATCCTTCCAGTCTTCTTTGACTAGGGAGGTCATCATGCAGCTATGTTTGTAAGCACACACACCCAATATCTCCCAAGATGCAGACATCATTGGTTTTCTTTTCCCCAGACTAATTTAGAACACATGATGTTTGAGGAGAAGAATAAAGCTCAACGGCTTCAGACAGAATTGGATGTCAGTGAGCAAGTACAGAGAGATTTCGTTAAGCTTTCTCAGACCCTTCAGGTAAGGTGATCACTTGAGAACAAAGACAGTGAAAAGTATTGTACAGTATTTGTATTTATTAGATTTGTATGCCGCCCCTCTCCGAAGACTCGGGGCGGCTAACAATATAAAAAGGACAATGTAAACAAATCTAATATTAAAAAACAATCTAAAAAACCCCAATTTAAAGAACCACTCATACATACAAGCATACCATATATAAATTCTATAGAGCCTAGGGGAAAAGGGAAATTTTAATTCCCCCATGCCTGACAACAGAGGTGGGTTTTAAGGAGCTTGCGAAAGGCAAGGAGGGTGGGGGCAACTCTGATATCTGGGGGGAGCTGGTTCCAGAGGGTCGTGGCCACCACAGAGAAGGCTCTTCTCCTGGTTTCCGCCAAACGACATTGCTTAGTCGACGGGACCTGGAGAAGGCCAACTCTGTGGGACCTAACCGGTCGCTGGGATTCGTGCGGCAGAAGGCGGTCCCGGAGATATTCTGGTCCGATGCCATGAAGGGCTTTATAGGTCATAACCAACACTTTGAATTTGTGCCCACAAATTGATCGGCAACCAATGCAGACTGCGGAGTGTTTGTTCTTGGATTTTTCTAGTCACTAGAATTATGTTTCTCTCGTATACTGTTGCTCTAGCTTGGTTGCTTCCTACCTTCCAAGGTCACAAGAGCCACCAGGTTCTTCCCACAAATAATGCTGATGAATAAAATAGGTCTTGCTCAATTTTGTCCTTTTATAGAGTTATTTCATGCTCAGGGGAGAAATCTTTCTTCTTTGAGAATACTAGAATGTAAGCGTAATCTTGGAGGTTGTCCAGGCCAACTCCTTGCCTGATGCGGAACTACTATCCACCCAGACTCTATTTAATTCCCAGCTGAGGAATATCCACCCCTTCCCTAGGCAGTCCATTACATTTTGGAACAGCCCTTGCCGTTTCAAAATGTTTCCTGAGGGCCAATCCAGATTTTCCTCCTTGAATTTAAACAATTGTTCCTTGTCCTGCCTTCTGAAACCACTCTGAATAAATTATTCCCCAGCTTCCAGATTTTGGAAGACTGCTTTCATGTCTCCCTGTAATCTTATAGCTTCCAGGCTAAAGGTACCCAGTTGCCTCTACCTATGTGTCTATTGATTGATAAATCTCTTAAAAGTTAATAACTAAGAGAAACCTCATTCCCCCCTTACAGATGGTCATTCTATTAATGTTCTGTGTTGCTCATTTTTGCTCAGGTCCAGTTGGAACGGATCCGGCAGGCCGATTCCCTGGAAAGAATTCGTGCAATCCTCAATGATACAAAACTGACTGACATTAAGTCAACTACCTGAAACATGACAGCCTCAGTAGCAGAGCTACCAAGCTACATTTTGGTGTTTGTTTGTTTTTAAAACCCTCCTCTTTATAGCAAAACCTTTCATAATTATTTAACTCTAACCGAAAGAGCAGAAGGATGACACAAGAGCCATGGTGCAGGTTGTGTTTCTGGGAGGGAGAGGAAGGTTTTCTGGAAGGGAAGAGAGTTTCACACCAAGAAGAGATTGGGCAGGGACCCTCCAGGGCAGAGGTCTTCAAACTTGACAACTTTAAGACTTGTGGACTTCAACTCCCAGGATTCCGCATAGCTTGGGCTGGAGAATTCTGGGGAGTTGAAGTCCACAAGTCTTAAAGTTGCCAAGTTTTGAGGACCCCTGCTCCAGGGTATCTGCCTTCAGTGTAGTTGGACTTCTCCATATAACTCATCTACCTTCATCTTCCTGCTCCTCCCCACCCCACCCGATCCTGGAATATCGCATATTCCCTCCCTCCCTTCCTCTCATCCATACCCTGTTAAAATACTGTGATGAAAGTAGTTGCTGAAAATTGTCTCCTCCCATCCCACCCCAAAATTTTTGGAGTGAAGTTACAATAGCAAGTTGGGCAGAAGGGGAAAATAGTATATTGTATTAATATTTTATATTAAAATATGAATTTATTTGCAGGACACTGGATTTTGGGTTTTTCTAGCTCAGTACATTTTTTTGTACGTTGAATGTTGTGCTGGAAGAGCCCCCAACTAAAAACATGGGCAGAAGATGATTAGAGGGAAGGCTACAAATTTTCCAAAAAAAAAGAAAAGAAAAAAAGAACCTAAGGCACAAGGGGGGGGGGATGGATAATTGGAATGGGGAAATAAGTCAGGTCAGGGAGGTGAAGGTTCATGGAAAGAAAAGCAAATGAAAATAATTTGCTTTAGTATCTCATTACTCCCATCACCACTACACACACACACACACAAAAAGCTACATTGCACAATATCTGCACATGGCTGGATCCAACATGACACTTTTCTCACTGAAATACATGGACTCGAGTTAATCACATTTATCAATACTACATTTGATTACTATGGTGTAAAAGAACCTAAGCCGTATCATACTTATAATGCAGAGGTGTTTTGCGAATCTCTACCCAGATTCTAGAACAGGGGTGCCAAACTAGTGGCTCACAAGCTGGATGCGTCATGTGTAGGCCATGCTTACTCCAGCTCTGAATGGGAAAAACGCCGTATGATGGCAACATGATGCGACAGATTTGACACCCGTGTTCTAAAAGGCCTTTTGCTTTGCATTTGTTTAAAAATTGGGTTTAAAAATTATACATTTAAGATAATGCTGCAACACTTCAGATAGGAAAGCTGCAGTTATGTTTGTGCTTGGACTGAATGCTTCTCTTGAAAAGCTCAGGTCTGGAAAACCTTGTTCTGGACTTACAATTTAATGCAAGATGCATTAAACTCCATAATAGAAGGGTTCCAGCAGAACTCAAATGCAACTGATTTGCGGTGATCCAACTCTGAAGGGAAAAGGAAGATGCTTCTCTAAATTTAAAATGAAACTTTTAAATAATTTCATTAAAATTAAATTATTAAAAATTTTCCAGTCAGGAGGCTGCATGATTTAAGAGCTTATAAACTCCAAGGAACTGTTTTAAATAGGATGAGTGTAAAGTAGATAAAATGTGTCTAATCTGTATTTCTATTGGATTTTTATTATTGTGGTCAAGCAGTAGTTGAAGAGATCAGTGCTGAAATGGGCTAATGGAGTTGCAAGCAAGTGTTCATTCCCAAATCTTCCACACCTGTTGCAAAGAGAGTAACTATCAGTTATGACATTCATTTTCTAAAGGCCAGAATCAATCTAATTTAATCATGTTTATTATTACTTGCTTCTTGAACAAGCAAATAATATCCAATATCTAGTTGAAAGAAAGCTATCACTCTATTTTATTTTTTTGGGTGGGCAACTGAGTTTTTCTATTTCAGGTTTTCTGGATAGTGATCCAGGTGGGGAGGAGAAAGAGGTGGGGGCAACTTGATTCCATGTAAGTTCTAACTATGTAACTGGTACAAAATCAAAAAGCATTTGCTGGAATCCAGTCTGTTTCAACCTGCTGGTTAATAAAAAAAATTGAAAAACATTGTAGGGAAAATAAAAGTGGACTTATTTTTAGAAATGAAGAGGTTATTCTAATGAAGTTCATTAGCATGTTTATTTGCATCTTTAATGTATCTCATTAAATTTAAGCAAATATGGTTTTCCTTTTAGGAAAGAGCATTTTCAAAGACCCCTGCCAAATATGGTCAACCTTGGCTAAATTTAATACAAATTGTATGTATTGCTGTGTTAATTGGGAGGCAATGCTATAATCTCTTAAGTGATGCGATACTGAAAGAATTATACCACTAATCAAACACATACTATTCTATTTAGCATAGCATCCAAGTACTGTTCTGCTATTCATCCTGAAACCTAGAAGTATTTCAGAATTATTGGGGAAAGAAACTACTATGGAAGAGAACACAAGGAAGATAGATCTGTAGTACTACATTTAAAATTTATACATATAATTAAACAAATATTGACAGTGTAATATTGTAAACCCACAAGTCTACAAACCTGAGAAGAATATGTTGCTACCCTGTTTTCCCCAAAATAAGACATTCCCTGATAATAAACCCAATCGGGCTTTTGAATGCATGGCAATAAGGTTATTTTGGGGTTCAAAAAAATGTAAGACAGGATCTTATTTTCGGGAAAACATGGCAGTCCACACAAATTTTTAAAGAGGAAAAATTTGTTTTAATGGCAGAAAATCTTTATTTTTCAAAATTGAACTTTGAAAATGAATTGCTTTCATAATTTTTTTTTTTTTTAAAAGGCTTGTATGACTTTTTTAATATAATAGATTTATGCCATTAGTTTTCAGTTTTCTCAAAGGCTCAACTACTACAAATAGGTATAATGTAGTGACCAGTATTGATTTAAATAGGGATTATGTGCAAAATGAGAGAAGAGTCAGGCTGCCTCTGTTCTGTATACTTATACAGTCCTTTTATATGCAAAATGTATACTAAAAGGTCAAAGAATTACTGGAAGACTCATAGTCTTAATATGTGCACAAAAGGTTCTTTCAACATGTCAAATGGTTTACTTTCACTTTTGTATGGTCTATGGCATAACTATATAGCTTCTAACAACACAATGTGCCCACGGCTAAGGGTGGGAGATGGGTAAACAATCTATAAAGCCCCTTACTTAAAAAAGAAAAAAAACTAGCCTTCAAATTCCACACTTTTGGAATTGTATTGCATTCCAGCAAAAGCCACTAGTGTCCTGTGAAACTGTGGATGTAAAATTATCCTGTCTATTTTGAATTTAAAAATGTAACCATTTGTTAACTGTATTGGAGGTGTATACTGCAAAAGTGTTCCAAATTAAAGGAGAAAAGTCTTGCAATTCATTTCACACATTCTTTCTATGTAAGTGTACTGTCTTGATGATCTAAGAAGGGTTCATACAGTTAGCTCAGAAGATGATCTATATGTAAAGATATATACAGAGGTTGTATTAGAAACATAGAAGACTGACGGCAGAAAAAGACCTCATGGTCCATCTAGTCTGCCCTTATACTATTTTCTGTATTTTATCTTACAATGGATATATGTTTATCCCAGGCATGTTTAAATTCAGTTACTGTGGATTTACCAACCACGTCTGCTGAAGTTTGTTCCAAGGATCTACTACTCTTTCAGTGAAATAATATTTTCTCACGTTGCT
This sequence comes from Erythrolamprus reginae, assembly GCF_031021105.1. Taxonomy (NCBI): domain Eukaryota; kingdom Metazoa; phylum Chordata; class Lepidosauria; order Squamata; family Dipsadidae; genus Erythrolamprus; species Erythrolamprus reginae. The sequence continues at coordinate 403,152,285 of NC_091950.1, read as the reverse complement.
TTTGATCTTTCCCCCAACTAACTTCAGATTGTGTACCCTTGTTCTTGTGTTCACTTTCCTATTAAAAACACTTCCCTCCTGAACCTTATTTAACCTTTTAACATATTTAAATGTTTCGATCGTGTCCCCCCTTTTCCTTCTGTCCTCCAGACTATACAGATTGAGTTCATTAAGTCTTTCCTGATACGTTTTATGCTTAACCCTGCTCTTCTGTTTTAAAAAAGTTACAAATCTTCTGTTCCCTGGTCACCCTGACCCGGACCGAAAACTCTTCATTTGCAGTGCTTATGTTTGGTCAATTTGAATTTATTTATTTATTTATTATTTGGATTTGTATGCCGCCCCTCTCCGAAGACTCGGGGCGGATACTTTTTTCACTTGGAAAGTAGTCTGAACATTTCTGCACACAATGATATGAAAATTGAACTGAAGAAATTAATCCTTATTGGTTTATTTTGCACATAAATATGCCCCCCCCCATTTTTGTGATTTTTTTTTGGGTTTATTGATAATTATGCCTGCAAAATACATTCTATTTTACTAAAGTTGGTGTGGGATTGGTAGCTTGAACATTTCTGAACATAATGATATGAAAATTGAACTGGAAAAATTGATGCATATTGGTTTATTTTGTTGATGAAATGCAGGCCCCCCGTTTTTTTTAAATAGTCTTCACTTTATGGATAGTTTTGCTAGCAAAATACATTCTATTTTACTAAAGTTGGTGTGGGATTGGTAGCTTGAACATTTCTGAACATAATGATATGAAAATTGAACTGGAAAAATTGATGCATATTGGTTTATTTTGCACATAAATGTATGCCTCCCCCCATGTTCAATTATTTCAATTTATATAAAAATTATGCTGTTAATTTCAAACTTACATACTTTTTTTAGTAAAATGGATTTGTTTCATAAAATTAGTTCTCTGGCTACAATGTGGTTGATTTTCAAAAGGATATTCCAAATATTTCTAGCCAAATATGTATAAAAAGTGACAATAATGGCACACAGCAAGGCCGAGGGGGGGGGTTGGCCCTTTTGTGGCAAAAATAAACCAATAAGAACCATTTTTTCCAGTTCATTTATATTTTTCTTATATTCATAAATGTTCAATTTAGTATATCAAACCTTTTGGGGGGAAATTCCTTGGGGATTTGTAGCTGACACGAAATTCAGAAAGGATGGGGGGAGGGTCTTTTTGATCAAAATAAAAATATAAGTCTCAATTTTTCCAGTTCAATTTTCATATCATTATGTTCATAAATGTTCAAACTAGTTTTCCAGTTGAAAAAGTTTTCAAAAAGACCAAATTCAAGTACCTAAAAAAAATCATTTTGGTCCGGGTCTATATGACCCGAACAGACTAAACGTGACTTTTTTTTTGCCCAGAAAAAAAAATTTTCCCCCACCCCCACAAATATTTTTTTGATGATCAGCATTGTTAAATTGAGTAAATGAATGCCTAAGATTTTAAAGAATATTTCGGATTTGGGGCATAAAAAAATAAAAAGTGAAAATGGTTGCAAGCAGCTGAGGGGGGGGGGAGGCCTTATTTCTGATGTTAAAAAACCAGTAAGAATCATTTTTTTCAGTTCCTTTATATTTTTCTTATATTCAGAAATGTTCAAGCTACCAATCCCACACCAACTCCAGTAAAATAGAATGCATTTTGCAAGCAAAACTATCCATAAATTGAAAATACTTTCACAAAAACGGGGGGGGGGGGCGTGCATTATATCAGCAAAATAAACCAATAAGATTTACTTTTTTCATTTCAATTTTCATATCATTGTGTGCAGAAATGTTCAGACTACTTTCCAAGTGAAAAAAGCTTTCAAAAAGACCAAACATAAGCACTGCAAATGAAGAGTTTTCGGTCTGGGTCAGGGTGACCCGGGAACAGAAGATTTGTAACCCCCCAAAAAAAATTCTCATAGAGAGAACCCCTGAAATGATGAATAGTCATGAAATTTCAAGTTTCAGATATGCAGGGAAAAATTTTTACAGGGACTCAAACTTGGCTTCGGGTCAAATAGACCCGAAACAGAACAGCAGGGTTAAGACCTTCCACCATTCTTGTAGCCCGTCTTTGGACCCGTTCAATTTTGTCAATATCTTTTTGTAGGTGAGGTCTCCAGAACTGAATACAGTATTCCAAATGTGGTCTCACCAGCGCTCTATATAAGGGGATCACAATCTCCCTCTTCCTGCTTGTTATACCTCTAGCTATGCAGCCAAGCATCCTACTTGCTTTTCCTACTGCCCGACCATACTGCTCACCCATTTTGAGACTGTCAGAAATCACTACCCCTAAATCCTTCTCTTCTGAAGTTTTTGCTAACACAGAACTGCCAATGCAATACTCAGATTGAGGATTCCTTTTCCCCAAGTGCATTATTTTACATTTGGAAACATTAAACTGCAGTTTCCATTGCTTTGACCATTTATCTAGTAAAGCTAAATCATTTACCATATTGCAGACCCCTCCAGGAATATCAACCCTATTGCACACTTTAGAGTCATCGGCAAATAGGCAAACCTTCCCTACCAAACCTTCCCCTATGTCACTCACAAACATATTAAAAAGAATAGGACCCATAGTAAAATAAAAATAAAAATCAATAATGTTGATTTTTATTTTAAAACGAACAGTGTGTTATCACAAACATATATTTAAACTGAAGTCACAAGACTTACAAGGTTCCCTTATTTTCCCTCCCATGGTATCAAAAGGATGGAAGTCAAATGTCTTTAGCATCCTGCCTTCTGTAGAATGCTGCAATATGCGTTATAATCAGATGCATCCTCTAATGAGTATTTAACAGTGGCTCCTTTTGTAAAAATATTTCCATTTATAAATTAAGAAAAAGGCAGCTGGTTACACTTAATATTCCAAAAAATGTACGGTAAGTCTTTAATCTGATGACTAAAAGGTGACATGATTCCTGATGTCATTTATTTGTTTCACCATCTCTTGAATGTGTTCTCCCCTGAAAGGAGAAAAGAAAAAGTTTTCTTTACCTCAGTATTGAGCAAGGATAGTAAGACAGACAGTTTGCAATTTAAACCTTTAAATTTGATGTATTTTGGTTAGTCCAGTAATTTTTATGTATAACTAATACCTACAGTGTCTCACAAATTGCCTTACTGGAAATATATTTTTAAAAAATCTTATCACTCTCACAAATCTGGTAAACACACAAATATTTAGGACCTATACAACTCTGGCCAAAATATAATACTTAAAGCATTAGTATAGCAGCTGTCAACAGCCTAGAAACTCAACCAAGATTGAAGCCTGTGCACCATGCATGCTTTTGTCTTTAGTCAAATATTAATTATGCAAGAAAATTATAAATTCGGTTTAGCAAGCAATTGACTCACTCCTCTTTCAGAACAGCCTGGATACATTTCCTCTGATTGGTGCTGAGGTTGATGCTCGGCTTCTGTGGACTATTCCCCTTCTCCATTTTTCTCTGCTGGTAATCTTTTTTCATTTTAACCTGGGTTACAGGGCAGAAACACCTCAAAAGTTATTTTTATTGTTCTCTCAAAGGAAAATATTTGTAGCTCAGGGTTGAAATGAGGGGTCCTTGGTGTTCTCTGAGCCTGCCTGTTATCTTGCAAATGTCTCATTACCCTAGGTAACATCATCAGTGCTAGGCCTTAAGAGATTATTTGGTTGGGCTGTTTACTGTTGTGGTTAGCTCTGGCCCAGCTCCTGCCCCAAGGACTGGATGTGGGGGAGACATCCACATGCTGCAGGCCTGTTTTACCCCCCGGTGGAATCTGCTGATGAAGGCTCCTCTGACCAAGAAGACATGAGTGACAGGGAGGAGGAGAGTGTGGCAGACAGCTCAGAAGGAGATCAATTATCTAGCTCCTCCTTGAATTCAGAACAAGAGTTAATGATACAGCCACGCATGAGGAGAGCCATGCATAGGCAACAACAACTGAGAGATTATTATCAAAGAAAATGAGGCCACCTGTGGTTGGGTGGGGCTGTGGTAATTAGTGAGGCTACTATAAATAGCAGCCTGTGTGTTTGGCCATTGTGGAGGATTATCTGTTCGTTGTGTTTCATGACTGCTTTGCTGACTTTGACCTTTGTGTGCTGATTTTCCCCCCGCTTTGAAACTAAACCAGAGCCAAGTATGTGTCACTTTGTGAAAGAAGAAGGACTGTGAATTGCCTTACAGCTGCAAGCTAAGTACCTCAGAACTGATAAGGGACTTGTACAAATTACCAGTTTGTCTGGAGACAAGTGCTCTTTGCTATACAAAAAGAGTGCTCTGTTTATTTGCATTTTCGGCATAAAGAACATTGTTTTGAATTTTCAAACGTGTGTATGTGTCTGAAATTGTATCTGTGCATTTTTGGGAGGATTCTACCAGAGAGCTTGACAGAACATTTACTGATGGCTCTTTGGCAGTTTCTTGACTGGGGTATTGTTTTCTTGATTGATGGTCTGGAGTTAACCATAAATCTATGCTGATCTGAGAGCTGATTGCTGGTAGCTGATTTATCAGAGAGCCAGGCTTCTAGAAATCCCCTAGCTGTTTTGTTGTTGCAGTAAGAACAATGTAAGAACTGCAACAATCGCTATGTAGATCAGGGGTGGTCAAACTCGCTGCCTGTGGGATGGATGTGTTTTTCACTGCCCTTGCTGATTTAGCGAAGGAGGAGCGGAGTTGCACTCCTTACTAGCACTGACAATGTTACCTAGTTAGGGTAATGAAATGTCTGTAGAATAACAAGCAAGCTCGGAGAGCAGCAAGGACCTCTCATTTTATTTTTCTAGGTATGTTTTTAGAAATGAGAAGTCACTTGCCTGCTTAATAGCATTGCCTAAATGCCGCAGTTGTTCCTGTATTGTTTGTAGCTCCTTCTTCATATCCTTTTCACTATCGGACAGGACAGGCAGCTGTGAGTGGAAACCACGGAGAACTTTCTTCATCCTGTATCCATAAAAAGAATGACAGGTTTCTAACAAGGAGCAGTGGAGATGGGGGTTTGCTATGCATTTTCAGACTACACAGCTAAATATCTTCTCAGAATAATGTTACACTTGTACAATATATAACCATTCCTTTCAAATTTACTTGTAGATTTTAGTTTCTTATTTGGTGAGGTGTGATATATACTTTTGTTCAAAAGTAAATTGGTTTCATTTTGCTAATTAAATATTAGCAGACTTATTGGTTACTCTAGATGTTTGGTATTTGACAAGGAAAAAGAGGTACAATAGTACAGTACAGTACAGTAATACCTCGTCTTACGAACCTAATTGGTTCCGGAAGTAGGTTTGTAAGGCGAAACGTTTGTAAAACGAAACATTGTTTTCCATAGGAAACAATGTAAAGGCGATTAATCCGTGCAAAAAGAAAAAAAAATCGCAAAATGGTGCTCCACTGGGCGGCGGCGCCCAGCTGTCACCTTTTAAAACAGCCGGGGGGCTTCTCGGCGTTCTCCCGAACGTCGAACCCGGAGGTTTGGGTTTGGGTTCCGGAGGCCGCCGAGAAGCACCCGGCTGTTTCAGAAGTTGACGGCCGGGCGTCGGCGCTTCTCGGCAGCCTCCCGAACCCGAAAAGTTCGGGTGAATGCCGAAAAGCCCCCCATCTGTTTTAAAAGGTGACAGTCGGGCGGCGGCGCCCAGTGGAACGCCATTTTGCGATCTGCGGTGGGTTCGTAAGCCGAAAAAAGTTCGTAAGAGGCAAAAAAATTCCGAACCCTGGGTTCGTATCACAAGGGGTTTGTATCATGAGGAGTTCATATCATGAGGTACCACTGTATTAAGTAATTTTTAGAAAACTAATTTCTTTACTATGCAAAATATTCCTCTGCACAGACTGGCTGAGAGACACAACGGAGCTGCCAGACTCCGGTAAGATGCGCGTCTCATGGCCCGCCTGTCCCCTCCACTTGTCTCTCCGCCGTGTCTTACTTGACTCCTGGCATGCCCGGCGAGACTGCAAGTGGAGCCCTGTCTCACTCCATGTGTCTTGCTTCTCCACCGCCCCACCCCTCCGCACCTGCCACTCCCCCTTGCAGGGGAACAGCAGGCCAGATTTGGGTAGCTGAACATACTGCATCGCCTGGGAGAAGGTCTCACAGCGCCCCTCTCTCTCCCCCCCCCCCCGAGTGGCAGTGGCGCATCCGGCTCACCAAATCTGGCCTGCTGATCTTGGGCAGCAGTGGCTCTGACCCAATCAATGCCAACAATGCTGCGGGCAAGAACTGTCCACACCGATCCCGCTTTATGGCTGCGTAGACATCCTGCAACAGCCACTGCTTGGAACTCTGGTGCCAGTCCCCCTCGACTCCAGTCCCAGGTCAACAGGACTAGGGCTGGCAACAGTTTTTTTGCAGCCACCACTAAGAGAAGGGACGCATGAACTAGGGTTTGCATGAGTAGCCTCCACGAGGCCATGCCACATGAATGGCAGGCGCATGTGGGCCTGTTCCCCCTCTCTTTCCTCCCCTCTGGCATCATCTCACTGTGGTTTGCACGGCAACTGGGCATGAGTCTAAGTATTTTGGGGGGGGGGGGAGTATTTTAGCACATGCACTCAAAAGCCCAATTGGGCTTATTATCTGGACAGGTCCTAGTTTTGGGAAAACACGGTTGCTGTTACCTCAGCTAATCAGAAGAACCTGTAGTAAGATGTCCTCACCTGTTCACAATATCCTCTTGTTTCTCTTTGGCTTCTTCATATTTGTCAGCCAAACGCTCTGCTATCTCCCTCAAGCTTTTCCTTTATGAGAAAACAAAATGTTATTTTCAGGAGAGCAACACACCTTTGTTTTATTACACATTACAGTATTATAATAGACAAAATATTTGTTCCTTGAGTAAATTGTTTCTAATGGATATCTTCATTGCAAATCAACTTCTATAATACCCAGTAGCAGAATCCATGAGGAATCAGAAGAGCACTAAAATACAGAATGTACAACTTAATTTTCACCTAAAAGGAGCCAAATATTAGGCCTGGTAATGTTAAAGATTAAAAAAGGAAAAAGTCCAAAAGCATCCGTCCAAACACATTAAACTCGACCATTTAAGCTTTCCCCTATACCTGAACTGAACAACATAAGGTTTCCTTAAATGCTACGGTAGTACACAATCTCCTTCGTAGGAATTACAGTAGTACCTCTAGATACGAGCTGCTCTACATGCGAGTATTTCAAGATACGAGCCACGAGGGGAGAGACATTTCTGTTCTAGTCCCGAACTCAAATTCGGGATACGAGCCGAGCGTCCACTAGGTGGCGCAAGAATCCTTGCTTTTGGTTATCTCGGAGGGGAAAAACAACGTCTAAAGTTATTTGTTCCAGATACGAGTTGCCTCGACATACAAGCTCCCTTCTGGAACGAATTGTGCTCGTATCTAGGGGTACTACTGTACAATTCTTGGGTGGGAGAAGAAATAGGTTCTCTACCCTGTGTTATTTTTGTTTTACTGTGAAACTTAAGAGAGAAGCTTCCTTCCAGGAACCTCAGATTCTTTTGCCACCATGGACAATGGTTAGAATATTGCACCCAGCAGATGCATGCTCATGTTAACTTTGATTAGATTATTTCATAGTTTAGCAAGTTCTATGAACAATCTGGTTAGTGTACAGTTCAGTTTTACAACATCGGAAAAAGGTTTAATTAAGTAACCAGGTTGAGATTCAGCAACCTGGGTAAGTAGTCATACCAATTGCTCCCTATAATGCCTGGCCCTCCCAGTCTAAGATAGGTGAATTTGTCTTGTTCAGCAGTACTTGTTAATATATGACAATAGCTCCCCAAAATCATCCACAAATGGGTTTTTGGAATTCTACAACCCAAGTCCCAAAGGTAATTTTCCAAAGGGCAACTGGACTTCCTTGGGGGTTTTTTCCCTTTGAAAAAGTTTCACTTCTCATCTAGGGAACTTCTTCAGTTTCACTTCTTGATGAGAAGTGAAACATTTTCAAGGAAAAAAAACCCAAGAATGACTCACTGCCTTTTGGAAAAGCACCTTTGGGACAACCATGGCCTGGATGATTTGAAGATCTCCATAACTGTCTATAACCCAAGCCATTCGAGCTATTGAATATGTGTACATCTGAAATAATTTCTGTACGAGAATATTCTGCATCATTGACTTTTGCTACTTCCATGGGACAATCCAGTACACTGGTACCTCTACTTAAGAACTTAAATTTGTTCCGTGACCAGGTTCTTAAGTAGAAGCAATTTTTCCCATAGGAATCAATGTAAAAGCAAATAATGCGTGGAAACCCATTAGGAAAGAAATAAAAGCTCAGAATTTGGGTGGGAGGAGGAGAAAGAGGAGGAGGAGGAGAGTGGCTGCCGAAGGAAGGTGAGGTGAGGGGAATAAAAAAAATCCAAAACTTTAAGGCTTAAAAAAAAAAAAGGGACTCTGAGGCGGCGAGGAGGAGCACACGTCTCCCATATACCTGGTGCAAGGCTGCCTCCCATACACTGGCTGCTGCTGCTGCTACCTGCTGCCTCTTCCTTCTCATGCTGAAGGGCTCCCCTCTCCTCTCGCTCGCTCGCTCGCTCGCTTTGTAGCCGGTGTCTTTCCTTCGCTGTGGTGACTCCTCGGCTGCCCAGAGTGAAGGAAGCGTTTCTTTTCTCTGGGTGCTGGCAGAGGTTTATTCCCTGTCCAAGCACCCAGAGAAGGGAAAATGCTTTGTTCGCTCTGGACTGCCAAAGCCTCCTTAAGCGCCACCAAAAGGCTCCTCTGGCAGCCCAGATGGCTGGGATTAAAGGGGGAATGGCAGGAAACTGGCCGGGCCTTCGTGACGCTCTCAAATTTCCTGGGAATTTTTTCTGGGCTTGGGTTCTTAAGTAGAAAATGGTTCTTAAGTAGAGGCAAAGAAATCTTGAACACCTGGTTCTTATCTAGAAAAGTTCTTAAGCAGAGGTACCACTGTACTTGAAACCAGAAAAAAAACATAATCATTGTGTAAGTTCTGTTGTAAAATCTCAATCCATGATGGCAAACCTATGGCAAGCGGTCCACAGGTGGCATGCAGAGCCAAATCTGAGGGGACATGAAGTGTTTCCCTATGTCAGCTCCAGTGCGCGTGTGCATGCTAGCCACCTGGGTTTGGGCCTTCTGGAGGGTAGGGGCAAAGCAGTTTTCACCCTCCCCAGGCTTCAGGAAAGCCTCTGGAGCCTGTGGATGGTGAAAAATGGCCCCAATAGTCTACCGAAAGTCGTGGCTTCAAGGAGGCCTGCACACATGCATGGGGGGCAGCCGGGAGGGGGTGTACACATGCATGGGAGGGAGGGCATTGCGAGTCTGCGGAGAGGGGCGGCATACAAATAATAATAATAATAATAATAATAATAATAATAATAATAATAATAATAATGGGTGTGGGCACATGTGCCTTTTTGGCACCCAAGCAAAAAAGGGTTCGCCATCACTAAACCATTCCATCTAACTATGAGACAGGTTTCTTCTCCTGAAATTAATCAATTTTAGATCTCATAACTCAATGGTGGCAGTCATTCCATGTAGTTAAAATGAATGGCTTGTGTTGCAGCTGGACAAAGAACTATCGGCAGCAGTGTGAACTCCCTTTTTGTCACTAAGGCCATAAGCCCCAAAAGGAGTACACATTGTCCTGTCCCAATAGCGAGTCATTCTAAGATTCTTTTTGGCTAAGAAATAAAATATACATGGTTTAAAACAATAAAGGGGGGGACGGGAGGGGCAGCTGACAAATGGGTTGGCCTTTACCTTTCTTCTTGACAGCATTTTAGATCTTCCAGCTGTTTTTTTTTCTGTTCACGCAGCAATTTCACTCTGAGGCAGAGAAAAGACTTAAAGGTTAAACAGTAAGCAATGCCTCAATCTGCATGTTTTGTTTTCCTCTAACCACTACTGCAGAAGATAAACACCTAAGGCTTTAATGTTTAAAGGAAATTATAATATTTAAAAATGACTATTACTGTATTTTTCAGAGTATAAGATGCACCTTTTTCCTCCCTGAAAGAGGCTGAAAATTCAGCTGTGTCTTATACTTTGAATGTAGCTTTTTTCCCGAAGCTTCCCCCCCCCCAAATCCTAACTAGGTGCTAACAATCTTCCCAGCTCTTACCTTGCAGGTTCTTTCATTGTTACTCTTTGCGAAGAATGTTTTCCAAGCCCTAAGTGTTTGCAGGGTTTTTTTCATTGCTCTATCTTACTCCAAATGTTTCCTTCCAGCCCTAACCAGGTGCTAACGATATACCCAGCTCTTACATGCTTGTAAGCTCTTTCATTGTTACTCTGTCAAGAATGTTTTCCAAACCCTGTCTTTGTAGGTTTTTTAATTGCTCTGCTTGCTCCAAATGTTTCTTTCCAGCCCTAACTAAGTGCTAACAATGTTCCCAACTCTTACTGGCTTGCAAGCTCTTTCATTGTTACTCTTTGCAAAGAATGTTTTCCAAGCCCTAAGTGTTTGCAGGGTTTTTTTCATTGCTCTATCTTACTCCAAATGTTTCCTTCCAGCCCTAACCAGGTGCTAACGATATACCCAGCTCTTACATGCTTGCAAGCTCTTTCATTGTTACTCTGTCGAGAATGTTTTCCAAACCCTGTCTTTGTAGGTTTTTTAATTGCTCTGCTTGCTCCAAATGTTTCTTTCCAGCCCTAACTAGGTGCTAACAATGTTCCCAGCTCTTACTGGCTTGCAAGCTCTTTCATTGTTACTCTTTGCTAAAAATGTTTTCCAAGCCCTAAGTCTTTGCAGGTTTTTTTTTTTCATTGCTCTAACTTGCTCCAAATGTTTCTTTCCAGTCCTAACCAGGTGCTAACAATGTTCCCAGTTCTTACACGCTTGCAAGCTCTTTCACTGTTACTCTCTCTGAATAAGGTTTTTTTTAAAGACTTAATCAGGGGATAAAATAATGTGCTGAAGCTGACCAGACTAAGGGTGCTAGCCAAATGAATATCTGGAAAGCAGATTCTTTTCCCTATTTTCCTCCCCAAAAACTAAGGTGCATCTTATACTCTGAAAAATACATTAACTGATCTATTCCAAGGATAGAACAATGTAGAACATTAGGTATACTTAAATGTGGAGAAAATGGGATTTCCTTTCTTTTGTAGTGTGTGTAAGATAAATAAATTACCGGGGAAGCAGAATAAATGCTTTTCTCAGAATAATAGATTGTTTTTTATTAAAGTAATGTGTAGGTTTATCAGTTGTATTACACTTAAATCAGCAGAAAATCAAGACTAAGGCAGGCAGTAAATAAAAAGATGATTCAAAAATCAATTTTAGACTTTCACTGAAGTATTTTGATAACACAGGTGAAGTGGTTCATTTTTAGAAATATTGCTTTACACATGTTGCAAATCATTTAAGTGCCCTTTTCTGAAACATTGGGTCCAATACAAAAATTTAGTGGCACTTTAAATTATTCTCTATTTTTGTTAGGGCAGCGGACTCTTAAAAACCTTCATTGTGGTCACTGTGAGAAAATGCTGAAATGACTTTCTATGTTTAGAATTTAGAACTTAGAAACAAAGAGCCAGGGTTACCTTCGCTGGATTTCTTCTCGAGCCAAGTCCTGTTTTAGAATATATTCTTCCCGGAAAACTTGTGTGGCTCTGCTTAGAAGCTGAAGGCATTCTTCTGGGGGAGGGGAAGACTCTTTATCTGCAGCTCTTTAAAAAAAAAGAAGCAAACATGGGACATCCAAGATTGGAAAAGTACACACATACAAACATACACATATGTATGTGTGTGTGATGTACACCAGTGTTTTTCAACTAGTGTGCCGCGGCACACTAGTGTGCCGTGAGACATGGTCAGGTGTGCCGTGAAGCTCAGAGAGAGAAAGAAAACAAGAGAGAGAGAAAGAAAGAGAGAAAGAAGGAAAGAAAGAGAGAAAAGGAGAGAGAAAGAAAGCAAGAGAGAAAGAAAACAGAGAGAAAGAAAGAGAGAGAAAGAAAGCAAGAGAGAGAAAGCAAGAGAGAGAGAGAGAGAAAGCAAGAGAGAAAAAGAAAACAAGAGAAAGAAAGCAAGAGAGAGAGAAAAAGAAAACAAGAGAGGGAGGGAGGGAGAAAGAGAGCAAAAAAGAGAGGGAGGAAGGAAGAGAGAAAGAAAGAGGGATGGAGAGAGAGAGAAAAAAGAAGGCAGAGAAAGAGAGAGGGAGAGAAAAATAGAGCGAAAGGGAGGAAGAGAAAAAAATTTTGTCTAAACTTTTTTTAGCCCCCCCCCCTCCTCAATGTGCCCCAGGGTTTGGTAAATGTAAAAAATGTGCCATGGCTCAAAAAAGGTTGAAAATCACTGATATACACAAACACACACACATATATAGACACATCTCTGAGGGAGATGGGCAGTTAAAATTATGAAATAGATTGTAGAAGATAGATAAGATGATAGATTCGATGGATGGACAGACAAGATAGATAGATAATATAGATATATGATACAGATATAGACAGACAGACATTGAGCATCTCATCTAAAGTACTCAAAGAGAGCAAAGAATATTGAAATCAATGTTTGATAAAGTTCTCTAATCAATTCCCCCATCTCTTAGTCAACCAGACTACAAGCATAATAATTTATAATAACCCGCAAGATGGCTTGTATTCTCTGAATCTCTTACCAGCCTTGCATGAAAGAAGAATAACAGATTTAGGGCAGTAACAGAAAAGATGCAAAAACAGCCAAATACAGAACGGGAGATTTTCAGCCAGAAAAAGAAAAATCTGATCATGAGTCCACTGAAAAGATCAAGCTTTGGTGTCCATCCCAAGCAAGATGCAATTTGCCAATTGCAGCCAAAACAAAGAACAAGCAACAACACAAGGCATGGAAAGGGTTTATCTTTGCACACCAGTGAGGAAAAGCAGCAAAGTAACGACAAAAAAAATTCCACTTTATGTGAAATTGGTTTTCCCCAAAGAGAAAGAGGTTGTACTTCAGCAATAATGGATTTGCAGTGGTGCGACACAAGATGTTCCGGATATGTCTCTCAAAGGAATCCTGTGATTCAGCTAGGATGCGGAGGGGTGTGGTAGAACTCTGCGGCTCTTCCTTGGTGCACAGAAGCGGAGGGCATGTTGGGTGGACTGTGGAACTGTCAAAACAAAGGTCAGGCATCTATTAATATCAACAATTCTTCGCTGCCTTCTTTTTTTCTCCTTTTCAGTTAAGTTCCTTGGAGCTATAAAACCCTCCTACCATTGTTAAAAAAAATGGCTTGCATTGCCATTGGCCCTTCCTAATCATAACTCTCATGCAGAAAATATCAGAAAGAGAAGCTTATTCAATGTTATCCCTTACTGCTAATATTTCTAAGAAGAACCCACTAAGGAGAGATTCCCTCTTTTCTATAAGAACAGATTAAAGAAATCAGAGTGGGGGTTTTTCCAGTCCCTGTAGGTAAGACCCTGGCAAAAAGCACTGCGGGGCCTACAAAATTGCAATACAGAAGGAAGATTCATCCCTTTTTCATCCAACACACTATAGTATCTATTTTTCTTCCAGATTGGATTTTTCCAGGAAATCGCAGCAAGATAAATGCTTAAGCCTAGTTTGGGAAACACAATGTTTTCTTACTATGAGACAGAATCAATCTGGAAACTAGGAAAAAGACATATTTTCCATTTGTATTATTGCAGGAAGAACAGAGATGCACCATTACTTCTGTTTTGAGCAGACTACAAAATTATTGAGCTATTGGTTATGAATTTTGCAGACCTTCATGAATTTTGCACTAAAATACTATATTGCATAGATATTTTAAACAAAAGACAAACACATAAAGGTTATTGTCTACAGAAGTACTTAAAAGAATTCAAGTTCAATGACAGCTGGTGCCAGCAAGCATATCACAAAGGAGTTAGCCAAACAACAGATATATAAGGCAAGGTTCGACAAACCCAGGCGCCTGGTCGCCAGTGGCGCCTAGAAAATGTTGTCTGGCGCCTAGAAAATGTTGCCTGCTGTACTGTATGTCAGCGTTTCCCAACCGGTGTGCCGCCTGGGCAGGGCGCTGCGGTGCCTCTGACCTCTCCGCTCCTGCCCGATGCCGCGGTTTCTGGCGCTCTCCTGCTGGGTCCCAAAGAAGGCAGGCAGGAAGGAGAGCTCCATTCTTCGCGCCTTTTTCCCGCCTTCCTTCTTTGGGGCTCAGCAGGAGAGCGCCAGAAACCGCGGCATCGAGCAGGAACCGGGAGGTCGGAGGCACCGGCACGGCAGCGCCCGCCCAGCTGAAGGTTCCCTGTCGTCATCGGCAAGTGTCCTTTGGGGCCCGGCGGGAGGGCACTGGCGGTGGGAGCGGGGGGGGGCCGCGGCTGCAGCGGCACAGGCAGTCGCGGGGAGATGGCGGGGGGAGCGGGGGGCGGCTAAAGCGGCCCCGGGCACCATTCCCTGTAGGCTTTTCCAGGGGCGCGCAGGGAGCCGCGGCCACCCGCCCGCCTACCGGATTTCCCTCCGCGCGGCTGGGGAGGTGGATTCGCCGCCCCCGCCAGCCCGATCTCCCTCCAGTGGCTGGTGACGTAGTTCTACCGCCCTCGCCAGCCTGATCTCCCTCCGTGGGGGGGTGGGGGGCGACGAACCGACGACCGGGGGCTGTCCGTCCGTGTTGGGTGGTGCAGGGCAGGCACAGGCAGCCCCAGGGGAGAACAAGGGAGGGAGAGAGAAAGGAAAGAGAGAGTAAGGGAGGGAGAGAAAATTGAATGAAGGAGGGAGAGAAAGAAAGAGTAAGAAGCAGAAAGGATAGAGAAAAAGGAAGAGAAAGGAGGGGAGAAAGGAAAGAGGAGGAAGGGGGGAGAGAAAATTGAATGCAGGAGGGAGAGAAAGAAAGAGTAAGAAGTAGAAAGGATAGAGATAAAGGAAGAGAAAGAGGGGGAGAAAGGAAAGAGGGAGGGAGGCGGGAGAGAAAATTGAATGAAGGAGGGAGAGAAAGAAAGAGTAAGAAGTAGAAAGGATAGAGAAAAAGGAAGAGAAAGGGAGGGAGAGAAAGGAAAGAGGGAGGAAGGGGGGGAGAGAAAATTGAATGAAGGAGGGAGAGAAAGAAAGAGTAAGAAGTAGAAAGGATAGAGAAAAAGGAAGAGAAAGGGAGGGAGAGAAAGGAAAGAGGGAGGAAGGGGGAGAGAAAGAAGATATGAAGGAGGGAGAAAAAGAAAGAGAGATAGGAAGGAAAGAGGGAGAGAAAGGAATGAGAGAGAAAGGGAGGGAGAGAAAGGGAATGAAAGAGGGAGAAGGGGTGAGAGATAGAAAGGATAGACAGAAAGGGAGAGAAAGGAAAGAGAGAAAGGGAGGGAGAGGAAGGAAAGAGATGAGAGAGGAAGGAAGAGAGAAAGAAAGAGGGATGGAGAGAGAAAGGAAGGAAGAGAGAGAAAGAGGGAGGGAGAGAGAAATAGAGCGAAAGGGAGGAAGAGAGATTTTTTTTGTCCAAACTTTTTTTAGCGCCCCCCCCCCCATGTTCCCCAGGATTTTGAAAATATGAAAAATGTGCCGCGGCTCCAAAAAGGTTGGGAAACACTGCTGTATGTGTATACAGTATATTTTTCCCGCCTGTGTTTACGCCCAGAAATGGTACATCTTGGCTTCCGTAGCTCCGCCCATCAACCTCGGAGCGAGCTGCTTTCCCAGCGTCCCCTGCGCTTGCGTGCGTCTCTCCCTCCCCCCTTGCCTCCATTCCGCCTCCTACTCGAACCCCTTCACTCCCCCCCACCGCACACAGACGCTCCGATCTTGGCCGCTCACCCGCCTTCGGAGAGAAGCGGAAGCCCCTCCCCTCCCGGCGTGAGGTTTTGTTCATTCCTCCTCCGGCCGCTGTGCGCGGTGACTTCCGACCAGTAACCCCTCCTCCCCCCTCCCCCCCTCACCCGCGTCCCCGGCCCGGTCTCCCTTTCCTTCTTCTCTGTTTCGGTTTCTGACTAACGGTCTCCCCTCGGATCCCGACGGGAGTACAGCAGAGCCGGCTCGGCGGAGCCAGGCCTGCGCCGGGGGGGAGGGGTGAAAGGATGTCAGGTGGAGACTCGGCAAAAAACCAAGTTTGCTTAAAAAAAATTCTGGCTCCTAAATTTTTTGGCTGGCTCCTAGATTCTGAACAACTTTGTCGACCCCTGATATAAGGAAAAACAGATATGCTTTCAAGAACAAGGTAATGTTTGTACAGTGATACCTCGTCTTACAAACGCCTCGTCATACAAACTTTTCGAGATACAAACCCGGGGTTTAAGATTTTTTTGCCTCGTCTTACAAACTATTTTCATCTTACAAACCCACCACTGCCGGTGGGATGCCCCACCTCCGGACTTCTGTTGCCAGCGAAGCACCCGTTTTTGCACTGCTGGGATTCCTCTGAGGCTCCCCTCTATGGGAAACCCCACCTCCAGACCTCTGTGTTTTTGCGATGCTGCGATATCACTGAGGCTCCCCTCGCTGGGAAACCCCACCTCTGGACTTCCGTTGCCAGCGAAGCGCCCATTTTTGCGCTGCTGGGATTTCCCTGCTGGGATTCCTCTGCAGCATCGCAAAAACACAGAAGTCTGGAGGTGGGCTTTCCCATGGAGGGGAGCCTCAGGGGAATCCCAGCAGCGCAAAAAACAGGCTCTTCAGCTGGCAAAAGGGGTGAATTTTGGGCTTGCACACATTAATCGCTTTTGCATTGATTCTTATGGGAAACATTGTTTCGTCTTACAAACTTTTCACCTTAAGAACCTCATCCCGGAAACCAATTAAGTTTGTAAGAAAAGGTATCACTGTAATTGAAACAAGGAAATCTAAAAATCTAGGTCAACCAAAATCTGAATCCACTATATGTAAGATGAGGAATACTTCTAAATGTGAAGCAATGATTAAGGTTGATTTAACTGTTTTAATACTGCATTTGAATCTGTGGGTAACCTTGATAAGATTTGTAGAACAAATCACCTCAATCTAAAACAGCGTTTCTCAATTTTGGAAACTTTATGGTGGGGGACTTCAACTCCCAGAATTCCTCAGCCAGCATACATGGTGATTCTGGGAGTTAAAAAGTTCTCCTGTTTTAAAGTGGCCAAAATTTAAGGAAAGCTGAGCAAGTGGAAAACTTGAAAGTATATCTGACTCAGGCATAGATTATAAATGGCTTCATACTTACAGAAGAGGCCTGGTAATGCATTCATAGGTGCTGGTGATGCAAACCATTGTAGGGCCCAGAATATCCGAGACAATCCAGAATCCTCTAATTGCAGCAGGTTGTCTACAGGAACAAAACATCTCTTTAAAAGTTCTGGCAGGGAGGAATTATTATTGGTAGTGTCAAAACAAAAAAATAACAAAACACCTGGACTGGATGGTCTTCCAGGTGAATTCTACAAAGCCACAATTGGTACTATAGGACAGTGATGGCGAAACGATGGCACGAGTGCCAGAGGTGGCACACAGAGCCATATCTGCTGGCACACGAGCTGTTGCTCTAGCTCAGCTCCAACATGCATGTTTGTGCCGGCCAGCTGATTTTTGGCTCACACAGAGGCTCTGGATGGCATTGAAGGTTACAATCCAACATATCTGAAGACTAAAGTTGAGGACTAAGTCATTTAAATATATAAAATGAAAGATCCAACCTACAACAATTCTCATGAACATTACTTTTCCTATAACATACAACTCTACTTGAGCATGGTAAATGCAGCACACTTGATAGCCCCCCAGTTTCTCTCTCAAACACATGTTGTACAAAATTATTAACAAAGCCAATGTACACTTCACTGTTTCATATGTTACAACAAGTATCTGTAACAGTTGTTGAGCAAAGGTCTCCAAAGATAAAGTGCATGAAGAACATCAACTGGAGAATAGATGGAAGCCACACTGGGTCTTACCTGCATGGTAGAGGCTTGGTACACAAGATATGCTCCACAAAACACTTCTGTTCTGCCCCAAGCTCCTGTAAACTGTCCTTGTCTTCTTCGCCTGAAAAGCAAGTCCACTAATTTAATACACAAGACGAATTCCAATTTGTAGAATTCAGCTATCACCACAAACTACCCTATTCACTTGACATATTTTTATATCACATTTCTGCGTTAAAACACAAAGATAGAAGCAAAATAATTTTGCAACGTAAAAGCATTTATAAATATATATGGTACACATGAACTATGCATTATAAAAAGGGAGGGGAAAATACATTTAGGAAAAACAACTTCTCATACAAAGGTCTGATGCAAGACAGACATACTGCTAGAAAATAAGGTAGTATTTGCTTCCAAATATCAATGAGAGAGCACTCCAAAGAGTAGAAGCCACCAAATTTGAAGTTATAAACACATTAATATCTTATCTTTTTAATATATGTTAAATTGAAGGCAATGGCAAGAACCTAAATGTGTATTTTTAAGAAAAATCAAATTACAAGCCAGAAGGATTAAGTTACTTACCAGAACCAAGGAATTTGTGTAATTTGTTGATCCAGGGGAGTCCAATACTATGTACACCAGCATCATGTGTGCAGTGGTAGCGAGAAGAACATTTGGGATCTGAGAAACATAAGCATGGTTTGTGTTAATTGATGACCAAATTGGCACAAGATAGATTTCACATTTCACATATATATCTTATATCTTTACATACTGTACTTCTTTCACTGACTCATAGTACAATGCTGTGCTTCTCTGCTTAAACAATCTACTGTGTTCAAGTAAGCCCACATTAAGTTGTATAAGAATACCATTTCAAGATCACATTTGCAACTCGGCATTTATTTTATTGTCTCAATTATTCTGTAACAGTGATGGCAAACCTTTTTTTCCCTTGGGTGCCAAAAGCATATGTGTGCATGCTACTGTGCATTCGTGAGTGCCCACACCCATAATTCAATGCCTGGAAAAAGCGAAAATGGCCTCCCCCTCCTCTCCGGAGGCCCTCTGGAGGCTGAAAACTGATCATTTCCCAACTTCTGGTAGGAGGCTTCTCTGGAGCCTGGAAAGGGCAAAAATGCCATGCCCCAGAGGCCCTCCGGAAAAACACGCTTCCCCTGCCTCTGTGCAAGCTGAAAAATCAGCTGGGCAGCGCGCATATGCACTCTGGCACCAAACTAGAGCAATAGCTCGTGTGCCGGCAGATATGGCTCTGCGTGCCACTGTGGCCATAGGTTCACTATCACTGTTCTATAACATTAGAAACTTCCTGTGCCTGGTATAATGCTAGAGCTTTCCAGATGTGTATTTTAAAAAAATATTTTGCTTTATGCCCTAAAACAGAGGTCCCCAACCTTTTTAGCACCAGGACCGGCTTTAAGTTAGACGAGTTTTCCACGGCCCGGTGGGGGGGGGGGGGGGCTTTGGTCATATGGGGGTGGGGTTATGGAGGGGTGGAGCTTAGTGGACGCAGCCCTCCACACTTCTCCACAGGGCGGGGAGAATCAGGAGGCTCCTTTGGCAGCTGGGGGCTGCCTGGCTTTGTGATTTTGGCTGGGGGGGGGAGTTAGGGAAGGTCCTACTTCTCCCCCCCCAGCCAAAAATTCAAAGCCTATCTGCTAGATACGGGCGATGAGTGGGACAGAGCGGCGCGGAAGCCTCTTGCAGCAGCTGCCACAGCCACCGGCTTCGGCGCCGCTCGTCCGCTCATTGCCCGTGTCTGGCAGAAGCTGCTGCCCGAGTGCTCTTGGCCGGCGGGATTTAAAGTGCTGGGGTGGGGGGTGTCCCATCGGGAGGCGAAGCACTGGGGTGGGGGGGCTGTCAGGACACCCCCCACCCCAGCACTTTGAATCCCGCCGGCCAAGAGCACTCGGGCAGCAGCTTCTGCTGGATACGGGCGATGGGCGGGACGAGCGGCGCCGAAGCCGGTGGCTGTGGCAGCTGCTGCAAGAGGCTTCCGCGCCGCTCTGTCCCACTCATCGCCCGTATCCAGCAGATAGGCTTTGAATTTTTGGCTGGGGGGGGGAGAAGTAGGACCTTCCTAACTCCCTCCCCAGCCAAAATCACAAAGCCAGGCAGCCCCCAGCCGCCAAAGGAGCCTCCTGATTCTCCCCGCCCTGTGGAGAAGTGTGGAGGGCTGCGTCACCGCCCGACGCCCCACCCCGTCCTGCATAATGTTCTCTGCCGGGAGGGCAGCGGCGCCGCGGACCGGCTGAAAACCCCTAACGGCCCGGTCCTGGTCCGCGGACCGGCGGTTGGGGACCTCTGCCCTAAAAGGCAGGTTTATCAGCTATTAAATGGACACGGTGAAGAGAATAAATATAATGGAAGTAATGACCTGTGTTCTTACCTTTGTGCAATTTCATTGGACAGGTGAAATCTGAATCTAGAGGCTCTTCCCCTTCTCTAGAAGCTAGTTTCAAAGCAAGTTCCAATTCAACACACTCAAGCACATAGAGTGATGGAATGAGGTCACTTCGGGAATCCCAAGACTTGATGGACTGCAGGGGGAAATGGAATGATTATATTAACATTTTTCAAGTCAGGATTCCCTTGAGACACATTGGGTTAATAACATTTAGTGTTATATACTTCCCCAAAGCGCTTTACAGCATTATCTGGAAAGTTTACAATATAAGCACCCACGGGCCAGATCCAACCCATGGGCATGACTACAAAGGACACGGCCCACCCAAGCTCTGTTCTCATTGACAGAAGGCTGCCGGAGGCCGTTGCGGCTGAAAATGGAGCTCTGAACACAGCTATTTTACAAGCCCCACCTCCCAGCCCTCTGAGGTCAAACACAATCCTGATGTGGCCTTCAATGAAATCGAGTTTGACACCCCTGACTTAGAAGTATGATTCCATGAACATGGAGCAGAACTGCATTGAGTGGCACTAACTTCAATCAGTAATCACAATTTAAATGTGTGTCAAGGGTACATTCTCCCCTTTCCAGCAGTCTCTTGAATGGTTAGGATAAAACATATTTCCTGGATAGAGATCACACATTTCAAACTGTTTGTGTTATAAGTCAACCCTGCACAGCAATATAACTGTAAGGTAGTGATGGAAAATACTGGCAGAAGCTACTTCTCAATCCCTCAATCTTCTATCTAGTTTTCCTGGAAGGACACTTCCTTCCTTCCTTCCTTCCTTCCTTCCTTCCTTCCTTCCTTCCTTCCTTCCTTCCTTCCTTCCTTCCTCCCTTCCTCCCTCCCTCCCTCCCTATCTATCCATCCATCAGTCTTTCGGATTTATATACCACCCCTCTCGGAGGATTCGGGGGGGGGGGGGGCTTTAGCATCTTATTTAAACCGGGGGGTGAACTGATTAAGAAAGAAGGTGACAGGAGGAGAGTTTCCAAATTATTCTAAAACATCCAAAAGTCGAAATTATGAAAATGAAAGTCATCCATTTTATTATTGAATTACAGCAGTGAAAAAAACTGGGGAGCAATATTTAGATTTAGATTTAATTGGATTTGTATGCTGCCCCTCTCCGAGGACTTGGGGCAGCTCACAGCATATACAGAAAACAGTAATAAACAATCTAATTAATAATAATAATAATAGATTGTGGGGACAATATGCTGGCTCTATTAAAAAGTGCTATTGCTAACATGTTGTAAGCCGCCCTGAGTCTAAGGAGAAGGGGTGGCATAAACATTGAATAAATAAGTAAGTAAGTTAGTAAGTACGTACGTACGTACGTACATGCATACATACATACATACATACATACATACATACATACATACATACATACATTAAAAAACAATCCTTAAGATTCTGATTTAAAAAACTATCATTTACATATACATGCAAACCTCTGGGCTGGCTACTCACAATCCCTAGAAGGTTATATTGTAACACTGCAGTTTATTATACCTCCAATTAATATGCAAGATTGCCAGAAGTAATCTGGAAATACAGCAAATGAACTCTTCTGTAGTCACATTTTTTAAAATATACACAATGTTTTAAGGGATTTATACTCAGGCCATTTCACGCTCTAGCCGATTGTTTCAGGAAAAAAAGGCTATTTTGGGGATCTTCAGTCATGGATCTGTTCTATTGATTAAAATTTGATTCTTTCTTCTGGACAATGTTAGGAGTTTACATGCATGTTTTACCACTGAACTAGAGATTCCTCCCATGTATCAATGCTTTTTCTCAAAAGTGCAAACTCTAGCAGTAACATACCATCTGTTCATCATCATCTTCTCCGTCTAGTACCACACAATGATAAATCATCCCCGATTCAGTAGCAATCACTAGGATGTTAGGAACACAGGAAAGGCAGAGAACTGCACAAGCATCGTAGCCATAATTGTCTTCAGCTGCAGGATACATCGGCAATGGGCCCAGAAGCTTACCAAGGTTACTGGTGCTGGAATAACAATTTCAAGACGAGTGGGAAGCTGTTTAATAGCATTAACTTTTATTATTACTGTTCTGCCAAATAAAACCAACTTAACTGCTTCATAAAGTAAGCCTTTCTCTTCTGTTTGCTACAAAAATTGAGTTATTTGAACTACCAGGAGCTAAGTATGGTCTCACATATTTAATATTTATTCTGAGAACAATAACAAAAAGTCTTCTATTTTATAAAAGTGTGATGTGATGTCACTCCTGGAAGCAATCACCTGAACCAAATTTCAGAGAAGTGACTTAGCTCTAAGCACTTCTAGGGATAGTGGAAAATACTTAAGATGCTCCCTTTAAACCAGAGGTCCCCAACCTTTTTTGCACCAGGGACCGGCTTTAAGCTAGACCAGTTTTCCATGGCCCGGGGGGGGGGGGGGGGCTTTGGTCATATGGGGGTGGGGTTATGGAGGGGTGGAGCCAGGGCCGCCATCAGGAATTTTGGGGCCCCATACAGCCTAAGTGTCTGGGGGCCCCCCTCCCCGCCATTTTAAAACTACTTTATTTTGCGACATACCAATTATGTATGAAATTTACCTTCTTTGGGGAGGGGTGAAAGGGGAGAGTAAGAGAAGAAGGAGTGAAAGAAGGGAATGAGGGAGGAAAGAAGGGAGGAAAGGAAAAAGGAAAGCAAGAAATGGATGGAGGAAAGGAAGGAAAGAAAGAAAAGAAAAGAAAGAAAGAAAGAAAGAAAGAAAGAAAGGGGGAAGGGACAGGAATAGAGGAAGGAAGCAAGGAAACTTATGAAAGGGGAGAGTAAGAGAGGAAAGACTGAAGGAAGGGAGGGAGGGGAAGAAGGTAGGAAGGAGAAAGAAAAGAAGAAATAGAGGAAGGGAAGGTAAAAGAGAGAAAGAAAAAGTGCAAGAAAGAAAGAAAGAAAGAAAGAGAATGAAAGAGAAATAAAAATAGAGAGGGGAATGAAAGAAATGGAAGGAGGGAAGGAAGGAGAGAAAGAAAGAGAAAGAAAGAAAGCAAGAGAGAGAAAAAAGAATGAAAGAGCAAGAGAGCAAGAGAGCAAAAGAAAGAGAGAAAGAAAGAAAGAAAGAAAGGCAACTTCAAAGAAAGGCTCACTGAGCATCTCTCACTCTCTTTCTGTCCCTCTTTCTTTCTCTCTCTTCCTTTCTATCTCTCCTCTTCCTTTATCTCCTCTCTCTCTCTCCCTCTCTCTTTCTCTCCCCCCTCTCTCCCCCCCTCTTTCCCTCTCTCCCTCTCTTGCTATCTCTCCCCCCTCTCCCTCTCTCTTTCTCTCTCTCCCTCTCTTGCTATCTCTTTCTCTCCTCTCTCTCCCTCTCTCTTTCTCTCTCTCCCTCTCTTGCTATCTCTTTCTCTCTCTTCTCCCCCCTCTCTCCCTCTCTCCTTCTCCCTCTCCCTCTCTTTCTCTCTCTCTCCCCCCCTCTCTCTCTCTTTCTCTCTCTCCCTCTCTTGCTATCTCTTTCTCTCTCTTTCTCCCCCCTCTCTCCCTCTCTCTTTCTCCCTCTCCCTCTCTTTCTCTCTCTCTCCCCCCTCTCTCCCTCTCTCTTTCTCTCTCTCCCTCTCTTGCTATCTCTTTCTCTCTCTTTCTCCCCCTCTCTCCCTCTCTCTTTCTCCCTCTCCCTCCACTCACCCATCCCGGGGGTCTTTTTCGGACTTGCCAATCCAAGTCACGCAGCCTTGCGGAGCTCCTGGTGGTCTCTCATCCCCGAATCAGCCAGGTAAACACGGCCCCCTCTTCCCTGGCCCGAAACCAGCGAAGGTTGGGGGAATTTCTGCGCAACCCCGGCCACTTTCGGGGTTAAATTCCTCTCCCCGCCCTCTCCGCACCTCCGAAGGGAGCAGGGCAGCGTTGCTGGGCTAGCCAATTCTGGGCAGGGGGCGAATTCCTCCCGGGGGGGTGGAGGTGTGGATGTGTGCGTGCGCCCAGAAGGCGTCCGAACTTTGCCCGGCGGAGCTCTGCAAACACGAGGCAGGGAGGGAGGGAGGCCGTTGCCCGGCCAGCGGGCACCAAACAGGGCAGGGCTCCATGGGAGGGGAGGGGGCGCCCCGCGTGGGACCCCCCCCCCCGGCGGGCTCCGTCCGGTCGGGAAAAAGGAGGGCAGGGGTCTCTCGGCTGGGGCGGCGCTGGGGGCGCTCTGCACACGCTCAGGGGGCCCGAAGCTGCGTGTGAAAGGGAAGGGGAGGGGGCACCTCGCGGCTGGGGGCTGCCTGGCTTTGTGATTTTGGCTGGGGGGGGGAGTTAGGAAGGTCCTACTTCTCCCCCCCCCAGCCAAAAATTCAAAGCCTATCTGCTGGATACGGGCGATGAGTGGGACAGAGCGGCGCGGAAGCCTCTTGCAGCAGCTGCCACAGCCACCGGCTTCGGCGCCGCTCGTCCCGCTCATCGCCCGTATCCAGCAGATAGGCTTTGAGTTTTTGGCTGGGGGGGGGGAGAAGTAGGACCTTCCTAAGTCCCCCCCAGCCAAAAACTCAAAGCCAGGCAGCCCCCAGCCGCCAAAGGAGCCTCCTGATTCTCCCCGCCCTGCCCGACGCCCCATCCTGTCCTGCATAATGTCCTCTGCCGGGAGGGCAGCGGCGCCGCGGACCGGCTGGAAAACTCCAACGGCCCGGTCCCGGTCCGCGGACCGGCGGTTGGGGACCTCTGCTTTAAACGAATCAAATGTAATTAATCTTCTAGGTGTCATAATATTGTAGCTTTATTCATAACCATGAAACACCCTCCATATTTTTCCCTTGCATTGCATGCAAACCCTCTTGATTCTCCATCAGTTTCACTGTAGTGCCCTAAATGTTAGCTCAGTAAGAGCATATTTGAATAGCTAGAGGCACAGTACCAGTAACAGAAGATGAAATGTGTTATTTAGCAACAGTTGATTTCCGCTCAACCTTTTAAAACAATTTTATTTTTCACTCAATGCTTTTATAACCTCCTATATTTGAAAATGTACTCTCCAGTGCAGATAGGCAAACTTAATGCCACTAAGTGAACTTTCTCAACCAAGTCTTTACCTGTGCAAGAGATTAATATAGGTCAAAAACGTCTCTCCATTTTCATACAGGATATACATAGGATATGCCAGCATATCCTCTTTGTCTCTCTGTCCGATTACATTCTTAGGAAGTACCGCTAGAGGTCCAAAGTCAAATGCCACTGCAGTCTCTCCTATCAACGCTGTGTATGTTCTCCTGAAGCAGAAAAGGCAGAGAGAGACTTTAGTCTGCAGTGACTCTAAACACTTAGGTCCGGTCTGCAGACAAACAAACAATAGCTGAGCTTGCCTGGGGAGGAGAAAGATTCAATCTTACCCCTTATTAAGTCTCAATGTTTCCTCATCAGCATCTGAAAGTGTTATCATTTTCACAGGTGTCTCGGGTGAACTCAAGTTATAAATCCTATTAAACAAAGAAAAGTTTTTAATAAACAAAAAAACCCCACTATTATTTCTTCAGATTGAATAACTAATTGTCAGTGTGTATATCAATTATGGTAAATAATTTTCCATATTGGTTGGTTTTGTTTCTTTGTTTTTATTTATTTATTATTTATTTATTTATTGGATTTGTATGCCGCCCCTCTCCGGAGACTCGGGGGTGGCTAACAGCGACAATAAAACAGTGTACAATAGTAATTTGGTATTAGAAATGATTAAAAACCCATTAATATAAAAACCAAACATACATACATACATACCATGCATAGAATTGTAAAGGCCTAGGGGAAAGAGGATCTCAATTCCCCCATGCCTGGCGGCAGAGGTGGGTTTTAAGTTGTTTACGAAAGGCAAGGAGGGTGGGGGCAGTTCTAATATCTGGGGGGAGTTGGTTCCAGAGGGCCAGGGCCGCCACAGAGAAGGCTCTTCCCCTGGGTCCCGCCAGGCGACATTTTATTAGCAGCAGCAGCAGCAAAAATATCCATACAAAACTAGAGATGGCCTTGTTGACATTTGCTTTTATATTTCTTTGGAGTTATAACTCTATTAAATGCAATCTATTTAGAGCAAGAAAAGGTTACCTTATTGTGTTGTCAGATGTTAACAGCACAACATGGGGCTCCAGCGTCTCACTGGGATACCAAGCAGCATGCTTCAGGGTCAGAGATGATGAACTGGTGAAGAACCTTTCGCCAATAGGTATGGTACTGGAAAACACATGTCTGCATTTCAGCCACAAAAGATCTACCATTCATTCATCTGTTCCAATGCTTTAACCAACACGGAGACAAAATTAAAATGGCTTGATATTTTTCTGACTGATTTCCCAGTTAACCCCTATTAAGAATTTTCCCTGCAACCTCAATCTCATGTTCTCTCTCAAGTGCCAAACTGCTTTCCAGAATGTTTTCATGAGAAATTTTCTCCAAATGTTTCTACATACCTGTTTTTTTCATTAAAACCTTTAGTATCTATCTTTATACTGTAAGTAAGCATAACTGAAATGATTAAGCATTTCCAAAGCAAAACTCCCTGTGATGATCCATAGAAACATAGAAGTCTGACGGCAGAAAAAGACCTCCTGGTCCATCTAGTCTGCCCTTATACTATTTTCTGTATTTTATCTTAGGATGGATATATGTTTATCCCAGGCATGTTTAAATTCAGTTTCTGTGGATTTATCTACCACGT
Source organism: Erythrolamprus reginae (assembly GCF_031021105.1). Classification (NCBI taxonomy): domain Eukaryota; kingdom Metazoa; phylum Chordata; class Lepidosauria; order Squamata; family Dipsadidae; genus Erythrolamprus; species Erythrolamprus reginae. The sequence goes on along the minus strand of NC_091950.1, from coordinate 403,125,396 downwards.
CTGCTGGAAGTTTGTTCCAAGGATCTACTACTCTTTCAGTAAAATAATATTTTCTCATGTTGCTTTTGATCTTTCCCCCAACTAACTTCAGATTGTGTCCCCAGACAAAGCAAGGCAAATGTAGCACAATAAGATACACTACTTCAGGGTCTGAAATATCCACGGCTGGATTTTAGGTCAAGTCTAACAAAAGTTATCCTCACTAACCCTCGGGCACCTGCTTGAAGCAATCTGAACTACTGCTTTTCATAATGTAAATCAGCAATGTTCACAGGAGGAGTTTAAAAAGACAAGGTAGCAGTAGCCAAAGCAATCCAATTGTTGCCTCTATATATGTATGTGATGTCAGGAGGGGAATGGATTACACTGCTGAATCTCCAATCTTGTCAGTTTGATTCCTACCTTGGAGATACTAGCTGCATAACTGAAAAGAGTCTGTTTAAATACTGGACAGGAGAACATTAGCAAACAAACTTTTATCCAGTGGCACCACTACATAATAACAATAGTCTGGAGAAAAATAAATGATAAAGCAATCATAGGTGATTTTAAAGCTGATAATCAAGATAAATGGAAATTCTACATACCTACAATTAATGGTTTCTTTTCCACCTTCAAATTCAGAATTCTTTCCCCAACGTTTAGGTAATTCCAACACCATTAATCCTTTTGTTCCTATGAGAGCTACATGTTGTTGCATAGGACTTAAAATTGTTTGATACACTTCAAAGAAGGGGGGATTTATGCAGAGAAGAACCTGAAAACAAAAACAGGTTTGATTACTTACAGACATTTCTCATGTTAGCACAAGGATATGCTAAGCCTTGGTTTGCTTAATCATGATCTGTTGAATAAATTGGGTATCTTTCCACAATGTGCAAAGTCATGAACCACAATCTACAAAACATAACTGTATTAAATCCTACAGGTAGTATTATTAGTAACTGCCAATGCTGAAGGATCAGTCTGCAAATAGATTCATAACTACAATAGATGACTATTAAGTTGGAGGCCCAGGCAAAAGGAATAATTTATTCTTCCAACTGAAACAGATGTGTGATGTATAGTCCTTGGACACTATGGAAAACAATTCCTGGTTTGTCAATGAAGTTTTATACTGTCTGTTTATGTATCTCTTTGGATTCTTCCTGTTTAGCAAAAGCTAAGTTACACTTCTCTGTCTTGCCAATTTATGTAAAATAAGAACAGAAAAGAATTACAGGAAAAAATATTACAGAAACGAACTGTTTTAAGAGTACAGTATATTGCTTCACACTACCAGCAAAATCGGACCAGAATATCTCCGAGACCACCTTCTGCTGCACGAATCCCAGCAACAGTTAGGTCCCACAGAGTTGGCCTTCTCCAGGTCCCGTCGACTAAACAATGTCATCTGGCGGGACCCACGGGAAGAGCCTTCTCTGTGGTGGCCCCGACCCTCTGGAACCAGCTCCCCACCGGAGATTAGGATTGCCCCCACCATCCTTGCCTTTCGTAAACTCCTTAAAACCCACCTCTGCCGTCAGGCATGGGGGAATTGAGATGTCTCCCCCTGGCCTATATAGTTTATGCATGGTATGTTTGTGTGTATTTCTTGCTTTTTAAATAAGGGGTTTTTAGTTACTTTTAAATAATAGATTTGTTGTACATGGTTTTATTATTGCTGTGAGCCACCCCGAGTCTACGGAGAGGGGCAGCATACAAATCTAATAAACTAAACTAAACTAAAATTGAGCGTTCACATGGCCCTTTTTAATGCATCTTCAATCAAACTACCTATCAACTAACCAATATCAAGCAACCAATTTATGTACCTCTTTGGATTCTCCTGGTTTAGCAACTTTTAAATTCCCCGTTTAACTACTTTTCCTCTAATTTATGAGTCACCCCTTAACTAAGTTCAAAGGAAGGGCAATTGTTAATAGCTTTAAATAACATTGTTTAAACCTATTTGTCAGTTTTCTTTAAGTATTGTAGGCTGCCCAGGGTCACTCTCTTCTGAGATGGGCAGCTATATACATATAAATAAATAGAAGTATTGCAAAAAACCCAATCTATATCAGAATTTGCATTATGAGATTGCAACATTAAATGCTAAAAATCAATTAAATGTCAATTGCAACCTCAGATATAAAACAAAATTATAGTACAATTTAAAGAATCTGCAAAAGTCAGTGGATCTTAAAATTTGGTGCCAAATGGGAGTTCAGTACTGGTTGTAATCTGACTTTCTCTTACAGGTGCCACTTGTGTTTCTACACATTCTTCTCTGAATGCCTTCATTTTTTTCCATGGAAAACTGAACTTTTCTGATTCAACTCAAATTTATACATTCAATTTTGGGGGTCGGGTGGGGTTGTTGTCTATGCATATGGCTGCTTGCATGAAGTAAAATTCAGCCTAAGGGAGGTGTTTGTGTATGGGGGATGATCTTTCCAACAGGTGAGGCACAAAGTTTACAGACATGTTCCTTCCTAGGCAAAGGAATGGTCCCCACAAACAAAACGTTAGCAATTTCAGCAAGGTGAAGCTTGGAATTCTTCTAGATGAGAACTCTCCAACCTTGGCAACTTTAACCTTGGCGGACTTCAACTCCCAGAATTCCCCACCCAGGAAAGCTGGGCAATTCAGAGCAAAACTGGCTGGAGAATTCTGGGAGTTGAAGTCCGCTAAGGTTTAAAGTTGCCAAGGTTTGAGACCCCCTGTTCTAAGAACCAGGAGACTCGCTCCAGAAACGCCCCACCTGGTAGGAGCCCAATCTGTCCGGATCGTCGCCCAGGTGCCTCAGGCTGAGGACGCAAAAGGCGGCATTTTCTCGGTCCCACAGGAAGAATTCTCCGCCGATGCCAAACATCAAATTCCTCGGCAGAGCTGGTCTGGCTTGCTCTGTCTCCGGTCCGGCTTCAGAGGCCTGCTCCCTCAGGCGACTCAGCACCGCATGGCGAGGCAGTTCGACCCACCAATGGTCTCCTAAACCCGGCGACACAGTAAACGCCGCCGCCATGGTTACTTCAGCGAGGCGAGTGGAACGGCCGGCGGCTTAATTAGGCGGCTAAACGGATCTTGCCCGGCCACCTCAGACGGCCGAACTACAGCTCCCAGAGTGCATTCCGGCAGCGACCATAGAGTATTCAGAAGTCGCTTGGCGGGTTCTTACACTTCTCCCCGCCCTCCGGTTAGAAGTAAATCCGAGAAGTTGTAGACTGTTTTTCCATCCTCCATTCCTGCAAAAGGGGAAATGTGTCATAAGAAATATAGTTTAAGGATGCTGCTAGAGTTGTAGTTGCATAAAATTGGACAAAATAAATAAATAAAAATTAAAAATGAGAATGTGATCAGGAGAATATTAGAATGTGCAGAAATGAATAAATTAATGCTAGCAATTAACAAACTGAATGTTATATGACAGAATAAAATAGACTTTTTTATTGTCCAAGTGTGATACTTTTGTCAAGAATCATGAGGTACAACATTTAATGATTGTCATAAGGTACAAATAAGCAATCAGAAAACAATGGAAATCTTAAAAAAAAAATTATTGAATTTTTTAAAAAGACAAACAAAGACATACAACAATAAACATTTAAGGAGCTACCATTGCTCCTCTTGTCGTAGAAGTCTAACTAATACAAAAATATAAAAAATCCTAACTATATTCAGATCAAAGCAGAAATGTCATACATGTGAGTTACATTCTTGTTAATTTTAACTCTATATTTTCAGTATTAAACTTACTAATTAAACTTTTTTATATTTTAAAATGTTCTGTGCTTATACAAACAGGAAAAATAAGAGAAGAAAGTTATTAGTAATACTATTCTATATTGTGGTTAATTATTAGTACCATTTTTAAAATTCCACCAGTCATATACTTTATCCCATATTTTATAATATTCTGTTTCAGTTTGATTATTTAAACGTTTAGTCATCATATCTAATTCTGCACATTCTATAATTTTTTTAAATACTTCAGTATCTTTTGGTATTGTATTTTCTTTCCATTTCTGTGCGAATACTATTCGTGCCGCAACCAATATATGTATTATTAGATAATAAATTTCTTTTTTATACTTTATATTTGAAATACCCAATAAAAACAGTTCAGGAGATTTTTTAATCTTCTCCTTTGTTATTTCATTATCCAGTTCTCTACTTTGTTCCAAAATATTTTTGTCTCAGGACATGTCCACCACGCATGATAATATGTACCAATTTCTTTTTTACATTTCCAACATATAGGTGATACAGACGGAAACATTTTAGAAATTCTATATGGTGGAAGATGCCATCTATAAAACATCTTAATTTGATTTTCTTTAAAGGAAATCGATTTTGTTATTTTCCAATTATACATCCATACTTTTTCCCATGTATCTAAATCTATCTCTTTGCCTAAATTTTTGCACCAACTGATCATATTGTCTTTCAATATCCAGCCTATCGTTCTATAATTTAATAAGTATTTGTACACATTTCCAATTAATTTTGGATAATTTTGAAATAATAATTTACTCAGTGCGTTATTTTCTTTTTTAAAGATATAAGTCTTTACATCTGTTTGATATCTCGAACTAATCTGTATATATTGCCACCAGTCCAAGTCAATACCTAAGTCATATAATTCTTGTTTTGTTCTTAATTTAAATTTATCATCTAATAAATCCCTGTATTTCCAATTCTTAGCTTTTTCTTTAAGATTCGGGTGTATAATCGCTTCAATGGGTGATACCCATTCTGGCATTAGTAAAAAATGATTTTTCTTTATTTCGTTCCATATTTCTATCAATGCTTTCCTGATCGAAAACAATGGAAATCTTAAGGATACAAGCAACAAGACACATTCATACAATCATAAGTGGGAAGAGTTGGGTGATAGGAACAATGAGAAAAACTAATAGTAATAGCAATGCAGACTTAGTGAATAGTTTCACAGTGTTGAGGGAATTATTTGTTTAGCAGAGTGATGGCATTTGGGGAAAAACTGTTATTCTGTCTAGATGTTTTGGTGTGCAGTGCTCTATAGGGACATTTTGAGGGTAGGAGTTGAAACAGTTTGTGTCCAGGATTCAAGGGGTCAGCAAATATTTTCACCGCCCTCTTTTTGACTCGTGCAGTATAAAGATCCTCGATGGAAGGCAGGTTGGCAGCAATTGTTTTTTCTGCAGTTCTGATTATCTTCTGAAGTCTGTATCGATCTTGTTGGGTTGCAGAACATGGGACTTATTTTATCAACAGTTACATAACAAAACCGGAAGTTAGAAACTGGGTAACAAAAGAAAAAGATTAGTGAAATAAAGATGATATGTTAAAAGAAAGAAATATTACGATTATGTGTAATATTTTTATATTATAGAATCAGTGTTAATGTAATGGATATTGTTGTACATTTTGATTATAATTTTAGAAAGGTATCTGTACCCAGACAACAGTTTAATTGAAGATGGAATTATATTTTTAAAATGTTTTAAAAAATAGAGTTTAAGATGTTGGCTTGGAAAACAGGAAACAGTCAATTCTAGCCCTCCCTTGGGCTTGAAAGTCCTCCAGGTGATTTTGGATGTGTCACTCCTTCTCAGCCCACTTACTGAAGGCAAAATAGGAAGCAGGAGTAATAGGTACACAGGTAGTCCTCGACTTACAACCACAATTTAGCCTAAAATTCATGTTGTTAAGCAAGACATTTGTTAAGTGAATTTTGCTTCATTTTACCTTTCTGGTCACCGTTGTTAAGTGAATGATAGCAGTTGTTAAGTTAGTAACACATTAAATGAATCTGTATTCCCCACTGATTTTGCTCATCAAAAAGTTGCAAAAGGTGATCACATGATCCCAGAACACTGCAACTGTCATAATAACCAAACAACTGCCAAGCATCTAGATTTTGATCAAGTGACCTTGGGGATGCTGCAACGGTTGAAAGTGCTGTTGTAACTGTGAATGGTCATTAAATGAACTGTTGTAAGTTGAGGACTACCTGGATTCACTGCCTTAAATTGACCAAAATGAGAGGATAAGGCAGGATAAAAAAGAGGATAAGGATCAAAATAAGAGGATAAGTCAGAATAAAAAGGCAAGATAAAAAAACCCCAAAAGCCAGGATAAAAATCTAAATAAGAACCTTGGGAAAAATTTGATATGCATGAAGGCCAATACCAGCCAAACAATCAGCACTTGTGATTTAACTGTTGGTCCAGATGATAAAATGACTGAGTGTGTCTATCATCTATCTATCTATCTATCTATCTATCTATCTATCTATCTATCTATCTATCTATCTATCTATCTATCCATCCCTCCCTCCCTCCCTCCCTCCCTCGTCTCCTTTATCTCATATATCTTTTCTTCCTTTCATATATCTTCTCCCCTATTTTTATATCTTTTCTTCTATCCTTTTGTTTATATATATTACTACTTGTCTATTCTCTTCAATGTGTATTGTGTATTGGACAAAATAAATTAAAAACTACAGTAAATAAATAAATCCATCCATCCAACTCTTAGGCTTATGTTGAATGCCACCTATAACAATGCCATGAGTTAGCATGTTGTGGGTGGCATCACTAGCCTAAAAGTTGACATTGATTTAATGGTATATAATCAAAAAGTATTACCAGAGCCTGCATCTATTGGTACCACAAATGGCCTGACAGTATCTCTTTTTTTCTCCCAAGAGAAGGAAGAAGGGAAGAGAGACTTAAAAGTGGAGGATAAGTAGGAGGGAGCAAAGAGACAACAATCTAACACAGGCTTGGGGGGTGGGGATACATTATTTTGCGGCCCTTTCTCCTTGCAAACTAATAACATTCGCATCTAGGCGAACTCTAAGTCTTCGGAGAGGGGCGGCATACAAATCTAAATAAACTAAACTAATTCCCATCATGCACCAGAAACATTGTGACCGCATTAGCAAAGGCAGGGAGTCCCGTCGTGCAACGGGCGCCGAAGATTCTTCGCCTGACTCCATTTCCCGGCATGCTTCATTTTTGGGCGAATGGAAGTAGCATGTAAATCCAACGGCTGGTCCCGCCCAGGTTTGTTTTGCCGCGGGAGTGGAGTAGCCATGGCGGGCTTGATGCCGCGGCATCAGGCTCTTTACAAGAGCTTCCGAACCCCCCCGTGGAAAGAGACTTTCCGGCAGGTAAGCAGAACCAAACTTCTGCCTTCTCCTCCCCTCCGTCTTTGGAACGCTGAAGGCGGCAACGATACAAGCTCGGAACGCGCACGGGCAATGCCGCCGCCAAATTGGTAGTAGGCGCCCGGCAAAACCCCGCGTCCAATCCGGGAGAGTACCTGGGATGGCATGGCTTTCCTTGGGGGGGGGGGGGGGTAGGAAAGTGACCACAAGAACAATGGGGTACAATCTGAGGTTTTTTTGGGGAAAGATCAGAAGCAACGTGAGAAAATATTATTTTATTGAAAGAGTAGCAGATGCTTGGAATAAACTTCCAGCAGACGTAGTTGGTAAATCCACAGTAATTAAACATGCCTGGGATAAACATATATCCATCCTCAGATAAAATACAAGAAAATAGTATAAGGGCAGACTAGATGGACCATGAGGTCCTTTTCTGCCGTCAATCTTCTATGTTACTATGTTGAAAATGCCTGCAGTTGATTCGGATTAATGTCAGGCTCATTTAGATCCCTTATCGTGAATCGCGCCAACGCCCCTCTTAAACATCAAGTCGCGTAATTATCATTGCGTTGTTAAATTCAGTGGTGAAAAAAGTTGAAATGCATTTCGGATTCAATGGTGAAAAAAAGTAAAGTTTCTACATTGAGGCAAGAAAAACAAAATGCACAAGTGCAGTACATGGTACCTTGGTACACTGCTCAAAAAAATAAAGGGAACACTTAAACAACAGAATATAACTCCAAGTAAATCAAACTTCTGTGAAATCAAACTGTCCACTTAGGAAGCAACACTGGTTGACAGTCAATTTCAACTTTGTACAGAACAAAGTATTCAATGAGAATATTTCATTCAGATCTAGGACGTGTTATTTAAGTGTTCCCTTTATTTTTTTTTGAGCAGTATAGTTAACTGGGAGAGTCCTTGTGAACAATCCCTTAAGTCCTAGTAGAGTAGTAGTGGACAATCACTTAAAATTGACATTGTCCTCTTTTATACGTATCATTTTATTTATGTTTATACAAACTACTACTATCCTATACATGTTTGACAAATAAAATGAAAACAAATAAAATATGAGCCAGCAGGGTACAGAAGTTGCCAAAAAAGCCAACACAGTTCTAGGCTGCATTAACAGAGGGATAGAATCAAGATCACCTGAAGTGTTAATGCCACTTTATAATCCTTTGGTAAGGCCACACTTGGAATACTGCATCCAGTTTTGGTCTCCACAACGTAAAACAGATATTGAGACTCTAGAACAGTGATTCTCAACCAGGGGGTCGGGAGTCGGGACCTCTTTGGGGGTTGAGCGACCATTTCAAGGGGTTGCCTAAGACCAGGGGAAAAGACAAATTTTTCTTGGTGTTAGGAACTAAAGCTTCTATTCTGGCGCCTTGGGACATATCTTTACAATCCGACCAATCAGGCGTTTACAGTGGGGGTATCCCTCTGACCTTCCTGCCAATCAGCTTAAAGCTCTGTTGGGAGAATTGGCGCTAGTCTTATGGTTGGGGGTCACCAACAGGAAGAACTGTATTAAGGGGTTACGGCATTAGAAAAATTGAGACCCACTGCTCTAGAAAGAGTGCCAAGGAAGAGCGACAAAGATGCTTAGGAGACTGGAGGATAAAACACATAAAGGGCGGTTGCTGGAATTGGGTATGTCCAGTTTATTGAAAAGAAGGACTAGAGGTGACATGATAGCAGTTTTCCAATATCTCAGAGGTTTCCACAATGAAGAGGGAGTCAAGCTATTCTCCGTGAAGCAATGGATGGAAACTAAACAAGGAGAGGAGCAACTTAGAACTAGGGAGAAATTTCCTGAGAGTTAGAACAATCAGTGGCCCAGAGTACTTGCCTCCTGAAGTTGTGAATGCTCCAACACTGGAAGTTTGGATCACCATTTGTCTGAAGTGGTGTAGGGTTTTTTGCCTGAGTAGGGGCTTGGACTAGAACAGGGGTACACAAACCCCAGTCTGTGAACTGCCATGGGGCCACAGTGTTGTGGTTAGCTCTGGCCCAGCTCCTGCCCCAAGGACTGTGGATGTGGGGGAGACATCCACATGCTGTAGGCCTGTTTTGCCCCCGGTGGCATCTGATGATGAAGGCTCCTCTGACCAAGAAGACATGAGTGATAGGAGGAGAGTGTGGCAGACAGCTCAGAAGGAGATCAATTATCTAGCTCCTCCTTGGATTCAGAACAAGAGTTAATGATACAGCCACGCATGCGGAGAGCGATGCATAGGCAACAACAACTGAGAGATTATTATCAAAGAAAATAAAGCCACCTGTGGTTGGGTAATTAGTGAGGCTGCTATAAATAGCAGCCTGTGGGTTTGGCCATTGTGGAGGATTATCTGATCCTTGTGTTTCGTGACTGCTTTACTGACTTTGACCTTTTGTGTGCTGATTTTTCCCCCACTTTGAAACTAAACCAGAGCAAAGTGTGTTTCACTTTGTGAAAGAAGAAGGACTGTGAATTGCCTCACAGCTGCAAGCTAAGTATCTCAGAACTGATAAGGGACTTGTACAAATTACCAGTTTGTTTGGAGACCAGTGCTCTTTGCTATACCAAAAGAGGGCTTGGTTTGAGTGAATTTTCATTATAAAGAACATTGTTTTGAATTTTCAAACGTGTGTGTGTCTGAAATTTGTACCTGTGAATTTTTGGGAAGAGTGTACCAGAGAGCCCGACAGAATACACAGCATGCCAGCAACTGGGCCACGCAGACAAGCAAAGCCCCATCCATGGGATACAGGCAGCATACAAAACCATGCATCCTTAGGTCTGCAGAAAATTCTCCATGGAACCAGTTCCTGGTGCCCAAATGTTTGGGAGCCATTGGACTGGAAGACCTCCAAGATCCCCTCCAACTCTGTTCTAGCTCAGGGTTAACTGCTGACATGAAGTTATTTTTTTCTTTCTTTAGCGCTGTGTGGACAGACTGAAAAGTAGTCGGGCCAAGTTGCTGGAAAGATATCGTCAAGTGGGAGAAAATGGAGCGAGTAGACCAAATAAAGCTTTGCTGGTACAGGAGGTGATGGAAGTTGAGTGGAAAGCTTTGCAGGCTGTGGATTCTCAGCTACCCTCTCTCAGAAAGCAAGATTCTTCCCAGGTTAGTGCCATACGAAGAGGTTTGGGGGGAGAGCGTCCATGTTCTCATAGCAGTTTTTCAACTTTAGTAACTTCAAGTGTGGACTTCAACTCCCAGAACTCCTCAGCCATGCTGGCTAAGAAACTTTGGGAGATGAAGTTCACAGGTCTTCGAGCTGTCGAGAAACAGTGCCTTAAAGCAGAGGTCCCCAACCTTTTTTGCACCAGGGACTGGCTTTAAGCTAGATCAGTTTTCCACGGCCCGGTGGGGGGGGGGGGGGCTTTGGTCAAATGGGGGTGGGGTTATGGAGGGGTGGAGCTTAGTGACGCAGCCCTCCACACTTCTCCACAGGGCGGGGAGAATCAGGAGGCTCCTTTGGCGGCTGGGGGCTGCCTGGCTTTGTGATTTTGGCTGGGGGGGGGAGTTAGGAAGGTCCTACTTCTCCCTCCCCCAGCCAAAAATTCAAAGCCTATCTGCTGGATACGGGCGATGAGTGGGACAGAGCGGCGCGGAAGCCTCTTGCAGCAGCTGCCACGGCCACCGGCTTCAGCGCCGCTCGTCCCGCTCATCGCCCGTATCCAGCAGATAGGCTTTGAGTTTTTGGCTGGGGGGGGGAGAAGTAGGACCTTCCTAACTCCCCCCCAGCCAAAATCACAAAGCTAGGCAGCCCCCAGCCGCCAAAGGAGCCTCCTGATTCTCCCCGCCCTGCCCGACGCCCCACCCTGTCCTGCATAATGTCCTCTGCTGGGAGGGCAGCGGCGCCGCGGACCGGCTGGAAAACCCCAACGGCTCGGTCCCGGTCCGCGGACCGGCGGTTGGGGACCTCTGCCTTAAAGGGACCAATAGTCTTTTCTGATGTCTTCATGCAATGCTTGTTGTAGGTAGGGCCAAAAACTAGGCACAAAGTTTCACAAGATGTAATTATCACACTTGCAAATGTGGGGCATCTCTTTTCAGATAGGACCAATTTCAAAGGTTTATTTTTTATTTTACATTGGTTTGAAATGGTGGTTTTGGGGCTGGAAAGTATGTCTTGTTCTTTCTTGAATAGCAATACATGTGAATATGTTTTACATATACAGTGGTACCTCAAGATACGAACCCCTCGTCTTACGAACAACTCGAGATACGAACCCGGGGTTCAGAAAAAATTTGCCTCTTCTTACGAAGTTTTTTCATGTTACGAACGCCAAACCCGAACTTCCGGGTTAGGCGTTCAGCTTCAGGAGACGGCTGGGAAGCCGCCCGGCTGTTTTAAAAGGTCACAGCCGGGCTGGAGGGCTTCCCAGCAACCTCCCGAACCCCGAACTTTAGCCAAACTTCAGGGTTCGGGGTTCGGGAGGTTGCTGGGAAGCCCCCCAGCCCGGCTGTGACCTTTTAAAACAGCCGCGCGGCTCCCCAGCAGTCTCCGAACGCAGAACGCAGTTTGCTCTCCGGAACCGGGAAGTTTGGCAAAATTTCGGGGTTCCGGAGGCTGCTGGGAAGCCCCGCAGCCCGGCTGTCACAACAACCGGGAGGCTTCCGCCTTTGGGTTTTCGGCTCGGGGGAGCAGGAGGACCTTCCTAACTCCCTCCTCCCCAGCCGAAAACACAAAGGCGGTCTGATGCCGCCCCGCTTGAGCCAGGAGGCATTCAGGGCGTGGAGGGTTTCTTAGCTTTCCTCTTCCCCATTCTCCGTGAAAGCTGGAGGACAAATAGAGAAGAAACGGTGAAGAGAAAAGCCTCCTTGAAAGGTTGAGGACACATGGAGAGCAAACTGGGAAGAGGAGAGGTGAAAAACCTTCCATGAAAGGTTGGGGACACATGGAGATCAAACTGGAAAGAGGAGAGGTGAAAAACCCTCCGTGAAAGGTTGGGGACACATGGAGATCAAACTGGGAAGAGGAGAGGTGAAAAACCCTCCGTGAAAGGTTGGGGACACATGGAGATCAAACTGGGAAAAGGAGAGGTGAAAAACCCTCCGTGAAAGGTTGGGGACAAATGGAGATCAAACTGGGAAGAGGAGAGGTGAAAAACCCTCCGTGAAAGGTTGAGGACACATGGAGATCAAACTGGGAGATCAACCTTTCAAGGAGGGTTTTTCACCTCTCCTCTTCCCAGTTTGCTCTCCATGTGTCCTCAACCTTTCACAGAGGGTTTTTAACCTCTCCTCTTCCCAGTTTGCTCTCCATGTGTCCTCAACCTTTCACAGAGGGTTTTTCACCTCTCCTCTTCCCAGTTTGCTCTCCATGTGTCCTCAACCTTTCACGGAGGGTTTTTCACCTCTCCTTTCCCAGTTTGCTCTCCATGTGTCCTCAACCTTTCACGGAGGGTTTTTCACCTCTCCTCTTACCAGTTTGATCTCCATGTGTCCCCAACCTTTCACGGAGGGTTTTTCACCTCTCCTCTTCCCAGTTTGATCTCCATGTGTCCCCAACCTTTCACGGAGGGTTTTTCACCTCTCCTCTTCCCAGTTTGCTCTCCATGTGTCCCCAACCATTCACGGAGGGTTTTTCACCTCTCCTCTTCCCAGTTTGCTCTCCATGTGTCCTCAACCTTTCACGGAGGGTTTTTCACCTCTCCTCTTCCCAGTTTGATCTCCATGTGTCCTCAACCTTTCACGGAGGGTTTTTCACCTCTCCTCTTCCCAGTTTGCTCTCCATGTGTCCCCAACCATTCACGGAGGGTTTTTCACCTCTCCTCTTCCCAGTTTGATCTCCATGTGTCCCCAACCTTTCACGGAGGGTTTTTCACCTCTCCTTTCCCAGTTTGCTCTCCATGTGTCCTCAACCTTTCACGGAGGGTTTTTCACCTCTCCTCTTCCCAGTTTGCTCTCCATGTGTCCTCAACCTTTCACGGAGGGTTTTTCACCTCTCCTCTTCCCAGTTTGCTCTCCATGTGTCCCCAACCATTCACGGAGGGTTTTTCACCTCTCCTCTTCCCAGTTTGCTCTCCATGTGTCCTCAACCTTTCACGGAGGGTTTTTCACCTCTCCTTTCCCAGTTTGATCTCCATGTGTCCCCAACCTTTCACGGAGGGTTTTTCACCTCTCCTCTTCCCAGTTTGCTCTCCATGTGTCCTCAACCTTTCACGGAGGGTTTTTCACCTCTCCTCTTCCCAGTTTGATCTCCATGTGTCCCCAACCTTTCACGGAGGGTTTTTCACCTCTCCTCTTCCCAGTTTGCTCTCCATGTGTCCCCAACCATTCACGGAGGGTTTTTCACCTCTCCTCTTCCCAGTTTGCTCTCCATGTGTCCTCAACCTTTCACGGAGGGTTTTTCACCTCTCCTCTTCCCAGTTTGATCTCCATGTGTCCTCAACCTTTCACGGAGGGTTTTTCACCTCTCCTCTTCCCAGTTTGCTCTCCATGTGTCCCCAACCATTCACGGAGGGTTTTTCACCTCTCCTCTTCCCAGTTTGCTCTCCATGTGTCCCCAACCTTTCACGGAGGGTTTTTCACCTCTCCTTTCCCAGTTTGCTCTCCATGTGTCCTCAACCTTTCACGGAGGGTTTTTCACCTCTCCTCTTCCCAGTTTGCTCTCCATGTGTCCTCAACCTTTCACGGAGGGTTTTTCACCTCTCCTCTTCCCAGTTTGCTCTCCATGTGTCCCCAACCATTCACGGAGGGTTTTTCACCTCTCCTCTTCCCAGTTTGCTCTCCATGTGTCCTCAACCTTTCACGGAGGGTTTTTCACCTCTCCTTTCCCAGTTTGATCTCCATGTGTCCCCAACCTTTCACGGAGGGTTTTTCACCTCTCCTTTCCCAGTTTGCTCTCCATGTGTCCTCAACCTTTCACGGAGGGTTTTTCACCTCTCCTCTTCCCAGTTTGATCTCCATGTGTCCCCAACCTTTCACGGAGGGTTTTTCACCTCTCCTCTTCCCAGTTTGCTCTCCATGTGTCCCCAACCATTCACGGAGGGTTTTTCACCTCTCCTCTTCCCAGTTTGCTCTCCATGTGTCCTCAACCTTTCACGGAGGGTTTTTCACCTCTCCTCTTCCCAGTTTGATCTCCATGTGTCCTCAACCTTTCACGGAGGGTTTTTCACCTCTCCTCTTCCCAGTTTGCTCTCCATGTGTCCCCAACCATTCACGGAGGGTTTTTCACCTCTCCTCTTCCCAGTTTGCTCTCCATGTGTCCCCAACCTTTCACGGAGGGTTTTTCACCTCTCCTTTCCCAGTTTGCTCTCCATGTGTCCTCAACCTTTCACGGAGGGTTTTTCACCTCTCCTCTTCCCAGTTTGCTCTCCATGTGTCCTCAACCTTTCACGGAGGGTTTTTCACCTCTCCTCTTCCCAGTTTGATCTCCATGTGTCCCCAACCTTTCACGGAGGGTTTTTCACCTCTCCTCTTCCCAGTTTGCTCTCCATGTGTCCCCAACCATTCATGGAGGGTTTTTAACCTCTCCTCTTCCCAGTTTGATCTCCATGTGTCCTCAACCTTTCACGGAGGGTTTTTCACCTCTCCTCTTCCCAGTTTGATCTCCATGTGTCCTCAACCTTTCACAGAGGGTTTTCCACCTCTCCTCTTCCCAGTTTGATCTCCATGTGTCCTCAACCTTTCACGGAGGGTTTTCCACCTCTCCTCTTCCCAGTTTGCTCTCCATGTGTCCTCAACCTTTCACGGAGGGTTTTTCACCTCTCCTTTTCCCAGTTTGCTCTCCATGTGTCCTCAACCTTTCAAGGAGGCTCTTCTCTTCACCGTTTCTTCTCTATTTGTCCTCCAGCTTTCACGGAGAATGAGGAAGAGGAAAGCTAAGAAACCCTCCACGCCCTGAATGCCTCCTGGCTCAAGCTGGCGGCATCAGACCGCCTTTGTGTTTTCGGCTTGGGGAGGAGGGAGTTAGGAAGGTCCTCCTGCTCCCCCCGAGCGGAAAACCCAAAGGCGGAAGCCTCCCGGTTGTTGTGACAGCCGGGCTGCGGGGCTTCCCAGCAGCCTCCCGAACCCCGAAATTTTGCAAAACTTCCCAGTTCCGGAAGCTGCTGGGAAAGCCCCCCCCCCCTATTTTAAAAGGTGACAGCCAGCCGGCAGCGGTTTTTTGCGGTTTTTTTTTTCTTGTTGCACGGATTAATTGACTTTACATTGTTTTCTATGGGAAACAATGTTTCGTCTTACGAACCTTTCGTCTTACGAACCTCCCCCTGGAACCAATTAGGTTCGTATCTTGAGGTACCACTGTATGTTTTTCTTATTAAACAAAAAGGAAACATTCTCTGCTTATTTGTAGAAGTTAACTTTGCATATGAGGCTTTTAAAATGATTTATAAAACAATTTCAAGATCATTTGAAAAAATAAGCGGTGGGGTTTACTTTTAATATTTTATAATAGTTTATATTTTATCGATTTCATTATAATTTCTTTGTTGTGAGCTGCTCAGTCATTGAGAATCAGATAGCTGATACATTTAATACATTATTATTATTTTGAAACTCCAAAAACACTAACTTTTGAAGCAGTCATCATTTAGATGGGTGGAAGAAATGAATGCTCAATTGGTGCTATGCAGAAAGCACGTAACCTTCCATTCCTTATAGAAAAACTGTGCTAGAAACACACTTTATTTTTTAAAAAAAAACAACACAATCATTCTACCATTGCCAGAATGCATTGTTGCAATAATTCTGAGCTTGACCTAAAAGTATACCTTATAGTAGGGATCCCCAACCTGTGGCCTACTGCTTGGGACAGGGAGGAACGCAGTGGGGTAGCTCCACCCCAGAGCACCCAATTTGCACTGAAAGATGTTGAAAGAAAAGGCAGGGCGTCCTGCATAAGCCACCATGGCCAGTGTCGTATTAAAATTTTTGGTACCCCTTCACCAGCCTGCAGCCTATTTGCAATTGTGAGAGGAGGGCCTGCACATATGTGTGCAAAGCCTGAGACACAACTGTGGGAGGTGCCAGCACTCACAGCTCCATTCGCACGAGCGGAAGGCTCACAGCCTCACTTGTGTGGGCACCGGTGCTCTCAGCCCCCCTTGCATGAATATGGACACCAACACTTGTGCGAACATGCACACCTACCCTTCACACAAAATCATTCCCCCCTTAATCCCCCTCTCCCGCACTGGGCCACCAATTCAGAAATTTTAGGGAACAATTCCAGCGTTCCAGCTTCTTGAATGATGGGAAGGTTTTTACTTAGAACTCACCCTCGTGTTCTGAGACACCTTGGTAAATAGAGCCTAATTATGTTCAGAAGCTCACTACCATGGAGTGGTCCTGGGCAAACATCTGTTTCCAGTCTTGATTTTGGAGACAGGACGTATGAAATGGAAGCAGTCCTAAGCGTGTCTCTCCCGCATGTACCATTTCCCTTTCTTAAATATTAGGACTAAAACAGTGATGACAAACCTGTGGCACACATTCCACAGGTGGCACGCAGAGCCATGTCTGATAGCACACAAGCCGTTGCCCTAACTCAGCTCCAATGTGCATGTGTGCGCCGGCCAGCAGATTTTCGATTTTGCACAGAGATTCTGGGAGGGTATTTTTGCCCTTTGGAGGGCCTTCGAGGGGGGCAGTAGAAGTCTATCTATCTGTCTGTCTGTCTATCTATCTATACCTACCTACCTATCGATCTATCTATACCTACCTACCTACCTATCTATCCCTGTCTGTCTGTCTATCTATCTATCTGATTTGTATGCCGCCCTTCTCCGAAAACTCGGGGCGGCCTTCCTCAAGCTCCAAGAAAACCTCTGGAGCCCGGGGAGGGCCAAAAATGGACCTATTGGATCAACCTGGAGTTGGGAAATGGGGGAACAAGGGGGATCATGTGCACAGGCAGGGGGGAGGAGAAGCACCAGGGAATCATACGCGCATGTGCAGGGGGCATTGAATTATGGATGTGGGCACTCGCACATGCGCATAGTGTGCACACAAGTGTTTTTGACACCAGAGGGAAAAAGGACCGTTGAACTTACCTGAACGGTCTTCTCGATGCACTGCAAGGAGAGTCCAAGATGGGTAATTCTACAGTCTGATTGGTCGGGACTGAGTTTAATTTAAATATTAGGCATGCACCGCCCCCTTAGCCCTCCAGTCTAAAAGAAACGAAGGAGCAGTAAAGCCAACAAACATTTATTGAAACATTCAAGATAACTAGAAATATAATAAAAACAAGCACAACCTTCCAACAGTAACCCCGGTCCCGAATTCGGGCGGGTTTGGACTCTCCTTGCAGTGCATCGAGAAGACCGTTCAGGTAAGTTCAACGGTCCTTCTCCAATGCACTTGCAAGGAGAGTCCAAGATGGGATATACCCAAGATATTAACCAAGGGAGGGAGAAGGTCGGACCGGGGGCTCTGAAAAGGAACACACTCGCTGTAATACCCTCCTCCCAAAAGCTGCTTCCGTGGAAGCAAAGGAGTCAATTCGATAATGTCTGACAAATGTGGACGGAGCCGCCCAAGTGGCCGCCCTACAAATGTCCTCTAGTGAAGCCTGAGTCCTCCAGGCCGCTGTAGTGGCTGTACTGCGTGTAGAATGTCCAGTAAGTCCCTGTGGTACAGGGGATCCCTTAGTCCGGTAAGCCTCCTTGATGCATTCACACAACCAGCGGCTTATAGTCCTAGAGGAGACTTTGGTGCCCAAGGTTCTAGTTGCAAAGGACACGAATAAAGCCTCCGATATCCTGAATTCCTGAGTCCTGCAGATATAAATTTTCAAAGCTCGTCTCACATCGAGCTTATGCCACCGCAGCTCCGAAGGGTGAGTCCCCTTGGCACAGAAGTCCGGTAGCACTATCTCCTGCGCCCTGTGAAAGGTAGAGTTGATTTTTGGAAGAAAAGCTGGGTCCAGTCTCAAGACCACCCTATCGGGGTGAAACCTGCAGAGGTCCTCTCTGGTGGAGAAAGCTGCAATCTCATAGACCCGCCTGGCAGATGTGATCGCCACCAAGAATGCTGTCTTGAGAGTCAATATCCTGAGTGGTACATGGCGAAACGGCTCAAATGGAGGACCAGTTAAGGCGTGTAACACCAAAGACAAATCCCAGGAAGGGAACCGATGTACCGGTGGAGGCCTGATGTTGGTGGCCCCTTTCAGGAAGTCCCTGATCCAAGGATGTCTGGTGAGGGGGCGGTAACTGTCTCCTCCTATTATCGTGGATAAAGCGGCCACATGCCGGCGCAACGTGTTTGGCGCGACACCTTTATCCAAGCCAGCCTGAAGAAAGCTTAAGACTATGAGAGGGGAGGCCTTTTGTGGATCCACCTCCCGTTCCTCACAGAACTTGCAAAAGGAAGCCCAGGTCGCTTGGTAAATTCTTCTTGTCGAAGGTCTGCGAGCAGCCTGAATTGTGTCGATGACTGTGTCTGGCAAATTCTGGCGTTTTAGATGTTGCCGCTCAATCGCCACACGGTCAGCTGCCACCACTGAGGCTCTGGATGTGATATCGAGCCCTGGGAGAGGGAGATCCGACGATCCGGGATCCTCCAGTGGGGTGACACTGATAGTTGCATCTGGTCGCTGGAAATGCGTACAGAAGTCCTGGTGGCCACTGTAGTCGAAGAGCGTCTACCCCCTCCGCACCCGGGGTCGGGAAGCGGGAGAAGAAACGTGGGAGCTGAGAGTTGCTTCGAGTAGCAAACAGGTCCAAGACTGGCCTCCCAAACCTCTGAACAATGTCCAGAAAAACTGCGGGATCCAGCTGCCACTCCCCTGGGTCCAAGGTCTCCCGGCTCAGCCAGTCCGCGCACACATTCTCCACCCCCGAGATGTGCTCCGCTGACAGGGAAGCCGGATTGGTCTCCGCCCACCTGAGCAGGGACTCCGACTCCCTCATCAGTCATCGAGACCGTGTCCCCCCTTGTCTGTTGATGTGAGACCGGGTGGAGACGTTGTTGGTCAGAACTAGGACATGCTGACCCCTTACCAGGTCTGCGAAACTGAGGAGAGCCAAGGAAACCGCCTTCAGCTCCAGAAAGTTGATGTTGACATCCCTCAGGTCCGATGGATCCCAAAGGCCCTGGGCCAAATTTGAGGAAAGATGAGCTCCCCACCCAGTCAAGCTGGCGTCTGTTGTCACCGTAAGAAGGTATCGTTCCAGAAATAGGGAACCCCTTGTTAGAGCTGGGGAAACCCACCACTGTAAGGACCTTCGAACCCTCGAGTCGAGATGCACCTGTAGGTGAGAGTGGCTGGTCTTCTTCCTTTGGAATGGCAAGAGGAACCACTGGAGAGGACGTAGGTGATACCTGGCCCATGGAATGATATCGATACATGAAACCAGCGTACCGAGTACCTTGGACAGGAAGGAGAGCTTGGGGTATTGTTGCGATGCCAAGACACGAACGAGCTCCCTGATGGTGGACTGTCTCTCCTGGGACAGGAAGACAAGGCCCCTCCTGGAATCTATGATGGTTCCCAGGTGAGCAAGCCGAGTCGTGGGAGTCAAGTGGCTCTTGTCGAAGTTGACCGAAAAGCCATGATCCTGAAGCGTCTGGATCGTTAGATGTAAGTCCTGATATGCAAGGTCTCTTGTCCTGGACAGAATCACGATGTCGTCCAGGTAGGCCATCAGGCGCACCGATTGATGCCTGAGACCGGCCGTGAGGACATCCAGCAGCTTCGTGAATGATCTTGGGGCCGATGAAAGCCCAAAAGGCATGGCCCTGTACTGAAAATGGGCCCCATCCAGGCTGAAGCGCAGATATTGTCGGTGAGGCGGAAAAATGGGGACATGGAGGTAGGCCTCCTTTAGGTCTATGGATGTCATGTAGTCCCCCTGCCTGATGGCTGCCAGAATGGACCTTAGAGAATGCATTTTGAACCTCCTGTACTTGACATAAAGGTTCAATCTCCGAAGGTTCAGTATGAGACGTACCCCTCCTGATGACTTCGGGACCAGGAAGATTGCTGAGTAGAACCCCATACCCTGTTGGGGTAGAGGGACTTCCTCGATGGCTCCTATCTCCAACAGGTGAGACACCTCTTGGTACAGAAGCCTCTTCTTGGGAATGTCCAAGGGAGCACGACAAGGCAAATAGCGGCAAGGTGGAGGGCGAAGAAACTCGATCCTCAGACCTTCTGAGACCGTGGCAGCCGCCCATGGGTCCGAGGAGGTGTTTGTCCAGATGTCTGAGAAATGTATTAGCTTGCTGCCCAAGGGGGTATCCACAGGAAAGTCATTTGGTCTTTCTGAACCCCCTGCTGGAACCTCTAAAGGGGCGGCGGCCTTGGAAGGACCTGTTGCGATCAAATTGCGGGGTCCTGTCCGAAGGAAAGGAACCTTGTCCGAAGGATCCTGGAAAGTAGGACCTCGACCCTTGGTTGTTGGTCGAGGCAGAGTCATTCCGAAAGGGCTGCCTCCGTTGGTAGGGGGTAAAGCGCCTTCCCTGCTTCTTGCTGGAGCTGGGCATAACCTTTTTCTTGTCCCTGTCCTCCACTAATACATCGTCCAAGACCTCTCCGAAGAGTTTCTTGCCCTTGAACGGTGAAGAAGCAAGGGCCCATTTAGATTTTACATCGGCCTGCCAATTCCGCAACCAAATGAGCCTGCGGGAGGCGACCGACGACGCCATTGCTCTAGATGCGAACTTAGCCGCATTAACTGGCGTCCGCGGAAAATTCTGTGGCCGCCAACAGTTTGTTCAGGTCCTGGCGAAGTCTCGCATCTTGTGGATCCACTCTGGACTGGATCTCTTGTATCCAGATGATCGTAGCCCGATTAAAGAAAGAGGCCGCCGAAGCAGCCCTTACGGCCCAAGCCGCCATTTGATGAGCCCTGCGAACGACATTGTCCGCCCTTTTGTCCTCAGCCCTTAATCCCCCCTGAGACTCCGAAGGAACAAGGGCATTCGAGACCAAGCTGGTCACCGGCTTGTCCACCGTAGGTAGCTCCAAGAGATCTTCCATGGCCTGGTCAAAGGTGTAAAAGCGCTTGTCGAGATTAGACGGGCCCTGGGCTGTCGCAGGGCTCTCCCATGGGCGCTGCACTGTCTCCAGAAACAAGTGGGATCATGGCACATTGACAGTCTCCTGCTTTGGAAACACAAACAGGCCCCCTGTAGGCTGACCCAGTGCCGAAGGAGCCCCTTGACCTCCTTCTCCAGCCTGGTCAATGGTCATTTTCGCTTTGTTCAGCAAAATCCTGAAGAGGGAGGACCTGAACAGACTGGGCAACGCAGGTTGTTCAGGTGGCTGGTCATCTCCGGATAACTCATCGTCCGCCTCGCTGAATTCATCCCTGGAAAAGTCATCCTCATCCTTGGACTCCAGCATGGATTGAGTGGCTGGAGCTATCCAGGGGTCTCTGAATCTCGTTGGAGCAGGACCTGCTGGCAGCTGCTGTTGCTGAGCCACACTAGCCTGCCCCTGAGTGTATGCACTGACAATTAGGTCCTGCAGGGCCTGGGGCATACTCTGCCAGGCATCTTGTGCAGTGCGTAAGCCAGCAGCCGTGGGGGTGAATGTGGCTGCTTGTGTCTGCCCACCTTGTGGATGGATAGGCTGTAGAGCAGTGAAGGTGCAAGGCCACGCAGCTTGTCTTCCAAATGCAAAGGCCTCTGGCCTGGAAGAAGTGGAGGATTGGAAAGGCCTCTCTGGTGACCAATCCCTCTCTGAGGCCGAGCCTACAACCCCTGGTGTGAATATGGGGGAGACTGGCGGGGGGATGGCACCGAGAGGCTGAGCAGCAGAGGCAGAAGATCTTTGAGAGGCCTCTAACTGTTTCTCAAGCGCTTTGATGCGCTTCTCAGCTTCTCTGAGAGAAGCTCCCTTGGAGGGCTTGGATTTGGGAGCCCTCTCCTTGGGGGTACTGGGCCTGTTGGCATTGGCCTCCTCCCCGGCCTGGATTACTTGATCTGCCATGTGTCCAAATCAACTCACAATTAGCAATATGCGAAG
The DNA here is from genome assembly GCF_031021105.1 of Erythrolamprus reginae. NCBI lineage: Eukaryota > Metazoa > Chordata > Lepidosauria > Squamata > Dipsadidae > Erythrolamprus > Erythrolamprus reginae. Next base: position 403,103,339 of record NC_091950.1, on the reverse strand, counting down.
AAAAAGACGTCTCTGCTAGCACACCACCGACAAGAGACACAATGACAGGGCTGAATTGCGCCTGCGTGTCTCCAAGCAGTATTACGGCCTGCTCCAAGCTGAGCCAATGAGGGAATCCCCCTACAACAGCTCTGGGAGGCAGCAGCCTGACGAGATTAATAACGGCCTGCTGCTATGGCAACCGCTGATACTTTTGGGCGCGAAGCAGCTCCCTCGGCCGGTCTCGCTTTAAAAATGGCCGCCGGGCCGTTGCCCCGGCAACCCTGGATACAATCGGGCGCATTATGAGCAGCCCGGTCCGTTGCGGCCTCCCAACATGGCCGCTGGGCCGTTGCTATGGGAATGGGCAGGAAGCCAAGCTCTCCCGCCCTCCGACTGTCTCTCGATCTCGGCGGCTCCCCCTCTGAGGCCTCGCCGACGCCGATCACTCCGGAGGCTCTCAGCTGACAGTCGGGTTCCACGGCGCTCACTAAGGTAGCGCGGAGCGGTGGGGGGGCGTCTGTAAAGCCCCTCACGGAGGCCCCTGTCCGAAATGACAGGCAGCCTTGTGACCTATTCGCCACGGGAGGGGCGGACCCCCCCGAGGCGTCAGTCACCCCCGAGGCTACCGGGCGCTACCACGGAGGCAGACAGCCCGGGAGCTCTCTCTGTCTCCCACAGGCCCTTTCCACAATGTGGGGAGAATCACAGAGGAGCAGCAGCTGACAGGGCAAACCCTCTGGAGGTTTAAACCCTGGCTGCCCGAGGAAATCCTTTCCCCCTGCTGCACCTGAAAGACAAAAGAAAAAAGAGAAAAAAATATTAGTAGTAAAATTTATTAATAAACATCATTTTTAATAAAAAACAGAAAAGGAGAACAAACTCAAAGTCCCTTTACTGCGACTGAGTTTTTAGACTGGGGGGCTAAGGGGGCGGTGCCTGCCTAATATTTAAATTAAACTCAGTCCCGACCAATCAGACTGTAGAATTACCCATCTTGGACTCTCCTTGGAGAAAGGTTCACCATTACTGAACTTGGACATTTAACTGGGTGTTCTTATCTTTAGATGCTTGAAGAACTGGCTGTATTGGATGAAATCCAGATGGAACTGATCTTGCAAGGTATCCAGGCTTATTTTTGACAACTGGCGCTTTAATTAATGCTTTTATTAAAGGACAGTGCATAGCTCACCTTGATAATTTTTTTTTAAAAAGCCAAGCAGGGTCAGCCAGGAGTTTTCTGGGGAATCATATATGGCTATATGTCCATCAGCAGTGCATGTTTGTAAACTGTGGGATGATAAAAGTGTGACTTAGAACGTGTTGATGGAAATGTATGATCAGCTCAAAATTAGCAACCCCTGCATCTTATAATATACTTGATTCAAAGACAGGTAAGACAAGTTTCAGTTTCCATATGAATGAAATGTATTGACCCAGAGAAGGCACTGTCAGTAAATTACTTCTAGTATGTCAGGAGGAAAGAGGAAAAAAACCAAGGTACATTTAAAATTAACAAAAACATGAAATAAAGCGAGAAAATTGGATATATTGCAGCTCAATATAGTTAAAATGTCGGTTTGGGGAGATCCGGATTCAATTCTACTCCGAGAAATGAAGTAAATTACTTTGTGGTGGCCACTCTATCTTAGCTCAACCTCCCTCAGTGTTGCTATTACAAGTAAAGAAATATAAAGATATATATATATATTCCAAACTTGCAAAGAACTGATAAATATTTATCTTGGAGTCCCTGAAGAAAACTGGAATAGAAAGCTGGAATAAAAATAAATAAAATATGTATTTTTATCCTGTTTTCATAAATAACTCAAGATGACCAACATTCCTAATAATCCCTCCTGCTGTTTTCTCCAGCACAACAACCCTGTGAGGTAGGTTGGATGGGGTCATATTAATCAGAAAGTGGATCAAAATCCAGATTTGTAAAGCGAGAAATTTTCAGCTCCATGGCTTCACTAGGAATTGAACTCTGTTTAAAAGATATTTAACCAATTAACAGCAATGTTCTCATTTACAGAACAGCTGGTCCTAGAAGAGTATGAGCAAAGCCTGAAGTTTGAGGAGGAATGCCTTAATGCAATGCTGGATGGGTTAGATGCAGAACACCGTATCATCTGTCCTATTTGTAGAAGGTGAATTGAATGGCTTGAGAAAAGCATCTTGTAAATCTTCGTTTCTGTGTGGTAACAGGCCACATGATTCCTTATTTATTGAAATTCTGCCTTTTATTATTTTTAGAAATAACTCAAGGTGTAGAATGTGTATAGAGATCCTCAGCCCTACAGGTAGTGGTTGTCCCAAAGACGCCTTTGCAAAAGGCAACTGGACTTTGTTTTTCCTTGAAGAACTGAAAAAGATTCTTGGATAGAAACATAGAAGACTGACGGCAGAAAAAGACCTCATGGTCCATCTAGTCTGCCCTTATACTATTTTCTGTATTTTATCTTACCGTGTTTCCCCGATAGTAAGACAGTGTCTTACTTTCTTTTTACCCCCAAAAGCCCCACTAGGTCTTACTTTCGGGGTATGTCTTACATACCCCCCCCCCCCCGCCGTTTCCCGCCTCCACTCACCAAATTGACAGGGTGAAGTCGGGAAGACCCAGGGAAGGTTTCTTCGGCCGCCCAGCAGCTGATCTGCTCGGCAGCACGGCAGCAGCCCTGGCGGCGGTTCCCTCCGCTTTGACGGCGCTGGTCCGCTCGCTCGTCCCCGCAACCGACCCGCTTCCCCGACACGCGTCTGGAGGGGAGGAGCCGCTCTGCGCAGTTGGGCAGCCCTGCCTGCCGGAAAGGAGGCGGGCGAAGGAGGGCGCAGCTCCGCCCGCCCGCTTGGCTCGCTTCTACAACTTAGGACCAGCGCCATCCTTCGCCTCGCATTTCCGGGTTGGCGAGCCTGGATTGTTTTTCCTGCGAGCGCTGGTCCCCGCTAAGCCTTCTGCACCTGACTCGGCGAGGCGAGAGGGAAGAAGAAGCGCAAGTGGATGCGGAGCGCCCGGGAGGCATTTATCCTTCCTTCGCTCCGCATCCACTTGCGCTTCTCCTTCTTCCCTCTCGCCTCGCCGAGTCAGGCGCAGAAGGCTTAGCGGGGACCAGCGCTCGCAGGAAAAACAATCCAGGCTCGCCAACCCGGAAATGCGAGGCGAAGGACGGCGCTGGTCTGAAGTTGTAGAAGCGAGCCAAGCGGGCGGGCGGAGCTGCGCCCTCCTTCGCCCGCCTCCTTTCCGGCAGGCAGGGCTGCCCAACTGCGCAGAGCGGCTCCTCCCCTCCAGATGCGTGTCGGGGAAACGGGTCGGTTGCGGGGACGAGCGAGCGGACCAGCGCCGTCAAAGCGGAGGGAACCGCCGCCAGGGCGCCGCGAACTGCTCCAACGCCTCCCTCGCTTTTAGTACCGTGTTTCCCCGAAAGTAAGACATATGTCTTACTTTCGGGGTATGGCTTATATTAGCCGACCCCCCTGAAACCCCCCATATGTCTTACAATCGGGGGGGTCTTACTATCGGGGAAACACGGTAGGATGGATATACAGTATGTTTATCCCAGGCATGTTTAAATTCAGTTACTGTGGATTTACCAACCATGTCTGCTGGAAGTTTGGATCTACTACTCTTTCAGTGAAATAATATTTTCTCACGTTGCTTTTGATCTTTCCCCCAACTGACTTCAGATTGTGTCCCCTGTTCTTGTGTTCACTTTCCTATTAAAAACACTTCCCTCCTGGACCTTATTTAACTCTTTGACATATTTAACCCTGCTGTTCTGTTTCAAAAAAGGTACAAATCTTCTGTTCCCGGGTCACCCTGACCCGGACCGAAAACTCTTCATTTGCAGTGCTTATGTTTGGTCAATTTGAATACTTTTTTCACTTGGAAAGTATTGGTTTATTTTGCACATAAATATGCCTCCCCCCCCCGTTTTTGTGAATTTTTTTTAGGTTTATTGATAATTATGCCTGCAAAATACATTCTATTTTACTAAAGTTGGTGTGGGATTGGTAGCTTGAACATTTCTGAACATAATGATATGAAAATTGAACTGGAAAAATTGATGCATATTGGTTTATTTTGTTGATGAAATGCACGCCCCCCCCCCCGTTTTTTTAAAATAGTCTTCACTTTATGGATAGTTTTGCTAGCAAAATACATTCTATTTTACTAAAGTTGGTGTGGGATTGGTAGCTTGAACATTTCTGAACATAATGATATGAAAATTGAACTGGAAAAATTGATGCATATTGGTTTATTTTGCACATAAATGTATGCCTCCCCCCATGTTCAATTATTTCAATTTATATAAAAATTATGCTGTTAATTTCAAACTTACATACTTTTTTTTAGTAAAATGGATTTGTTTCATAAAATTAGTTCTCTGGCTACAATGTGGTTGATTTTCAAAAGGATATTCCAAATATTTCTAGCCAAATATGTATAAAAAGTGACAATAATGGCACACAGCAAGGCCGAGGGGGGGTGGTGTGGCCCTTTTGTGGCAAAAATAAACCAATAAGAACCATTTTTCCCAGTTCATTTATATTTTTCTTATATTCATAAATGTTCAATTTAGTATATCAAACCTTTTGGGGAGAAATTCCTTGGGGATTTGTAGCCTTAAAAAATAGAAATTGACACGAAATTTAGAAATGATGGGGGGAGGGGCTTTTTGATCAAAATAAAAATATAAGTCTCAATTTTTCTAGTTCAATTTTCATATCATTATGTTCATAAATGTTCAAACTAGTTTTCCAGTTGAAAAAGTTTTCAAAAAGACCAAATTCAAGTACCTAAAAAAAATCATTTTGGTCCGGGGCTATATGACCCGAACAGACTAAACGTGACTTTTTTTTTGCCCAGAAAAAAAAATTTCTCCCCACCCCCACAAATAATTTTTTGATGATCAGCATTGTTAAATTGAGTAAATGAATGCCTAAGATTTTAAAGAATATTTCGGATTTGGAGCATAAGAAAATAAAAAGTGAAAATGGTTGCAAGCAGCTGAAGGGGGGGGAGGCCTTATTTCTGATGTTAAAAAACCAGTAAGAATCATTTTTTTCAGTTCCTTTATATTTTTCTTATATTCAGAAATGTTCAAGCTACCAATCCCACACCAACTTCAGTAAAATAGAATGCATTTTGCAAGCAAAACTATCCATAAATTGAAAACTTTCACAAAAACGGGGGGGGGGGGGGCTGCATTATATCAGCAAAATAAACCAATAAGATTTACTTTTTTCATTTCAATTTTCATATCATTGTGTGCAGAAATGTTCAGACTACTTTCCAAGTGAAAAAAGCTTTCAAAAAGACCAAACATAAGCACTGCAAATGAAGAGTTTTCGGTCCGGGTCAGGGTGACCCGGGAACAGAAGATTTTTAACTTTTTTTGCCTAGCAAAAACTAAGCCCCCCACCCACCCAAAAAAATTCTCATAGAGAGAACCCCTGAAATGATGAATAGTCATGAAATTTCAAGTTTCAGATATGCAGGGAAAATTTTTTACAGGGACTCAAACTTGGCTTCGGGTCAAATAGACCCGAAACAGAACAGCAGGGTTAAATGCTTCGATCATGTCCCCCCTTTTCCTTCTGTCCTCCAGACTATGCAGATTGAGTTCATTAAGTCTTTCCTGATACGTTTTATGCTTAAGACCTTCCACCATTCTTGTAGCCCGTCTTTGGACCCGTTCAATTTTGTCAATATCTTTTTGTAGGATGATACGTGAAAGATCTTCAAGGAAGAACAAAGTCCGGTTGCTTTTTTGTAAAAACACCTATGGGTCTATATGGAGAACATACGTAATGTTCCTTCCTGTTTTCCTTCACAACACCACCCTGAGAAGTGTGTGTTGGACTGAAAGTGACTGGCCCAAATTCACCCAGCCAACTTTTCTGCCTAGAATGGGACTAAAACCCACAATCTCCTGGTTTCCTAAATCAACACCTTGGCCACTACTCCAACACTGGACTGCTGTGTCAGATGTAGGTTCAGCTCAGAGGTGGGCTGCTAAGGGGGAACGGTGACGTGTGCTCGCCCCCATGGCTCTGAGTGCTAGCGGAGTCCAGCACAATTCTGCTACTGCACCTGTGCAGGTAACAAAATCGCACATGAAGCCGTAGCAGGTGCGCCCATGTTTTGGTGTGTTTTTTTGCTTCCGCGTGCACAAGTTATTTTTTTATGCCGACATTTTCTTTCTGCCATCTTCAGAGATAAGCAGAGACCCAAAATTTGGCTTTCCTTACTTGCATCCTAAAGGATGTTTTTCTTAACTAGTGGAATGTTTAGTATAAATATGGCAGTGTGGAGGGCTCCATATTCAGGATTTGATTTGATTTATTGGATTTGTATGCCGCCCCTCTCCGGACACTCGGGGCGGCTAACAATAATAAAAACAGTATACAAAGTAATCCAATAGTAAAAACGATTAAAAACCCACTAATATAAAAACCAACATACATACAGACATACCATGCATAAAATTGTAAAGGCCTAGGGGGAAAGAGTATCTCAGTTCCCCCATGCCTGACGGCAGAGGTGGGTTTTAAGGAGCTTACGAAAGGCAAGGAGGGTGGGGGCAATTCTAATCTCTGGGGGGAGTTGGTTCCAGAGGGCCGGGGCCGCCACAGAGAAGGCTCTTCCCCTGGGTCCCACCAAGCGGCATTGTTTAGTTGACAGGACCTGGAGAAGGCCCACTCTGTGGGACCTAACTGGTCGCTGGGATTCGTGCGGCAGAAGACGATCCCTGAGATAATCTGGTCCGGTGCCATGAAGGGCTTTATAGGTCATAACCAACAGTTTGAATTGTGACCGGAAACTGATCGGCAACCAATGCAGACTGCGGAGTGTTGGTGTAACATGGGCATATTTGGGAAAGCCCATGATTGCTCTCGCAGCTGCATTCTGCACGATCTGAAGTTTCCGAACACTTTTCAAAGATAGCCCCATGTAGAGAGTGTTACAGTAGTCGAGCCTCGAGGTGATGAGGGCATGAGTGACTGTGAGCAGTGACTCCCGGTCCAAATAGGGTTGCAACTGGTGCACCAGGCGAACCTGGGCGAACGCCCCCCTTGCCACAGCTGAAAGATGTTTCTCTAATGTGAGCTGTGGATCGAGGAGGATGCCCAAGTTGCGGACCCTCTCTGAGGGGTCAATGATTCTCCCCCCATAGCAAGTGCCTTCCATTCTTCTTTTCTGATTTTCCTTGCCAGGCTGTTCAATCAGTGGTTCATAGCTTAAAAAAACCCTAACTTCTGCAGGTCATGTTAATATGATGTTCTCTTTGTCAGGGTCCCAAGTAATAGAGCCATAACAAGCAAAACTCGGAGGCAGGTAGATTCCTCAAATAGCTTTATTGGATAGATCATATTGGCACAGATCTGGTGAAAACCGACTCTGAAGGTTCCCAGAGTTTCCATCTAATTAAAAGGAAACGTTTGTCACTGTTTCCTAAACAGTCACATGGTCCAATCACAGCAATGTCTGGTTGCCTGGTGACCTCATTCCTCCTTTCAGTGATTGGATGTGAGAATGTCCTTGGTTCCCAAGGGAAAGTATTTTATTTTGGCTATGAAGTCGCAGCTATCTCAACACCCAACACCCCCCCCCCCCCTTCAGCTCCAGTGGGGCAACACTGAAGCTGCAAAATGGCTTTGGTCAGATCAGCTTCATTGTTGACACTCTTCTTACTGACTTTTTTTTTTTGCATTTATTGCTTGACCAAGAAAATATTTTGTTCTTAGTTTTAGATCCCATAGCTGATTTCAACATCTGCAAATCCCAATTTCTCAACTGTTTTGACTTGTGAATAGGTTACTATTCATTATTCACTATGGCTTAGCTAGACATCAGAACCCACCTAAAAAAAATCAGTTAGACTGAATGCAATCAAGAAGTCTTCAAATATGCCTGCTTTTTCCTATTGATACATATAAGAATATATACATATAAAAATGCTTCCTTCAATCATTTGACCTCCTAATTGTAGACTTAAGTAGTTAACATTGGTTGCCGATCAGTTTCCGGTCACAATTCAAAGTGTTGGTTATGCCCTTCATGGCATCGGACCAGAATATCTCCGGACCGCCTTCGGCCGCATGAATCCCAACGACCAGTTAGGTCCCACAGAGTTGGCCTTCTCCGGGTCCCGTCGACTAAACAATGTTGTCTGGCGGGACCCAGGGGAAGAGCCTTCTCTGTGGCGGCCCCGACCCTCTGGAACCAACTCCCCCCCGAGATCAGAATTGCCCCCACCCTCCTCGCTTTTTGTAAGCTCCTTAAAACCCACCTGTTGTCAGGCATGGGGGAATTGAGATATTCCTTTCCCCCAGGCCTATACAATTTATGCATGGTATGTTTGTGTGTATGTTTGATTTTTAATAAGGGCTTTTAGCTATTTTAAATATTAGATTTGTTATATGCTGTTTTATTATTGTTGTTAGCCGCCCCGAGTCTACGGAGAGGGGCGTCATACAAATCTAATAAATAAAATAAGTAAATAAAAACAATTCATGGCATGTTTTAGCTACCGTTTCTGCAGAATATATAAATTGGACCCTAAAATTGTTTTTTGATATATCTAGTTTTAAGTAATTTTTCAAGGGAGTACAGTAGAATGCTTTTCTGATTTATTTAATGGCTTTTTACCTCCTTTTTCGTTCAATCTTCATATGTGATGCCTTTGATGGCAAGCTAGACAAATTACTTTTCATTTTCATCACTGCAATTCTCTCTGTGTCTAGGAGCAATCTCAGTGTGACTAGCAACATGGTTGCATGCCAGTGTGGACTCTGCATCAATAGCCTGGTAAGCAAATGTCAAGGAATTTCAGTATTTAAGCTTCTGCTTTGCATGCTTAAGTTTCCTGGGTTGATCACTTCTTCCTCACTTAAACTTATTTAGATATAAAGTTGTTGAAAAAGAGGCCTTTCAGTCTGATGTCCTGGAGGACCTGCTAGCCAGCTAAGTACATATAATTATCCTGGCCAACTGCTGTTCTCTTTTCAGCAAATCAACTTATTGTGACCTGTGTACCTTTTATCTCAAGAATTGTCATCTTCATCGACCAGCTTGTGTGTGCGTAGGAAGATGATTGATCTCTTAAATTCTTTTCCTGTTGGGTATTTTTCCTCCAGTTTTTGAGACAGTATTGTGAAGTTGGCCTATAGTAGTTGCTGAAGGGACATGGACAGAATGTGCTAATGATGCTGCATTAGACGGCCTTTGGTCAGATCTAGGATTTATTATCAAGTGGAATAACGCCAAAAAAAATGAAATACAGTGATCCCCCGGGTATTGAGATCCCGATCATTGCGAAACGGCTATATGGCGATTTTTGAACCCGGAAGTAAAAACACCATCTGCGCATGCGCGCCCTTTTTTCTATGGGCACGCATGCGTAGATGGCGCCGGGCAGATCAGCTGCTGGGCGGCTTCCCTGGGTCTTCCCCCTCTTGCTGGCGGGAGGGCGAGCGGCGGGCATCAGCGAGGAGTTTCCCCACCGCCCACGCAAACTCCTCGCTGCCGCTCGCCCGCCCTTCGCCCACCCACGCCGTTCGCTCGCGCCGCTTCCCAGCTGAGTCCTGAAGCGAATTGGCTTCAGGACTCAGCTGGGAAGCGGCGCGAGCGAACGGCGTGGGCGGGCGAAGGGCGGGCGAGCGGCAGCGAGGAGTTTGCGTGGGCAGTGGGGAAACCCCAATCTTCGGCTCCTCGCTGCTGTGGCGGAAGTAAAAACACCATCTGCGCATGCGCAGATGGTGTTTTTACTTCCGCAGCGCTACTTTGCGAAAAACCGGTCATTGCGAGGGGTCCTGGAACGGATCCCTCGCAATGATCGGGGGACCACTGTATAGGTGCTACTTCAACTTTGTTCAGTCATCATTTGAAGTTACAGTGGCACTAAATGGAGAGACTTACAACCGATTCCAAATTATGGCCTTTACAGTGCTTCTGTGGTCATGTGGTTAAAAGGTTCTTGAAGCCTACTTTCATTTATGACTCACAGGGTTGCTTCAACTCACCCCCCCCTCTTTAAAAAAAAAAGCCCCCCCTGCACTCTGTTAATAGTTCAAGCTTTCAATGTAAAAGTTAAAAGAAACAGTTTTTAATTAAAAGCAAACCCACAAAATACGCAGGACCTTTCTGGTTCAACACCAAAGTAACGATGCAAAGAAGAGTTCCTAACAATAAAATGGCTTGGATTGGATGTGGGCCCTTGGCTAATGACTAGTGGAATTCACTTAGCGAGTGCTATTGCTCAATTGTTTTCTGTTAGCCCCCCCCCTCCCAGGAAAAAGTAAACATTTTGCGCCCCAACTCCGCCAGGATGATTGTTTGCAATATTTGGCACATTTTCCCTGAAAAAAACCTATCAACGTGATTGAGGTATAAGGTTTTAAGTGACACCTTAATTTATTTGGCTTCATGCTGTCCTCTTCCAACATTTTTAGGCATAGTAAACATACTGGTCTTTACACGTCTCCCACCCTAGTCAGTGAAGCCAAGCGCTACATCCGCCCCGAGTTTTCGGAGAGGGGCGGCATATAAATCCAATAAAACTAAAACTTCCTCATCTTAGCTTTCGAGAGACTTACGTTTGTCTCATTATCTCTGTCTCTCTCCTCCTTTCTTTTCATCCGTGAAATATTTTTCCTCTTAAGGGTTTGTTATCTGCACTTCATATCTCCTGCCATGGGTTGTGAGCTGTTGTTCAGTGCAAAAAAACCCTACTCCCTGTGGCAAAAAAAGAGCAAGCAGCACATACCCTGGGTTTGTAAATTACTCAAGACCCACCTTTACCACCAGGCATGGGGGAGTTGAGACACCTTCCCCCAGGCTTTTTATATTTATGTTTGGTATGTATGTGCTGTTTGGTTTTTTAAATATGATAGGGTTTTTATGTGCTTCTTTTTAATATTAGATTTGTTCCACCATAATATTGTTTTTTTTACTATTGTTGTGAGCCGCCCCGAGTCTCCGGAGAGGGGCGGCATACAAATTAATAAATAATAATAATAATAATAATAATGATGATGATGATGATGCCCCCCCCCCCCAGCATCGCTCCACACACACCCGGGGGCCCCACCTCACTATTTGATAAGCACTGTGCTAAGCAATGTGATTGTAGTTTACGACTGCATTGCTTAAACAACGGGAATTCCAGTCCAAGTTGGGGTTGGAGGGCTACCTGTAAAATAAATAATAGAAGATACTGCCTTCATGTCCTGCTTATGAGCTTTCCATAGCAGGGGCCCCCAACCTTGGCAACTTTAAGACTTGTGGTCATCAACTCAGAGAATTCCTCAGCCAGCTTTGGTTGGTGACCCCTGTTCTATAGCATCTGGCTTGCCATAGTAGAAAGCAAGAGCGAGACCTTCAGCACTATTAAGAGCTGTTCTTAGAAAGTTATGGATGCAAGATGGCATCAGATTAAAAACCTATACTCTCCACCTGTGTTTATAGTAAGAAAAAAGGAGGGATTGGGGCTACTTGGCAACTGGACAAGCATGAACTTGACTCGTCCGCATAGAAATTTATTTTTTTCTCTTTTAAGGGCATGACTGAGGAAAAGCTCCAGTTACTCTTAGAAGAAGCCCTGGTGGAACACAACCAAAATTGCCATCACTGCCCTGAATTCACTGTAACTAATATGATGGAAGGAGAAGCCAATCTTCTTATGAGCTGTCAGGTAATCTTATTCAGTATCCAATTGTAGTGAAAACATTGCACTGAAAATTCACTCCAATAATTCCTCCCCCTCCCAAGAATTTTTACCACAAAAATCAGAAGCAGTTTTTTATACACAATATTGTGAATCCAATACTGACTTCATCCTTGAAAATCAAAGATGTCCCTGAGTTAAGCTCAAATATTTGTGGCTGCATCAATGCAGCTTTTTTGCCTCACCCAAGAAAACGCCTGAAATCAGCAATGGTTACTTTTTTGTCATCTTTTTATTCTGCTTAAAGTGACTAAAAAAATATTTTTTGTTATAAAAAAGTGGAAACACAAAGCAGAAAAGGTAGCTTAATCTTTCTGTAGAGCAGGAGTCTCCAACCTTGGCCACTTTCAGACTTACGGACTTCAATTCCCAGAGTTCCTCAGTCAGCTCTGGGAGCTTTGCTGGCTGAGGAACTCTGGGAGTTGAAGTCCACAAGTCTTAAAGTGGCCAAGGTTGGAGATCCCTGCTGTAGATTATCCGTTTTGCAAGCACTGGCCACAAAGAATGCTTTCCTTACTCATAACCATTAGAGGGAGAAAACCCCTCTAGATAGGGGCTGAGCTTTTCAAACTCAGAAGATATGTTTAAAGGCTTACATAATGTTGCTCAGTAGTAAAGAGCTATAGCTATATTTAAATACACAGGCGCACTTTGTAAATGAATCAGGACTTTATTTACGAAACAATAACTTGTATTTATTTCCTTTTGCTTCTAGGCTTGTGATTTCTGGACAGTGATTTTTTAATTCCATCTGTATAGCCCTACCGTATTGTAGAAAGACAATGCTGTCTCCCCCATCTCCTTCTTTAGAAGGGTGTGTATAATACAATGTATACAAGTACGAAGTGTCCTCTATTTAAAAAATTGGATCTATGCTATTTTTTTCTAATGTGTCCCAATGAATAAACTCCTTTTATGATAAGAACAGGAGATTATAGGTTTGGAGCAGATTTTTCTTGTTGCAGCACTTTTTTTGTACAAATTCTTGGAAGTTTTGATCCAAATTGCATGTACTTTCATAAGGGGATTAAAGGAATTGCTATGTGTGAAGCACCTATTTTGCAAAAAGGTGAAATTTTTGCTTAAAGGAGATCAAATAACAGGAGGATGGATGTATTTCATTCTTGGACATGCCTAAAGGCCAGACCAACAATTTTACAATTAAGATTTGACCAACGTACCAGTCACCTGTGGCTTACTGAAAACAACACTGGCCAGCGGCCTGATTACATAAAGTACATAAAGCAGAATAATGTATATCATCTTTTTAATAACATCTGGAAATAAAGTTGTGTGGGTGAGCAACTGCTCTTTCTCCCCAAATATGTTGGTGAAATTCGGAACTGTGATTAAAAGGGGGGGGGGGGGGGGAGACAAACTACCTCTTTCAATAACTAGAACGACTAGTAGCCCTGATTTATCTTTTTAGATGAGAGACCTTATTCCAGAAAAGGGGTTTTAGCCTGGCCTCCTTTTGTCCCCCCAGATTCCGCTTCTTGGAAAGCTATGGCATAAAAATCCACTGAAAATGGAAATACAGATTTCTGTTGCAAGGTTATTTTCTGGAGCTCTAAGGGAAAGCTGTTGATAGGTAGTTTCCATTTTAGAAAACCCCAGAATTCGGGTTCAGGGAAGTCCCTGTTGTATAAGTTGGTACATAACTGTACCAACTTATACAACAGGGAACCACCTTAACTGAAAATCACCTTAGCAAAGAGATTGGATAGTAGGAAAAACCCATATAAAATACTATTTTATTTAAACCCAAGCTAGGATAGAGGGACAAGAATATACAATCAGATATATTACTATTTCCCACATTTTGGAAGAAATGTTCTTTCAAATCAAGTAATTAAAATTACCTATGGTAGCCAAGCAGTACCTTACTCAGATAAAAGATCATTTTGTAGTTCCTTCTCTCGTCTTAAATATAGCATGACACTGATGCTATATTCCCACCAAAATATGTAACATACAGTAAATTGGGTACCTGTTTTTTTTCCTTGCTAGTTTTGAATGATCAAATTCAACTCAGATGCAAAACGGTGGCTCATATAGATTCATATATCATATAAACCTAATTCACATTACATTCTAGTTCCAGGAGTAGGCAAAGTTGGCTCTTCTATGACATGTGGACTTCAATTCCCAGAATTCCTGCGCTAACATGACTGGCTCAGGAATTCTGGGAGTTGTAGTCCACAAGTCATAGAAGAGCCAACTTTGCCTACCCCGTTCTAGTGTCATGTATCCCTGAACATATAGTATAACGTATTTGCACTAATATACCAAATGTATTAATTCCTGCCAATATCAGTTCTGATCAGTGTTATAAGCTGCACTTAAAATCATTGCAATTTTTTTCTGTTGGGTTTTTGCAGGTGTTGGGGAGGCTGGCTCAATATTCAGTCATGCTATTGACTAATTAGTTTTAAGCAGCATGCATTGGTTGAAACATTACTGGTATTTGCTTTGAACCACCAAAAGGCCAATGTGATTCCACTTTCTCTTATCCTGTCAACAGCTTCCCCCCCCCCCAATTCAAATAGTCTTTTGTGTATAACTAAATACCTTGGTAGGTACTGTTCATTAATATTCTGATTGTTTTTTGTTTTTCACTTTCTGTGTTGTTGAACAACTTGAGTTTTGTTAATTGAAAACCAGGCTATAATTTAAGAAATAAACTACCTCTAATGCCGTTAACTTTGATTGTGATGTTTCTGTTATTTGAAATCCAGATGCAAAATTACCCATTGCTTCTTTTCAAATATTAAACCACTATAACATTAATGTTCTCTTAGGCTATAATCCACTGTACAGTCAGGGCCCAGGATTAAATTGGTGCCCTTTATGAAGCTTTGAGCGGAACCTGCAGGTATCATTTTAGCAATTTCAATTATTAAGGGCTTAAAATGGGAACCTGGCTTGACTTCCACTTGCCAGATAGTCTTCCCACAACTATGGCCATACTCCTGAAAGCAAAAGAGATTAATCAGATGACTCCATTCCAAGGAAAAGCTGCTTCCCCAGAAGGGTGTTTTCTTATTGTTTGCAAATTATGCAAAGAAATCATGACTGCCACACAAAGCTCTTGGAAACATTTCCCAAAGGGAGAAAATTGACTGATTTGTTTATTATATTACCAGAGTCACTTTCTCAGTCTGTTCATTTTGACCTCCACCTCCTGCACAATATTTTGCAGATTAGTAGCAGTTTTTGTCAAGGCAGCAAAGCTTTCTTTAAGGTTTACTGTCCCTTCATTTCTGCCTATATTGTCAAGACCATCAAACCATCGTAGAATCCCTTCAAGGTGCCTCTGGACAATCTTTTGCTCTTCCAATTCTGTCCGTAGAGCTTGCTCAGCACACATTTCAGCTTTAAGTTCTCTTTCGAGCTGGCTGATTTCAATTCTCCAACTCTTGAAACTGTTGTGCAGTGTAGCAGAATTCCTCTTGGAGTTTATCTTCTGGAAGACAAACGTTCTTGGGGATGCTTAAAACTGTGCTTAAAAGAGGTTCTTCCATCTTAGTGAACTGATTATCGAAGCGTTCCTTCATGAAAGCAAAGAATTGTTCTGTGCTCCTCCGGATTAAAGTAGGTGTAAGACTAGGACAGATGTTCTGCAGTTTATTTCAATATAACTTTCTCCACTACCAGCATTATATGAGAAAGATGATTCTTGGAAAGCAAAATATATCCGCAGCATGAATGTTTGAGGGGTAAAGCCAAAAAACTGGGCTTCGTATGTCATTGGATTTATTGACATGTTGAGAAATACCTGGAAAGAACATTGTTAAAATAAAATCAGCCTTTAGTAACTTAATTGGACTGGGTTCATACATTGTGCTAAATTGTCAGTTCCTTTGAGGTAGTCCAGACAAGAAGCACCAATCATGAGTTTACTCTAAGATTACCATAACAGAAAGTAAATTTCTTCTCCCCCGCCTTGCCTTTATAGTCCCAAGAAACTAAGGAGGCTCCCTTCTAAGATTTTAGCTATACTATTACTTATGTGGGCTAAGGTGCCTCTTATCTCATGGTTGCCTAGTTTGCTGCTGCTGCTGCTCATCCTGATAGTGAACCTTGTTCCCTCGGGTGCCAAAAGAGCGTGGGCATGTGCTATCACGCATGCATGAGTGCCCACACCCATAATTCAATGCCTGGGGAGGGTGAAAACGGCTTCCCCTGCCCCCGCGAGGTCTTCTAGAGACCAGAAATGGCCTGTTTCCCAACTTCTGGTGGGCCTAGTAGGCTCGTGTTTCATCCTCCCCAGGTTCCAAAGGCTTCCCTGGAGCTGGGGGAGGGTAAAAATGCCCTTCCCTATCCCCTAGGAGGCTCCCTGGAAGCCAAACACATCCTTCTAGAGCCTTTGCAAGCCAAAAATCAGCTGGCCGGCACACACATGCATACTGGAGCTGAGCTAGGGCAACAGCTCGAGTGCCAGCAGATATGGCTCTGCGGTGCCACCTGTGCCATAGGTTCGCCATCACTGTTCCAGGCCATTCTCACAGATTAGACCTGTACAAGCAAAGAATCATAGGTCTGGAAAGGATCTCAGGTCTTCTAGTCCAACAGCCCCCAACCTTTTAGGCACCAGGAACTGATTCTGTGGAGAGATTTTTTTTTTTGTGGACTAGAGGGGGTGGGTGGGTGGGTGGGTTGCATACTGCCTGAATCCCATGGAGGTGGCTTGATTTGTTTGCGCAGCCCAGCTTCTGGCATGCTGCGGCCCAGTACCGATCTACTGACCAGGGGTTGGGGAACCCTGTTCTAGTCCAGCCACCTATCCAAGACAAGGCCTTACACAAGTGGTGGTGAACCGTTTACTTGTTGGGTGCCAAAAGCACACATGCACAAACGTGACAGAACGTGCATGTCAGCACCCATAATGCAATGTGCCCCCCTGCACATGTGTGCACAACCCCCCAATATTCCCCCTGCACATGCACCCCCCACCCCGTTTTAGGCCTAGCAGGTCTCCCCTATTGTTAGAGGTGTTATGTCTGCCTTGTACGCAGCTTTAGCATTTTTCTCCATTGTTATGTGATGCATTTCCTGCCTCTACAATTTACCTCTATTTGCTTGCGAGACACTTCCTGTTCCTGTTGTATAGACATATTTATATTCTCAATGCAGCATTTTAACTGCATTTTGATTAAAATTACTTGAAACACCTGCAGCCCTCCCGGTACCAACTTCCCCCCACTCCCTACAAATGTGCACACAACACCTGCGCATGCGTCTCCTGCACCTGCACCTGCGGCCATCCTAAAAATAATTTAGCCTGCGGGAAACAAAAGCATGCACATGCACAACAGAGCTGAGCTGGGCGACGACTCGTGTATCCACAGAAAGGGTTCTGCATGCCAGCTGTGGCACACGTGCCATAAGTTCGCCATCAGGGCCTTACACCATCCTGGTCAAGTCTATTTTGTCCAGTCTACTTTTGAAAACCTCCAGCGATCAGTCACTCACAATTCCAGGGGGAATGCTATTCTATTGATTAATTGCTCTCATTGTTGGAAAATTTCTGCTTACTTCTAGGTTGGATCTTCATCTCATTACTTGTTACATCTTTTGTTTTGGACAAAAAGTTAATCCCCTCTTCTGTGAGACACCCCTCTCCCCAAGTATTAAAGACAGCTGTGACGTCTACCCTTATTCTTCTCTTTGATCTCCCCCCCCCGGAGATTAGAACTGCCCCCACCCTCCCTGTCTTTCGTAAACTACTCAAGACTCATTTATGCCACCAGGCATGGGGGAGTTAAGATATTCCTTCCCCCTAGGCCATTACAAGTTATGCATGGTATGTTTGTGTGTATGTTTGGTTTTATTATAAGGGTTTTTAGTTGTTTTATTAATTGGATTTCTACATGCTGTTTTTATCATTGTTGTTAGCTGCCCCGAGTCTGCGGAGAGGGGCGGCATACAAATCCAATAAATAATAATAATAATAATAATAATAATAATAATACAGTAATAATAATAATAATAATAATAATAATAATAATTCCATGTCAGGTGGCCTGATTTCAGAAAAGTGTCCCGCTTGACCATCATGGATTTCAATGAAATTTTATATGAACATGCACACATTTCCCCAATGAACATTGGTAAAGTGTTCTGTGTGCTGATGCAATACTTGCAGAGATATAGTCACTTGTGTGACCCCCATACTACAGCCTTCTGACTCAGTATGATTCTGAGGTTCCAGCAATTTTGAGACATAATAATATCTCCAGCAATATTTTGTTGAGAGAAACAAAACTTGACCATCTTGTATAATTTTCTGTGCTCTATTAAACATAATAAAAACATTCTCATGAGCGATCTCCATCTAAATAATTTGGAGCAAAGTTAGCCGAAAATATCATGGCTCGAAAAAAGATTAAAGTTTGGCTTTTTAGATCTTTGGAAGGAAAGGTATGAAAAACGTGAAATTTTGTGCATAATAATTTAGCAACATAAGATTTTTGAATATAAAATTTCATTTTCCTACTGCTTTTCAATAGTTTACAAATTGAGTGTAAAGTTGACGGTTTTTGTAAAAATGCTAAAAAAGAAGGTATTTTCAGCCCACTTTAACAAAAAAGACCTTCTAAAAATTTTGTTAAATCATTCTCATTAGAAAGAGCATTTTTGAAATCCCCTAAAACAGTAGGGTTGGTTTTTCATCACTCACATATAAAGCCCTAAAAATAGGGACAAAGTTGAGGATGTTGCTATGGCAATGCCACATGCATTCTACTGTAAATAAAATTTCATTGAAATCCGTGATGGTCAAGCAGGGACCCCAGACCACTTGGCATGGAATGAACCAACTTGCCGTAGTAAAATTTAGAATATATCACAAAAATCGGATTCATACCACTTGCTGAAATAAAATGGTTTATCATAGTGCATGATCATTATTAGAACTGATAAACTATTCCAAGCACTTGGGCACATGACTATATATGTAATTTCCTTACAAGAAAATGAAGAAATGATACTTGCAAAAAAAGTAGGGATTTGGGGGGGGGAGGGAAACCACCAGTCTTACGAACAGGAAAAGGGGCAAGCAGCCATACAATAAGTGGGCATATAAATAAAATCAATCATTGAGTAGACACCCAAGCCCACTGCTTAAATATTTTAATATTCATTTTTATATTACTTGATACTTGTATTTTGTATTTCATGTTTAATATTACTTAATACTTGTAAAATAAAAAAAGCCTATGCAACATGATAGTTAAATAAAATTCTGAATACTAATTCCATATTATTGAAATGGTTATTAAATGGACTGATTTATTCCAGGAGAACATGCTTGCAACTGAGCAGTATTATATTACTAGATAATGTTTCAGACATTTAAAAACTAGCTATTTTGAATTAATTTAATGAACTCAGGCAACCTGCTTTTCTGAGGAATCTTGATGGAAAACATTGCCTTGGGCTGGTATGTTAGATGATGGAATTTTATATACATAGGAATTTGCACACCTTGCTTTTTTTGAATCAAATAAATTCCAATGCCAAATTTTGAGCCTCAGAATTCATTTTAATTAAAAGGCTCTAAATACCACTTATTGAATTTGGATATTTTTTTTCTGAACAATACAGTAGTTCTCAATAGTGAAAAATTACCTGTGATAAATTTTTGCCAAATAATCCATTTTTTATGCAATAACTTAGTATTTGGACTAATAATCAATTAGATGTTAGTGACCTATAATAAAATCTTTGTTAAGAACTGATGAAAGCTATAATAAACTGACATCAGCACACTGTTCTTATTAGTCATAATTGAAATATATTTCCAACACAAGTGGAAAACAGTGAAAAATAAATGTAACATTTCCTAATAGAAATATATGCACAGTAATTTTTGACAAATATGACTGAAGTTCAATAACTTCCAAAAGCAGAACTGTCAGAAGCAATTTTTCCTTTCCAAATAAACAGCTATAAAATATAAATAATGCTATACATTTATGTGAGAGCAAATACTGTTAAATTTAATAGGACTTGTTTCCAAATACATATATGCTTAGTTGGGTTTTAAAAACAGGAATGTTATACAATTAACAGAAAATTAGACAGGAACATCTGGTAGGTTTCCAAGTGTTTGGAATTAGTACACAGATAAGGATGCCCAT
Organism: Erythrolamprus reginae; assembly: GCF_031021105.1. Lineage (NCBI taxonomy): Eukaryota > Metazoa > Chordata > Lepidosauria > Squamata > Dipsadidae > Erythrolamprus > Erythrolamprus reginae. The sequence continues at coordinate 403,083,487 of NC_091950.1, read as the reverse complement.
GTACTAATTGCTTAACAGTGTCAAAACTCCAGCCCAAAATATGAAGGGATTATTTTGTTTGGAAACCAAAGCTGAATGGGGCCAGAATTTAATTCACTTTTACATTCATGTTTGCCATAAACAAGCCAGAAATTTATGTTGTACAAACCTTCCAGTGCTGAATAACCCACTCAATCCTGTAAAATGCTGGAATACAGTGAATTCCCTTTTAAGTGATGCCCAATTGTTCTTCTGTTAATCATCCTCTTACTTGTCCGTGGTTGTTGTCATTTCATTCTTGATCGGATAAGTCAGTTATTCCTGATTCCCCATCTTTACATTTTTGGACCCATCTATGTACAGTACTCACGTCAATACAGTCATCCCCATAAACAGCCTGCATTCGGTGATGAATTTCAATGGGAGGGACTCCTTTGGCAGTCAAAAACTCAATCACGGCACGTTGCTTAAAGCGTATGGCGGAGTACTCAGTGCAGGCTTCCATTTCACCAGCAATAGCAACCCAACCTTTCCTCTCTCATCAACTTCCCGCCAGCCAAAAACAGATGCTAAACAAAACCGGTCAGAGGTTCCAACACTGCCATCTGCTGGCGAGCTAGCATTGGGGCCATTGTTTTCTTCCAACCTCTTTCGACAGTAGGCAGCACAGATATTAAGGCCATGCCTGAATTTGGATCCAAATTCGAATTCAGACCAGTTTCTCTTCCTTCAGCCCAACTTGCCTCATAGAAGGGACGGAGACCTACGTTTATCTATTATTTCTAAGGGTAAGGATGTGTGTGTGTAACATATTTTTGCTGATAATGAAAAGGGAGGGATATATACTGCTCAAAAAAAAATTAAGGGAACACTCAACACATGCTAAATCTAACTGAATGAAATACACTACTGTATTCTCATTGAATACTTTGTTCTGTACAAAGTTGAATGTGCACAACAGCAGGTGAAATTGATTGTCAATCAGTGTTGCTTCCTAAGTGGACAGTTTGATTTCACAGAAGTTTGATTTACTTGGAGTTATTTATTTTTATTTAATTTATTCAATTTTTTTATGCCGCCCTTCTCCTTAGACTCCTATATTCAGCCTTCCATCCTTCCGAGGTGGGTAAAATGAAGACCAGTATTGTGGGGGCAATATGCTGGCTCTGTTAAAAAGTGCTATTGCTAACATGTTGTAAGCCGCACTGGGTCTAAGGAGAAGGGTAGCATAAAAATCAATCAATCAATCAAACAGCAAGGCAGACCCCACAGGTTCAAATCCCAGTAAGGATATGGTTAGCTGAAGAGAGCAAAAGAGCTAGAAATAAATTGATACTAGTCTCCCTTGCTTTTCATTATCAGCAAAAATATTGTATACATATACTGTATATACATACACGCACGCACACACACACACACTTCTAAGGTGCACATACACTTACACTGTAGACACCTCCTGGTTTTATTTTATATACATATACGTGTGTGTGCGTGTGTGTATAAATGTAGATTGTTGTGAGTTCGGATTTTTCCCCATGTAATATTTTGAGTGTCTTTGACCCAAACTCACAGCAATCTACATACATATACCTGTGGAAATCTACGAAAACACAGAAACTCATACATGTATATGTATATAAAATAAAACCAGAAGGTGTCTATGGCGTAAGTGTATGGGTATCTTAGAAATATCTATATCTATACCTACATATATACATATATATATACATATATATACATACATACACACACACACACACACACACACATATATATATATACAGTATGTGTGTGTGTGTGTGTGTGTGTGTGTGTGTGTGTGCATACATACACAAAAGCGTAAAAATTAATGTGGCAATCCTGAAAACTGCCCTCCCAGCGCCATTCCCCTTTTAAGGAGGGGCGGGGAAGCCCTTGTGGGAATATTGTTACCTGCTAAAGAGAGTTTGCCTTCTTTTCTTGATATTCGTTTAATACCCAAAAGCCATCTAAGGTTTTACAGTAACTGACCAAGTTCTTCGCAGTTTTCTTCGTGATTTTTTGGTATCGTATTTAATGCCTAGTCCCTTTTTGGTCTATTTTGCTTTATTTTATTACTACCAGTTTGTGCATTAAGTCTTATGCTTTAATTTAAAAGGTTATGGGGGTTTTTTAGGTCTGGAGCGCCAACTCACCTCAAAACCTCTCCGCCCCCTGGGTAGGAATTCAAGTCGCTCTGACAGAAATTTCGCCGCATTGAAATTCGATTTTCCCGCCTCTTTGGTTTCCAAACGGCTTTCCCTCTCCCCCGCCCCTTTCCACAACTAACCATAGAGTTTAGGAAGGCTAGAACCACGCAGGCTAGACTTCCGGCAGTCGTCACGATTCTACGGCACACCTAATCGGCTCTGATTGGGTTTAACAAGTACACAGAGGGAGGGAGGTGGACGGCAGAGATTGGCTGAAGGGGGGGAAAGGGAAGGGTGGAAATGGCAGAGATTGGCTATTCGGCCGATGGCTTTGGGGATATGATTGGCCGACGCCGAGGAGCTGCTATAAGCAGAGGCAGAGCTTTAAGGCGGCAGCGCCAAGATGGCGTATCAGACTTTCCGGCAGGAATACCTGCAGGTGCCTCCTGTCACACGGGCCTACACTACCGCCTGCGTCCTCACCACCGCGGCTGTGGTGAGTGGGGGAGAAGGGTGGGCTCCCGTGGTCGCTGGGTGGTGGAATAAGCAGTGGTTCGAGGGGAATCCGTAGAGTCTTCTCCTTTGACATGCCTCTGCCTTGGCTATTGGGCAGCTCTGTTGTATTTGTAGATTGGGACGTGATGAACTCCCCCCTCCCTTGATTCCAGTAATTAATTAAATGTATCTGTCGCCCGTGTGAAGTGTCTCTGGGCGGCATAGAAATTTTGTGCAGCTTAGGCTTGGAAGAAGGGTTTTATATACAGTATATACCTGAGGGGCTGCCAAAGAGGAAGGGGTCAGGCTGTTTTCCAAAGCACCAGAAGCCCAGACGAGAAATAACGGATGAAAGGTGACCAAAGAGAGATTCAACCTGGAAATAAGGAGGAACTTTTTGACGGTGAGAGCGATCAACTGGTGGAACAGCTTGCCTGCCGAGGTTGTGAGCTCCAACACTTAGGACTTTCAAGGGTAGTTTGGACTGCCATTTGTCCGAAATGGTATAGGGCAGTGATGACGAACCTATGGACGGGTTTCACAGCTGGCACGCAAAGCCATATCTGCTGGCATGCGAGCCATTGCCCTAGCTTAGCTCCAATGTGCACTTGTGTGCCGGCCAGCTGTTTTTTGGCTCGCAAAGAGGCTCTGGGAGGGTGTTTTTGGCTTCCAGAGAGCCTCCAGGAGGATCAGAGAGGGTGTTTTTACCCCATCCCCCGGCTCCAGAGAAGCCTTTGGAGCCTGGGGAGGACAAAAAACAAGCCTACTGGACCCACCTGAAGTTGGAAAACAGGCCATTTCTGGCCTCCAGAGGGCCAGGGGGAGGGCAGTGGAAGCCAATTTCGCCCTCCCCAGGCATTGAATTATGGGTATGGCTACTCACATATGCATGGTTGGCACCCAGGGAAAAAAAGGTTCGCCATCACTGGTATAGGGAGTTGGACTAGACGACCTACAAAGTCCCTTCCAACTCAAATAAATAAATAAATAAATATCTATGGCATTGTATATAAAGCACCTTTCCACTCCTGGGGACCCATCTGCTAAGAATCGACATTAGAACAGGCCATGAAGAGTTAGGATCCCTCAGGCCGACTTTACAATATGGATGTGAAAATTAAATCGGGCTGAGATCGCTAGGATTCTCTGAACCTTACATGGGAAGAAAGCCAAATATTCCAAGACCTACATCCTATACCCATGAAAATCTACAAAAATATATACCGCATTTTTCGGAGTATAAGACGCACCTTAGTTTTGGGAGAGGAAAGTAGGGAAAAGAATCTGCTTACCACATATTCATCTGCCTAGCATCCTTAGTCTGGTTTGGGCTTAAAAAAAAACCTTATTTGGAGAGAGAGTAACAACGAAAGAGCTTGCAAGCCAGTAAGAGCTGGGAACATTGTTAGAACCTGGTTAGGGCTGGAAAGAAACTTACTTGGGCTAAGTTAGAATAATGAAAAAACCCTCTGCAAAGACTTAGAGCTTGGAGAACATTATTCAGAGACAGAAACAATGAAAGAACCTGCAAGTTAAGGGCTGGAAAGATCGTTAGCACCTAGTTAGGGCTGGGGGGGAAAGCTTCGAAAAAAGCTGCATTCAGAGTATAAGAAGCACCTGAATTTTCAGCCTTCTTCTTATACTCCGAAAAACATGGTATGTACATAGATATACATACAGTACATACATTATTAGCATACACACATATATATATATATATGCTGATAATGAAAAGGAAGGGAGACTAGTCTAGATCTATTTCAAGCTATTTTGCTCTCATCAGCGAGCCATACCCTTACCGTGATTTGAACCTGGGCAGTCTGCCTACAAGGCAGAAAACAAACACACACACACATATAAATATATATAAATATTACAGCAGTGGCTTTTGGGATAGTGTGCACATAAGAAAAAACACTCTTAGCATTGTTTTCTTCAATGGCCAAACAAATACATGAAAAGCAGGACATAAAAGCAGTAGTCTTCATTTTTTGCTGCAAGTGTAACATCAAGTTTCTATCTACAGATATTTATTAGAGGTTTTATCTTTCTTTTTAAAAAGTTATATTGAAGAGTGGTATTTGCTATAGCTATTGTATTCATATTATCTTGCTTAGAATTCTGAAATAGAACAAATGTCCAATTAAGAGGGTTCATCTCAATGGAGGGGGGAAATGGTACTTTGATTTATGTTTATGGGGGAAAAACCAGCAGATTTTGCCTGATTGGTATTGGATGAAATCAGATGAGTATTTATGCATGAAGATAGATTGGTTATGAACCAGATTGCATTATGTCATCAAGGATACTCTATAAATTCAATAATATACCCTTATGGTATATTGCCGTATTGGTATATGGTATCTGCCTTACGGTAGATTCATAAATCACAATGTTGTACAATTGCAACTTCCTTTGTATTTTCTTCTTTTTTTAGCAATTAGAATTAATCACACCTTTTCAACTGTACTTCAATCCAGAATTGATATTTAAAAGCTTTCAAGTAAGTGCTTTTTTGCATGTTTTCATAAAGACAAGTAGCACAGTGCAGTTTTCACAAATCAGAATTGCTGGTATTTTTAAACAAGTGGAATCAATTCTTGAGATTTATGGTAGAACCCTCCAACACAGGAGTGTCAAACTCAAGGGCTAGGGTGCTTAAATTTGGCCTGCAGGGCCACCCTGGGAACAACAAATAACCGGCCTGTGATGCAGGCAGCCCTCTCGAGCTCTGTTTTTGTTGGCAGAGGGTTGCAGAAGGCTGTCACAACTGAAAACGGAGCTCACGAGGGCCATGGGTGACCCTCTCAAGCTCCGTTTTCACTGGAAGAGGGTTGCAGGAGGCCATCTCAGGCAAAAACTGAGCTTGGGAACCCGTGTTCATTGGCAGAGCACTCAGGCCACCACACACGCCCCTGACAAGTGATGTTGAGCTGGCCACACCCACCCTGGCCATGCCCCTCCCCGAGGTCAAACACAACCCTGATATGGCCGTCAATGAAATTGAGTTTGCCGCCCCTGCTCTAATATCTACAAGAATTATTACTAATAAGGTTATATGTTGATTCTACTACCAAATACGATTGTTCTGTAATTATATGTATATATGTATGTATACGTGAGTGTGTATATATGTATGTATGTATGTGCGTATCAACATGTTTTTGCTGAATTTTTAAATTTAAGGGAGACTAGGATAGCGCTATTTCGGCCTTGTTCTGGCCTCATCAGCTAGCCATACCCTTACTGGGATTTGATCCCGGGGCTTCTGTCTTGAAAGGCAGAGAATTAACCTCTAGGCCACCAGATCTGATCCCTTCAGCTTTGTACCAGGGAGGCGTTATATGTTTTTTCTGTTGGATCACCCTGGTATATTGAAGGAACGTCACAGCTCCTTTTTGCCTCTAGGCCCAACCCAGGGCCATTTCAAGGCAGTTAATTTATTCATAGCCAACAAACTATGTTCTGTATGTATCACATGTTTTTGCTGAATTTTTAAATTTAAGGGATATAAATGTGGGATATAAATATACAGTGGAACCCCGACATAACAGCTGCTCTACTTAAGAGCAACTCGAGATAAGAGCTGGGAGGGGAGAGATATTTTTGTTCTACTTACAAGCCCAAATTCGAGATACAAGCGCCAAGGAGCTGTCTCCTGAAGCCAAACGCTAACTTCCGCGTTCGGCTTCAGGAGACAGCTGCGAAGCGGCGCGCGTGTTTTAAAAGGTTGCAGCCGGCCTGGGGGGCTCGGGGGGGTGCTTGCAGCTTTCTTTCTTGCTCTTTTTCTTTCTCTCTTTTACCTTCCCTTCCTCTATTTCTTCTTTTCTTTCTCCTTCCCACCTTCTTCCCTCCCTCCCTCCCTTCACTCATTCCTCTCTTACTCTCCCCTTTCATAAGTTTCCTTGCTTCCTTCCTCTGTTCCTGTCCCTTCCCCCTTTCTTTCTTTCTTTCTTTCTTGCTCTTTTTCTTTCTCTCTTTTACCTTCCCTTCCTCTATTTCTTCTTTTCTTTCTCCTTCCCACCTTCTTCCCTCCCTCCCTCCCTTCACTCATTCCTCTCTTACTCTCCCCTTTCATAAGTTTCCTTGCTTCCTTCCTCTGTTCCTGTCCCTTCCCTCTTTCCTTCCTTTCTTCCCACCCTCCGTCCATTCATTCACCCATTCCTCTCTTGATCGCTTAAAGCCGGTCCCTGGTGCAAAAAGGGTTGGGGACCTCTGTCCTACAGGATTGGGTGGCAGAGAAGTTGAACATATGTAAATTTAAAAGTTTAAGAAAGTTTACAAGTTAAGTGAAAGAAACTTCATTATTCATTTATATGTACATGTACATTTCTTCATTAAAAATATGTCTTTCTGCATAATTTAGACTAACTTTGTGAGTTTTTTGAGGGCTGGAACCAATTAAAATTATTTACATTAATTCCTATGGGGAAAAGTCGTTCGAGATAAGAGCTGCTCGACTTAAGAGCCCAGGTCCGGAACGAATTAAACTCGTATCTCGAGGTACCACTGTATATATGTGTGTGCGTATGTGTGTATCTTTTATACACACACTTCCGGCCCGGGCAACAAAGCTGGAAAGATTGGGGACCAGTTTTACAGCACTCTTTGATCTTTCACAACATCAGCATATTGCCCCCAACAATCTGGGTCCTCATTTCACCAACCTTGGAAGGATGGCAGGCTGAGTCAGCCTTGAGCCAGTCAGGATTACACTCATGGCAGTGGACAAGATTACCCTGCAATACTGCATTCTAATCACTGCACCACCACAGCTCCCACAAACAAGCAAGCATTTGTTTACATGTGATTTATTAATTTTTGATTCCTCATATCTTTTGCAGGTATGGAGGCTGATTACAAACTACCTTTTCTTTGGGCCAGTCGGATTCAATTTTTTATTTAATATGATATTCTTGTATCTTTTACTTATCTTAAGACCTTTTAGACATACCCCGATGAAAGTTGATTGAATCTTCTTTTCTAATTTTATTTAATATACTGCCATAATTTACATGGATTCCAAATGGTTTAGCAACAACTTTAGAAGCAAATAAGTAATTTAAACTAGCTGCAGCTGATTCCTTCTTTGAAAAAAATATAAGCCACATGTTTTATTGTATTATAGTATCAGTAACCCAACAGAGAATATGGTCATTGTGATTTGTTCTTGTTGCACGTGTAAGATTTCCATTGGTAATCTCCAAGTGTAAAAGTCGCTATAAAAATATGTGGTTTTTGGTGGAAATCAAGCAATACAAAATTAGATCTGTAATGATAGGAGGCAGAGAACCCTGGTTGTACCTTGGTTATAAACCCCTACTTTAGGTTTTTATTTATTATTTATTTTAGTTTAGTTTAGTTTATTGGATTTGTATGCCGCCCCTCTCCGAGGACTCGGGGCGGCTCACAGCATGTACAAAAAACAAGAAACAATAGCAATCCAATTAATACATTAAAAAACAGTCTTTAAAATTCTAGTTAAAAAAGAAAAACCATCAATATCATTCATTCAAGAATCAAACAATCAATTTTGATTATATGAGCAGAAAATCCCTGATGTATACCAATTCTATGGCATAGAAGTTTTAATGTCAGTATTGATCTTATTTCCCAAAATGTTTGACTCTGTAATTAACAATAGCTAGAATTATTTCAGTTCTAAATGCTAAAGGTGTGTCTATTTCTTTTACTTCTTCCACCTCTGAATGTGAAGCTAAAACAAGAAAAGAGTTTCATTTTCTCATAGAAATAAAATATATATCAACATGTAGTATTTTCCTGAACTGGTGATCAGATATCGCTATTGTCGAATGCTTGAGGAAGGATCATTTCGTGGTCGGACAGCAGATTTTGTATTTATGTTCCTTTTTGGTGGACTCTTAATGACTGTATCCTTTCATTGTTGGATTTTATATATAAGATTTGGGACAAGATAAAATTATTTGAATTGTTCTCCATCTATGTTTGGGATATCTCTTTACATCTTCTAGGACAGTGATGGAGAACCTTTTATTGTTCGTGTGCCAAAAGGAATGTGTGTGGCTCTACTAGCATGCGTGCCCATGCCCCTTCCCTCGCCCCGCACGCATGCGTACACACACACGTGTTGCCCCCTGCGAATGCACACAGGCCTTTCTGATGCCTGGTAGGGGAAAATAAATGAAAATAAAATGGAAGTTTGGGAAAACGCACTTCCAGTTTGCCGTTGTACTGTTTTTTGTATACTGGAGGGTTCAGGGAAGCTTCCTGAAGCTCTGGAGTGCAAAAAGCAGCACAATTGGCAAACCGGAATTTCAGAAAACGAACTTCCAGTTTGTCCATTGTGCTGTTTTTTGCACTTTGGGCTTCAGGAAGCTTCACTGAACCTTCCACAGTGTAAAAAACAGCATAACGGTGAACTGGAAGTGCATTTTTCTGAACTTCCAGTTTGTCCGATGGGGGATTTTCTTTTTTTGCCTCCAGGGCTTCAGTGAAGCTTCCCTGTAGCGTCTGGAGGACAAAATGGCCTTTCCCAAGGCTGAAAATGGAGCTGAAACATGGCAAAGTCATGCTTGCCCTCTGATATGGCTATGCGTGGCACATGTGCCATAGATTTGCCATCATGGTTCTAGGAAGTCAACTAAATAAATAGCAAGCATTATTTCCAGAAATGAACACTTTGTGAGAGAATTCTGAGTTCTTATGTTGATTCATGCAGTGCCATTATGATATCTACTAGGCGTGATCAGGAGAAATTATTTATAAAAATACCCCTCCCCCCCCCCAAAGAAAACAATTCCTTGGTTTGATTTGGAACTGGCTGGCCTTTAACTTTTGAAAAGAATCTGAAGTGTACCGTTTCATAAAAGAGTTTCAGAACTCTGGTAAATTTTGTTAGGTGGTACTTTCAAAGAAGATAATTTATTTCTGAAGAGCATAGGTAATCTAAAGATTATTTAATTCCAGAATACTTATTTATTTGCATGAAAAAACACTGATAGTGAAAAACGTCAGACATTCAGAACAAAGTCCTGTTCTGCCCTACTGCAATAACTTTTTATTTCCTTTCAGCCCAGCCTGCAGGTGTCTCTATTTTTAACTTCACAATCATCTAGTGACGATTCTTAAGCTAAGAATATAAGATCAGCCTCAGATAATTTTGCATAATTTCTTTTATGCAAGTGGAAGTGAAACCTAGGCTTTATGTACATAAAGTGGCAACCACTCTCCAGATGAAGGGATTTTGCTTAGTTTATTCTTAGGTACAGCTTGTCCTTGACTTAGAACAGTTTAGTAACCATTTGAAATTACAAAGACACTGTGTCTTTGTGACTAATGACTATTTTTCACACAACTGTTGCAGCATCTCTATGACCACATGATCAAAATTCAGCCACTTTGCAGCTGACTCATATTTATGATGGCTGCAGTGTCTTGGGATCATTGTGATCATTTCCAACCTTCTAACAAACAAACTCAGTGGGGAAGCTAGATTCACATAACAACTGTGATACTAATTTAACAACTGCAGTGATTCACTTAACTATGCAAAGAAAGTTGTTAAATGGGACAAAGTTTAGTTAACTGTGTCACTTAGCAACATAAATTTTGGGCTTAATTGTGATGGTAAGTTAAGGACTACTTGTACTAAAAAGTAAAGCTCTCCCTTACAGTATTCATGTGTGAGATTACATGGCAGAAGTGTGGAAATTGTCTTAGTAGTATTTCCCTCTTAGAAAGTATCTTTTTTTTTCTGGATAAGGCATATTTGGTTTGCAATCTGGCATCAGATCTGTACCACAGGTTGACTGCTTCAGGAAACCCATCTTTCTAAGGATTTTTTTCTGTGTATAAATTAAACAGTAAATGTTTCCATTGTGAAGGTACTTTTTAAAAAAGATTTGACATATTACTTTAGGCTTTAAATCTGATTTACTTTTTTGTTCTTCCTCATTTCTAATGTGCCACCAGACACTGAATTACTGAAATAAATAGGTACCGGTATGCAGGGCAACTTTCTGCTATTTATTTTTACATTTCTTTGATAAGAGTACAATGACTTTTTCTTTAACCATTATTCCTATCAGCTTTTTGGCTTGTTTGTCAATTTGGTTTTTTTAGGGCAGGCATTTACAATAATGCTAGTATATGTCTGGAGCCGCAGAAATCCTTTTGTTCGCATGAATTTCTTTGGGCTTCTCATCTTTCAGGCTCCATTTCTTCCGTGGGTTCTCATGGGATTTTCACTTTTATTGGGAAACTCCATTATAGTAGATCTTCTAGGTAAGATGATCGGAAATTATGTCAGTAAGTGAGCTATAATAAAATAATTGCCTTGTTGACTTGCCTTGTCCCTTTAAAATTATTACTTGCTTTTCTCTTGTACATACTAACATTTAAAGTTACAATTATGCAATACATTGATAGTTATTGAGGAATCCCAGCAACTATGATTACACTGTTAGAAGAGGTGAAAGACCAGATAATTCTGGAGGAGGACTATCTATGTAATTGCTAAAAATGGTCCTTGATGGTACATAATTTTTTTTAAAAAATCTTCATAACAGCCTTTATTATGAGGTGATACAGATTTATTCCCTAGCTTAAAAATGAGAATTGTGTATACTTTGCCGAATGTAAAATGCAGAATTCATAAAAGCACTACTGTGCTGCTTGTTTTCTTACAGTTTACATATGAAGAAAAGAGGCCAAGAAAAGCTATGCTACATATGAAAATCTTAAGTTAGAAACAGTGTGCAAAATATATATTGAGGTGCTTCTTCTAAAAATAGATGAACTGATGATGTGAAAAACGATTAAATGTTTTAAGAGCTAAAGGAACAGGAGGAGGTTTTGCTGTCCACCTAAATGTTGACACAATTGGAAAAGAAAACTAACTTCTTTAGATTTCCTAAGCAATCTTTTCAAGCCTCAGGTAGTCTTTTATGAAACAGGCTTTTAAAATGCTTTCTCAAAACTGGAATGATTAATGTTGGGCAGTTGGATGCTTTTAGAATTTTGTAATAAAACAATGTTGTGTTTCACTATTCCCCCCATCTCCAGGCATTGCTGTGGGTCACATATATTTCTTCTTGGAAGACGTCTTTCCTAATCAGCCTGGGGGAGGAAGGCTTCTAAAAACACCATACGTATTGTAAGTACTTTCTATTATTTTTTTGTTTAAATCATTTATAGAGCTGCCCATTTATAGCCAATTCTGTAGAGCTCCCAATCAAAAACGGTTTCCGTTTGATGGGTATTGAGTGGAAGGGAAAAGGCAGAATAAACTGTACCCAAATTAATGCAGAACAGTTGTATTCAATGAGTGAATTTCAAACGTAAAAAGATAGAAAATGGACAGAGATGGAGTTTAATCCATATCTAATTCCTGAATTATCGCGTTATCCTCACTGTTTTCCAAGCAGAGCTTAGTTGATCATATCTAAGAGGTGTATAATTAAATGGAATTCCCAGAGAAAATCTACATCAATATTAGAACACATGCTTCACATGATGAATTCAACCCCAGCATGTATAGATAGAGATGGGAATAATCAGCGGTGGGCTACGAGCCAGAACGCTAAATTGTGCTTGCCGTGGCTTGTAAGTTCTTGCGGGACCAGCTACTGCACCTGTGGAGGTAGCAAAATCACACACGGAGCCACAGGTAAAACCTTGCGGAAACACAGGAGTAATTTTGCTACCTCCACAGGTGCAGCAGCAAAATCGCGCTGGTCCTGTCACTGGGAATAATATCTAAAATCTAGAGAAGCACTGTCAGTTAGCATAATACTGAACTAAATGAATTGGTTGCCTGACTCAATATACAATGTCTGATAATTGCTGTGGAGGGTATTTGTCTATAAGTACTGTTTGTGGGATCTATAAAAGCATCTCATTGGTTACTTATAGAACAGGTAGTTGAAATAAGTGGATACTTTTTGGCCCCTTATGCCATTTACTATGGTAGACTGAACCATAGCATCTTAGATAAATCTAGATTTTAAATCCGTTTAGAATTCACTTTATATCCTACACAAAAGAAACTATAAAACTAGCACAATGTGATAATAATTAACCTGATAAATTTCAATAAGAGCTTTTTAAAAAATCACCCTACCCTGCTGTGCTGTTTGGGCTTGATGAAATCTATATTTGGTACTTCTGTAGAATATCAGATTGGGAAAAGCTGCGATACAGTCACAAGAAAGTAATTTAGAAGCAGCATTTAAAAGAATCTTTTTAACAAATTAAGAAATATATGCAGTTCAGAACAATGGGAAGTAATGTTTCTTCCTAAAACAAATATGCATACATTCCTAATTCTGGTTACTTGTTCTTTCCAATTACCCTTGAGGCAAAAGAGAAAAGAACAGGTTGAACAGGCAGGCAGAAATCATGGAGCTTTAAATGCTTTCCTTTTGTTAGTAACGTTATGTACACTTTTCTATTTTTGTTGACTTGAGCATTAAAGATATATATATATATATATTGCTTAACAGGAAACTAATATTTGATACTCCAGAAGAAGATCCCAATTATAATCCATTACCTGAAGAAAGGCCAGGAGGTTTTGCATGGGGAGAAGGTCAGCGCCTAGGAGGCTGAGATCCAGCAAGCATCTTTGACAAGAGACTAGGCAAGCAAACCAGCCTGGAGAATGTTTCTGTTCTCTTGTGCGTAAAGGAAGTTTTGACAACTCTGAATATGCAAAACATTTTTTCAGAAATGAAAAAAAAATCTGATCAAAAGACATTTTTCAAGGAACTGACTTCAAACCTTCTTGAAGACTTTTACATTGATTTGTTTAGAAGTGAATGACCCAAGCCAAGGAAAACTGGAAATGCACATTCTTGTGTTCTTCAGTTCATGTGTAAAAAGAAATATTTGTAAGGCCCTTTTCAATTTTATTTCATACAGGACTGGGGCAACTACAGATGATGAATAAATCTTTATTTTACTTTTACTTTTTCATTAGATAATTAAACAGGCAAACTTACTTGACTTGCTGGCCATGGCAACGGTGCCTCTGAAGCAAACTACAACGGAAGAGCCTTTTTTTTTTCCTCAGAAGATTTGGGCAGATTTTATATGCTGAATTATGTTGAAGTCTTTGTGTTTACTAAATCTGGTTTACTGTTATGTTTGCAGTGTAACCCCCAATGGTGGCTAGGGACTGAGTGAGGTTTCATATGTAAATTGTAAAATTGGTTAGCTATAAGGTACAACCCATCTTCCTTACGTATAGTGTTACATACGGTACTCTCTTAAAAGCAGATTTCTTTTGTGGGGTTTGAGATTAGAGTCAAAGTAGACACTATTATGGTATGGTGGATACTATAGACATTTGACTTTTATATCTTCAATTCCATTGGTGTCTTTACTATTTTTGTATTTCATGGAACATCATTTGTCTTCCTCTATTGCTACTTGAAAAGGAAACATCTAAAAATCTATGAAACATACTGTTTCATACAAATTTCATGACAGACTACATTGGAAGAGTGGAAGTTCTAAGCTATAATTTGTTTAAAATATCTGTTTTATGAAAGATTAATTCTCTTCAGGGCTAAAAAGTGCTATGTTTGGCCTGTTGTGTGGGCAAATTACCTTCCACGTTTCACACTTAAATTGCTGCACAGTGGCCTTAGCATCCCATAAAATAAAAGCTAAAATTCTGAGATCATGAAATTTTGTGAGATCCTAAGATTCATGTGCCCAAGGTCTTGGCCAGGTAAAAATTGTGAGAGTTCAGGAGTTGAGCTACAGCCTAGAAGTTTGAAGAGTGTGAAGTTATTAAATATTGACATACTTAAAAGGTAGAACAAATTCTGATGTGTTTGGTATGTAAAATTCCCTGACTGATAAACCACTTGGCCTACAGGCAGTCTTTACCCATTCTATATGTTCTCTGATGAGCATTCAGCCTTCCTCATAACTTAAGCCACAGTTGCTAGTATTGTCCAGATAACTGCATTGCTTTACCTCATCTTCAAACTTAAAAGTGCTTGTTTAAAAAACAGCACCAAACAAGCATACTGTTGTGTGCATATGCCGATTTTTAAAAAAATTGGAACAGTAAAACTTGATGAAGATTGAAAGCAGTTTCAAATGCATTATTCTTCCTCATGGACCGACCTCCCTTAGGAGTGTAAAATGTATGGATCAGCACAAATTGTTATTGGAGTAACTGTTTTAATGGATACTTCTTAGGATAAGAGTCAAACATTTGGGCTTCTTTTAATGGTCTAAGAGGATAAATGCATGTATTAAATTTTAGATGATTCTTTTTGTAGAGTTACATCAGGAAGATAAACTATGAACAAATTTAACATTAGATAAGATTCATGAAGTTAGCAATAGCTATTTCATACAGGAAAAGCTGATGTGGGTAGTACAGCACTGCCTCTGAAACCCAGTATTGAGAATGCTAAATTTTATTTATTGTTTGTTGGCCTCAGCACTCAAGAGTGACTCTAAATACTTCAAGCAACTGAGAATCACAAAAAATTATACAACCACTAGCAACTTCTCATTTCCCAAACTCTTATTTCTCCCACATCTCTCAAAGTGGGTGAAACATTACCTTTCATACAGGCTTATGTTCTGCAAAGTAAAATCTAAACTAATTGCGTAAAAGGTGGAGATTTTGTAGATTTCTAAATCCCATGGATAAACTTCTTACTACCAGTGATTTATTATTATTTTTTAAAGTGAATACTGTGATTATTTTAAAAAAGAGTCCTGGCTACACACAGGTTCAAACCATCTTGTTTTGCAATTTTATATGTATGTTTTCTCAAATAACTTTTTTGCAACTAATGGTTGAGATTCCAGTAGGACAAATGTATCCAGTTAAGTCTAAAGGGCTCCTTTTCTATGTTATTTCTTTGTGAGAAGCCAATTTCCTATCCACAATACCTTGTATTATGCCAGAAAGATGGTTTTGTGGTAAAATATTAAAAATTCGGAATTGTCTGATAGCTACAACTAAACGATAGCTCCATAGTTGCTTTTTCAGGAGGCATCTGGACTTTGTTTTGTTTTGAAGACGTTTCTCATTCAAGAATCTTCCTCAGCTCTGAGTCTTGAAAAGGAAAAATAAAGTTCAGTTTCCTTCTGAAAAAGCACCTTTGGTACAACCATGACCTAAATGACTGACATTTTTTACAGAATCCAGTTAAGTGTCAAAATGGAAGTAAATAATGTTAAGGCAGCTATAAATAACGGCGCTTTCACCCGTGAATCCAGAATACCTGGCAGCAATGAAAGAGAAAATTGTAAGCCCACTCCTATATCCACATACAATTACAAGGCAATCTACATAAAATTTATGAAAAGAGCTCGGCTTCTGCCTTGAGGAAATCGGAGTTCCTAGAAATAAGAACATCAGGAAACAAAGTAACCGTTCCAACGTGCAACACGACCCTCATTTCCCAAAGCACCAGAAGGCTCAGCTCTTGGGTGAGCAGTAGCGCGCATGCCCGAATTGGAGAATGTTCGCGAGCGAACTACAATCTCCAAGAGCCTCCCTACGACGTTAGCGAGCGGGCGTTGACTAGAGGCGGTCGCGAGGATCGCCGGGAAACGTAGTCCGCGTTTTTTCCTGAGGCAAACTGAAGGGGCGGGGCCCGGCGAAGCATGTTACCTGACGCCGGCGAAGGCGCCGCCGTTCCCCGCTGGAAGCCGAGAGGATGCCTCAGAGGACCGGCGAGCTTCCCCCGTTCAAGAAACCGAAGCTGGCGTCCACTACGCTACCTCTCGCCTCCGGGTCGCGCCGAGCGATGTTACTAACGACGCCGGGGACGAAGCGCTACCCTTCGTCCTCGTCGTCCTCCTCTTCTTCCATAGGGATCGACAGCCAGCGTCGGAGCCTGCCGATTTTCCAAGCGCGGGGGACACTGCTCGGGCAACTACGCACCTTGGACTGCGCGATCCTGATCGGTGAGGGAAATCGTGCCCTTCCCCCCACCCTATCTAAAACAGCCTTGCTTTGGGGGGAGGAAGGGGAGGAGTCATCAAAAGCCTCGCCCCTTTCCCGAAGGGGAGGGCGGGTTTGAGGGGAGCGCTCCTCCCCGCTTACTGCAGGAAAGGGCGGAGTCTGGCGTGGTTTGTTCTGCGCAGCTGCTGGACGGAGGGCGAAGCTTTCCCGTCGCCTAGACTTTGCTAGACTTTCCTAATTGTTGAGGGGATTTTTTTTTCCCTTGAAGGGAAGAAAAGCAGACCGTGGGACCGTGGGGCTTCTCTTTACCTTCCGTATCCTGAGTAGATGCGAGGTTCCCTTTGGGCCGCTGAAAAAGACACGCGGGTGCACCTTGCTTTTTATGGGGAATAGATTCGACCAGATTTTTATGCTTTTATAGCATTTAGACTTCTATACCTTTCATAGTGCTTTGACAGCCCTCTCCAAGCAATAACATTTAGCATAATAGCAATAGCATTTAGACTTATATACTGCTTCATGGTGCTTTTACAGCCCTCTATAAGCAATAGCATTTAGCATAATAGCAATAGCATTTAGACTTATATACCGCTTCATGGTGCTTTTACAGCCCTCTCTAAGGGGTTTACAGAATCAGTATATTGCTCCCAACAATCTGGGTCCTCATTTTACCCACCTCAGAAGGATACAAGGATGAGTCAGCCTTGAGCCGGTGGGGAGATTTGAACTGCTGGACTATAGCGGTTAAATGAAGTAGCCAGTGTTGCACTCTAACCATTGCACCACTCCGGCTCTTTTATGCTTTTTGTAGGGAATAGAATCAACCGGATTATGTATGAGACCATATTCTGCCATATACCTTATAGCGGCCGGACAGGGCCCACAGAGTTGGTCTTCTCAAGGCACCTTCAGCCAGACAATGACAGCTGGTGGGACCACATGGGAAGGCCTTCTCTGTGGTGGCTCTGGCTCAATGGAATCAACTCCCCCCTGAGATCAGCACGATTCCCACCCTCCTGGCCTTCCGAAAGGCCATAAAAACACGGCTCTTCTGGCAGGCCTGGAGCCGGTGAATGATCCCATCTGCCCCAGCTGAATGTTTATGAGTGTTTTAATATTAAGGGGTTTAGAATTCTTTTTACTTTGTTTTATATTGTTGTTCGCTGCCCAAAGTCCACAAGGAGTAGGGTGGCCTATAAATCTCAATAATAAATAAATAAATAAAATACTTTTTTTGTGCGGAGACGTTTGCTGGGGATCCTCGTGTTTACCCACCCCATTCTCTGCAGTGCCGGAGGGTCGGAATTTGTGACCGGCTCCCACTCTGGTTTTAAGGTTATGCTTTGAACTGCTGCTCTCCGGTTTCCCAAAGTAGGGATAGGAATTGTGAAACTGTAGCCCATTACAAGTGTTGACGTGGGGTTGTGGGGTTTCTTGGCAGATGTTAACTTATGGCAGAGGTCTTCAAACTTGGCAACTTTAAGACTTTGTGGACTTCAACTCCCAGAATTAGGGTCAATTCAACTTCTCAGAATTAGGGTCAACTGAACATTTTAAAAAGTGTCACAAATACCACTGACTGGTGCTAATGGTTGATACAGCTTGCTGCCCATGTTCTAGGTATCAGCCAAGTATCTTCTTAAAATATATGATGTTCCAAGTAGCACAGGTTTTTTTTGCAGTTCCGCTAGAGTTATTTCAGGAAGCTGCAATTTCTTGGTGTGTTTTGTGAAATTCTTGGACATGGTACCAAGTTCCCCAATGACAATGGGCATCACTATTATATGTTTCATTCATAGCTGTGTCTTCAAACTTTGCAATTTTAAGACTTGTGGACTTCAACTCCCAGAATTCTCCAGCCAGCATAGAATAGCTCAGGGGTAGGCAAAGTTGGCTCTTCTATGACTTGTGGACTTCAACTCCCAGAATTCCTCAGCCAATCATGCTAGCTCAGGACTTCTGGGAGTTGAAGTCCACATGTCATAGAAGAGCCAACTTTGCCTACCCCTGGAATAGCTGGCTGGAGAATTCTGGGAGTTGAAGTCCACAAGTCTAAAAGTTACCAAGTTTGGGGACCCCTTAATTAGCCTGTTGTAGGAACTTGACCAATGGGAGGAGTTTTCAGATTGTCCTAAAATACAGACAAATCAAATCGAACAGTAGTATATCACAGTGACCAAAAATGTTTAGAAGGGTAATCAGTCACAAATTTAAAATATGTTGATTTAAAAAATGTTGTGGCAGATAAATAGTTGGCATGCATATTTTACTACTGGAGATAATAAACGTATTCTTTATAATTAACAGTACCAAGACATTCACATAGACTGGGGAAGTTGTACTTGGCTCTTTTTTCCCTTGGTGCTGAAAGAACAGCTCCTGGAGTGAAACTGTAAACCTGCTTTCTCCAATTTGGAATGTTCCAGATATATTTGTACAGTACTCCTGTTATGATAATTGTTAGGACCTTTTTTGTTAATGAGGGGAGGAAATGAGAATAATAATAATAATTGGTAGTATATCTTTATCCCAGCTTTTTAATATTTTTATCAGATTTTACACCTCTTTTGTTACTTTATAAGTAACTCGAGAGGCAACCATACCTAATACTCCTGACCCCTATTTTTCACTTCCCCGTGAAATGGGTTAGGCTTGGAGAGAGGGAGAGAGACTGGTCCAAAGTTACCCACTGGTTTTCATGTGTAAGGGAAGCCTAAAATTCAGTTTCCAAGCTTCTAGCTCAACACCAGGGGTGAAATTCAAAAATTTTCTCTACCAGTTCTGTGAGTGTGGCTTGGTGGGGGCAGGGGAAGGATACTGCAAAATCCCTATTCCCACTGCAGTCTGGGGCCAGCCAGAGGTGGTATTTCCCAGTTCTCAGAACTACTCAAAATTTCTGCTACTGGTTCTCCAGAAGCTGCAGAATTTCACCCCTGCTCAACACCTTCACCACTATACCAAGCTGGCTCTCATTGTTAGAATGTGCTTGAAAGAGCAGCATGTAAAATAAGGCTGTGGTCCCACAGCACTTGCTTAGAAATATGATCTAGTGAACATATTTACATCCGCAACATGGATAACCTCCAATTGGATGGACTTAAAATCCAAAATTCCATGTTCAAAATGATTATCACTGAGAATTTTAGTGTACGGTGGTACCCAGATTGGAAAAATCTCACAAGGTGGTAGGGAAAGCAAGTAGGATGCTTGGCTGCATAGCTAGAGGTATAACAAGCAGGAAGAGGGAAAGTGCTGGTGAGACCACATTTGGAATACTGTGTTCAGTTCTGGAGACCTCACCTACAAAAAGATATTGACAAAATTGAACGGGTCCAAAGACGGGCTACAAGAATGGTGGAAGGTCTTAAGCATAAAGCATATCAGGAAAGACTTAATGAACTCAATATGTATAGTCTGGAGGACAGAAGGAAAAGGGGGGGGACATGATTGAAACATTTAAATATGTTAAAGGGTTAAATAAGGTCCAGGAGGGAAGTGTTTTTAATAGGAAAGTGAACACAAGAACAAGGGGACACAATCTGAAGTTAGTTGGGGGAAAGATCAAAAGCAACATGAGAAAATATTATTTTACTGAAAGACTAGTAGATCCTTGGAACAAACTTCCAGCAGATGTGGTAGATAAATCCACAGTAACTGAATTTAAACATGCCTGGGATAAACATATATCCATCCTAAGATAAAATACAGAAAATAGTATAAGGGCAGACTAGATGGACCATGAGGTCTTTTTCTGCCGTCAGACTTCTATGTTTCTATGTTTCTAACGCCACTGTTTGATTAAATGAATTCAGAAAACAATGCTGTTTTATTTTCTTTTAGGATAAATAGTGGAGATGCCATATCTGATGTATTTAATAAAATGACATTTATTTGCTTAATTTGTAGGGGAAACAGGTTCTGGAAAGACAACTCAGATTCCACAATATCTCTACGAAGGGGGAATTGGGCGCCAAGGAATAATTGCTGTGACCCAGCCTCGTCGTGTAGCTGCTATATCCTTGGCTACCCGCGTCTCAGATGAGAAGAAAAATGAATTAGGAAAATTGGTATGTAGTTTTTTTTCTCTTTGGATCCTCCTTTTCTCTTATTTCTCTATTTCTATTGTTTGACACCATCCACTCTCTATCCTAAGTTGTAATCTTACTAGAACTTTTATTTGATGCTTTTCAGAGAAGTTTTGAAATAGACTGAAGGCTACAAATAACCAACTCCTGGTTTACTATACCAATCGTGATACATTTCAGCAGTAATTTTCTGAGATATAAAAATTAAAACTAAGATTTTCAAATTGTTAATAACAATGCTACTTAGCTGATGTTAACTAAGAGCCATAATGTTGCAGTAGTTAGAATGCAGTATTGCAGGCTAACTTTGCCCCCTGCCAGGACTCGGATTCTAATACACTCAAGGTTGACTCTGTTTTCCATCCTTCCGAGGTCGGTAAAATAAGGACCCAGATTGTTGGAGGCAAAATACTGACTGTAAACTACTTTGAGAGTACTGTAAAGCACTGTGGAACGGGATATAAGTCGAAGTGCTATTGCTAAGTGGTAACTGTAATTAACATACAGTACATAACAATTAGTATTAAAGTAAGAGTGAAAAGGGAGAAAAGGGAGGATTACTATATTTTCTTTATGGGAATTTGCTGCTCATCAAGATAAAATGAAATACTGGACGTTCAATTGCATTGCATTTTTCAGATTAAAGATATTGAAAAGAAATTACAGTTTGTAAAAATAAATTCTGTCATTAGCCCCATAAAGAAGGCTTATTTGAATAAGGTTACACAAATTTGCCCAAATATGTGACAGTTTAAAAATGCTACATTCTTGGACCGGAGATGGGGAGTGGGATATAAGACTTCTGATTGGGACCAAATACAGTCTAAGAAGTTTTTATTCATGTATAAAAAACACTCTGATTATTTATCTAAGATTATTTAATAAGATAATTGAAACTCTTCCACATTCATACTTTATTCGGGGGGTTTTGGTGGTAAGAGTTTTACTCTTCATCGTCTTTTAATGACCCCATAATCTCTTGCATGGCAGAGTCTGGGAAACTGAATGGATCCAAGTATTACTGGCTGGATGCCCATCATGTTGCCAATGTCGAGTTATATTTAGCAGATATAATCTCAATGTTATACGGGACCGCCTTCTGCCGCACAAATCCCAGCAGCCGATAAGGTCCCACAGAGTTGGCCTTCTCCTGGTCCCATCGACCAGACAATGGGGCTACCTTTGAAAAGTGTTCGAAAACTTCAGATCGTGCAGAATGCAGCTGCGAGAGCAATCATGGGCTTCCCTAGGTATGCCAATGTTACACCAACACTCCGCAGTCTGCACTGGTTGCCGATCAATTTCCGGTCACAATTCAAAGTGTTGGTTATGACCTATAAAGCCCTTCATGGCATTGGACCAGAATATCTCCCGGACAGCCTTCTGCCGTACGAATCCCAGCGACCGATTAGGTCCCACAGAGTTGGCCTTCTCCGGATCCTGTCAACTAAACAATGCCGCTTGGCGGCACCCAGGGGAAGAGCCTTCTCTGTGGCGGCCCCAACCCTCTGGAACCAGCTCCCCCCGGAGATTAGAACTGCCCCCACTCTCCTTGCCTTTCGTAAACTCCTTAAAACCCACCTCTGCCATCAAGCATGGGGGAAGCTCTGGGAGTTGAAGTCTACAAGTCTTAAAGTGGCTAAGGTTGGAGACCCCTGCTCTAAATGAATGCCACATGGTTTAGCCTTTTAAAAAAAAATCCTTATGGCTTTTCCTCTTAGGTTGGCTACACAGTGCGCTTTGAAGATCTCACTTCTGATGAAACAAAAATCAAGTTCCTGACAGATGGAATGCTGCTTCGGGAAGCCATTGGCGACCCTCTTATGCATAAATACAGTGTGGTCATTTTGGATGAGGCACATGAGAGGACAATCCACACCGATGTGCTCTTTGGCGTAGTGAAAGCAGCCCAGAAGAAACGGAAGGAGCTTGGGAAATTACCCTTGAAAGTGAGTGCTGAACATAGAAGGGGGAACAGAGTGCTAGCTAGGGCTAGGACTTGGAGGCTAGCTGTTATTGGCTGGTTTTCTCTGACTTAACAAAATTCACAATCTTCTGATTGGCTACAGAGGAAAGTGAGAAGCAATTAAAAAAAAACCTTTGGATTTGTGGCAATATTGTTTAAATAAATGTTCGTTTGTCAGATATCTTCAACATCCATTACAGTACTGTCAAGAAAGGCTGAAATGAAAAAATAAGATACTTGTAATATTGACTCCTGCTTCAGAAAAAAAAACATGTAAGAAATCTGTTAGGCTTCAATAGATTGTAAGTATTTTAATGAACTGCCTGTAGGTCTAGGTAATCCAAAATCGAGCCCCAAAATTTATGTTGCTAATGAGAAATTTGTTAAGTGAGTTTTGCCCCATTTTATGACTTTTCTGACCACTTTTGTTAAGTGAATCATTGCAGTTATTAAATGAGTAACATGATTGTTAAGTGAATCTGGTTTCCCCATTGACTTTGCATGTCAGAAGGTTGCAAAAGGGGATCACATGACCTTGGGATCCTGCAACCCTCATAAATATGAGTCAGCTGCCATAAGTGTGAAAAATGGTCATCAGCCCCTTTTTTCAGTGCCATTGTAAGTTCAAACGGTCACTAAACAAACTGTTGTAAGCTGAGGACTACTTGTATTGAAGTCCTAGATCAGGGGTCCCCAAACCTGGCAACTTTAAGACTTGTGGACTTCAACTCCCAGAATTCTCCAGCCAGCTCTGCTTTTCCTAGATGCATCTTATTTCAGTCCAAGGTTGACATGAAAGATGAAGGCAAGTCATAGATGCATGGATCTGAATTTAAAAAGGGCCTTCAACCCTATACAAATGCATTGAATACAGTTTGACTTAAAACATTTTGTTTAGTGACCATTCAAAGTTACAACAGCATTGAAAACAGTGATCTTATGGCTTATTTCTCACACTTACAGCTGTTGCAGTATCCCCATGGTCATAAGATCAAAATTCATATTGCTTAGCAACCGTTTCATATTTCTAATGGTTGCAGTGTCCTTTGGTCACCTTTTTCAATCTTCTGACAAACAAAGTCAATGGAGAAGTCACTTACAAACCATGTCACCAACTTAACAAAAGGCAGTGATTCACTTTAACAGCTATAGCAAGAAAGGTTGTAAAACAGGGCAAACACTCATTTCATAAATGTCTCACTTAGCAACAGAAATTGTGGGCTCAATTATGGTTGTCCGTCAAGGACCTATCTGTATTTACAGCTTGTCTATTTGAGCAGATCAAAATAATCTTACTTCTATCCCAGAGCAGTTATTGGTTATAATCTAACATTTTGCAGGTGATTGTCATGTCAGCTACTATGGATGTGGACTTGTTCTCCCAGTATTTCAATGGAGCACCAGTTCTCTACTTGGAAGGCAGGCAACATCCCATCCAGATTTTCTACACAAAGCAATCTCAGAGTGACTACCTCCAAGCAGCTCTAGTGACAGTCTTTCAGATCCATCAGGTCTGTGGAAAGTTTCTATCTCAACTTCTGTTTTGTTATTTTTATGATATATATATTTAAAATTCTGCTCAGGATAGTGCACAGGTTTATTGCTGCCTCTTTTCCTCTATCAATCCTGTTTGGTAGATTAAATTGGGAACTGGAGAGTGGCCTAGCATCACCCAGTAAGCTCTATGTCTGCATGAAAAATTGAAAGCATATGTCTGATACCATAAGCAATTTGAATTTAAATTTAATTCCTGTCACACCTAAATACGAGGCTAAGAGTAAGGGGAGTTGTAGTACAAGGTATTTACAGAGCACCCATTGAGACTATGAATGTTGTTATTTTATTACTTCCCCCAAACCCAAAAGGTTTTAAATCTGAAAACCTGCCACTGAAGATACAAAATTCCAAGGTGACTTCACTAAATAACAATTCTTTTTTGCCAGTCCCTCGAAGAAAGCCTTTAAAACAGAGGTGTCAAACTCACAGTCTGTGGGCTGGATGCGTCATATGCTGGCCATGCCCACTCGCGTTTTAGCGGGGGCGGGGGGGGGAAATCGTGATACATCACATGGCGACAATGTGACGATGTGAGTTTGCCACCCCTGCTTTAAAATAACATGCAATGCAACAAATTACTACTATAATTTGCTAAGAGGTTCACTGCTGGTGTTTTCATATTGGTTGTGGAGAAGAAGGTGATAATTCTCCTGTGTAAAACAAGTACAGTGATCCCTCGAGTTTCGCGATCTTGATCTTTGCGAAACGCTATATCGCGATTTTTTAAAAAATATTAATTTTAAAAAAACCACTTCCGGGTTTGGCTTCGGGAGTCAGCTGGGAAGCGGCGCGGCTGTTTTAAAAGGTCGCAGCCGGCCTGGGGAGCTTCCCAGCACCCCCCCCGAACCCCCAACCCGGGTTTGGGGGGGTGCTGGGAAGCCCCCCAGGCTGGCTGCGACCTTTTAAAACAGCCGTGCCGCTTCCCAGCTGAGTCCTGAAGCCAAACGCCAAAGGCGAACTTCCGCGTTTGGCTTCAGGACTCAGCTGGGAAGCGGCGCGGCTGTTTTAAAAGGTCGCAGCCGGCCTGGGGGGCTTCCCAGCACCCCCCCGAACTCCCAACCTGGGTCTTCCCGGCCGCCCACGCAAAGGGGAAACCCCGGCTCCTCGCCGATGCCCGCCGCTCGCCCGCCAGCAAGAGGGGGAAGACCCAGGGAAGGTTCCTTCGGCCGCCCAGCAGCTGATCTGCTTGGTAGCGCAGCAGCAGCGAGGAGCCGAATCGGGGTTTCCCCTTTGCGTGGGCGGCGGGGAACGCAAACTCCACCATCTACGCATGCACGGCCATAGAAAAAAAGGGCGCGCATGCGCAGATGGTGTTTTTACTTCCGCAACCCTACATCGCGAAAAATCGATTATCGCGAGGGGTCTTGGAACGGAACCCTCACGATAATAGAGGGATCACTGTATAGACTACTAGCAAGTTATGTTTATTAGTAAAAGTGTAGAAGTCCAGGTTTCTAAGGAATTATCTGGACTTTCAATAAGGGTTAATTGTAGCATTAAAAAATAATTGGCCTGATGCTTTAAAAAATAAGTGTAGTGTTTCTGTAGTGTTACGAGAAAATAGAGAAAGCAGACCAGATCCAAGCTTCACTAAGCCGGGCATTCAGAAACATTGGACTAGGTGTGATAAAATCTCTGCTTCTTGTAATACCATTTGTTTAATGACTGTTAAAAGTCACAACACCATTGACAAACGTGAATTACAAACCCTCACACTTACAACCCTCAAACATATGACCATCACAGCATCCCCATAACCCTTGTGATCAAATTTGGGTTCTTGGCAACCTGCATGTATTTAAGACAGTGGTAGCCTCTTGGGGTCATGTGATCACGATTTGTGACCTTCCCAACAGGTCTTCGACAAGCAAAGTCAGTGGGTGAAACTGGATCCACTTAATGACCATGTGATCCACTGAATAATTGCAATGAGTTGCTTAACAGTCGTGGCAAAATAGTCATAAAATTATGCTTAGCTCACTTAACCAACTTGCTTAGCAACAGAAATTCAAATCCTGATTGTGGTTATAAGTTGAGGAACAACTGTAATTGATTTGGTTATGGGGAACAATCGCAATAGCACTTAGACTTATTATACCACTTCACAGTGTGTTACAGCCTTTTCTAAGCAGTTTACAGCGTCAGCCTATTGCCCCCAACAATTTGGGTCCTTGTTTTACCCCTCTCATAAGGGTGGAAGGCTTGAGTCAACCTTGAGCCTGTTGAGATTTGAACTGCCAAATTGCAGG
Source organism: Erythrolamprus reginae (assembly GCF_031021105.1). NCBI lineage: Eukaryota > Metazoa > Chordata > Lepidosauria > Squamata > Dipsadidae > Erythrolamprus > Erythrolamprus reginae. The sequence continues at coordinate 403,057,064 of NC_091950.1, read as the reverse complement.
CAACTGGCAGTCAGCAGAAATAGCCTGTAGCACTGCACCCTAATCACTGTCATCATAACAGTGCTTAGAATACAAATTTGTAATCCCAACAGGATTACCAGATGTTAATCTGAAATGCTAGGCCTCCAACTGCAAAGATCTTTAAGTCCCGTCACATCAAGAGATCTGGAGGGAGATGAGAAAAATGAGGGTATTCCACAACCTCAACCAAACTGAAAAAAATCAGTTGCTTTTGGGCCATTCAATTAGGATCCTCATCTGTAAGATTAATGTAAACATCTTTTTTTTACCCCTGTATAGGATGCACCTTATTCTCAGGATATCCTGGTGTTTCTGACAGGCCAGGAAGAGATTGAAGCAATGACTAAAACCTGTCGAGATATTGCAAAGCATCTTCCAGACAGTTGCCCTCAGATGGTGGTCATGCCCCTGTATGCTTCTCTGCCTTATTCACAGCAACTCCGGGTCTTCCAGGTTGCGCCCAAGGTAAGAGCCGGAGCCATGTGATGGGAAATGACCAGGAAATTGTAAACTCACCTTCAACATGAGCTTGACTTCTAGTCTCCTCGTGGACAGCACTGATTTTAAAAATGAAATTTGCTGTTCATTTGAACTATTGGCATAGATAGTTCACAGACAGATAACGGATGCATAACTTTAGGCTTTATATGTCATAGCAGGGTTGCATGCCAAAAATCCAAGCCAAAATATCAACTACATGTTACCAAATTTTTCTGAGTATAAGACACAACTTTCCCCCCTTCCCTAAAAGAGGCTGAAAATTTGGGTGTATCCTATACTGAATGTAGCTTATTTGAAGCTTTTTTCCCCCAGCCCCAATGAGGCGCTAATGATCTTCCCAGCTTGCAGTCTTTTTTCATTGCTACTCCCTCCAAATAAGGTTTTTTCCAGCCCTAAATCTTTGCAGGCTTTTTTTCATTGCTACTCGCTCCAAATAAGGTTTTTTCCAGCCCTAAATCTTTGCAGGCTTTTTTTCATTGCTACTCGCTCCAAATAAGGTTTTCTTAAGCCCTAACCAGGGGATAAAATAATGTGCTGGAGCTGACCAGACTAAGGATGCTAGCCAGATGAATATCTGGTAGGCAGATTCCCCCCCCTAATTTTTCTCCCCCAAAACTAAGGTGTGTCTTATACTCTGGTACATTGTATACTCTGAAAAATACAATAATTTAATTTTGATTCAAGTTAAATTCTTTCAAATTATTTACATATAACCCATATGCTTGCTCCATTGACCTAGTACCTACAATAGCATTTGCCAGACAATTAAATAGGATCATCTCTAATTAGTACTCTGTTTCTCCCAAAATAAGACATCCCCTGATAATAAGCCCAATTAGGCTTTTGAGTGCATGGCAATAAGGCCAAGTGCTTATTTCAGGGTTAAAAAAGTATAAGACAGGGTCTTATTTTTAGGGAAACATGGTGCTTGAAAAAGAGACCTCAGAAAATCCAAGGGCAGTAGGTATGTTTGGTGCTGAAAAATATAATTTGAAATATATACACTGTACTAGGGGAAAACAGTAGCAAACTATTTCTGTATCTGCTCAAACAGAGGGAGTCAAGCTTGATTCTAAAGAGACTGTTTCCCAATGTTTGTCAAATGTTTCATTTTTTGTAACATAATTTAGTGGCGGTGATGTGTGTGATATGTGTGATCCTAAGGCTTCAGGTTGTACATGGCCGATTCACCTCCTTTTTGAAGATCCTTCAAACCATTCTGACAAGGCTTACAGCAGTATATTTCTTTATAGTGCAGTTGTTTATTTGTAATTTCCCCAGTAAGCACAATTTCCCCAGTAAACAAAAGAACCTATGAATTTGCTTAATAACTGTGGTCAAATCAGATAAAATCAGACATGATTCACTTAACAACTGCCTTGATTAGCAACAGAAATTCTGATTCCAACTACCTGAAGCAGCACCAAAAAAGTACGAATGTGTTACTTAGAAATATTCTAACTTGAAAATGTCAAGGCAAAGTAGACATGTTTTGACATTAGAAAAGAGACATGGAAGTCTGTGGGTCCACTTTGAAAGATTTCCACAAGTGATGCTCATGGCTAAGGCTATTTTTTGGTAGCCACTTGTGTAACTTCCAGGGTGGGGTGGGGTAAGTAATCACCTGGCAAGTACTTATGGGAGAAAGTATTATTTGAAATCAAATCATTAGTTTCCTATAGTAAGGGTATTGTATATTTGGGTCTTCAAAACTGAAAATGTCCTTTTGGAGTGCCTTCAACCTTATACCCAAAACTGGGAAACTTACTGATTCTTTACAATATTTTGCAGAAAAGCTTTAAAAAGCAACAACTGAGAAATGTCCTCTTTCCATCAGGGTTACCGCAAAGTGATTCTTTCCACCAACATTGCAGAGACGTCCATCACCATTGCAGGCATAAAATACGTTGTGGACACAGGAATGGTCAAAGCAAAGAAATATACGCCCCGTATGTATATGTGGTACTTGGCCTTGCACAGAGATTCTGAGGGGTGTGTGGCTCTGGTAGTCTGGCATGGTCATAAGCTAGTGATGGCTAACCTTTTTGTCACCGCGTGCCGAAAGTGCATGCATGCACCTATAATGCAATGCAATGCATAATGCAATGCGTGTGTGTGCCCCACGCATGAGCACATGACCCCCACTTTTCCCCACCTCCATGTGCTTTCATGCCCTCTGCATGTGCCTTGCATGTGTGTGCGACCCCGATGCATGCATGCGTGACCCCACCCTGCATCCCACACATGCGCTCTTCCTCCTGCGCATGTGCGGCCAAGACCTGAAAACCAATTGGCTGGCGGGAGGTGCATGCATGTGCGATGGAGCTGAGCTTTGGTGACATCTCGGGTGCCCACAGAGAGGGCTCTGCTTGCTACCTGTGGCATGCGTGTTTGCCATCACGGTTATAGGCAATAGCAATAGCATTTAGGCTTATATTCTGCCCCATAGTGCTTTACAGTGCAGAAGCCTTATTTACATATTTCCCCCAGCCAATCTGGGTCCTCGTTTTACCCACCTCAGAAGGATGGAAATTTGAGTCATTTTTGAACTTTAAACAAATAACTTCTTCCCCATTCTCTGCTTTAAAATGAGAATAATGGGATTGAGTTGGTGAGTAATCAGAACCAGCTGAAACTATTTTAAAAACCACGGCTATGCTAAGCTATGAGTATCTAGCAAATCACGTGAAAATATAAATATAAATAGCCATTTAACCTTAAGTTGTGGGTGCAGAATCTCAGGTCTTAAAGGCTAGGAATGGCTCCCCATATTTTGGGTTATAGAAACATAGAAACATAGAAGTCTGACGGCAGAAAAAGACCTCATGGTCCATCTAGTCTGCCCTTATACTATTTTCTGTATTTTATCTTAGGATGGATATATGTTTATCCCAGGCATGTTTAAATTCAGTTACTGTGGATTTATCTACCACATCTGCTGGAAGTTTGTTCCAAGGATCTACTACTCTTTCAGTAAAATAATATTTTCTCATGTTGCTTTTGATCTTTCCCCCAACTAACTTCAGATTGTGTCCCCTTGTTCTTGTGTTCACTTTCCTATTAAAAACACTTCCCTCCTGGACCTTATTTAACCCTTTAATATATTTAAATGTTTCGATCATGTCCCCCCTTTTCCTTCTGTCCTCCAGACTATACAGATTGAGTTCATTAAGTCTTTCCTGATACGTATATGGGTTATCATACCCATATAATTTTTAAGATGAGAGAGAAGAAGAGAAATATTTAGAAAGACTATTAAACATATTCAAATGTTTAAATTGAATTTATTTATAATCCTGGTTCCGCCTAGGTGTTTTTTTTAGAGGGGTATCCCACTTCTTAGAAAACCGTATGCTTTACATTCTGTTACATACTTCACGTACTTTGTGCAAGTCCAGGCACAAAGCTGGGTCTTCAAGGCCAGTGTTTCCCAACCTTGGCAACTTGAAGATATTTGGACTTCAACTCCCAGAATTCCCCAGCCAGCAAATGCTGGCTGGGGGATTCTGGGAGTTGAAGTCCAGATATCTTCAAGTTGCCAAGGTTGGGAAACACCGTTCAAGGCCTTGCAAAAACCAACAGGGCTGGGGTCATTGTTACAAAGGGCTGGGGCTATAGTATTCAGCCAGTTCCCTCCGGATTGTGCAAAACGTAATACACAAGCACTGCACATGCACAGAAGGCCATGCACACGCACAGATGAGGCTCATGCGAGCAAAGCTGAAGGTGCATGTGCGCTCACATTTGCAAACCCAGTAGGGAGGGTAAGTGAAACCTACCTCTGGTTATAGCAGAGAACGCATGTCTCCTAGTTCTGCTAGCTGACATTTCTTGACTGATGGGACTCATAGCATGCCGAACTTACTGGACCAATTGGATGGGTGGGAATCGTTAGGAGAAGATGGTTTCTTAAGTAATGGGAGTTTGGTCCCTCTCTCTCCCTCCCCCCCTTATGTTTTATTGTTGTTATGCATTTATTTTATCCTTGAGTTGTGAGCTGCCTAGAGCTAGGTTTCAAATGGGTGGCCATATAAACAATTAAGAGTTCAGCAACATCTGGACCAGAGGTCTCCAACCTTGGCAACTTTACAACTTGTTAACTTTAACTCCCAGAATTCCTCATCCAATTCTGGGAGTTGAAGTCCTCCAGTCTTAAAATTGCCAATGTTGGAGATCCCTGATCTAGACTACAACAAGCAGCCTATCTTTGCCATTGAATGTATTGTGCTGGACAAATCAATGTTTTTGAGGTAGGCTTAGTACCTCCTAGAGCCTTCTTAATGCCCATAACGCTTGACTATATTTACTGAGACTTACGTGATTTAGAATCCAAAATACTTTAAGAGTATTATTCTGGATGTAGTTTGCTTTTGTGGAGTCATTTCAACAGGAAATTCCATTTCTAAAAGGGAAACTTAGATTTTTTTGCCTTTTCTAGAAAGTGGCATGGAGATCCTGGCAGTGCAGCGGATATCAAAGGCCCAGGCCTGGCAAAGGGCTGGCCGAGCTGGGAGAGAAGATAGTGGATGTTGTTACCGTCTCTACACAGAAGATGAGTTTGAGAAGTTTGAGAAGATGACTGTACCAGAGATCCAAAGGTGAAGTTTCATGTGGAAACGTCTCATTGCAAGCTTCCAGAATGGCCATTCTCCATAGGCACTGTATCAGTACATGGGGATGGGCTGTCTGTGGTAGGGGTCTCCAATCTTGGCAACTTTAAGACATCTGGACTTCAACTCCCAGAATTCTGGGAGTTGAAGTCCACAAGTCTTAAAGTTATCAAGGTTGGAGACTCCTGGGCTATGGGGAGTCTCGGTTATCCAGATCATGATGACTAAGAATCTCCATAGAGAATTTCTACTCCTTCCATCCTCCACCATTCAGTCAGCACCGAAGAGGTTTCTTGGATGAGAAATAAAACGTATTCAAGAAAAAACAAAGTCCAATTGAACCTTTTGAAAAAAAGCTCATCTGGGATGGAGAGGGGCTATGGATAATGAAACAAGTTAGATTTCTTGCTTAGAGTGAAGCTTCAAAAGATTTGTCTTTATCCTTGATTCTATTTGTTATTCAGTCATTCCTCTGCATGACTCAGAACCTGGGCATCCTTAGAAGACCATTTAATCCCATGTGAATTTATCTAAACACAACCCCAATCCATTGCTTTTTACAGTAATAAATTCTTGTTTCTGATTTTGAGCTACATTGTCCATAGGGAGATGAACCATATTGCATTCTTTTATAACTAGCAGAACCCACTAAATCTCAAATCCCAGAATCCCCTAAAACCAGCTCCCCCCGGAGATCAGAACTGCCCCCACCCCTCCTTGCCTTTCGTAAAGCTCTTAAGACCCATCTCTGCCGTCAGGCATGGGGGAACTGAGACATCTCCCCCAGGCCTATATAGTTATACATGGTATGTTTGTGTTTATGCTTGCTTTTAATAATGGGGTTTTTAGTGTTTTTTAAATTATTAGATTTGTTACATTGTCTTTGTTATTGTTGTGAGCCGCCCTGAGTCTACGGAGAGGGGCGGCATACAAATCTAATAAATAATAATAATAATAATAATAATAATAATAATAATAATAATAATAATAATATTCTGAATATTAAAAACCACAGATCTGGAGGGCTTTCAAGCTGAAGACAGATGCAGTAGCTATTTTTTGCCAGCTAGATGAATTTGCAAGCTATTGATATATTGTGTCTTGCCTTGATTTGGTAGAATTCAGAAAGTTTCAAACTCTGTTGGTTTCTGCAGGTGTAACTTGGCCAGTGTGGTGCTCCATCTGTTGGCCCTGAGAATCCCAAATGTCCTTACTTTTGACTTTGTGTCGAAGCCATCCCCGGGTAAGCAAGCCTCAACTATGTTGCAACTGAATAAAGGCTCTCATTGCTGTTGAAAATTGGAGCCAAAATAAGAGATGTTGGCTGTGGACTAAAGCATGGAAATCTCACAAGCTTTAGATCTATTATTTCTATATTATACAAGCATCTGAAAAAGCAGGAGAGTATATTTTTGAAAACCCTTTTGAACAATCACAAACATGCTACCCAAATGAAAGAGCAGATATGTTGTGATTTTTAAGCATCCGTACTTCTTGAAGTTGGGGAAATCAACCCTGACTGCTCTTTAGAAGGCCAGATCCTGAAGATGGAACTCAAATTCTTTGGCCACCTAATGAGAAGGAAAGACTCATTGGAGAAGAGCCTAATGTTGGGAACAATAGAGGGCAAAAGAAGGGGACGACAGAAATCGAGGTGGCTGGATGGAGTCCCTGAAGCAGTAGGTGTGAGTTTAAATGGACTCCAGGGGATGGTAGAAGACGGGAAATTCTGCAGGAACGTTCTCCATGGGGTCACGATGAGTCAAACGTGACTTCACAACTAACAACAGCTTCTTGGATGAAAACATCATTCAGAGGAACTATGGGAGCTGCCTGACATACGTTAACGTATTTGTTCATTTAGCTTAGAGTGATTTTTACAATAGGATCTCAGGTTTATGATTTCCCATATCCATAGACTCCATTAAGATAAGGGTAGGCAACATTTGGGGCTTGAATATCTTCCTTTCAGGTTTGGGGTTAAGGATATAAATGAGTGAAATCAGTACAGTGATCCCTCTATTATCGTGAGGGTTCCGTTCCAAGACCCCTCACGATAATCGATTTTTCGCGATGTAGGGTTGCGGAAGTAAAAACACCATCTGCGCATGCGTGCCCTTTTTTCTATGGCCACGCATGCGTAGATGGTGGAGTTTGCGTTCCCCGCTGCCCACGCAAAGGGGAAACCCCGATTCGGCTCCTCGCTGCTGCTGGGCGGCCGAAGAAACCTTCCCTGGGTCTTCCCGGCCGCCCATGCAAAGGGGAAACCCCGGCTCCTCGCTGATGCCCGCCGCTCGCCCGCCCGCCAGCAAGAGGGGGAAGACCCAGGGAAGGTTCCTTCGGCCGCCCAGCAGCTGATCTGCTCGGCGCAGCAGCAGCGAGCAGACGAAGATCAGGGTTTCCCAGCCGCCCACGCAAAGGGGAAACCCCGGCTCCTCGCTGATGCCCCCGCTCGCCCGCTGCCCGCCAGCAAGAGGGGGAGAGATAGAGAAAGAGAGAGAAGGAAAGAAAGAGATGAGAGAGGGAGGAAGAGAGTGTGAGAGAGGAAGAAGCAAGATAGAGAAAGAGAGAGAGAAAGAAAGATGAGAAAGGAAGGAAGAGAGTGACGTCATCGGGTGGAAAAATCGCGATATAGCGTTTCGCGAAGATCGAGATCGCGAAACTCGAGGGATCACTGTACTAGAATAAGGCAAAATATTCACATAAATAACTCCATCCCCCTCTCCTTCACACCCACACACACACTTCTGGTGGATGACGTTTGAATATTTATTGGGAGAGAATATTTTCTTTTAATTTCTGCTGTGGTTAGCTCTGGCCCAGCTCCTGCCCCAAGGACTGAGGAGGTGTATGGGGGGAAACATCAACATGTCATAGGCCTGTTTTGCTGCCGATAGAGTCAGACGGTGAATTGTCCTCTGCAGAAGGAAGTGACAGTGAGATAGAGGAAGGGGGCTTGGAAGACAGCCCAGGAAGAAGTCAATCATCCTTATCTTCTTTAGATTCGGATGAGGAAATAATGATAGACCCATGCATACATAGAGCTATGCATTGGAGTGAAGAAGCTTCAAAAGTATTATAGGAGACAATTGAGTCCACCTGTGGTTGGGTGGGGTTCAATTAATTAGGGCTGCTGTTAAATTGGCAGTGTGCTGGCCTCGCAGTGTGGAGATTATCTGATCGTACTGGTTTGGACCGTGACTTGCTACTTCAGGACTCTGTTGATTTTTCAAGACTTGGAAACCAAGGCAGAGCAAAGCGTGTGTGTTTCAACTCGTGGAAGAAGGAGGGCTGTGACGTTTCTTCACAGCTGCTAGCTAAGTACTTAAGGACTGCTTAAGAGGTTTTTACAGCCTACAAGTTTGTTTTGGGAATAATGCTCTTTGCCATACAAAAAGGGTGCTTTGTTTCTTTTGAATTTTGTGATAAAAAACATTGTTTTTGAATTTTCAAGTGTGTGTGTGTCTGAATTTTTTACCTATGAATTTTTGGGAGGCTCATACCATAGAGCCCAGCTGAACAATTTCTAAGACTGTTTCAAAGTTTATAAAGCTGTTTTAATGTTTCTTATTTCATTGGTATGGCAAACTTGTCTTATTATTAGTTGTTTATTAGTTGGACTTGTATGCCGCCCCTCTCCGGAGACTCGGGGCGACTCTTGCCACTTTTTGGTAATAAGGGGCCTCTTCAGTCTATAAAACAGGGCTCAAAAGCAGCATAGAGCAAAAGGGGACCCAGGTTGTCCCTCATACTCATTTTTAACTGGAGATATTGGGAAAAGTGTAAAGTCTTTGGGTGACATGGATTTCATGACTCCAGATCCATAGGTGTCCGCAATTGAGGGAAGAGTGGTAAGTGGTATTAAACACATCATGATATTGTTGTGTTATGTGTAATGTCACCATGACATCACTGTGGTTTCTACTGCACTCCAGGGTCCAAATCCCTAGCTTACCTGGCCAGCACATATGCAGGGTACCAAATTATTTATTTAATTATTGCATTTATATCCCATCTTTACATAAGATAATATGTGACGTTGCCCATCATTTTATTCTCATAATAACATTTGAGATAGATTAGGAAGAAAAAGAGTGGACCAAAAGATATTGACTGTTTGCGCAGAGTTATCTCGGCAAATTCAGTCCAACATTTTTTCACACACACCAGCTTTCATCTTAAAGGAATGTCGTAGGAAGCCACAAGGCACAACAGATAAATCCCATGGTTTTCCTGTACAAAGTAGAGCTAAAGAATTCTGGTGATCCAGAATTGTTGTTGACACTTTCTTACTTCTTGCTGGTACTCTGGAGATTTGTTGCTTAGGAAAGATCAGTCATGTGAACTTCATCTTTGTTTGTCTTGACAGAGGCACTTCAGGCTGCCATCGAGCAACTGGCTCTCCTGGGTGCAGTGGAAAAGAGAGATGACCAGTTGATCCTCACGCCGTTAGGGAAAAAGATGGCTGCATTTCCCCTGGAGCCCAAATTTTCCAAAGTAACATGTCAACTTTTGTTTTTGTTTTTCTGAAAAAAGTGCATTAGCCCCTTGTTTGAGTTTTACTTTGAAAATTAGCCACTAGCCGCAGTGGCTAAGTGTTGCAGTACTGCAGGCCACTTGTGCTGACTGCCGGCTGGCTGCAATTTGGCAGTTCAAATCTCATCAGGCTCAAGGTTGACTCAGACGTCCATCCTTCTGAGATCAGTAAAATGAGGACCCAGTTTGTTGGGGGCAATATACTGACTATGTAAACTACTTAGAGAGGGCTGCAAAGCACTGTAAAGCAGTATATAAGTCTAAATGCTGTTGCTCCTCTATTGGATTCTATTCATTGATCTCCCCATCCTTCAACAGAGAGAATTCAGAAAAACAATGGATATTTTTTTACCCTTGTCAATCCTTTTCATATACACTTTTGACAACTGATTCAGTAAATGTCAGTCATTAAAAACCAGCATGATGTAAGTTATAACATTAGCATTATAGGCATAAATCCCCAATAAGCTCTGAGGTTTCTGTGTTTCTTTAGTAAAGAGATGCTTTTCAACTTAATCTACCTATTGAGGTATGGATATACCGATGGATATAGTGTTTTTGAGCATTGCTTTTTATGCATTGAAGTATCTGGTGTATACTTTTAAATCATGAGGATATTTGTAACTGAGCATCCTGGATCCCTGCCTAATTTGGTTTATTCAAAAGCAGCCAATTGCCTTGGTTTAGATAATAATAAAGCATTTTTAATGATGGGGCAGTGCTTTTGACCTTCAAGGAATCAACACATATGGGCAGCTCACAACCATTAAAAAAAAGAACAGCAAAATGTTGTACAGTGGAACCTCGACATACGAGCAGCTCTACTTACGAGCTACTCGAGATAAGAGCTGGGAGGGGAGCGACATTTTTGTTCGCCTCCCGAGCTCACATTCGGGATACGAGCGCCAAGGAGCTGTCTCCTGAAGCCAAACGCTAACTTCCGCTTTCGGCTTCAGGAGACAGCTCCTTGGCGCTCGTATCCCGCGTGTTTTAAAAGGTTGCAGCCGGCCTGGGGGGCTCGGGGGGGTGCTGGCTTCCCCCCGAGCCCCCCAGGCCGGCTGCCACGTTTTAAAACACCCGCGCCGCTTCGCAGCTGTCTGCTGAAGCCGAACGCGGAAGTTAGCGTTCCGGCTTCAGCAGACAGCTGCGAAGCGGCGCGGGTGTTTTAAAACGTCACAGCCGGCCTGGGGGGCTCGGGGGGAAGCCCCCGAGCCCCCCAGGCCGGCTGCCACGTTTTAAAACACGCGCGCCGCTTCGCAGCTGTCTCTGAACGCTAACTTCCGCGTTCGGCGGCAGCGGTTTTTTTTTTTTGTTGCACGGATTAATTGATTTTACATTGTTTCCTATGGGAAACAATGTTTCGTCATACGAGCGTTCCGACTTACGAGCCTACTTCCGGAACCAATTAGTCTCGTAAGTCGGGGTTCTACTGTAGTATGTTAACTTCAAAACTGAGATGAGATATGCTCAAGTGTAATGTTTGTTGTCTTTTGGCAGACGATCCTCATGTCTCCCAGGTTCCACTGTACGGAGGAGATCCTGACCATCGTTTCGCTGCTTTCTGTGGACAGCGTCCTCTACAATCCTCCTTCCCGTCGGGATGAAGTCCAGGCTGTCCGAAAGAAATTCATCTCCAGCGAAGGCGATCACGTCACGTTGCTCAACATTTACCGGGCCTTCAAAAATATCAGTGGCAATAGGGTGAGGCTTGAAATGATTCCTTTTGGCAAGTGCTACAAACCACCTGGCATGCCTTTTTAGTGGTAGCCCCAGTATTTGGAATTTTCTCTCCTCACCTGGTACAGGTGGCCTCAACTTGCTTGCATGATTGCATGATTGAAGTATGCACATGTAAGATATTGAGGCCTTTGAACTATGTTGCTGGAGCAGATTCTTGTGAGTCCCTTGGACTGCAAGGCAATCAAACTGGTCAGTCCTAGAAGAGATCAACTCTGACCGCTCTTTAGAAAGCCAGAGCCTGAAGATGAAACTCAAATACTTTGGCCACCAAATGAGAAGAAAAAACTCACTGGAGAAGAGTCTAATGTTGGGAACGATTGAGGGCAAAAGAAGAACAGGACGAAAGAGAATGAGGTGACTGGGTGGAGTCACTGAAGCAGTAGGTGTGAGCTTAAATGGACTCTGGGGGATGGTAGGACAGAAAATCCTGGAGGAACGTTGTCCAAGGGGTCACACTAGGCCAAACAGGACCCAAATAACAAGATCCTATACGAAAGCAGTTGCTACTTGATTCTTGATGTTCCTAATAACCTCTCCTTTGTCCTCTTTTATTTTCTGCTTATTTTAGGAATGGTGCAAAGAAAATTTTGTGAACAATCGCAACATGATGCTGGTCTCAGATGTCAGAGCTCAACTAAGGGATATTTGTATAAAGGTAAATGTTGGAAGGTTTCAAAGTGATTCATGTTGAATCAGATGTCCATCAAAATCTATTGTTTTTAATTGGATCAAGGTCCTATTAGTGCTGCAATATTTAATCGAGTGTGGGTGCGTGAAAATATCACTGCTTTGGTCCACATATCTTCACACTACTTAAGCATTATATTTGGACCAATTTTTCCCATTGAATCATAGAATGTTTAATATCCATCACCATCATTTCCTTTCTTTGAAAAAGGGCTTCCTGGGATGGCCCCAAATAGGTATCTTTATATTTATTCCAGATTTTAAGAATGGCACTTCTAACAAAATAATTCTTGAAATCTGTATTCATTTTAGCTTCCACCATAACATAAGTAGGTGTGCCATCCAATCTCAATTCATGGCCCTCCTAATAACTTCTTGTTTGTGAGGGTCACCCATTCTTTCATCCAAGCCAAAGAACATGTTCCAAAATACAGTTTTACGTCTGTAAACTCAAACCTCCTAAAAATGGCATAACTCAGGTGTAAGCAGTGTGGTATCTGACAAGCTCTTGGCCTCACTATTTTTGGGGGGGGGGTACAGATTGGAAAACATGAGCTTGTGATATCTACAGAACCCACAAACAATTGGAAAATAATAATGAGTGTCCTTGTTCAGAAATAGTATATCTAATTGCTTAAAAACAAAACCAAGGCAAGCAGGATGGGTAGATTTCCTGGAGAACTTTGGTTGGTACGTCCATTTTTGTTCACTGCCACTTCCACTAAGGCTGACATTTGATTGATTGGTTGATTGATTGATTGATTGATTTGTATGCCGCCCCTCTCCGGAGACTCGGGGCGGCTAACAGCAACAATAAAGCAGTGTTTGATTTGATTGATTTGATTTATTGGATTTGTATGCCGCCCCTCTCCGGAGACTCAATAGTAGTCTGATGTTAGAAACAATTAAAAACCCATTAATATAAAAAACCAAACATACATACATACATACCATGCATAGAATTGTAAAGGCCTAGGGGGAAGAGGGTCTCAATTCCCCCATGCCTGACGGCAGAGGTGGGTTTTAAGCAGCTTACAAAAGGCAAGGAGGGTGGGGGCAATTCTAATGTTTGGGGGGCGTTGGTTCCAGAGGGCCGGGGCCGCCACAGAGAAGGCTCTTCCCCTCGGTTCCGCCAAGCGACATTTGCGAGAAATCTTAGCATACCTTGAAAATTCCTAATGTATTCACTAAGCCAGAATGTTATCCTGCCTCTTGGTGAATCCCAAAGCTTCAATTCTGGGTTTGTTCTTTTTTTAAAAAAAATATACCATTTTTTTTGTTATGTATAAAATTTCCATATCCACAATGGCAGCGTACTGACTGGTTATAATCTCTTTTAAATACAAATAATAACTCCTATACATGCTATCACTATTATTCTCCAAATCTATTCATCATATTCTTTACATATCCTTGTTAAATACACTGCTCAAAAAAATAAAGGGAACACTCAAATACCACATCCTAGATCTGAATGAATGAAATATTCTCATTGAATACTTTGTTCTGTACAAAGTTGAATGTGCTGACAACAAAACGAAATTGCTTGTCAATCAGTTGCTTCCTAAGTGGACAGTTTGATTTCACAGAAGTTTTGATTTACTTGGAGTTATATTCTGTTGTTTAAATGTTCCCTTTATTTTTTTGAGCAGTATATTTTCCATTGTTTAATTAAACACTCTATTCGGTTTTATCTATAATTAGTTAATAATATCAGGCATTATAAACATCCTATCACCATCCCATTTTGTAACCATTATCATCCACGTCTATTAATCATAAGGTTTACTTGTCATTATTCAATATTCATTATTTAATTGCAGATTTACTTCATTTTTATTTACATATCCTCCTTGAATTCTGGATTTGTTCTTATTGCTATGTTTTTGTTCTTGAAATCCAGCTTTCGATGCCCTTGGAGTCTTCCCGCTCCGATACTGGCACCATCCGCCGCTGCCTGGCCTACAGCCTCTTCATGTATACAGCAGAGTTGCAGCCAGATGGTACCTATGCCACAACTGATACTCATCAGCCAGTGGCCATTCACCCTTCTTCAGTCCTTTTCCATTGCAAACCAGCCTGCGTTGCGTACAATGAACTGCTGCACACCAGCAAATGCTACATGAGGGACCTCTGTGTGGTGGATGCTGACTGGCTATACGATGCTGCCCCCGAATACTTCCGCCGGAAGCTCAAAGCAGTCAAGAATGGACCTTAAGATTGGGGATAAGGGGGAAAGAAATAGTTGCATATAGGACCTTGGGATTGTGACTTTGGTAGTTGAATATGCAGGAATTTTGCTCTACCGACTGACTTCCCGCTAGCAGAATTGAGCTGGATCTCATAATGTTTCTTTCACGGTCTTTTCTGGAATAGGACCTTAAGTGGGCATGTTCCACAAGCTGTATCTACCTAGAAGGGATAATAGATGCCACAGGCAGATTTTGCATCTCTGAAATGCTTTGTGATTAGCCCTCCTCTGTTTCCATTCTAAATGTATTATGAGGTTTTCATAAAGTCCGCCTTGGTCTTCAGTCCTTTAGAAAGCATGCCCTGTAAAGGATAGAGAAACCAATACGTTTTTAGGACATACCAAAACTTATAAATCTATACGTTTTGAAAACTGCCTTGTCACAGACTTTCTCAGCACTGCATCTTACCATTACTATGTAACGTGAGAAAAAAAAATTAAATAATATTTATTTTTAAGGATGGAAATGTTTTCCTTCTCTCTTTGGTTCAATTCATGGTCAAACATTGATATCAATCTGTGCCTAATGTTTTTTAAAAAGGGGGAGAAATAAGACTGGGAGTATTTGGATACTCAGGAGTACTCAGAAGTGTAGATACTGGAATTCTGGGAGTTGAAGTCCACAAGTCTTAAAGTTGCCATCATTGGAGACCCATGGTCTAGGAGGATGGAGGGGGTGGGGGTAATTTTGCTCATTCCAATTTTCCTTCATTCCCTTGCTGGATCTTTCTCCTGCTGTCAGCCTGCTCATCTCCTGGGCTTTTCAATATGCCTCCATCAATGCAAGCTGCTCTCTGTTGATGTGGTGCCTGCTGCCTTTGCAGACAACCATGCATCACTCGCTGCCAGGTTGGGTCACCTCCACAGCTGCTGCTCAGTGGTTCACCGGCTGCTGCACAGCTCTGGGCAAAGCCTCCCCAGCCTTCTGTGGAGCTCCCCTGTGTCCTGCGCTTGCAATGGCATTTATAGCAAAGGTGAGAGCAAAGGTGAGCCCCAGGAAGACAGGATCTTCCAATGCTCCATTTGCTGGTGCTGGTAGATACTGGGGGGGGGGGGGGTGGTGGTCTGGAGAGAGCCATTGGATTCCATCGGAGATTGCTTCCCCCTTCTGTACTGTCTCCATCAGGTTCGGAGATGAGCAGGAAAAGCATTAAGACGGTGGATGAAGCATCCATGTCCTTGTGAAAGATCCTAGTTAAAAGCAGGTGATTTCGCTAACAGAACAAACTAGATGAGCTTCTCCTGCCATTCCCCCCAGGTCTTCATTGCAATGCCAGCAGGAGGTTTCTGTAGGTTTCTGTTTCTGGATCTTCTCCTCTTTGATTTCATCATTTAGAAACTCAGTAAAAGCCTCGTCACCTGCCAGTTGGAAAGAACAGCAGTTAGTTCGTTCTATGCCTCCCAACTTCACTCAATATAGCCAGTGCTACTTCCAACTCAGGAGTCCCAACAATGGAAGTTATATTATTATATTATTAATGACTAAAGTATTGCAGGTTTGGCCCCAGCAGATTCCCCACACCAGGTAACTTTGGTGAATCCAGAAGGTTTTGAATCTACTTTAGATAAAACTGACAGCAAAAAAATGCTGAAAGGTGCCAAGAAATAAAGCTTTTATTTTTACTATGAGTTTGGGCTCAAAGCTTACCATCAATAATAGAAAATAATAGTTCAGCAAATCTAGGCACAAAAATCTCAATCTTCTATTCTAGACTCAAGTACTCAGACTTGAGTACTTGACTCAGACTTCCATCCCTCCAAGGTTAGTAAAATGAGGACCCAGATTGTTGGGGGCAATATTTATTTATTTATTTATTAGATTTATACTGTCCACTTAGAAAGCAACACTGATTGACAATCAATTTTACATGTTGTCAGCACGTTCAACTTTGTACGGAACCAAGTATTCAATGAGAATATTTCATTCATTCGGATCTAGGATGTGTTATTTGAGTGTTCCCTTTTTTTTTTTTTGAGCAGTGTAATTTGTTCTGTAGGACAAGATTCCCACAAATGCTATGAAAATAACAATCTCAAGTCATTATCTATCCAATATATATATATTGAGCAATTGTTCACTGTTCTACCACAATTACTCTGGCGTCCAATTGTAGAGGACATTCCGTTTTGGAAACTATAGAGATTTGCACAAGGAGGTTATAGAACTCCAAATGTTATTTATTTATTTATTTATTTATTTATTTATTGGATTTGTATGCCGCCCCTCTCCAGAGACTCGGGGCGGCTAACAGCGACAATAAAACAGTGTACAATAGTAATTTGGTATTGATGATTAAAAATCAATTAATATAAAAACCAAACATACATACATACATGCCATGCATAGAATTGTAAAGGCCTAGGGGGAAAGAGGATCTCAATTCCCCCATGCCTGGCGGCAGAGGTGGGTTTTAAGTTGTTTACGAAAGGCAAGGAGGGTGGGGGCAGTTCTAATCTCTGGGGGGAGTTGGTTCCAGAGGGCTGGGGCCGCCACAGAGAAGGCTCTTCCCCTGGGTCCCGCCAGGCGACATTGCTTAGTTGACGGGACCCGGAGAAGATCCACTCTGTGGGACCTAACTGGTCGCTGGGATTCATGCAGCAGAAGGCGGTCCCTGAGGTAATCTGGTCCGGTGCCATGAAGGGCTTTATAGGTCATAACCAACACTTTGAATTGTGACCGGAAACTGATCGGCAACCAATGCAGACTGCGGAGTGTTGGTGTAACATGAGCATATTTGGGAAAGCCCATGATTGCTCTCTCAGCTGCATTCTGCACGATCTGAAGTTTCCGAACATTTTTCAAAGGTAGCCCCATGTAGAGAGCGTTACAGTAGTCAAGCCTCGAGGTGATGAGGGCATGAGTGACTGTGAGCAGTGACTCCCGGTCCAAGTAGGGTCACAACTGGTGCACAAGGCGAACCTGGGCAAACGCCCCCCTCGCCACAGCTGAAAGATGTTTCTCTAATGTCAGCTGTGGATCGAGGAGGATTTACAATCCCATTCCAAATAATTTCTAGTCTGGAATTCATTCTCTTCATGGCTGACCAATATCAGGCTAAGCTTTTTATTTATTATTTATTTATTTATTATTTAGATTTGTATGCCGCCCCTCTCCGAAGACTTTTAGCCACTGTACTTTCTCACAAGAGCTTTAGATCAATCTTCCCCAACCACTGGACTCCAGAAATGTGCAGACTACGTATCCCAGAACTCCTGGGGGAAGGAAGGACCTTTGAAATAGTTCTAGAAAAGCTGGCTGAGGAATTCTGGGAAGTCTTTAAAGTTGCCAGGACCGGAGAGCCCTGCCTCAGGAAACAGGGTTCCATCTACTTCTGAAGACACTCAGCCCAAGACCAGGGGGAATGTCCCGCCTTTCCAGGGGTAGGCAAAGTTGGCTCTTCTATTACTTGTGTACTTCAACTCCCAGAATTCCTCAGCCAATCATGCTAGCGCAGGAATTCTGGGAGTTGAAGTCCACATGTCATAAAAAGGGCCAACTTTGCCTACCCCTGCGCCTTTGTAAACTGAGCTTCCCGAGGCACCGGCGGAGGGAAATCCAGAACTCCACCTCAGCATGTCCAGCCTGAAGCGTCCTCAAAAACAACCAGCCGCGTAGGGCGCACCCACTCGCGCAACCGCTTGAGGGCCCAAAAAGCGCTTTTGGCGCCTTATTTAAAAGGAGGCGGAGCCACAGAGGAGGCGGAGTCTGAGTTTGCGACTTCGGTTTCCTTTCTGGCCCCCGTCCCTCCTTCCCTTCCTTCCGGGCTTCCCCCACGTGAGTCCATCTTTCTCCGGCCTTCCACCATGCTGGTCGCTCGGGCTTTGCGATTCGCCGCCGCCGCCGCCGCGCGCTGTTCTCTGCCGCGCTTGCCTTTGCAGACGAGCAGCGCTATTCGCCCCGCCGTCGTTGCCGCGGCCGCCCGGCCTTTCGCCCGCTCGCTCTGGGTGTTCAGCGGCTCCGGGAAAGGCCTGCCCGGCCTTCAGCGGGGCTCCCTCTCCGTGTCCTGCAATTGCGGCGGCCTCCATACCGAAGGTGAGAAAGAGGAGGAGACGGGCCAGGCCTCCGTTGACTCGCGCGGAAGCAAGCCGGCTCTTGTGGGTAGGACGCACGCGGCGGATCCCGGCCAGGATCGGAGGTTTTGCTAGGGGATCCCGCCGTCGCGGTGTGCCCTCCAAAGGTCTCAAGGTGGACCCGGAGAATAGAGACGAGGATTAAAAAGGATCGGGATCCCGGGTGAAGGAGCCGAGGGGATGGGGGGGGGGGGGTCTCTAACCTTGGCCGCTTTAAGACTTGTGGACTTCAACTCCCAGAATTCCCCAGCCAGCAAAGGGTGGCAAAGCGTGCTGAGGAATTCTGGGAGTTGAAGTCCGCAAGTCTTAAAGCGGCCAAGGTTGGAGACCCTTGCATGTTTAGGATGCTTGTGCTTAAAGGTTAAACCTGGTTAACTTTCACGTGGCTGGTTCCTACCAATGCAAATTGGACTCTTATTTATATTATTATATTATATTACTTATTACATTTATTACATTTATTATTTATGTTATAAATATAAAGTCTTCGGAGAGGGTCAGCATACAAGTCTAATAAATTATTATTATTATTATTATTATTATTATTATTATATTATTATTATATTATATTATTTCTATGCCCCTCAACTCTCTAGGGCAGTGTTTCCCAACCTTGGGAACTTGAAGATATTTGGACTTCAACTCCCAGAATTTCCAATTCTGGGAGTTGAAGTCCAAATATTTTCAAGTTCCTAAGGTTGGGAAACACTGCTCTAGGGACACAGGGCAGCTCAGAACATGAATCTGTATAAAAAAATTTCAGTTTAAAATAATTGTAGCCATCCATACATTCATGGGCTGACCTTGCTAGTACACCCCCCCACGCATGAGGTCAATGGCCCCAGGCCTGTTGGAAAAGTCAGATCTTTACAGCTTTCTGGAAGAGTTGGAGAAGATGCGTGGAAACTGTTACCAAAAAAATTGCCAGGTGATGGATAGGCGCACATTTGCAAACCCTCAAGGCATGT
This sequence comes from Erythrolamprus reginae, assembly GCF_031021105.1. Classification (NCBI taxonomy): domain Eukaryota; kingdom Metazoa; phylum Chordata; class Lepidosauria; order Squamata; family Dipsadidae; genus Erythrolamprus; species Erythrolamprus reginae. Next base: position 403,037,679 of record NC_091950.1, on the reverse strand, counting down.
TTTTACATTTAATGCGTGTGGACATTAAACGGATGCCTGCAGCAAAATCCTATCTTGATTCAGCTTGTCTAACTACAAATGATTTGGAATGGGATTGAAAATAACAGTTTTATCTACAGCAGAAATTCGGATCACATTCAAAACTTCTTTTTGGATTCACCAAGGTTAGCTGGTGTGGGGAAATCTGCTGTGATCCAATGCTTTAGTAATTCATGAAATAAATGTCATTGTGGGACTCGTGAGTTGGAAGTAGCACTGGCTATATTGAGTGCAGTTGGGAGGCATAGAACGAACTAACGGCTGTTCTTTCCAATTGACAGGTGACAAGGCTTTTACTGAGTTTCTAAATGATGAAATCAAAGAGGAGAAGAAGATCCAGAAACACAAATCCTTGCCGAAGATGTCTGGAGGGTGGGAGCTGGACATTCATGGCACCGAGGCCAAGCTCACACGGAAAGTGGCTGGGGAAATGTAAGTGGGCCAAGAAGCTTGGGTTCATGGGTTGTGTAGGGCAGTGTTTCCCAACCTTGGCAACTTGAAGAGATCTGGACTTCAACTCCCAGATTCCTCAGCCAGCGAATGCGGGCTGGGGAATTCTGGGAGTTGAAGTCCAGATGTCTTCAAGTTGCCAAGGTTGGGAAACACTGGTGTAGGGGGAAAGAGAAAGAGAAAGTCCATTGCTTGTATAGCCAAGAGAAACTGCATTTAATAAAGAAGAATCAACAAGTTTGGAAGAAGCCAGACCCTTTGCAGAAATTGTATTGAGCTGAGAGTCTGTGATTGGCCCAAAGTGACATTGATGGATGTCTATCTAAACATGGATTGTTGAGTAATCTAAAATCCATGTTAGAAGATTGACGGCAGAAAAAGACCTCACGGTCCATCTATTCTGCCCTTATGTTATTTCTTGCATTTTATCTTAGGATGGATGTATGTTTATCCCAGGCATGTTTAAATTCAGTTCCTGTGGATTTACCGACCATGTCTTCTGGAAGTTTGTTCAAAGCATCTACTACTCTTTCAGTAAAATAATATTTTCTCACGTTGCTTCTAATCTTTCCCCCAAGTAACCTCAGATTGTGCCCCCTTGTTCTTGTGTTCACTTTCCTATTGAAAACACTTCCCTCCTGAACCTTATTTAACCCTTTAACATATTTAAATGTTTCAATCACATCCCGCCTTTCCCTTCTGTCCTCCAGACTATACAGATTGAGTTCATGAAGTTTTTCCTGATAAGTTTTATGCTTAAGACCTTCCACCATTTTTGTAGCCCGTCTTTGGACCCGTTCAATTTTATCAATATCTTTTTGTAGATGTTATAGATTACAAGCATAATTGATTTGATTAGTAGAATAATTATAGCCACATCATGTTGGTTTATAGCAATTAGTTCTCAATTAGTTCCTGTTATGTGCCCCATCATGTTGGTTTATACCAATTAATTCTCAATTAGTTCCTGTTATGTGCCCACCCACCCCCACGGAGATGTAAACATTTCATGCCCTACCAAAACTCCACCGGGATGAATGTTTGGCACGTTTTCACTGAAGAAACTTAAAACGGCTTATCAGTGTGATTGGGGTGTAATGTGTTTAAGTGATTTCTTAATTTATTTGGCTTCATGCTGTCACTCTCGACATTTGTAGACACAGTAAACATACTGGTTTTTCCTCGTCTCCCACCGTAGTCACAGTGAAAACAAGCGCTACCTACGCTTCGTCCTATTTCCTCATCTTAGCGTTCGGGAGACTTACGGTTGTCTCATTATCTCCATCTCTCTCCTCCTTTCTTTTCATCCCTGTTAAATATTTTTTCCATGGTTTTTCTTAAGGGTTTGTTATCCACACTTCATATCTCCTGCTCTGTGCTGTGTGCTATTGTTCGGTGCAAAAAACCCACCCCTACTCCCTGTGGCAAAAAAAGCACATTCCCAGGGTTCATGTGCCCCCCTGGTATTGCTCCATGCCCCCCCCCTGAGGAGACCGCCCCACTATTTGAGAAGTACAGTGCTCCCTCGATTTTTGTGGGGGATGCGTTCTGAGACCGCCCGCGAATGTCAAATTTCCGCGAAGTAGAGATGCGGAAGTAAATACACTATTTTTTGCTATGAATAGTGTCACAAGCCTTCCCTTTACACTTTAAACCCCTAAATTACAATTTCCCATTCCCTTAGCAACCATTTAGATTATTACTCACCATGTTTATTTATTAAAGTTTATTAAAAATCAAATTATTAAAGGCGGACGAAAGTTTGGCGATGACTTATGACGTCATCGGGCAGGAAAAACCGTGGTATAGGGGGGGAAAACGCGAAGTATTTTTTAATTAATATATTTGAAAAACCGTGGTATAGGCTTTTCGCGAAGTTCGAACCCGCGAAAATCGAGGGAACCCAGCAAAATTGATCAATCCGATTCCGACTGCTGCAGCTCAGTAGATCTGACCACCATGTAACAACATTGGCAAAAGGATGACTAAATGTGAAGGACTGATTCGTAGATATTCAGACTGATGCAATTTGTGCTTCTCTTGAGATTCATTTGATCTTTATTTATTTATTTATTCATTATTTGGATTTGTATGCCGCCCCTCTCCGAAGACTCGGATCTTGTTGCTGGGGCAGTGTGTGCATTACAGGTTTTTTAAGAAATTGGAAGTATTGTAGACCACGTGTTAACATTCAAGTCTGCTCTCCTGAATTGATCCTGGTTTGCTAATTGTGACTGTGTTACTCCCTAGGATCACTGTCTCCTTCAATGTTAATAACAGCATTCCACCAAACGTTGATGATCCCCCAGAAGGACAGAAGGATGATGAGGCTGAGGTAAGAAAAGAAAAGTTATTTTGGTTGGGAGCAGGGTAGACCAGGGGTCTCCAACCTTAGCAATTTTAAGACTTGTGGACTTCAGCTCCCAGAGTTCTCAATTGTGATCCTAGGTTGAGAACTGCTTGATAGTTCAGACTTTTGGAATGTTTCTTCATTGCTTATTTGACCCCTGTGACAATCATTAAGTGTTGCACCACATGATTCTTGACAAAATGTATCTTCTTCTTTTATGTACGCTGAGAGCATATGCACCAAGACAAATTCCTTGTGTGTCCAATCACACTTGGCCAATAAAATTCTATTTTATTCTAGTTCAGACTTTTAATAGTTTATTCAATGTAGACCATAAAGAAAGGTAGCTTGATTACAGTACAAAGAATGAAAATAGACCAACTTCATGTTTCGACATGCCCAGTGCAATAGATAATCCAATTATCTTTGTGACAGCAAATTACTTAATTGTATGTTGCATCTGTTTATTTTAGCATTTTTTGCATAGTCACACTGCATCTTGTTGTGTTATTTCTTATTGCACAAATGGCATTGATGCAGATGGCATATTTTGAATATAATTTTTATTTATTTATTTATTCAATTTTTATGCCGCCCTTCTCCTTAGACTCAGGGCGGCTTACAACATGTTAGCAATAGCACTTTTTAACCGAGCCAGCATATTGCCCCCACAATCCGGGTCCTCATTTTACCCACCTCGGAAGGATGGAAGGCTGAGTCAATCTTGAGCCGGTGATGAGATTTGAACAGATCTACAGTCAGCTTCAGTGGCCTGCAGTACAGCCCTCTACCTGCTGCGCCACCCCGGCTCTAATGTAATGGGCATGTGGAAATGGTAGACAAGGCAGTTTGCTTTCACTGCAATTATTTATACAAATCATAATTCTACATGGCACATCTTAATTTCACCAAGATTTGAAAGAATTTGAGGGAATCGTGTCTGTGTGGCTTCTTACAATGAGAATAGGGAGGAAAACAGTTCAATCAATTGCATCTGGATTGCTGCAATCTAATACGATTTGATTGCTGTTGTTGCTTCTGAGATTTATGCTGCTGTCTTCTTTCTACAGCCTGAGCTGACATCCACACCAAACTTTGTGGTGGAAGTAAGCAAAGATGATACCAAGCAAACTCTTGTGTTGGATTGCCATTACCCTGATGATGAGGTGAGTGTTGTCATTTTATCCCTCTGCCTTCTCTAAATGAAGCCCTCTAGTCCAGCACGAATCCCAGCGACCAGTTAGGTCCCACAGAGTGGGCCTTCTCCGGGTCCCGTCAACTAAACATTGTCGTTTGGCGGGACCCAGGGGAAGAGCCTTCTCTGTGGCGGCCCCTGCCCTCTGGAACCAACTCCCCCCCAGAGATTAGAATTGCCCCCACCCTCCTCGCCTTTCGTAAGCTTCTTAAAACCTATCTTTGCTGTCAGGCATGGGGGAACTGAGATACTCTTTCCCCCTAGGCCTTTACAATTTATGCATGGTATGTTTGTATGTATGTTTGGTTTTATAATAAGGGTTTTTTAGTTGTTTTAATATTGTATTGTTACATGCTGTTTTTTATCACTGTTGTTAGCCACCCCGAGTCTACGGAGAGGGGCGGCATACAAATCCAATAAATAATAATAAAATAATAATAAAACAATAATAAAACAATAGATAAAGAAAATGTTTTAGCTAAGCTTTCTCCATTATTGCTGGCATTCCAACAGAAGGAAGGATTTGGGGAATGTTCTTTCAGTTTTGCATGGTCAGAAATGGTGCATTGAATACATGCATTTAGCTTTTTACTTATTTAATCGGGATATCTGAGAGCTAAGTGCCCTTTAAGATTTTTTTTTTTAAACTCCCACCAGCTCCACTGCATGGCGAGTAAACCTGGATTGAGAAAGCTTTAATCAAGAGTACCTGTTCACCTACTAACTTTGCATCATAGCAGTAGTAGCAGCAGTTATTTATATACATCTCCATGGTGCTTTACAGCACACTCCGAGCATTTTGCAATGTCAGCATATTGCCCCCAGCAATCTGCGTCCTCCTTTTACCAATCTTGGAAGGATGGGAGGCTGAGTCAACCTTGAGCCCCGTCAGGATCAAACTCCAGGCTGTGGGCAGAGTTTGCAATAGTGCATCTAACACTCCGCAGTCTGCATTGGTTGCTAATCAGTTTCCGGTCACAATTCAAAGTGTTGGTTATGACCTATAAAGCCCTTCATGGCATCGGACCAGAATATCTCTGGGACAGCCTTCTGCCGCATGAATCCCAGCGTCCCACAGAGTTGGCCTTCTCCGGGTCCTGTCGACTAAACAATGTGGTCTGGCGGGACCCAGGGGAAGAGCCTTCTCTGTGGCGGCCCCGGCCCCCTGGAACCAGCTCCCCCCAGAGATCAGAATTGTCCCCACCCTCCTTTTCGTTAGCTCCTTAAAACCCACCTCTGTCATCAGGCATGGGGGAATTGAGATAAATACAATTTATGCATGGTAAGTTTGTGTGCGTATGCTTGGCTTTTAATAAGGGTTTTTAGCTATTTTAAATATTTTAAATATTAGATTTGTTAGACGCTGTTTTATTATTGTTGTTAGCTGCCCCAAGTCTATGGAGAGGGGTGGCATACAAATCAAATAAATAAATAAACACCACTGTACCACAGGGCTCATAAAAATATAGTGTATTATTTAATGGGCAGTCTGGATTCACTCTTGGAATATGTTGTTTTCTCTCCCCCCCCGAATTAAAATTTATATTAATCAATTAAAAACTTGAGGGGAAGGTGCTTGATCAGACTAAAAACCCATCTAATCCACATTTCTGTTCTTAACAAAATGGCACGCTCAGAGTGGGAAAGGGTCACTGGAGAACAAGAATGGACCCTCTCCCATCTTCATTCTGAGTGTGCTGCTTTGTTGAGAAAAAGGCCACTGCTAATACAACCAACATCTTATTTGGAACAGGTATTGTTAGTGTTCTCTGAGCGTGGCTGTTGGCTTGCAGGCATTTCATCACCTGACTAGGTAACATCACCAGTGCTACCGAGTGTGGGAGTTGCACTGGTGATGTTACCTAGTTGGGTGATGAAATGTCTATAAACCAACAACCAAGTTCAGAGATCACGAAGGATTCCACCATGCAACCTTGAGCTACCGATATTCTTTTGACTGCAAAATAGGCATGTTTGTGGGATGGAAGGGAATTAACTAGGATCACAATATGTATATTGTTAGCGTTCCACACTGGGCTTATACCCAATGTTGGAATACTGAACTTGAAATAGAGTATAAGTGGCAGTGGTGGTTGTTCAGCCAGTAACTTAGACCAATAGAGTAAAAATATTATTTACAAGGTATCTAATATCATATTACATACTAACCATAATAAAGTGGCTGTGGGCAGAGTTTGCAATAGTGCATCTAACCACTGTGCCACAGGGCTCATAAAAATATAGTGTATTATTTAATTTGGACCTTTGTCTAGCACACAGCAATACCGTTCAAGTACATAGATCACAAAGGATTCCACAGTGCAACCTTGAGCTACAGATATGCTGTGGGATGGAAGGGAATTAACTAAAATCACAATATGTATATAATGCAAGTCGCAGATAATTGGATCATATAATGCCAAGTTACATGTTTCTAGTAATGGAACATATAGTTTGACTTGTGCAGGTCCTTGCAGATGCCCTCTGATACAGTTACAGTAATTGAGTACATACGTATTGTATCAGTGTTTCCCAACCTTGGCAAGTTGAAGATATCTGGACTTCAACTCCCAGAATTCCCCGGCCAGCGAATGCTGGCTGGGGAATTCTGGGAGTTGAGGTCCAGACATCTTCAACTTGCCAAGGTTGGGAAACACTGGTATAGATTACAGTGATCCCTCGATTATCACGAGGGTTCCGTTCCAAGACCCCTCGCGATAATCGATTTTTCACGATGTAGGGTTGCGGAAGTAAAAACACCATCTGCGCATGCGCGCCCTTTTTTTTTCATGGCCGCACATGCGCAGATGGTGGAGTTTGCGTGGGCGGCGGGGAAGACCCAGGGAAGGTTCCTTCGGCCGCCTAGCAGCTGATCTGCTCGGCAGCGCAGCGAGGAGCCGAATCGGGGTTTCCCCTTTGCGTGGGCGGCGGGGAAACCCCGATCTTCGGCTCCTCGCTGCGCTGCCGAGCAGATCAGCTGCTGGGCGGCCAAAGGAACCTTCCCTGGGTCTTCCTCGCTGATGCCCCCGCTCGCCCGCCCGCCGCCCGCCAGCAAGAGGGGGAGAGATAGAGAAAGAGAGAGAAGGAAAGAAAGAGATGAGAGAGGGAGGAAGAGAGTGTGAGAGAGGAAGAAGCAAGATAGAGAAAGAGAGAGAAAGAAAGATGAGAAAGGAAGGAAGAGAGTGATGTCATCGGGTGTGGAAAATCGCGATATAGCGTTTCGCGAAGAACGAGATCGCGAAAATCGAGGGATCGCTGTATAAGTATTCTATGTAAATTTATAGAGAGTACAGTGTTACCTCGATTTTCGCGGGGGATGTGTTCCGAGACTGCACGCGAAAGTCAAATTTCCGCAAAGTAGAGATGCGGAAGTAAATACACTATTTTTGGCTATGAACAGTATAACAAGCCTTCCCTTAACACTTTAAACCCCTAAACTGCAATTTCTCATTCCCTTAGCAACCATTTAGCTTATTACTCATCATGTTTATTTATTAAAGTTTATTAAAAAAAATATTTATTAAAGGCGGACGAAAGTTTGGCGATGACGTATGACGTCATCGGGCGGGAAAAACCGTGGTATAGGGAAAAAAACAGCAATGTATTTTTTAATTAATATTTTTGAAAAACCGTGGTATAGCCGTTTCGCGAAGTTCGAACCCGCGAAAATTGAGGGACCACTGTAAATAATATCCTTCCTGGTCTAATTCTGAATTACTTGCCAATGTCTTGGTTTTCACCCCATATCATTTGAATTGTTCCGCCCAACAGATTAGCCCCAGCGGAGAAGGAGAAAGTGATATTTTTTCCATCCAAGAAGTCAGTTTCCAGTCTAGTGGAGACTCAGAATGGCAGGAGAACAGCTATACTCTCAACACTGACTCTCTAGATTGGGTAAGAGAATTCATAAGTCTTTATGGGAATGGTTGTTTATAGGAAATGGCCTTCTTTTAAGTTTGAAGCCTCCAAATAGGCTGAGATTGCAGTTCTCCCACCCAGCATGATGGGGCTTGAGATTTTTAGAAGGTGCAGTTCCAACCAATCAGAAGGGTGCCATGTTGGCAAAAGTATAAGAGTGTGTACTGCAGGTTTGGTGAGTGAAGGGATTGATAGAATCGCATCACAAGAGAGACTGGGCTAAAACAGGTTGGATGGTTTATGAATCAGTTTCTTGTGAAGAAATAGCCAGGGTTGTGCTAACCAGGTTGTTACCTAAAGCCATTGTATAGTTTGGGTGTAACATCTACATTAAACATTGTAGTTGGGTTCACATTACTGACTTGCTGCTAAAAAAAACTCTGCAGAGACCAGTCCAGAGTTAAGGTCAACTCAGCAGAGAGATTATTTTTTTGAACCCAGGTTTAGAGTTTGTTTTGTCTGAATCCAATCATTGAACATTTCTTTATGAGACAAATTGCCCTCTTATCCTGGATCCCATGGAAAGACTGAGGAAATAGGGATTTCTCTCCCTGTAGATTCTAACTACAGTGTAGAATGTTTTATAAACTTGAAAAAAAACCCAATATTTTATGGTATAATTAAAGGCTTGGTTGGTATTATGTGAATACAACCAGGGTTGGGAGGATCCTTGAGTGCTACTCATATTACTCAAGATGAACTGGTGACAATTCTTCATTTGACTATAAACATGTATTCACCTTATCTATTAAACGAATAGTAATAGCACTTAGACTTATGTACCGCTTCATAGTGCTTTATAACCCTCTCTAGGAGGTTTACAGAGTCAGCCTCTTGCCCCCCAAAATCTGGCTCCTCATTTTACCGACCTTGGAAGGATGAGTCAGCTGTGAGCTGGTCAATATCCAACTCCTCGAATGAGCAGTGAGTTAGCCTGTAGTACTACATTCTAACCCCTGTGCCAGACAGAAGTACATCTTTACAATGGTTCCTCTACTTACAAACTTAATTCGTTCCATGACCAGGTTCTTAAGTAGAAAAGTTTGTAGGAAGAAGAAGCAATCTTTCCCATAGGAATCAATGTAAAAGCAAAGAATGTGTGCAATTGGGGAAACCACAGGGAGGGGTTTCCTCCCAGGAGATTCCTAGAGAGGCCTCACGGAGGCTTTTCCCTGTCTTTTCCTGCCCTATTTCCTCCCAAGAGATTCCTACGGAGGCACCACGGAGGCTTTTCCCTGTCTTTTCCTGCCCTATTTCCTCCCAAGAGATTCCTACAGAGGCCCCACGGAGGCTTTTCCCTGTCTTTTCCTGCCCTATTTCCTCCCAAGAGATTCCTACAGAGGCACCACAGAGGCTTCTCCCCACTTTTTCCGGCCCTGTTTCCTACAGAGGCCCCATGGAGGCTTCTCCCTGCCCTTTCCAGTTACAGTTTCGGAGGCTCAGGTTTATATGTGGAAAATGGTTCTTGAGAAGAGGCCAAAAAATCTTGGAACACCTGGTTCTTATGTAGAAAAGTTTATAAGTAGGGACGTTCTTAGGTAGAGGTACCACTATATTTCTAAAAGGTTTCCCTGAGCATTTGATAAGGCAGCTCACAAAAGCTTATGGTTTTTACTTTACTTCAATAAATGTAATGAAATATGTTTGTTGGAGAAAGTGCTACGAGGCAGCTGTTTTTCCTACCATAGGACTGACGGACACGGCTGTCCTTCTGCAATGTGTGCATTACCTTTGTGTTTCTAACCTACTCAATAATCTTCCCAGGCCCTGTATGACCACCTGATGGACTTCTTGGCTGACCGAGGGGTGGACAATACATTTGCAGAGGAGCTTGTCAACCTCAGCACCGCCTTGGAGCACAAAGAGTACATTCGGTTCCTTGAAGATCTGAAGCATTTTGTCAAATGCCAGTAGGATGAGCGAGCTGCTTGAAGGTCAATCTTTCTTTCGAGGGAGTTTGAGAGTGGGTTACTTTTTTTGCCCTCAAAACCTGGACTCTAGTTTTAAAACCCTGGGAAACTACTGAAGAGAGGATCGAAGCTTTGGAATTGATTATATCCACTTGAGGGTTAGAGGGGGAATGGGACATTATAACCATTCCGCAACTGTAGGCCGTCCAGCTGTCAGCTAGTTTGAAGAGGTTTGTACAGATTAAAATGAGAAATAAATAATGTGAAACTAAAAATCTTGAACTATTATTGAAAACTGTGCATGCTTAGCTTTTTTCCAGTTTGGTGTGGTTCAGATACATGGAGACTTTTAAGTTTCAGAGTTCCTACCTGTTCTGTCGAGCTCTCTGATAGAATCCTCCCAAAAATGCACAGATACAATTTCAGACACACACACGTTTGAAAATTCAAAACAATGTTCTTTATAATGAAAATTCATTTAAACCAAGCCCTCTTTTGGTATAGCAAAGAGCACTTGTCTCCAAACAAACTGGTAATTTGTACAAGTCCCTTATCAGTTCTGTGATACTTAGCTTGCAGCTGTGAGGCAATTCACAGTCCTTCTTTCACAAAGTGAAACACACTTTGCCCTGGTTTAGTTTCAAAACAGGGAAAAATCAGCACACAAAAGGTCAAAGTCAGCAAAGCAGGCACGAAACACAACGATCAGATAATCCTCCACAATGGCCAAACCCACAGGCTGCTCTTTATAGCAGCCTCACTAATTGCCACAGCCCCACCCAACCACAGGTGACCTCATTTTCTTTGATAATAATCTCTCAGTTGTTGCCTATGCAACACTCTCCGCATGTGTGGTTATATCATTAACTCTTGTTCTGAATCCAAGGAGGAGCTAGATAATTGATCTCCTTCCGGGCTGTCTGCCACACTCTCCTCCTTCCTGTCACTCATGTCTTCTTGGTCAGAGGAGCCTTCATCAGCAGATTCCACCGGGGGCAAAACAGCCCTGCAGCATGTGGATGTCTCCCCCACATCCACAGTACTTGGGGCAGGAGCTGGGCCAGAGCTAACCACAACACTACCCAATTGCAGAACTCAACCTGGATGAAGCTTGCCATTTTCAAATCAACACTAATATGCATGATGAAAATTCTTTAATTTCACCACATATAGGCAGATTTAACCATAATTTCAGTGGGGAAAATGTGACAATCCTAGACCAGGCCAAGTCCAAACATGCCAGGGAATTTCTTGAAGCCATCAATAGACATATAGACATTAATTACATCTATAGCAGTGATGGCGAACCTATGGCAGTTGGCACATGGAGCCATACCTGGTGGCACGTAAGCCATTGCCCTAGCTCAGCTCCAACGTGCATGTGTGTGCCGGCCAGCTGATTTTTGGCTCACACAGACTGTGGGAGGGCGTTTTTGGCTTCCAGAGAGTCCCTGAGGGGATGGGTGATGTTCTGCCGGCGTGTCTCAACCGTCTATAATTACAGCGTAATTAGTCCAGGAAGACACACACCACACAATAAAAGGAAAACCCAAAAATCTTTATAAACAGAAAAACAGAAACGGCTCCCTTTTTAAATGTCCAAGGGATTTTCTGGTACACACAAGGCACAGGTTAAATGCAATCCAATTGCTCACCCAATAACTGGGAAATTGAGTCCAATTCTAAAGGCCAGAAAGTCCACGCACAGTCTTGAACAGCACAAAAAACACAATCTTGACGAAACAATGAATCAGATAAACTGCCATGAGGCTAAAACAGCAGGCTGCTCTTTTATCTGTAGCACTAATTACAGCAGCCCCACCCAACCACAGGTGGCCTCATTTATCTCCTGTAATAATCCTTCAGTTGTTGTCTCCTATGCATCACTCTACGCTTGCGTGGATGTGTCATACATTCTTGTTCAGAATCCAGGGATGATAAGGATGATTGATCTCCTCCTGGGCTGTCTGCCAAACTCCCCTCTTCCAAGTCACCCCCACCTTCTTCTTCCGAGGAAACTTCACTCCCTGACTCTGTAGGCAATAAAACAGGCCTATAACATGTTGATGTTTCCCCTGCATCCACCTCCACATTCCTTGGGGCAGGAGCTGGGCCAGAGCCAACCATAACAGTGGAGGGCAAAACATGAGCCTACTGAGCCCACCAGAAGTTGGGAAACGGAATGGGGGAAGCTGTTTTCGGCCTTCCCAGGCATTGAATTATCGGTGTGTGCACTTGTGCATGCGCGATAGTGCGTGCACAAGCTCTTTCGGCACCTGAGGAAAAAAATGTTCACATTTACCATCATTTATAGACTCTGCAAAAGAGACCAACCCCAAAAAGAACAGAAAGACCCAAGCACCTCCCTCACCAATGCATAGATTAACTCCAAGGTTAACTTCCAACCAACAATCAAATAAGCTATGGCCCAATCAAGAAACTACCAGAGAGCCATCAGTAAACAGCCTAACCAAAGAATCTAACACCATCCACACTCACACAAACAGGCAACTCACCAGAATATAAATGGACCACAAACAGCACTCCTTACTAGCACTGATTGCATTACCTAGTTAGGGTAATGCAGTGTTTCCCAACCTTGGCAACTTGAAGATATTTGGACTTAAACTCCCAGAATTCCCCAGCCAGCAAATGCTGGCTGGGGAATTCTGGGAGTTGAAGTCCAGATATCTTCAAGTTGCCAAGGTTGGGAAACACTGGGGTAATGCAATGTCTTCAAGAAAACAAGAAAGCTAGGAGAGCACCAAGGACCCCTCATTAATACTCCTTCCAATTCTGTATCTTATGACCCATTTTCATTCTGAGGATCAGTTTGATGTAAGGATTAAGAACTCAGAAATGAAGAGGCTTGAGTTCTAATCCTCCCTATTAGGCACCAAGCCAATTAGATGCCTTTGAGGCAGTCACTCTTGGAAGAAAATATCCAGGTCCAGTTCCAAGCAGGGAAAAAAGACACTGGAAACATGGAGGCTGATTGGGAAGAAGGTTTAATGATGGAGTAGAACCACATGGATTCTGGGCAGCTGGCCACATGGAGTTGGGTTTTTATCCCTTCTCTTGGGTTTTGCACTTGAGCTTCCTGTTCCTGTGCAAGAACATGTATTGGCTGTTGTCAGACTCCCTTGGGGCCATGTAGGGGGTCGAAGTTTGTAGGGTGACTCAATGTCCTTAGGATTTTGTGCAATGTAGTTGCTCTAGCACCGAGCCCCAGTAATCAGATGTACATCAAAAATAACAATTTGGAGGATTTAATATATACAACAGTCTCAGGCTTTTAAGAGTCCTTTAAAAGTCTTTTTAGAAAGAGAATTCAATTCTGGCAAAGTCTTATCAGTTGGCAAGAGTCCCGGACAGCTACCAGGTGAGGCAAGATTTCAGAAGTGTTGAAGTCAAAAGCTAACTGGAAAACTGAAGCTCGTTAGCAAAGGCAAAAATGCGTTCTTTTTAAAACACAAGCTGAATCCAATATCTGATACGAGATCTCTCCACCATGACCTGGATTGTTCTCTACAATAAGGCAAGGCACGCCTCACACTTAAATACTGTGAGGGCGTGACCTAATTGTACTACTCATGGGTAAATCTCTTAGCCAACCACTCATGTTTCCTAAATGCCCTGTGCACTCTGACATCCAAAAAAGACTCCTCCTCTTGAGTCACTCAGCACAGGAAATGCAAAGTCATTCCTCACAGGAAGTGCTGATTCACTCATCCCAGGAAGTGCAGCAGGCCCAGGTTGTTGTTCTGACCCTGACCCCTCATCTGTCAATCTCAGGGGCCATAAACAGGACACTTGTACCACGCCTCCACAGTCTCTGCATCTTCTGAGTCCATGACTATTTGTGCAGAATGCAGAGCGAACTGCAACAGTAGTAATTTCTGCTGCTAGATGGTAGTGGGTTAATTTATTTATTTATTTATTTATTTATTTATTTATTATTTATTTATTTATTTATTTATTTATTTATTTATTTATTTATTTATTTATTTATGCAATCTAAAAAACCCCAATTTAAGAGACCAATCATACAAACAAGCATACCATGTATAAATTCTATAAGCCTAGGGGGAAGGGAAAAAATTTCAATTCCCCCATGCCTGGCGACAGGTGGGTTTTAAGGAGCTTGCAAAAGGCAAGGAGGGTGGGGGCAACTGATATCTGGGGGGAGCTGGTTCCAGAGGGTCGGGGCCGCCACAGAGAAGGCTCTTCTCCTGGGTCCCGCCAAATGACATTGTTTAATTGACGGGACCCGGAGAAGGCCAACTCTGTGGGACCTAACCGGTCACTGGGATTCGTGCGGCAGAAGGCGATCCCGGAGATATTCTGGTCTGATGCCATGAAGGGCTTTATAGGTCATAACCAACATGTCATGTCTTAATCCCATCATCCTGGAGTTGAAGGTCTTTTGTTTTGGCCCAGTCTTTCTCAAAGGGCACAAAATATCTACTGGGGGTAGGGAGCTGAGGCTCTTGAGTTTCTGTTTCCCTTAAGTTTTTTTATTTCTCTTTTAGGGGAAACATTTTACTTACTTATTTATTGTATTTATATTCCACCCGTCTGAGGACTTGGGGCGGCTTACAACATATAAGGGAACAATATCACATCCAAAATCCAATCTGTTTAATTTAATTGATCTAAAAAACCCATTTAAAAAATTCCCATTTCCATTCAATCAACTAACTTACAATACATTTGTCGGCCAGGGGGCTAGGGTCTAACGGCCCCAAGCCTGGTGGCATAGATGAATCTTCAGATTCTTACAGAAGGCGAGGAGGATGGGAGCTGTAGGACTCTGGGGGGAGCTGATTCCAGAGGTCCGGGCCCCCCACAGAGAAGGCTCTTCCCCTGGTTCCCGCCAAGTGACATTATCTAGCCGAAGGGACCTGGAGAAGGCCAACTGTGAGACCTAACTGGTCACTGGGACTCATGCGGCAGTCAGTGGTCCTGCAAGTACAGTGGTACCTCTACTTAAGAACTTAATTCGTTCCGTGACCAGGTTCTTAAATAGAAAAGTTTGTAAGTAGACGCAATTTTTCCCATAGGAATCAATGTAAAAGCAAATAATGTGTGCAAACCCATTAGGAAAGAAATAAAAGCTCGGTATTTGGGTGGGAGGAGGAGGAAGAAGAGAAGGAGGACAGTCACTGCCGAAGGAAGAAGGTGAGGTGAGAGGAATCAAAAAAATCCAAAATTAAGGTTTTTTTAAAAAGGGGGGGACTCTGAGGCAGCGAGGAGGAGCACGCGCCTCCCATACACCTGGTGCAAGGCTGCCTCATACACTGCACCAGAGAGAGAAACCCAGGCGGGCGAGAGGGGGGAAGCTCCTGCTTTGACTGAAAGGCGGCGGCTGCTGCTGCTACCTGCTTCCTCTTCCTTCCCATGCTGAAGGGCTTCCCTGTCCTCTCGCTCACTTGCTTTGTAGCCTGCACCTTTCCTTCACTGTGGTGACTCCTCAGTTTGGCGAAGTGCCCCCTTTTGCCCTTCCTTGCCCAGCAACCTCGCGCCGGGTATGTGGGAGGCATCCCGAGAGAAAGGAAAATGTTTTGTTCACTGTGGACTGCCAGTTCTCGGCCTTTTGGTGCTGCTTAAGGAGGCTTTCCTTAAGCAGCACCAAAAGGCCGAGATTAAAGGGGAAATGACAGGAAACTGGTCGGGCCTTGGTGCCGCTCTAAAATTTTCTGGAAAGTTTTTCCAGGCTCCGGTTCTTAAATAGAAAATGGTTCTTAAGAAGAGGCAAAAAACCCTGGAACACCGGTTCTTATCTAGAAAAGTTCTTAAGTAGAGGCGTTCTTAGGTAGAGGTACCACTGTATTCTGGCCCGATGCCATGGAGGGCTTTATAGGTCATAACCAACACTTTGAATTGTGTCTGCAAACCAATTGGCAGCTAATGCAGTCCGCGGAATGCTGGAGAAACATGGGCATGCCTAGGCAGGCCCATGACCACTCTCTCTCTCTCTCTCTCTCTCTCTCTCTCTCTCTCTATCTATCTATCTATCTCTACCTACCTACCTACCTACCTACCTACCTACCTACCTATCTATCTATCTATCTATCTATCTATCTATCTATCTATTTATTGGATTTGTATGCCGCCCTCTCCACAGACTCGGGGCGGCTAACAACAGTAATAAAAACAGCATATAACAATCCAATATTAAAGTCTACAGAGAGGGGCGGCATACAAATCCAATAAATAAAAAAATAAAAAAATAAAAAAAATAAAACAGTTAAAAACCCTATTATAAAACCAAACCTACATACAGACATACCATGCATAAAATTGTAAAGGCCTAGGGGGAAAGAGTATCTCAGTTCCCCCATGCCTGGCGGCAGAGGTGGGTTTTAAGAAGCTTACGAAGGGCAAGGAGGGTTGGGGCAATTCTAATCTCTGGGGGCAGTTGGTTCCAGAGGGCCGGTCTGCCACAGAGAAGGCTCTTTCCCTGGGTCCCGCCAAGCGACATTGTTTAGTTGACGGGATCCGAAGAAGACCCACTTTGTGGGACCTAACTGGTCGCTGGGATTCATGCAGCGGAATCCTGCATTTTAAAATATTTCTCAAAAATATTTCATTCTTCTAGGAGAGGGGCGTGGCTTCCCACACTCTCCCAGTCCTAGGGAGAAAGCAACAGCAAACCACCTCTCAAAATCTTGCCAAAAAATCCCTGCCAGTCAGACAAAACTGACCTCATGGTATCTTATTTTCAGAAATGGGTTTGCATTTGGGGGAGGTTTGCTATGTCTAGGCTACAGTTTAAAACTCCCACCATTTCCTCAGAGTGCCTAAACTTTATTTCATTGATCCTTATCATTTTGAGAATTAAAAAGGAAGAATATTAAATAAAAAACCCATAAGCTTTCATGGGATCCTGAGATGCTGAAATGTTCATAGGGTCTGAATCCACTAGGGGGCGCCAAAGGAATGTGACAAATGTTTTATTTTTTCCTATTTGCCATCCGTCTAGTTAGGAATTTGTATATAAATTTTATGGCATGTTTACTTTTGCACTTTTGGTACAATTTTACATGTTGTTTTAACTTTAGGTTATGAGCCACCCAGAATTGGTTAGAAGATGGGCAGTATAAATGTTTTGAATAAATTAAAAGAATAAAACCTTATGTAAGGACCAATTAGGGTTACTTTTTCCCCAAACGCCATCATTCTGCTATACAAATAATTCCCTCTACACTGTCAAAATGATTCACTAAGCCTGCATTACTATTACTATTATTTTCTTATTGTTCCTATCACCCATTTCCTCCCACTTATGATTGTATGACTGTAACTTATTGCTTGTATCCTTACAATTTATATTAATATTGATTGTTTCTGTTTGCTTATTTGACCCCCATGACAATCATTAAGTACTTCCTGATTCTGGACAAATGTATCTTTTTCTTTTACGTACACTGAGAGCACATGCACCAAAGATAAATTCCTTGTGTGTCCAATCACACTTGGCCAATAAAGAATTCTATTCTATCAGAAAACCAAAAAAAAAAGTTATAAAACTGTAGCAACCTATTTACAATGGGCAGGCTGGACAAAACAATTTTTCTGATTCATACAACACCTGCTCTATTGATTAGATGGTGCTGTTGTTTGAATATCTGATGCAAATTTGCCATGGTGAGTCTCTGATACAATGCAGTCATTTCCACAAAAGCAAATTTTTATTCAGTCTCCTGAATTGTGGCAATTCAGTATCTGTTGTGGGTGGCTCTGGCCCAGCTCCTGCCCCAGGGAATGTGGAGGTGGATGCAGGGGAAACTTCAACATGTCACAGGCCTGTGTTATTGCTGACAGAGTCAGTTCAGCATTTAGTTTCCTCGGACGAAGAAGAAGGTGGGAGTGACTCGGCAGAGGGGGGCTTGGCACACAGCCCAGTCAGTCAATCTCCCTTATCTTCCATTGATTCGGATGAAGACGTTTTGGACCCACGCAAGTACAGAATTATGCGTAGAAGAGACCAAGTAAGAACATATTACAGGAAATAAGGGAGGCCACCTGTGTTTGGGTGGGGCTCCAGTAATTAGGGCTGCTGCTATAAATAGCAGCAGGTGGGTTTGACCGTTGTGGAAGAGTATCTGATCGCAGTTCGTCAGGAATCCTGTGTTGCTGTTTTCTGGACTTTGTTGATTTTACATGCCTTTGAAAACAAAGCAGAGCAACGTGTGTGTGTATGTGTGTGTGTCTCACTTCGTTGGAAGAAGAAGGGGTGTGAAGTTTCTTCACAGCTGCTAGCTAAGTACTTAATGACTGCTTAAGGGAAATTGTACAAAAAACAAACGGTTGTTTTGGGACGAGTGCTTTTTGCAATACAAAGAAGAGTGCTTAGTTTATTTTGAATTTTGGGATAAAGAACATTGTTTTGAATTTTCAAACGTCTGTGTGTCTGAAATTTATACCCTTGAATTTTCGGGAGGCTCCTACCAGAGAGCCCGGCAGAATAGTATCTAGGTTCATTTGACGTAAACTGTTGTGAGTGGTCCACGGCCGGCTCAGCTAGTCATGGAGATGGAGGAATACTAGCATCGCAGACCAGTGTTCTTGCCATCTGAGCCTGAGAGTGAGGAAGAGGTAGGGACTGAGGAACCAACAGAGGCTGTAGAAACCCCACTTAGGTTATTGTCTGAGTCAGAGGATGATGGGGACTTTGAGGATCAAGAACCCCTGTTACTCTCTGCAAAGAATATTTTCCAAGCCCTAAGTCTTTGCAGGTTTTTTTTTTCATTGCTGTAACTTGCTTGTTCTGTCTGGGTTCCCCCAGACCTCAACACCAACTGGAAAAAACAGCCAGACACGCTGGTAAAAGCAAAAGTACTTTATAGCTTGAAAAATAAACACAGAGAAAAACCTGTTCTTCCCAACAGGCAGGCTAGGAGACTTTACAGCAGAGTCCTGATGTCCAGACAATACAGCAAACTTCTTGCTGGCACACCCACCACTGTAGAGCATAAGACCCCCACCTTTTCCCCCCAAGGTTTCAGTAGTCAAAGTCACAAACCAGAATTCCAAGACGCCAAAGATCACAGCCAGGTCCCAGGACTCCCAAAGATAATACTCCACAAGCCAGGAAGGGTGGGTCTGCCTTTTAGCCTTTCCAGAGAGCACCACACCCAAACCCAGCTGTTGCCTCTTCAGTGCTGAAAGTACCTGGCTAATTGTCCCCTTCGTTGTGTTGCTCTTCTCTGCCGGAGATCGATGATTGCTTGTGCATTTTCCTCTAAGGAATCCAGGCTGCTTGCTGGGGAGAGCTCCCTCTCGGGGGACTCTGGCTGTCCTCCCTCTCCCTCAGCCTGAGATTCCTCCTCCTCGTCTGCCTGAACCTCCTGTTCCTCATCCTCCCCCTCTGAGCAGGAAACCGACAGAAGATCAGCCATTCCCTGGGGGGCCTCGGACGGAATCACAACACCGCTCCACATGTTTCTTTCCAGCCCTAACCAGGTACTAACAATGTTCCCAGCTCTTACTGGCTTGCAAGCTCTTTCATTGTTACTCTCTCTCCAAATAAGGGTTTTTTAAAGCCCTAACCAGGGGATAAAATAATGTGTTGAAACTGACTTGATTAATAATGCTAACCAGATGAATACCTGGTAAGCAGATTCTTTTCCCTATTTTCCTCCCCAAAACTAAGTTGTGTCTTATACTCTGGTGCATCCTATACTTTGAAAAATAGGGTAATCTAAAAATTGATCCAGATTAAGGGATTTTGTTTTATATTCTCTGTAACTAGAAAGTTGAGTCAGTTTGGTTTAGTGGTTAAGGCATCGAGTTAGAAATCAGGTGATTTAACAGATTAAGGGAGGGATTTTGAAGGCCACCTAGTCTAACCCTTTGCCGAAGCAAGAGACTCTACATCTGCCTCTACCTAGGATCGAACTCACAACCTCCTGATTGTGAAGCAAGAACTCCACCTCTAGGCTACAGAGGTGATTGTGAGTTCTAGCTACGCCTTAGGCAGGAAAGCTGGGTAACCTTGGCCAGTCACTTTATCTCACCTCACAAAGTGGTTGTGGGAAAAATAGGAGGAGGAAGAAGTATTATGTATGTTTGCTGCCTTGAATCCATGGCAGTGCAGTGGTTAGAGTGCAATGCTGCAGGTTACTTCTGCTGATCACCGGCTGCCAGCAGTTTGGCAAGTCAAATCTCAAGGTTAACTCAGCCTCCCATCCTTCCAAAGACAGAAAAATGAGGACTCAGATAGTTTGGGACTCTGTAAAGCACTTAGAGAGTGCTATAAACAGGGGTGGTCTGTTGCCTGGACAGGGGGAAACGCAGTGGGGTAGTGAAAATGGAGCTCCACCCCAGAGTACCCAATTTGCACTGAAATATGTTGAAAGAAAATGCAGGGTGTCTTGCATAAGCCACAACCACAGTGTGGTAGCAAAAATGTTGGTAGCCCTTCACTGGCTATAAAGCACAGTGACATAGTATATAAGTCTAAGTGCTATTGCTATTACCTATAAAGTAACAAAAGTGGGATAAAATATAATAAAGCGCATTGCATTCTTCTGCCAGTTTAGTAACTGTTCTGTCGAGCTCTCTGGTAGAATCCTCCCGAAAATGCACAGATACAATTTCAGACACACACACGTTTGAAAATACAAAACAATGTTCTTTATACCGAAAATGCAAATAAATGAAGCCCTCTTTTGGTATAGCAAAGAGCACTGGTCTCCAAACAAACTGGTAATTTGTACAAGTCCCTTATCAGTTCTGTGATACTTAGCTTGCAGCTGTGAGGCAATTCACAGTCCTTCTTTCACAAAGTGAAACACACTTTGCTCTGGTTTAGTTTCAAAGTGGGGAAAAATCAGCACACAAAGGTCAAAGTCAGTAAAGCAGGCACGAAACACAATGATCAGATAATCCTCCACAATGGCCAAACCCACAGGCTGCTATTTATAGCAGCCTCACTAATTACCACAGCCCCACCCACTAATTACCACAGCCCCACAGGTGGCCTCATTTTCTTTGATAATAATCTCTCCGTTGTTGTCTATGCATCGCTCTCCACATGCGTGGCTGTATCATTAACTCTTGTACTGAATCCAAGGAGGAGCTAGATAATTGATCTCCTTCTGAGCTGTCTGCCACACTCTCCTCCTCCCTGTCACTCATGTCTTCTTGGTCAGAGGAACCTTCATCAGCAGATTCCACTGGGGGGGGGGCAAAACAGGCCTGCAGCATGTGGATGTCTCCCCCACATTCACAGTCCTTGGGGCAGGAGCCGGGCCAGAGCTAACCGCAACAGTAACCCTGTCCTTCACACTCACAGCAGAATTGTGAATGTAGGTGTGCCAAAATCATTATCCAAGAAAATTTTGCACATGCAGCTAAAGGCGCCCTTTGTGTAGAGATCGATAGGATAAATTTGCCATTTAT
Source organism: Erythrolamprus reginae (assembly GCF_031021105.1). Taxonomy (NCBI): domain Eukaryota; kingdom Metazoa; phylum Chordata; class Lepidosauria; order Squamata; family Dipsadidae; genus Erythrolamprus; species Erythrolamprus reginae. The sequence continues at coordinate 403,016,408 of NC_091950.1, read as the reverse complement.
TTGGTACGAATAGCAGTTTATACATCAGTATAGTACATAAATTAATTGCACGCACAAGATGCCAGGCTCGGCTCAGCTGGGAAGTCACTGTGTGGCCACCTTCAGTCTCACAATTAGAGCAAAAAAATGCGACTAGTGATATCAAGGATATTGTAAACATTGCCAAGAGAATATTGGCAAAATGCTCAGTACACTAAATAAAAATCACTCTGTTTCTATGACACATCGGTGAACTTTATTTTTGCTATTATTCCACTCCATGCTGTTTCAGTTCAAAATATTGAAATTAACATGGCAGCAAAGTACAGGACTGACACTGACTGAGGATTCCTGTGGTTTGCTGTTATAATATTACAGTGATACCTTGTCTTACAAATGCCTCTTCATACGAACTTTTCGAGATACGAACCCGGGGTTTAAGATTTTTTTGCCTCTTCTTCTGAATTATTTTCACCTTACAAACTCAAGCCTCCGCTGCTGGGATGCCTCGCCTCTGGACTTCTGTTGCCAGCTGAAGGCTCCCCTCACTGGGAAACCCCACCTTTGGACTTCCATTGCCAGCGAAGCACCCGTTTTTGCACTGCTGGGATTTCTCTGAGGCTCCCCTCCCTGGGAAACCCCACCTCCCGACTTCCGTGTTTTTGCAATGCTGTGATTTCACTGAGGCGCCCCTTGCTGGGATTCCCTTCATTTTTGCCGGCACTGCTTTGAATCCCAGCATCGCAAAAACATGGAAGTCCGGAGGTGGGGTTTCCCAGCGAGGAGAGCCTCAGTGAAATCGCAGCATCACAAAAACACGGAAGTCCGGAGGTAGGGTTTCCCAGGGAGGGGAGCCTCAGGGAAATCCCAACAGCGCAAAAATGGGTGCTTCGGCTGGCAACGGAAGTCCGGAGACGGGGATTCCCAGCAGTGTAAGGCAAAAGGGATGAGTTTTGGGCTTGCACGCATTATTCGCTTTTCCATTGATTCCTATGGGAAACATTCTTTCACCTTACGAACCTCGGAACCAATTAAGTTCGTAAGACAAGGTATCACTGTATATTGCAATGATGGGGAACATTTTTTGGTTTGCGTGCCCAAAGGGTGTATGTGCGTGTGCTAGCATGCGTGAATGGGTCCACCCCCATTTCCTCCCCACCATACATTTGCACCCCCATGCTGCCCTGCACATGCACACAACCCCTCTATCCCCACATATGCACATAGGCATCACTGAAGTCTGGGGTGGTGAAAATATGGCCAAATGGGCAAACCAAAAGTTGAGCTCCATGAAAAGCGGTGAAAAATGAAGTGCATTACAGGCTACAGTAGTATCAGAGATGCTAGTGAAAGACAAGAAACGAAGATGTCCTCTTGAGCTCTTGTTTGAAGTTGCTTGTCTTGGTAACCATGGTGAAGCAATGCTATTTCTATGTACTGTGTAGTGCCAGCATTGTTGGGCATAACTCACTCTCTTTAGGGGCTGTGGGTCTTGAAAGTCCTCCCACCAGCTATGGTGGGCAGATTGCCAGACAATTTTGCAGGCAAAATTGCTCACTAACTTTGAATTGGATGGGCAAAGGAATATAGAATGGAATGGAATAGAATTCCTTATTGGCCATGTGTGATTGTACACACGAGGAATTTGTCTTTGATGCATATACTCTGTGTGCATAAAAGAAAATACACATGTGTATAAATTCATATGTGTGTGTGTGTGTGTGTGTAACATGTTTTTGCTGAATTTGAAAATTAAGGGAGACTAGGATAGATTTATTTTTGCCTTGTTCTGGCCTCTTCAGCTAGCCATACCATCACTGGGATTTGAACTAGCAACCTTTGCCTTGTAAGGCAGAGAATTAACCTCTAGGCTACAGTATCTAATCCCTTCAGCTTTGTACCAGGGAAGTGTTATATGTTTTTTCTGTTGATCAGCCTGGTATACCCAATTATGGGAGGAGCTTAATGCTTCCTTTTGCCTCTCGGCCCCACCCTTTCGGCACCCAAGGAGAAAAAGGTTCGCTATCACTGGGCTCGGATGTCCACAAATTATGGAAATGTTAGTCTGGAAGGGACTTAAGAAGTCATCTAGTCCAATCTAGCGAGTGATCCAGTAATGCATCTCTGGCAGCTAATTTTTTAGCCTCTGTTTGAAAGATTTCCGTAGGAAAACTTCATCATGTTGGAACATCTTCTGGTGGCTGACAGCTAGTATAGTCAAGAGGTTTCTTCTGACAGCTGTTAGTTCCAGTTCTGTTCTCTCAGTCTATAAGGAATAAATCCACTTCCTCTTTTATGCGTCAACCTTTCAAATATTTGAAGACTGCTTCTTCAAATCTTCCTTCGGTTGTCTCTTTTGCAAGCTAAACAGAGCGATTATTTAGCTGTTGCTCCGAGGGTTTGGTTTCTAAACCCCTTCATCATCATGGCAGCCCTGAGCTGAACTTAATTTGTCATTGTTTCTTTTGAATTATGACCAGAAATGGGCATAATATGCCAAAGGGAATGTGACCACGGCAGATAAATGGAGGTATGATTTCCCACTAACTAGACTCTTGTGTTCCTATGAAAGTACCCCACCGTAGCATTTGCCTTGCACAGCTACATCACACTCCTGACTCACATTTAACTTCTGGTCAATAAGAACACCTACATCAGGGATGGTAACCCCTTTTTCTTTTTGTGTGCCAAAAATGGGAGTGCGTGCACACATGGCAAGACACAAACCCATGTGTGCTGCACTGCATGCTGCACATACATGCATTCCTGCGCATGGGCTTCCCCCCAATTGGACTGTTTTTCACCCTCCAGAGGCTTTGGGAGGCTTCCCCGAAGTCTGTGGATTGTGAAAAACAGCCCAACAGGCAAACCGGTAGTTTAGGAAATGGGCTGTTGGGCTGTTTTTTGCCTTCTGGAGATTTCATGGAAGCCTCCTGAAGCGTCCACAGTATGAAAAACGGCCCAACAGGCCAACCGGAATCCTGTTCTGAACTTCTGGTTTGTTCATTGGGACGTTTTTTGCACTCAGGAGGCCTCAGAGAGTAAAAAATGGCCAGTCTGTTTCAGAACTTTTGGTAGGCCTGTTGGGCTGTTTTTTGCCCTCCCCAGGCTTCAGGGAAGTCTGCAAGGCTGTTTTCATCCTCTCTGTTGTGGTTGGCTCTGGGCCAGCTCCTGCAATGGGGAATTTGGATGTTGGCTTAGGAGAGTCCTCAGGTTCCTAGAGACTTGTCTTACTACCATCAACTTCGGACAGTGAGGATTCCTTGCTAAGGTCAGATGCTGGGGAAGAAGAATCAGATAGAGAGATGGATGTACTCAGTGGAGAATTCTGGGAGTTGAAATCCACACATCTTAAAGTTGCTAAAGATGAGGAAGACTTGTTTACGGTATTCTGATCTACTTAACGAGTAGCTCTGTCAAAAAAAAGAGAGGTAAGTTTAGTTTGGCAGAACTGATTGGTTACAAACTGTTGTGGTTGGCTCTGGCCCAGCTCCTGCCCCAAGGAATGTGGAGGTAGATGCAGGGGAAACATCAACATGTCATAGGCCTGTTTTATTGCCGACAGAGTCAGGGAGTGAAGTTTCCTCAGAAGAAGGTGGGGGGTGACTTGGAAGAGGGGAGTTTGGCAGACAGCCCAGGAGGAGATCAATCATCCTTATCATCCCTGGATTCTGAACAAGAATGTATGACACATTCACGCATGCGTAGAGTGATGCATAGGAGACAACAACTGAAGGATTATTACAGGAGATAAATGAGGCCACCTGTGGTTGGGTTGGGCTGCTGTAATTAGTGCTACAGATAAAAGAGCAGCCTGCTGTTTTAGCCTCATGGCAGTTTATCTGATTCATAGTTTCGTCAAGATTGTGGTTTTTGCTGTTCAACATTGTGTGTGGACTTTCTGGACTTTAGAATTGGACTCAATTTCCCAGTTATTGGGTTGAGCATTTGGACTGCATTTAACCTATGCCTTTTGTGTACCAGAAAATCCCTTTGACATTTAAAAAGGGAGCTGTTTCTGTTTTCCTGTTAATAAAGACTTTTGGGTTTTCCTTCTATCGTGTGGTGTGTGTCTTTCTGGATTAATTACCCTGTAATTACAGGCGGTTGAGACACGCCGACAGAACACAAACCATGCCAGATTCTCTTAATCGTGGCATTCCTATCCAAGTGCTCACAAACATACCTGGGTAACAGCCTTGTTTCGTTTGCTGTCATTTAATAACCTGCTGAAGACCTTTATACACACCCCCAATTGACAGTTTTGTGGTTTCCTAAATGCTCTGTTCCAAAGATGAGAACATTTCTTCTCTCTGGTCTTCTAGAAAGTTGAAGTGTAACCCATTCAGAAGACAACAAACGAAACAAGGCTGTTACCCAGGTACTGCAGAACAGAAGGTTGAATAGAATTCAAAGTCAATGTTTGGGTAGCTTGCAAATGAGGAACAGAGGAAAATCAAATAGCAATAGCATTTAGACTTACATACTGCTTCAGTGCTTTTAGACTCTCTAAGTGATTTACAAGAATCAGCACATTGCCCCCAACAATCTGGGTCCTCATTTTTACCCACCTTGGAAGGATGGAAGGCTGAGTCAACCTGGAGCCGGTGGTGAGATTCGAACTGCTGAACTACAGCTAGCAGTTAGCTGAAGTAGCCTGCAGTGCTGCACTCTAACCACTGCGCCACCCCGGCTCTACTCGGTGGAAACATGATTTGTGAATATATGTGACCTGGGATCCTGAAAATCAAATGATTTGCTATGTCTTTGAATAACTGTTAAAATCAACTTTAATGGGGAGGGAAAAGACAGCAATTGCTTCATAAACTTTACATAATAGTGGAATACATTTTGGGAACAGGTGGCTTTTTTTAACAGGGGTACCCGAAGACATCATTTTGAAGTTACAGGTTTTTTATCAAATTAACCATAGACAAATATGTGGGATTATAGAAAGAATTGGTTTCTGAATATTTCCAAATTTTGTCATGCTTTTCTTAGCCAAGTACACAGACCCAAATGCCTATCCTAATGCCTTAAAATATTAAACATAATGAAAAAAATAATAATTCTGAATTTGCTGATGAGAATATGAGACGGACTTATAAATGAAGACAAGTCACGCAAAGGCCATCTTTCCATGCCTTAATTTAAGCATCAGTCGTACATATAAAAATAGGATTATCTCAAAATGACCTGGATTTCTACATATTGAAGTACATGTCCCAGAAACAGGTCAGAAACTGCTCTTTCACTGTCATTATTTTCTTACTGTAAATCTCAGAGAAATATTAAATTGGCAAAATTCTAAAGAAGCAACTTAAATATTTGGAAGGTCTTCAATGTTTTTGGCTTTGTACAGAAAAATGTAACAAAATATGCTGAGTTGTGTTCACATGTACACGTAACCTGGTTAATTAAACCTAATGGTGCATTCATACAATATGCTAATGCTTGTTTCTTTTTTAATAGAACCCAGTCTGTTCTGTAAGTTCATAATTCGTGAGCTGTGCAAACCTCAGAATGGATTAACTTGGTTACCAAGTTAAACACATCTGAGAAAACAATCCCAGACTTAGTAGAATAGTCTTGGCAACCAATAGCCCTTATGTCATATGTGGTCTTTGCCATAATTTCATAAAGCCCTTGTTTAGCAGTTCAATTTCTCTTTGTAAACAATCATTTTGGATGCTGGTTAGTGTAATAAACTCCTCCCCATTTCAATATGAGGAAGAGTGAGAAAATGGGGTGTAAAACAAGAGATGGAGTGGGGGAGATGTGAAATAGTTAAAGAATTAGTGGCATCATTTTTAATTCTGTCCCAACACGATCCCCTTTAGTCTCAATCAACTTGGTACGAATGGACAGGCCCTCTGACATAGAAAATGGCTTTGGAAATGTTTTGTATCTTGAGATAAATAGCTGCAGGCAAATATTTGAGAAATGCATTCCAGTTATTAAATTTGACACTTTGCAATGGGATGTTATACGTACTGTATATCCTGCGTGTTTATTTCAACCCACAGGAATGAGTAGATCTGGTTTAATGAGCATTTCTACAATTAATTATGCCACCAAAACAGATCTACTGTTTTAGTGCAGTGGTGCAGTTGGAAATGCTCCCTCTAACATCCCATTAATTTTGATCCTGATTATGAGTATGACTGAATCAAAATATTTTTTTTTGCATGACGTTATGATGAGGCTTCTGGTAAACAATTCCACAAAATAAACTTAATGGCCCATGTACCATTTTTCCCTCTGCAGTTTGTTCTAAATATTTAGACTAGAAAGATGAAGGTGACGTTTACTGAAAGAACAGCCAGTGAGATCTATCATAAGAGCTTTGAGTTCAGATGGAGGGAGGGAAGAAGAATCAGGAATAAATGGGGAAAAAGCCAGCCTTTTCCAGAGCTCCAAGTAACCTCATACTTGACAATTGAAATTTTAGTTTTTCCTTTGCAGTGGCTGACACAGAAATAAGTTAGCTCAATAATGCAAACATACCCAGTTCTATGAGAGCATGGAATAAAGACTATGTCTATGGCAGTGGTTCTCAACTTTTCTAATGCCGCGACCCCTTAATATAGTTCCTCATGTTGTGGTGACCGCCAACCATAAATCTAGTGCCAATTCTCCCAACAAAGCTTTAAGCTGATTGGCAGGAAGGTCAGAGGGACACCCCCACTGTAAACGCCTGATTGGTTGGATTGTAAAATATGTTCCAAGGCGCCAGAATAGAAACTTTAGTTTGTTTGCTTGTTTGTTTGTTCGTTCATTCATTCATTCATTCATTCATTCATTCATTCATTCAATCAATCATTCAATCAATTTTTATACCGCCCTTCTCCTTAAACTCAGGGTGGCTTACAACATGTTAGCAATAGCACTTTTGCCATGGTCTACTCTTAGACGACCTCTGTGAAACGGTCCTTCGACTCCCAAAGGGGTCCCGACCCCTAAGTTGAGAACCACTGGTCTAGAGGCAGAATTCTCACATGGCATAGCCACTGCTTACATAACCTCAGATTTGCTTTTTTGGAATATTATTTCGGAAGGAACATATGATGCTAACTTATGTGAAGTCAAACCATGAATCATCTGGCAGAGTATTGTCAGTTCTGGGCAGCAGCAGCATTCATCACTTCATTGAAGAGGCTTTCTCGGTTTCATAAGAATCTGGATCCAGGAATTGGATCCAAAAGAACGCAGGAATCTACACCCTCCCACTGAGCTTTAGCCCTTTTCCATGTGCAAAAAGGAAGGAAGGCAGAAGGGGAAACTGTCCTCTTTGCTCTCTTCATCTGCAATGTCTTTCTGGAAATGATCAGACAATTCTGAATTGGGGGAAATACAGTGGTACCTCTACCTAAGAACGCCTCTCCTTACAAACTTTTCTAGATAAGAACGACATGTTCAAGATTTTTTTTTGCCTCTTCTCAAGACCCATTTTCCACTTACAAATCCGAGCCTCCGAAACTGTAACCAGAAAAGGCAGAGAGAAGCCTCCTTGGGGTCTCTCTAGGAATCTCCTGGGAGGAAACAGGGCTTCCATCCTCCCTGTGGTTTTCCCAATCACACGCATTATTTGCTTTTACATTGATTCCTATGGGAAAAATTGCTTCTTCTTACAAACTTTTCTACCTAAGAACCTGGTTCTTAAGGTGGAAACAGGGCTGGAAAAGGCATGGAGAAGCCTCTGTGGGGCCTCTCTAGGAATCTCCTGGGAGGAAACAGGGCTTCCACCCTCCCTGTGGTTTCCCCAATCGCATGCATTATTTGCTTTTACATTGATTCCTAAGGGAAAAAATTCCTTCTTCTTACAAACCTTTCTACCTAAGAACCTGGTCACGGAACGAATTAAGTTCTTAAGTAGAGGCACCACTGTATCTAAAGGAGGAGAGAAATCCAGAAGCCTTTCTAGTTTTTAGCAACCTCGCCGTGCATTGTATGCAGCCATGCACAATTTAAGAAACATGCCGAAGCAAAACGAGTCGAATACTCACCACAGGGGCTACTGCATTGCTGTTGCATTTCAACACAAGCCAAAGTTAACGGCACCCTTGAGCCAGCACTTAAAGAGGTGGAAAGGTTTCTAAGAGGTATTGAATAGCAACAACCTGGGCTTGCAATCTGATGGCTTAATAGCTCATGCCTAAGTTAGAGCTGGAATAGAAGATTTTTAACCGAGCAGCTCCCAGCAAGGAACATTCAGCACATTTGGCCAAACACATTATACCACAACATGAAGAGGCAACATATCAAGTTTACAACATCAAAATGTCTTATATCTTGGGAGGAAAAATGCAGCCAGCAGGTTGTATGAAGATTTAGCTATTCGGTGTATCGTTTCCTGGGTTGGGGGTTTGCTGCTTGAGTTCTTAGTGTTGTGTCTTCATTCCTCTCCCACACATCGCAAACCCCGGTTTGATGAGAACAGCATGGCGTGCAAAGACAACGACACCGATTACAACAGTTACAGCAGCCAGATGATCCGTCAGTGTGATTGGAGGGGGATTCAAGAAGTCGTCTCATCTTCATTCACATCGGGCAGTTCTGGGTCTTTCAAACCTTCCCGGCTTCCTTGGTTTCTACACATCATCAAGAGGAAAAACATTTCATCACAAGATCAAGAGGCAACCCCTGTCGTCAGCCATTTGGCTTCCTACAAGAGGTTAACCCTGTGCTTCTCAATTATTTTTTGCTATCCCTCCTCCTAGGAAGAAGTAAACATTTTGTGCGTCCCCAACTCTCCACTGGGACTATTGCTTGCAATATTCGACCCGTTTTTGCGGAAAAAACTCAAGCAGCTTATCAGCGTGATGGGATGTAATGTGTTTAAGTGATGCCTTAAATTATTTAGCTTCATGCTGTCCACTGCCAACATTTTTAAACACAGTAAACATACTGGTCTTTCCTTGTCTCCCACCATAGTTACAGTGAAGCCAAGCGCTATATATGCTTCGCTTTGTTATATTTCCTCATGTTAGCTTTTGGGAGACTTGAGTTTGTCTCATCATCTCTCTCTCTCTCTCCTCTTTTCATCCCTGTTAAATATTTTTCCATGGTGTCTCTTAAGAGTTTGTTATCTGCACTTCTTAACTGCAGAAAAAACAATTGCTGCCAACCTGCCTTCCATGGAGGACCTGTATATTGCACGAGTCAAAAAGAGGGTGGTGAAAATATTTACTGACCCCTCGCACCCTGGACACAAACTGTTTCAACTCCTACCCTCAAAATGTCACTTCAGAGCACCGCACACCAAGACAACTAGACACAAGAACAGTTTTTTCCCAAACGCCATCACTCTACTAAACAAATAATTCCCTCAACACTGTCAGACTTTTTACTAAATCTGCACTTCTATTTCTACTAGTTTTTTCTCATCATTCCTATCATCCTTTTCCTCCCACTTAGGACTGTATGACTGTAACTTGTTGCTTGTATCCTAAGATTTTTATTAATTTTGATTGTTTCTTCATAGCTTATTTGACCCCTATGGCAATCATTAAGTGTTGTACCACATGATTCTTGACAAATGTATCTTTTTCTTTTATGTACGCTGAGATCATATGCACCAAGACAATTCCTTGTGTGTCCAATCACACTTGGCCAAAAAAATTCTATTCTATTCTTCATATCTCCTACTCTGTGCTGTGTGCTATTGTTCGGTGCAAACTCGCCCCTACTCTCTGCAGCAAAAAGAAAGCACATTTCCCGAGGTCATGCGCCCCCCCTGGCATCGCTCTGCGCCCCCCCCCAGGGGGGCCCGCCCCACTATTTGAGAAGCACTAGATTAACTGCAGAAGCACATACGTTCCAGGTAGTCCTCGATTTATGACAGTTCATTTAGTGACTGTTCAAAGTTATAACGGCACCGAGAAAAGTGACTTATGACTGTTTTTCATCCTTACGACTCTTGCAGCGTTCCCAATTTTGATTACGTGATCAAAATTCAGGTGCCTTGCAACCGACTTTTGTGATTTTCTGACAATGAAAATCAACGGGGAAGCCAGATTCTCTTACCAACCGTGTTACTAACCAACTTAACGACTTGCAGTGATTCGCTTAACAAATGTGGTAAGAAAAGTCGTAAAATGGGACAAAACTCTCTTAACAAATTTCTCAGCTAGATAATTTCTGGGCTCAGTTGTGGTCGTAAGTCAAGGACTATCTGTATTGCTGGCTGGGGAATTGTGGGAGATGAAAACAAAACACATCTTGAAGTTGAGAAAAACTGACTGGTTCCACAAACAAACAAGACATGCATTTGGAGAAGCATGTGTGGACAAGTGCAGAAAAGAATGTTATCCGAAACCAAGAGGACTAGAATCTTCCTTTACTGATATGCTCAGCAGTGGCGCATATACTGTACTTTGGATACAGTGGGCTTAGCGTTCAGTCTCAGACCTCTCTGCATATAGGAAAAACAGCTGTGCCAATAATATCTGAGGAGTTAGGTAGCTATCTGATTTAACACCTTTAATTCAGTTAGCAAAATAATTAATTTTTTTGGACTCCCATAATGTGCTGAACCATAAAGTTGTAGACTGATTTGGATTCAAACAACACAGCGAGCCACCCACCCCAACAAAATTAATAATGACACATGCCAAGTATGTTCAGCAACATACCATGAAAATACAGCCGCTCAATTTTTACCAGACCAAGTCAAGTTGTTCTGAAAACACACCGAGGATTAAAATAGTGAGCTTGATGGATTGGGTGGTATGGTAAATACCTCGATGGCATCAATGTGTTTTTAAAAAAAGAGAATAGAAAATAAGTATGGCAAGGGATCCATTAAAAGTTGTATAGAGAGAGGAAGGAGGCAATAATGTTTAAGATGTCAGGGATATTGTTGATATTAAATACTTGAAGGAATATCAATGGTGGAATTCAATTAGAAGACAATTGGCTTATCTGGATGACAAAAGTAGAAAGTTGGCAGCGAGGAAAAATGATTTATACCTAAATTGAATAGTCATGAACCAAGAATTTTTTTCTGTGATTATATATGATTTATTAACACTACATTGCTTTTTATTGCACTGGAAATAGAAGGTATACTGTACTGTATGGATGTACACTGCTCAAAAAAAAAAAAAGGAAACACTCAAATAACACATCCTAGATCTGAATGAATGAAATATTCTCATTGAATACTTTGTTCTGTACAAAGTTGAATGTGCTGACAATGTGTGAAATTGATTGTCAATCAGTGTTGCTTCCTAAGTGGACAGTTTGATTTCACAGAGTTTTGATTTACTTGGAGTTATATTGTGTTGTTTAAGTGTTTGCTTTATTTTTTTTGATTCAGTATATGTGGAGAGAAGAAAAGTAAAAAGCAAAATTTACCCCCCAAAAAAGAGTTCCTTAATGGGCTAGTTATAATGAGAACCTCCATTTGCAGATGCAATCTATCTTAGAAAAGTCAAGGCATATAAGGGTTTTTATTTTCATTTTTCTGGGCTTTCAGGTTGCTGGCTTAACTGGCCCTTTCCTTCTTGTATTATATTTATTACTTCTTGCATTATATTCATTATTATTGTTGTTGTTGCTGTTGTTATTATTATTATTATTATTAATAATAATAACAATTAGACTTGTATGCCGCCCCTCTCCGGTGACACAATATAACTCCAAGTAAATCAAACTTCTGTGAAATCAAATTGTCCACTTAGGAAGCAACACTGATTGACAATCAATTATATTTATAGGAACGAAAGAATTGGTTTTATTAATTGGTTTATCTCTCCATCCAGAGTGATAAAAGCAGCCTTTGCACCAGATAGCCGAAAAAGTTGCTCTCATACAGTTAGAGAATGATGGAAGAGTGGCTGATACATTAACTTCCCTGCATGATGTATAGACTCATGACAGAAAGATCAGAAAAGTGTTATCTAATTGCATGCCGGCCAAGCAACCTGTGAGATGAAGCATTAACAGTCACAATTCCAGGGTGGACTGCCTTCTCTATCATCTGTCCAGCTTGCCAGTTTTAGTAGGTTTGAAATGGGTTTTTAGGGCTGATGGTGGCTTTCATGTGTTAGGAGATGAAGGAGTTTTCATCATGTCTTCTGACTCCTGGTTTATGTTCATGGGTACCAGTGAAGGGCTGCACATTTTTTTACTACCACACTGCGGGCGTGGCTTATTTTATGGGTGTGGCTTGCTGGCCATGTGACCAGGTGGGAATGGCTTAACAATCATGTGACCAGGGGGTGGCTAAAAGGTCATGTGACTGTCTTAAAAGTGGCCAACTTGACGTGGCATATCTTTGGAACCGTCTTCTGCCGCACGAATCCCAGCGACCGATAAGGTCCCACAGAGTTGGCCTTCTCCAGGTCCCGTCGACTAAACAATGTCATCTGGCGGGCCCCAGGGGAAGAGCCTTCTCTGTGGCGGCCCCAGCCCTCTGGAATCAACTCCCCCCAGAGATCAGAACTGCCCCCACCCTCCTTGCCTTTCGTAAGCTATAGAAGACCCACCTATGTCGTCAGGCATGGGGAAATTAAAATACCCCTGGACTTAAATTGTTTATGTATGGTATGATTGTGTTACATGGTTTTAATAATGGGTTTTAGATGTCTTTTAATATATTGGATTTGTCACATTGTTGTTTTCGTTGTGAGCTGCTCCGAGTCTCCGGAAAGGGGCGGCATACAAATATAAAAAGTTCATCTCAATACTTTCTTATATATCCTTTGTTGGCAATGACAGAGGTCAAACGTTTTCTGTAAGTCCTCACAAGGTTGGCACACACTGTTGCTGGTATGTTGGCCCTTTGCTGGAGATTTTCCAGAAAAGATTGGATATTTTTTTGTTGGGGATGATATAAAGATTTCAGTCTTGGACAGGAGCACTGGTCTAGAAGACCTAGCCAGTGATGGGCCGCTACCGGAACCAGTGATGGGCTGCTACATTCCGGTAGCGATTTTCTTGTTGCGCACGCAGCTGTGTGTTCCCGATGCGCGCACGTGCACCCCGTACAAGATTTGGCTTCTACACATGTGTAGCAAGCAAATTCTTATGTGAAGATGCTCGCACGCACAAGATTTTGGCGATTTTCGCTGATTTTTTTATATCAGCAGGAATCACCGAAACCTCACTCTTGCGTTCATCATCATACAAGATTTTGCTTGCTGTGCATGCACAGAAGTCAAATCTCACACCGATGGGAGCAGCGCGCATGCCTGTAACAGCATCGGAGGGCACACCAGTAAGCCCTAAAGATGGTAGTCCTTTGCTGCTTCTAGCCCCATGATCCTATGAGCAAGAAGGCACCGTGAGCTATCCACTGTTGCTTTCTCGGTTAGGGGCCTCCAACCTTGGCAACTTTACGACTCATGGACTTCAACTCCCAGAATTCCTCAACCAGCAAAGCAAAGCTTTGGGAATTGAAGCCCACAAGTCATAAAGTTGGAGACCTCTGATCTGGGTGACAACTGTGGCCCCATTCAAAGACCCCATTCTGCCTTCTTAGACTTCTTTTAAAGCCTGTCTTGGATTGGACAACCTGTTCCCCCCCCCCCAAAAAGGATCTTTAAACACCCACGGCGTCTCCTCTGTTGTGTGCTATTCTTGGTAGAATAAGATCCATGGCACCACTGCTATCTCCGGGACCGCCTTCTGCCGCATGAATCCCAGCGACCAGTTAGGTCCCACAGAGTTGGCCTTCTCCGAGTCCCGTCAACTAAACAATGTCGTTTGGCGGGACCCAGGGGAAGAGTCTTCTCTGTGGTGGCCCCGACCCTTTGGAACCAACTCCCCCCAGATATCAGAGTTGCCCCCACCCTCCTTGCCTTTCGTAAAGTTCTTAAGACCCATCTCTGCCGTCAGGCATGGGGGAACTGACACATCTCCCCCGGGCCTATACAGTTTATACATGGAAAGTTTGTGTGTGTGTTTGCTTTTAATAATGGGGTTTTTAGTGTTTTTTAAATTATTAGATTTGTTTTTTACATTGTTCTTGTTATTGTTGTGAGCTGCCCCGAGTCTACGGAGAGGGGCGGCATACAAATCTAATAAATAATAATAATAATAATAATAATAATAATAATAATAATAATAATATCACCTCCTGTGTAGCTCTGGAGCAGAGTTTCACAACCTTGGGCAATTTTAAAATAATGTGGGCTTTCAATCCCAGAGTGCTGTTTGGGGAATTCTGGGAGTCGAAGCCCACATATTTTTAAGAATGTCAAGGTTGAGAAACGCTGCTTTTAGATCATAGGAACAGAATTACAAGTCCCACTGATCAATGGTGCCAAAGTGTTTTGTTTTGATTTTAAAGAAAGAAGGAAAGAAAAGGGACGATGAAAACAAAAGGAGAACGACAATGGAGGACTCTTGTAAATGCCTATTAAAGGCCACATGGGTGAAGCACATACTCACTCAGCTCTACATAGAAATACAGTGGTACCTCTACCTAAGAACGCCTCTACTTATGAACTTTTCTAGATAGGAACCGGGTGTTCAAGATTTTTTTTGCCTCTTCTCAAGAACCATTTTCCACTTACGAACCCAAGCCTCCGAAACTGTAACTGGAAAAGGCAGGGAGAAGCCTCCATGGGGCCTCTCTAGGAATCTCCTGGGAGGAAACAGGGCCGGAAAAGGCGAGGAGAAGCCTCTGTGGGGCCTCCCTAGGAATCTCCTGGGAGGAAACAGGGCTGGAAAAGGCAGGGAGAAGCCTTCGTGGGGCCTCTCTAGGAATCTCTTGGGAGGAAACAGGGCTGGAAAAGGCAGGGAGAAGCCTCCGTTGGGCCTCTCTAGGAATCTCCTGGGAGGAAACAGGACCGGAAAAGATGGGGAGAAGACTCTGTGGGTCCTCACTAGGAATCTCCTGGGAGGAAACAGGGCCGGAAAAGGCAGGGAGAAGCCTCCGTGGGGCCTCTCTAGGAATCTCTTGGGAGGAAACAGGGCCGGAAAAGGCAGGGAGAAGCCTCCGTGGGACCTCTCTAGGAATCTCTTGGGAGGAAACAGTGCTGGAAAAGGCAGGGAGAAGCCTCCGTGGGGCCTCTCTCGGAATCTCCTGGGAGGAAACAGGGCCGGAAAAGGCAGGAAGAAGCCTCCATGGGGCCTCCCTAGGAATCACCTGGGAGGAAACAGGACCAGAAAAGATGGGGAGAAGACTCTGTGGGTCCTCACTAGGAATCTCCTGGGAGGAAACAGGGCTGGAAAAGGCAGGGAGAAGCCTCCATGGGACCTCTCTAGGAATCTCCTTGGAGGAAACAGCGCTTACACCCTCCCTGTGGTTTCCCCAATCGCACACATTATTTGCTTTTACATTGATTCCTATGGGAAAAATTGCTGCTTCTTACAAACCTTTCTACTTAAGAACCTGGAGATGGAACTAATTAAGTTCGTAAGTAGAGGTACCACTGTACGTTATAACACATACAGCACCATAAACCACTGGAGGGATAGATGTGGGTGGGAGGGGGGTGGATAAAGGATTCCATTGCACAAGTGGGAGGAACACAGATATGAAGTTACCTTAAAGCTGGATGCAAATACACAGAGGGGCTTAACTGAAAACCATGCCTGGACAGCCAAAATGCAAATTGAAAGAAGGGAAAAAATAATCATATAATGAGACTGCATGCAAAAAAATCCGGATGTCAAAAGGCAGCAGAGCCAAACAAAATGAAACAACGAAACAAAACAATTTTCATGGGAATGAGGAATGGAGTTTAGAGTTTAGATAAACGTCTATGGAGATTCTCAGTTATTTGGTCATAGTTGCCCCAAAGCTGGACTTTGTTTTTCCTGGAAGAGAATTGATTAAAAAATCCTGCCATCCCCCACCATTCAGTTCAGAACCGAAGAAGCTTCTTGGATGAAAAGGAAAAATGTCTTCAAGGAAAAACACAGTCCTTTTTTCAAAAAGCACCTTTAGAATTTAGATAGCACTTTTGGAATAACGGGAAGACAACCCCCCCACCCCAATTCCTTCCAAGAGGCAAAATTAATTCATGAAATTTGCTACTTGCCACTGGCTGAGGTTGATTTATTTTATTTTATTTTAAATATTTTTTATTAATTTTCCACGTTAGAAAAGAAAACGCAATAGTAAGTATAGAAGAAAATCAAAGAAATTAAATTAAAGTAGAATATACAGATATTAGCATTATATTAGCATTAAAGTAATAATATTAATATTATATTAATTATACACCAGACTATAATTTGTCTCAAGTATATAAATTAATACATGCTTTTTTCCTTTATTTTATTCACCGGTTTGACTGACTTATTCCCTCTTTCCTTCAGACACTCAAAGTAGTGTACATCATTCCTATTTTTCCAACCACATTCTAAGGTTGGGTTGAAAGTGGAGGCCCCAAAGCTTTCATGGCTGAAGGTGGATCAGAACTTGGCTTTTCATGACCAGGAGTGTCAAATTGGTGGGCCAGATGCGTCATGTGCAGGCCACACCCACCCCAGCTCCGCAAATGGGAAAAAGTCACAAAACGTCACCTGTCAGCTACAGGACGCCACACCTGTGGTCTAGACTAGAGTTCTTCGAAGTTGGCAACTTTAAGACTTATGGACTTCAACTCCCAGAATTCTCTAGCCAGAGCTGGCTGGAAAATTCTGGGAATTGAAGTCCACAAGTTTTAAAGTTGCCAGGTTTGAAGAACTCTGTCCTAGACCTGTGTTTCCCAACCTTAGCAACTTGAAGATATCTGGACTTCAACTCCCATAATTCCCCAGACCGCGAATGCGGACTGGGGAATTCTGGGAGTTGAAGTCCAAATATCTTCAAGTTGCCAAGGTTGGGAAACACTGTCCTAGACAAACACATTAATCGTTACTTAGAGCCCTGTAAGTTTTGGAGGGCTTATTCATTATGATGCGTAAATGAAGTTTCCAGGATTAGCAGCTGTAGTTGCATTTCTTATAAGATAAACCAGGATTATTTAAAACATGATTTACTGAAGAAGCACCAATTAGGTTGGCTATTACAAAATATCAAGCCAATTAGGTAGGAAATATATAAAACTCCAGATGTTGCTAAACTACAATTCTTAGCATTCCTCATCGTTGATAATGTTAGATGAATCTGCTTGGAACTGTAGTTGAGCAACTTCAGAGGGCTGCAAATTACACTCATCGTTAATTTGGCATAGTTGGGAACCTAAAAGGGAAATCCTACTTATAATAGAGATTAGTCTTCATAAAATATGTGGATCCTAGATGTGCTAAAAGTCCTTTGAATAGAACCTGCTTGTGGGGAAACTAAATCATAGAGGAAGTCAGCTAAGCACAGTGATACCCCGTCTTACGAACCCCTCGTCATACGAACTTTTCGAGATACAAACCTGGGGTTTAAGATTTTTTTGCCTCTTCTTCCGAACTATTCTCACCTTACAAACCCGCCGCCGCCGCTGGGATGCCCCGCCTCCGGAGTTCCATTGCCAACCCAAGCCCCCATTTTCGCGGTGGTGGAATTCCCCTGCTGGGATTCCCCTGCAGCTGGAGGTGGGGTTTCCCATGGAGGGGAGCCTCTGGGGAATCCCACTAGCGCAAAAATGGGCATTTTGGCTGGCAAAAGGGGTGAATTTTGGGCTTGCACGCATTAATCACTTTTCCATTGATTCCTATGGGAAACATTGTTTCATCTTACGAACTTTTCACCTTACGAACCTCGTCCTGGAACCAATTAAGTTCGTAAGACAAGGTATCACTGTACCGTATTTTTCATAATATAAAATGCACCTTAATTTTGGGGGAGGAAAATAGAGGAAAAAATATCTGCCTACCAGGTATTTATCTGGTAGCGTCCTTAGTCTGGTCAGCTTCAGCATATTATTTTATCCCCTGTTTGGGGCTTAAAAAAAACCTTATTCGGAGAGAGTAACAATGAAAGAGCTTGCAAGCCAGTAAGAGCTGGGAACATTGTTAGCACTTTGTTAGGGTTGGAAAGAAAATTATTCAGAGCAAGTAGAGCAATGAAAAAAAGCCTGAAAATAAGACTTAGGACTGGAAAAAAATTCTTTGCAGAGAGTAACAATGAAAGAACTTGCAAACTGGTAAGAGCTGAGAAGATTATAAGCACCTAGTTAGGGCTGAAAAAAAGCTTTGATAAAAACTACATTCAGAGTATAAGATGCAACCAAATTTTCAGCCTCTTTTAGGGAGGAAAAAGGTGCATTTTATACTCTGAAAAATACGGTAAAAAAACAGAATAGAAAACTGATCCCTTCTTTAATTTCTTCTCCAAGGAAAATGATTTTAAATTGCTTTTATATCTTGAAAACAAGGTACCGGCTTTCAGGAAAATTCTGATTTGTCACTTGTATCCAAGAATATGACCTCAGTCGTCTAAAGTCTTAATGTAAAATTTAAAAATAGTGTTAAGCCTAGGTGGCTCAGACTTTTTATGTTGGTAGTAATTCTGACAGGGAATTATGTGAATTAACACCCAATGCATCCGGAAAGATAGCTTTAAGCAATTCTAAAGAGAAGAGAAAGGAGTACTTTTTTCATGCTGTCTAATTAAACAAATTGTGAAAATTGGAAAGCTTTTCTAATTACTTCTCCTCTTCATTTCCTGTTAGAGGAACATGAAAGCTATCATCCGTCTTCCAACTAGCAGCAAATGTTAATTTTCACATACTTCAAAGCCTCTTCAACCCAAACTGGATTGGGGAGGGGGAAGAAGGGACCGTCCAACTGGGGATTTGAAAACAAATAAACTTCACATTATTCACATTATTAGAACTCTACCTAGTCAAGGGAAACTCAAGGCAATTTCAGCTCGGTCTGCTTTGAACATTTGGAGGGAACAATAAAGCTGTAACTTACCGCTCTAATGGTTCCTCAAAGCCATCATCTCTTTGCAAACCTCCTATTGAAGTCCCAAGGAAGTTGTCCTTGACTACTTTGGAGGCCTTTAATACTTTTTCAGAGTGCCACACATTCATTTTAATAATTCTGCCATTACTGAATCCATGAATGTTATTTATATTGCTGCCCTCTTACCATAAAACACAGGGTGATGAATCTTTAAAACATATTTTTGGGGGAACGCTATTTATGCTTATAACTCTCCAAGAAAAAAAATACTTGCTTATTTTTTCTTCATTCTTCCTTGAGACTTTTTCGCTTAGCTCTTAATACTGCTTAGAAATCAACATTACACTTTCATATTTTTATTGCTCTTTTGTCAGAAGCCACAGGAACCTCTAGTTTAATCCCTTGTTTGCTGCCAGAATGAAATCTGATTAAACTAACAGTGTTATTTGTTTTTATCCTTTTATTATTCTTGGTTTTCTTCACTCACTTCACTACCACCAAAGTTCAAATTATAAACATGGAGCAGCAGGAACAGGTTTTGGGCTATTGTTTCAGACCTCATATGTCGGTAGTGTTGTGTAAGTCAGTGTTTCCCAACCTTGGCAACTTGAAGATATTTGGACTTCAACTCCCAGAATCCCCCAGCCAGCATTCGCTGGCTGGGGAATTCTGGGAGTTGAAGTCCAAATATCTTCAAGTTGCCAAGGTTGGGAAACACTGGTGTAAGTAACTGTATAACACAATAATGGCAACTATTATTTGAAAAATCTCTTCCACTTTCAAATAAATGTTTCTTTTTAGACTGTTCCTGGGTGCTTAGCTTCTTTAGCCAAGCTTCTTGCCCTGCTCTGCAGAGAAATGTTTGGTAAGATATGTGGATATCTGCAATGCTGGCTGAGAAGTTCTGGGACTTGAAGTCTACATGTCTTAAAAATGCCAAGTTTGAGAAAAACTGCCTTAGAGTGGCAGAAAACATATCACAGTCCTTTTAGTACACGAGGTCTCTTTCATTTCAGCCACTTCTTATAAATAAAATAAATAAATCCTGAATATAGGCTGAAGTCAGACGGCTTTGTTTTGTTTTCATCCTTGAACAAATCGATAAGCAATAGTTTGGCTGCACAAGATGGCTTTTATCATGGCACTATTTTTCCAGTGTGCATCCAAAAATAGTTACCATAAATTAAATTGAAAGGTTGCATCTTTATCTTTTTTTTTTAACCGAAAGGTGTTCCAACAAAATAAATTAAATGTTGGTAGGGCAAATGGACAGGATTTGTTCTGAATGGCAGCAAATTAGAACACTGGGTTTGTTTCCTTTTTATTCCCCATTTCTAAAGAATATTATATTAATGCTGTGGCTGTCTGCTTTCCTAGAAGTATGACTCATTATTTTAAAGAGAAAATTGCTGTATTAATATGCAGTTCTGATAGAAGAGAATATTTTACTGAAAGAGTCGTCGATGCTTGGAACAAACTTCCAGCAGACGTGGTTGGTAAATCCACAGTAACTGAATTTAAACCTGCCTGGGATAAACATATATCCATCCTAATATCAAATACAGGAAATAGTATAAGGGCAGACTAGATGGACCATGAGATCTTTTTCTGCCGTCAATCTTCTATGTTTCTATTTGTAGCTCGGGGTTCAACTCTGGAGCCTTGGTGCTCTCTGAGCTTGGTTGTTTTCTTGCAGATGTTTCATTACCAAACTAGATAACATCATCAGTGCAAGTATGCAGTTGTTTGAGAGTTGGTTTCAGCATCAAATTTAGCTTTCTTTTTTTAATCATCTCTAATTTGAACATGCAAGTGCTAACGGTAATAAATTGTGCGATGAACACAGAAGAAATTGACATGTCTAACTTTGAAAATTGCAAGTATTAAGAACGGGTATAAAAATCACGTACATTAGCAAGTCCCCCGGAGCTGACATAGAGCGTTCTTCTCGCCTCGTTTGAGGCTCGTATGGGTTGGCAAATGACCGCTTCCGTAGCATGGCCTTCACTAAAATCTTGGATGGATGGAGAAAGAGAAGAATCAGAAGTGACGCAGCTGAAAAAATGATGTCACTCTCAATCATTTTAACCTGGAATTTTACTACTGCAAATCACTTCAAACTCGGATGAAATTGCTTCAAGTTACTAAAAATGAAAGTTGTAGTTGCTCCTTTGTTTGTTTTCACGTTGAAAATAAGGCTTGGTTTAAACCGAGTCCAGTGATGGCGAATCTATTTTCCCTTGGGTGCCAAAAGCTTGCATGTGTGTGCTATCGCGCATGCGTGAGTACCCACACCCATAATTCAATGCCTCTGGGGGGAGGGCAAAAACTTTCCCCACCTCCCAGAGGTCCTCTGGAGGCTGGAAATGGGCTGTTGCCCAACTTCTGGTGGGCCCAGAAGGCTCATGTTTTTATTTATTATTTATTAATTAGATTTGTATGCTGCCCCTCTCCGTAGACTCGGGGGCGGCTAACAACAGTAAAAAACAATATAAACAAATCTAATATTAAAAGTAGTTTAAAAACCCCAATTTAAGAAACCAATCATACACACAAACATACCATGCATAAATTTTGTAAGCCTAGGGGGAAAGGAATATCTCAATTCCCCCATGCCTGACGACAGAGGTGGGTTTTAAGGAGCTTATGAAAGGCAAGGAGGGTGGGGGCAACTCTGATATCTGGGGGGGGAGTTGGTTCCAGAGGGTCGGGACCGCCACAGAGAAGGCTCTTCCCCTGGGTCCCGCCAGATGACATTGTTTAGTCGACGGGACCCGGAGAAGGTCAACTCTGTGGGACCTAACCGGTCGCTGGGATTTGTGCGGCAGAAGACGGTCCCGGAGATTTTGCCCTCCCCAGGCTCCAAAGGCTTCCCTGGAGCCAAGGGAGGGTAAAAACGCCCTCCCCCATCCCCCCAGAGGCTCTCTAGAAGCCAAAAAGGCCCTCCCAGAGCCTCTGTGCAAGCCAAAAATTAGTTGGCTGGCACCCACATGCACATTGGAGCTAAGCTAGGGCAATGGCTCGCGTGCCAGCAGATATGGCTCTGCGTGCAACCCGTGCCATAGATTCACCATCACTGGCCTAGTCTATCCAAAAACAGTGGCTATCAGAGAGAACCAGCAATATTGAGCCGCATACAAATCTAATTAATAATAATAATAATAATAATAATAATAATAATAATAAATAATACAGGTGGTTCTTGATTTACAAACAGTTCCTTTAGTAACCCGTATAAAGTTGCAATGGCACTGGGAAAAATGGGACTTAGGATAATAAATTCTGGGCTCAGTTAAAGTCGTAAGTTGAGGACTACTGTATTCCAAACTGACTTTGAGCCAAAAAAAAAAGATAAACTAACCCACCTAGCTTTGTGCTGTACTCCATCAAGTACAAAACCAAAGAGGGAGGAGAGTACATCGCTCTCTACATGGGGCAACCTTTGAAAAGTGTTCGTAAACTTCAGATCGTGCAGAATGCAGCTGCGAGAGCAATCATGGGCTTCCCTAGGTATGCCCATGTTTCACCAACACTCCGCAGTCTGCATTGGTTGCCGATCAATTTCCAGTCACAATTCAAAGTGTTGGTTATGACCTATAAAGCCCTTCATGGCATTGGACCAGAATATCTCCGGGACCGCCTTCTGCCGCACGAATCCCAGCGACCGATTAGGTCCCACCGTGTTGGCCTTCTCCGGGTCCCGTCGACTAAACAATGTCGTTTGGCGGGTCCCAGGGGAAGAGCCTTCTCTGTGGCGGCCCCGACTCTCTGGAACCAGCTCCCCCCGGAGATTAGAACTGCCCCCCACCCTCCTTGCCTTCCGTAAACACCTTTAAAACCCACCTTTGCCGCCAGGCATGGGGGAATTGAGATATCTCCCCCGGGCTTATACAATTTATGTATGGTATGTTTGTATATATGTCTGATTAATAATGGGTTTTTTAAAATGTTTTTAAATTATTACATTTGTTATGAATTGTTCTATTACTGTTGTGAGCCGCCCCGAGTCTACAGAGAGGGGTAGCATACAAATCAAATCAAATCAAATCAAACAATCAATCAATAAATGTAACTTTTAATACTGCAACCACCAGTATTTAATACTTACCACAGCAGGTAAACTAGGAATTGTCTTGACCGAGTTCTTCACTTCCTCTTCGGTTACTTCTACTATAGTGCAATGGTCCTCCTCTAAAGGAAGAGGGTGCTTGCCGTATTTTGTGACCCATGGATGTTCCTGCATAGTAGAAACATAAACAGAGGGCATGATGCCTTATCAGCTCTCCTTTGGACTATTCTTTCTTTTTGCAGAATTAATGAAAGGAGCCAGCTTGCATTTGGAGAGGGACCTAAGAAATAACTGCTGTGGTTCACAAGAATATAAAACAAAGAATAACATAAGGAAGAGGACAAAGGAGTTACTAGGTGGTGTTAAACATAAACAAAAAAAGGGAAATAGAAAATAAGGTATAGTACACTATAATATGAACTGTAAAATATACAGGGGGTGGACAAGAAAATGGAAACACTTGACTTTTTGGCATCGTAATGTTTGAACATGTTCAAATCAAATCAAAACTTGACCTATTTTAATGTTTTTTAAAGAAAAAATCTCTTATTTGATATGTTTTTTAAAACTGCCTTTTTTTTTACAGAAATTTAAGGAAATTGGTTATAACCTTCTAGAAATGGCAGACCTCTCAGACTTTCAAAAAGGCCAAATTGTTGGTGCTCGAATGGCAGGCGCTAGTGTAACAGAAAGTGCCTGAATGTTTGGCGTTTCAAGAGGTAATGTCTCAAAAGTAATGGCTGCTTTTGAAAGAGAAGGGAAAACATCCTCAGCCAAGCACAGGTCTGGTCGAAAGTCGAAGTTGTCTGAGAGAGACCGTCGGACTCTAAAGCGAATTGTTAGAGCGGATCGCAAGACCGCAGCTCCTAAAATCACTGCAGAGCTCAATAGACACGTACAGAACCCAGTTTTCACAAAAACTGTTCGAAGGGAGCTTTACAAATCTGGATTCTACGGAAGAGCTGCAAGGTGTTCCCATTATTTTATCCACCTCCTGTATGTATACAATTGAAATGAAAAATTGAAGAGGAAAAAAATTGTAAAAGTTAAAATGGTTAGCAATTGCTGTAAAGAAGGAAATTGTATAAATTTCTCTGTTTTTAACTTTTAAAATGTTCAATAAAAATTATATATATAATATAACTCCCCAGGTTCAAATCCTGGTAAGGATATGGCTAGCTGATGACAGCAAAATAGCTTGAAATAGATCTATACTAATCTCCCTTCCTTTTCATTATCAGCAAAAATACATTACACATATAGAATATACTTTATCAGCTATAAAAAATTAACTGCCTTGGATAGGGCCCTTGCCGAAAGGCAAAAAGGAAGCAGTATACTCCTTCTTATATTTGGGTATACCAGGGTGATTTGGCAGGAAAAAAAACACAAAAAAATATAACTCTTCCCTGGTTGGCCTTCTCCGGGTCCCGTCGACAAAATAATGCTGTCTGGTGGGACCCAGGGGAAGAGCCTTCTCTGTGGTGGCCCCGACCCTCTGGAATCAACTCCCTCCCAGAGATTAGGACTGCCCCTACCCTCCTTGCCTTTCGCAAACTCCTAAAAACCCACCTTTGCCACCAGGCATGGGGAAATTGATTCCCCTCTGTCGTTCCGTTTTATGTACGGTTTGTTTGGGTTGTATGAGTGTTTTTAAATCAAGGGTTTTTAACTGCTTTGCTTTTTAATCGTTGGATTTGTATTTTGTATTGCTTTTGTGAGCCGCTCTGAGTCCTTCAGTTGTTCTCTCCTATGCACCACTGTACGCATGCGTGGGTCTGTCATAAGTTCTTGTTCAGAATCCAGGGATGATAAGGATGATTGATCTCCTCCTGGGCTGTCTGCCAAACTCCCCTCTTCCCTGTCACTCACGCTTCCTTCGTCAGAGGAGACTTCGTCGGCAGATTCTATCGGGAGCAAAACAGGCCTGTGGCATGTGGATGTTTCCCCCACCTCCACCTCCACATTCCTTGGGGCAGGAGCTGGGCCAGAGCTAACCACAACACAAATCTAATAAATTATTATAAATTATTATTATGCTGTTCTCCAATATTCTCTCTATGTGTTGAACTACAGTTCCTAAAATTCTCAGTGGCTGGAAATTCTACCTTAGGAAATTTTAGTCTAACACATCTTCAAGACACTAGGTTGGGGAAAATTAGTTTAGCAGCACGTAACGGGTAAGAATACTAAATAAGAACTAACCTATCTGTTCAATTACTGTGATAGGGAATAGCTCAGGGAAGCAACGTTTTCAACTATCCACTAAAACTCGAAATTGCTTACCTTAATTTCAGGAACAGTTATCCTCGATTCAGGGTTCTTTTCTAACATCTTCAAAATCAGACTTTTTAGTTCCTCGCTGACCTTTATCCTTGTGGGAGCAAATAGAAAATATTGGGTTAGGACAGTGTTTCAAAACCTTAGCATCTTTAAAATATGTGGATTTTAATTCTCAGATATACACTATAGCCGTGATGGCAAACTTATGGCAGATGGCATGAAGAGCCCTCTCTGCGGGCATGCGAGCCGTTGCACAGCTCAGCTCCACCGCATATGCGCATACGTCTCCTACCGCCAGGCTGGTTTTGGGGTATCTGCCACGCATGCGTGGTGGTCTGGGAGCATCCCCAGGCTTTTGTTGAGCCTCTGGGAGGGCAAAAATGGCTCCTTCCGGGCTCCAGAGGCCCGAAACGGGGCTGTTTCCAGACTTCTGGAACTTCCAAGTGGCCCGTTTTTCACCCTTGACAGGTTCCGGAGGCTTTTTTCGAGCCTCCGGTAGGGCAAAAGTGGCCTCCCCTGGGATCCAGAGGCCCTCCAGAAGCCAGAAACTGGCCTATTTCTGAAGTTCATCCATTGGGTAGGACAAGATGTTAAAATTTCAATGGCCCCAGGCCTGCCAGCAGAGGTGGGTTTTTAAGAGTTTACGGGAGGCAGGGAGAGTGAGGGCAGTACGGATCTCTGAGGGGAGCTCATTCCATAGGGCCGAGGCCGCCACAGAGAAGGCTCTTCCTATTGTTCCCCTAGACCCCACCAGACTCCAGATGATGGAGCCGGGGTGGCGCAGCAGGTAGAGTACAGTGGAACCCCGACATAAGAGCTGCTCTACTTAAGAGCAACTCGAGATAAGAGCTGGGAGGGGAGAGATATTTTTGTTCTACTTACAAGCCCAAATTCGAGATACAAGCGCCAAGGAGCTGTCTCCTGAAGCCAAACGCTAACTTCCGCGTTCGGCTTCAGGAGACAGCTGCGAAGCGGCGCGCGTGTTTTAAAAGGTTGCAGCCGGCCTGGGGGGCTCGGGGGGTGCTTGCAGCTTTCTTTCTTGCTCTTTTTCTTTCTCTCTTTTACCTTCCCTTCCTCTATTTCTTCTTTTCTTTCTCCTTCCCACCTTCTTCCCTCCCTCCCTCCCTTCACTCATTCCTCTCTTACTCTCCCCTTTCATAAGTTTCCTTGCTTCCTTCCTCTGTTCCTGTCCCTTCCCCCTTTCTTTCTTTCTTTCTTTCTTGCTCTTTTTCTTTCTCTTTTACCTTCCCTTCCTCTATTTCTTCTTTTCTTTCTCCTTCCCACCTTCTTCCCTCCCTCCCTCCCTTCACTCATTCCTCTCTTACTCTCCCCTTTCATAAGTTTCCTTCCTTCCTTCCTCTGTTCCTGTCCCTTCCCCCTTTCTTTCTTTCTTTCTTTCTTGCTCTTTTTCTTTCTCTCTTTTACCTTCCCTTCCTCTATTTCTTCTTTTCTTTCTCCTTCCCACCTTCTTCCCTCCCTCCCTCCCTTCACTCATTCCTCTCTTACTCTCCCCTTTCATAAGTTTCCTTGCTTCCTTCCTATGTTCCTGTCCCTTCCCCCTTTCTTTCTTTCTTGCTCTTTTTCTTTCTCTCTTTTACCTTCCCTTCCTCTATTTCTTCTTTTCTTTCTCCTTCCCACCTTCTTCCCTCCCTCCCTCCCTTCACTCATTCCTCTCTTACTCTCCCCTTTCATAAGTTTCCTTGCTTCCTTCCTCTGTTCCTGTCTCTTCCCTCTTTCCTTCCTTCCTTCCCACCCTCCGTCCATTCATTCACCCATTCCTCTCTTGATCGCTTAAAGCCGGTCCCTGGTGCAAAAAGGGTTGGGGACCCCTGTCCTACAGGATTGGGTGGCAGAGAAGTTGAACATATGTAAATTTAAAAGTTTAAGAAAGTTTACAAGTTAAGTGAAAGAAACTTCATTATTCATTTATATGTACATGTACATTTCTTCATTAAAAACATGTCTTTCTGCATAATTTAGACTAACTTTGTGAGTTTTTTGAGGGCTGGAACCAATTAAAATTATTTACATTAATTCCTATGGGGAAAAGTCGTTCGAGATAAGAGCTGCTCGACTTAAGAGCCCAGGTCCGGAACGAATTAAACTCGTATCTCGAGGTACCACTGTATTGTACTGTAGGCCACTGAAGCTGACTGCAGATCCATAGGTCAGCGGTTCAAATCTCATCACCGGCTCAAGGTTGACTCAGCCTTCCATCCTTCCGAGGTGGGTAAAATGAGGACCCGGATTGTGGAGGCAATATGCTGGCTCTGTTCAAAAGTGCTATTGCTGACATGTTGTAAGCCACCCTGAGTCTAAGGAGAAGGGTGGCATAAAAATCGAAGGAATGAACGAACGAACGAACGAACGAGCGAACGAACGAACGAACAAACAAACAAACAAACAAACCATGTTCAGGGGGCAAAGTGGGCATTGCCAGCTTGACGTCACTCATGTCGGGGTGCTTGTGGTGGCCCAAGCGCTCTACCAATGAAAGTGTGCTCTTAAGCTCTGTTTTCAGCTGCAATGGCCTCCTGCAACCCTCTGCCGGCGAAAATAGAGCTCAGGAAGGCTGCCTGCACGAGGCACTGCGGGCCGATCCTTTGTTGCTTCCAGGCGGCCCCATTACAGGCCAGCTTTAAGCACCCCGCGTGCCGGATCTGGCCTCCGGGTCTTGAGTTGGACACCCTTGTATTAGAATGAAGGCAATGCTTGTTACCCCACATTCAGTTTTGGGCTGCCCCCGGTATCCCTGGGATCGCTATTCCGGTAGTGGAAACGGTGACGTGTGCACATCTGCCCATCCCCGCCAGGTGCATTTATTTTATTTTATTTTATTTTATTTTATTTTATTATTTTATTTATTATTTTATTTTATTTATTTTATTTTATTATTTTATTTTATTTATTTTATTTTATTTTATTATTTTATTTTATTTTATTATTTTATTTATTTTATTTATTTTATTTATTTTATTTATTTTATTTTATTTATTTTATTTTATTTATTTTATTATTTTATTTTATTATTTTATTTTATTATTTTATTTATTATTTTATTTTATTTTATTTATTTTATTATTTTATTTTATTTTATTATTTTATTATATTTTTTATTTTATTTTATTTTATTTATTTTATTTGCATGCCGCCCCTCTCCATAGACTGGGGTTGGCTCACAGCAACCTTATGCACCCCTGTGCAAGATTTTGCTTCTGTGCATGCACGGAAGCAAAGAAATGAGCCAAAAGCCCCAAAATCTCACGTGTGCGAGCGTCTCCGTGCAAGATTTTCGGCAATTTTTGCCAATTTCTTTGCTTCTGCCCATATGCAGAAGCAAAATCTCGCGTGGGGGTGTGTGCACGCTGGCCTCCAGGACCGATCAGGTAGGAAAAGCTAAGTGTGTCCCATCGCTGCCCACACTGGATTTCACAAGAAAGCAGAAAGAGGAGGTGTTCGAGAAACCTAATTATTCCTTTGCAGCACTTTTCCCACGTTTCTGCAAGGATGCCCTGAAATTTGCCAAACCGCCCCCTGCTTCATAATACTCTATGATGGCTTTCCAGCCTACTGTATTATAATGATCACCCACACAGGCGGTTAAGTGTGCTAACAGGGGCTGTGGGGGAGGATGGCAGAGCACCATCCGTTTTAAATGGTTTATAATGTCAGTTAATAAGCTGAAAGTATAAAGAGGTGGGGTTTTTTTAAGCATTCATGGCTTTCCGTGGGAACATCCTTTCACTCACTCTACTCCCCATCCATCCGCCCACCCTACTTTCCCGCCACCCTCCTTAAAATGGTATGATATCATTTTTTACATTTCAATTAGAAATAAAGGATTTAATTAATGGAAGTAGGTCAGAAATTCTTGGCTGCTGGGGTGCCATGCCAAATGGAAAGAGCCATAGCTTTTGGCATCTCCTCCAAAACAGAAATTGTGGAGCGGAAATTTCCTACAAAAGCTTTCAGAAGTACACAACACATGATAATGTGCACAAGTAAACTTCAGGTTTACAACAGGGGGAAATTCAAAAGGGTTCCCTACCAGTTCTGTGTGAGTGGCTTGGTGGATGGGGCAGGGGAAGGATACTGCAAAATCCCCATTCCCTCCCCACTCCTGGAGATACTGCAAAACCCCCATTTTCACCCCACTCTTGGGGGAAGGATATTGCAAAATCCCCATTCCCTCCCCACTCCTGGGGGAAGAATACTGCAAAATCTCAATTTCCACCCCACTGCTGGGGGAAGGATACTGCAAAAACCCTATTTTCACCCCACGGGGGAAGGATATTGCAAAATCTCAATTTCCACCCCATGTCTGGGGGAAGGATACTACAAAATTCCAATTCTACCCCACTTCTGGGGGAAGGATACTGCAAAACCCCCATTCCTGGGTGAAGAATACTGCAAAATCTCAATTTCCACCCCACTCCTGGGGGTAGGATACTGCAAAATCCCATTCCCTCCCCACTCCAGGGGGAAGAATACTCCAAAATCTCAATTCTACCCCACGTCTGGGGGAAGGATACTGCAAAAAACCCATTCCTGGGTGAAGAATACTGCAAAATCTCAATTTCCACCCCAATCCTGGGGGAAGGATACTGCAAAACCCCCATTCTCACCTCATTCTTGGGGGAAAGATATTGCAAAATGTCAATTTCCACCCCAGGTGTAACGAAGATTGATGAATAGGTTTTTTTCAAACTTGAAAATTTTTAGATGCGTAGATTTCAACTTCCCTGGTCAACATTCCACAGGTCTTAACCCCCATGTTCTGTTCGAAAAAACTTCCTAATGTTATGTTCGGGTCACATACGACCCGGACCGAAAACTCTTCATTTGAAGTGCTTATGTTTGGTCAATTTGAAAACCTTTTTCACTTGGAAAGTAGTCTGAACATTTCTGCACACAATGATATGAAAATTGAAATGAAAAAAGTAAATCTTATTGGTTTATTTTGCGGATATATTGCATGCCCCCCCCCCGTTTTTGTGAATTTTTTTCAATTTATGGATAGTTTTGCTTGCAAAATCCATTCTATTTTACTAAAGTTGGTGTGGGATTGGTAGCTTGAACATTTCTGAACACAATGATATGAAAATTGAACTGGAAAACCTGATGCATATTGGTTTATTTTGTTGATGAAATGCATGCCCCCCCCCCGTTTTTTTGAAATAGTCTTCACTTTATGGATAGTTTTGCTAGCAAAATACATTCTATTTTACTAAAGTTGGTGTGGGATTTGTAGCTTGAACATTTCTGAACATAATGATATGAAAATTGAACTGGAAAAATTGATGCATATTGGTTTATTTTGCACATAAATGGCCCCCCATGCTTATACTCAAATAGGCTTATACTCGAGTAGGCTTATACTCGAGTACAAGACAATATGGTTTTATATTCAAAAATAAACCAATAAGAATCATTTTTTTCAGTTCATTTCTATTTTTCTTATGTTCAGGATTGTTTCAAAAGGATATTCCAAATATTTCTAGCCAAATATGTATAAAAAGTGACAATAATGGCACACAGCAAGGCCGAGGGGGGGTGGCCCTTTTGTGGCAAAAATAAACCAATAAGAACCATTTTTTTCAGTTCATTTATATTTTTCTTATATTCAGAAATGTTCAATTTAGTATATCAAACCTTTTGGGGGAAAATTCCTTAGGGATTTGTAGCCCTAAAAAATAGAAATTGACACGAAATTCAGAAAGGATGGGGGGAGGGGCTTTTTGATCAAAATAAAAATATAAGTCTCAATTTTTCCAGTTCAATTTTCATATCATTATGTTCATAAATGTTCAAACTAGTTTTCCAGTTGAAAAAGTTTTCAAAAAGATCAAATTCAAGTACCTAAAAAAATTCTTTTTGGTCCGGTCACATACGAACAGAAACAGACTCGAAGTGATGATTTTTTTTGCCCAGAAAACAAT
The DNA here is from genome assembly GCF_031021105.1 of Erythrolamprus reginae. Taxonomy (NCBI): domain Eukaryota; kingdom Metazoa; phylum Chordata; class Lepidosauria; order Squamata; family Dipsadidae; genus Erythrolamprus; species Erythrolamprus reginae. The sequence goes on along the minus strand of NC_091950.1, from coordinate 402,985,334 downwards.
TAGCCACCACCCCAAAAATATTTTTTGATGATCAGCATTGTTAAATTGAGTAAATGAATGCCTAAGATTTTAAAGAATATTTCGGATTTGGAGCATAAAAAAATAAAAAGTGAAAATGGTTGCAAGCAGCCGAGGGGGGGGGGGGGGGGGCTTATTTCTGATGTTAAAAAACCAATAAGAATAATTTTTTCAGTTCCTTTATATTTTTATTATATTCAGAAATGTTCAAGCTACCAATCCCACACCAACTTTAGTAAAATAGAATGGATTTTGCAAGCAAAACTATCCATAAATTGAAAAGAAATCACAAAAACGGGGGGGGGGCGTGCATTATATCAGCAAAATAAACCAATAAGATTTACTTTTTTCATTTCAATTTTCATATCATTGTGTGCAGAAATGTTCAGACTACTTTCCAAGTGAAAAAAGTTTTCAAATTGACCAAACATAAGCACTACAAATGAAGGGTTTTCGGTCTGGGTCGTATGTGACCCGAACATAACATTAGGAAGTTTTTTTGCCCAGCAAAAACTAAGCCCCCCACCCCCCAAAAAAAATTATCATAGAGAGAACCCCTGAAATGATGAAAAGTCATGAAATTTCAAGTTTCAGATATGCAGGGAAAATGTTTTACCGGGGACTCAAACTTGGTTTCGGGTCACATAGGACCAAGTTTGACAAACTGTCAGGTGTGAAAGATAAATGCCATAAGAGAAGTTCCTAGAAACAGGAATCTAATCAACTAATCAATGATCAAACTCTATTTTGATGCTAGATTAGGGTTATTGTAATTAAAGGGGGTTGGACTTAGACTATTTGTGAGAATGTAGAGATTCCATGCCATCAATTTCCTCACTAGGGTTGCATTATTATTACTATTAGCCTTCTCACTGTTCCTATCACCGATCTCCTCCTACTTATGACTACATGACTGTAAATTGTTGCTTGTATCTTTATGATTTATATTAATATTGATTGGTACTGCAGTTAAAGGATGAAACATAGAAACATAGAAGATTGACGGCAGAAAAAGACCTCATGGTCCATCTAGTCTGCCCTTATACTATTTCTTGTATTTTATCTTAGGATGGATATATGTTTATCCCAGGCATGTTTAAATTCAGTTACCCTGGATTTACCGACCACGTCTGCTGGAAGTTTGTTCCAAGCATCTACTACTCTTTCAGTAAAATATTTTCTCACGTTACTTCTAATCTTTCCCCCAACTGTTGTAGTTAGCTCTGGCCCAGCTCCTGCCCCAAGGAATGTGGAGGTGAATGTGGGGGAAACATCCACATGCCGCAGGTCTGTTTTGCTCTCAATAGAATCTCCTGATGAAGGCTCCTCTGACGAAGGAAGCATGAGTAGCAGGGAAGGGGGGAGTTTGGCAGACAGCCCAGGAGGAGATCAATCATCTGTATCATCCCTGGATTCTGAACAAGAATTAATGACACATCCACGCATGCGTAGAGTGATGCATAGAAGACAACAACTGAAGGATTATTACAAGAGAAAATGAGGCCACCTGTGGTTGGGTGGGGCTGCTGTAATTAGTGCTACAGATAAAAGTGCAGCCTGGTGTTTTAGCCTCATGGCAGTTTATCTGATTCAATGTTTCATCAAGATCGTGGTTTTTTGCTGTGTGGACTCTCTGGACTTTAGAATTGGACTCAATTTCCCAGTTATTGGGTGAGCAATTGGATTGCATTTAACCTATGCTTTGTGTGTACCAGAAAATCCCTTTGACATTTAAAAAGGGAGCTGTTTCTGTTTTTCTGTTTATAAAAACTTTTGGGTTTTCCTTTTATCGTGTGGTGTGTGTCTTCCTGGACTAATTACCCTGTAATTACAGGCGGTTGAGACCTGCCGGCAGAACACCAACTAACCTCAAATTGTGTCTCCTTGTTCTTATGTTCACTTTCCTATTAAAAACATTTCTCTCCTGAACCTTATTTAACCCTTTAACATATTTAAATGTTTCGATCATATCCCCCCTTTCCCAAAGAACCATTGAAAAATTAGGATGAGAGAAATAAATTTTATAATACCTAAACAGAAAAATGGCAACTTTAAAGAATGTAATCAAAGGTCGGGGTAAAGTTAAGTTAATGTCACCGTTCCAATTAACATCTGAGAAATAAATCAGAGTCCAAACCTTGGCCTTCTTCCAAGTTCCAATTTATTAACAGACCAATTTTGGTTACAAACTGTAGTCAACCCGATACTAACTTTTCCTACAGTTTTCCACCCAGGTAAAGGTTTATCCCTTGTCCCCATACCCACAAGTTCATCACATGGACCACTCCGGTTCTCTCAAAATCCACAATCCTCCCTTGCACTTCCAGCTGGTGCTGAACAAAAGATGACCTTGAATCTCTGGGAAGAATTTGTTGTGGTTAGTATTTTTCCCTCTCATGCAACCACCCCTCCCCAATTCCCACAGTACTATTCTACTTGTGGCAGGCCAAAGTCTCCAACTCAAAACGATGGCTTCAGCCTGACAATTAAATCATTTTAAAAAGGCACCACAATTTTGAAATAAGATTTAGGAAGTTGAGGAAGCGAGCGAAGGGGGCTAAACGAGGTCTCTTCAGCAGAGTGAGTGTTATTAAAAATAAATGTGGTGGAATAATTTTGTGTGAAATTGAAGTGACAGAATGCTGAAAAGAGTGTCTTACAGAACTGTATGGGAATGACAGTGATACATCCGAGGACATAACCGGAGCAAATACTGTATTATCCATGTTAGCACTCAAGAAAAAAAGTGATGAAAAGAGAGTAATAATGCTGTGAAAAATGTTGAAAAGTGTTAAAGCTTTCTGATGTAAACGTGGTAACCGGAGAAAATATTAACATGGTTTGCTTATGCAGCTAGTCCTCAGTTTAAAGCATTCATTTAGTGGCCATCCAAAGAACAATGGCACTGGAAAGAGTAACTTATGAGCAGTTTTCGCACATGATCACAGCAACATAAGAGTCTTAAGACTCCATAAGAGTCTTAAGACTCACTTATGTCGCCAGGCTTGGGGTTATTGCATCCTAGCCAGTGAAGGGCTACCAAAAATTTTACTATCACACTGTGGGCGTGGCTTATGCATTTTCTTTCATCATCTTTTAGTGCAAATTGGGTGCTCTGGGGTGGAGCTCCATTTTTGCTACCCCACTGCATGTCGTCCCCCACTCCTGTCCAGGCAACAGCCCACTCCTGATCCTAGTCCCCTGGCCGACGAATATTATGTATGGTTGCTCTTTAAATGGGTATGACTGATTTTTTAAAATATAGTAAACAATTTTAGAGTATTTTATTTATTTATTTGTTTGTTTGTTTGTTTGTTTGTTTATTTGATTTGTATGCCGCCCTTCTCCGAGGACTCAGATTTTAGAGTAGTTTATTTAATTTTACTTAATTGGATTTAGTGCAGGGGTGGGCAAAGGTTGCTGTTCTATGACATGTGGACTTCAACACCCAGAATTGCTTATTAGAGCAAGTAGAACTGCAGAAAAAACAATTGCTGCCAACCTGCCTTCCATTGAGGACCTGTATACTGCACGAGTCAAAAAGAGGGCGGGGAAAATATTTGCTGACCCTTCGCATCCTGGACACAAACTGTTTCAACTCCGACCCTCGAAACGTCGCTACAGAGCACTGCACACCAAGACAACTACAGTTTCCCCCCGAATGCCATCACTCTGCTAAACAAATAATTCCCTCAACACTGTCAGACTTTTTACTAAATCTGCACTTCTATTTCTACTAGTTTTTTCTCATAATTCCTATCACCCATCTCCTCCTACTTAGGACGGTATGACTGTAACTTGTTGCTTGTACCCTAAGATTTTTATTAATATTGATTGTTTCTTAATTGCTTATTTTTCTTCATTGCTCATTGGTTATGACAATCATTAAATGTTGTACCACATGATTCTTGACAAATGTATCTTTTTCTTTTATGTACGCTGAGAGCATATGCACCAAGACAAATTCCTTGTGTGTCCAATCACACTTGGCCAATAAAAATTCTATTCTATTCTATTCTAGATTCATTTCAGTACCTGGGCAGAGGATTTATTAAAAATGGAAAATGGATGGAGAAATTAAGATATGCAATGCAGGGAGAAATGTTTTGTTTGTATGTTTTGTTCGTCCATCCATCCACTAAGAGAAGTGAAAAATGCTGTGTAGAATGGCTGCTTTTCTCTACTTCATTATATGGATGTGAGAGCTTTATATGTCATAAAGCAGAGGAAAATGAAATTGGCAAGGTCAAGTGAGAATGGCTACTAAAATGAATGTCAATAAATACGGTACAAAGGTGACAGACCTGTAGCAAAGGTTGAGAGAATAATTGAAATGATTTGGTGCGAGAGAGAAATAATCTCAAAATCTCAAAAGCAATATGAAGAGACAAAAAGGAAGGATAAATACAATTCTGGCTGAAAATGATTTCGTCTTCAAAAAGAGAGTTTTATAAGACATCCTTTCCAGACTGTCATTGAACAATATGAGAATAACAGGGAAAATACTCCTTAAAAACCAGTATAACTAATTGTACAGCGTTCAGTATCTATTACAATGTGGGAAATGAGGCATCCATAAATGGTCAAAGCAATGGAAACTGCAGTTTAATCTTTCCAAATGTAAAATAATGCACTTGGGGAAAAGGAATCCTCAATCTGAGTATTGTATTGGCATTTCTGTTTTAGCAAAAACTTCAGAAGAGAAGGATTTAGGGGTAGTGATTTCTGACAGTCTCAAAATGAGTGAACAGTGCAGTCAGGTGGTAGGGAAAGCAAGCAGGATGCTTGGCTGCATAGCTAGAGGTATAACAAGCAGGAAGAATGAGATTGTGATCCTGCTATATAGAGCGCTGGTGAGACCACATTTGGAATACTGTGTTGTTCTGGAGACCTCACCTACAAAAAGATATTGAGAAAATTGAACAGGTCCAAAGACGGGCTACAAGAATGGTGGAAGGTCTTAAGCATAAAACGTATCAGGAAAGACTTCATGAACTCAATCTGTATAGTCTGGAGGACAGAAGGAAAAGGGGGGACATGATAGAAACATTTAAATATGTTAAAGGGTTAAATAAGGTTCAGGAGGGAAGTGTCTTTAATAGTAAAGTGAACACAAGAACAAGGGGACACAATCTGAAGTTAGTTGGGGGAAAGATCAAAAGCAACATGAGAAAATATTATTTTACTGAAAGAGTAGTAGATCCTTGGAACAAACTTCCAGCAGACGTGGTAGATAAATCCACAGTAACTGAATTTAAACATGCCTGGGATAAACATATATCCATCCTAACATAAAATACAGAAAATAGTATAAGGGCAGACTAGATGGATCATGAGGTCGTTTTCTGCCGTCAGTCTTCTATGTTTCTAAGAGAAGTGAAAAATGCTGTGTAGAATGGCTGCTTTTCTCTACTTCATTATATGGATGTGAGAGCTTTATATGTCATAAAGCAGAGGAAAATGAAATTGGCAAGGTCAAGTGAGAATGGTTACTAAAATGAATGTCAATAAATACGGTACAAAGGTGACAGACCTGTAGCAAAGGCTGAGAGAATAATTGAGATGATTTGGTGCGAGAGAGAAATAATCACAAAATCTCAAAAGCAATATGAAGAGACAAAAAGGAAGGATAAATTCAATTCTGTCTGAAAATGATTTCGTCTTCAAAAAGAGAGTTTTATAAGACATCCTTTCCAGACTGTCATTGAACAATATGAGAATAACAGGGAAAATACTCCTTAAAAACCAGTATAACTAATTGTACAGCGTTCAGTATCTATTACAATGTGGGAAATGAGGCATCCATAATTTATAAAGTAGCTGGAGAAAGTGAGACAAGAAAATAAAGGAAAGAAGATCATGCAGCAATAATTAGAGTAAATCTCTGTTAATGGAGCCCAACTGGAAAAAAACAGGCATACTTGCTGTTTATTGGCATGATTATAAACTACAGTGATACCTTGTCTTACAAACGTCTCGTCATACAAACTTTTCAAGATAAAAACCTGGGGTTTAAGATTTTTTTGCCTCTTCTTACAAACTATTTTCATCTTACAAACCCACCGCCACCGCTGGGATGCCCCGCCTCCGGACTTCCGTTGCCAGCGAAGCACCCGTTTTTGCGCTGCTGGGATTCCCCTGAGGCTCCCCTCCATGGGAAACCCCACCTCCGGACTTCCATGTTTTTGTGATGCTGCAGGGGAATCCCAGCAGGGGAAATCCCAGCAGCACAAAAATAGATGCTTCGCTGGCAGCGGAAGTCCAGAGGTGGGGTTTCCCAGCAAGGGGAGCCTCAGTGAAATTGCAGCAGCGCAAAAACACAGAGGTCTGGAAGTGGGGTTTTGAGGACTTCGGTGTTTCTGCGCTGCTGCGATTTCACTGATGCTCCCTTCGCTGGGAAACCTCATCTCTGGACTTCCGTTGCCAGCGAAGCGCTCGTTCTTGCGATGCTGGGATTCCCCTGCAGCATCGCAAAAACACAGAAGTCCAGAGGTGGGGTTTCCCATGGAGGGGAGCCTCAAGGGAATTCCAGCAGCAGAAAAACGGGCGCTTCGGCTGGCAAAAGGGGTGAGTTTTGGGCTTGCACGCATTAATCACTTTTCCATTGATTCCTATGGGAAACATTGTTTCATCTTACAAACGTTTCACCTTAAGAACCTCGTCCCGGAACCAATTAAGTTTTTAAGACAAGGTATCACTGTATTTCGAAGACTAGACATTCAAATGACTGAGGAATTCTGATTGCAGTAGTCAACTCCACAAGTCTACTTACTCTTCTGGAAACTCCACGGACTTGTTTTTGATCTTGTTGTGAAGTGCCAGGATGAATTCATCGATGAAGGGACACTGCAAAAAGAAATCATTTTTCCATTCTCTTTGGCCTATAGAAAACCTTACACTCATATATCAATATTCTTAAGGACTTGAAGTCATATTAGTGTGTGCGATTAGTTATATGGGTTTTATTTTTCACTTGCTTCTGGATGGTGGTTATATTTTGTCTGTAGGATATATATATAGTGGTACCTCTACTTAAGAACTTAATTAGTTCCATGACCTAGTTCTTAAGTAGAAAAGTTCTTAAGTAGAAGCAATTTTCCCCCTAGGTATCAATGTAAAAGCAAATAATGCGTGCAAACTCATTAGGAAAGAAATAAAAACTTGGAAATTTGGGTGAGAGGAGGAGGAGGAAGAAGAGGAGGAGGACAGTCACTGCTGAAGGAAGCAGGTGAGGTGAGGGGAATAAAAAAAGTCCAAAACTTTAAGGCTTAAAAAAAAAAAGAGGGACTCTGAAGCAGTGAGGAGGAGCATGCGCCTCCCATACACCTGGCGCAAGGCTGCCTCCCATACACTGCGTCAGAGAGAGAAACCCAGGGGGAATGGCAGGAAACTGGCTGGGCCTTCGTGCCACTCTCAAATTTCCTGGGAAATTTTTCAAGGCTCGGGTTCTTAAGTAGAAAATGGTTCTTAAGAAGAGGCAAAAAAACTCTTGAACACCCAGTTCTTATCTAGAAGAGTTCTTAAGTAGAGGCGCTCTTAAGTAGAGGTACCACTGTATGTTTATATATATGTGTGTGTGTGTGTGTGTTTGCGCGCACACATGTGTACGTGGTCTTACCCAGGTTATTACCTGTTTCATTATATATATTTATGCATTACTGAACAATCCTTGTCTCGTTGATTCGTTGTTTCAGAGGGGCGTGCATAAGCGCACCACTGTGCCTACCGTCCCTGTCCTATTGTCTTCTTTTGTTACTTTTTATCATTACTTATAATTGTTTGACTAAATAAATAAGTAAGTAAGTAAGTAAGTAAGTAAGTAAGTAAGTAAGTAAGTAAATAAATAAGTAAATAAGTAAATAAGTAAATAAATACTTCAACAGAATGACCAAGGGTAGGTAAAAATCAGTGGGAGCAGAAACAATGTCCAATTATCTGCCATTTCCCCACTGAATTTGGCAGGGACTCTGGCAGGGACCATTGGAAATTTCCCTTCCCTTCCCTCTCTTCCTGTGCTACAATTCAATTCAACCTTTTATTGTCAGAGAACAGCATGTGTATAATGAGATTGGCTGAGCCCCCTTTGTGTACCCCCCAACACGATGCAAATAATTTATATTAATTAATTAACAATTAATTTCTTTCTATATTGTAGAAAATAATCTACATTACAATATAATGTAGAACAGTACCATAATAATAATAATAATAATAATAATAATAATAATAATAATAATAATTATTTATTAGATTTGTATGCCGCCCCTCTCCGAAGACTCGGGGCAGCTCATAACAATAATAAAACTGTGTGACAATGTAAACAAATCTAATATTTTTTTTAAAAAGCATCTAAAAATGCATGCATTTATCTATCTTATAGGAGAGCTTAACCCTTATAATATAGCTAGTTTCCAGATAATAGAGATTGCTAAGCAATGTTTAACAAGGTGCTTAAATCCAGTAGATTGATGCACCTTTTAGTACACCTAATTGGTTGAAAGGGAAAGTGGAAAGACCTAGAATAGATGATTTAGCTCTTTACGCCATTAAAAAAACATAGCCCGCAGACTCCTTACCTTCCCGTACACAAAACAAAAGAGAGTGATACCCATTGCCCAGACATCTAGAGCCTGAAAGAAAAAGAAACATTTATTTAATGTATTTATCTTACATTTTAACATTTTTAACTTCTCATTTTTAATGCCCTATTACTCAAACTACTGCTGGCTTGAGGATTTTTCCTCTCTTGGGTATGTTTCTTCTCAAGGTTTGTTTGTTCGTTTGTACTTCTGGTAACCTTGGAGTTTCCCTAAGATGTGATGATAATATCTTCTTACATGTGGACAATGCCATTTTTGGCCGGATGAGTATTAGTCCTTGTAAGCTGAACATCAGAAATAAAGGTAATGATTTGAAGGTATGATACTAAACATACTATAGAACACGGCTTTCCAAACTTTGAAACTTTAAGACTTGTGGATGTCAATTCCCAGAATTTTCCTTCCATCCATCCATCCATCCATCCATCTATCTATCTGATTTATATGCTACCCCCCTCCAAGGACTTGGGGCAGTAGCAATAGCATTTAAACTTATATACCGCTTCTTAGTGCTTTTACAGCTCTCTCTAAGTGGTTTACAGAATCTATCCATCCATCCATCCATCCACAGTAAATTCACAGTGACTGAATTTAAACATACCTGGGATAAACATATATCCATCCTAAGATAAAATACAGGAAATAGTATAAGGGCAGACTAGATGGACCATGAGGTCTTTTTCTGCCGTCAGTCTTCTATGTTCCTATGTTCCTATGTTCCTATGTTTCTATCTATCTATCTATCTATCTATCTATCTATCTATCTATCTATCTATCTATCTATCTATCTATCTATCTACCTACCTACCTACTTACCTACCTACCTATCTGATTTATATGCTACCCCTCTCCAAGGACTTGGGGCAGTAGCAATAGCATTTAGACTTATATACCGCTTCTTAGTGCTTTTACAGCCCTCTCTAAGCGGTTTACAGAATCAGCATATTTCCCCCAACAATCTGGGTCCTCATTTAACCACCTCGGAAGGATGGAAGGCTGAGTCAACCTTGAGCCGGTGGTGAGATTTGAACTGCTGAACTACAACGATGTAAATTTTATGAAGCAGTTGCTGTTTTTTCCCCTCCCCCTCCCACATTAAAGTTGATTTTAACAGTTATTCAGACACACAGCAAATCATTTGATTTTCAGGATACTGGGACACATATATTCGCTAATCATGTTTCTAGAATTTTCCACTGAGTAGAGGCAGGGTGACGCAGTGGTTAGAATGCAGCATTCCCGGCTACTTCAGCTACAGTTGTAGTTGTAGTTCAGCAGTTCAAATCTCATCACCGGCTCATTTAAAAAATGGCGCATCCCATCGGTATATTGTTATTGGGTTAGGAATATTTATTTCTGATGATTTTAATGTCTTTATGCTGTAAGTTTTCCAGAGTTGCCTTGAAATGAGATCTCCAACAAATAAATGTAGTTAATAATAATCATGTTTCCTCCCATTGAAAGTGCATGCTAAAGCAATATAGAAAAGCAAGGATTCTACCTTTCCACTGAAACTCTTTCCAGAATCTGAAATCGTTTCAGGGGCCATGAAGGCTGGGGTCCCCGCAGTGCTGGAGAGCTGGGCATCACTGCCTTCGAACTGATTGCTCACTCCAAAATCAGCAATTTTGACATGTCCATCATCCCCCAAGAGCAAGTTTGATGGTTTGATGTCTCGGTGAATGATCTTCTGATAATGCACTGGGAAGGCAAAAAAGAAAACGGTCAGGGTTCCAAGTAAACACTCCCAACGAAAGAAAACTCCGAGGCTAGGCATTCCTCAAAGTTCCACTTTATTAGAGTTGTCATATTGACACAACTGGGAAAACACGACTCTGAAAGCTCCTGGGTTTTCCGCATCCAAAAGAATGCCCAAGTTAAGAAATTGAGTTAAGAAATAGAAATAAAAAGATCACAAAAGACATATAACGATTAGTAAAATAAATATGGAAATATGAATGATTTGAATAGGGACTTTGTGATTGTACGAAATACTACCGCACGAATCCCAGCGGCCGATAAGGTCCCACAGAGTTGGCCTTCTCCGGGTCCTGTCGACTAAACAATATTGTCTGGGGGGCCCCAGGGGAAGAGCCTTCTCTGTGGCGGCCCCGGCCCTCTGGAATCAACTCCCCCTGGAGATTAGAACTGCTCCCACCCTCCTTGTCTTCTGTAAACTACTTAAGACCCACTTATACCGCCAGGCATGGGGGATTTGAGACACCTTTCCCCCAGGCTTATTATAATTTATGTTTGGTATGTATGTGCTGTTTGGTTTTTAATTATGATAGGGTTTTTAGTTTGTTTGCCCCCCCCCTTAATATTAGATTTGTGCCTATATATATTGTTTTATTGTTTATTGTGAGAGGAGCGGCATACAAATCTAATAAATTATTATTATTATTATTATTATTATTATTATTATTATTATTATTACTGTAATTAACTAATATGTACATTATTATAGGATTTAATGACATATCTGATGTAGCAATGCAGAAATACTGAATGTTTGCTGATATCACAATTTTTTTGTTTTATTTACTTATTTATTTACTTATTTACTTATTTATTTATTAGATTTGTATGCCGTCCCTCTCCGAAGACTCGGGGTGGCTAACAATAAAGAAGACAATGTAAACAAATCTAATATTAAAAATAATCTAAAAATCCCCAATTTAACAAACAAACAAGCATACCATGTATAAATTCTATAAGCCTAGCGGGAAGGGAAAAATTTCAATTCCCCCATGCCTGACGACAGAGGTGGGTTTTAAGGAGCTTGCGAAAGGCAAGGAGGGTGGGGGCAACTCTGATATCTGGGGGGAGCTGGTTCCAGAGGGTCGGGGCCGCCAGAGAAGGCTCTTCTCCTGGGTCCCGCCAAATGACATTGTTTAGTCGACGGGACCCGGAGAAGGTTTGTTGTTGTTTTTCCTTTGTCCATCTTTTGTTGGTATTTATTTGCCTGTTTTAAATTATATTTGAAAACTAATAAAATTTTTCAAAAAAAAGACCCTGCCCCTGCACCCACATGTCCATCAGGTGGTGAAATCAATGCACCGTCCCAAGTGGAGATACTCCCCAGTCGCACTCCTCCTTCTGTGACCTTGACTCACAGAAAAAGGAATGTTATTTGGACAATATGTCTCCCCAGCTCCACACAAACCTCGCTCCCATTTTCCCACAGCACTAAATGTGCCAGGCCTTACGATTCAAAATGCCCAAAATGGCTTCCAGGCATGACATGAACATGACATCCAATGGTGGCTAAAGGCCTAACTACTTCCACTCCAATAGTACAATGGTGGACTATCAGCTTCCGTTCAATATTATCTTATAAGAATTCTAAATAAGATGGTTGTTGTCAAAACTCTTCCTTGCCTCTCTTGACCTTTGATTTCCAAATTTTCTAGCAACAAAGATAGCCTCTTAAACTCTAAGAAAACTCAAAACTGTTGTAGGACAATAAGTATCTATTAAATCAGCTCAGGTATAGTAAATATTTATTTTATTTATTTATTAATCAGATTTGTATGCCGTCCCTCTCCGCAGACTCGGGGCGGCTCACAGCATAAGCAATACAATGTAAACAAATCTAATATTTAAGTTAATTTAAAAAACCTCAGTTTAGAAACCAATCATACATACTAGCATACCATGCATAAATTTTATAAGCCTAGGGGGAGGGAAAATGTCAATTCCACCATGCCTGACGACAGAGGTGGGTTTTAAGGAGCTTACGAAAGGCTAGGAGGGTGGAGGGAACTCTGATATCTGGGGGGAGTTGGTTCCAAAGGGTCGGGGCCGCCACAGAGAAGGCTCTTCCCCTGAGTCCCACCAAACAACATTGTTTAGTCGACGGGACCCAGAGAAGGCCAATTCTGTGGGACCTAACTGGTTGCTGGGATTCCAACACTTTGAATTGTGACCGGAAACTGATTGGCAACCAATGCAGACTGCGGAGTGTTGCTGTGACATGGGCATATTTAGGAAAGCCCATGATAGCTCTCACAGCTGCATTTTGCACGATCTGAAGTTTCTGAACACTTTTCAAAGGTAGCCCCATGTAGAGAGCATTACAGTAGTCGAGCTTCGAGGTGATGAGGGCATGAGTGACTGTGAGCAGTGACTCCCGGTCCAAATAGGGCCGCAACTGGATCTTTCCAGATCTTTCCATTACTAAGAACCCGTCAATTCAAGACCAACGTCTAGTAACTACATGCATTATTCATGATTTTTTCTTGGCAAAATGCAATTTTTAAAAAAAACAACAACAGTTATTTCTAAATTTATACTAAAGTTCTGAGATTTCCTGATGGTTTAAAAAAATCAACTAGGGTTAGTTGGGTACTGCCATCTAGTTTTCAATAGGCAAGATGGTATATAGGACAAGGTAGCCTGTTTTTCAGTTAAGATTTTGTGGAAGGGCTTCCAATAATTAATATTAGTATTAGATTCAGTATCAGATGTTAGGGGTTGAAAAATTGACTATTTGGTTCCTGGGCAATTTATTTTGAAAATCAACAAAATTCTCTCAAAATTGTTTCTGGTCTGGTCACATTTTTCCCACTGCTGTTTCTACTTATGACCATTGAAAAATAATTTATGTGTTCGTTATTTTTTTGTAAAATATACATTGCTTTTCTAAGACATCTACAAGATATCCTTTGAGGCACTCGGTAGAATGGAATATGTTAAAATTATTTATTTTTATTTATTATTTATTTATTAGATTTGTATGCCGCCCCTCTCCGTAGATTCGGGGCGGCTAACAACAACAATAAGACAATATAAAGAAATCTAATATTTAAGTTTAAGTTAAATTAAAAAATCCTAATTTAAGAAACCAATCATACATACAGACATACCAAACATAAATTTTATAAGCCTAGGGGGAAGGGAATATCTCAAATCCCCCATGCCTGACGACAAAGGTGGGTTTTAAGGAGCTTACGAAAGGCAAGGAGGGTGGGGGCAACTCTGATCTCTGGGGGGGAGTTGGTTCCAGAGGGTCGGGGCCACCACAGAGAAGGCTCTTTCCCTGGGTCCCACCAGACGGCATTGTTTAGTCGACAGGACCCGGAGAAGGCCAACTCTGTGGGACCTAACTGGTCGCTGGGATTTGTGCGGCAGAAGGCAGTCCCGGAGATATTCTGGTCCGAAAATTAATTTTTTATCCCATTTATATCTTTCCTTTCCCTTGGTAGAACATAACAGAAATGCAAAGATATTTTTAATAAGTTAGAAACAAGGTAATTTAAATCCACTTAAACTTCGCAAATATCAAAATAGTTGACATTTAAAAACCTAACCGAGGAGATACGCCCTAATTGTTCTTGTAAAAGCAGACAGAGTGAAAGTTTGAGCGCAGATCCCACGATTAAAGTTAGAGATGTGCAAAACTCCCCCTTCATCCAGAACCACTTTCAATTTTGAAATATTAAACCCTGGAAGACTACCAAATCCTCTTCGGAACTATCAGACTGCTGAAATCCAGAAGAAAAATGCTCCAATTTAGGAACAATAACTTTTTGTCATTATAAAAAAGTTATTTGTAAAGACCAGAGGTGGGTTCAGACCGGTTCTATAGAACCTGTAGTATTTTGGTGGCCTGAGTCACCTCTCACCCCTGAGCCAGTTCTTCCAGCAGTGCCATAGGCCCTGCCATCTTGTTTTTGGCTTCTGCACATGCACAGAAACTTTTAAAAACTAGTGCGCATGTGCTTATTATTATTATTATTATTATTATTATTATTATTATTATTAATTAGATTTGTATGCCGCCCCTCTCTGCAGACTCGGGGCGGCTTACGGCAATGATAAAAACAATATATAATAACAAATCTAATAGTTGCAATCTAAAATAACAATAATACATTTAAAAAGTCTAAAAAACAAGAAACCCCAATGTATAAAAACATACATACAGTCATCATACATAAAAAACTACATAGGCAGGGGGAGATGTTTCAGTTCCCCCACGCTTGATGGCAGAGGTGGGTTTTAAGGAGTTTACGAAAGGCAAGGAGGGTGGGGGCAGTTCTAATCTCTGGAGGGAGCTGATTCCAGAGGGTCGGAGCCGCCACAGAGAAGGCTCTTCTCCTGGGTCCCGCCAAACGACATTGTTTAGTTGACGGGACCCGGAGGAGACCAACTCTGTGGGACCTAACCGGTCGCTGGGATTCGTGCGGCAGAAGGCGGTCTCGTAGATACCCTGGTCCAGTGCCATGAAGGGCTTTATAGGTAATGACCAACACTTTGAATTGCTACCAGAAACTGATCGGCAACCAATGCAGACTGCGGAGTGTTGGAGTAACATGGGCATATTTGGAGTAACATGGGCATATGCCTGCGCAGCTCAACCAAATGAACTGGCAGTGGGAGAATCCGCAACCTACCCCTGGTAAATACCAATATAAGAACATAAGAACCATGCTGAATCAGGACAAAGCCCATCGAATGCAGCATTCTGTGTCACACAGTGGTCCACCAATTGTACATGGGGATTTTGAGCAGAAAGAGAAGGCAAAACCCTCCCTTTCCCTTGACCCCCAACAAATGGAATTATGCCTGCCTCAACCAACAGAGGCGGTACATGGACATCCGTTTCAATAACCACCAATACACTCGGCATCCATGAATCTGTCTAATCCTGCCTTGAAGCTATCAAGGCCGACAGCCGTCACGACCTCTCCTGGAAGTGAATTCCCTAAACCAACGACCCTCAGGGTGAAGAAATATTTCCCTTGATTTGTCCTCACTTTCTTACCTATGAACTTTAGGGAGTGCCCCCTCATCCTAGTATTGTGTGATAGAGAAAAGAATTTTTTTCTATCCACCTTTTCTATCCCATGCATGATTTTATACACTTCGATCAAGTCACCCCTTAAACGCCATCTTTCAAGGCTGAGGAGACCAAGGCGTTGCAACCTGATTTCATAAGGGAGATGCTCCATTTCCTTGATCATTCTTGTTGCCCTTTTTTGCACCTTTTCCAGTTCCATTATAGTTAATTATAGTTTATTAGATTTGTATGCCGCCCCTCTCCGAAGACTCGGGCGGCTCACAGCATAACAGTAATACAATACATTACAAATCTAATAATAAAAAATTAAATCCCTTTAAAAAGACATTAATAACATAATAAAACCCCTAACTATTATATCCTTCTTGAGGTGCGGTGACCAGAACTGTACACAGTACTCCAAGTGTGGTCTCACCATCGATTAGTACGGAGGCAATACAACACTTGCCAACCTATTTTCGATTCCCTTCCTAATCATGCCAAGCATGAAATTTCATTCAATAGCACTGGAAGACAAAGGCTGAGAAAGACCAGTACAAAAAGTTGCCTTGACATGTCAACACTAGGCCCTGGCAAACAAGGGGAAGTTATTTATTTAGACTACTGTCTCCATGACAGCCATGAAAATTCACAATCCATAACAGAGACAGAAGGATCTGTCTGTGGTCTAGATAAAGCTCCAACCACAGGAAGAGCTTTCTGTGACTGGAGATGTTATTTTTAAAGAACACGAAGCTCTGGTGGATTTTTGAAATGCCTACGATAGCGTTCATTGATGACCCCCTTGAGGTCAACTACAGCTATACTGTAATTAAATTAAATTAAATTAAAGTGACTTCTTTAAAAAAAATATTGTTTATTTTTTCCAAAATTTTAAAACGAAAAAAACTCAACATTTCAATTATTTAATATAGATTTAAACCCGATATCTTGTATTTGTTACATTTCACAATTCAAAGTGTTGGTCATGACATTTAAAGCCCTACATGGCATTGGACCAGATTACCTCCGGAACTGTCTGCTACCGCACGAATCCCAGCGACCGATAAGGTCCCACAGAGTTGGCCTTCTCTGGGTCCTGTCGACTAAACAATGTCGTTTGGCAGGCCCCAGGGGAAGAGCCTTCTCTGTGGCGGCCCCGGCCCTTTGGAACCAACTCCCCCCGGAGATTAGAATTGCCCCCACCCTCCCTGTCTTTCGTAAACCACTCAAGACTCATTTATACCGCCAGGCATGGGGGAGTTGAGATATTCCTTCCCCCTAGGCCATTACAAGTTATGCATGGTATGTTTGTGTGTCTGTTTGGTTTTATAAATAAGGGTTTTTAGTTGTTTTATTATTGGATCATCACATGTTGTTTTTATCATTGTTGTTAGCCGCCCCGAGTCTGCGGAGGGGGGCGGCATATAAATCCAATAAATTAAATTAAATTCTTATATCATCTCTTTATTCTACATATTTCTATATTCCTTTTGATACATCCTTTCACATTTTATTCCCGTCTTTACTTTTGTTACTCATCCAATCGTACCGATTTTTTAAACTAGACTTCTTTGCTGCCCAATCCCGTGGGACTCAATAAAGTTCCACTTTCAATTATAATAACAGTTCCGATCCTGTTTCTCAGGGATTTTCACATTCTGATCAAGGGGGAACAGTGTTTCCCAGTCTTAGCCAATTTAAGATGCGTGGATCTCACTGTCCAGAATAACCCAGCATTCTGGGAGTTGAAGTCCACACATCTCAAGATGACTAAGATGGGGAAACCTTGCATTAGGGAATAGAGTAAGCTCATTAGAGAATAGAGTAAGCTCAATTTAATGGGCTAATTGGAGGAAGGTTGTCTTATTCTGGAATATCCATCAAATTTGAAAGCGCATCATTGCATCATAGATCGATAAGAGATTGGACAACCATTTGTCTGAAATGGTATAGAGTTTCTAGAGCAGGGGTTAGATTGGAACACCGCCAAGAATGCCCTGCCAACTCTGTTACAGTGGTACCTCTACTTAAGAACTTAATTCGTTCTGTGACCAGGTTCTTAAGTAAAAATGTTCTTAAGTAGAAGCAATTTTTCCCATAGGAATCAATGTAAAAGCAAATAATGTGTGCAAACCCATTAGGAAAAAAATAAAAGCTTGGAATTTGGGTGGGAGGAGGAGGAGGAAGAAGAGGAGGAGGACAGTCGCTGCTGAAGGAAGAAGGTGAGGTGAGGGGAATCAAAAAAATCCAAAACTTTAAGGCTTAAAAAAAAAAAGAGGGACTCTGAGGAGGGGAGGAGGAGCACACGTCTCCCATACATCTGCTGCAAGGCTGCCTCCCATACACTGGCTGCTGTTGCTGCTGCTGCCTGCTTCCTCTTCCTTCCCATGCTGAAGGGCTCCCCTCTCCTCTTGCTCGCTCGATTTGTAGCCAGCGCTTTTCCTTAGCTGTGGTGACTCCTCGGCTGCCCAGAGCGAAGGGAGCGTTTCTTTTCTCTGGGCGCTGGCAGAGGTTTATTCCCTGTCCAAGCACCCAGAGAAAGGAAAATGCTTCGTTCTCTCTGGACTGACAAAGCCTCCTTAAGCATCACCGAAAGGCTCCTCTGGCAGCCCAAGATGGCCGGAATTAAAGGGGGAGTGGCAGGAAACTGGCTGGGCCTTTGTACCACTCTCAAATTTCCTAGGAAATTTTTCTGGGCTTGGGTTCTTAAGTAGAAAATGGTTCTTAAGTAGAGGCAAAAAAATCTTGAACACTCGGTTCTTATCTAGAAAAG
The DNA here is from genome assembly GCF_031021105.1 of Erythrolamprus reginae. NCBI lineage: Eukaryota > Metazoa > Chordata > Lepidosauria > Squamata > Dipsadidae > Erythrolamprus > Erythrolamprus reginae. Next base: position 402,967,156 of record NC_091950.1, on the reverse strand, counting down.
TTCTTAAGTAGAGGCGTTCTTAAGTAGAGGTACCACTGTATTCTGTTTATCAGTCATTCTAGCACCTTGGATAGATTGTAAAACTATGCAGGCAGTCCTTAACTTTCAACTATTCATTTAGCGACAGTTCAAAGTTACATTGGTACTAAAAGAAAAAAAGCATTATCAAATGTGTTATAAAAACCAAACTAAATTCAACAGTGTTTTCCAGATTCAGCATATTTGCCTATTGTGAGGGAGGGGGAGGCCAAAATTCAGATTGAAATTTTATCCATTGTATCTAACAGAGTCCATAAAAGGAAGACATTGTTATGCCCTTTCTACATCATTTTCTGCAATTCTATTTCAAATACTAAGGCCTTTTTTTGAGCACGGGGGAGGTTGATTTGTTTTAATCTATTTCCCATCACTCTTATGACAACTGTGAGCAATTAAATTGCTGTTGTTCACTACAATGAAATGTTTTATTTATTGAATCCTTGCTTCCCAGCCTACTGAATTATACGATCGTTGACATATTGACTTAAATTCCGATACAAGTTTAAAGAATAGGAGGTTTGCTTAGATTAAAGGTCCACCCTGTTTCCATAATGGCTCAATATGTTTCTGGAACTCAACCAAGAATGAAGAAAAGGCAAGGCAATATTACCTTGCGAAAATGTAAAGACGCTTTATCACAAAAGAGACTGAAAGCATTTGTGCCCCATGCATTAGTGCAATTCCAAATATGTTTAATCGCCACCAAATTTGATATAACAAACTTCAAAGTAAAAATACCCTCAAAACGTCGCTACAGAGCACAGCACACCACACCAAGACAACTAGACACAAGAACAGTTTCCCCCCGAATGTCATCACTCTGCTAAATAAGTAATTCCTTCAACACTGTCAGACTGTTTACTAAGCCTGCACTACTCTTATTACTAGTTTTTTCTCATCATTCCGATCACTCATTTCCTCCCACTAATGACTGTATGATGGTAACTTGTTCCTTGTATCCTTAAGATTTTTAATATTGTTTCCTCGTTGCTTATTTGACCCCCTACGACAATCATTAAGTGCTGTACCTCATGATTCTTGACAAATGCATCTTTTCTTTTATGTACACTGAGAGCATATCCCAGCGGCCGATAAGGTCCCACAGAGTTGGCCTTCTCCGGGTCCCGTCGACTAAACAATGTCGTCTGGCGGGCCCCAGGGGAAGAGCCTTCTCTGTGGCGGCCCCGGCCCTCTGGAATCAACTCCCCCCAGAGATTAGAACTGCTCCCACCCGCCTTGTCTTCTGTAAACTACTTAAGACCCACTTATACCGCCAGGCATGGGGGATTTGAGACACCTTTCCCCCAAGCTTATTATAATTTATGTTTGGTATGTATGTGCTGTTTGGTTTTTAATTATGGTAGGGATTTTAGTTTTTTTTTAATATTAGATTTGTGCCATTATAATATTGTTTTTTATCGTTTGTTGTGAGCCGCCCCGAATCTTCGGAGAGGGGCGGCATACAAATCTAATAAATAATAATAATAATAATAATAATTATAATTATTATTATTATATGCACCAAAGACAAATTCCTTGTGTGTCCCATCACACTTGGCCAATAAAGAATTCTATTCTATTCGATTCACCCCAAATTCAGCCAGTGAAAGAGAACTGAGGGAGGTGAGTCATTTGATTAATATATTTCTCATCTAATGGCTATTGAGATTCATGAATTGCTAATTATCTCCTGGGGGGAGGGGAGTTTCATTTTGCACAGCATGGAAACCAAGACAGCATTTGCTTTAGAAGATCATAACTCTGTGGCTTTTTTGGCACCAGAGATGTGAAAAGGATCTGAGATTCTTTTCTCCTTGCAGCAAAAACTTCCAAATCTGTATGTGATCTGCATCCCTAATAACCAGAAATATTGCTGCAGTAGCTGGACTGCAGTGACTAGGACTTTTTGAGGATGGGATGGTTGCCTGCGATTTCCTTTTTAGATACTGTAATTCCTTCTATCCAAATGGAAGACTATGTTTGAAACTAAAAAAAATTACATAATCGAAAAAGCTATTCACTGTTAAGGTCATGTGTATGGAAATTATGGGTGAAACTCAAAAAATTAGAATATTGTGCAAAAGTTCATTTATTTCAGTAATAAATGAACAGACTGTGGAAACCTTTGCATCTCATTTGGAAACTAAGGACCCAGAGTATGGAGGAAGAATGGAGAGGCACACACTGCAAGATGCTTGAAGTCCAGTGTGAAGTTTCCACAGTCTGTTTTGATTTGGGGAGCCATGTCATCTGCTGGTGTCGGTCCACTGTGCTTCATTAAGTCCAGGGTCAATGCAGCCATCTACCAGGAGAGTTTGGAGCACTTCATGCTTCTTTCCACAGATGAGCTTTATGGGGATGTTGGTTTCATTTTCCAGCAGGACTTGGCACCTGCCCACACTGCCAAAAGCACCCAAACCTGCTTTAATGACCGTGGGATTACTGTGCTTGATTGGCCAGCAAACTGACCTGACCTGAACCCCATAGAGAATCTATGGGGCATTGCCAAGAGAAAGATGAGAGACATGAGACCGAACAATGCAGAAGAGCTGATGGTCGCTATTGAAGCATCCTGGTCTCCCATAACACCTCAGCAGTGCCACAGGTTGATAGTTTCCATGCCACATTACATTGAGGCAGTAATTACTGCAAAATGGGTCCAAAGCAAGTACTGAGTACTTATTTATTTATTTATTTATTAGATTTGTATGCCGCCCCTCTGTAGACTCTGGGTTCTACAACAAAACATCTGCCTGCTCTTTTTGTGAGTTAGGAAGCTAAGAGATTTAAAAAGTGAAAATGAGAAAGACTCACACCCATCTTCCCTGGTATTGTACGAATCTATGAGAAGTTTGCAGAGGGTTCTAAATTCTTGTGGTCAGTTCTACACGTGAAACTTGAAAAATTTAGAATATGGTGCAAAAGTTCATTTATTTCAGTAAAAGGTGAAACTTATATATGAGAGAGACTCATTACATGCAAAGCAAGATAGTTCAAGCTATGATTTGTCATAATTTAATGATTATGGGGTACAGCTCATTGAAAACCTCAAATTAGAAAATTAGATGTTACATGCAATCAATAAAACAAGGATTGTGCATAGAACAATATCGGACCTCTGAAAAGTATAAGCATGCTCTTTATTGTAAGTCTGTACAAGATCCAGCAGACAGCCAGACTGAGAGCTTTTTCCTTTTATAGGGAGATTTTGTGGCTCAGGAATTCTGGGAATTGAAGTCCACAAATCTTAAAGTTGCCAAGGTTGGAGACCTCTACTTTGGAGTGAGAACCAGCCAGCTGGAGTACTTAAAGCTACTCGTCTCCAATGTCAAGATATCCCATGTATCTTCTCTTCTATCCCTTTATCTATCTTATTCTCTCTTTAATTTATCTTATCCTATACTCTCTCTTCTATTCCTTCTCCAATTTTCTTTTCTTTCTTTTCCCTTGAAGGTGTCTTCTACTACTTTCATTGTGTATTATTGTGTACTGGACAAAATTAAATAAATAAAAATAAATAAATATACTGCTGTGCTTGATGTGAAGCCTAACAACTACTGTGTTTCTTTCTGCTTGAGCAAAGACATGAAATTAAGACTTGTTAAAAGGAGAAAAGTATAAGATAAACGAACATCTACTGAAAGGTCATGGGGTGATCTGTAGAAGATGGATGAGATTTTTAATTATTTAAGGAGAGCTACAGCACAAAATCTCCATTCCCCGTCTTCCACCCACAGAGATGCAGAAATAGAAATTTTAAAAACTATGTCTCCAAACTTGTTTCTCTTTGAACCTCTCTATTCCCCAGGGAAGAGCAATTCTATTATTTTTTTATGATTATTTTTTTATTTTATTATTACTTATTGAAGAGAAGGGTTATATTGGAGTCTGTGCCACAATCAAGGCCCTGCTGGATTTTTAAAAGTAAGACAGAAATGAAGACAGCAGTTGTCTTCCCAGATCTCCTTTCTTTTCTAACCCAAATCATTTCATTGGAAATCAACAGGGAGAAATCAATCTATGCCCACTACACGGAGGGCACCAATACCAAATATATATTTTTAAAAGACACAGCATATTCCTTACCGCCTGCAGGGTATAAAACAATGTAAATGCTGTAGAAAAAAATTACTCAAGGGTTAATATTGTTACACAAACTTATATAAAATATCCACATGAAATACAGTCCTCCAATTATTTAAGTTTCTCGTAAGAGTCCAGGGACGACAGTCTGCTTAAAGTTCCATCCTCTTAACAGAGAATTGTATTAGAACAGAGTGTGAAGGAGATGAAATATTGATTCAAAATAAACCTTCACACTGGGTTGGCTAGATTTATTTTGAATGCTTCCTCAGGGATCTCAAGTCTTCTCATCAAAATACTACCAGTAATGCAGTCATTGCTGTCAGCACCAGATATTTATTTATTTATTTATTTATTTATTTATTTATTTATTTATTTATTTATTTATTTATTTATTTATTCAGTCAGTCAGTCAGTCAGTCAGTCAGTCAGTCCAATACACAAAGAGGGTTTAGTGGGTATATATCTATATACACATAGTAAAATACATGATGAAGGTTATAGAGGAGATACTCATAGTAAAATATATCTAAGAAAGAATAGAAAAGAAGAAATAGTAATATATCAATGAAAGAATAGAAGAAGAGATATAGGAATAGAAGAAAGGTATAGGAGATATAGGACAGGGGACGGAAGGCACTCTACTGCACTTGTACTTGTCCCTTACTGACCTCTTAGGAATCTGGATAGGTCAACCGTAGATAATCTAAGGGTAAAGTGTTGGGGGTTTGGGGATGACAGTATGGAGTCCGGTAATGAGTTCCACGCAAGGCATTCATTCTAGACCAGTGATGGGGAACTTATGGCATGGGTGCCACAGGTGGCACACGGAGCCATATCTGTTGGCACATGAGCCGTTGGTCCAATGTGCATGTGTATGCTGGCCAGCTGATTTTTGGCTCGCACGGAGGCTCTGGGAGGTCATCCAGGGAAGCCTTTGGAGCGCAAAACATGAGCCTACTGGGCCCACCTGAAGTTGGGAAACAAGCCATTTCCAGCCTCCAGAGGGCCTCCCAATGGCCTCCAGGGGACAGGGGAAGCTGTTTTCGTCCTCCTCAGGCATTGAATTATGGACAAAGGAAAAATTTACCTTGACCCATCTGAGGGAGATTGTTTCAGAATCAAGAGGCAACTATCAAAAAGGGATGCTTCCCAGGTCCCGTAAGGCTTCTTGTTGATGGTTTAAAGAGAGAACATGTGCTTTATATGCAAAACGTTTCAGCCCAATCTCCAAAATTGGGCTGATATTGTTTTCCCGAGTCCAGCACAACTTGAGGGCCACCAGACCATGGTAAGCCAGTGGGCAGCACTGGTGGGCAGTCTGATTATATAGCACAGCTATATAGTGTTCCCTTGACTTTCGCGGGGGATACGTTCCAAGACCGCCCGCGAAAGTGAAATTTCCGCGAAGTAGAGATGCTTCCTTTCTTTCTTTCCTTCCTTCCTCCTCCTCCCTCCTTCATTCCTGGTTTTACTTACCCCCAGTACCTGTAGGTGCAATGGGTGGCAAGCAGGGGGCTTTGCTGCGCTCGCTGCGGTGGTGGCAGTAAGGCTCGGCATCAATTGGAGCGTACTAACGCTCCGAGAATTAAAGGGGAGGGATCGGAAGGCTGGGGCGGAAGCGGAGCTTTTATTTGGTCTAACACCTGGCAACTTCAAATATCAACCAACAAATGCTCTACCCTCCACATCGGCAAAAATAATCCAAACCTCATATATAAACTGAATAAACAAAATCTCACAGCCAACCCCCACTCAGTAAAAGACCTTGGAATACTAATATCAAATGACCTAAGTGCTAAAGCCCACTGCAACAATATCACCAAAAAGGCTTCTAGAGTTGTTAACCTGATCCTACGCAGCTTCTGCTCTGGCAATCTCATACTACTCACCAGAGTATGAATACAGTTGAATACAGTTCATCTGTCTGGAACCCATACCACATCTCGGACATCAACACCCTAGAAAATGTCCAAAGATACTTCACCAGAAGAGCCCTTCACTCCTCCACTCGAAACAGAATACCCTACGAAAGCAGACTATCAATCCTAGGTCTAGAAAGCTTAGAACTACGACGCCTAAAACACGATCTAAGTATTGACCACAAATCCATATGCTGCAACGTCCTGCCCGTCAATGACTACTTCAGCTTCAACCGCAACAACACAAGAGCACGCAACAAATTCAAACTTAATATTAATCGCTCCAAGCTTGACTGTAAAAAATATGACTTTAGCAATCGAGTTGTCGAAGCGTGGAACTCATTACCGGACTCAGTAGTGTCAACCCCTAACCCCCAACATTTCTCCCTTAGACTATCCACGATTGATCTCTCCAGGTTCCTAAGAGGTCAGTAAGGGGCGTACATAAGTGCACTAGTGTGCCTTTCGTCCCCTGTCCAATTGTCTCTCCTTATCTCATATATCCTAAATCTTTTCTCCCTTTCATATGTCTTCTCTATTTTTATATCTTTTCTTTATATATAATACGCCATGTCTATTCTCTTCAATATGTTTTGTGTATTGGACTAAATAAATAAATGAATAAATGAATGAATAAATAAATAAAGAATTTAAAGAAGCAGGACGGCTGGGCTGGAGGCGGGGAGGAGGAGAGTTAAAATGCACAGTATTGTAGATCAGGCAGCCCTGGAAAACCCTTGGTTTTGCAAAAAAAACCCACGGAGTATATATTTTTTAAAAAACCGTGGCATAGACTTTTCACGAATGTTGGACCCGCGAAAGTCAAGGGAACACTGTATAGCATCCTCAATTCATGGTCCCTTCTCTTTATATTTCTATGAATCTAACACAAATTGACCTTGGTGTCTTTCTGAAGAAAAAAACCCAAACCTCTGTCAGATACTGTCCCCCAACTCACCTCAGTGGCTTTCCTCTGCAGATTTCTTTTGACAGGTGCTAAATCATTTCTCTGCTCTAGGACATGAAGCTGATAGGGAAGGGAAACAGCAGCCCTTTCATTTTGTCCTTGAACTGCAGGAGATTTCTCCATTAAACCAATTTAATGCTGTTAGCAGCAGCTTCGGCAGACAGTGCAATGTGCTAATATAATTGAAACACATTCCCCTCTATTGGTAACACGTTTTCCTCTCCCCCTACTCCCCAAAGGGTACGGAGTTTGTTAGGAGGCAAAAGCATGTTGATACAAAAAGCCATAGAGTGTGGAGTGTCATATCCATTTGCCCAGTCTTCTCTCTCTCTCTCTCTCTCTCTCTCTATCATGCCAATAATCCTGGCATGTAGATTTCCAAGGTTCAAAAAGCTTGATATGATTAGAAGATGATCGCCAAAGTGGGCAGAGCCCAGACCAATTTGGAGACGAGGTTTCACAAGTTACAATACAGTGTTCCCTCGATTTTCGCGGGGGATGCGTTCCGAGACCGCCCACAAAAGTCAAATTTCCGCGAAGTAGAGATGCGGAAGTAAATACACTATTTTTGGCTATGAACAGTATCACAAGCCTTCCCTTAACACTTTAAGCCCCTAAATTGCAATTTCCCATTCTCTTAGCAACCATTTAGATTATTACTCACCATGTTTATTTATTAAAGTTTATTTAAAAAAATATTTATTAAAGGCAGACAAAAGTTTGACAATGACATATGACGTCATCGGGCGGGAAAACCCGTGGTATAGGGAAAAAACCCGTGAAGTATTTTTTAATTAATATATTTGAAAAACCGTGGTATAGACTTTTCGCGAAGTTCGAACCCGCGAAAATCGAGGGAACACTGTATATGAAATGAACATTAAGGTAAGGTGATGGAGCATAAACCGTGGTGATTTTGATAGGTCATATGACGCCACATGGTTGCATTTTTGCACCCTAGACTAGAAACATAGAAGATTGACGGCAGAAAAAGACCTCATGGTCCACCTAGTCTGCCTTATACTATTTCATGTATTTTATCTTAGGATGGATATATGTTTATCCCAGGCATGTTTAAATTCAGTTACTGTGGATTTACCGACCACGTCCGCTGGAAGTTTGTTCCAAGCATCTACTACTCTTTCAGTAAAATAATATTTTCTCATGTTACTTCTAATCTTTCCCACAACTATCCTCAGATTGTGCCCCCTTGTTCTTGTATTCACTTTCCTATTAAAAACACTTCTCTCCTGAACCTTATTTAATCCTTTAACATATTTAAATGTTTCGATCATGTCCCCCCTTTTCCTTCTGTCCTCCAGACTATACAGATTGAGTTCATTAAGTCTTTCCTGGTAAGTTTTATGCTTAAGACCTTCCACCATTCTTGTAGCCCGTCTTTGGACCCATTCAATTTTATCAATTGATAAAATTGATACTAGTCTATTTATTAACAGAGTTATATTGGCCACAAACTGTAGGCAACTTGATGCTAACTTTTCTTACAGTTCTCCACCCAGGTTAAGGTTCATCCCTTGTCCCCACACCCACAAGTTCATCACATGGGCCACTCTGGTTCTCTCAACGTCCACAATCCTCCCCTGTACTTCCGGCTGGTGCTGAACAAAAGATGACCTTGAATCTCTGGAAAGAATTTGTTGTGGCTAGTATTTTCCCCTCTCATGCAACCACCGTTCCCCAATTCCTACAGTACTATTCTGCTTGTGGCAAAACGATGGCTTCGGCCTGACGCCCAGGCTGACAAGCTTAGCATCTTCAACCCCGGAGCCATTGTGCTCCTTCTTCCTCAGATTTTATTTATTTATTTGTTTGTTTATTTGTTTGTCAAAATGTACAAGATAGCAGGTATTGGTATAAACATAAACAACCAGAATATCTCTGGGACCGCCTTCTGCCGCACAAATCCCAGCGACCAATTAGGTCTCACAGAGTTGGCCTTCTCCAGGTCCCGTCAACTAAACAATGTCGTTTGGCGGGACCCAGGGGAAGAGCCTTCTATGTGGCGGCCTCAACCCTCTGGAACGAACTCCCCCCAGATATCAGAGTTGCCCCCACCCTCCTTGCCTTTCGTAAGCTCCTTAAAACCCACCTCTGTCACCAGGCATGGGGGAAATTGAGATTTTCCCTTCCCCCTAGGCTTGTAAAATTTATGCATGGTATGTCTGTATGTATGATTGGTTTCTTTAATTAGGGTTTTTAAATTAACTTAAATACTAGATTTGTTTATATTGTCTTAGTATTGTTGTTAGCCGCCCCGAGTCTACATAGAGGGGCGGCATACAAATCTGATAAATAAATAAATAAATAAATAAATAAATAAATAAATAAATAAATAAATAAATAAAAGCAAAGTAGGTACAGGTACATTTGGACAGTAAAACAGAGGTGGTAGGCACAATGGTGCGCTTATGCACACCCCTTACAGACCTCTTAGGAACGGGGTGAGGTCAACTATAGATTGTAGACTGTACAAATCTTATAACAGATTCATAAGGAAGTTGGGGGCTTGTTAATTATGCAACGGGGAAGTCTGTGGTCAGTGCTGGACATCAAACCTAGTGTTAGCTTGACACATTTCTAGAGAAAATGTATACTGGGTTTCTTTTGAAAAAAAGGCACCAGGCTGACAGTGACCTCCTTTTCTTGTGGCATTCTATCTTGGGAATATCCTCTTCATAAAATCAACTTTTTTCTGACTTCATTGCAATATAGGCATACACTGAAAATGTTTTGTTCAGCACCCTTTAAACACAATGGTATGGCTGAACCATTTACAGGCTTGGCTTCATTCCTGGAGATGTCTTGTTTTGAAAACTATATTTATACAAAACTGAAATGCAATATAAATATAAACAGTCAAAGTTTTTTTTTAAAAAAACCACTTTGTTTATATATGTGTATTACATTTAGTGTGCTTTGTATTGCTGTGTTTTTATTCTGGATAGTATTTTTTTTTTTTGCCTTTAAACTGTCAGATGAAATATAAATATTTGCGGTACTACGGTAATAAATAATTATAGTATGAATGCCCCAGTGTGAAATAAACAGGCTCAGAAGTGCTTAATTAAACCTTTGAACTAAACTAGTGTAAACAAAATCTATTCCACTCGTATTGAATTCAGTGGAGAGAGAGAGAGAGAGAGAGAGAGAGAGAGAGAGAGAGAGAGAGAGAGAGAGAGAGAGAGAGAGAGAGAGAGAGAGAGAGAGAGAGAGAGAGAGAGAGATGGGGATTAACAATAGTCTTTGGTTTAAGTCAGAGGTATTGTGTTTCCTCTCTTTTCAACCTTGTTTGTTCCAGTCAAGATACAAATGGTTCCCTAGGGAAGTTTGTGGCAATTGCTCCCACATTAACCATGCTGTGTTTCCAAGATATAATCAATATGTGTTACCATTCATAGAAGGAAAGAAGTTGGGGATTGTAAAACATTTATTTCCCATTCTTGTTACACCAGCTGGAATCATTTCAACCTCACAGAGTTTTGCTACTTGTTTGGTTTATAACAAATGCAAGATTTCTCGACACTCTTGACATATTCTGTGTTATTTTTAGGGCTTAGGGCACAAATTGGGTAATAGCAGCCGTGTGCAGAAATTTTGCAATGGAGAAGCCAAAATATACTGCATACAGTGATACCTCGTCTTACAAACGCCTCGTCATACAAACTTTTCGAGATACAAACCTGGTGTTTAAGATTTTTTTGCCTCTTCATACAAACTATTTTTACCTTACAAACCCACCGCCGCCGCTGGGATGCCCCACCTCCGGACATCCGTTGCCAGAGAAAGCACCCGTTTTTGTGCTGCTGGGATTCCCCTGAGGCTCCCCTCCATGGGAAACCCCACCTCCGGACTTTCGTTGCCAGTGAAGCGCTCATTTTTGCGATGCTGGGATTCCCCTGCTGGGATTCCCCTGCAGCATCACAAAAACACGGAAGTCCGGAGGTGGGGTTTTCCATGGAGGGGAGGCTCAGGGGAATCCCAGCAGCACAAAAATGGGCACTTCAGCTGGCAAAAGGGGTGAATTTTGGCCTTGCACGCATTAATCGCTTTTCCATTGATTCCTATGGGAAACACTGTTTCATCTTACAAACTTTTCACCTTAAGAACCTCATCCCGGAACCAATTAAGTTTGTAACACAAGGTATCACTGTATTTAGTATATTTTAGAGATAGGGATTGGAAGTCATTTTCACCGGGAGCAGTGTTCAGCTTTGATATTGTTTTGATTAAGATCTGTCAATTTGTGAAGATTGTGGCCCTTGGATGTGGAACACAGCCCACCTGTTGGCTTTTTTAATGGTAGCTCATTCATTCATTCCATTTCAATTTGTATGTCAGCTCATCTCACTTGCATGGGATTCTGGGAGGTGAACTCAATTAAAGCACAAACTAGCAATCATGAAACTAAAACCAATTAAAAACAGTCGAACACCACAATTAATTTGTTTGATGCTCAACTACTTCAGGTTTTCATTTTTTTATCAGCTGCCAAGAGCCACATATGTAAAATGGGCAGCTATATAAGCCACGTCAAGTCAAATCAATTATGCTCTTTCCCTGGTATGAATTGGTGATTGCTCTGAATTGCATTTCTCATGTAACTATATTTTGCCTAGGGGTGACTGAAGTGCCTTAAGTCACCTCCGTCACTACTTAGATTGCTTAGAGAAATAAATAAAATCCTAGAACGACTGAATGGAATTCAACTTACTGTAGGATCTCATCATTTCATTTAGCCTTAGTATCATTTTAGAAAATTACACGATGATGTTGTAGGTGCCCACTCCAGCAATAGAAACATAGAAACATAGAAGTCTGACGGCAGAAAAAGACCTCATGGTCCATCTAGTCTGCCCTTATACTATTTTTTTATATTTTATCTTAGGATGGATCTATGTTTATCCCAGGAATGTTTAAATTCAATTACTGTGGATTGACCAACCACGTCTGCTGGAAATTTGTTCCAAGCATCTACTACTCTTTCAGTGAAATAATATTTTCTCATGTTGCTTTTGATCTTTCCCCCAACTAACTTCAGATTGTGTCCCCTTGTCCTTGTGTTCACTTTCCTATTAAAAACACTTCTCTCCTGAACCTTATTTAACCCTTTGACATATTTTAATATTTCGATCATGTCCCCCCTTTTCCTTCTGTCCTCCAGACTATACAGATTGAGCTCATTAAGTCTTTCCTGATACGTTTTATGCTTAAGACCTTCCACCATTATTGCAGCCCGTCTTTGGACCCGTTCAATTTTGTCAATATCTTTTTGTAGGTGAGGTCTCCAGAACTGAACACAATGAAGGTTGCTGAACCTTGGCTTAAGTTATAAAGGTCCTGCCTAAGGTTAGACTAGAAGACCTCCAAGGTCCCTTCCAAATTGTTGTTGTTGTTGATGTTGCTGTTGTTGTTCTTCTTCTTCCTCTTCTTTTATCATCATCATCATCATCATCATCATCATCATCATCATCTAACTTCTGCTCAGAAAGTGATATTATACCATTTAATAAGGCTTATGCAGACTAGTGGGTTTGTCACAGCAAAAAGTACTCCCCCTCGCCCAAAGTTGAGGAATTGACTAGCTCTGAGCCTGCTCTGGAAATGTTTTTGAAAGTGTGCTGAAACGCATGCATGAATTATGGTTCCTTTGCTGGAGGATTGTTTTAAGTACTAAGAAAGAGACACATCAAAGGAGGGGAGGGAGGAAATCTATCAAGGGCAACAATAACTAACTCTGTTGCTTTATACTCACAGTACTCAATGCCCAAGACAATGTCTCTGAAATACAGCCAAGCTTGTTCTTCAGAAAAAGGATTGTCACGTGGCACCTCCATGACAGGCCTAAAAAAATAGGAGGCAAAGAGCAAGACAAATACTTCACCAGACTGTAACAGCCATTTTGTTTTGTATTTTTCATTATTTTGATGAGGTAAATGAGCTTGTGAGACATGGGGAAACTGACATCCCCCTAGCTACTATGGTTTTATGTATGGTCTGTTAGGTTGTGTGGTTGTTTTTTATAATAAGGTTTTTAAATTGTTTTTTAACATTAGATTTGTACATTATGTATTGTTGCTGTGAGGCGCTCCGAGTCCTCAGAGAGGGGCGGCATACAAATCTAATAAATTATTATTATTATGTAAATACAACACAGCAAACGAGATCACTATGCTGGATTTCGTATTTCATCACCAGTCGGGCGCTTCCCAAGCACCTAGGACTGTGTGATGTAGCGGCGAATTATGTTTGCCGATCCCAGTAAAGCGGCCTTTTGCAATTGACAGATGGAGATTTTGTCAATTCCGATGGTTTTCAAATGTCCGCTGAGATCCTTTGGTACTGCGCCCAGCGTGCCAAGTACCAATGGGACCACTTTCACTGGCTTATGCCAGAGTTGTTGAAGCTTGATTTTTAGATCTTCGTATTTCACTAATTTCTCTAGCTGCTTCTCCTCAATTCTGCTCTATTATTATTATTATTATTATTATTATTATTATTATTATTATTATTATTATTCAACAATACATTTTGCGAACGTTTCAATAGGAGTTCCTTTTTAGTTTTGGTGTTGATGTTGTTTATCACTTTTATTAATGCCAAAGTGTAGAATGATGTACTGTAGTTTATGGGATGATTAGGTGGGTGAACCAATGAAAGCGTAGTAAAACAAGCAACCTCCTTGCAGTTAATAGTCACAAAAAGTGGAAAAGAGGGATTCATAGAAATATGGTGGGGAGAGGAGGTCTTTTAATCTTTCTCTCTACCCAAGGCAGCAAATCTCAATCATCTGCTTGAAAATCTACATGGACACAGCCAAGAAACATTGGATGCCAAGAAGCAGGAACTTAATATCTTTTACAGTTGGGAAATCACTCTTAATTTCAATAATTTCTTCATTCAAGTTATATCCACTTCTTGCCTAAATGCTGAAGGTACTTAACCAGGGACCTCCCTTCATTTTATTCCCACAACAACATTCAAGATGGGATTAAATTAGATTAACAGAGTTGAAAGGGGCTTTGTGGGTCATCTAGTCCAACCCCCTGGCCAAGCAGGAAACCCTACACCATTTTTATTTTTGACAGTCCAATCTCTTCTTGAAAGACTACGGTGATGAAGGTTCCTTGGAAAGCTTTATCTATGGTTTCTCGTCCTACCCTTGGGCAATAGAGAGAATAAACCTGTTGGTATGTCTCAGTATAGCTAGGCTATGAGACCTTTGACATACACTGAGCAGAGAATTTTAACAGAGTGTGGATGTGTGGTAAAGCCAAAGAAAAAGACACAGACTTAGTTATGCTTAATAAGTACTATTTACATATATACAAAATAGAAACAATCCATAACAAGCACTAAGCCATACAATATAATAAGCACTAAGCAAATACACTCCCCCCTCAAGGCAAAGCAAAAGCGAATGAGCGATAAAGCATTATTGAGGGAAGGAGTACTGGCGCCCTCTTATGGCGAACCAGCCGAAAATATTTAAAGTGATAGCACAAGAGACTACAATAGGTAGTTTACAATGCCAAACCCTAACAACCATGTACCTTGTACTAACAAAACCCACACAGTCTTCCTTATAACAACTTTTCAAGTGATGGATTCACTGGGTTCTCAAGGAGTTGGAAGGTGTATAAGTGGCATAAGAATCAAAACAGCCAAAATGACACCCATGCCTATCTTTTCAAAGTCTTGTTTAATGATGCCATAACTTTAATGGTGTGGATACAGATCATCTAGCAGATGCTGCTGCCGAGCAGATTTTAAGGCCCATTAATGGTCATGCAATGAACTCTGATAGCAATAGAATGTACAGCCTATGTACTGCCCCATAGCACTATACAGCATTCTCTGGGTAGTTTACAACGTACCATATTTTTCAGAGTATAAAACGCACCCTTTTCCTGCCTAAAAGAGGCTGAAAATACTGAATGTAGCTTCTTTTTTTTTGAAGCTTTTTTCCCAGCCCTAACTAGATGCTAACAATCTTCCAAGCTCTTACCTTGCAGGTTTTTTCATTGTTACTCTTTGCGAAGAATGTTTTCCAAGCCCTAAATCTTTGCAGGTTTTTTTTTCATTGCTCTACTTGCTCTAAATGTTTCTTTCCAGCCCTAACCAGGTGCTAATGATTTTCCCAGCTCTTACTGGCTTGCAAGCGCTTTTATTGTTACTCTCTCTGAATAAGGGTTTTTAAAGCCCTAACCAGGGGATAAAATAATGTGCTGAAGCTGACCAGATTAAGGATGCTAGCCAGATGAATATCTGGCAAGCAAATTCTTTTACCCATTTTCCTCCCCAAAAACTTAGGTGCATCTTATACTCTGGTGCGTTTTATACTCTGAAAAATACGGTAATCATTGTTGAGGTCTATCACCCTCAACAATCTGGATCCTGATTTTACCAAACCTGGAAGGATAGAAGGCTGAGTTAACCTTGGCGCTGGTAATAATCAAAATACAGGTTGTGGGCAAGGTTTGCTTGCAATATTGCATTTTTAACACCCAAATTTGTTAGGCAGTAATCCACATAATATGGCATTCACACAATCTTTGTTTATTATAGATTACTTACCCCTTTGGGAGGAGATCGAATGCTGAAAAGAAAAGAAGAGCTCTCAACCAATGCATTTTTAGGAAAACAATCCTCCCTGAATTAATTTCCATCTAATTTCCAACACAAGACATCTGCCTAAGATGTTATAGAAAAACTCCATAAATTGAAACTGTTAAGCTTAAAATTGATTAGGGCAGTGTTTTTCAACCAGTGTGCCGCGGTACACTAGTGTGCCGTGAGACATGGTCAGGTGTGCCGCGAAGCTCAGAGAGAGAAAGGAAGCAAGAGAGAAAGAAAGCAAGAGAGAAAGAGAAAGAAAGCAAGAGAGAGAAAGAGAGAGAAAGAAAGCAATAGAGAGAGAGAAAGAGAGGGAGGGAAGGAGAGAGAGAGAAAGACATAGAGGGAGGCAGGGAGGGAGAGGAAGAGAGGAAGGAAGAGAAAGAAAGAGGCATGGAGAGAGAAAGAAGGGAGAGAAAGAGGGAGGGAGAGAGAAATAGAGCCAAAGGGATGAAGAGAGAGAGAATTTTTTTGTCCAAACTTTTTTTAGCCCCCCCCCCCCCCCCCCGCTCAATGTGCCCCAGGGTTTCGTAAATGTAAAAAATGTGCCGCGGCTCAAAAAAGGTTGAAAATCACTGGATTAGGGGAACGTGTTTGTAGGGAAAAAAATAACAATGATATTAGCATTCACAGTACTTACTTTATACTAAAGCAAACAGACCTTTAAAATAAGAGTTAAGCAAAAGTTCTTCATGAAAGAAATTCAGTTTTCACTTTTATGATCACCTATTTCCAAACTACTGTAGTAATGCCATTTGTAGGCAACCATTTCTTTGATTTCTCAGTGAACAGGGAGAATCTATTTGACTGGAGTCACCTTTTAACAAATCTTGCCTTTTGAATGCCACTGGTGATTGTACTGGTGACACAGAGAGACATAATCTAAGTCAGGGGTCTCCAACCTTGGCAACTTTCAGACTTGTGGACTTCAACTCCTAGAATTCTTCGTCCAGTTGGCAGAGGAATTCTGGGAGTTGAAGTCTACAAGTGTTAAAGTTGCCACGGTTGGAGACCCCTGATCTAAGTGGTGTGAGTGCAAAACATTTTGAGATAATTGGGGTTTCTTTTCTTTTTGCCTTAATGGCAGTCTCAAAGACTAGCAATGGAAATTTGTCTTATGTCTATTTGACAGATTGCTTCTCCCCAAATACATCTACACTCTTTACCAGGAAGGCAGGACATGTTGCTGGTCTCAACTATCAAGGAAGTACATCTAGTGGGACCTAGGAAAAGGGCCTAACTCCCCAGTGAAGGGCTGAAAAAAATTTACTACCACACTGTGGGTGTGGCTTATTGTGTGGGTGTGGCTTGTTGACCCTGTGACCAGGTAGGAGTGGCTTGACAATCATGTAACGGGAGGTGGCTTAAAGGTCATGTGACTGGGTGGGAGTGGCTTACCGACCAAGATAAATTTTCAAATAGGTGCTTGGACTCCTTTTCAGTTGATTATTTGAATAGCCACAAAAAGGACAAATGATAGAGACAGCATTATTTGTTGAGGAGCACAGTAACATTTTAAGGTTTTGTACTGAACCCACAAGGTTCAGTATGATAACAGATTAGGCAAGTAGCTCAATTTTCTTTAATTGCTATAAAAGTTCAGTTCTAGATAATAACCCGGATAAGACGGAGTGGCTGTGGGTTTTGCCTCCCAAGGACAATTCCATCTGTCCTTCCATTACCCTGGGGGGGGAATTATTGACCCCCTCAGAGAGGGTCCGCAACTTGGGCGTCCTCCTCGATCCACAGCTCACATTAGAGAACCATCTTTCAGCTGTGGCGAGGGGGGCGTTTGCCCAGGTTCGCCTGGTGCACCAGTTGCGACCCTATCTGGACCGGGACTCACTGCTCACAGTCACTCATGCCCTCATCACCTCGAGGTTCGACTACTGTAATGCTCTCTACATGGGGCTACCTTTGAAAAATGTTCGGAAACTTCAGATCGTGCAGAATGCAGCTGCGAGAGCAGTCATAGGCCTACCTAGGTATGCCCATGTTTCACCAACACTCCGCAGTCTGCATTGGTTGCCGATCAACTTCCGGTCACAATTCAAAGTGTTGGTTATGACCTTTAAAGCCCTTCATGGCACTGGACCAGAATATCTCCGAGACCTCCTGCTGCCGCACGAATCCCAGCGACCGATTAGGTCCCACAGAGTGGGCCTTCTCCGGGTCCTGTCAACTAAACAATGTCGGTTGGCGGGCCCCAGGGGAAGAGCCTTCTCTGTGGCGGCCCCGACCCTCTGGAACCAACTCCCCCCGGAGATTAGAACTGCCCCTACTCTCCTTGCCTTTCGTAAGCTCCTTAAGACCCACCTGTGTCGTCAGGCATGGGGGAACTGAGACATCTCCCCCGGGCATATACAATTTATGAATGGTATGTGTGTATGTATGTGTGTTTAGAAAATGGGTTTGTTTTAAATGTTTTTAGTAGAAATTTAGATTTGTTATAAATTGTTTTCCACTTTGTTGTGAGCCGCCCCGAGTCTGCGGAGTGGGGCGGCATACAAATCTAAATAAATAAATAAATAAATAAATAAATAAATAAATGATTAAAACGATTAAAGCGCTTATGGGTAAAAACATACTATTTATTTCCTGTTTTAAAAGTAATTAAGGATCATACTAAGGTACTAGAGAAGGAAGGACAATAAAAAAACAATAGTTTTAAAGTATTCAATAAATAGTGCATAAATGTACTACCTCCACTATGCCCCCCACTCTCCCATGTGGGCAGCAGCCCATTACTGTAGCTCCCACCCTCTGGAAATCATTTCTCCAGAGATAAGATTGCTCCCCATTTCATTGCTTTTCCACAAGGCGTTGCAAACAGAGCCAATCAAGTGGCTTGTTTGATTCTGTTGTCGTGCCATGCGGTGGGGTGTGAGGTAGGGTTTGAATCATGAATTTGAAACTGGATTTTGAATGTCATATGCCACCTGCATTCACTGCGTGAGTTGGTCAGTTATAGAACTTTGTTTAATTAATGAATAAATAAAATTTATTTATTTATTTAAAAAGCTGAAAATTGTGTAGTGAAAAATTACATATATTTTTTTTCCCTGCTTCAGAGTTTTCGGGGACCGCAAATTAGTCCTATACGAGCTGTCCACTCCCACTCTAGAGTACAGTGACCTCATCTTGTGGTTTTCGAAAGATACTGAGTGACCACACAGCATCATTTTGAAGCCATTAAAAGTGACAGCACTATTTCCTCGCGGCACTCTAGAGAATTCTGCAGGGGAAATATTGATCGCTAAACCAGAGTCCCACTTGGTGGTGCATTAGAGTACACTTGAAAAAAGAAAAACAAGAAAAAAGAAAAACCAGGTTGGCTGCGCTGAATGCTGTTTACAAAGGAAAGGGAAAAGAAAAGGATAATCTTTATATAAGGGGCGGGGTGTGTGTGTAAATCCACTGCAAAATAACAAATCAACCTCATCTATTGTAGCTAATAGCATAGTAGAGAAGCCTGGGAATGGCGAAAAATGGCCTCCATGCGCGCTGGAGCTGACATAGGGCATGCGTGACATAGCTTCGCCATCACTGATATAGAAGGTAAAGCCCTACATGGCATTGGACCAGAGTACCTCCGGAACTGCCTGCTACTGCACGAATCCCAGCAACCGATAAGGTCCTACAGAGTTGGCCTCCTCCGGGTCCTGTCGACTAAACGATGTCATTTGGCAGGCCCCAGGGGAAGAGCCTTCTCTGTGGCGGCCCTGGCCCTCTGGAATCAACTCCCCCCAGAGATTAGAACTGCCCCCACCCTCCTTGTCTTTCATAAATTACTCAAGACCCACCTATATCGCCAGGCATGGGGGAACTGAGACACCTTCCCCAGGCTTTTATATTTTACGTTTGGTATGTGTTGTTTTGTTTTAAATGATAGGGTTTTATATGTCTTTTTTTCTCTTTTAATATTAGATTTGTTCCACTGTAACATTTTTTTTTATTATTGTTTTGAGCCGCCGCGAGTCTTCGGAGAGGGGCGGCATACAAATCTAATAAATTATTACTATTATTAAAGGAGATATTAACGAACTGGAAGAGCCAGTGGTAACATGGTCAGCCAACAAATTAGTATAGTAACTCAGTCACCCAATGGGAGTTAACTGCTACTGAGTCTGTGCAAGAGAAACTGGGTGTGATTCCAGTCTCAGTTCAGTCTCAGCTAACCCTGTGTTAAGTATGGCAGTGGTTCTTATCCTGGAGGTCGGGACCCCTTTGGGTGTCATTTCACAGGGGTCGCGTAAGACCATAGGAAAATACAAATTTCCCATGGTGTTAGGAACTAAAGCTTCTACCCTGACACCTTGGAACATATTTTAACAATCCGACCAATCAGGTAGTTACAGTGGGAGTGTCCCTCTGACCTTCCTGCCAATCAGCTTAAAGATCTGATGGGAGAACTAGCACTAGACTTATGGTTGGGGGTCTGATCTTCCTGCCAATCAGATTAAAGATTTGATGGGAAAATTAATGCTAGACTTATGGTTGGGGGTCACCACAACATGAGGAACTGCATGAGTACGTTCGCGCGAGGAAGATTTGCGCGATTTTATGCTTCTGCGCATAAGCAAAAATATTGGCAAAAATCGCTGAAATCTCACATCCACACACGGGATTTCGTTTGCTGCACATGCGCAGAAGATAAATCTTGCACTGGCGGGCGCATGCATGCCCAACGGTCAAGGGCTCGGAGGGTGCACTGGTAGCGCCAAACACGAGTGGCCCTTCACTGGTCATAAGTCACTTATTTCAGTGCCGTTGTAACTTGGAATGGTCACTAAATGAACTGGTGTAAGTCGAGGATTGCCGGTATCTCCCCAATTCACTGGTATGTAAAAAGGAGAGGAGGTAGAATACAATCAAATCTGCAAGATAACCCATCTGAACAGAAGTAGCCTTAGCTTTCCTGCACAGTGGAGTTCTTGGTCTGATTTATCGACTGGTCTTGACATATCATCATATTCTTGCTGGTGATACCCATCTCCCACTGCAAATGATTCCCCTGGTTCAGGATAAATAGGAATATGGCCCTGAATCAGTGGAAGATGCTAGTAAACAGAACTACATTCACTTCCGTTGAGTTTCCAAAACAGATTGGGTGCTGTATGAACTAGAAACATAGAAACATAGAAGACTGATGGCAGAAAAAAACCTCATGGTCCATCTAGTCTGCCCTTGTATTGTATTACTTGTATTGTATTTATGACTGTTTAGGAGTGAACGGCATATAAATGCAATGGACAAATAAATAAAATAAATAAATAAAAGAGCCCAAATGGCAGCATCCAGATGGGTAGGTTTAGAAACATAGAAACATAGAAGATTGACGGCAGAAAAAAACTTTATGGTCCATCTAGTCTGCCCTTATACTATTTCCTGTATTTTTTCTTAGGATGGATATATGTTTATCCCAGGCATGTTTAAATTCAGTTACTGTGGATTTATCTACCACGTCTGCTGGAAGTTTGTTCCAAGCATCTACTACTCTTTCAGTGAAATAATATTTTCTCACGTTGCTTCTGATCTTTCCCCCAACTAACTTCGGATTGTGCCCCCTTGTTCTTGTGTTCACTTTCCTATTAAAAACACTTCCCTCCTGAACCTTATTTAACCCTTTAACATATTTAAATGTTTCAATCATGTCCTCCCTTTTCCTTCTGTCCTCCAGACTATACAGATTGAGTTCATTAAGTCCTTCCTGATACGTTTTATGCTTAAGACCTTCTAGAACCAGAAATGTCACTGTGCTCCAGCATAGCCATTTCTTATACTGTATTCTTCTACATTACTCACCCATGTATAGATTGTCCTCTGCAGGGTCATCCAGTACCTGAAAAGAAGAATATATCTACTTCAACTTCTGCACCATCATTCATTCACTTTTATCTCTTAATTACAGGCAGTTATGATGTCCTAAGTGGACGCAAATGTAATTCTCCCCAACTTAAAACTGTTTTGCCACTGCTACTCTCAGAATTAGCTATGTTGCCTACACATTATCATCCCTACACATTTCGGTTGTACCAAATAAGGAAAGGGTAATCTAAACCAGGGATCTCCAACCTTGGCAACTTTAAGACTTGGGGACTTTAATTCCCAAAGTTCCTGAACTAGCAAAACTGGCTGAGGAACTCTGGGAATTGAAGTCACACCACATACCACATCGACCCATACCACATTCTGGACATCAACACCCTTGAAAATGTCCAAAGATACTTCACCAGAAGAGCCCTTCACTCCTCCACTCGAAACAGAATGCCCTACGAAAGCAGACTATCAATCCTAGGTCTAGAAAGCTTAGAACTACGTCGCCTAAAACACGATCTAAGTATTGCCCACAAGATCATATGCTGCAACGTTCTACCTGTCAGTGACTACTTCGGCTTCAATCGTAACAACACAAGAGCACGCAACAGATTCAAACTTAATATTAACCGCTCCAAACTTGACTGTAAAAAATATGGTTTCAGCAACCGAGTTGTCAAAGCGTGCAACTCATTACCTGACTCAGTAGTGTCAACCCCTAACCCCCAACATTTTTCCCTTAGATTATCCACGATTGACCTCTCCAGGTTCCTTAGAGGTCAGTAAGGGGCATGCATAAGTGCACCAGTGTGCCTTCGGTCCCCTGTCCAATTGTCTCTCCTTATCTCATTTATCTTTTCTTCCTTTCAAATATGTTCACCTATACTTTTATATCTTTTCTTCTATTCTTTTCTTTATTTATATTATTACATATCTATTTTCTTCAATGTGTATTATGTATTGGACAAAACAAACAAACAAACAAACAAATAAATAAAGTCCCCAAGTCTTAAAGTTGCCAAGGTTGGAGAGCCCTGATCTAAACTATCCTGACTGGGACAATGGGAATTATAGTCCAACACATTCCTTGTGTGTTCAATCACACAAGACAAATTCCTTGTGTGTCTAATCACACAAGAAAAATTCCTTGAGCCTCCAATCACACTTGGCCAATAAAGATTTCTATCTTCTATCACATTTGGAAGGAACCAGGTAAGCCATCAACTTTTTATTTTTACACCAATAAAATAAATTCCATGGATGCAGCTTGCAAAAAAGATTCAATTTGTCATCAAAGGGGCCATGAAGACATGCTAATTTGGGGGAATCTAGAAATGAACAGATCCCGTTATGCGGACAATGGATCTGATGTTTTCCCTTTTGCTCCAGAGGGAAAAATTAAAATAAATTCATGGGAATTACAAAGCAAAAAAAAATTCATTAAACTTTCGGGGAAACTGGCCCAATGATAACAGCTGTGTTTTTAGAAACAACTGCCTTGAAATACAGTAGCCAGACAGTGTCCTTGGGCCAGTCACTTTCTCTTAGCCCTAGAAAGTAGGCAATGACATACCACTTCTGAAAAACCTTTCTGAGAAAATTGCAGGGATGTGCCTAGATAATCTCCAAAAATCAGACAGGACTGAACAGAAGGAAACAAAAACTGGAACTTAAATACACTCAGTTACAAAATGCTTCCAACTCCCTCGGCACTTCTGCAAACTTGCTCCTGCCAATTCTTTATTGCTGATACACATATATGTATGCATGGATGACACCTTATGGGAAAAAATGACTTTGTATTGTAATTCCTGACTCGTTTTATATTTTCTTGCTTCTTTCAAAGGAGAATATGTCCTTGAAGAACACATGTCCCTTTGAACATTGTCAAAGAAGCAACAGGAACAACAGTAGAGATCTTAACTATGATGCAAACATTTCTTGGTATCAACAATTTCCTCCCTGTACATCTTGTTCTAAGCTCATGAATGGGACAGCTTTAGGTCACCATTAACTGTACAAGTACCGAAGTTGCCTTTTCCTCCTTATTCTGAAACCATCCAGTAGCAGCCTCAAAATGCATAAAATGCAGTATATTTTACTATCCATTATTCTGGAAATAAAGTCAGATAATCAGCAGAGTGAGTACTAAGGAAGGCACCCATTGGATGTATTCAGGGGTGGGTTTCAAAATTTTTTAGAAAGGGGTTCTCTGCCCAATTGCTCTGAAGGACCCTCTGAAGGCTGGAAACTGTTGTGGTTCAGCCTGAGTCAGATCAAAGACCAGCTGCGTCTCTGCTGGCTCCATGCCTGGGGGAGGGGCTGAGAGCGGAGAGGGGAGTTCTTGGCAGTCAGACAGGGGAGATTACAGTCAGGAAAGTGACGAGGAAGAAAGGCCTGGGAGCCCTGGGGAAGGGCTCTCTCAAGCAAGTAGCTTGGATTCTCTGGAGTCTCTGGAGTCATTGGATGACGAAGCACAAGCTATCATTAGTATGCGACAGAGACACATAGATCAAAGGAGGAATCAACTGAATAGATATTATCAGCGTTGAATGAGGAACACCAGGGGGTTGGGTGTGGTCCTCATTAGCAGGGAAGGGTTTATAAGGCAGGCAAACTCTTTCGGCAGCGTGGAGTGTTATCAAAGTGGAGTTGCTGTTATCTGCCTTTTCTCTCAGCGTTTTTGTTCCTGGCTCGTGGCCCAGCAGTCTTGAAGACCCGTGGGAGGTTGGTGTATGTTAGCAACAGCCTCGTTTGGCATTGAGGATCCTGTGTTTATGTATGAACAATTGCCTTCGTGTATCTATTTGGAGTTCCAGTGCTTTCCTGACTTGTAAGGACATTTTCTGTTGGCTTCTTTGCTCTTTACCATTATAAAACTGTGTTTGGATTCAACCGGTGTGTCTGGCTTATCTTTTTGGGTTGGTCATAGCTTCCGGAGTGACCCAGACAGAACAGAAACAGCCCCATTTCCAGTCTTCCCAAGCTTCTAGTAGGCCCATATTTCACCCTCTCCGAGCCTCCTCACATGCCCTACTCTTACCTGCTGATAGCACTGTGTGTATAACTAGTTGGCTTTTCCAATGTATAACTTAAGCCAGCAACACCACACCACGCAACAGATTGAAACTTAATATTAACCGCTCCAAACTTGACTGTAAAAAATATGACTTCAGCAACCGAGTTGTCGAAGCGTGGAACTCATTACCTGACTCAGTAGTGTCAACCCCTAACCCCCAACATTTTCCCCTTAGACTATCCACGATTGACCTCTCCAGGTTCCTTAGAGGTCAGTAAGGGGCGTGCATAAGTGCACCAGTGTGCCTTCCGTCCCCTGTCCAATTGTCTCTCCTTATCTCATTTATCTTTTCTTCCTTTCAAATATGTTCACCTATACTTTTATATCTTTTCTTCTATTCGTTTCTTTAGTTATATTACTACATATCTATTCTCTTCAATGTGTATTATGTATTGGACAAAATAAATAAATAAAAATAAATAAAATAAATGTATGGTTAAAGGAATTAGCATGCTACTGCTTTAAGAGGTGGTGTTGCAATCTGCTATAAGAGGAAGTCAGTGGCGTTTCTCTTTTTCGGAGCCTAGAGCTTTGAGACTCTCCCTGGTATCTCTCTGATTCGATGCTGATTTGTCTATATGACTATTCCATTGTAAGAACTACTGTGTGTAGTAAGAACTATGCGTTCTAACGTTGGTCTGTATATGTATTGAGTAAGACTTGCATTGGATATGTATTGAGAATATTGATTGCTGTATTTGTGAACAACTAGAACTGTTACTATGATATTTGCCTAATGTAAATAATCCCAACGATACCAGCGACCGATTAGGTCCCAGAGTTGGCATTCTCCGGGTCCCGTCGACAAAACAATGCCGTCTGGCAGGATCCAGGGGAAGAGCCTTCTCTGTGGCGGCCCCGGCCCTCTGGAATCAGCTCCCCCCGGAGATTAGGACTGCCGCCACCCTCCTTGCCTTTCGTAAACTTTTGAAAACCCATCTATGTCGCCAGGCATGGTGGAATTGATATATCCTTAGCTGTCTTGACTTTATGTATGGTGTGTTTGGGTTGTATGATTGTTTTCTATTAGGGGTTTTAAAAACTGTTTTAATATTGGATTTGTATATGATGCTTTTACTTGTTGTGAGCCGCTCCGAGTCCTTGGAGAGGGGCAGCATACAAATCTAATAAATTGTTGTTGTTGTTGTTGTTGTTGTTATTATTATTATTATTATTATTATTATTATTATTATCATGAGCCTGCTTACTCTATTAAATTCCTTCTTCTCCAAACTCTCCACCCTGCAAGAAAGGGTGGGGGGACAAAGGAGAGCAACAGGTCAGGCACAGAACAACATGTAGTGATTATAATAGTGATCATGTGTATGATCACTATAAATAATCACTGACAAGATTATTTACAGGACGCTATTCTGCCTCACACTTTCCAGCAATGGATCAAATCCCACAGAATTGGACTCCTCTGGGTCCCGTCGGCCAAACAGTGCCGGCTGGTGGGACCCCAAGGGAGGGCCTTCTCTGTGGTGGCCCCAGTCCTCTGGAATCAGCTCCCCTCGGAGATTAGGACTGCCGCCACCCTCCTTGCCTTTCGTAAACTTTTGAAAACCCATCTATGTCGCCAGGCATGGAGGAACTGATATATCCTTAGCTGTCTTGACTTTATGTATGGTGTGTTTGGGTTGTATGATTATTTTTTATTAGGGGTTTTAAAAACTGTTTTAATATTGGATTTGTATATGATGTTTTTACTTGTTGTGAGCTGCTCCAAGTCCTCGGAGAGCAACAGGTCAGGCACAGAACAACATGTAGTGATTATAATAGTGATCATGTGTCTGATCACTATAAATAATCACTGACCAGATTATTTACAGGACGATCTTCTGCCTCACACTTCCCAGCAACGGATCAAATCCCACAGAATTGGACTCCTCTGGGTTCTGTTGGCCAAACAGTGCCGGCAGGCGGGACCGCAAGGGAGGGTCTTCTCTGTGGTAGCTCCGGGACTCTGGAACCAAATTCCCCTTGAGATTTGCACCTCCCCTACCCTCCTGGCCTTCCAAAAGGCCTTAAAAACATGGCTTTGTTGCCAGGCCTTTGAGTGACAACATATAGCTCCAGCCCAAAGCGATGAACAACTGATGGATGAATGGTTTTTTTTAAATATTGGGGTTTTATTTATTGTATTTTATTGCTGTCCATTTGGAGAAGGGCGGCTTATAAATCTAATAAATTGAATTGAGTTGAGTTGATGTTGCAAAGGTTGTAAAGGTAGGCATTCATCACAAAATTATTTATTCAACACCACTTTGAACGGTTGCTGAATGAAACAGTTGGTAAGCAGGGATTACTTGTAAAAGACCCTAAAATAGTATAACAGCTAGAAAAGGCATAACCCTGTGTTAAATATGCGCTGAGGTAAATGTAAATAGTTGAAATGGTTGCTGCGTTCTGATTGGCTAAGAGTTTGACAGCCGGATTTTAGCGGGAAAAACAAAGTATAAAAGGAGCGCACTGGAACTGTTTATTCCAGTCGCGTTCTTACTTGAAGTCACTTGCGAAAAGAGCTGTCCTGCCTTTACTAATAAAAAGAGCTTTAAGAACTGACTGTCTTAGTATTTTTCACCCTGAGATCCAAGGAACAACCTTCTTCATTTTTGCCTATAGAACACAACCCAGACATCTGTAAGTGGCGACTATTTAGAAAAGCGAAAAGAAAAAACTCCTTTAAAAAGGTTGCTTTTTCAAACAACCACTGCTAGCATCGCTCAACTTTGTCCAAGGTTCTTGTTTATTTTCCCAGACTTTATTCAAGTTTTGTTAAGACTAAACAGGAATTATGAGGGGGTCACAAGATGCTGAAATCTGGGCAAACTGTTTACTCATAATCTTCCATACAAAATTCAAAAGAATTTGAAAAAAAAGAAAAGAAAAGAAGAAGTCTTGTTCTATCATGTTCACTCTGAAACCAAAACTAAGAACATCCAGTTTTAAAATCCAGGAAGAAATTCAATTAAACGGAGTTTTGGAAAATCCCAACCTACCTCATGCACAGAACACAAGCAAACAAACCTCAATCAGCTTGACAATGTTGATATGGTCCAACTTCTTCAAAATGGCTATTTCTTGGTATATCCGATCGAGAGGGGCCATTGCCTTCGTCTGCCCACTTGCAGTGGTTTTGGATCCCCGAGGTGGAGGCCGGCCTTTGGAAAAGAAATTAAAAGACATCTTGTAGTGAGAACTAGTTTTCATGTTGCTTTGAGGTTCATTCCTCCCCCCTCCAGCTTTTCAGGGATATCTATGAGAACCAAGAAATATACCTAACTAAATGCAGATCAATTTTACTTCTGTGATGATCCAGACCTGTGATGGCGAACCTATGGCCAGGTGGCACATGGGTCCATTAGCATAAGCATTAGCATTTAGACTTATATACCACTTTACACAATGCTTTATAGCCCTTTCTAAGCGGTTTACAGACAGTAAGCATATTATTATTATTATTATTATTGGCGGGCCCCAGGGGAAGAGCCTTCTCTGTGGCGGCCCCGGCCCTCTGGAACCAACTCCCCCCAGAGATTAGAACTGCCCCTACTCTCCTTGCCTTTCGTAAGCTCCTTAAAACCCACCTTTGTTGTCAGGCATGGGGGAACTGAGACATCTCCCCCGGGCATATACAATTTATGAATGGTATGTTTGTATGCATGATTGGTTTAGTAAATGGGGTTTTAAAATATTTTAAACTATAATTTAGATTTGTTATGAATTATTTTATTCTGTTGTGAGCCGCCCCGAGTCTGCGGAGAGGGGCGGCATACAAATCTAAATAATAAATAAATAAATAAATAAATAAATAAATAAATAAATAATAATAATAATAATAATAATAATTATTATTATTATTATTATTATTATTATTATTATTATTAATTAGATTTGTATGCCGCCCCTCTCCGCAGACTTGGGGCAGCTCACAGCAGTGACAAAAACAATATACATTGACAAATCTAATAATTCAAAATCTAAAAATAACACTTGTACATTTAAAAATCTAAAAGCAAAGAACCCCAATATAAAAAACATACATACAGTCATATCATGCACTAAAATTACATAGGCAGGGGGAGATGTCTCAGTTCCCCCACGCTTGATGACAGAGGTGGGTTTTAAGGAGTTTATGAAAGGCAAGGAGGGTAGGGGCAGTTCTAATCTCTGGAGGGAGCTGATTCCAGAGGATCGGGGCCGCCACAGAGAAGGCTCTTCCCCTGAGTCCCGCCAGATTGCCCCCAACAATCTGGGTCCTCATTTTACCGACCTTGATGATGATGATAATAATAATAATAATAATAATAATAATAATAATAATAATAATATAATTGTTTTTATATAATAGTGGGTTTTAGATTCAGTTTTTAAGTATTGGATTTGTACTAAATTGTTTATTGCTTTTGTGAGCCGCCCCGAGTCTTCAGAGAGGGGCAGCATACAAATCTAATAAATTATTATTAGATTTGTATGCTACCCCTCTCCGAAGACTTGTGAGCCGCCCCGAGTTTTCGGAGAGGGGCGGCATACAAATCTAATAATAATTTATTAGATTTGTATGCCGCTCCTCTCCAAAGACTTGGGGCAGCTCACAAAAGCAATAAACAATTTAGTACAAACCCAATAATTAAAAACTGAAGCTAAAACCCACTATTATATAAAAACAGTCAATACTACTAAATTATGCCACACATAAATCCTACTAGTCAACAAGGGAATGCATCAATTACCCCATGCCTGGAGACATAGGTAGGTCTTCAGAGTCTTGCAGAAGGCAAGGAGGGTGGGGGCAGTTCGAATCTCCGGAGAGAATTGATTCCAGAGGGCCGGGGCCGCCACAGAGAAGGCTCTTCCCCTGGGTCCCGCCAGATGACATTGTTTAGTCAACGGGACTCGGAGAAGGCCAACTCTGTGGGACCTAATCAGCCGATGGGATTCGTGCGGCCGAAGGCGGTCCCGTAGGTATTCTGATCCGATGCCATGTAGGGCTTGGAAGGATGGAAGGCTGAATCAACCTTAAGCCTACTGGGATTCAATCTGCCAAACTGCTGGCAGCCGGTGATCAGCAGAAGTAGCTTACAGTACTGCACTCTAAGCATTGCACCACTGAGGCTCATGAAAATGGGTGGCAGTGCATACATTGCTTTGTTTACAGTCCTGGAGGAAATATCTTCTTCTAGATGGAAATGATTAGAAGTTACTATACTTAGAGGCTGTTCATCTCCTGCAATTGTGAAATGGTCATATTGGAGGGCACGCCAGCTGGTTTTTGGCCTTGGGGAAGGCTTTTTCACCCTCCAGATGCTTCATGGAAATCACCCAACGGAGAAGCCAGCAAATCACCCAAAGGACAAACCGGAAGTTCGGAAAACACACTTCTGGTTTACTGTTGTGCTGTTTTTTGCACTCGGGAGGGTCCAGGAAAGCTTCCTGAAGCCCCAGAGTGCAAAAAACAGCACTATGGGCAAACCGGAAGTACATTATCTGAACTTCTGGTTTGCCCATTTGGGCATTTTTTTTCACCTACCAGGTTTCCAAAAGGCCTGTGTGCATGCGTGGGTGGTGGTGGTGGAGGAGCAGTGCATAAGGGGCGGTGCGCATGTGTGGGGTGGGACTCCCACACACACTCCTTTTGGCATGCAAACCAATTGCCATTGGTCTTCGGAGAGAGGCAGCATACAAATCTAATAAATTATTAAATTATCATTATCATCATCATCATCATCATTATTATTACAGTATTATTGTTGTTATTTTTATTATTATTATCACTGATCTAGACTTTTGCATCAGAGATTATAGAAGTTGCAACAACAAACTAACTACAGTACAGAGCTACTTAATCATTCATACAAATGTTCTTTTCCTGAGAAAAGCAGCCAAATTTTTTCACATCACTCTGACAGCAATAAATCCAGGAAGCAAAGCCAAAAATAGCAGTTGCACTTCATTCAACCTTTTCCACTTAAAAAACCAAAACCAAAAACAAAAAACCCCCAGTAAATCCAATGGACTAGTTTCTGGTTTAATCACTCTTTGAGTAAGCCCCCTAAAATCAAGAAAAAACAGTCATGGTTGCTGAATGCCTTTTAATTTCAACAGAACTACACCAAGTACAATTTAATTATGAACGCACTTGGCTATGTTTGTGTAACACAACTTAAGACTTCTTGGCTGCACATCTACAAGATACTAAGCCTGGTTAGTCTTAATTTTCAGTTATTTTATTTCCTTAGCACATTGTGAAATTCCAACTGATTTTGATTCAAATAATTGTGCATAACTCAAAAGCAAGTTAATGCAAAACTTAGAATAAACTGTCGCTTTGAATGTACACTAATCGGCACACATTAAATGAAATTTAAAACAAAATTTCATTGCATACAGCTCTCAAAAGGTTATCACCTCCAAAATACACTACATAACATGTCAAAATAAACAAATAAATAAATACAAAATTATGCGTATATCCACTGTATATCCATTATACGATGTTACACATGTGATGTAAAATCAAGAATATAAGTGATATTGTGACAGTCTATATACTATTGAATCCCCAATTTACATCAACATGGAAACCTCTCTCAAAAAAAGTAACTGTGAAAGGGATCTTGGAGTCCTAGTGGGCAATCACTTAAACATGAGCCAGCAATGTGGGATAGCAGCCAAAAAAGCTAATACTGTATAATGCTATAATTCTATATTATAGAGTCTTCTTCTGCTTGAGCAGGGGGTTGATTGACTGATCTATGAAAAACGATGGGACCTTGTAGCCAACAATCTTTGGAGGGTCATATATTGCCCACATCAGTTTCCGGTCACAATTCAAAGTGTTGGTCATAACCTTTAAAGCCCTACATGGCATTGGACTAGATTACCTCCGGAACCGCCTGCTACCGCACGAATCCCAGCGACCGATAAGGTCCCACAGAGTTGGCCTTCTCCGGGTCCCGTCGACTAAACAATGTCATTTGGCGGGCCCCAGGGGAAGAGCCTTCTCTGTGGCAGCCCCGGCCCTCTGGAACCAACTCCCCCCGGAGATTAGAACTACCCCCACCCTCCCTGTTTTTCGTAAACTACTCAAGACTCACTTATACCACCAGGCATGGGGGAGTTGAGATATTCCTTCCCCCTAGGCCATTGCAATTTATGCATGGTATGTTTGTGTGTATGTTTGGTTTTATAATAAGGGTTTTTAGTTGTTTTAGTATTGGATTGTTACATGCTGTTTTTAGCATTGTTGTTAGCCGCCCCGAGTCTACGGAGAGGGACGGCATAAAAATCCAATAAATAAAATAAATAAATAAATCTCCATGTGCTGTCAACAAACTTCCAGCAGACGTGGTTGGTAAATCCACAGTAACTGAATTTAAACATACCTGGGATAAACATATATCCATCCTAAGATAAAATACAGGAAACAGTATAAGTGCAGACTAGATGGACCATGAAGTCTTTTCCTGACGTCAATCTTCTATGTTCCTATTGTTTATTGACAAGTTTCTTTGGTATTTTCAGTAACAACTAACCTAAAGCACATTAATACACAATGCCACTATCAAACAGCTGGATTGACTAAAGCTTCCTGGCTTGTAAAAAAATGAAATGCTGCATAGTAGATATCCATGCAAATCAGCTCTGACCATGTGACCTCTTGTAGTCATGGAAAAAAGATGAGTACAGTGATGCATTTATGCGCTAGGAAACAGCCGCCTCTTCTCAGCGTTTCATGAAATTACATTTCCAGGAAGAAAATATAAAGCGATCCAACATTATGTGACCATCCTTTCAAACTAGCCCAACAATTTAGATACCAAGTGAGCTTTGGTTAATTTAAAAGCAGATGTCATCTCCTATGACATACAAAAGAAGAATGGAAATATGAGCTTGAAGCTTACTAGAATACATTTGGATTGGATGCGATCTGTTTTACCAATGTGCCTTTTTAAGAAATCTATTTTTTTTGTGATACATTTTTTTCTTGTTTTTGTTTCTCTTCTATTCATTTTTTTTCATATTATTAGCTGGAGTGGTGCTTTTCAGTAAAAGTACAGGGTATGAATTTAACAAGCCAATGTGAAATGGAAAACTGCAGCGCCTATTAACTACTGAGTTGTGCCTTAAAATTAAACTTAATTAATCCAATCCCAAATTGCCCAGGCAGGCAATTTTTTTCAGCCTTAAGTGCCATATAGCTTGCCAGGTTAAGCTGGGAAATGTCAGGAGGGCACGTTTAATGAGTGGTGTGCGGTGGTTGCATGCCAGAAAAAGGAAAAAGAAATAATTGGTATGTTTCCAAAGAAATGTGATATCACCCCAAATAACAATTTAGTGGTGGCTTTTGAAGAAGGGAGGCAGACCCAAAGATTTGGGGGACACGCGCCAGCTCTGAGGACTCAGGTTTACAAACATGACATAATGAATTTATTTATTTATTGGATTTGTATGCCGCCCCTCTCCGGAGACTCGGGGCGGCTAACAACAGTAATAAAACAATGTACAATAATAATCCAATAAATACTAAAAATGATTAAAAAACCCATTAATATAAAAAACCCAAACATACATACAGACATACCACGCATGAACCCAGGGGGAAAGAGCATCTCAATTCCCCCATGCCTGGCGGCAGAGGTGGGTTTTAAGGAGCTTACGAAAGGCAAGGAGCATGGGGGCAATTCTAATCTCTGGGGGGAGTTGGTTCCAGAGGGCCGGGGCTGCCACAGAGAAGGCTCTTCCCCTGGGTCCCGCCAGGCGACATTGCTTAGTTGACGGGACCTGGAGAAGACTCACTCTGTGGGACCTAACCGGTCGCTGGGATTCGTGCACCAGAAGGCGGTCCCTGATGCAGATGAGGCTATGCAATTTTTCATTTTTTAAAATATGAGCACATCAGAGGTGGCCTGCTGCTGGAACACCTAACTGCGCGCAGCCCCGCAGGTCTGGAACGCGAGTGCGGGATCAAGCACAATTACGCTTCCTGCACCTATGCCGGTAGCAAAATCGCGCACAGGGACACAGGTGTGGGCGCGTTTCAGCGAGTTTTTTTGCTTCCCCGCGTGCGCGCAATTAGGCGTTCCGGCATCAGCACATAGATACATTGCTATAATTTCCTTTGTCTCTCTCATTCACTCCCACAATCTCATTTATTAAGTGTAGGGTGGATAAAGGCAAATCAGCTAAAAAGTTTTTATCTCATAAATTCTTGGGATGTAGCAGGACAAAGTTTCCTTTCAAGAAGAAATGAATGCAAAGAATTTATGAGGTATGGGCTTTTTGGGTAGATATCCATCCATTTATCCTTCCCTCCCTCCCTCCCTCCCTCCACCACCCACCCACCCACCCTCCTAGCCACCCACCCTCCCATCCATCCATCCATCGTATTTCCTTATCAGGAGACAGTTTTGTGTAGTGGTTATGGTACCAGGTAACAAACCAGGAAACTATAAGTTCTAACCCTTTCTTAGCCGTAAAGCCAACTTGATGACTTTGGGCCAGCCAACCTCTGTCAGCCCTAGGAAGAAGACAAGAGTAAACCACTTCTGATCTTTAATCTAGCCAGTTGCCAAGGATTGTACTAACACTCAAAGGCAAGATACATATATACTGTATATACATATATACAATCAAATTTAGTGAATCACTGCTGTTCAGAATGTACGACACTAGGATTAACACCCCCACCCCCCCGATTTAAATGGAAAAGTTTGTTGTGTCATTATACATTAAGAAGGCACAGATACCTACGTGGAAATCCATACTGTTTTAACAACTTCTTCTTTGAGAGGACCTTCATGGCCTACAGGCAAAAGAGAAAGATAATAACATTAGAAAAGATGTAGGAATAACTGTAGGAGGAGAAATTTGGTTGATGCTCCTGACAAGAACACCAAATGTTGGTGCTACCATAGAAGTTGGTCACACAGGCTCTACAGAAGTCCCTGCTAGGATATCTAAAATAAAGGCATGATGTTATTTCAATTGGGAAGCCTTTTTTAAAA
The DNA here is from genome assembly GCF_031021105.1 of Erythrolamprus reginae. NCBI lineage: Eukaryota > Metazoa > Chordata > Lepidosauria > Squamata > Dipsadidae > Erythrolamprus > Erythrolamprus reginae. Next base: position 402,932,605 of record NC_091950.1, on the reverse strand, counting down.
AAAAATAAACGGAACTGAGGCACTTAAGGAAGCAGGAGAATAGAATAGAATAGAATAGAATAAGTGTATAAGTGCACCTTTGTGCCTACCGTTCCAGTCCTAATGTGTTTTTATCTTTCTATTTCTACTTTATACTTATATTATGTTAAACATACTACAATACAATACTATGTGTGTACGACAAATAAAATAAATAAATAAACAAACATAAGAATAGAATAGAATAACAGAGTTGGAAGGGACCTTGGAGGTCTTCTAGCCCAACCCCGTTTAGGCAGGAAACTCTACACCACTTCAGACAGATGGTTATCCAACATCTTCTTAAAAACTTCCAGTGTTGTAACATTCACAACTTCTGGAGGCAAGTTGTTCCACGGATTAATTGTTCTATCTGTCAGGGAATTTCTCCATAGTTCTAGTTGCTTCTCTCCTTGATTAATTTCCCCCCATTGCTTCTTATCCTGCCCTCAGGGGCTTTGGAGAATAGCTTGACTCCCTCTTCTTTGTGGCAACCCCTGAGATATCAGAACACTGCTATCATGTCTCCCCTTGGTCCTTCTTTTCATTAAACTAGATATACCCAATTCCTGCAACAGTTCTTCACGTGTTTTAGCCTCCAATCCCCTAATAATCTTTGTTGCTCTTCTCTGCACTCTTTCTAGAGTCTCAACATTTTTTTTTTTTACATTGTGGCAACCAAAACTGCACGCCGTATTCCAAGAATCCATTGATACTTTTATCCTGGGATGAAAGGACTTTTCTTTTTCAAGCAAGAAAAAATGGTCATGCAACCCTACCAAGTAAGAATTACCATCATGCATTGAAGACAGATTACTCCCTCTTCATCCCCTACCCTTAAGCTTTTACACTAATGATATTTCAGAATAGCATTCTTCAACCTTGGGAAATATAAGATGTGGGAATTTCCCACCTTCCACCAACATGTTGGCTAGGGAATTCTGGGATTTGAAGTCTATACATCCAATTGTTGCCATAGTTGCAGATGGAAGGGACCTTGTAGGTCATCTAGTCCAAGCCCTTGTTCAAGCAGGAGACCTTACACTGTTTCTGACAAATGGCAGTCCAATCTCTTTTGGAAAGGCTCAAGTGATGAAGCTCCCACAACTTCCAAAGGCAAGTTGTTCCATTGGTTGATTGTTCTTACTGTCAGAAAACCTCTCCTTATGTCTAGGTTAAATCTCTCCTTGATCAGTTTACATCTCCTTGTCTGTCCTTCAGGTGCTTTGGAGAACAGCTAGTTGAGAAATAGTGTTTTACAGTATCAACAGTAGAGACATTCAAATTTCTAGGTTCTATCATATCTCAAGACCTAAAATGGTCACCTAACATCAAAAACATCATCAAAAAAGCACAACAAAGAATGTTCTTTCTGCACCAACTCAGGAAGCTCAAACTGCCCAAGGAGCTGCTGATATAGTTCTACAGAGGAATCATTGAGTCTGTCATCTGCACCTCTATAACTGTCTGGTTTGGTGCTGCAACCCAACAGGACCGACGCAGACTTCAGAGGAGAATCAGAAGTGCAGAAAAAACAATTGCTGCCAACCTGCCTTCCATTGAGGATCTGTACACTGCATCAGTCAAAAAGAGGGCGGGGAAAATATTTACTGACCCCTCACATCCTGGACATAATTTGTTTCAACTCCTACCCTCAAAACGTCGCTACAGAGCACTGCACACCAAGACAACTAGACACAAGAACAGTTTTTCCCCGAACGCCATCACTCTACTAAACAAATAATTCCCTCAACACTATCAGACTTTCTACTAAATCTGCACTTCTATTCTACTAGTTTTTCTCATCATTCCTTTCACCCATTTCCTCCCATGTTGACTGTATGACTGTAACTTGTTGCTTATATCCTAAGATTTTTATTAATATTGCTTCTTCATTGCTTATTTGACCCCTATGACAATCATTAAGTGTTCTACCACATGATTCTTGACAAATGTACATTTTATTTTATGTACGCTGAGAGCATATGCACCAAGACAAATTCCTTGTGTGTCCAATCACACTTGGCCAATAAAAATTCTATTCTATTCTATTCTATTCTATTCTATAAGAATATACCGTAACTACTTCTCAGCTCCTTGGTACAAGTCCAAAAAGGTTTTGCTTATATATCAGTAATTGTAAAAGTATGCAATAAGGAGTGTGGGAAAACCAGGAGGAGACAGAAATCTAACTACCGTATTCAAAATTGCAATGGTTCCAGAAGGGGTGAGAAGCTCTTGCAAATGATACGTATGTGATAATTATAGGATTACTGCAAAGTGGCAATAAAGAGAACGTGGAATTTGTGTCAATTTGAAAAATGCCTTGGCAATCGGAAAAGCACGGAAGAATTCACCAGCCATTAACTAATTATGTAATACTGTATGCAACTATAAAATTCAATTATATTTTCTTCCTTTCCTTCTTTATTTTCCTTTCCTTCCCTTACTTTCCTTCTTCCCTTCCCTTCTCTTCAGTATATGCAAATGTGTATGTATGCGTGTCTATGTAATAGAATAAAAATGTACCAAGGGAGAGCCAGTTTGGTGTATTGTCTGGTGGTTAAGACATTTGATTAGAAACCAGGAAATGAAATTCTAGTCCCAACTTAAGCCAGTCACTCTATCTGAATCCTGGGGAAAAGCAATGGCAAAACATTTGCTAAGAAGGAACATTTTCAGGCAGTCTTCAAGAATGGGGTGGGGAAAAAAACCTGATTCTAAGACACTAATATACCAACCAAAACAAAGATGGAAAATAAGTAAGAAAGAAAAATATAATTTTGTCACTTTTCAAATATTGTTCAATGATGCAACAAATCTGGAAAGCCCTTTTACATGGGAGATTATTGTTGTTCCAGCACAAAATGGAAATGGGGAATATTTTAAATATTTAAATTCAATCTATAGCGTAGGCAACCTTCCCAAGTCTTTACCTCTAACTATGCAGGAATTCATAGGTATCAAATAAAATGTCCCTTTATTGTCCCATCTCAGTTTCATGCATGCAGCAATAGATCAGGAGAGGCATTTGAAACTTACATAGTATTGATCATCATTTTCATTGTAGGCCAGTTTCACAACTCCATAAGAACCCTAGAAATAAGCACAGAATCAAAATCACTGAGTTGGTTTCATTGACCTGCTCCAGGGAAAGACTCAGTCTAAAACTGTTTCAAGATCGAGATTGTCCTTGTAAAACCCATTCTCCACTGCTTCTCCCTTCCATCCAGCATTTTTTCATTCCCCCACTCCTTGCTTTGTGGATAGACTGTTAAGATATTCATGAACTAGGAGAGCCATGTTAACAAGTTTAGCCAATGAATAGGCATAGCAACTAAGTCAGCCAATGGGAACTAACCTCTTTTGAGTCTGTGCAGAGAATCGAAACTGAAAACTTAAACTTAAGGCTGGGCGTGGCTCCAGGTCCCCTCCGCACTCTCTGCCCACTCTGTGCTTGTCTGCCCTGCTGAAATGAAACTAACTCCTGCTTGTGTTTACTTGCAGAAATAATACTTACTATATTTACTATAAAAATAAATGTAAGGGAAATTAGGGGAGGGAAAAGGGAAGTGGATAGTGGGGGAAAGCAAAGGAAAAAAGAGGGAGAAGCATTGATTTCCAACTACTTTGATGCAGTAAAATAAGGCATTAACATCTACCCTCAGCTTTTTACTTTTTCATAATAATATAAACTTCACTATGTCTTACTATTACAGTGTTCCCTCGATTTTCGCGGGGGATGCGTTCCGAGACCGCCCGCGAAAGTCGAATTTCCGCAAAGTGGGGATGCGGAAGTAAATACGCTATTTTTGGCTATGAACAGTATCACAAGCCTTCCCTTAACACTTTTTCAACCCCTAAAATGCAATTTCCCATTCCCTTAGCAACCATTTAGATTATTACTCACCATGTTTATTTATTAAAGTTTATTTTAAAAAATATTTATGAAAGGCAGACGAAAGGTTGGCGATGGCATATGACGTCATCGGGCGGGAAAACCCGTGGTATAGGGAAAAACCCCGCGAAGTATTTTTTAATTAATATTTTTGAAAAACCGTGATATAGACTTTTTGCGAAGTTTGAACCCGCAAAAATCGAGGGAACACTGTACTATTAATCTTCTCATTGTTCCTATCACCCATCTCCTCCCGCTTATTTTTTTTATTTATATTTTTATTAATTTTTATAATATAAAACACACACACAACATATAACATACAACATGTTACACACATATCTCCTCCCGCTTATGACTTATGACTGCATGACTGTAACTTTGTTCTTTATATTCTTACGATTTATATTGCTTCCTTGTATGATTTGATTGCTTACAGTATTTGTACCCTATGACTATCATTAAGTGTTGTACCTTATGATTCTTGACAAATATATCTTGTATTTTTATGTACACTGGGAGCATATGCACTAAAGACAAATTCCTTGTGTGTCCTGTCACACTTGGCCAATAAAGAATCCTATAACTACAAATCTATCTAATCGGTAAAACCGAAAATCAAGTCATTTTCCTGCAGTGCATTTTGCATCTATAAACTCCCAACCATCCCTTGAATGTTCCCTCCTCTCCCATTTCTTGCAGCTTCTAATCGCTGTAAAAATAATCAAGTCCACTGGCCCACTTCAGATGGACATTGCTTTCTGCTTGGGTAAGGAACTGAACTGAAATAAAACAGTGTGTTTGGATGCTGTCATCCAGCAGAAAAAAGCTGGAGGAGATCTGTTTTTTATCTCTGGCAACTTTTTAGGCTGCCAAAAACTGCTTGGTGCTTAGATGTTGTTGGCAGCTTTGCTCTAAAAATGTAGTGCTATTAAAGAAGATAATTTCTCTCTCGGATGGTTGTACCCTTCCATTCCTGATGCCTGCTGTTTATTATTCTCGTTGTATGGATAAAGGAAGGCAGAATTGAAATGCTCTCAGTTTGCTTGTCAATCACTGGAGACCCCGGTCAGGAAGGGAGTGTGAGGCTCCGTCCATGTGCCCAGACACTGCCATTTGGGTTCTTTTACCCTCTGTGCATGCGCAAAGCATTCTGTGCATGCGCAGAGGGTAAAAGAACCCAAATGGCAGCGTCCAGGCAGGTGGGCGGAGCATTGCGCTCCCTTCGCAACCAGGTCCCCGATGACTGACAGGTACGAGCGAACTGGGAGTATTTCACCCCTGATGGAAGGATAATCAGGCAAGATGGTCAGACCTATTATTCTCTTCCAGCTGGGGGAGATTAATTAATAATAATAATAATTTATTAGATTTGTATGCCGTCCCTCTCCAAAGACTCGGGGCGGCTCACAACAATAATAAAAACAATATTATAGTAGAACAAATCTAATATTAAAAAAAACATATAAAACCCTATCATATTTAAAAAACCAAACAACACATTCATACCAAACATAAAATAAAATATAAAAGAGCCTGGGGGAAAGGTGTCTCAACTCCCTGGTGGTATAAGTGAGTCTTGAGTAGTTTACGGAAGACAGGGAGGGTGGGGGCAGTTCTAATCTCCGGGGGGAGTTGATTCTAGAGGGCGGGGGCCGCCACAGAGAAGGCTCTTCCCCTGGGGCCTGCCAAACAACATTGTTTAGTCGACAAGACCCGGAGAAGGTCAACTCTGTGGGACCTTATCGGTCGCTGGGATTCATGCGGTAGCAGGCGGTTCCAGAGGTACTCTGGTCCAATGTGTTTTGTCTTTCTTTCCTCCACCTTTTTAAACCTATATGTCACCTACAGTATTTGGTATCAGAGGGAAAACAAGGTAAAAATGTAGGCCATAAATACTTGAAATATTGCAATTAGACAATTTACAACTACATTGCCTCCAATCTGATCTAACTGTAGTTCATGAAATCATATACCAAAATGTCCTTCCTGTTAATGACTACTTCACCTTCAACCGCAGCATTACAGGAGCACGTAATAGATTCAAACTAAATGTAAACATCTCCAAACTCAACTTGCAGAAAATACGATTTCAGCAACAGAGTGATCAATGCCTGGAATGCACTACCTGACTCTGGTTTCTTCCCCAAACCCCAAAAACTTAACCTTAGACTGTCTACAGTTGACCTCTCCCTGTTTCTAAGAGGTCTGTAAAGGGCGTGCATAAGTGCACCATTGTGCCTACCGTCCCTGTCCTACTGTCCTTTTTTAATCCTATAAATACAGGATACAAATAAATAAATAAATAAATAATAAATAAATAAAAATTTTAAAAAGGTATCGAGCAGCCCAACCAGCTCCAGATTATAAATTATCCTAAACTAGTCCAGCATTTTACATTTTTGCAGGAACCCAATTCTATATCTAACATTTGACAAGGGGGCTTTACACAAGATTTTTTCCCCCTATACCGTCTGAACATCGACATGGGGGCTTTATGCAAGAAAAGTATGTTCTCTAGCAGATCAGTGTTTCCCAACCTTGGCAACTTGAAGATATTTGGACTTCAATTCCCAGAATTCCCCAGCCAGCAAATGCTGGCTGGGGCATTCTGGGAGTTGAAGTCCAGATATCTTGCTCTAGATAGTTGAAGGACAATATTAAAAATGTATTGGACATTTTGGAATACTATACTTAGAAGAATATAATGAAAAATAAGCAGAGTTGGTTTTTCAGAATGCAGAATAAGCCTTTGACAATTTGAACTGGACAAGCCAGATTCCAATTCATTTTCCTCAAAACATACAGTGTGTATGTTTTGGCAGAAGGCAGTCATAGACACGGGTTCAAGTGGGTGCATTCATGCGCATCTTTTGCCGTTGCCATGAGTCAGCAGGATCAGCTTTTTAAAAATAAAAATGCAGGTGACGTTAAGGGACAAAAGCCTTAAATCCCTTAAAGCAGAAATTCCCAAACTTATTTGTTTCACAGGATCCTGCAGTTTCCAAATTACAGTAGTGCTCGACTTATGAACATAATTCAGCCCCAAAATTAGGTTGCTAAGTGAAAAATTTGTTAAGTGAGTTTTCTTGCCACCTTTGCGAAGTGAATCACTGCAGTTGTAACACCGTTGTTAAGACCAATAAGAGCACACAGAGCTGGCTTCCTCCAGGTCCCGTCGACTAAGCAATGCAGATTGGCGGGGCTGCAGGGGAGGGCCTTCTCTGTTGCTGCCCCAGCTCTATGGAATCAACTCCCCCCCTCCTGATGTCTGTACTGCTCCCACCCTACTGGTCATCCGTAAGGCCACGAAGGCCTGGCTTTGCCGGCAGGCCTGTGGGGGGCATGAATTAACAACTATCACGGCCAAATGTTATGAATGATTAGTAAGCATATTGTTGGGATTGGTTAATTTATGGGTTTTTAATTAGGGTTTTATAATTTTTAGATTGTAAATTTGGCTCCTTTTCATTGTTTTGTATTTACACTGTTGTTGTAAGCTGCCCTGAGTAAGTAAGTAAGTAAGTAAGTAAGTAAGTAAGTAAGTAAGTAAGTAAGTAAGTAAGTAAGTAAGTAAATAAATAAAAATAATAATAATTATTATTATTATTTAGATTTGTATGCCGCCCCCCTCCGTAGACTTCATGAAACTATTAAGTGGCCTAAGGCCTTTTTCTACCTATTCCCTAAGTGAAGTCTATCTTGATTTGTGATCATTCCACCTTTGGGATGCAGCTCTTAAAGCCTACAGAAAGACAAGTGTGCCTCATGGAACATATCATTCTCCTTTGGTAAATGAGATGTATCTTCTCCCTCCGGCCCAAGAAAATGTCTCCACTCAGGCTACTAGCTGTAACTCTGCTTTTATTACCAACCTCCAGATAGGGAAACAATCAGTAATGAGTAGCCAAAATTTTTACTGCCATACTGTGGGCGTGGCTTATTTTGTGGGTGTGGCTTGATGGTCACGTGACTGGGTAGGAGTGGCTTGCTGCCCAACCCTGGAAACAATTTATCTTATTCACTCTAAAATGGCTTCCAAGTCTGGGATATTTCTCAACTGACATAACAGTTAAACTACACTGCATCTGAATGGAAATAACCAGGCCCATTGGAGTGGTTGAAAGTGGTTGGCCTTTTGAAGTTCCAACAATTGGCTGCATTAAAGGTGATTAATAGTCTTTATATCCTGTTTCAACACTCCAGGCAGACAGCCAGGGAAAATCCTCCTAGGTGAAAAGGAAAGTGGGAACAGTAATAATTACAATTCCAAGTATAATTATAATGATAATGTCAACCAATAATTAGCATTTCCTTACCTGAGCTTTCTTCATGAAAAAATGGAGGTGTTTAATACTACTATTTTCTTTCCAAAATTATTATTTGCATTTTTGAGGGTGGAAATGTTTATAAAGGGAACACTCAAATAACACATCCTAGATCTGAATGAATGAAATATTCTCACTAAATACTTAGTTTTGTACAAAGTTGAATATGCACAACAGCATGTGAAATTGATTGTCAATCAGTGTTGCTTCCTAAGTGGACAGTTTGATTTCACAGAAGTTTGATTTACTTGGAATTATTTTGTGCTCTTTAAGTGTTCCCTTTATTTTTTTGAGCAGTGTGTAATGCTGCCCCGAGTCTTTGGAGAGGGGCGGCATAAAAATCCAATTAATAATAATAATAATAATAATAATAATAATAATAATAATAATAGTAATAATAATAATAATGCCTATAGGGCCAATGTGTCCATAAGTATCTGGCAAGCTCCAAGCACACCTAAACTTTATGTTAGATTCTTTTAATTAACCGCTCCATCCCTGGAGTAGAGAATACGGTGCTATAAACCTTACCTTTCCTATTTCACTTTTCAGTTTGTATTGGTTCAGCTGCACACAATCCTGTGGATTAAAAAAAAGAGATAGAACAAGTTAGTACAGAGGGAGGGGAAGACCAAAAATAGGAAGTCTGAGATGTAGCTTCACTTCTCTCTAAGCTCCTCAAAAAAAATGAGAAGTGACAAATATATTTTGGGACCTCACTCACTAGGGAAGATAAGATATAAATATTTTTTTTAAGCAGCAATGCTTCCAACCGGTTTTTATTTTTAAAAAAATTGTAGCAACAGACAGAAGAGAGAGCTTTGCATGAAGGAAGTTGCCCGTGTTCCCAAAGGAAAGTAAAGAATAAAAAATCCTCCCTTATCTTGTGTTTTATTTCAATTTTTTTTAAGCTTTAGAATCTGGGCAACTTTGATTAAGTTCAGAATCAAAAACCGGATTTATTTATTTATTATTTAGATTTGTATGCCGCCCCTCTCCGCAGACTCGGATTGGTTATTATCAGGCGGGGGTTGCACTTACCAGCCCCCACCGGTACGCTCTCCGGGACCGTCACAGGTGCATGCGGGTCCGTTAGGCACCCTCACGCCCGTTGGCACGAGATGCAGCAAGTGTAATCCCATGCGCAGAAGCAAAAAAACGCTAAAAATCGGCAAAATCTCATGCGTTGTTGTGGTTGGCTCTGGCCTAGCTCCTGCCCCAAGGAATATGGAGGTGGATGCAGGGGAAATATCAACATGTCATAGGCCTGTTTTATTGCCGACAGAGTCAGGTAGTGAAGTTTCCTTGGAAGAAGAAGAAGGTGAGGGTGACTTGGAAGAGGGGGGCTTGGCAGACAGCCCAGGAAGTCAATCTCCATTATCTTCAGTAGATTCGGATGAGGAATTTTTAGACCCACGCATGCGTAGAGTTATGCATAGAAGAGAACAACTGAAGAAATATTACAGGCGATAGAGAATCCACCTGTGGTTGGGTGGGGCTCATGTAATTATAGCAGCTGTTAAATTGGCAGCGTGCGGGCTGAGCAGCGTGGAGATTATCTGATCGTAGTTGTTGGGAGTCACGGAGTTTGAGAAAAGAAATCCTTGTAAGTTTTTGCCACGTCTGGAACAAACAGTATTTGTGCCGAACTTCACAATACTGGTTTATTGCTGATTTATTGCTTGCCTTGTTATCGGACTGTAATCCATTACTGCCTTGTTTATACAAGAAATCCCTTTGAATTCTAAAAGGGAGTTTTGCTTCTCTTTTGTTGAGATAAAAAACATTTACTGGACTTCTACTGCGTGTGTGTGTCTGATTTGAACCAAGTTCCTTTTCATTGGAGGCTTGTACTAGAAGTTTCAAGTTTCAAGTTTTATTGGATTTATATGCCGCCCCTCTCCGTAGACTCGGGGCGGCTCACAACAACAATAAAACAATTCATGACAAATCTAATAATTTAAAAAACATGTTGTAAGCTGAGTCTAAGGAGAAGAGTTGCATAAAAATCAAATAAATAAATAAATAAATATTATTGTAAATCTTTATACCACCAATAGGTACTCGACAAAACAAAACAAACAAATAAATTAAAACTCAAATGGCAATGCTTATGGTTCCTAAACCAGCTTCCAGTTACCAAACTACCGTAACTCTTGTTCCATTTCTGCTGGAGTTGATGCAGTAATACTTGCTTAACATGAGATTTTATTTTATTTTTTTACAGATGCTCCCCTTTGTCAACCAGCTAATAAAAGTCAATGAAGTATGATTATAAGGAAAGCCTGTCTCTCTGACAAGGCCATTCACAACTGAGAGAAGGAACTGAAGAGGTTCTTTGCTGCAGCCTTATGTAATGCACAAGCTAATTTAGTATAGACTGAACCGAAGATTGTTGGATCAAAAAGCAAGGTAAGGAACGACGCTTGGCAGAACACAGGACTTGGAGCCAGACGACATGCAGACAGAATCCGAGATCAAGGCTAGATCTCGAGCAACTGTTTGAAACAAGCCAGAGGTCAGAAGAGAACTGTGGGGAAAGCCAATAATTAAAAGGAAAGAAGAAGCTAAGCAGAGAAAAATAACACTACAATAATACAAGACGCTACATTAGGAGGCAGTGGGCAGAAGAATATGAAGACTGCATTGGCTGCCAATTCGTTTCCGGACGCAATTCAAAGTGATGGTTATGATCTATAAAGCCCTACAAGCCCCGAGTCTTCGGAGAGGGGCGGCATACAAATCTAAGTAATAAATAAATTGGACCAGATTATCTCCGAGACCGCCTCTTGCCGCATGAATCCTAGTGACTGGTTACGTCCCATGGAGTCAGCCTTCTCCAGGTTAGACAATGTTGCTTGGCGGGGCCTAGGGGAAGATCCTTCTCTGTGTGGGCCCCGGCCCTCTGGAATCAACTCCCCCCTGGAGATTTGGACTGCCCTCACCCTCTTCGCCTTCTGCAAGAATTTTAAAACCTATTTTCTGAATGAATGATTTTTAATGTTTCAAGCTTTTTGGAATGGTTTTAAATTTGTTATTTATATTAATTGGATTTCAGATGTTCCACTGTATAATTGTTTTTTGATATGTTGTAAGCTGCCCCAAGTCCTCAGAGAGGAGCAGCATACAAGTCGAATGAATGAATGAGTAAATTAATAAATAAATATACTGCAGGGTTTATAAACCCCTGTCAACTCAAACGTCCTTCTCTCTTCCCCATCTAGGAGAATCTAATCCCGTCATTGAGTGAGTAATGCAGTCTTAGGGTTTCAGCATAACTGCAGAGGAGCTGGTGGGAGTCAATTTTTTTTTTTACTAACAGTTCCGTAGGAGTGGCTTGGTGGGCGTAGTGTGGTGTGGCTTGGTGACTGTGGCTTGATGGGTATGGCAGGGGAAGGATACTGTAAAATCATGTTGCTTTTGATCTTTCCCCCAACTAACTTCAGATTGTGTCCCCTTGTTCTTGTGTTCACTTTCCTATTAAAAACACTTCCCTCCTGGATCTTATTTAAGCCTTTAACATATTTAAATGTTTCGATCATGTCCCCCCTTTCCCTTCTGTCCTCCAGACTCTACAGATTGAGCTCATTAAGTCTTTCCTGATACATTTTATGCTTAAGACCTTCCACCATTCTTGTAGCCCGTCTTTGGACCCATTCAATTTTGTCATCCTTGATTTTTGTTGAAAACTGATAAAATGAACAGGTGATTTGGGGATTTATTGATTAAGAGGACTGGTTTATGGGAAGAAGGAAACTGCATAGTATGCAGTTTGGGAGGATGGATATAGTAAATAATGTGTAAGTTAAGTGCTGCAAAGAAGATTTATGAAATTACTGCTTTAGATTTTGGTTTTTCTTTTTCTTTCACTTTTTAAACTCCTGTATATTTTCTTTCTTTTAATATGTTTCTTTTGTGTAAGTTTTTAAGCCTATGTAAAATCTTCTTCTTTAACATTTCTTTTTTAAAAAAATTATCTTCTGATTCCAAACTCTCATTCCAATGTTTTACTTTTTCTTTGGGCACTTTTGAAAAGGAGAGTTAGATCACAAGAAACAGCACATCGAAACCTCGACGCTTTCAGCTGATGCAATTGGCTCTCCAGCTCTATTATCACAGGAAAATATGTCATCTCTTGATTGCCAAAAAAATGTGTCATCGGCTGGGTATGCAGAGGCTTCAAATGGCACCCACTTTATCCCAGGCATGTTCCTTGTTTGGGGAAACAGTAATCCATCTTCACCTTCAACTGATGAAGCCGGCAGCACATGGCATTGATGGATTTCATTTTGATTTTTGCCAAGATGAATAAATTAGGCTGCATAATGATTGTAACCTAGCAGTGTGGATATATTGCCTCCGGGGACTGACAATGACAAATGACTAGGAGGTGTTGCTTTTGAAGGCATTCTTAGGTTCTGGGAAGATTGGAAAAAAAACGGGTCCAGGAAAGCAGACAATCTCCAATACATACATAATGTAGCATGCGTATATAATGTGCCTGTCAAATATTCTGATGGTTTAGGTGGGAGCCAGGAGAGTTAAGGAATTGCAAACAGGCCAACTCTTGGATAAAGGAAATGTTTAAGTTAGTGACGAACGATGATGACTATATGTGACCCAGGATAATATACAGCAGTGATGGCGAACCTATGGCACGGGTGCCACAGGTGGCATGTGGAGCCATATCTACTGGCACTTGAGCTGTTGCCCTAGCTCAGCTCCAACGTGCATGTGTGTGCCGGCCAGCTGATTTTTGGCTCGCACAGAGGCTCTGGAAGGGCGTTTTTGGCCTCCAGAGAACCTCCTGGGGGATGGGGGAGAATTTTTACCAAGCTCCAGGAAAGCCTTTGGAGCATGGGTTAGGCAAAACACAAGCCTACTGGCCTGCCAGAAGTTTGGGAAACAGGCCATTTCCAGCCTCCATAGGGGTTCCGGGTGGGGAGCTGTTTTTTTTACCCTCCCCAGCCATTGAATTATGGGTGTGGGCACTCGCGCATGCGCGAAAGTCCATGCCCATGCTCCTTTGGCACCCTAGGGAAAAAAGGTTGGCCATCACTGATATATAGGATTCAATCCGGTTTGGTCACCAGGACCAGAGATTTTGTCTTCTGAGTTTTGGACCCATTCTCAGAGAACTTATCTCTAGCAGAGACCCAAAGGTGCTTTTTTCCATATTTTGGATAGAGAGGATCGCTGGTTTGAAAGAGGGGTTGAAGAGGCCATCTGCAAAATTGAATAGCACTCTCTCAACAGAGGGGGGAGGATACAACAGTCCTCTATCTCCAGTCTACAACACAGTCCTTTCAACAGTTCCAAGAAGGCTCTAAATCAGTGGTTCTCAACCTGGGGGTCGGGACCCCTTTGAGGGTCGAATGACTATTTCATGGGGGGTCGCCTGAGACCCTGAGAAAAGACAAATTTCCCCTGGTATTAGGAACTAAAGCTTCTATTCTAGCATCTTGGAACATATTTTTACAATCCAACCAATCAGGCATTTACAGTGGAGGCATCTCTCTGACCTTCCTGCCAATTAGCTTCAATTGGCGCTAGACTTATGGTTGGAGTCACCACAACACGAGGAACCTTAGAAAGGTTGAGAACCAGTGCTCTAAATCCATTTGCATCACTCAGGTGATCCTGATGACCAGTGAAGGGCTCCCCATTGCTGGAGCAAGATTCGGCTTCTGCGCATGCGCAGGAAGCAAGATCTCACATGAGGGCGCTCGCGCATGCAAGATTTCACAGATTTTCCCCGATTTCTTTGCTTCTGCGTATGCGCAGAAGAAAAAAAAGCCCCAAATCAGCAAAATCTCTCATGCACCAGCATCCTCACACAGGAGATTCGGTTTGTGCATGCGTCCAAGCCGAATCTCACGCCAAACAATGTTGGTTGGTGGGACCTCAGGGAAGAGCCTTCTCTGTGGTGGCTCTGACCCTGTGGAATCAACTGTCCCTAGAGATTCTCCTCCTTGCCGGTCTTCCGGAAAACCATTAAGACCTGGCTTTTCTGGCAGGCCTGGAATTAGGACTGATTGTGAGTATGTATGTTTAAAAAAAAAAATGATATTGTAGTTTTTATGGCACTGTACATTTTATTTATTTATTTTATTTATTAATTAGATTTGTATGCCGACCTTCTCCAAAATACTGATGTATTTATTCCTTTTTTATTTGTATTGTATTTATTTGTTAGCCGTTCACAGTCTGTTTAGGGGTGAACGGCATATAAATGCAATGGATAAATAAATAAAATAAATAAATAAAAGAACCCAAATGGCAGCATCCAGGTGGGTAGGTTTAGAAACATAGAAACAAAGAAGATCGACGGCAGAAAAAAACCTCATGGTCCATCTAGTCTGCCCTTATACCATTTCCTGTATTTTATCTTAGGATGGATATACTGTATGTTTATCCCAGGCATGTTTAAATTCAGTTACTGTGGATTTACCAACAACGTCTGCTGGAAGTTTGTTCCAAGCATCTACTACTCTTTCAGTAAAATAATATTTTCTCACGTTGCTTCTGATCTTTCCCCCAACTAACCTCAGATTGTGCCCCCTTGTTCTTGTGTTCACTTTCCTATTAAAAACACTTCCCCCCTGAACCTTATTTTACCCTTTAACCTATTTAAATGTTTCGATCATGTCCCCCCTTTTCCTTCTGTCCTCCAGACTATACAGATTGAGTTCATTAAGACTTTCCTGATACGTTTTATGCTTAAGACCTTCCCCCATTTTTGTAGCCCGTCTTTGGACCCGTTCAATTTTATCAATATCTTTTTGTAGGTGAGGTCTCCAGAACTGAACACAGTATTCCAAATGTGGTCTCACCAGAGCTCTATACAGCGTGATCAAAATCTCCCTCTTCCTGCTTGTTATACCTCTAGCTATGCAGCCAAGCATCCTACTTGCTTTCCCTACCGCCTGACTGCAATGTCGTCTTAACTGTGTGTTTATGGTGATGAACAGTAAATTGTATGTTAATTCTAGGGTTTCATGTGGGTCTTCACCATTTGTCTTGATCGATAGCTTTGTGTAGTTTACAGTGTAAATAATTTCCTTTGATCCATTGCGTGAATAGAGAACGGAGTTAATATTAGTTTTTTTTTCTTTTTTGGTGATGTTTAGATAATTCTTCTGGTTCAGCCCTTTAAACCATTTTCCCCAGGCTTTGTAGAACTCTGATTCATCTCTATCTTGAAGTTCCATTGTCTGTTTTGACATTTCTACGCATTCCATGATTTTTGTTGCTTCTATTTTTCAAACATTGTCCAAGGTCCCTGAGAAGGCCAAAAATGAGTCTCTTTAAGGACACTAGAAGACATTGTTTTTCTGACCTGCCACTTTTCTTTTTAAACAGAAAACTATCGCTAGAAATAGAGTTTGGTGTGACATTGATGGAGACTGACAGCAAAATGACTTGACTTTGTCTCTAAGACAGAGCTATTTATTCTGGGTTTCTAGGTCTGCCCTTCCTGCCCATTTCCTTTCATCTTTAATTCATCTTTTCCATAAGTACCGACTGCAGACTTAATATAGTTGTGGCCTGTTTTATTTTCAGTACTTACTGGTAGTCCTCATCTTATGACTGTAAATGGAGCCTATACTTTCTATTTTAAGTCAACACAAGAACAAGGGGGCCCAATCTGAGGTTAGTTGGGGGAAAGATTAGATATAACGTGAAAAAGTATTATTTTACTGAAAAAGTAGTAGATGCTTGGAACAAACATCCAGCAGACGTGGATGGTAAATCAAAAGTAACTGAATTTAAACATGCCTGGGATGAACAAAGATCCATCCTAAGATAAAATACATGAAATAGTGCTCTGCCGGGCTCTCTGATAGGAGCCTCCTGAAAATTCAAGGGTACAAATTTCAGATACACACACGCATGAAAATTCAAAACAATGTTTTTTATCACAAAATTCAAAATAAACTAAGCACTCTTTTTGTATTGCAAAGAGCACTCTTCCCAAAACAACCGGGTAGTCTGTACAATTTCCCTTAAGCAGTCATTAAGTACTTAGCTAGCAGCTGTGAAGAAACTTCACACCCCTTCTTCTTCCAACAAAGTGAGACACACACACACACATTGCTCTGCTTTGGTTTCAAAGGCGTGAAAAAGCAACAAAGTCCAGCAACACAAGATTCCTGACGAACTCCGATCAGATATTCTTCCACAATGGCCAAACCCACATGCTGCTATTTCTAGTAGCAGCCCTAATTACTGGAGCCCCACCTAAACACAGGTGGCCTCCCTTATTTCCTGTTCTTACTTGGTCTCTTCTAAGCATAATTCTGCGCTTGCGTGGGTCCAAAATGTCATCATTTGAATCAACGGAAGATAAGGGAGATTGACTGCCTGGGCTGTGTGCCAAGCCCTCCTCTGCTGAGTCACTCCCACCTTCTTCTTCGTCCGATGAAACTAAACTCTGAACTGATTCTGTCGGCAATAACACATGCCTGTGACATGTTGAATTTCCCCCTGCATCCCTGGGGCAGGAGCTGGGCCAGAGCCAACCACAACAAATAGTATAAGGGCAGACTAGATGGACCATGAGTTCTTTTTCTGCCGTCAATCTTCTGTGTTTCTATGACATTCATACAATTAAAAAAAAAGATAACAATAAAAACAACAACATCATGAAGAACCAGTAATGAGGGGTAGAATAAATCCACTTTAGTAAACTTAACTCTAGGTCCAACGAAAGTCAAATGGATAGTTGACATGGTTGTTTCTTTTTCCTTTTTCTCTAAAATCGAATAGATGCAGATACCTTTACACGCATCTAAACATACCTGGAATAAACTGAGCTTTAAACTGCAAATTCTGACAACATAAATGAGGAAAAACTATGTATATGCCATCTAAAATGACAATCTTTCCTTCATTTTATTTTTTACAGATTTAATTTTATTTTGATTCTATCCTTTTCATTCTCAATTTTTTATATAAAGCAATTAGTAATTAGGTTGGTAATTGGATTAATTAGGCAATATTTGGTGATATTATTGGGTTTATTTTTTCCCCTTTGATTACGCTACTGTAAGAATTTTTCAAATGTTTTTTTAAAGGGTATTTTATTAATAGGCGTTAACTATTTGTAAAGGGTATTGATTATATATGAAAATTGATATGGAAGCGATTAGGAGAGATGTGAAACATTTCAGCCTATTCAATGTGAGATACTGGAATTTGGAACAGCTTAAATGGGGTCTTAGCTAATAGTATATTTCTATAGCATTAAAAAATTGGGCAGCTATTTTTATTCAGATGTCAAAAGTGAAGGTGGTAGCATTGTATTCTATAACTTCCTGAAATTGATTTATTGTAAAACAATAAATTTTTATTGTACTGTGATTTGCCGTAAAATGACAATCTTTCCTAGCACTTACGCTATCTGTAAGTGTGATTTATCCGTATGTCCGTCTATCTTTTCATTTCTCTTTCTATTTTTCTTCCCTTTCTCTTCTTTCTTTTCTCTTTCTGTTGTATTGTGCATATTGTATTGTTTTTAATGTATATATTTTATAATATTTTTTTTTTAAGAATGTGGAGTGAATGGAATGATTGTTTTTTAAGGTTCTGGTTTTTTTTTAAAATTTTTTTAAATAGTTAATTGGATTAAGATATTGTGTATTGTATATTTTATATGTTGCGAGCTGCCCCGAGTCCTCGGAGACGGGCGGCACAGAAATCCAATTAATAAAATAATAAAATAAATAAAAATAGAAGAAGATGGTAACCACAGATTGAGTTAGAAATATAGAGTAAAGGAATTTACTAGTATAATTATACAATTATAATTATACTATAAATATTCTAAAGCAGGGGTATCAAACTGAAGGACCATTAGGTGCTTAGATCTGCCCTGCAGGGCCAATCTGGAACCAGCAAAAGACTGGCCTGCAATGAACCTGCCAGCAAAAATACGAGCAGAGGGTTGCAGGAGGCTGTCGTAGCTGAAAATGGAGCCAGGAGCCCATTTTCATTGGCAGATCGCTCGTGCTGCCACAGGTGCCCCCACACGAGTGACATAGAGCTGGCCACACCCACCTTGGCCACACCCACCCCAGCCCCTCGAGGTCAAACGCAACCCTGATGCGGCCCTCAATGAAATCAAGTTTGACACCCCTGTTCTCACGGGAAGATTGAATACGGTAGTTTGTCTTTACAACAGCTCTGTGTGTAAGTGTATTGGAGATACCTAATGGTTGGATCAAGAAGGAAATACTAAATCCTAAACTTCCCACTGCATATTTTCAAAATTGCAAAATTCTGGTCCAGGCCCCCCCCCCCCCCAAAAAAAAAAAAATTAGGGATCCCTTTTTTATTTACTAAATTTCATGTCTTAAATAACTGGGTTTTCCCTTGCTGATCGATTTACAAAGCAATACTGTATAAAAACAGCTACTATTATTACAAAGGAATGAGTCAATCCACAACTAGCATTTGGAAAGGGACATTACAGCTCTGAGTATGAACCTCTCGCATTTCATGATCATTTTGCCTTAACAATTTATATTAAAATACTTTTCTTCTGGGACACAAATATAAATGTATCTGCCAACTAAGAGCCACAGACGAAGGAGACTTGATTTAATGAAAGTTGATGCCACAGTACATCAACCAGTGAGAGCGTAATGTGGATTTTAGCAGTTACCAATAGCGTACCAACTACACATTCTTTGCCTGCATTAAAATTTTAAATTGCTTACTTTCCGGTCTTATGTGAGTCCCCTAGGAAACACCACACACGTCAGTCAATAAAATAATAATCAGCAAGCTACCAACGCAGAGAAAACTTTCATAGATATGTGCCAAAGTAGATGCACCCAAAAATGATGGTAGAAGGAAAGAAAGAGGCAGGTGATAAAATTATGATTCAGATAGACTGGTAACTGGGAGGAATGCTTGCATTAATAGGCTGGGAGTAGGCTCAGTGGAGCCTTTTGCCTTTAAAGTAATTTAAAGTATCGTATTTTTTGAAGTACAAGATGCACCTTTTCCTTCCTAAAAGATGCTGAAATTTTTTTTCTAACCAGGGGATAAAATAATGTGCTGAAACTGACCAGACTATGGACTCTAGTCAGATCAATGCCTAGTAGGCAGATTTCCCCCCCTATTTTCCTCCCCAAAAACTAAGGTGTGTCTTATACTCCAAAAAATGCAGTAATTCCCAACAGACATGTCCTAAAGGTGCTTTTTCAAAAGATAACACTGGTCAACACATTAAAAAAATCATCAGCAAAATGAATATGTCTGTTTTATGTAGTTTGATGTGCTGATTCAAAAAATATGCTTTGTTTTGCTGCATCACATAAAGTGCCTGATATACATGGGGCTACCTTTGAAAAGTGTTCGGAAAATTCAGATCGTGCAGAATGCAGCTGCGAGAGCTATCATGGGCTTTCCCAAAAATGCCCATGTAACACCAACACTCCGCAGTCTGCATTGGTAGCCGATCAGTTTCCGGGCACAATTCAAAGTGTTGGTCATCACCTATAAAGCCCTTCATGGCACCAGACCAGGGTATCTACGAGACCGCCTTCTGCCGCATGAATCCCAGCGACCGGTTAGGTCCCACAGAATGGGCCTTCTCCGGGTCCCGTCAACAAAACAATGTCATTTGGCGGGGCCCAGGGGAAGAGCCTTCTCTGTGGCGGCCCCGGCCCTCGGGAACCAACTCCCCCCAGAGATTAGAATTGCCCCCACCCTCCTCGCCTTTCGTAAGCTCCTTAAAACCCACCTCTGCCGTCAGGCATGGGGGAATTGAGATATTCTTTCCCCCTAGGCCTTTACAATTTATGCATGTTATGTTTGTTTGTAGGGATGTTTGGTTTTACAATAAGGATTTTTTAGTTGTTTTAATATTGGATTTATATGATGTTTTTTATTACTGTTGTTAGCCGCCCCGAGTCTACAGAGAGAGGCGGCATACAAATCGAATAGATAGATAGATAGATAGATAGATAGATAGATAGATAGATAGATAAAAACATTTTTGTTATTACATTATTTCTGATCTGTAGATTACTGTTTTCTTAATGTCGCCAGTGTATTTCTAATACCTTATAATAATGATGCTGCTCCATGGAAACTATACCTGCTACAGTAAAAGTATATACATTTTTGAAATCAAAACAAAAAATGATTCAGAAAAGTACAAGGCCAACTGTGATAATTACAAAAAATATTTTTTCATGGACCTGTGTTACTGTTTTCTTAATGTCGCCAGTATATTTCTTAAACCTTATAATAATGATGCTGCTCCATGGAAACTATACCTGCTACAGAAAAACTATATGCATTTTTGAAATCAGAACAGAAAATGATTCAGAAAAGTACAAGATCAACTGCAATGATAACAAAAAATATTTTTAATAGACCTGTGTTTTCTTAATGTTGCCAGTATATTTCCTATAACTTATAAAAATGATACTGCTCCATGGAAACTATACCTGCTTCAGAAAAACTATACAGTATACAATTTGGAAATTAGAACAAAAAAATGTTTCAGAAAAATACAAGGTCAACTGCAATGATTACAAAAAATATTTTTTGTGTAACTGTGTTTCTATGTTTTTTCTCTTGAAGAAATTTTGCTTCTCATCCAAGAAGCATCTCCAGTCAGAAATGAAGCAGCTTCTTGGATGGGAAGCGAAACATCTTCAAGAGAACAAAACAAAGGCATTCCAGTTGCCTTTTGAAAAAACCACCTTTGGGACAACCATGACCTGGATGACTGAGAATCTCCATAGAGATTCCCAGCGGATGTAACAGCTACTTGACAGTGTCAAAATGGGTGAACAGTGCAGTCAGGCGGTAGGGAAAGCAAGTAGAATGCTTGGCTGCATAGCTAGAGGTATAACAAGCAGGAAGAGATTATGATCCCGCTGGTGAGACCACATTTGGAATACAGTACTGTGTTCAGTTCTGGAGACCTCACCTACAAAAAAATATTGACAAAATTGAATGGGTCCAAAGACGGGCTATAAAAATGGTGGAAGGTCTTAAGCATAAAACGTATCAGGAAAGACTTAATGAACTCAATCTCTATAGTCTGGAGGACAGAAGGGAAAGGGGGGACATGATCGAAACATTTAAATAGGTTAAAGGGTAAAATAAGGTTCAGGGGGGAAGTGCTTTTAATAGGAAAGTGAACCCAAGAACAAGGGGGCACAATCTGAGGTTAGTTGGGGGAAAGATCAAAAGCAACGTGAGAAAATATTATTTTACTGAAAGAGTAGTAGATGCTTGGAACAAATTTCCAGCAGACGTGGTTGGTAAATCCACAGTAACTGAATTTAAACATGCCTGGGATAAACATATATCCATCCTAAGATAAAATACAGGAAATATTATAAGGGCAGACTAGATGGACCATGAGGTCTTTTTCTGCTGTCAATCTTCTATGTTTCTAGCCATCAGAGTGGGTCACAGAGAGCAAACTTACTGCAGCATCCGAGATGGAGACTCGGTGAGATTCTATTGTTGGCCTCCTCCCTGTTCGTGGTGAAATATGCGTGGAGGGTCCCGTGGCGTATGGACCAAAATCCGGAAGATCAGAGGAGCTCAAGTAATTCCCAGTAGTCTTTTCTTGAAGGGAATACTTCCTGCCAGTCAAAATGGGCCTTTTGGGGATCTTCTTTGGTTCGTGCAACTCATGGGTGTCATCCAGTTCTTCGGAGGTGCTCGAATCAACACTGACCCCATTCCTTTGGCTGTTTTCAGCGGTGCAATTAGATAACCGAACCACATTTTTGTCTATTGCTCCCTGACTGTTTGGTTTAATTCCATTGGGACCAACAGTTACACTGATGGCAGAAACTCTCTCGGAAAGCTCCATCTCGGCATCGTTGCAATCCGTATCTGTAGTCTGGCGAAGAATCTCAGCTGTAGAATCACCCATAGTCAAATCCTGGCTTTTTGCATCATTAGGTGATAGTATAAGCCATCAGGACTGAAGAGTTCTTTGGAAGAGTCCTAGGTGGGGATCTTGGCCACGTGGATTTCTGGAAAGAGCTGTAATAAAGAACAAAAGAAACAAAGAGGAAGCCATTATTCTAAAAGCCAGGATACCCAGGGGTAGCAAATTGGTGCTTTCCAGATATTTTAATCCACAACTTCCATAAAACTTTGTCCCAGTTTCCATAAAACTTTGTCCATTTGCTCTGGGCTGCCAAAGCCTCCTTAAGCGCCACTGAAAGGCTCCTCTGGCAGCCCAGAAAAGCCTGAGATGGCCAGGATTAAAGGGGGAATGGCAGGAAACTGGCTGGGCCTTTGTGCCGCTCTCAAATTTCCTTTTCCGGGCTCAGGTTCTTAAGTAGAAAATGGTTCTTAAGAAGAGGCAAAAAAATGTTGAACACCCGGTTCTTATCTAGAAAAGTTCTTAAGTAGAGGCGTTCTTAGGTAGAGGTATAGGTATATGTAGTAAATACAGTGAATCTCAAAGTGTGGGTCTGGGAATCCTTAAGGCCCTTTCAGGACCCTGCAGAATCAAATAGTTTCAAAATGAGTGTTTTAATTACTAATATAACAAATATTAATAGAAAAACCCAGATAACCACAGCTTTTAAAGTGTTTTTCTATTGAAACTGGTCTATCAGAGCAACCTGGGCAGACTAGATGGACCGTGAGGTCTTTTTCTGCCGTCAATCTTCTATGTTTCTATGTTTCCAATTACAGGATACAGCAGAAGTGCAAGTACTTCCTCAACATATACTACAACCAGAACATCCATTGCTAAAATAGATACTGTAATCACTAAGTGAAGCAAGCCTAATGTTATAACTTTTTTTGTTATGGTCATTAAGCAGATCACATGGTCATTAAGCAAATCCATCTTTGCCTTTGTGAAACCGACTGGGAAGGTTGCACATGTGGTTCATGTGACCTCAGGATTTGCTCGGCGGTTGAACTTTGATTACAAAATTAAGCAAAGAGATTAATTAGATTAGATTAGATTTATTGGATTTATATGCCGCCCCTCTCCGCAAACTCGGAGCGGCTCACAACAATAATAAAAAACAGTACATAATAACAAATCCAATGCCCACCAATCTAATTACAATTTAAAATTAGTAATTTCCTAAAACAATCCCAATATATAAAAAAACAGGCACACAGTCAATCAATCAACAACACAACATGGGCAAGGGGGAGGTGTTTTAGTTCCCCCATGCCTGACGGCAGAGGTGGGTCTTAAGGAGTTTACGAAAGGCAGGGAGGGTGGGGGCAATCCTTATCTCAGCGGGGAGCTGGTTCCAGAGGGTCGGCCCCCCCACAGAGAAGGCTCTTCCCCTATAATTAGGTTTGATCCCACTCACATCTAAATGAAAGAGTGCAGCCTCCATTTTCTTTGTGAGATTTATTTTCTAAGGTTAGCATGTTGAACAATAGGAGTTCACTAGCTTATTAGAGCAGTGTTTTTCAACCAGTGTGCCGTGGCACACTAGTGTGCCGCGAGACATGGTCAGGTGTGCCGCAAAGCTCAGCAAGAGAAAGAAAGAAAGCAAAAGAGAGAGAGAAAGAGAGAGAGAGAGAGAGAAAGAAAGCAAGAGAGAAAGAGAGAGAGAAAGAAAGCAAGAGAGAGAGAGAAAGAAAGCAAGAGAGAGAGAAAGAGAGAGAGAGAGAAAGCAAGAGAGAAAGAGAGAGAGAAAGAAAGCAAGAGAGAAAGAGAGAGAGAAAGAAAGCGAGCGAGAGAGAGAGAGAGAAAGAAAGCAAGAGAGAGAGAGAGAAAACAAGAGAAAGAGAGGCAGGGAAGGAGGGAGAGATAGAAAGAGAGCAAAAAAGAGAGGAAGGAAGGGAGAAAGAAAGAGGGATGGACAGATAGGGGAAGAAAGGAAGAGAGAGAAAGAGGGAGAGAAATAGAGCGAAAGGGAGGAAGAGAGAGATATAATTTTTTGTCCAAACTTTTTTTAGCCCCCCCACTGTCCCCCCCCTCAATGTGCCCCATGATTTTGTATATGTAAAAAATGTGCCGCAGCTCAAAAAAGGTTGAAAATCACTGTATTAGAGTATGTTGTGCAAATATGATTACAACGTAAGAAGATAACTCGGAAGTAATGGTATTCCCAACATTCTTTTCAATGCTGGATTCATCATGCACAACGTAACTATAGCAATTTTGACAGATGCTTATCCAGAACAGCTTGTTTGCTGGCAGTTTAACATATGCACTTAAAGTGAAACTATTTGCTTGGGGGGGAAAATAAAGGACAAATCTTAAAAGGGAGCAACTCTGGAAGAGGTTTGTAAGCTTAAAATATAATTTTTATGTTGATAATTCTGCTTTACAATGGAACATTCAAGAGGAAAAGAAAGAAAACAAATATTAAATTAAATAAATCTAAAGGACAGCTTTCTTAAAAAAAAGGACTGCTCTTTATAACTATGGTTACGGTAATAAACAGTCAGGAAAATTTTCAGTGAACCCAACTACTTTCTTGTTTTTAATTCTAAATTCCATATTGTGACACAAAGCACTGAATTTGGAGAAGAGAAATAGCACTGCTAGGAAAGGCAAGGATACAATTAAAATGTTCGAATCAGTAAATGGATCTTGGGAATCTGATGCAAATAACATCAGACATGACACTCAAAGCAGGTAATTGGATTAGCCAGGTACTGTATATTGAACCTAAATGTACCAAGTACAGTGCATTGTCCACACAATACATTGGAACATAGTCTAAACTTTTTTTGTTCACACAATACATTGGAACATAGTAATCTAAACATATGTGTTAAACTCAGACCAAACCTGGTCTTTAGCTACTCCAGTAAAGTGTATTTTATATTATGCACTGCATTGTTGCAGATATGGGGAAATAGAGCACTCTACATTTCTAGCCTTGTGTGCTCCAAAGGAAATATAAATATAGTAGCTGGATAGCCATGTTTTGCTATGAAGCTATGTGATTGGGCTTGATAAATTGACAGTTAAAGCTTGAAATTTAATGAGTAGTCACGATTGGGCTTGATACATTGACACTTAAAGCTTGAAAATATAACTCCTTAGCATCAGAGCAGGCAACTGGCAGTTGGAACAGAGTTCTTTTCAGGTGTGGAGGGGGAGTATAACCTCTAACTGCTTAGCATCAGAGTATGTTAATATAATATTGTGCAAAAAATACTAATGATCTGATGGTCATTTTGAAAAATCCTTTCTTAGCGAGCACCTGGAAGCCAAGAGGAACATACCTGGCAAGTTTCAAATTGGTAGGCTTTGCAGAGATTAGGTGATGAGTGAGTGGTATTTGGCTTATATATAATTTTATATTAATTTTCTTAATTTTCAAATTCAGCAAAAAAACATGTGACATACTATATACACACACACACACACTAGATAGATAGATATAGATAGATAGACAGACAGACAGACAGACATACATACAGACAGAGATAGATATGTATTAGATAGATATATATAGATAGACATACAGAGATAGATAGATAGATAGATAGATAGATAGATAGATAGATAGATAGATAGATAGATAGATAGATATAGATAGACATACAGACAGAGATAGATAGATGGATGGATGGATGGATGGATGGATGGATGGATGGATGGATAGATAGAGATAGGCAGACAGGCAGGCAGACATAATCAGCCTCACCATCTGCATTTCCACCCACTGTATTAAATCAGTTGCAGCCAATTCCTTTCCTGGAGATATTATTGGCCATTAATGGCAGGAGATACATTTTTATGTAACACAGGAAAAGGATAAAGAAAGAAGAGGTTCTGAAAGCAACCTCACAACAGCTTATGAAATGTCAGGTGGTCAATTAAATCTGACGGAGAAGTCTTTGCTGCCTTGCTGTCAGATTAATTGGTGAGAAAACGGCCAGTGATATGTTTCCGAGAAAGAAGATCTCAGTAGCTTCCTCCCTGTGATGCAATCAAGTGGAATAGTTTATTTTAATATCCAAAGTTTAATATCCTCTATTTGGTTTATCAGTCGATTTTCATCAGAACTCACAGTCTGAACATATCTATACATGAAATAAGTTTGCCAAAGCACTGATGAGTAGGGATTTGATTTTGCATTGGTATTTTAAATTCAGTTTCTTGCCAGTTGAGTACAGTAGCTAAGATGGAAGGGGGCTAAAAACCAGGAGATGGTGATTTATAGTTCTCCCTTAAGACATGAAGCCAGTTAGGATAGTTAGCCAGTTAGTTTAAATCAGCCAAGCACTCTCAGTCAACCTGTAATGGGCTATGACAGGGGTAGGCAAAGTTGGCTCTTCTATGACCTGTGGACTTCAACTCCCAGAATTCTTTAGCCAATCAGGCTAGCTCAGGAATTCTGGGAGTTGAAGTCCACCTGTTATAGAAGAGCCAACTTTGCCTACCCCTGGGCTATGAGAATAGCCTTGGGAGACCAGAGGTGGAAGAGCTGCAGCCTAGACAACCATCATGCAAATAATAATAATAATAATAACAACAACAACAACAACAACAACAACAACAACAACAATCCAAATCCTTGGTGCAATCTCAAAACGACTGAAGCACCAGGATGGAAAAAATCCCCACCAATCGATTAAAGCTGGACTGCCTTTCTCAATAAGGCAAATAAGAAAGACTTAATGAAGTCAACCTGTATAGTCTGGAGGACAGAAGGGAACGGGGGGACATGATCGAAACATTTAAATATGTTAAAGGGTTAAATAAGGTTCAGGAGGGAAGTGTTTTTTTAATAGGAAAGTGAACACAAGAACAAGGGGGCACAATCTGAGGTTAGTTGGGGGAAAGATCAGAAACAACGTGAGAAAATATTATTTTACTGAAAGAGTAGTAGATGCTTGGAACAAATTTCCAGCAGACGTTGTTGGTAAATTAACTGAATTTAAACATGCCTGGGATAAACATATATCCATCCTAAGATAAAATACAGGAAATAGTATAAGGGCAGACTAGATGGACCATGAGGTCTTTTTCCGCCGTCAGTCTTCTATGTTTCTATGAATTTGATTTTGCACTGGTATTTTAAATTCAGTTTCTTGCCAGTTGAGTACAGTAGCTAAGATTGGGGTGGGTGGGGGGGGGCTAAAAACCAGAAGATGGTGATTTAAGACATGAAGCCAGTTAGGTGAGTTTAAATCAGCCAAGCACTCTCAGTCAACCTGTAATGGGCAGGGATAGGCAAAGTTGGCTCTTCTATGACCTGTGGACGTCAACTCCCAGAATTCTTTAGCCAATCAGGCTAGCTGAGGAATTCTGGGAGTTGAAGTCCACCTGTTATAGAAGAGCCAACTTTGCCTACCCCTGGGCTATGAGAATAGCCTTGGGAGACCAGAGGTGGAAGAGCTGCAGCCTAGACAACCACTATGCAAATAATAATAATAATAATAATAATAATAATAATAATAACAACAACAACAACAACGATAATAATCCAAATCCTTGGTGCAATCTCAAAATGACTGAAGCACCAGGATGGAAAAAATCCCCGCCAATCGATTAAAGCTGGACTGGCTTTCTCAATAAGGCAAATAAGAAAGACTTAATGAACTCAATCTGTATAGTCTGGAGGACAGAAGGGAAAGGGGGGACATGATCGAAACATTTAAATAGGTGGAAGGGTTATATAAGGTTCAGGAGGGAAGTGTTTTTAATAGGAAAGTGAACACAAGAACAAGGGTACACAATCTGAAGTTAGTTGGGGGAAAGATCAAAAGCAACTTGCGATAATGTTTTTTTACTAAAAGAGTAGTAGTTCCTTGGAACAAACTTCCAGCAGACGTGGTTGGTAAATCCACAGTAACTGAATTTAAACATGCCTGGGATAAACATATATCCATCCTAAGATAAAATACAAGAAATACTATAAGGGCAGACTAGATGGACCATGAGGTCTTTTTCTGCCGTCAATATTCTGTGTTTCTATGTTTCTATAATCTCTTCATCAGCTTTTAAGTATCTTTTAATTGTTGCTTTTTGTAATATTTATTTTACTAACGATGGCTTTAACCCTGTTGTTCTATGTTACAAACCAACAGGAGTCTTCACTAATCAGCAGTTCAAAAAACTCAATAAATGAATAGATTAGCTCCAGAGATTTCTCTCTATTCTGGGAACACATTATGGAAAAAGAAGGTCTTTAAATCCAGCAGATCCAAAATCGTTCCTTATCTCTTCACTATACATTTTTATTTTGTAATGCTATTTTGTAATTATATCAGGACACACAGGAGGAGCAGTCAGGAAAGTAAAAATTAACAATGAGTAAATGTTAACACGCCGAGAGTCCTTTGGGAGTTGGGCGGCATAGAAATACAAGAAATTAAATTAAATTAAATTAAAGACTTTGGCTGTAGAGATCTGATATTTGATTGGATTGGATTGGATTGGATTTGTATGCCGCCCCTCTCTGTAGACTCAGGGCGGCTAACAACAGTAGTAAAACAGCATATGACAATCCAATATTAAAACAGTTAAAAACCCTTATTGTAAAACCAAACATACATACAGACATACCATGCATAAAATTGTAAAGGCCTAGGGGGAAAGAATATCTCAGTTCCCCCATGCCTGGTGGCAGAGGTGGGTTTTAAGAAGCTTACGAAAGGCAAGGAGGGTGGGAGCAATTCTAATCTCTGGGGGGAGTTGGTTCCAGAGGGCCGGGGCCGCCACAGAGAAGGCTCTTCCCCTGGGTCCCACCAAGCGACATTGTTTAGTTGACAGGACCCGGAGAAGGCTTACTCTGTGGGACCTAACTGGTCGCTGGGATTCGTGCAGCAGAAGGTGGTCCGTGAGATATTCTGGTCCGGTGCCATGAAGGGCTTTATAGGTCATAACCAACACTTTGAATTGTGACCGGAAACTGATCGGCAACCAATGCAGACTGCGAAGTGTTGGTGTAACATGGGCGTATTTGGGAAAGCCCATGATTGCTCTCCCAGCTGCAATCTACATATCTGTAGAGATGTTACAAAAGAACTTGCATAGTAATCCTCAACATATGGCTTAGGTCAGTTCGTATAGTGACTGTTCAACATTACATTGGCACTGAAAGAAGTGACTTATGACAGTTTTAAGACTATTGCATCATCCGCATAATCCTCATAGTCACTTGAACAAAATTCGGATGTTTGGCAATTGGTACATATTCATGATGGTTGCAGTGACGCTGGGTCCTGTGATCAGGGGTGGGTTCTGGTTTTCTTTGCTGCCAGTTCGTTGAGGGATGTGCTGCAGGGGCGTGTAGTATTCCTTGTGTAGGTCTAAGGTCACATTGTTGGGCAAGCCCTAATGTGTTCCTAACCACATACGGTTGCTTTGTCCCTTTATGCTATTAGCATAAGTTAGCATACAGGGGGTGGACAAAACAATGGAAACACAGCTCTTCCGTGGAATCCAGATTTGTGAAGCTCCCTTCGAACAGTTTTTGTGGAAACTCGGTTCTGTACGTGTCTATTGAGCTCTGCAGTGATTTTAGGAGCTGCGGCAGAAGGCGGTCTCGGAGATAATCTGGTCCTATGCCGTGAAGGTCATAACCAATACTGTAAACTACACGTGCACCTAGCAAAAACTGCATAGAGATAACGTTCCTATAAGAAAGCGGGCTGGGAAGAAGAAAAGAGAATTGTTTGATGAGAGAATTGCTCGATGGGATTTGCCGGATGGAATGAGATTGTATGGTATTGGATCATATCGAAGGATTGCTTGGAGACTTTTGATGCATTCGCTCCTGGAATAAAGTTGGCTTCTTCCTCTCCTACAATGGTCTCTTGCTTATCTTTGAAACCCTGCCCCAAAGCAACATATTAAGAATTTTGGTTTATATACGTATAATAGTTAAAATTAGCTTAAATGTATTGTTTGATGATTATGGTATATTAGTTTACGTATAAGCAATATATAAAGAATTTTGGTTTATACACGTATAGTAGTTAAAATTAGATTAAATGTATTGTTTGATGATTATGGTATATTAGTTTATGTATAAGCAATATATTAAGAAATTTAGTTTATATATGCATAGTACTTAAGATTTTGAAAATTTAAACCTAAATTTACTAGACTTTTTAATATTCAACATATATTCAATTATGTATTCTTTTTCTGTATTTGAATCTATACTTTCAAGAGAAGCGGGGGAAATGCACCCCCACTTTATGTTTAATGTTTGTATGTGTGTTTGTTTATTTTAAGAAAAACTAATTAAAAAAAAAAATGAAACCCTGCCCCGATGCAACAGGGGCGTGAACATTTAATCTGATTCCATGCCATGTAGGGCTTTATAGGTCATAACCAGGAGTGGGCAGCAGGCAGGATGGGGTGGAACGCAGTTCCACCAGTGGAAATGAAGCTATGTGCCCAGCTCCAGCTGGCCATCCCCCCTCCCATCCTCCTCCTCCTCAGAAAGCGACTGGGAGACCAGCACCGGCAGGTCTCCTCTCCCCTCTTTTCTCAACAGCTGATTGGCACCCGTTCGCCTAGCTTCCCGGTCTGAGGCAGGGGGCGATCCAGGAAGGAGAGCGCGGGAAACGCAAAGCAAATTGTCACCCTAGACAGTGACACTGGTGAGGTTGTAGGTTGAGGACTTAACAGTTCCCTTGCATGATGATGATCATTCAAGCCATTCCCATCTGATCACATGGCCAGCAAGCCACTCCTACCCAGTCACATGACAAACAAGCCACACCCACAAAATAAGCCACACCCACAATGTGGCACAAAAAAATTTGGCCAACACTTTGAACTGGGTCTGGAAACCAATTGGCAGCCAGTGCAGACCGCGGAGTGCTGGAGAAATGTCTGGCTAGCCACTCTGAGTCTTCGGAGAGGGGCGGCATACAAATCTAATTAATAATAATAATAATAATAATAATAATAATAATAATAGTCCCATGACTGCTCGCGCAGTTGTCTTCTGCACTGTAAGCTGCCCAAGTCCATAGGAGAAGGGCAACCTAGAAATCCAATAAAATAAATAAATAAATAAATAAATAAATAAATGTGATAAGAAACACTAGAAAATGGGACATAATTCCCTTAGCAAACATTTCACATAGCAGTAGAAATTTGGGACTCAGTTGTGGTCCTAAGTAGAGGACTACCTGCAGATGCCAAAATGAGCTCAATGGAAGGAGAACAGAAGATATGAGGTGGAGAGACACAATGTGATCAAGGCCTGAAAGCAGAATCTCTCTATTCCATCACGAAGGCCGTTCCTTTTGTGGCAATGTATCTGCGTTCTCCGTTCATAACAAAATAACTAAAAAATATGCAGTTGGTCTAGTCAAATATAAATTATTCAAATGGCGAAGTTTGCATTGAAAGGTCTGTTCCGAAGTCCTCTGGGGTTCTAAATGAGCTGTCTTCCTTAAAGGCCAACGGCAGAAATAACCAGCTATTTTATGCTCTTACGCAGCTGGCTCGGGGAGTAAAACGAGAAATAAAGAGACAAAACGGCAGTGCATTATTCTTTATCATTCTGTGTTCTAATTACACAATGATATTGCTTTGCATAATCAGTTGTAATTATTCTAATTGCATGTATAAGCAGTAATCAACCAAGAATTACTCAGGGAAAGCAGGGGATGGCGGTAACTAGGGTGCAAATCAAACCCAAATGCATTCCAGAAAAATTAAAATGATGGTGTGTTTCACTAGTGTATGTGACAAAAATATATATTAACAATATAAGTTCTCTGCTACTTTTCTTTTTATTATTATTATTTGTTTGTTTGTCAAACATGTACAAGATAGCAGGCATGGGTGTTTGTTTGTTTGTTTGTTTATTTATTTTATTTATTTATTTATTTATTTATTGATTGATTGATTGATTGGTGTCTGGAGGCTGTTGGGGCCTGGATGGGTGTCAACAGACTCAAACTCAACCCAGATAAGACGGAGTGGCTGTGGGTTTTGCCTCCCAAGGACAATTCCATCTGTCCTTCCATTACCCTGGGGGGGGGAATTATTGACCCCCTCGGAGAGGGTCCGCAACTTGGACGTCCTCCTCGATCCACAGCTCACATTAGAGAAACATCTTTCAGCTGTGGCGAGGGGGGCGTTTGCCCAGGTTCATCTGGTGCACCAGTTGCGGCCCTATCTGGACCGGGACTCACTGCTCACAGTCACTCATGCCCTCATCACCTCGAGGTTCGACTACTGTAATGCTCTCTACATGGGGCTACCTTTGAAAAGTGTTTGGAAACTTCAGATCGTGCAGAATGCAGCTGCGAGAGCAGTCATGGGCTTACCTAGGTATGCCCATGTTTCACCAACACTCCGCAGTCTGCATGGGTTGCCGATCAACTTCCGGTCACAATTCAAAGTGTTGGTTATGACCTTTAAAGCCCTTCATGGCACTGGACCAGAATATCTCCGAGACCGCCTGCTGCCGCACGAATCCCAGCAACCGATTAGGTCCCACAGAGTAGGCCTTCTCCGGGTCCCGTCAACTAAACAATGTCGGTTGGCAGGCCCCAGGGGAAGAGCCTTCTCTGTGGCGGCCCCGGCCCTCTGGAATCAACTCCCCCCGGAGATTAGGACTGCCCCTACTCTCCTTGCCTTTCGTAAGCTCCTTAAGACCCACCTCTGTCGTCAGGCATGGGGGAACTGAAACATCTCCCCCGGGCAGATACAATTTATGAATGGTATGTTTGTATGTATGTGTGTTTAGAAAATGGGGTCTTTTAAATATTTTTAAACAGTAATTTAGATTTGTTGTAGATTGGTTTTTTTCACTTTGTTGTGAGCCGCCCCGAGTCTGCGGAGAGGGGCGGCATACAAATCTAAATAATAAATAAATAAATAATAAATAAATTTCTATGCTGTCCAACTCCCAAAGGACTCTGGGCGGTTTACCATAAGATATATGAGGGTCGCCCAGAAAGTAATGTACCACATTTTTTCTTCTTCAACAATTATTTATTGAACACAATGAAACTTACACACAAGAAAAAGTGATGTTTCTTCTACACTCCCTATTTTGAATATGTTCCATCATGTACCGATACCAATTTTGTAATGTCTATTTTGTTGCATACTTCCAAACTAAAACTATTACCGCTTGGGCACTTTCTATAGCTGCTTCTTTAATTTGTTTAAACTCGCCCATATTCCTCCTCGTTATTAGTAATGCCATTTCCTGATGGTCTGGCATCCTAGCAACATGGCTCTCAGCATGTCTGGGCTTTCATCAGCAGGGTGGGAATTGATGGCAGGCCTGCTCTGGAGAGGACCTCAGTGTTAGGCACCGGATCCTCAGAATTCTACGGTGGCAGGTCGTGTGGAAGTGGTTCAATTGCCTAATGTGGCACTCCTAGGGTGGAAGTGCTATTGAACACCTATAGAGCTAAGCACAATTGAAGCTGAGAGTATCTCGCTCACACGCTGGAGACAACATCACAAAACAAACCGCAGCATCTGAAGCAAGCTGTAACGATGACATGATGACATAATGATACAAATTTGCCAGAATTCTGTATTCATTCCAGCATGTCGGATGCAAGATTGACACACACATAGAAACATAGAAGACTGACGGCAGAAAAAGACCTCATGGTCCATCTAGTCTGCCCGTATACTATTTCCTGTATTTTATCTTACAATGGATATATGTTTATCCCAGGCATGTTTAAATTCAGTTACTGTGGATTTACCAACCACATCTGCTGGAAGTTTGTTCCAAGCATCTACTACTCTTTCAATGAAATAATATTTTCTCACGTTGCTTTTGATCTTTCCCCCAACTAACTTCAGATTGTGTCCCCTTGTTCTTGTGTTCACTTTCCTATTAAAAACACTTCCCTCCTGAACATATTTAAATGTTTCGATCGTGTTCCCTTTTGTCCTCCAGACTATACAGATTGAGTTCAGGTTTTTCCTGATACGTTTTATGCTTAAGACCTTCCACCATTCTTGTAGCCCGTCTTTGGACCCGTTCAATTTTATCAATATCTTTTTGTAGGCGAGGGCTCCAGAACTGAACACAGTATTCCAAATGGGGTCTCACCAGCGCTCTATATAAGGGGATCACAATCTCCCTCTTCCTGCTTGTTATACCTCTAGCTATGCAGCCAAGCATCCTACTTGCTTTTCCTACTGCCCGACCACACTGCTCACTACCCCTAAATCCTTCTCTTCTGAAGTTTTTGCTAACATGTGATTTACATGTAATTTACATGTAATTTACATGATTATGTCAGCACGCACTTCTCACCCATCTTGACTTTGGCTGGCTTGCAAATGTCTGAGGTTAGAGCAAAAGCAAAAAAAAAGTGAATGTTTATGTCATAGTTACACTTGGGGGAAAGCATCTGCAAACATTTTATGGAGCTGTTGCATTATTGAAGATATTCATTCCATGGTGAACTGTCAAGCATGAGTTTTTGTTTACTGATGGCAGATGAGCTTCAATAATGGAAGCAATGAGACTAGGCCATGTTTTTAATGGTTAGTTTGAACCTTAATAGCTAAATAACTCATTTGGAAAGATTAGGGCATGGTATCGGACTCATAATTGTTCTTTATTGCAAGGAAAATGCTTTGCATTTGAGAGTGAATGGCTAATTCCAATCTTCAAACATCAAGACTCAACGCACAAGTATTTTGACCAAACAGAGACAAATGTGTTTTTTTTTAAAAAAAAACTAATGTCTTTTAAAGAAAAAAGATGAATTTCCTTGAATCAAATAAACTAGATAGAATAGAGCAGAACAGAATATAATTCTTTATTGGCCAAGTGTCTTTAGACACATAAGGAATTTGTCTTTGGTGCATAGACTCTCAGTGTACATAAAAGAAAAGATGCATTTGTCAAGAATCATGAGGTACAACACTTGATAGGGATAGTCATAGAGATCAAATAAGCAATCAGGAAACAATCAATATTAATACAAATCTTAAGGATACAAGCAACAAGTTACAGTCATACAATCATAAGTGGGAGGAGATGGTTGATAGGAATGATGAGAAAAATTAGTAATACAGGTTGCGTTCCAAAAGTATTGCAATTGAATTTCCCGCGCTGCTCCTATTGGTCGGAGTGGGACCGAAGCACTTGGAGTAGGGATGGGGGACACTAAGCTTTGCCACGAAACCGGTCTCAGTGCTCTCCAAGCTGTGGAAGCGGCAGGACATCAGTTATTGTAAACCTCTGCATGCCGACCATGTCACGAAAAAAATGGAATGGAAATTTCAAGTGAACTTTTGCAACGTATAGAAATTGAATCTGATTATCTGGACAACATCATCACTGGTGATGAAACCTGGATTTCTGAATACAACCCAGAAACAAAACGCCAAAGCTCTGAGTGGTACACCGACCAGTCCCCCAAACCCCAAAAGGCAAGAATGAGCAAATCAAAAGTGAAAACAATGCTCATTGTCTTTTTTCGACAGTAAAGGAGTAGTCCATAAGGAGTTTGTTCCTCAAGGACAGACAGTTAACGCTGCCTACTACATGGATGTGCTGGAAAGACTGCGAAAACGGGTAATCAGGATGAGAAAAGACTGATAAGGTTCCACAGAGTTGGCCTTCTCCGGGTCCCGTCGACTAAACAATGTCGCTTGGCGGGCCCCAGGGGAAGACCCTTCTCTGTGGCGGCCCCGGCCCTCTGGAACCAACTCCCCCCGGAGATTAGAACTGCCCCCACCCTCGCTATCTTTCGTAAACTACTCAAGACTCACTTATACCGCCATGCATGGGGGATTTGAGATATTCCTTCCCCCTAGGCCATTACAACTTATGCATGGTATGTTTGTGTGTATGTTTGGTTTTATAATAAGGGTTTTTAGTTGTTTTATTATTGGATTGTTACATGCTGTTTTTATCATTGTTGTTAGCCGCCCCGAGTCTACGGAGGGGGGCGGCATATAAATCCAATAAATAAATAAAATAAATAAATAAAATCTCCGCTACCTGGCAACTCTATCATGACGTGACTTGCCACAATGCACTACGAGTCCGCGAGTTCCTGGCCAAACACCAGGTGCCAACGCTGCCCCCCCCATAGTCCTGACGTTGCCCCAGCAGACTTCTTTTTGTTTCCTCGGATTAAGGCAGCCCTAAAGCAACCCGTTTTTTATCCATAGAGGAGATCCAATCAGCCGTGACGAAGACCTTGCAAGAGGTCCCCGAAGATGCCTTCCAGGGCGTGTACCAGTCATGGCAGAGTCGCTGGAAAAAATGTGTAGAGGCCCAAGGACAGTACTTTGAAGAATTTTAAGTGTTTGTGCAAATCTGTTCAATAAATTACTTTAAAAAAATAATTGCATTACTTTTGGAACACACCCTGTAATAGTAGTGCAAACTTAGTAAATAGTTTGACGGTGTTGAGGAAATTGTTTAGTTGAGTAGATGGTGTTTGGGAAAAACTGTTCTTGTATCTAGTTGTCTTGGTGTACGATGCTCTATAGCGACATTTTGAAGGTAGGAGGTGAAACAGTTTATGTCCAGGGTCAGTAAATATTTTCCCTGCCCTCTTTTTGTCTCGTGCAGTATGCAGGTCCTCAATGGAAGGCAGGTTGGCAGCAATGGTTTTTTCTGCAGTTCTGATTATCCTCTGAAGTCTGTGTCGGTCTTGTTGGGTTGCAGAACTAAGCCAGATTACTACAAGTGTATAAATTGGTATACTGCATCAAGATAGAAACTCTGGTTTAGAAAGTGCAATGTTTGAATTCACATGTTGTTTTATGCAGTATAGCTTGCTTGCAACTGTATTAAGGTCTTAAGCATAAAACGTATGAGGAAAGACTTAATGAACTCAATCTGTATAGTCTGGAGGACAGAAGGAAAAGGGGGGACATGATCAAAACATTTAAATATGTTAAAGGGTTAAATAAGGCTCAGGAGGGAAGTGTTTTTAATAGGAAAGTGAACACAAGAACAAGGGGACACAATCTGAAGTTAGTTGGGGGAAAGATCAAAAGCAACGTGAGAAAATATTATTTCACTGAAAGAGTAGTAGATCCTTGGAACAAACTTCCAGCAGACGTAGTTGGTAAATCCACAGTAACTGAATTTAAACATGCCTGAGATAAACATAGATCCATTGTAACATAAAATACAGGAAATAGTATAAGGGCAGACTAGATCAGTGTTTTTCAACCAGTGTGCCGTGGCACACTAGTGCGCCGCGAGACATGGTCAGGTGTGCCGCGAAGCTCAGAGAGAGAAAGAAAACAAGAGAGAGAGAGAGAAAGAGAGAAAGAAAGAGCAAGAGAGAGAGAAAGAGAGAGAGAGAAAGAAAGAGCAAGAGAGAGAGAAAGCAGGCAAGAGAGAGAAAGAGAACAAGAGAGAAAGAAAGCAAGAGAGAGAGCAAGAGAGAGAAAGAAAGAAAGCAAGAGAGAGAGAAAGAGAGGAAGGGAAGGTGGGAGAGAGAAAGACATAGAGGGAGGGAGGGAGGGAGAAAGAGAGCAAAAAAGAGGAAAGAAGGAAGAGAGAAAGAAAGAGGGGTGGAGAGAGAGAGAGAAAAAAGAGAAAGGGAGAGAAAGAGGGAGGGAGAGAGAAATAGAGCGAAAGGGAGGAAGAGAGAGAAAAAAATTTTGTCCAAACTTTTTTTAGCCACCCCCCACCCCACCCCCACTCAATGTGCCCCATGGTTTTGTAAATGTAAAAAATGTACTGCGGCTCAAAAAAGGTTGAAAATCACTGGACTAGATGAACCATGAGGTCTTTTTCTGCCGTCAGTCTTCTATGTTTCTATGTTTCTATGGCTTTTTACAATGTATGAAACCAGTCACTCCCTTTCTGAGCAGTCAAAGAAATGATAAAGATGGAGCAGAAGTGAAACTAGGTCACAACTATCCGCATTAGTGACATGGCGGAAGCAGACGGGAGGGCATCAGGGAGAGGTTGTCAAAATCTGTGAGATGGCCAGTGCAGTATCATAATCAGAGCCCTAAGCTTTTTGTATGTGCAGCGCAAAAACACATAAAGGCTTTGTGCCATCATCTTGCAAACTTTGACAGTCATCCCCCAATATTTATAGTTCAAAATATACATTGGTAGCTATATTTGTTTAGGCACACAGCACCATATGTCACAATTATCTATTCCCTAGTCTGTTGTTTGAACCTCTAGTCTAGATCTTGGCATGGAAGCGAGAGATTGAAAGCCAAGAGCTCTAGCAATTGAAAACAAAGCAGGAATAGGATGAATTATAAGCAGTGAAATAGCTGGTATCAAAAAGCAACCGTTTTTCAGGGGCTCAGAGTAGGGGTGAAATTCAAAAAAATTCCCTACCTATTCTGTGGGCATGGCTTGATGCGCATGGCACTCCCGGGGGAAGGATATTGCGAAATCTCCATTCTCACCCCACTCCTGGGGAAAGAATACTGGATTCCTTCCCCTAGGCTGTGTGGCTAGCTCGTACGCTTTTGCAATGGCGTTCCTGATCCAGTATCCTATGGTAGCTGAAGATACACAGTTCCCTAGGGATTTGGGATGAAATTCTATGAAGATCGCCTCAGTTTTTCGGAAGCTCTTAGTGCTGTTCAAATAGATGTTGAGAGCTCTCTGCATATCTAGTGTATGCCGGCGCTATTCTGTTGGATGAGCTAGGTGAGCGCAGAAGGAAGGGAAAATAAGTTCCTGAGAACGATGGAAGACTGTGTTCATCTTTGGAAGGAAGGACGGATCAAGTTTGAGTGTCACCTTGTCTGGCTGAAAAATGCATAGGTCACGCCTGGTTGAGAGTGCTGACAGCTCGCAGATGCATCACACTAATGCAATGGTCACCAAGTATATCCCGTTTATCGACAAATGCCTCAATGATGCCTCTCACTGAGACAAATAGTATATAGATATTTATATAAACAAGAGGTAATTGATGATAACATAATTTGTCAATATAGTGGTACCTCTACTTAAGAACGCCTCTACTTAAAAACTTTTCTAGATAAGAACCAGTTGTTCAAGATATTTTTGCCTCTTCTTAAGAACCATTTTCTACTTAAGAACCCGAGCCCGGAAAAAATTCCCAGGAAATTTGAGAGCGCCACAAAGGCCCGGCCAGTTTCCTGCCATTCCCCCTTTAATCCCAGCCATTTCGGTCATTTCTGGGCTGCCAGAGAAGCCTTTCGGTGGCACTCCCTGTCTCGCCCGCTTGGGTTTCTCTCTCTGGCGCAGTATATGGAGGCAGCCTTGCACCAGGTGTATGGAAGGTGCGTGCTCCTCATCGCCGTCTTAGAGTCCCTCTATCTTTTTGTAGGTGCTTTCCCTACCACCTGACCGCACTGTTCACCCATTTTGAGACTGTTAGAAATAACTACCCCTAAATCATTCTCTTCTGAAGTTTTTGCTAAATAAGGTAGATTAATAACTTAGTCATAGTAAGAGAAAAGGAAACAATATATGTTTATAATTCCAGGAAGGAATTCAGCCACATTTCAACACCCTTGAAAATGTCCAAAGATACTTCACCAGAAGAGCCCTTCACTCCTCCACTCGAAACAGAATACCCTACGAGACTAGACTTTCAATTCTGGGTCTAGACAGCTTAGAACTAAGATGCCTTAAACAAGATCTAAGTATTGCCCACAAGATCATATGCTGCAACGTCCTGCCTGTCGGCGACTACTTCAGCTTTAACCACAACAACACAAGAGCACACAACAGATTTTAACTTAATATTAATCGCTCCAAACTTGACTGTAAAAAATATGACTTCAGTAACCGAGTTGTCGAAGCGTGGAACTCATTACCGGACTCCACAGTGTCATCCCCAAACCCCCAACACTTTACCCTTAGATTATCTATGGTTGACCTATCCAGATTCCTAAGAGGTCAGTAAGGAGCGAGTACAAGTGCACTAGAGTGCTTTCCGTCCCCTGTCCTATTGCTCTCCTATATCTCCTATACCTTTCTTCTATTCCTATATCTCTTCTTCTATTCTTTCATTGATATGTTCTAGTACTATATCTTCTTTTCTATTCTTTCTTAGATATATTTTACTATGAGTATCTCCTCTATAACCTTCATCATGTATTTTACTATGTGTATATAGATATATACCCACTAAAACCCTCATTGTGTATTGGACAAAATAAATAAATAAATAAAATAAATAAATCTATCCTCATG
This sequence comes from Erythrolamprus reginae, assembly GCF_031021105.1. Taxonomy (NCBI): domain Eukaryota; kingdom Metazoa; phylum Chordata; class Lepidosauria; order Squamata; family Dipsadidae; genus Erythrolamprus; species Erythrolamprus reginae. The sequence goes on along the minus strand of NC_091950.1, from coordinate 402,892,298 downwards.
AAGGATCGAGTCAGATTTGGGGGTCTAGAGGCAGAGCCAAGCAAATATTCAAATTTTATTTATTTATTTATAATTTATTTATAAATTATAAATAATTTATTTATAAATTATAAATAATTTATTTATAAATTATACGTTTCTTCAACACTCCGTGGCTTGCATTGGCTGCCGATCAGTTTCCGGTCACAATTCAAAGTGTTGGTCATGACCTTTAAAGCCCTACATGGCTTTAGACCAGATTACCTCTGGAACCGCCTGCTACCGCACGAATCCCAGCGACCGATAAGGTCCCACAGAGTTGGCCTTCTCCAGGGTCCTGTCGACTAAACAATGTCGTTTGGCGGGCCCCAGGGGAAGAGCCTTCTCTGTGGCGGTCCCGGCCGTCTGGAACCAACTCCCCCTGGAGATTAGAACTGCCCCCACCCTCCCTGTCTTTCGTAAACTACTCAAGACTCACTTATGCTGCCAGGCATGGGGGAGTTAAGATATTCCTTCCCCCTAGGCCATTACAAGTTATGCATGGTATGTTTGTGTGTACGTTTGGTTTTACAATAAGGGTTTTTAGTTGTTTTATTAATTGGATTGTTACATGTTGTTTTTTTATCATTGTTGTTAGCCACCCCGAGTCTATGGAGAGGGGCGGCATACAAATCCCATAAATAAATAAATAAATTGATTGACTCGATCCTCAAGATGATTGCATGAGGAACTCCCATTGTGAAGGCTGGTTCCACCACAAGATGGAGAATAAGATTTTTCACCTCATTTCATTAGCGGCTCTAAAAACCCACTGAGGAGTAGGAAGGAATAGAAAAGCTGACAGCGAGGAGATCAATAATGTGGGGAAACTGACAATAGTTGCTACTGACAGAAGCCAAGCATTTGAAGTATTTATGTGATTCTAGGTGATGGTATAGTTGCCATTGCTATGGCAACAGATTGCTTACATTCATTCTTGGGAAGGATAAAAAAAAATAAAAAGAATGTGGTGCAGAGGATGGGAGATGTGGTTGGGGAAAAAAATATACCGGTTTTGTGCCAGATATCATTTCTCATAAAAGTCAGAAAGGGAGACACCAGCAAAGCCGTGTCATCCATCTTCGGTTGGGTTTTTGTTAGGCCTCTTAGCCAACATAGAAAGTAGTCGACGATAGTTCCAAAACGTAAGACCGTAAACTGACAGAGAAGAAGTCTAGAAAATTCCCATCATAAATGAAAAGTAAGCTAATTCAGAATCTTAAGAATTGTTTTCCAACATATTGGGATCGTGTCAGGCTGCAGAAAGCTGCTTTAAATCTTGGTTAAATCTTAATATTCCTCGCCATTAAGAAATTAAGGAAGCAGGCATCAGAAACAAAGCTATTTCAATAATATGCTATATATCAGACTACAGGTTGTCATAGAAGGATAGAAGATTGACGGCAGAAAAAGACCTCATGGTCCATCTATAAAGCCCTGCATGGCATCGGACCTCCGAGATCGTCTTCTGCCACACGAATCCAAGCGGCCGATAAGGTCCCACAGAGTTGGCCTTCTCCGGGTCCTGTCGACTAAACAATGTCGTCTGGTGGGCCCCAGGGGAAGAGCCTTCTCTGTGGCAGCCCCGACCCTCTGGAATCAACTCCCCCCAGAGATCAGAACTTCCCCCACCCTCCTTGTCTTTCATAAATTGCTTATGACCCACCTATATCGCCAGGCATGGGGGAATTGAGACATTTCCCCCAGGCTTATATAGTTTTATGTATGGTATGCTTGTGTTGTATGTTTTTTAAAATAATCGGTTTTTAGATATTTTCTTTTAAATATTAGATTTGTTCATTGTACACTGTTTTATTATTGTTGTAAGCCGCCCCGAGTCTGAGGAGAGGGGCGGCATACAAATCTAATAAACATAATATAAATATAATCTAGTCTGCCCTTATACTATTTCCTGTATTTCATCTTAGGATGGATATATGTTTATCCCAGGCATGTTTAAATTCAGTTACTGCGGATTTACCAACCACGTCTGCTGGAAGTTTGTTCCAAGCATCTACTACTTTTTCAGTAAAATAATATTTTCTCACGTTGCTTCTGATCTTTCCCCCTTGTCCTTGAGATACGACACAATAGAGCCCCAAATTTCCAGTGCTAAGCTAAGTAGTTGTTAAATGAGTTTTGCCCCATTTTACAAGCTTTTTTTGCCACAGTTGTTAAGTGAATGATTCCAGTTGTAAAATTGAATCTGGCTAAAAGAGAAAGAAGGAGAACACTTAAGAAATGAATGGAAAGTTGAACTGAAAGATAATCTCACTCCAGCTCTGTTTAATTGTGTTATATCCATTGGGATAAATCAGTGATTTTCAAAATTGGTGAGTTGGTCTTTGACTCCCAACTAAGGGATTCTGGGAATTGAAATCAATATATCTTCAAATTGCCAAGTTTAAAAAACAGTGGTTTAAACCAGTGTTTCCCAACCTTGGCAACTTGAAGATATTGGACTTCAACTCCCAGAATTCCCAAGCCAGCGAATGCTGGCTGGGGAATTCTGGGAGTTGAAGTCCAAATATCTTCAAGTTGCCAAGGTTGGGAAACACTGGTTTAAATGGATTCAAAAATCATTAAGCTATCTGCAGGGTTATTTGAGCTGCCCTGCTGATAAAGAGCAAAATGTTTATTTCCCACCATATTAATTTAATATATTTACACAACACAAATGAGCAATCCCTCATGCGCTATTCTCTCTTCCTATCTATTACCATGAATTAATTTAAAAATTAAGCCAGGCACGTAGGATAGTGGCAGAAAAGAAATAAAATATAATTACCTAAAACCTATCTAGTCAGAGATTCATTTATCCTCCTCCTCTGCAGTGTTTCTTTATGTCATTAGTTGCCACCAGTGCTTTCAGTATACAAAGGATAGAAACATAGAAGATAGACGGCAGAAAAAGACCTCATGCTCCATCTAGTCTGCCCTTATACTATTTCTTGTATTTTATCTTAGGATGGATATATGTTTATGCCAGGCATGTTTAAATTCAGTTACTGTGGATTTACCAACCACAGTAAAAATTACACAGGATAAAATGTAAGCAAAATATGTGGACAAATACTTTTTTAAAGCAGGTGTACAAAAATAATAATTCTCTCTAAATAGCCTTCTGATGGCTACCTTAGTACAGAAGCTTCCAAATTTAGCTATAGGTAAATGAGATGGGCCGCATCAGTTTGCTAAAGGCCATCTCATTTATCATCTAAGCTTTAATGGAGATGGATAGTACAGTGGTACTTCGTGATACGAACCCCTTGTCATACGAACTTTCCGAGATACGAACCCGGGGTTCGGAAATTTTTTGCCTCTTCTTTCAAACTTTTTCCACCTTACGAACCCGCCGCTTGAACGCTGAACCCGGAAGTTCGGCAAAAGTTCGGGTTTGGCGTTTGAGTTCGGGGACACACCGAGAAGCCCCCCGGCTGTTTCAAAAGGCGACAGCCAGGCGGCGGCACCCAGCAGAGCGCCATTTTTGTGGGAGGGGGGGGGTTCCTTGCACACATTAATTGACTTTACATTGTTTCCTATGGGAAACATTGTTTCGTCTTACGAACTTTTCGCCTTACGAACCTCCTCCGGGAACCAATTAAGTTTGTAAGACGAGGTATTACTGTACTTTAAACCAGAATGAGGTAAATCTATAAAGACTACGGAATTACAATAGTTAAACACGTCAATGGAACATAACTGGGAATTACTTTGTAGACCAGTGGTTCTCAACCTGGGGGTCAGGACCCCTTTGGAGGTCGAACAACCGTTTCACAGGGGTTGCCTAAGACCATGAGAAAAGACAAGTTTCCCATGATGTTAGTAACTAAAGCTTCTATTCTGGCACCCTGGAACATATTTTTACAATCTGACCAATCAGATGTTTACAGTGGGGGTGTCCCTCTGACCTTCCTGCCAATCAGCTTAAAGCTCTGTTGGGATAATTGGTGCTAGACTTATGGTTGGGGGTCACCACAATATGAGGAACTATATTAAGGAGTCGCGGCATTAGAAAGGTTGAGAACCACTGTTGTAGACCAATATTTGTCAACCTCAGTGACTTTTAAGACAGGGGTGCCAAACTAGCGGCCTGCAGGCCAGATGCATCCCATGCACACCACGCCCACCCCAGCTCCATGAAGGGAAAAAAAACATCATGAAATGTCACGTGACAACATAATGCAGCGAGTTTGACACCTGTGCTTTAAGATGTATAAACTGCAGCTTCCAGAATTCCTCAGCCAGCCTTGCTGACTAGGGAATTCTGGTTGTTGAAATCCAAATTTCTTAAAGTTGCTGAGGTTGACAAACAATGGTTGAAAACATTGCTGATTAAATCTGGTCCCATAAGCTCCTCTATTGAGCAGATATCCTGCAACAATGATGCCCTCGATGTGAGGTATTGATCTGTTTATGTGTCTCAAAATACTCCAGAGGGTCAAAATGGTTTGCTTCTTCCTGGCGGCCATCGTTGATCAATAAATCTTGATGCATAAAATATAAGGATCGATGTGATGAGATTAGCTGATTAACGGAGATGGAAAAGGCCAAATATGGTGCTTACGGTCCTTCTCCCACTCTCAAAGAAGGTTAACAAGGAAGTATGTGCTGCCCTCTCACCTCCACCACCCAATCACCGATGGTTCATTATTTATTTTATTTTTATTTATTTGTGCAATTGGATTTATATGCCGCCCCTCTCCGAGGACTCGGGGCGGCTCACAGCATGTACAGAAAAACAGGAAACAATAATAACAATCCAATTATACCTTTAAAAACTATTAAAATTCTAATTAAAAACTATCAATATCATTCATTCAGCAGTCAGACTAAGCATTCATTGGTCGGGGGGAAGGTCTAAGGAAACCCAGGCCTGGTGGCAAAGATGAGTTTTTAAACTTTTTCGGAAGGCAAGGAGGGTGGGGGCAGTACGAATCTCTGGGGGGAGCTGATTCCAGAGGGCCGGGGCCCCCACAGAGAAGGCTCTTCCCCTAGGTCCCACCAGCCGACATTGTTTGGTCGACGGGACCCTAAGGAGACCAACTCTGTGGGACCTCACCGGTCGCTGGGATTCATGCGGCAGAAGGCGATCTTGGAGATAATCTGGTCCTATGTCATGTAGGGCTTTATAGGTCATAACCAACACTTTGAACTGTGCCCGGAAACAAATTGGTAGCCAATGCAGTCCGCGGAGTGATGGTGAGATATGGGCATTTCTTGGAAGGCCCAAGACTGCTCGCGCGGCTGCATTTTGGACGAGCTGAAGTTTCCGAACACTCTTCAAAGGTAGCCCCATGTAGAGAGCATTGCAGTAGTCAAACCTCGAGGTGATAAGGGCATGTGTGACCGTGAGCAGTGACTCCGGGTCCAGATAGGGCCGCAACTGGTGCACCAGGCAGACCTGGGCCTGGTGCACTAGAGCCTGCATTAAGGAGTTGCAGCATTAGAAAGCAATATTGAATATCTGCTCAGACATTCAACTATTTTTTAATATAACATTTAAGCCTAACGTAGTCACTACTGTAGATTTGGAGAAATCAGAATTTGAAACATGCAACAAGTTATGATCTTTTATATTTTGGTTTCCAAAAATCAAATGCAACTTTTTCAGGTTTAGATCGCACAACTCTATTAGTTAAACAATCAGGCACAAATGGAGAAAAGACAATGAAACTGTAAGTAACAAGCAGAAGCTACTGTGATGTCATGTGCATCGTTACCTTATGACATTGTTTGCACAAGTATCTCATGTGACATCATTTGCCCTCAAGTCCTCATCCCTGAAGAAATTCAGAGAAAGCACAGCTGTTTCCTAATCCTTTCCCGTGATTTAGCATGGCATAATAAAGCCTTCCAAAGTGTGCCTTCTGCCGCACGAATCCCAGCGACTGGTTAGGTCCCACAGAGTTGGCCTTCTCCGGATCCCGTCGAGTAAACAATGTCGTTTGGCAGGACCCAGTGGAAGAGCCTTCTCTGTGGCGGCCCTGACCCTCTAGAACCAGCTCCCTCCGGAATTGCTCCCTCCCTCCTTGCCTTTCGTAAACTCCTTAAAACCCACCTCTGCTGTTGTTTGCTGCATGAAATTTTGCAATCTAAACCTCCTTCCTTCCTTCCTTCCTTCCTTCCTTCCTTCCTTCCTTCCTTCCTTCCTGCCTGCCTGCCTGCCTGCCTGCCTGCCTGCCTGCCTGCCTGCCTGCCTGCCTTCTTTCCAACATTTATATACATTTATGTTTATGTGTTACAATCAACTCTGGGTGGCTTCCAATTAAAAAAAAATACTGTAGCATTTGAATTGGTTGCTATCTCTTGTAAAGCAGTCTAATATACACATGCTAATAAATGTGAAACCTGAAGGTTAAAACTTTTTAAAAAGACTAACGCATTGCGGGGAGAAATTTCTCACTCAGCCTGTTCGGTCTGTGTTCTTCTACCTATAGGAAGAAAATAGGAAGCTAAGTTGATTGTGTAATAAATTCAGCTTTGCTTTCTAGAATTTCTCTCGTCTGTCACATTTAATATTACAGTTGGGCAATCCCATATTACAGTAGGGAGAAGAGACTGAGCATGTATGTTCAGTTGGACTGAGTGTGTATGATTGTGTAGCAGGTAAGTTTTTTATAACAATGTATTTTTAAATTAGTTTTTAAAAATTTTTAACATTAGATTTGTATTTGTATTGTATTGCTGTTGTGTTGTGAGGTGCCCCAAGTCTACGGAGAGGGGCGGCATACAAATCTAATAATTTATTATTATTATTATTATTATTATTATTATTATTATTATTATTATTATTAATGTAGTTCTGCATTAAGCTTTGAGGTTGGGATATGGGGGATCCACAAAGGAAGGATTGATTTAATAGGAAAAGCTAGTGGTCCTATAATAATACAGTATTTCCCAACCTTGGCCATTTGAAGATATCTGGACTTCAACTCCCAGAATTCCCCAGCCAGCATTCGCTGGCTGGGGAATTCTGGGAGTTGAAGTCCAAATATCTTCAAGTGGCCAAGGTTGGGAAACACTGGTCTAATAGAATGTAACCTAAATCCATGATGACAGACCTATGACATGCGTGCCACAGGTGGCACACGGAGCCATATCAGAGGGCACCTGAGATGTTGCCCTATGTCAGCTCCACCTGGCCAACAGACTTTTAGCCTTGGGGAGGGCCGTTTCACCCTCCAGAGGCTTCCAGGAAGCTTCCCCGAACACTCTGCAGTGCAAAAAACCAGCACAACTGGAAAAACGGAAGTCGGTTTTTCTGAACTTCCGGTTTGCCCATTTTTTCACCGTCCCAAGATTCAGTGAGACCTGTGCATATGCGCAGCTAGCACATGGGCAGAGACCATTTTGGCATGCAAACCAAAAAAGGTTTGCTATCACTGACCTAAACTCAGCAGGCAATTTTTCTCTGCAGGCAGGATCTAAGACAGTATGTCTGGTTATTATTATTATTATTATTATTATTATTATTATTATTATTTATTGGATTTGTATGCTGCCCCTCTCCGGTTAAGGCTTTCCGTGCCCTTGTTGGCTAGTCTGTTACCCCAAAATTTGGAAATCATAGATGCAAAACGTTGCGATGCAAACCAGTGGCAAAGGTAAAATGGAACCTACCCCTGCTCAGAACCTAATTTGGCAAAATTGGAGACTGTAGAGGAAGCGATCCACTAGTACAGTGGTTTTCGACCTTTCTAATGCCGTGACCCCTTAATACAGTTCCTCATGTTGGGGTGACCCCCATCCATAAGTCTAGCACCTATTCTCCCAACAGAGCTTTAGGTTGATAGGCAAGAAGGTCAGAGGGACACCCCCACTGTAAACGCCTGATTGGTCGGATTGTAAAAATATGTTCCAAGGCGCCAGAATAGAAGCTTTAGTTCCTAACACCATGGGAAAATTGTCTTTTCCCATGGTGTTAGGCAACCCTTGTGAAACGGTCCTTTGATCCCCCAAAGAGGTCCCGACACCCGACCACCAGGTTGAGAACCACTGAATTAGTAGGAGGAGAAAGAATTCCCAAGCTCACTCTTGTACATCCCCCACGGACAGGGGGAACGCAGTAGGGTAGTGAAAATGGAGCTCCACCCCAGAGTATCCAATTTGCACTGAAAGATGCTGAAAGACAATGCAGAGCATCCTGCATAAGCCACGCCCACAGTGTGGTAGTAAAACTTTTGGTAGCCCTTCACTGCCCCCACCCACCCAATCCAATGAGACAAGGCAAAACCTGATGGAACTTCAGAAGGAATAAGAGCTGCCCACTAAAGACCAGAAGAAAGAGAAAAGGCTTAACAGCTGGGTAGCCTTGCCATTAATCCTTTCAAAACTTTTGGAGCGCATGAAACTTCAAGCCATAAACATGAGCAAACATGATCACTGGTGGAGGATATACAGTATATGGGAGAATTAAAAGTTTGAGGAAGGGTCTGACTAAAAACCTTGGAAGCTGGGCTGATCGACCAATCAGTTGGGTTGAGTTTGGACTAGTGCTGAAAGCGCCAGGCTAAAAAACAGGAGATAGAAACATAGAAGACTGACGGCAGAAAAAGACCTCATGGTCCATCTAGTCTGCCCTTATACTATTTCCTGTATTTTATCTTACAATGGATATATGTTTTTCCCAGGCATGTTTAAATTCAGTTACTGTGGATTTACCAACCACATCTGCTGGAAGTTTGTTCCAAGGATCTACTACTCTTTCAGTGAAATAATATTTTCTCATGTTGCTTTTGATCTTTCCCCCAACTAACTTCAGATTGTGTCCCCTTGTTCTTGTGTTCACTTTCCTATTAAAAACACTTCCCTCCTGAACCTTATTTAACCCTTTAACATATTTAAATGTTTCGATCATGTCCCTCCTTTTCCTCTGTCCTCCAGACTATACAGATTGAGTTCATTAAGTCTTTCCTGATATGCTTTATGCTTAAGACCTTCCACCATTCTTGTAGCCTGTCTTTCAACCCGTTCAATTTTGTCAATATCTTTTTGTAGGTGAGGTCTCCAGAACTGAACACAGTACTCCAAATGTGATCTCACCAGCGCTCTATATAAGGGGATCACAATCTCCCTCTTCCTGCTTGTTATACCTCTAGCTATGCAGCCAAGCATCCTACTTGCTTTTCCTACTGCCCGACCACACTGCTCACCCATTTTGAGACTGTCAGAAATCACTACCCCTAAATCCTTTTCTTCTGAAGTTTTTGATAACACAGAACTGCCAATGCAATACTCAGATTGAGGATTCCTTTTCCCCAAGTGCATTATTTTACATTTGGAAACATTAAACTGCAGTTTCCATTGCTTTGACCATTTATCTAGTAAAGCTAAATCATTTACCATATTACAGACCCCTCCAGGAATATCAACCCTATTGCACACTTTAGAGTCATCGGCAAATAGGCAAACCTTCCCTACCAAACCTTCCCCTATGTCACTCACAAACATATTAAAAAGAACAGGACCCAGAACAGACCCTTGTGGCACACCGCTTGTAACCTGTCTCTGCTCAGAATACTCGCCATTAACAATAACTCTCTGATATCTATGCTTCAGCCAGCTTGAAATCCACTGAACTATCCAGGGATTAAGTCCAATCTTCACTAATTTATCTATCAGCTCTTTATGTGGAACCGTATCAAAGGCTTTGCTGAAGTCCAGATAGGCAATATCCAAGGCACCACCTTCCTTGATCACTGGTTGAGGATGAGATTGTCAGTTCTAGTCCCACCTTAGTCGTGAAAGTTAAGTGGATGACTTTGGGCCAGTCACTCCCTCTTTGCCCAACCCATCTCACAGGGTCATTGTTGCAGGAAAAAGAGGAGGAGGAAGATGTGTTGGATATGTTTACTGGCTTGGGTTATTTGTAAAAATAAGGGAAGGAGGGAGGGAGGGAGAGAGGGAGGCAGGAAGGAAGGAAGGAAGGAAGGAAGGAGGGAGGGAAGGAAGGAAGGAAGGGGAAAAAAAAGAAAGCTAGGCTGATAGATTGGAACTATCCTTTTCTATATAATCTACTAGTTATAGACTTTCCCCTAACTATAAACTTTTAATTACATTTCTTAACCTATTTATGTTGCAAATAAATATGTTTATTTTGGCAGATCCTCAGCAAATTCAGCCTTTCAGTGCCAACGGAAGTCCTACTCTCCATCTGTTGTCCACCCTTTGTTTTTATAGTTTCCCACTTAGTTTAATTTCACCAACACTTCCCAGAGCTTTTATAGCTTGGACAATATAAACATTTAAAGTTTCCTTGGGGAGATTTATTATTTTGCAAGCATTAGGAAATAGCTTCCTTGAAACTAATTCACTTTCTCCATGAGACTTTGAAAGAGGGTGAGAATGGAAGACAAAAATATCTCAGTTTTGGAAAGAAAAGCATTCAAGTGCTACATTACCTCTCACACTGGATTCTAAAGTTCTAAAAAGCCAGATTTTTTAAAAAATTAAGTTCCCTATCAAATACTGCAGAAATGTCTTTTGGATTAATGCAGTGCTTCCCAAACTTTTTTATTCATTACACTTTTCAGAAAGTTCTTATTCAAGTGTCCCTGTTGTGATTGGAAAATGGATTCAGGTGTCATCATCCAAAGAAAAACAATTTTACTCAATTTTGAGTAATTTACTGTTTAGGGAACTACTGGCTTAATGTAAATAAATAAACTGGAATTTATTTGTGCAAAGAAACAATCAAACCCACATCTACCATAACAAGACTTGTCTAGTATAACTGGTAGGGAAGGTAAATGGAATCCACCCCTGAGCTGAAGTGATTCACATAATAACTTTGGCAAGGAAGATAGCAAAATGGGCCAAAACTCACATAGCAACAGGAATGTTGAGCTCAAACGGTGGTTTATTCATTTATTGAATTTAATTTGTATGCCACCCATTCCCAAAGGACTCAGGGTGGCTTACGACAATAAAATAATTAAAACAATATAAATACTGTAAAATGTTTTATTTTATTATTATTATTTTATTAATTGGACTTTTTTGCCGCCACTCTCCATGGACTCGGAGAGTTTTAATATTTATGCTATAATACGTTGTAATAATATGTTATAATATTTATAACATTAATTCAGTGGTACCTCTATTTAAGAACGCCTCTACTTAAGAAATTTTCTAGATAAGAACCAGGTGTTCAAGATTTTTTTGCCTCTTCTTAAGAACCATTTTCTACTTAAGAACCCGAGCCCGGAAAAAATTCCCAGGAAATCTGACAGCGACACGAAGGCCTGGCCAGTTTCCTGCCATTCCCCCTTTAATCCCGGCCATCTTGGGCTTTTCTGGGCTGTCTGTCCTCCTCCTCTTCTTCCTCCTCCTCCTCCCACCCAAATTCCGAGCTTTTATTTCTTTCCTAATGGGTTTGTGCGCATTATTTGCTTTTAGATTGATTCCTATGGGAAAAATTGGTTCTATTTAAGAACTTTTCTACTTAAGAACCTGGTCACGGAACGAATTAAGTTCTTAAGTAAATGTACCACTGTATTCCTAACCCCAAAACCTTTAACCTTAAGACTATCTACAATGGACCTCTTCCCCTTTCCAAGAGGTCTGTAAGGGGCGTGCGTAAGTGCACCATTGTGCCTACTGTTCTATTGTCTTCTGTCATTACTTTTTATCATTACTTATCTAATGTTTTATTTGTACAAATTACCATCCTATAATTGTTTGACAAATACATAAATAAATAAAACAAAATAAATAAAATTAATTAATTAATAATAATAAAAACCCATCAATCATATCCATGCAAAACGTAACATCCAACATCTCAATCAAATCATATCTAGGCCGGAATAAGAGGTCTCAGTTCTTACGGCCCCCAGGTTATAAATCGAGGGGCACATGTAACATTTGGTGAGCATCTGCCTTTTTTCACAGGTTGGTTTCTGTAAAAATGCGTTTGTATTTGGAAGGCAAGGAAGAAATGCACTCTGAGAATGGATGTACGCTGTACATGTGTTTTGCCAGTAGCAGTTACATCAAAAGCAGCAAAGCTCCTTTCATCTCGCAGGGCCCAGGTGGCCAGCCAAGATTAGCTGTTGCCGCATTTAGTTCGGTAAAGAGTTTATCTTAGTCCTGTTCATCAGTGCTGTGTCTGGAGACTCCGTTGGGTAGAACGCCAAGAACCAGCCGCTTGGGGAGTCACCTTGGCAGTGCAAAGAGAGCTATCAAAATGCTAATTTGCCTTGTCTAAGCTTTGCTCTAGCCTGAAACTTGTGCCAGCTGGGATTCAATTAAGGATCAACCTGCCAGACAGAGGTATGGTAGGTGGATAGCAAGGTAAGGCAGACCTCTAGACCAGTGCTTTTCAACCAGTGTGCCACGAGACATGGTCAGGTGTGCCGCGAAGAAGGAAGCTCAGGTTTCGGTCTTGCAACTTTTTGCTGAGAGAGAGAAAGTAAGCAAGAGAGAGAGAAAGAGAGAGAAAGAGAAAGAGAGAGTGTGTGTGCGAGAGAGAAAGCAAGAGAGAGAGAGAAAGAGAGAGAAAGCAAGAGTGAGAGAGAAAGAAAGCAAGAGAGAAAGAGAAAGAAAGAAAGAGAGAGAGAGAGAGAGAAAGCAAGAAAAGGAGAGGAAGGGAGAGAGAGAGAGAGAAATGAGCAAAAAGGGGAGGAAAAAAGAGAAATGAGAAAATGATTGAGACAGAGAATGAGAGGAAAGAGAGAGAAACAAAAGAGAGAGAGAAGTGACTCTTGATTTAAAGCATATGATAAAAAGCACCCAAAGAATAAGAGAGGGGAAAAACCCACCCCTCACCTGTTTTTGGAAAGGGTTCCAGAATATGTACACACACACACACAAGGGGGGGAGGAGACAGGGATGGAAAAAGAGGAGAGTGTCTTAGGGTGTCATTTTGTGTCATTTTGGTTGGTGGTGTGCCCCAGGATTTTGTAAATGTAAAAAATGTGCCGTGGCTCAAAAAAGATTGAAAATCACTGCTCTAGACATTTACACACACAAACACACACACACATACCACTTTTTCCCTACAGAGAATATCTACGAAGAATATCCCAGATCAATCTCATTAAAATAAATAGAATTCATGCATTAAAGTCGCAAGGCCAAGCAAATTCATGTGGTCGCATCTAATCAGCAAACAGGTAGCCAAGGCAATATGCCGTGAATCTTAAAACGAGTTGCTTTCCGCATCACAGTTGTTCGTATCCACGAAATGATGCACAATTAGACTCTCTAGAGAGAGTAACAGATATTTTCTTGCCAAAATGTGATGGTGAATTATTTAGCATACCGGTTAAGTACCAGGATTTCCTGCCAAATGGCAGGAAAACAAAGAAATGAGACCTGCTAATTGTGCTGAGAGATGTTCGTTGTTTATTTCCTAGATTTACATACCACCCAATCGCAATGTGTAGATAATGGTAAATTTCAAAGTCAAGCCATTCAATAAAACTCCTATTTGCACACTCACCAAAAGTACTTGACCATTTCTAATATAATAATAATAATAATAATAATAATAATAATAATAATAATAATAATGCCAGAATTGAAAAATCAACAGACGATCCAAAGTGCAGACTCTGTAAAGAAACAGATGAAACAATCGATCACATACTCAGCTGCTGCAAAAAGATCGCACAGACTGACAACAAGCATAGACATGATGCTGTGGCACAGATGATCCACTGGAACTTGTGCCGGAACTACCATTTACCAGTGGCAAAGAACTGGTGGGATCATAAGCCCGAAAAAGTGGTCGAAAATGAGCAAGCAAAACTACTGTGGGACTTCCGACTTCAGACTGACCGAATTCTGAAGCATAACACACCAGACATTGTGATCGTGGAGAAAAAGAAAGTATGGATCATCGACATCGCAATCCCAGGAGACAGCAGAATTGAGGAGAAGCAGCTAGAGAAATTAGTGAAATACGAAGATCTAAAAATCAAGCTGCAACGACTCTGGCATAAACCAGTGAAAGTGGTCCCATTGGTACTTGGCACGCTGGGCGCAGTGCCAAAGGATCTCAGTGGACATTTGAAAACCATCGGAATGGACAAAATCTCCATCTGTCAATTGCAAAAGGCCGCTTTACTGGGATCGGCAAACATAATTCGCCGCTACATCACGCAATCCTAGGTGCTTGGGAAGCGCCCGACTGGTGATGAAATATGAAATCCAGCATAGTGATCTCGTTTGCTGTGTTGTATTGACATAATAATAATAATAATAATAATAATAATAATAATAATAATTTATTAGACTTGTATGCTGCCCCTCTCCGGAGATTTCACCTTGTTATCACTCCTGTAGCCCCAGTCAGAGATTTATCTCTTAGTTGTCATAGGTTAAGACATTTATGCAATGGGATTTGCACTTTCAAATGCATTAACCCTCCCTACTCAAGGAGGGTGTGTTTGTGTTTAAGTGAAAGGCCATAGGTGTCAATTAGCCCATAAGCATAAATAAATCTCCAGAACACACACATAATGTTTACAAATTATTAATAGGAAAAAGGTTATTCATAGCCAGGCTTTTTCTATACTATTAATTGCGTCACAAGGGGAAAGCAATTCGACTAAGTGAAATGTTTTTCTTCTCTGAAGCTGTAATGAGAGAGAGATATCTTTCTTATTATTGTAATGCTATCACACTGATGATCAGTTTTATTTTAAAAAATAAAATAAAATTGTCTGCTTTATTCTCAGGGTTTCCAGGATTCTACCTAGGGTATACGCCTGTTCCTTTAAAATAAGGGTATAAAAATGCAGCCCTGGTGATCGAGATTGCATTTGGCCCTCTAATATCCCATCTCTTATCCCCCTTTTCACTCCCTCCATCCCTTTCATCAGTTTGGGATTAGATTAGTTCATTTGAACTTGGCAGTCGTTTTAAGGCTCTTAACCTTTCATATAGTAGAGATCCCATGAATCACCATTTAAGACCCTATGTCCTACCAAATTAGAAGTAATAGGTTTCTATTTTAGTTCACAGAAGGATAGGTAAGATGTTTTCAGGATTCTGCAATTATAAATAACAGAAGTTATTTATAGCAGTAGTGCTAACTACCCTGTTGTATAGCCAGTGAGACTTGGACTGTACACAGGAGACGTGCTAGGCCAGGGGTAAGCAAAGTTGGCTCTTCTATGGCTTGTAGACTTCAACTCCCAGAATTCCAGAGCCAATCATGCCAGCTGAGGAATTCTGGGAGTTGAAGTCCACATGAGCCCTGTGCTAGGCAATTGAACCACTTCCACATGACTTGCCTCCGTAGAATTCAAAGGATCCGGTGGCAGGATAAGGTGACTGATACTGAGGTCCTCTCCAGAGCAGGCCTTCCATCAATTCTCACCGATGAAAGCCCAGACACGCTGAGTGTTGTGGCTAGTTCTGGCCCAGCTCTTGCCCCAAGGACTGTGGATGTGGGGGAGACATCCACATGCCGCAGGCCTGTTTTGCTCCCGGTGGAATCTGATGATGAAGGCTCCTCTGACCAAGAAGACATCAGTGACAGGGAGGAGGAGAGTCTGGCAGACAGCTCAGAAGGAGATCAAGTATCTCTCTCTTCCTTGGATTCGAAACAAGAGTTACTGATACAGCCACGCATGCGGAGAGCGATGCATAGGCAGCAACAACTGAGAGATTATTATCAAAGAAAATGAGGCCACCTGTGGTTGGGTGGGGCTGTGGTAATTAGTGAGGCTGCTATAAAGAGCAGCGTGTGGGTTTGGCCATTGTGGAGGATTATCTGATCGTTGTGTTTTGTGCCTGCCTTGCTGACTTCGACCTTGGTGTGTTGCTTTTTCCCCGTTTTGAAACTAAAGCAGAGCAAAGGGTGTTTCACTTTGTGAAAGAGGAAGGGCTGTGAATTGCCTCACAGCTGCAAGCTAAGTATCTCAGAACTGATAAGGGACTTGTACAAATTACCAGTTTGTTTGGAGACGAGTACTATTTGTGTTACAAAAAGAGTGCTTAGTTTATTTGAATTTTCAGTATAAAGATCATTGTTTTGAATTTTCAAATGTGTGTGTGTCTGAAATTTGTACCTGTGAATTTTCGGGAGGATTCTACCAGAGAGCTCAACAGAACAGTGGGCAGGCCATGTTGCTAGGATGCCAGACCATTGCCTCCCTAAACAGCTCCTCCATGGTGAGCTGTCTAAAGGAAAGCGATGGCATGGGGGACCAAGGAAGCATTATAAAGACACATTGAAAGCCTCCTTCAAGTCCCTTGCTATCGACACCACCTCCTGGGAAACCCTGGCACAAGATCCACCAAGGCTGCCAGGCATCTGAGGTCAGAAGAACATTCATAGCAGCAGAGAAGTGAGCGCTCCGCAAAGCCAGGGCTGCAAATGCTGCGACAATGGTGCTCACACATGTCTGCCCAATATGTGGCAGAACATTTTGTGCCCGTATAGGCCTTACCAGCCACCTGCAGATACATCGCGTACAGCTCACAACCCATTAGATGTCAAGGTCCTCTTTGAACATGATGGACAAACATCATCATTATAAATATACAGTGTTCCCTTGATTTTCGCGGGTTCGAATTTCGCGAATAGCCTATAACACGGTTTTTAAAAAAATATTAATTAAAAAAATACTTCACAGTTTATTTCCTATACCACGGTTTTTCCCACCCAATGACGTCATATGTCATCACCAAACTAATAATTTTTGCAAATAAATAACAAAAAAAATAATTATTGTTAATAAATAATTATGTTTATAAATATCAGGATCACTAAGTGTCTTATTCAATGGTGAGTACCACTAATAATGATGAGTAAATGGTTGTTAAGGGAATGGGAAATTGTAATTTAGGGGTTTAAAGTGTTACGGGATGGCTTGTGATACTGTCCATAGCCAAAAATGGTGTATTTACTTCCGCATCTCTACTTCGCGGAAATTTGACTTTCGCAGGCGGTCTCAGAACACATCTCCCGCGGAAATTGAGGGAACACTGTACAGGGTTGTAGGAAGTTGGCACCCATCCCTCTCCTAGGAGAATGAGATACAGTGGTACCTCTACCTAAGAATGCCTCTACTTAAGAACTTTTCTAGATAAGAACCAGGTGTTTGAGATTTTTTTGCCTCTTCTCAAGAACTATTTTCTACTTAAGAACCCGGGAAATTTGAGAGCAGCATGAAGGCCAGTTTCCTGCCATTCTCCCTGGGTTTCCCTCTCTGGCACAGTATATGGGAGGCAGCCTTGCACCAAGTGTATGGGAGGCACGTGCTCCTCCTCGCCGGCTCAGAGTCCCTCTTTTTTTTTTAAGCCTGAAAGTTATGGAAAGTTCCGTGACCAGGTTCTTAAGTAGAAAAGTTTGTAAGAAGAAGCAATTTTCCCCTTAGGAATTAATGTAAAAGCAAATAATGTGTGCGATTAGGGAAACCACAGGGAGGGTAGAGGCCCTGTTTCCTCCCAGGAAATTCCTAGAGAGGCCCCACAGAGGCTTCTCCCCACCTTTTCCAGCCCTGTTACCTCCCAGGAGATTCCTAGAGAGGCCCCACAGAGGCTTCTCCCCATCTTTTCCAGCCCTGTTACCTCCCAAGAAATTCCTAGAGAGGCCCCACGGAGGCTTCTCCCGGCCTTTTCCGGTTACAGTTCTGGAGGCTCAGATTTGTAAGTGAAAAATGGTTCTTGAGAAAAGGTAAAAAAATCTTGAACACCCGGTTCTTATCTCATCGCAAGTAGAGGCATTCTTAGGTAGAGGTACCACTATATTGCTTTTACTGTAAACCACTGACAGACTTCAGTGTTCGGGGTTAATAAGTGAACAAATCAAAGACAAGACATGTCAGTAGGAAAACTGATTGACTCAGTTGTGACTTGAAAATAATTCTAAATGGGAATTGGTTAATTTCCAACTCTGCATTCATAACCATTAAAAAAGGCAATTAAGAAACAAATTCTAGTCTTTCTTTCCCAAATACAGCTCATTTCATTTCGAGAGCACCTATTTCTGAATGAGCATATATCCAATTAGCTTGAAATTGCTTCAAAGTGGATTCTGCTTTGTTTAGTGTGCTTTTCCTGTGCAGCTTTTTCACATTTCCATTTAAGAACAGTTCTCAGGCTATTACTGCTTCCCATCAAGTTAGAAGTCAGATTTTGAAACTGGAAATGCCTCCACCGGTCCTCAGTAAAAGCTAAGATCAGACACTAAAACACCAGGAATGTGACATCTTTCCATATGTCTAGACTTTCACAACGTTTACAAATTAGTACAGAGAATCTGATTGAGTGAGAAATAAGAAAAATAATTATTTCTGCATAATTTAGGAGAATGTGAGAACTCTTTTTCAATAGAATTTTCGCAAGTTACTCAAGACCCACCTATATCGCCAGGCATGGAGGAACTAAGACATTTCCCCACAGGCTTTCTTATATTTTATGTTTGGTATGTATGTGTTGTATGGTTTTTAATTGTCGGGGGGGTTTATGTAATTTTATTATTAGATTTGTTTCATTATTATACTGTTTTTTATTGCTGTTGTGAGCCGCCCCGAGTCTTCGGAGAGGGGTGGCATACAAATCTAATTAATAATAATAATAATAATAATAATAATAATAATAATAATAATAATAATAATAATGTTTGACGTTGAATGTGACATCCTATAAGAAGACAGTGGACCTACGATTTTCAGTGTTTGTTCTTGCTTTGGAAAGATCTATTATTTTTAAAAGGTGAAATATACAGTATGTTTGACATGCAGAGACTCAACATATGTATTTCCGATTGGTCTGGATTTTTTTTAAAGGCCAATATGTTTTGCATTAAAAAAAGGTAAAGGTAGTAGTGGTACTAGGGTGGAAGGATAGCAATAAATGGACAATCCAGAATTGGTACTGGTACATGGTGGACCACATCCACTTCGAAATTATGGAAATAAGATTAAATAACTTTGATGAAAATAAATTGGAGAAGCTGATGGCACGATGGAATAAGGTGAAAAATTATATCTTAAGTAGAATTTATGACGACAATGTGAAAAATAAATTCCAATCACTTTTTGTATGTAAAGAAATGTAAACCGAAGCTAAGGAAGAAATTGAAACTTATTGCAAATAATTTAACCCCCTAAATGGTGGTGGGGTTTTATTGGTGTTGGGCACTTTTTCTTTAAGTATTTTTTTTGTTTGTTGTAATAAAATTTAATAAATAAATAAATATATATATATATATATATATATATATATATATATATATATATATATATGTAGATTGTTCTGAGTTCGGGTTTTGCCCTGTGTAATGTTTTGCATGTCTATGCGACGTTTCGGCGAAATCACATTCACCATCATCAGGCTGGAGTTCCAATCTTTGTGTTTTTGCAAATGAATATTAGCAACTGACATTTCTTCTTAGCATGTAGTGTGGGGGTGGAGATTTGCTTTGAATGTAGCAAATAGATTGGGTGACTATGCTTCCGTGATCTGATTGGTTGGTGTAATCATTTGCTACATTCAAAGCAAATCTCCACCCCCACACTACATGCTAAGAAGAAATGTCAGTTGCTAATATTCATTTGCAAAAACACAAAGATTGGAACTCCAGCCTGATGATGGTGAATGTGATTTCGCCGAAACGTCGCATAGACATGCAAAACATTACACAGGGCAAAACCCGAACTCAGAACAATCTACATACATATACCCGTGAAAATTTACGAAAACAAATATATATATATATATATATATATATATATATATATATATATATACATAGATACATACATACATACAGCGATCCCTCGATTTTCACGATCTCGTTCTTCGCGAAACGCTATATCGCGATTTTTCCCACCCAATGATGTCACTCTCTTCCTTCCTTTCTCATCTTTCTTTCTCTCTCTCTTTCTCTATCTTGCTTCTTCCTCTCTCACACTCTCTTCCTCCCTCTCTCATCTCTTTCTTTCCTTCTCTCTCTTTCTCTATCTCTCCCCCTCTTGCTGGCGGGCGGCGGGCGGCGGGTGGGCGGCGGGCGGGCGAGCGGGGGCATCAGCGAGGAAGACCCAGGGAAGGTTCCTACGGCCGCCCAGCAGCTGATCTGCTCGGCAGCTCAGCGAGGAGCTGAATCGGGTTTTCCCCTTTGCGTGGGCGGCGGGAAACCCCGATCTTCGTCTGCTCGCTGCTGCTGCGCTGCCGAGCAGATCAGCTGCTGGGCGGCCGCAGCAGCAGTGAGCAGACAAAGATCGGGGTTTCCCCGCCGCCCACGCAAAGGGGAAACCCCGATCTTCGTCTGCTCGCTGCTGCTGCGCTGCCGAGCAGATCAGCTGCTGGGCGGCCGAAGGAACCTTCCCTGGGTCTTCCCCGCCGCCCACGCAAACTCCACCATCTGCGCATGCGCGGCCATGGAAAAAAAAGGGCGCGCATGCGCAGATGGTGTTTTTACTTCCGCAACCCTACATCGCGAAAAATCGATTATCGCGAGGGGTCTTGGAACGGAACCCTCGCGATAATCGAGGGATCACTGTATATATATATATTAAATATATATACTGTATATTAAAAAGGTAAAGGTTTCCCCTGTCCAATCATATCCAATTGTACTCATCCCCATTTTTTTAACTGAGGAAGCCAGTATTATCTGAAGAAATGTCCAGTGGGATGTAGCCAGCATGACTGTACGCCAAGGCACACAGAACACTGTTACCATTCCCCATACTGACGTGGTACCTATTTATCTAATCGCATTTACATGCTTTTGAATTGCTAGGCTGGCAGGACCTGGAGCATTGTGTGGGGATCAGGTCTTGAACTTGGGATGCCAACTGAGAAGTTCAGCATCTTTAACCACTGAGCCCCTCACACTCCATTTGCCACTATAATTTGTGGCAAACCCCACAAAAGTTGTGAAACTGTGGTGAAAAACTGAGCTAGAGAGGAAATATAGGTTGCTCTGAAGTCACCTTTGAAAAGTCAAAATTCATCTAATGACCTTTTGTCATCTTCCTTGAATTACTGACAATAACCACCATCTAGGTCTGCTTGGTGTATCAGTATTGAGTTTTTATTTATTTATTTATTTTGTCCAATACACAAGGAGGGTTTTAGTGGGGTATATATCTATATACACATAGAAAAATACATGATGAAGGTTATAGAGGAGATACTCATAGTAAAATATATCTAAGAAAGAATAGAAAAGAAGATATAGTAATAGAACATATCAATGAAAGAATAGAAGAAGAGATATAGGAATAGAAGAAAGGCATAGGAGATATAGGAGAGCAATAGGACAGGGGACGGAAGGCACACTAGTGCACTTGTACTCGCCCCTTACTGACCTCTTAGGAATCTGGATAGGTCAACCCTGGATAATCTAAGGGTAAAGTGTTGGGGGTTTGGGGAAGACACTATGGAGTCCGGTAATGAGTTCCACGCTTCGACTACTCGGTTACTGAAGTCATATTTTTTACAGTCAAGTTTGGAGTTATTTATAATAATAAATATATGCATGGAGCCACAGTTTCAGTTCAGAACTCTGAGAGCAGTGTTCCCTCTAATTTTTGGGGGGGTGGGCGGAAAAGTATAGTGTCTGAGCGGCAGTCCCTTCGGAACTGGGCGGCACAAAAATAATAAATAAACAAACAAACAAACAAACAAATAAAAAACCCACCCTGTTTTGCCTCAGAGAATTTCAAAATAAAATACTGTACTATGTGTCTATAACAGTGAGCTCATAATAGGGCAACTCTATCAATATCAAAATGCCACTTAAATAGTTGAGCTAGTTTCAAACTAGATTTTGATTTTCTTTCTCTCTTCCTTACTCCCATTCTTTCTCTTTCTCTTTTCCTTCCTCTCTTTTTTCTATCTGTTTCTCTCTCTCTTCCTCTCTTCCTCTCTCTCTCCTTCCCTCTCACTCTTTCCCTCTCAGCTTCTGGGCAGGTTTGGAAAACTCTGAGTTGATGATGATTTTTAAGTGAGCGATTGCTCACTGCTCAGCTTAGAGGGAACTATGTCTGAGAGTAGTAAAAATTGAATCCCTCAAAGTTAGGGACTGATGTATTAGAATCTGTGATAGTAAATTTCTCCTGGGGTACCTTGTAGATTTCGTGGTGAACGTCTATAATTTGAATTATGCCAACAGGTATGAAGTTACCCTGCATTTTAGAATCTTCCGAACTGGAACACCCTCTCCCTAAGTTTATATATAAAGAAAGCAAATCAGTTCTTGTTCCACCTCATCTTTCTGACATCTTCCTATCCAAACTCAAGCAATGAACTTGGGATAAGTTAGCCAAACAGCAGCAAACAGGCAAGTATTAACTTGTTCCTTCCAAAATAAGCCTTGTTTCACCAGAAACTGCAAGCTGACCTGCTTAAGTACAAAGTGTAAACCACGGAACAGAAAGAGTGACAAAATTGAACAAAATTGCTCTGAAGAAAGAGAGAGAAAAAAATGTTATTGTGGATATTTTAAAGAGGAAATTGGACTGCCATTTGGCTAGGATGCTATAGGGTTCCTGCTTAGGCAGGGGGTTGGACTTGATGACCCGCATGGTCCCTTCCAACTCTAACAATAAATAAATATAAATAAATAAAAATAATTTGAGGAAACTGATGGAACTATTGTGTATAGTGTTTAATATGTCTACAGAAGCTCCAGTTTTGAAATCTGAATCTATTTGCTTATGGTATAAATAACAGTAAGCCAGCCAGCCAGTCATTGTTTTAAGAGGATTGCTATTTAATATCCAGAATGTTTGATTGACAGTTCATTGAAAGGGTTGAGATGCACTTTTGATACTGGGGGATTTCCCTTCAGAGTTCACTTCAGGTCTATGAATAAGAAACAAGAACAGCAACTGCTTTGATTCCAAGCACTGAGACTTTTTAAATCTGAATGTACACTAAATAAAATATGATGGATGTGCCTGGCATGTCTTTAGGAATCAGGTGGTACCAGATATATTATTGCGTACTGATCCTAAAACATTTAATAACTTGGAACAAGTAGGGAGTGTGCATCAGCATCATGCCTAACCTTTATTTGATCCTATACAGATAATCCTTGACGTACAACAGTGTGTAGATTCACCTCCCCTCAAAAATACATGCCAACTTCATCTCTCTATACCAGATTGTCAAAATGGAAAAACAGTGGAACACTACAGCCAAATGTAGTGGGTTGATGTTTCGTTAGCTCGTGGATTTGACAGCAGCGCAGAAATTAAAGCAGGAGATCGGGGGATTGGTAGTAGGTATTATTTTATACACACCAGCAACAGATTTTCTAAATGTGCAAACATGAGTTCTCTTCCCAGAAGCTGGTTTTTCTAAACAATCTAACAAAACAATCTTGCCAAAGAACCAGTTGGTTTGATTAAACAAACTGGGGAGTGTTCTGCCGGGCTCTGATAGGAGCCTCCCGAAAATTCAAGGGTACAAATTTCAGACACACACACGTTTGAAAATTCAAAACAATGTTCTCTATCACAAAATTCAAAATAAACAAAGCACTCTTTTTGTATTGCAAAGAGCACTCTTCCCAAAACAACTGGGTAATCTGTACAATTTCCCTTAAGCCAGTGTTTTTCAACCAGTGTGCCGCGAGACATGGTCAGGTGTGCCGCGAAGCTCAGAGAGAGAAAGAAAACAAGAGAGAGAGAAAGAGAGAGAGAGAAAGAGAGAGAAAGAGCAAGAGAGAGAGAAAGCAAGCAAGAGAGAGAGAAAGAAAAGAAGAGAGAGAGAAAGAAAAGAAGAGAGAAAGAAAGCCAGAGAGAGAGAAAGAAAGCAAGAGAGAGAGAGAAAGAGAGGGCGGTAGGGAGGGAGAGAGAAAGAGAGGAAAGAAGAGGAAAGAAGGAAGAGCGAAAGAAAGAGGGATCGAGAGAGAGAGAAAAAGAGGGAGAGAAAGAGGGAGGGAGAGAGAAATAGAGTGAAAGGGAGGAAGAGAGAATTTTTTTGTCCAAACTTTTTTAGCCGCCCCCCACCCCACTCAATGTGCCCCATGGTTTTGTAAATGTAAAAAATGTGCCGCGGCTCAAAAAAGGTTGAAAATCACTGCCTTAAGCAGTCATTAAGTACTTAGCTAGCAGCTGTGAAGAAACTTCACACCCCTTCTTCTTCCAATGAAGTGAGACACACACACACACACGTTGCTCTGCTTTGGTTTCAAAGGCATGAAAAAGCAACAATGTCAAGCAACACAAGATTCCTGACGAACTCCGATCAGATATTCTTCCACAACGGCCAAACCCACATGCTGCTATTTATAGTAGCAGCCCTAATTACTGGAGCCCCACCCAAACACAGGTGGCCTCCCTTATTTCCTGTAATATGTTCTTACTTGGTCTCTTCTACGCATAATTCTAGGCTTGCGTGGGTCCAAAACATCATAATCTGAATCAAGGGAAGATAAGGGAGATTGACTAGCTGGGCTGTATGCCAAGCCCCCCTCTGCCGAGTCACTCCCACCTTTTTCTTCGTCCGAGGAAACTAAACTCTGAACTGATTCTCTCGGCAATAACACAGGCCTGTGACATGTTGAATTTTCCCCTGCATCCTCCTCCCCATTCCCTGGGGCAGGAGCTGGGCCCGAGCCAACCACAACAGGGAGAAAGCCTATTTCACCTTCTCCCAGCGACCCCATAAATCAAAAAGCACTCAAAACTTACAATACAATTTCTTATAATAAAGGCCTTGCCATGAGATAATGGTCTTACGGTATTCCCCAGGAATACAGCAATAATCCCTATATACCTCTTCATAGTGTTTCACAGTCTTCTCTTAGCGGTTTCCAGAGTTGCATGGAATCTGGGTCTTCATTTTACCAACCATAAAAAGATGGAAAGTTGAGTCAACCTTAAGCTGGTGGGAATCAAACTGCTAGCAATGGGCAGAGTTAGCCTGCAGTACTACATTCTGACCACTGTGCCACCATGGCTGGATATAGAGATTTATGAATTGGTGCTGGTATGGAAAGGAAAGATCACGTATGCACGGGGGGGGGGGGGCGGCAATGCAGGGGGTCATGCACTATGCTGGCTGGAGGATTCTGGGAGTTGAAGTCCACAAGTTTTAAAAGTTGGCAAGTTTGGGGATACATTTTTATAGTCACCAATCCGATTCTGGAAAAAACCTCTGTGATAGTTCGACCCTTGAAGATTGGTTGGTGATGGCCGAAGATAGATTTAATAACAAAAGATTTAAGTGCCAAAGCCCACTGCAACAATATAGCCAAGAAGGCTTCAAGAGTTGTAAACCTAATCCCATGTAGCTTCTGCTCTGGCAATCTCTCACTACTTACCAGAGTTTACAAAACTTTCAGCAGACCCATCCTCGAATGCAGCTCATCTGTTTGGAACCCATATTGCATCTCAGACATTAACACTCTTGAAAATGTCCAAAGATACTTCACCAGAAGAGCCCTTCACTCCTCCACTCGAAACAAAATACCCTACGAGACTAGACTTTCAATCCTGGGCCTAGAAAGCTTACAACTAAAACGCCTTAAACAAGATCTAAGTATTTCCCACAAGATAATATGCTGCAACGTCCTGCCTGTCGGAGACTACTCCAGCTCCAACCACAACAACACAAGAGCACACAACAGATTAAAACTTAATATTAACCGCTCCAAACTTGACTGTAAAAAATATGACTTCAGTAACCGAGTTGTTGAAGTGTGGAATTCATTACTGGACTCCATAGAGTCATCCCCAAACCCCCAACACTTTACCCTTAGATTATCCACGTTGACCTATCCAGATTCCTAAGAGGTCAGTAAGGGGCAAGTACAAGTGCACTAGAGTGCCTTCCATCCCCTGTCCTATTGCTCTCCTATATCTCCTATTCCTTTCTTCTATTCCTATATCTCTTCTTCTATTCTTTCATTGATATGTTTTATTCCTATATCTTCTCTTCTCTTCTTTCTTAGATATGAGCATATCCTCTATAACCTTCATTATATATGTTACTATGTGTATACCCACTAAAACCCTCATTGTGTATTGGACAAAATCAGTCAATCAATCAATCAATAAATAAAGAAGGCTCAACTCTGACTTAGTGACTATCAAAAGGAGGGATTATTGAAGTTAACATTCATGAAGAGTAGTCTAGTTGCTGCGCTTGTCAAAAGTGCCATATATTCTGATGGAAACTCTTGGCTGAAAGTCATCATTTTGATCTCCGTCTCTGCTTACCCTCCAAAAGTAAGAACACATTTTTTTCAAGCATTTTGTCAAATAACATGGTTGTCAATGTCAATTTTTTGAAGTAGGTCGCATCAAAAAAATGAAGCATCACAAGAAATACTGAAATTCTACATTATTGTTATTACTAAAACAGAATCGTAAAAGACTGGCAGGGTTTTCTCTCTCCTCCCTTTTATAATGGTGAGAAGGGTAATTTTGAGTTTCAAGGCCATTTGAACTTTCTTTTCCCCCAGAATGCAAGATCAAAGGACTAACTGTCCTTTTTCCAAATAAAACCGATGTTGAAATACAGCATCCATTTGCTTGTTTTTAACAATGTTTTGAGATTCAGATCACAGAGAAGGAGAGGAAGGTAGTCCTTTTTTACTTTTGGCATTTTGCATTTTTGGAATACAAGGAGAAGTGGGAGATTTAACTGGCTGGAGCAGACAAAGGGAAGGATAAAAACAGGAAAAAGCCATTTTAATTTGTACTTCAGATCACAGAGAAGGAGAGGAAGGTAGTCCTTTTTTACTTTTGGCATTTTGCATTTTTGGAATACAAGGAGAAGGGGGAGATTTAACTGGCTGGAACAGACAAAGGGAAGGATAAAAACAGGAAAAAGCCATTTTAATTTGTACTTCAGATCACAGAGAAGGAGAGGAAGGTAGTCCTTTTTTACTTTTTGCATTTTGCATTTTTGGAATTCAAGGAGAAGGGAGAGATTTAACTGGCTGGAACAGACAAAGGGAAGGATAAAAACAGGAAAAAGCCATTTTAATTTGCACTTCAGATCACAGAGAAGGAGAGGAAGGTAGTCCTTTTTTACTTTTGGCATTTTGCATTTTTGGAATACAAGGAGAAGGGGGAGATTTAACTGGCTGGAACAGACAAAGGGAAGGATAAAAACAGGAAAAAGCCATTTTAATTTGTACTTCAGATCACAGAGAAGGAGAGGAAGGTAGTCCTTTTTTACTTTTGGCATTTTGCATTTTTGGAATACAAGGAGAAGGGGGAGATTTAACTGGCTGGAACAGACAAAGGGAAGGATAAAAACAGGAAAAAGCCATTTTAATTTGTACTTCAGATCACAGAGAAGGAGAGGAAGGTAGTCCTTTTTTTACTTTTTGCATTTTGCATTTTTGGAATTCAAGGAGAAGGGAGAGATTTAACTGGCTGGAACAGACAAAGGGAAGGATAAAAACAGGAAAAAGCCATTTTAATTTGCACTTCAGATCACAGAGAAGGAGAGGAAGGTAGTCCTTTTTTACTTTTGGCATTTTGCATTTTTGGAATACAAGGAGAAGGGGGAGATTTAACTGGCTGGAACAGACAAAGGGAAGGATAAAAACAGGAAAAAGCCATTTTAATTTGTACTTCAGATCACAGAGAAGGAGAGGAAGGTAGTCCTTTTTTACTTTTGGCATTTTGCATTTTTGGAATACAAGGAGAAGGGGGAGATTTAACTGGCTGGAACAGACAAAGGGAAGGATAAAAACAGGAAAAAGCCATTTTAATTTGTACTTCAGATCACAGAGAAGGAGAGGAAGGTAGTCCTTTTTTACTTTTTGCATTTTGCATTTTTGGAATTCAAGGAGAAGGGAGAGATTTAACTGGCTGGAACAGACAAAGGGAAGGATAAAAACAGGAAAAAGCCATTTTAATTTGCACTTCAGATCACAGAGAAGGAGAGGAAGGTAAACCAAAATCAGCAAAGTTTGGTAGCAATAGGGGTTGTAGATTTTATTGTTAAGTACTTGTATTTCAATACATTGTTAAGATGACTGGCTTGGTGCAGTGTAACACTTGTTTGGCTGTTGTCTTCCGTAGTACCTTGTGGAACTTGGGGTACTGCCCTCTTTGCATTAGGACATCTAGGTTAGATGGCGAGATCTCTAGATTGCAGTCCTTAGTTTGTAGCTTGCAGTCAGAAGTGGAAAGATTGTCCCAGCCACGTGCTGTAATGCAGCCATGTGTCCAGCCTC
The DNA here is from genome assembly GCF_031021105.1 of Erythrolamprus reginae. NCBI lineage: Eukaryota > Metazoa > Chordata > Lepidosauria > Squamata > Dipsadidae > Erythrolamprus > Erythrolamprus reginae. The sequence continues at coordinate 402,864,163 of NC_091950.1, read as the reverse complement.
CACTTCCACAGCGCCACCCGAGGAGGAGGGCTGTTTGGACAACTGTCGGTTCAGGAAGATTGCGTGCAGTTGAGCAAAAACATAGTAATTTTGGTCTCTCTTTATCGAATTCCTATACTGTTCTTGCGGATTTAAATAGTAAGGATGTTGGAGATATTAGCAAGGCCCCTCAGGCAGAGAATGAGGGGATATTCAAAGGGGAAGTTGTTGTAAATGTCACCAAACCATCAAGTGCAGTTAGTAGAAATATAAAGAGGACACATTTTCTTGTGGGTGATTCGACTGTTAGAGGTGTTGATTTGGGACAGAGTAAGGACGTGGTGAAGGTGCTGAGGTGTCTCCCAGGGGCCACTGCCAGCAGGGACAGGAGGAGGATTACAAACATTGTCAAGGCTGTGAGTAAAGGTAATAACATTGATGTGGTGGTGCATCTTGGCACAAATGATTTGTCCCAGAGAAATGTCAATGTAGTAAAAAGAGATTTTCAATGTCTAAGTGTGGAGCTGGGTAAAATAGCAGATTCAGTGACTTTCTCAGAGGTGTTACCGGTTTGTGGCCAAGAGGATAAAACAACGTGTATCATAGAGTTTAATGTGTGGTTAAAGCAGTGGTGTAAAGCTGAAGGTTTTGGCTATGTAAGTCATGATGTCAGTAGGTGGTCTAATAGGGAGTTGTTTAAGAGGGATGGTTTGCATCCATCATACAGAGGTACCCAGGTACTCGGTGAGGAATTCAGAACTTTTTTGGACAGGCATTTAAACTAGGTAAAGGGGACAGAGATGTAACTGATGTGGGTGATTTCTGTCCCCGACCAATGAGGATAAAGCAGTTTTTGGAAGCTTATGAAAAGGGAGCTGCAAATAAAATAGATGTAGTTGTTGATGATAAGGGGCAAACTAATAATGAAAATAATGTTTTTCGTGTAATGTGCACGAATGCTCGAAGCTTGAGCAACAAGCTCTGTGAATTAATGGCCATAATATCTAGAGATAATTTGGACCTGGTTGCCATAACTGAGACATGGTTTAAGGATTCTAATGAATGGGAAATATCCATACCAGGATATACACTGTATAGGAAGGATAGAATAGAGAGAAGGGGAGGTGGAGTAGCCATTTATGTTAAAGAAACTCTAAAAACAACACTAATTCAAAATACATGTCAAGATCTAGAGACCCTCTGGATTTGCATGCAAAATAAAGACGGTTCTGTCATTAGAATTGGGGTGATCTATAGGCCTCCAGGGCAATCTGAGGAATATGACAACAAGATGGTGGATGAAATTACCCAAATGGCAGTAAAGGGAGATATTGTGGTTATGGGTGATTTCAACATGCCTGATGTTGACTGGAATATCCCCAGTGCCCTTACATGCAAAAGTAAGAATATAGTAGAGGCCTTTACAGGAGCAGCTCTGGCACAGCTGGTTAAGACACCAACTAGAGGGGAGAATATTCTAGATTTAGTTTTTACGAATGGGAATTGGGTTTCAGATGTCAAGGTGGGAGAAAATTTAGGTTGCAGTGACCATCTATGTTTGTGGTTTGATGTAAAAACTCATTGTGAGCAATCCTATAATGCAACCAAAGTATTGGATTTCAGAAAAACAAATTTTAATGCAATGGGGGAATATTTAGATAATGAATTAAAGGGGAGGGATAAAATGGCAGGAGCGAGCACCCAGTGGACTGTATTTAAAAAGGCCATCTTAAAAGCCACTGGACTGTATGTAAGACAAATAACTAAAGGTAAAAGGAAGAAGAAACCGCTATGGTTTAGCAATGATGTAAGGACTATAGTCAATGAAAAAAAGGCTGCCTATAGGAGGTATAAAGAGTCTGGAAGTATAGCTGATAGGGAGGTGTATAAAATGAGACAGAAGGAGGCGAAACAGATAATATATGCTGCTAAAGCCTCAAAAGAGGAAGAAATTGCCAAATCTCTAAAGAAGGGGGGTAAAACCTTCTTCAGATATATTAGTGATAAGAAGAAGAAAAACTGCGGCATCATGAAGCTTAGTACCGGGAAAAATACATGCATTAATGGGAATAAGGAGATCGCTGACCATTTCAATAGCTACTTCTGTTCAGTTTTCTCAAAAGACACCTTACAAAATAATACTATAGAGGGATATAGCATTGCCTCCAACTGTACGGATTCAGCTCCAGTGATCTTAGAAGCCGATGTCTTAGAAGAACTTGAACGATTAAAGATAAATAAGGCAATGGGTCCAGATGGCATCCACCCCAGAGTTCTTAAAGAACTCAGATCTGTCATTGCTACCCCCCTGACTGATTTGTTTAACCAATCCTTGTTAACAGGAGATGTTCCTGAGGATTGGAGAATGGCAAGTGTTGTGCCTATCCACAAGAAGGGCAGTAGAGAAGAAGCTGGTAACTACAGGCCAGTTAGCTTGACATCAGTTGTCGTTAAAATGATGGAGACTCTACTGAAAAAGAGGATAAATCAGCACCTAAAAAACAATAAATTATTGGACCCAAATCAGCATGGCTTTACTGAAGGCAAATCATGTCAGACTAATCTCATTGATTTCTTTGACTATGTCACAAAGGTGTTGGATGAAGGTGGTGCCGTGGATATTGCCTACCTGGACTTCAGCAAAGCCTTTGATACGGTTCCACATAAAGAGCTGATAGATAAATTAGTGAAGATTGGACTTAATCCCTGGATAGTTCAATGGATTTGCAGCTGGCTGAAGCATAGACACCAGAGGGTTGTTGTGAATGGTGAGTATTCTGAGCAGAGTCAGGTTACAAGCGGTGTGCCACAAGGGTCTGTTCTGGGTCCTATTCTTTTTAATATGTTTGTGAGTGACATAGGGGAAGGTCTGGTAGGGAAGGTTTGCCTATTTGCCGATGACTCTAAAGTGTGCAATAGGGTTGATATTCCTGGAGGCGTCGGCAATATGGTAAATGATTTAGCTTTACTAGATAAATGGTCAAAGCAATGGAAACTGCAGTTTAATGTTTCCAAATGTAAAATAATGCACTTGGGGAAAAGGAATCCTCAATCTGACTATTGTATTGGCAGTTCTGTGTTAGCAAATACTTCAAAAGAAAAGGATTTAGGCGTAGTGATTTCTGACAGTCTCAAAATGGGTGAACAGTGCAGTCAGGCAGTAGGGAAAGCAAGTAGGATGCTTGGCTGCATAGCTAGAGGTATAACAAGCAGGAAGAGGGAGATTATGATCCCGCTATATAGAATGCTGGTGAGACCACATTTGGAATACTGTGTTCAGTTCTGGAGACCTCACCTACAAAAAGATATTGACAAAATTGAACGGGTCCAAAGACGGGCTACAAGAATGGTGGAAGGTCTTAAGTATAAAACGTATCAGGAAAGACTTAATGAACTCAATCTGTATAGTCTGGAGGACAGAAGGAAAAGGGGGGACATGATCGAAACATTTAAATATATTAAAGGGTTAAATAAGGTCCAGGAGGGAAGTGTTTTTAATAGGAAAGTGAACACAAGAACAAGGGGACACAATCTGAGGTTAGTTGGGGGAAAGATCAAAAGCAACATGAGAAAATATTATTTTACTGAAAGAGTAGTAGATCCTTGGAACAAACTTCCAGCAGACGTGGTAGATAAATCCACAGTAACTGAATTTAAACATGCCTGGGATAAACATATATCCATCCTAAGATAAAATACAGAAAATAGTATAAGGGCAGACTAGATGGACCATGGGGTCTTTTTCTGCCGTCAGACTTCTATGTTTCTATGTTTCTAGATACTTCGTTCCGCCCCCCCCCCCCCTCTGAAAACCTTTCCTCTAAGAAGACTGACCTGCTTACATTTTGAATTTACAATATTAATAAATGCAAATAAGCATCCTTTTTTTAATTTCCTATTTGGACTCCATTCTATCTTTGTTTATTTCTTGAGTATTTCTCGTCCCAAAGTATCACCTCCACCAGTGATGGCGAACCTATGACACGCGTGTCAGCACTGACACGCGTAGCCATTTTCAGTGACACGCGGCCGCCGGCATGCTAATGCAGCCGCTTTTGGAGAGTTACGTTTCATCTTTGGCTCCTACACGGCCAGGTGCAGCAGCCGAGGATAAAAAAATTGCTGTAGTGCAGACTGTAGAGAGAGTGACTCTGTGCCGGAGGTCTGTAGGCCAGAACAGCAGAGCTCCGGCACAGAGCATCTAGGCCTGGGACTTCCGGTAGGCCGAACTTCTGGCTGGCGCAGCAGGGAGCAGTGGAACGCCGCGGGGGACGCATATCTGAGGCCCTGTGATCGCTGTCTGGAGGCCCTGTGATCGCTGTCTGGAGGTCCTGTGATCGCTGTCTGGAGGCCCTGTGATCGCTGTCTGGAGGTCCTGTGATCGCTGTCTGGAGGTCCTGTGATCGCTGTCTGGAGGCCCTGTGATCGCTGTCTGGAGGCCCTGTGATCGCTGTCTGGAGGCCCTGTGATCGCTGTCTGGAGGCCCTGTGATCGCTGTCTGGAGGCCCTGTGATCGCTGTCTGGAGGCCCTGTGATCGCTGTCTGGAGGTCCTGTGATCGCTGTCTGGAGGCCCTGTGATCGCTGTCTGGAGGCCCTGTGATCGCTGTCTGGAGGCCCTGTGATCGCTGTCTGGAGGCCCTGTGATCGCTGTCTGGAGGCCCTGTGATCGCTGTCTGGAGGCCCTGTGATCGCTGTCTGGAGGCCCTGTGATCGCTGTCTGGAGGCCCTGTGATCGCTGTCTGGAGGTCCTGTGATCGCTGTCTGGAGGTTTGCTTGGGCTTGAAGTGTACAAAATACCAACCTTCAACTGAAGATTTAGCCAATGAAATTCAGCAACAAAAAAGTTACTAAATCAGTGATGGCGAACCTGTGGCAGTCCAGCTGTTGCCACAGGTTCGCCGTCACTGGAAGAATTCCCCCTCCCCCTCACTTATCTTAGTTCATGGCACCCCACACAAGTTAAATAACAGCAAGACCAACAAAAGAAACCAACTGACAGATGAACAAAGAAGTCACTAAGCAGGTAAGTTAAATAATTATACATATTTGTTATTTAAACTATAAATATCACAAAATTATGTTTTTTTTCTCAAGGTGACACCCCACCCGAGTTATGCTCGGGTTTTTTGGCGAATTTTGACACACCAAGCTCAAAAGGTTGCCCATCACTGACCTACACCAACAGTTTCATATGATCCCTGCGCATAGACACTGCCATTTTGTACTCAGCAATTCAGATGTACAAAAACTTTTTTAAAAATTATTTTTCTCTCATTCTTTTTCCCTTGTTGTCTCTAATGAATTGCAACTTGACAGCTTTTGACACTGGATAATAAAAATGCAATAGCAGACAGGCAGAAAATAAACATTATCGATAAACATTCTTTCTGCGCCAGCTCAGGAAGCTCAAACTGCCCAAGGAGCTGCTGATACAGTTCTACAGAGGAGTCATTGAGTCTGTCATCTGCACCTCTATAACTGTCTGGTTTGGTGCTGCAACCCAACAAGACCGACACAGACTTCAGAGGAGAATCAGAACTGCAGAAAAAACAATTACTGCCAACCTGCACTCCATTGAGGACCTGTATACAGTACTGCACGATTCAAAAGGAGGGCTGTGAAAATATTTACTGACCCCTCGCATCCTGGACACAAACTGTTTCAACTCCTAACCTCAAAATGTCGCTTCAGAGCACTGCACACCAAGACAACTAGACACAAGAACAGTTTTTCCCGAATGCCATCACTCTACTAAACAAATAATTCCCTCAACACTGTCAAACTTTTTACTAAGTCTGCACTACTAGTTTTTTCTCATCATTCCTATCATCCTTTTCCTCCCACTTAAAACTGTATAACTGTAACTTGTTGCTTGTATCCTAAGATTTTTATTAATATTGATTGTTTCTTCATTGCTTATTTGACCCCTATGACAAGTGTTGTACCACATGGTTCTTGACAAATGTATCCTTTTCTTTTATGTACGCTGAGAGCATAGGCACCAAGACAAATTTCTTGTGTGTCCAATCACACTATTATTATTATTATTATTATTATTATTATTATTAATTAATTAGATTTGTATGCCGCCCCTCTCCGTAGACTCGCTAACAACAATAATAAAACAGCGTATGACAAATCTAATATTTAAAATAGCTAAAAACTCTTATTAAAAACCAAACATACACACAAACATACCATGCATAAATTGTATAGGCCTGGGAGGAAGGAATATCTCAATTCCCCCATGCCTGACAACAGAGGTGGGTTTTAAGGAGCTTTATTTATTTATTTATTTATTTATTACTTAGATTTGTATGCCGCCCCTCTCCGAAGACTCTTACAAAAGGCGAGGAGGATGGGGGCAATTCTGATCTCTGGGGGGAGTTGATTCCAGAGGGTCAGGGCCACCACAGAGAAGGCTCTTCCCCTGGGTCCCGCCAGACGACATTGTTTGGTCGACGGGACCCGGAGAAGGCCCACTCTGTGGGACCTAACCAGCCGCTGGGATTCGTGCGGCAGAAGGCGGTCCCGGAGATATTCTGATCCGATGCCATTAAGGGCTTGTATGCCGCCCCTCTCCAAGGACTTGGAGCAACTTGGCCAATAAAGTATTCTATTCTATTCTATTCTATTCTAACATGAATGATTGTAAGACAGTATTCTCTCTGCTTTGTACCTCCAAAATATATATTTTTCAAATGGGGGGGGGGAAGCCCTATGGTTTTGTGACAAAAACAATTTGGAGACGATGCTTTCACGATGCTAACCAACAGGTCAATTCTGCTGAAATCAAGAGACTGCTAATAAATTGCTGAGCTAATGCAAGTGACCAGCCCTGCCGCATTATAGATACCTGTCAGGTTAGCACAGTCTTCAGGCTCATTATGAAACCTCAGTGTTATAATGCCATCTGTCATTCTGCATGCCAAGCAGGCTTGACCAGGTGCATTTTGACTGGTGCACAAGGCAAGCACCATCCTGGGTTAATAAATTAAGATCATGCTGGGAACTGTCCTTTTTTTAAAATTCCAATTTAATGAAAAAGCAAGAGGGAGAAGTGAAAATATATTTACAGTAATGCAAAATTTTAAGCCATGCAATTTTGAAAAGAGTTTGAGCCTGAAACTGAGCTTTCCTTGCAAGAGGTATAAAGCCCAATTAGCAAATGTCAGAGCCAATAACATTAAGAATAAAAAGACTGCGGTATATGTTGGTGTAGCACGCAAAAATAAGAGATTGTTTGGACCTGATATTGAGCAGATAACTAAACAGAACTTATTCAATCTTTCTCAGCATGTCCCCCCCCATCCGTTATATCAACCTCAGAGCCCTGAAAATGGTTATTAATTCTTGACACGGAAAAAAAAAATTAAATGCATCTAACTCTGAATTCATTTGCAGAGGATTCTGTTTGTTTTATCAAGAAAGAGGAAGGATTCTATTGATCTGCAAGGAAACTACAGAAATTAATATATTAAATATAATATCATGAAACATCATTAAGTATGTGCACACCTTTAATCTACAGATGTAAAAATGCACTCACAAAACAGAATCTCACATGAATATATGATGAGCTTGTGGCTTAGAGGTTAATATCTCGCCTTGCATGCAGAAGGCTACAAGTTCAAATCCCAATAAAGGTAGGTCTGTCTGATGATACCTAACAAGGTTGAAATAGATCTATAACAGGCTCCCTTCCTTTTTTAAGGGGCGAGCATAAGTGCACTAGTGTGCCTTCCGTCCCCTGTCCTATTGTCTCTCCTATATCTCCTATATCTTTTCTTCTATTCCTATATCCTTTCTCAATTTTTTCATTGATATATTTTATTCCTATATCTTATTCCTATATCCTATAACTTAATTCCTATATTTTATTCCTATATCTCTTCTATTCTTTCCCTGATATATTTTACTACGAGTACAGTATATCCTCTATAACCTTCATTGTGTATTGGACAAAGTAAATAAATAATTAAATAAATGATTAAATAAATGTGGGATCTAACATTAAACATTTTTCTTATTAAGAGAGCCCGTCAGTTTCCTCAGTTTCTGTTTGTACTAAACAGACATCTTGGGAAGGTTTTGGGTGAAGGATAAAACAGCATTTACCCAAGAGTTCATTTATGGGAGAAAATCCCTTTTTCCCTTTCTCGAGACTAACTGTGTTATATGAACAAGATTCATGAAAGGTTCTTAGGTTGAAAGGCACTAGAGCAGTGGTTCTCAACCTGGGGGTGGGGACCCCTTTGGGGGTCAAAGGACCATTTTACAGGGGTCACCTGAGACCCTGGGAAAAGACAAATTTTCCATGGTATTAGGAACTAAAGCTTCTATTTATCTTCAATAAAGATTATATTTTCTTTTAAAAAAAAAAGGAACTAAAGCTTCTATTCTGGCACCTTGGAACCTATTTTTACAATCTGACCATCAGGCGTTGACAGTGCGGGCGTCCCTCTGACCTTCCTGCCAATCAGCTTCAAGCTCTGTTGGGAGAATTGCCGCTAGGCTTATGGTTGGGGGTCACCATTACATAAGGAACTGTATTAAGGGGTCGCGGCATTAGGAAGGTTGAGAACCACTGCACTAGAGCATAAAAGGAACAATACAATATAATACTACTAGAGTTGGAAGGGACCTTGTAGGTCATCTAGTCCAACCCACTTCTAAGCAGGAGTCCCTACACCATTAAGTTCTATTCCCAGAGGTGGTATTCACTTACATTCACTTACATTCCCTACCAGTTCGCAAATGTTAGCATGCAGTTGGCTCTCGCACGCCCCTTTCACACCTGCGCACAGCTTTCCATGTATGTGTTTTGTTCTCACACATGGCTTGCTTGCATGCACATGGCTTCCAAATGTGTGTATAGTAATCCCTCGCTACTTCGCAGTTCATCTTTTGCGGATTCGCTACTTTACGGGTTTTCAAAGGGGCTTAAATCCATTAAATCCATTGAAAATTTTAAATCCATTAAAAATTCATAAAATTCTTCTACAGTACTACTGCACTCTATTAAAGAAACTGGTAGGATATCACATGCAGTTCCAGCTGCGAAACATTATAGAATGACTGTTTAATGCAAAGGGTGTGTGTGTGTTTAAAAGTCCAAATACTCGTTAAATAGATAAAAAAATATATTTAGTCTACTTCACAGAAATTCGTTTTTCACGGGTGGTCTTGGAACGCATCCCCCGCGAAAAATGAGGGATCACTGTAAATAGGTTGTGTTGTGGTTAGCTCTGGCCCAGCTCCTGCCCCAAGGACTGTGGATGTGGGGGAGACATTCACATGCTGCAGGCCTGTTTTGCCCCCAGTGGAATCTGCTGATGAAGGCTCCTCTGACCAAGAAGACATGAGTGACAGGGAGGAGGAGAGTGGGGCAGACAGCTCAGAAGGAGATCAATTATCTAGCTCCTCCTTGGATTCGGAACAAGAGTTAATGATACAGACACGCATGCGGAGAGCAATGCATAGGCAACAACAACTGAAAGTTTATTATCAAAGAAAATGAGGCCACCTGTGGTTGGGTGATTAGTGAGGCTGCTATAAATAGCAGCCTGTGGGTTTGGCCATTGTGGAGGATTATCTGATCGTGATGTTTCATGATTGCTTTACTGACTTTGACCTTTTATGTGCTGATTTTCCCCCGCTTTGAAACTAAACCAGGGCAAAGTGTGTTTCACTTTGTGAAAGAAGAAGGACTGTGAATTACCTCACAGCTGCAAGCTAAGTATCATAGAACTGATAAGGGACTTGTACCAATTACCAGTTTGTTTGGAGACGAGTGCTCTTTGCTATACCAAAAGAGGGCTTGGTTTAAGTGAATTTTCATTATAAAGAACATTGTTTTGAATTTTCAAACGTGTGTGTGTCTGAAATTTGTACCTGTGAATTTTTGGGAGGATTCTACCAGAGAGCCCGACAGAACAGGATGGCATAGAGCTAGGGCGGGTGGGCAGGCCCCCCCCTTTAGGTCACTAATACCAGTTTGGCTGAACCAGTCCAAGTCGGCTGAATACCACCTCTGCTCTGTCTATTACTCAAACTGAGCAAAGATGGATTGAGTGTATCTTGCTTCTTCCCATATCATCTGTATTAAAGCACTAGGAAAGCATTTCTTCATTGTTGGCCTCCAACATGCATTTAATGAGGCCCTTTAAAAAAGCTTTTTCATTCAAATCCCAAGATATGTCTTGCCCTACAAAGATCAAAATTGTGCAAGCCATGATATATTCTGTGACCTTCTATGGAAGTCAAAGCTGGACTTTGAAGAAGCAAGCTAGGAAGAGTATTGATGCTTTTGAACTTTGGTGTTTGGAGAAGACTCCCAAGAACACAGTGAACCACCAAGAAAACAAACAAAAGGTTTACTGAACAAATTAACCCAGAATTCTCACTCAAAGTACAAATGACCAGGCTCAAATTATTATTTATTTATTTATGTATTTATTTATTTGTCAAACATGTGTTCTGCCGGCTTCTACTACAAGCCTTCAATGAAAAAGAAATTGGTTCAAAACAGACACACACACGCAGTAGGAGTCCAGTAAATGTTCTTTATCTCAACAAAAGAGTAGAAAAACTCCCTTTTAGAATTCAAAGGGATTTCTTGTATAAACAAGGCAGTAATGGATTACAATCCGATAACAAGGCAAGCAATAAACCAGTACCGTGAAGTTCAGCACAAATACTGTTTGTCCCAGACGTGGCAAAAACTTACAAGGATTTCTTTTCTCAAACTCCGTGACTCCCAACAACTACGATCAGATAATCTCCACGCTGCTCAGCCTGCACGCTGCCAATTTAACAGCTGCTATAATTACGTGAGCCCCACCCAACCACAGGTGGCTTCTCTATCGCCTGTAATATTTCTTCATTTGTTCTCTTCTATGCATAGCTCTACGCATGCGTGGATCTAACAATTCCTCCTCCGAATCTACCGAAGATAATAGAGATCGGCTTCCTGGGCTGTCTGCCAAGCCCCCCTCTTCCAAGTCACCCCCACCTTCTTCTTCTTCCAAGGAAGCTTCACTACCTGACTCTGTCGGCAATAAAACAGGCCTAAGACATGTTGATGTTTCCCCTGCATTCACCTCCACATTCCTTGGGGCAGGAGCTGGGCCAGAGCCAACCACAACACCATGTATAGGATAGTAATAGTTTATATAACATAACATAAGTTAAAAAGTAACGATAAAAGAGGACAAAAGGACAGTAGTACAAAGATGGTAGGCACCGTGGTGCGTTTATGCACACCCGTTAGAAACGGGGAATGGTCGATTGTAGACAATCTAAGGTTAAAGTTTTTGGGGTTTGGGGAAGAAATCACAGAGTCATGTAGTGCATTCCAGGCGTTGATCACTCTATTGCTGAAGTCATTATTTTCTGCAGTCGAGTTTGGAGCGGTTTACATTGCGTTTGAATCTATTATGTGCTCGTGTATTGCCATGGTTGAAGGTAAAGTAGCCATTAACAGGAAGGACATTTTGGTATATGATTTTATGAACTACATTTAGATCAGATCAGAGGCGACGTAGTTGTAAATTATGGCAAATTATGACACCCTACTAGGTATAATAATAATAAACCCCTAGGTATACACTGTTCCCTCGATTTTCGCGGGTTCGAACTTTGCGAATAGCCTATACCACGGTTTTTCAAAAAATATTAATTAAAAAATACTTCATGGGTTTTTTTCTATACCACGGTTTTCCCCACCCGATGACATCATACGTCATCGCCAAACTAATAATTTTTGCAAATAAATAACAAAAACAAATTATTGTTAATAAATAATTATGTTTATAAATATCAGGATCACTAAGTGTCTTATTCAGTGGTGAGTACCAGAAATAATGGTGAGTAAATGGTTGTTAAGGGAATGGGAAATGGTAATTTAGGGGTTTAAAGTGTTAAGGGAAGGCTTGTGATACTGTCCATAGCCAAAAATGGTGTGTATTTACTTCCGCATCTCTACTTTGCGGAAATTTGACTTTCGTGGGCGGTCTCAGAACGCATCCCCCGCGAAAATCGAGGGAACACTGTAATAACAAAGAAGAGGTAGGGGTGACATGATAGCAGTGTCCCAATATCTGAGAGGTGGCCCCAAAGAAGAGGTGGTCAACCTATTTCCCAAAGCACCAGACGACAAGAAACAATGGATGGAAACTGATCAAGGAGAGAAACAACCTAAAACTAAGGAAAAATTTCCTAACAGTGAGAAAAATTAACCAGTGGAACAGGCTTGTGATTGCGCCATCACTGGAGGCTTTTAAGAAGAGACTGGACAGCGGTAGGGAAAGCAAGTAGGATGCTTGGCTGCATAGCTAGAGGTATAACAAGCAGGAAGAGGGAGATTATGATCCCACTATATAGAATGCTGGTGAGACCACATTTGGAATTCTGTGTTCAGTTCTGGAGACCTCACCTACAAAAAGATATTGACAAAATTGAACGGGTCCAAAGACGGGCTACAAGAATGGTGGAAGGTCTTAAGCATAAAACGTATCAGGAAGGACTTAATGAACTCAATCTGTATAGTCTGGAGGACAGAAGGAAAAGGGGGGACATGATCGAAACATTTAAATATATTAAAGGGTTAAATAAGGTCCAGGAGGGAAGTGTTTTTAATAGGAAAGTGAACACAAAATAGGCGTTGATTGCTTACCTGAACGCCTCTTCTCGTACGGTGAGCGGGTACAGCAGTCACATGGGTTGCTCATGTCCAATCCGGTGGAACTGAGCCTAGTATTAAAAAAGCTTGCCGGATCCGCCCCTTCCCCAGAATTCGCGAATCCATAGACTAGGCTCAGTTGTGAAGCTCTGTAGTGTTCAACTCTCATTGTTAGAGGAAGAAAGATATAGAAAGGTAAAGAAGACACATACAAGGGCGGGAAGTGACTGCTGTACCCGCTCACCGTACGAGAAGAGGCGTTCAGGTAAGCAATCAACGCCTATTCTCCGTACTGAAGGAGCGGGTCCAGCAGTCACATGGGACATACCCAATAGATGGTCCCTAGGGTGGGATTAGCTTGCTATCGTGTGAGATAACGGATTGGAGTACCCTTCTGCCGAAGGCAGCGTCCGCTGAAGCGTAAGAATCAATTTTGTAGTGCCTGATGAAGGAATTTGGCGAGGCCCAAGTGGCTGCTTTGCAGACCTCCTCCAACGGGGCTTGAGTCGCCCAAGCGGCCGAGGTGGCTGCGCTCCTGGTGGAATGCGCAGTGATGTTCCTTGGAACTGAGAGGGAGGCCGACTCATAGGCCTTAGATATAGTCCCTCTGATCCAACGGCCTATTACTGTTGAAGACACTTTGGCCCCCATGACTCTGGGATGATAGGCTACAAAAAGTGCTTCTGACCTCCGAAAGGGTCCTGTGCGTTGGATATATATTCTCAGCGCTCTGGTGAGATCCAGGGTGTGCCATCTAATTGCCAAGGGATGGTCTCGTTGGAGGCAGAAGAAAGGTAGGACAATATCCTGAGATCTGTGGAACATGGAACTGACCTTGGGTAAGAAGGTAGGGTCCAGTCGCAAGACTACCTTGTCCTGATGGAATTGACAAAGGTCCTGCCTGATTGAGAGGGCAGCCAGCTCCGAAATGCGCCGGGCAGAGGTAATAGCCACCAGGAAAGCTACCTTAAAGGATAGGTACCTGAGGGATGCCGATTTTAGGGGTTCGTATGGTGCCTGCGTGAGGGAATGGAGAACCCGTGGCAAATCCCAGGATGGATACCTGTGGACCTTGGAAGGTCTGAGGTTGGCTATGCCCTTGAGGAATTCCTGAACTTCAGGGAAGGATCGGAGAGGCTGTCTGCGGGGACCCCCTAGGACAGATGAAATGGCTGCCAGATGACGCCGGAGGGTGCTGGTGGAAAGTCCTTTATGGAAGCCTTGCATAAGGAAGGAAATAATTCTGTGTATGGGGATGCACAGAGGGGAGAGACCTTCCTGTAGACACCACTGGTGAAACTTGGACCACGTGTGGTCGTAGATTCGATTGGTCGAGCCCCTCCTGGCCTTTAGAATGACCTCCACTGAATCGGGGTCATGACCACGCAGTTCTAAATCTCTCCTGATAACAGCCAGGCGGTGAGGTGGAACCACTCCGGGTCTGGATGGAAAGAGGCCCCCTGCCGCAGCATATCCCCCGAAACGGGGAGTCGCCAAGGGTCCTGGACGGACAGCTGTTGGAGATCCGCGAACCAGGGCCGGCGGGGCCAATGAGGGGCGATTAAGATTACTCGGGCCCTCTCGGTGAGGACCTTGTGAATCACGTCCGGGAGGATTGGAATTGGAGGAAATGCGTAGAGTAGGCCTGGAGGCCATGGACTCCGGAGGGCATTGATTGCTTCCGCTCCCGGGGATGGAAATCTGGCATAGAAGCGAGGGAGTTGGGCGTTCGCATTGGTCGCGAAGAGATCCAGGACTGGTAGGCCGAATCTGAGGGTGATTTGATGGAACAGGTCTTGATGGAGGTTCCACTCTCCTGGGTCTATCGTTGCTCGGGATAGCCAATCCGCCTGGACGTTGAGACTCCCCGAGATGTGATCGGCTAGGAGCGACTGGAGATGTTTTTCCGCCCAAAGGCCCAACTTGAGGGCCTCCCTCATGAGAGCCTTGGATCTCGTGCCCCCCTGTCTGCAGATATGGCTTTTTGTGGCAATGTTGTCGGTGAGAATGAGAACGTGCCGGTTGGGAATGCGAGGAGAGAAATGCTTCAGAGCCAGGGAAACGGCTCTTAACTCTAGCCAATTGATTGGCCTGGAAGCTTCCTCCGGGGACCACGTGCCCTGGGCTATCATCCCCTGGGCGTGGGCGCCCCATCCCGATAGACTGGCATCTGTGGTGATGACAAATTGATCCGGGCACCTGAACGGGGATCCTCTGTCCATGGCCGGAGACTTCCACCACTTGAAGGATCTGCGAACACTCAGTGGGATGACAATGCGTCGATTTGAGTTGCTGTGCCCCGATCTCTGAAAAGGCAACAGTAGCCACTGGAGTTCCCTAGCATGAAGGCGAGCCCAGGGAATGATGCCTATGCAAGACACCATCTTCCCCAAAAGGGAAGATAGAGTAACTATGGATACTGAAGGATTAGATAAAATGTTAGAAATTAACTCCACTATACTGAGTTTTCTCTCGGGAGAGAGAAAAACCTGGGAGGATTTTGAATCAATAATGGATCCCAGGTGAGAAATGGAAGTGGATGGTTGGAGGTGACTTTTATCAAAGTTGATGGAAAATCCATGGTCCTGAAGGACTGACATGGTGACAGAAAGGTCTGTTTTCACTCTCTCTAGGGAGTTCCCATGAATTAAAATATCATCAAGATAACATAAAATGTGGATGGGAGACGCCCGGATATAGGCCGCCAGGGACCCCAAGAGCTTTGTAAAGACCCGAGGGGCCGAGGAAAGGCCAAATGGCATCGCCCTATACTGGAAATGCCTGCCTTGAAAGGAAAAACGTAAAAATTTTCTGTGGCATTTGGCTATAGGAATGTGAAGGTAGGCCTCAGTGAGGTCTAAGGAGACCATGAAATCTCCCGAGTGAATGGCGGCCAAAATAGAAGATAAGGAGTGCATCTTAAACTTCCTATATTTGATGAATAGGTTTAGTTTCTTTAAATCCAAAATGGCTCTCCAACCTCCGGAGGACTTTGGAACCATAAATAGGATGGAGTAAAAACCTAGGCCCTTCTGACCGGAAGGGACCGGTTGAATGGCTCTGATGGACAAAAGATGAGAAATGGCCTCCTCCATACGGTTACAATCTGAGGATGACCTGGGAGAAGGGCAGGAAATAAAACGTTTAGGGGGAGGAGAAATAAATTCTAAAAGAAGGCCTGTTTGAACAGTGTCAATGACCCAAGGGTCCTTGGAGGTGAGACGCCAATTAGAGGCGAAATGAGCTAGGCGACCCCCTATGGGAATGGAGGTAAGATTACCATCTAGGTTTTTTTGAAGCCCTGTTAGAGGAAGCTCCCCTTTGGAAACGAAACCCTCTACCCCTGGAGTTCCTACCTTGGGAACGAAAGCGGGGGGAATACTGACCTGGAGATCTCTGATAGGAAGCCGCTTGATCTTGCTGGCGCCCTGGGCGACGAAAGGACTGCGTTTTGGTAACCTTTTTGGTGGTTGGACCCAAAACCTTCTTCTTGTCCGTGGTCTCCGTGAGGAGTGGATCCAGAAGATCACCGAAGAGAAGGTCGCGCTTTAAGGGGCCCTGGGAAAACTGCCACTTTTGGCGAACTCCCGCTTGCCAAGGGCGAATCCATAGGAGTCTTCTTGCCGTTGTAGAGGCTGCAATAGACTTAGCAGAAAATCTAGTAGATTGCAAGGTGGCATCAGCCACGTACTGGGCAGCTGCAAAGACCTTGTTGAAGTCTTGTTGACCTCTCAAGTCATCGGGAGGAATGTGCTGTTGAAGTTGGCGAAGCCACAGCAGCATGGCTCTGGAGAAGAAGGAGGCCGCTGCAGAACTTTTAATGGCCCAGGAATCAGCGGTGAATCCTCTTTTGAGCATTTGCTCGATGCGCTTGTCCTCTGGGCGGAGGACTTCCTCCGCCTCGCCTGGCACAGCCGCTGCCGAGTGAAGAATCTTGACAGGTTCATCTGGTTTGGGAAAGGATAGAAGCTCTTCGTAGGAAGAGGAAAGTTTATACAACTTTCTGTCCTTGGTGGAGGGATTAAGGCCAGAGGCGGGAAAATCCCACTGTTTGAGTAAGGCATCTTTAAACAATTTAGGCATAGGAATTACCTCGTTATCCTCCTGTTCCTCTGTGAAGTAAGGTAAATTCTCCTCCGGGGGATCAGTGGAAGTGGAGGCTTGTTTCTCCTGGGCCGCTAATCCCGTAGAAATTCTAGCTTTGAGGAGAAGAGATTTGAATAGTTGAGAAGGAAAAATAGTAATTGGAGGAGGGACTTTTATTTGGGATTCCTCATCCTCTGATAAGCCCTGAAAAGGGTCTTCATCCTCCTCTACATCCTCATATTCATCCTGGGAGGATTCTGAATCATCCTGAATAGGAGCTCTGACCGCTGGGGAAGAACCCAAGGGGCGGGAGGAACGAGAAGGAGGAAGAGGTAAAGGAAGCTCATTGATGGTGGAGAGTTTGGCATCAATGGCTTTGGACAACACAGCAAAAATAGATTGGAACTCAGGAGGTAAACTGGAAATATCAGCAGAAATGGCAGAAGAATCCCTAAAGGCCTGGGAGGATCCTGGCTGGGGGGAATCTTCAATAATATCTGGTTCCTCTGGACCTATGCCCCATAGGTTAGGTTGGGGTCTGTCTAGGTTTGGCTCATCCAGAGATAACACAGGGACCCCAGAAGGAGGCAGACTAGAGGCCTCTGGTGGGTCTTGACTACTGATTACTTGGGCCTGCACTTTCAAACGTTTTGCTGATTTGTCATGGATTTTTTGTAGGGCTAGGTCCCTTCTCTTCTCGGCCCTGGTGACCTTGGTCGAGGGGCGGGCCCCTGGAGAAGAGGAGGAAGAGGCCTGGGGGATACTAGTAATCTCATCGCCTGTAGGCCTGGCCTCTCTGGGACCTTTAGTTGTGCCTCTCTTGGGAAAAGTAGCCATAGTCTGACAATTAACAGAAGACAAGGCTGAGCCAATAACTGAATTATAAGGAGAAGATTTCAAGGACTTCCCAAGAGGAATGGATCCTGCTTCGAGGCCTCGAAGCTGCTGAAACGTGAGGACAATCTGGGCAAACCCAGAGTTCGTGCCCCCAAATCCAGCGGGGCCAGCCTCCCTAAACTTTGTAATTAAGTAAACCAAGGCACTCTGGTTGGAGGCTTAGCCGGTGGAGAATTTAGCCTGGGACCCCCAAGGCCCGCTCCCGGATCCACGCGGTGGACTGAGGCCTACGCGGCTGGCAGAAGGCCAACACAAGAGGCCTAGATTTTAAAAAAGGGCGCGAAGGCCTTCGCGCCGAAAAGATCGCTCCGTAGAATTTCTTAAGGGAAAAGCGATCGACTAAGTCCAGGAGACTAGAAGGCGTCTCACTCCGCAGGAGGTATTTTATAAGCCCTTAAATATTTGTATACAATAAATAATCAATAATTCAATGGATAAATACTTGCACCAGGACCTCCAGGCCAAAGGATTAGAAGAATCCACAAGCGGCCGCAGGAATCGTAACCGGCAAAACCGCCGGGGGAAAACGAAACCGCAACTTCTCCCAAGGAAAAAAGCCGAGCCGCTTTTTTTTCTTTTTTTCTTTTAAACGGCTGGCGCAATTAGTGCAAGTAATTAAATAAAGACAATAAATCTTACTACTTTTTGAAGGAAAGATCGAAGGGAAGGTGTTAGAATGTTGAACGAGCTATCACAATACAACCGCAGGATATGCGAACTGAGCGAATTCAGGGGAAGGGGCGGATCCGGCAAGCTTTTTTAATACTAGGCTCAGTTCCACCGGATTGGACATGAGCAACCCATGTGACTGCTGGACCCGCTCCTTCAGTACGGAGAAACAAGGGGACACAATCTGAAGTTAGTTGGGGGAAAGATCAAAAGCAACATGAGAAAATATTATTTTACTGAAAGAGTAGTAGATCCTTGGAACAAACTTCCAGCAGATGTGGTAGATAAATCCACAGTAACTGAATTTAAACATGCCTGGGATAAACATATATCCATCCTAAGATAAAATACAGAAAATAGTATAAGGGCAGACTAGATGGACCATGAGGTCTTTTTCTGCCGTCAGACTTCTATGTTTCTATGTTTCTATGTTTCTAACTTGCCTGGAATGGTAGAGGGTTTCCTGCTTGAGCAGAGGGTTGGACTAGAAGACCTCCAAGGTCCCTTCCTATTCTGTTATTTTGCTTTGGACCCAATATGTGAATGCCTAGGTTTCTGAAGAAGGCTTTGCAATGTTCCCTCGTTTATCGCAGGTGTTACGTCCCAGGACCACCGGCGATAAACGAAAATGCGCAAAGTAGGGACGCTATATTTATTTAAGTATTTATACACTATTTTAAGGCTTTATAAACCCTCCCCCACACTTTTACGCTACATAAAACTTTCCCATTCCTTTAATAACCATTCCCACACTGTTCTGTGCATGTATTGTATCTTTACACTTACTGCAAAATGTTTTGAATTCCTAAACCTACACAATGAAACGATGCTCCACGTGAAATTAATATTTTATAAAAAACCCGCGATGCACTGAGTCCACGAAAGGTGAACCACAAAGTGGCGAGGGAACACTGTAATAATAATGATGATGATGATGGTGGTGGTGGTGGTGGTGGTGGTGGTGATGATGATGATGATGATAATAATAATAATAATAATAATAATAATAATATTTTATTAGATTTGTATGCCACCCCTCTTCGCAGACTCGGGGCGGCTACTGCCTTACTATTTGTTTGTTTGTTTAGTATGCCTCCCACTCCCAAGGGACTCTGGGTGGCTTACAACAATAAAAATAATATAATAACAGTTTAAAGTCCCATTAACTCAGTCATCTCATGTCTTGCAGTCGTACTGTGGCCATAATTGAAGAGTATCAGTCAGTCACGGCCCCCAGGACTGCCAGGTTTTCAGGCCGTTTCGGAAAGCCAGTAGGGTAGTGGCAGAACGGATCTCATGGGATAGTTTGTTCCAGAGAGCCGGTGCCGCCACAGAGAAGGCCCTTTCCTGCAGCCCCGCTAGTCAGCATTGCTTAGTCAACGGGACTCGGAGAAGGTCAACTCTGTGGGCTTGAATCGGTTGCTGGGAGTATGTGGCAGGAGACGGTCCCAAAGATAGCCTGGCCCTAAGCCATGAAGGGCTTTATTGGTGATCACCAACACCTTTAATTGTGACCGGAGACCAACTGGAAGCCAGTGCAGCTCACTGAGTGTTGTGTGACGTGGGTGTACCTGGGTACAACCACAACAGCTCGCACGGCTGCGTTCTAGACTAGTAAGAAAGGTAGAAGGAAACAGAAGACCACAATTAGCAACACAATAAATAGATTCAGTTTTGCTGAATAGATTCAGATGTTTGGAACAAACATCCAGCAGACGTGGTTGGTAAATCCACAGTAACTGAATTTAAACATGCCTGGGGTAAACATATGTCCATCTTAAGATAAAATACAGGAAATGGTATAAGGGCAGACTAGATGGACCATGAGGTCTTTTTCTGCCGTCAATCTTCTATGTTTCTATGTTTTACAGTGGCAATGAGTGTATGGACAAGAGACCTGAAGGTTCAGGTTGGATCATCACCAAGAAAAATCTACCTGTGTGGTTTCTAAGAATTGAATGCCTGAGTTTTATGATTGATGATGGCATGTCATCAATTAATTGTATCTTCAAGCTGTCAACACATCAAGAAAAGATCGCCATTTTTTAAATATTATGCTCACATATCTTAGTCTAAAAGGGCTGAGTGATACGATCAAAAAAGACACCACATTACTTAATCAGTGGCCTGGTTCAAGCCATAATTCATTTGTTCCCAAAGACAGAGATGCAATATAATAAAAGCAGAGCTGATCTACAGGATTAATCTCCACATACAGAAGAAAAACGTTCAAGGCAATACAGGCATGACATCCTTAGGCATAATAACAAAGAACTCCTAGGTATCATAATAAAGAAGGAATAGGGGTGATATGATAGCAGTATTCCAATATTTCAGTGATTGCCACAAAGAAGAGGGAGTCAAACTATTCTCCAAAAGTATCTGAGGGCAGAACAAGAAGCAATGGGTGGAAACTAAACAAGGAGAGAAGCAACTTAGAACTAAGGAGACATTTCCTGACAGTTAGAACAATTAATCAGTGGAACAGCTTGCCTCCAGAAGTTGTGAATGCTCCAACATTGGAAGTTTTTAAGAAGATATTGGATAGCCATTGTCTGAAGTGGTGTAGGGTTTCCTGCCTAAGTAGGCGGTTGGAATAGAAGACATCCAACGTCCCTGCTAACTCTGCCATTCTGTTCTAAGTTGTTCTGTTCCGTTCCGCTCCGCTCCGTTCCGTTCCATTCCATTTTCAATTCAATTCAATTCAATTCAATTCTATTCAATTCTATTCTATTCTGGTCATTCCACAACATAGGTTGTCCATCCAAATACAGATAGTCCTCCACTTAGGACTACAATAAGTAACGAGTGATTTTACTGCATTTCACTGAAATGTAAATTGCATTAATGGTAAAATTAAAGATTAATATAATCATTTCCAAGATATTGAATAATTTGCTATACTGGAAGAACTTTAACAGCCATGCCAAGGGTATGACAAAATTGAACGGGTCCAAAGACGGGCTACAAGAATGGTGGAAGGTCTTAAGCATAAAACGTATCAGGAAAGACTTAATGAACTCAATCTGTATAGTCTGGAGGACAGAAGGAAAAGTGGGGACATGATTGAAACATTTAAATATGTTAAAGGGTTAATTAAGGTCCAGGAGGGAAGTGTTTTTAATAGGAAAGTTTACACAAGAACAAGGGGACACAATCTGAAGTTAGTTGGGGGAAAGATCAAAAGCAACATGAGAAAATATTATTTTATTGAAAGAGTATTAGATCCTTGGAACAAACTTCCAGAAGCCGTGGTTGGTAAATCCACAGTAACTGAATTTAAACATGCCTGGGATAAACATATATCCATCCTAAGATAAAATACAGAAAATAGTATAAGGGCAGACTAGATGGACCATGAGGTTTTTTTCTGCCGTCAGACTTCTATGTTTCTATGTTTCTACAATTGAGCCCAAAATTTATGTTGCTAAGCGAGACTGTTGTTAAATGAGTTTTGCCCCATTCTATGACTTTTCTTGCCACTATTGTTCACAAACACATTGGCTAAGTGAATCACTGCAGTTATTAAATTAGTAACATGGTTGTTAAGCCAATTTGGCTTCCCTACAGACTTTGTCTGTACAGATTTTCTTTGTCAGAAAATCACAAAAAGTAATGGCATTACCCTGGAACTCTGCAACCGTCGTAAATATGAACCAATTGCCAAGCATCTGAATTCTGATCATATGACGACGGGGATGCTAAAACAGTCATAACTGTGAAAAACAATCATGTCACTTTTTTCAGTGCCGCTGTAACTCTGAACAGTCACTAAACAAACTGCAGTAAGGAAATCTGACCTTCCTCAGCTTTTGTATCAGCCAAATTGTATTGTAAACAATCAAGAACATTTCTGCAGATATTCCTTCCTAGCTCAATTTTAAAGGCATAAACTGTAAATTCAGTCTTATGGTCTAAAACTGACTACAGCTAAGGAAATGTTGTACAAATAACTTGATGGTGGTGTGAAGAGGGGAGGAACAGGTTTTGCAGACATAATGCATAATAAAGGTATATAACTGAGGCTCCTTCTAACTTCTCATACCCTTGGCATGGCTGTTAAAGTTCTTCCAGTATAGCAAATTATTCAATAACTTGGAAATGATTATATTAATCTTTAATTTTACCATTAATGCAATTTACATTTCAGTGAAATGCAGTAAAATCACTCGTTACTTATTCCAGCTTTGGAAATGTGATCAAATCTTAACCCTGAAAAAGTTGTATGCTGCTACTAGTAACTACTATAGCACCTACTATAGAGATTTACTTCTTGCATGAATCATCACTGTGGGCTTGAAGCAGCACAGTTTAGGGGTCCACCCATCACACTGATTCATACCAAAAAGTAAAAAAAAATACTGGAAATAAAATAGCCTCTCGCATTTATTGGGCTGGGAGCCATAACTGCAGGAGTTTGAGTCAACACAATTGGAAGACAAATCACAACATGAAACATCAATTAGCAAAACTAAAAAGACATGGATAGAAATGTGGGGGGGTTGCAATTCATAAATAAATGATTTTATTCCCAAGAACCATCACCAGAGGGAAAAGTTAATTGTGGATTAACCAGTTTTCTGAGCCATAGGGAGGAAATATCAACTCATTACTAGATTTGTCAGATGATTACTTTTAAATATGTGCACACAGATACATACACACACACACACAAACTCATACACACATATAAGCACACTTACACACAAACACATATACCCTAGTGCAGTGTTTTTCAACAGTTTTAAGATGTATGGACTGCAACTATCAAGAACTTTTAGCACTGTTCCAATATCTCAAGGGTTGCCACCAAGAAGACAGAGTCAAGCTATTCTCCAAAGCACCTGAGGGCAGGCCAGCAAGCAATGGATGGAAACTAAACAAGGAGAGAAGTAACTTAGAACTAAGGAGAAATTTCCTGACAGTTAATCAGTGGAACAGCTTGCCTCCAGAAGTTGTGAATGCTCCAACACTGGGAATTTTCAAGAATATGTTAGATAACCATTTGTCTGAAGTGGTGCAGGGTTTCCTGCCAGGAGTTTGGACTAGAAGACCTTCACGGTCCTTTCCAACTCGGTTATTCAATTCTATTCTTTTTTTAAAAATGAACATTTTGCTTCTACATACATGCTTACAATTTTAGCAAATGGAATTGTCAGTTATTGCAGTATTATCATCAAATTTATGTGCCCTGTATCTCATGGTTTCAAGGTGACTCTGAGCAGCTTAAATGAAAGTCTAGATGGAAGGGAAAAGATAGTGATGCTGAGGATAAAATAGGACAATTCAGGATATTTGGAGAGCAGGAATTGTCCTATGCTCAACATGTAAGGGATAGATTATCATGGAGAATACCATATCTGTGTAGTTGCTAGGATTTGAAGACAACTTGATGGCACATAATCAAATAAACAAACACAGAATGAGTTCACCATGCAAAATATGATTTAATACTTGGAATAATCAGATAAATCAAAATTTGCATTCAAGGTAATTGAATGAATTAATAACTCATATAATCAAGAGTTATTTCAGTATTTGGGGTTTTAGCCTATTTGCTGGGCTCCTGGCTTCTGTGGACAAGAACCAGTGGAGAAAAAAATGGAGCTATAACAAAAAATATCTAAGGCTATGGCAAGCTTTCTTTCTTTCTTTCTTTCTTTCTTTCTTTCTTTCTTTCTTTCTTTCTTGATTGATTGTTAGAGTTGAAAGGGACCATGAAGGCCATCGAGTTCAACCCCCTGCCCAAGCAGGAACCCTATAGCACACCAGTCAAGTGGCAGTTCAATCTTCTCTTTAAAATGTCCAGAGTGTTGGAGTTCACAACGTCCGCTGGTAGGTTGTTCCATTGGTTGATCGCTCGGACCATCAGGAAGTTCCTCCTTATCTCCATGTTGAATCTCTCCTTGGTCAGCTTCCAGCCGTTGTTCTGCGTCCGGCCCTCTGGTGCCCTGAAGAATAAAGTGATCCCCTCCTCTCTGTGACATCCCCTCGTATACTTGTAGACTGCTATCATGTCCGCTCTGGCCCTCCTTTTCTCTAGGCTATCCATGCCCAGTTCCCTCAGTCTCTCTTTGTAAGTCTTGGTTTCCAGTCCCTTAATCATCTTGGTTGCTCTTTTTTGCACCTTCTCCACAGTTTCAATGTCTCTTTTGAAGTGTGGTGACCAGAACTGAATACAGTACTCCAGGTGTGGTCGGACCAGGGCATAGTAGAGTGGTATTAAGACTTTCCTGGTCTTGGAGTGTATTCCCCTGTTGATGCAGCTTAGGATTGTGTTGGCTTTTTTAGCTGCTGCTGCACTTTGCTTAAATGAACTATATATGCTCTAATCATCCAAGTCTTTAGAATGGATTGAGTTTTATCAAAATCACTTTGTCTGCAACATGGGAAGAAAAATTGTGATGTTAAAAATGAATGGATTTGGACTTCTACCTTACACAAAAGTCTCTCCTGAATAAGGCAGAATAAGATTGACCTATGTTTGATTATGAGCTTTTGTGAATTTGACTTGCCTCTTACTTTTATGAGGTGTTAGCCTCAGTCAGATAGGATGAGTCAAGGCAAAAGAATTATGAACAGTTTAACTAGTTTGTTACTCTGTCCTTCTCATCATACAAGCATTTGGAAACATACTTAATTAGAAGATCATGAGTGGATTGACTCTTCATTACAAGATATGCTATGGATTTGGTTAGCCCAGGGGTAGGCAAAGTTGGCTCTTCTATGACATGTGGACTTCAACTCCCAGAATTCCTGAGTAAGCATGGCTGACTCAGGAATTCTGGGAGTTGAAGTCCACAAGTCATAGAAGAGCCAACTTTATCTACCTCTGGGTTAGCCTGTTGCGTCAACATATTGATGCAGTTATGAAGCCATGCTTTATAGTTAGCAGGTTGGGCAAATCCAGTATTATGATTTGTTTAATAAATCATCGCTATATAGACTATGCCAGTGTTTCCCAACCTTGGCAATTTGAAGATATTTGGACTTCAACTCCCAGAATTCCCCAGCCAGCGAATGCTGTTTGGGGAATTCTGGGAGTTGAAGTCCAAATATCTTCAAGTTGCCAAGGTTGGGAAACACTGGACTATGCTATAGAGCAGTGATGGCGAACCTTTTCAGCACTGAATGCACAAACTGGAATGTGTACCCATGCGTACATGCTGAACAATGGAAACTTGAAGACCAGGTGGCTGGTGCCCGGTATTTGCTATTTTCAGGCCATTTATCGGGGCCTTTTTGGCCTCTAAAATTGCCCCAAAACGCCCCCAAACCAGCTTTTTGGCCATTTTCAGGTTATTTTTCTGGTGCTGTGGTGCCCATGAAAACCAGCTGGCCACACGCCATAAACCAGAAGAGCAGCTGGTGAAGGCACACAAGCTCACAATTTGGACACTGCATGCCACCTCTGGCACATATGCCATAGGTTCGCCATCACAGCTGTAATGTATGAGCAAGATAAAGCAGGGCTGAGGAATTCTGGGAGTTGGAGTCCACAAGTCTTAAAAGTTGCCAAGGTTGGAGACCCCTGAGATAAAGTACATTTTATTTTATTTTATTGATTTATTGATTTATTTAGTCAAGTGCAAATTGCACTAGAATGCCTTCCGTCCCCTGTCCTATTGCTCTCCTATATCTCCTATACCTTTCTTCTATTCCTATATCTCTTCTTCTATTCTTTTATTGATATGTTTTTTTTATTATTAATTTTTTTTATTGGTTTTTTAAATGTTACACACACAGACTGCACATCATACAACATAAAACAATGCCCTGTGAAGGTGCACCCGCCACCTAACAACATACATACCCCACCACCAATTGGAGGGTCTGTACAAACATCTTTAACATTCTTCTAAACCTGGATCTGCATTTTATTTACATATCAAAGAGTGATTCTAATTTATTCTTTATGGCTAGATCACAAATACTACTTGTCATATAACCTATCACCCTGTCTTTCATTGATATGTTCTATTACTATATCTTCTTTTCTATTATTTCTTAGATATATTTTACTAAGAGTATCTCCTCTATAACCTTCATCATGTATTTTACTACCGGTATGTGTATATAGATATATACCCACTAAAACCCTTATTGTGTATTGGACTAAATAAATAGATAAATAGATAGATAGATAGATAGATAGATAGATAGATAGATAGATAGATAGATAGATAAATAAATAAATAAATAACGATGTTTATATTACACGATACTAGTATGAGAGAAACATTAGGACAGGGGATGGAAGGCACACTGGTGCACACTGGTGACCTCTTAGGAATCAGAAGAGGTCAACAGTGGATAGTCTAAGGGTAAAGTTTTAGGGGTCAGATGATGATACTACAGAGTCAGGCAGTGAGTTCCATGCATTAACTACTCAGTCGAGTTTGGAGCGGTTTACTTTAAGTTTGTATCTGTTGTGTGCTCGTGTGTTGTTGTGGTTGAAGCTGAAATCACTCCGGAAATTGACTGTACAAGGACATCACACAGGCATTAACTAACAAATGTGATTTTGGCGATGATTCAACCATGAGTCCTAGTCTTTGTCCCATTGTACTATTTAAACAGCACAGTGATGTTTTCTTTAAAAAACAGACATCTCAGCTCCTACAGGTGATTGACAGTCTTTTCGCATTTGAACCTTTTATAGATGGTCTCACGTTTCCTTCGGGCTCCGTGTTTGCATTATGACTTACAGCACTTAAATATTTTATGCCACCTTTTAAAACCTCAGAACAATTTTAAATGCATAAATACACGCGACCATTAAAAGCCATCTAATATGCAGTTAAAAGCAGGGAAGATTATCCCGCTCTCTAAAATCCAGGTAGAAATAGTCAAAAAGGAAGCCAAGCATTATCTCTAGCAAAAAAGCATTCAAAAAAGATACATAGAAAAGGCCGAATCCCTTGTAACTGAGTGATAAACTAGGTTTCCATAGAACAGTTCAAGACCTGCAGTTTCAAGCAATCCTTTAAAAACATTGGCTGCAAGTCATTCTGGCTTTTAGAGGCTGGTCAGCAGCAGACTTTTAAACGGGACCTCTAGATGTTCAGGCTACTAACTGATGCTGACCCATTGCTAATCTCTAGCCAGTAACTAGGTGGGCTAAATTCTTCATGGTCTGCACCATCTTAAAAGGCAGCATTGGATGAAATACAGAAAAAGTGGTTAATCTGACCATAACCTAACCCCCAAAGTTTTACCCTTAGACTGTCCACTGCTGACCTCTCCAGATTCCTAAGAGGTCAATAAGAGGCGTGCATAAGTGCACCAGCGTGCTTTCCGTCCCCTGTCATATTGTCTCTTTATAATTTTTTTTCCCTAGCATCATGTATGTGAATATTATTATTTCTAATGTTTTTCTAATCTTTTAACTCTTTACTGGTGTCCTAGATTCGCCCACGTTTCTGCAACACTCCGTGGCCTGCATTGGCTGCCGATCAGTTTCCGGTCACAATTCAAAGTGTTGGTTATGACCTTTAAAGCCCTGCATGGCATTGGACCAGAGTACCTCCAGAACCGCCTGCTACCGCACGAATCCCAGCGACCGATAAGGTCCCACAGAGTTGGCCTTCTCCGGGTCTCATCGACCAAACAATGTCGTTTGGCGGGCCCCAGGGGAAGAGCCTTCTCTGTGGCAGCCCCAGCCCTCTGGAATCAACTCCCCCCGGAGATTAGAACTGCCCCCACACTCCTTGTCTTTCGTAAATTACTCAAGACCCATCTATACAGCCAGGCATGGGGGAGTTGAGACACCTTTCCCCCAGGCTTTTTTATATTTATGTTTGGGTATGTATATGTTGTTTGCTTTTTTAAATATGATAGGGTTTTATGTGCTTTTTAATATTAGGTTTGTTTTCGCTGGAATATTGTTTTTATTATTGCTGTGAGCCGCCCCGAGTCTTCGGAGAGGGGCGGCATACAAATCTAATAAATTGAATTGAATTGAATTATATCTTCACATACCTCCATAATGTACTAGACAAAACAAATAAATAAAATAAAAATAAATAAAAATAACCAGGGCAAAAAACAATTAGAGCGGGTTTCTCCCAAAGGGAATGCCCGTGGCAAAAGATTCCTGTTTTTCTGGCTCCCCTTCTACAGGTCACAGCATCTCCAAGCATAGGAGAACATCAAAATACACCTCTGGTCTTTGGAGGGTGCAGCACCTTCAGATTCAGTCCCACATCTCCACCCAGGCGTGAATATTGTCCTACCCACCACATCTGGATGGAAACAGAGGTCCCTGTTTCTTTATTTTTCATCTATTTTTCTCTTTTGGGTCTCCTGCATGAGTGCTAATTGGGGTAAACCTTTCATGCAACTGATGCAATGCAGAACAACAGATGTTTTATTAAGACTTTAAGTCCAGCCATAAAAGTATTTTAGCATATTAGTTATTCGTGTCAGTTGTTCGGATGGGAAAGAAAATGAATTATCTCTGTCTCTCTCTGGGTAGAACATGCTGGCGAGAGGGCAAGAATCAAAAGAGTCCGAAAGGATCATGTTTAATTAGAGATTAAACATTGGTGGAGGATAGCTCATCAGCAAACCATGAAAGTTATCTGCCCAGAAAGGTCATCATGCCATGGTAATCTTCTCCCTCCCGCTGTCTCGAAAAGGAAAGAAAGAAAGAAAAAAGAATTGAACAGCCCTTTTAAGGGAGGACCTTGGTGCAGAATATGAAAAGAAAAAGGGGTAAGTTATATATAAAATGCAAATCTGGATTTCAGTTACTGTTGTTTATGCATACAAATCCAATAAATATAAATATAATGTATATGTCTTTCTCACTCCAGAGGGCTTCAAGGAGGTTACAACAGTGTTTCCCAACCTTGGCAACTTGAAGATATCTGGACTTCAACTCCCAGAATTCCCCAGCCAGCATTCGCTGGCTGGGGAATTCTGGGAGTTGAAGTCCAAATATCTTCAAGTTGCCAAGGTTGGGAAACACTGGGTTACAAGAACCCTGCAAGGCAGGCTAGATGAAAGAAGCGGAGAGGTCTGTGACAAAAATGAGGCTTAGAGTGCAGCACCGCAAGCTGCTTCTGCTGACTGTAGTTCACCAGTTCAAATCTCACCAGGCTCAAGGTTGACTCAGCCTTCCATCCTTGGGAGGTGGGTAAAATGAGGGGGCAATACTGTATGCTGATTCTGTAATCTGCTTAGAGAAGGCTGCAAAGCACTGTGAAGTGGTATATAAGTCTTAGTGCTATTGCTATAATGCATCCAATCTCACTTCACATTAATAATAATAATAATAATAATAATAATAATAATAAATTTATTGTCATTGTCAAAAAACAATTAATTGTCATTGGCAATGAAAGTCGTGTGACACCCAGAGACCAGTCCCACCATACATAAAATCAGAATAGGTAAATTTAAAAATAGAATAAAAAACAGAATAAAAAATAGAATAAATGTCCCACCCACTACAAATTCCCCACTGCAATTTGAAAGAGTGGTTTACAACTGGGACCATATGGGGCCTCTGGAGCCCTAGGATATTTCAAGAGGGGAGGGCACAGTTGAAAAATTAGCCAGGGCACATCCGAGGAGGTCACAGAAAAGCCAACTGCCTGGTAATGTCCGAAAATGCACCTGTTACTGTCCTATGTCTGCATTTGGCACTGGGATCTAGATGGAGGGGCACAGGGGGAAAAAAAACCCAAGGTTGGAAAGTGGGGTGGTGGTAGAAGGGGGAAGAAACTCTGATTTCAAAGGAGCAGGCGTGAATTGGAATTTGCCCCTTAAAAATCATCTGCTCCAGTTTGACTCAGCCTTCCATCCTTCTGAGTTGGGTAAAATGAGGATCCAGATTGTTGGGGGTCAATATGCTGATTCTGTAAACCGCTTAGAGAGGGCTGTAAAAGCACTATGAAGCGGTATATAAGTCTAAATGCTATTGTTATTATGTTAAATGCTATTGCTATTGTTTAGAGAGGATTGTAAAAGCACTATGAAGCAGTATATACGTCTAAATGCTATTGCTATTGTTTAGAGAGGATTGTAAAAGCACTATGAAGCGGTATATAAGTCTAAATGCTATTGTTATTATGTTAAATGCTATTGCTATTGTTTAGAGAGGATTGTAAAAGCAATATGAAGCGGTATATAAGTCTAAATGCTATTGCTATTGTTTAGAGAGGATTGTAAAAGCACTATGAAGCGGTATATAAGTTTAAATGCTATTGCTATTGCGCTAAATGTTATTGCTAAATGCTATTGCTTAGAGAGGGCTGTAAAAGTACTATGAAGCGGTATATAAGTTTAAATGCTATTGCTATTGCGCTAAATGTTATTGCTAAATGCTATTGCTTAGAGAGGGCTGTAAAAGTACTATGAAGCGGTATATAAGTTTAAATGCTATTGCTATTGCGCTAAATGTTATTGCTAAATGCTGTTGCTATTGCTTAGAGAGGGATGTAAAAGCACTATGAAGTGGTATCTAAGTCTAAATGCTATTGGTTTCGACAAGGTCTCTCAATACACTATAAAGCCGGGATATCGGAAGAGACGAGCTTCAAAAACAGACCAAAGCCGAAGTTACCCGTCAAGATGCAAACAGCGCAATGAACGTGTGTGTGAGTGTGTACAACCGCCTAGGATACACACACCTGCACGTGGGGAAGCAGAGACTGAGGTGATCGGGACTTCTCCCGCATTGGGGAATGAGTCTCTCCGGCTGCGGGAAAAGCCTCCCCGCCTCGCCCGCTTATTCCAAAAATCGCCCCCCCTCCCGGATTAAGAAAAGATGAGCGGGGACAGCCGGGCGCTCTGCACACGCTCAGAGGCAACATGTTTTTTCTTCCGTCCCTCCTTCCTCCGGTTTCGGTTATTTGGTTTTATTTTCTTTATTTTTCCCCCCTCAAGCTCTTTTTCCTCCTGCTGCCCGATCGGCCGGGAGCGATCACCCAGCGGCAGAAGGACGAGGGATTCCGCATTTCCCTTTTTTTTAACCTACCAGCCTCGGAAGGGAAGGGAGGGAGGCAAGCGAGACTGAGTTCTGCCCGGATCCAGAACGATCGGCGCTGGGTTCAAAAAACTCCCCGAACAAAAGACCGACATACCTTTTCCCCAGCCAGACGGTCCCGCAAAAGCCCCTTCGGGCTCCGTTTCCAGAGGAGCGACCGCCGCGGCTCCCCTCGGTTGTTGCCGCAGCTCACCTGCCAGCCAGCCGGGATGAAGCAAGAGGCGGCGGCGGCGGCGGCAGTACCTACCCACCCGCCGCCCCTCCCAGGCTGAAGCCGAGCCGCCTTCGTCCCGCCGCTTCCCAACGCGCCTGCAACAGAGCGCCCCCACCAGCCTCCAATGCGACCGAGCAGGCTCTGGCGCTTCCTCCTCCCTCCTCTTCCAGGGACAGCTCCTATTGACAGGCGGCCCGATTGGCAGACGCTATGGCGGATTCGCGGATTCTCATTGGACCGGACGGCTGCCCGTTCCGGGCTCCGATCGCCAATTGGACGTCTTTGGAAAAAGGCTGCTTCTGAAAGCGGCGCGCTGCCCGCCAAGCTGAGGAAAAGTTGCCCAGGGACTTAATCGCGTGCCCGGGCTCGCCGGGCCTGGAGACGCGGCTACGAGGACGCCGTTTGTTTTTTTTTAAGATGAGGGAACCGTCTCCTCATCCGCAGAATCACGGCTTTCACCCTTTTGGGTTGAGCTCACCTTGGTTACAGTGTACCCTGGTTAAGTTTCTACGGGCGTTGCACGTGGGTGATTTTCACGTTGTGCGAAAGCGCCCGTTTGGTTAGTCCGAGGTGTATTTCTTGATTTGATTTTGTTACTCCCTACAATCCAGATCATCACTCTCTCTCACTCTCTCTCTCTCACATACACACCTCTATCTTAAGGAGTGTGCATAAGCACACCATTATGCCTACCGTCCCTGCCTTACTCTGTCCTATTGTCCTCATCTATCTGTACTTAATTTGCTTATGTTTATGTTTATACCTACACCTGCTACATGTTTCACAAACAAATAAATAAAAAATAAACCTGTCTGTCTGTCTATCTACCTACCTACCTACCTACCTACCTACCTACCTGTTAATTCTACCTACCATCTATATCTATCTATTTCTATCTACCTACCTACCATCTATAAGTATCTTATCTATATCATCTACCATCCATATCTAAGTATCTTTATCTATCTATCTATCTATCTATCTATCTATCTATCTATCTATCTATAATGTATTTATCCTATCTACCTATCTACCATCTATATCTAAATACTGTATATATCTCTACCTACCTATCTACCAACTATATATCTAAATATCTATACCTACCTACCATTTATATATAAAAATCTTATCTATCACTCCATCTACCTACCTACCTATATCTAAATATATCTACCTACCAACCATCTATATCGAAATATATCTACTTACTTTCCTACCATCTATATCTAAATATTTATTTATTTATTTATTTTAAATTTGTCAAACAATTATAGGGTGATAATTTGTACATATAAAACATTAGATAAGTAATGATAAAAAGTAGACAATAGGACAGGGACGGTAGGCACAATGGTGCGCTTATGCACGCCCCTTAATATCTATTTGCCTATCTACATTCCACATTTATTATTATTATTTTTAAACGAAGAGCTGAAGCCTGGCAATTAACCTTGACAGGTTCCATAAAATAAAGCAAAATGGGAATAATCAAGTGATCAGGTCAAGCTTCTACAGGAATGGGGGTGTACTGCCTTCCTCTTGTTTCTGCTGCACACAAGCTGTGTTTATATTACATGCTAAGACACAAAAGTAGTTTTCTTGTTTGTGGCTTAGCAGGTTGTGTCAAGCCTACAAACTAAATATAGCAAAATTCACCACCCTAGCTTAACATACTACCTCACTGCACTGAATACATTTTGCCCCAGCCCACACGGTTGTTTAAATTAGGTTAATCTGATAAACCATGGTAACTATGAATAAATATGCATGTTGTGTAAATACAGCCTTAGATTTTCTGTAAAGAACTGTAGTGTGAGGGCAGTTATTTTTATATTTATATTTATGCATTTTTATTTGCACGTTCTGGGCTATATCTTTTCCATACAACTAATTAGGATGTTCTCTAGCAATTCTTTAATTATCCGAAAGTTATCATCATCATGGAATTAACCTCGAGTTCGCGAGGAGTCCCCGAGTCTGAGGAGGAGGGCAGCCTAAACAAACAAACAAACCTCGGTTTCAGTCATTGCTGACATTCAACTGTCCCGAGTCTTCGGAGAGGGGCGGCATATAAATTTAATAAATAATAATAATTATTATTATTATCATTATTCCTCCAAGATAATAGAGGATAAAATCTTATGGATTTTGCATCCGTGATAGCCACTCCAGGATAGTGCTGTCACAGGAGAGAAGATATTACATGTTGTCCTCGACTTACGACCACAATTGAGTCCAAAATTTCTATTGCTAAGCGAGATAGTTGTGAAGTGAGTTTTGCCCCATTAAGACCTTACTTGCTGCAGTTGTTAATTGAATCACTGCAGTTGTTAAATTAGTAACATGGTTGTTAAATGAATCTGGCTTCTCCATTGACTTGTCAAAAGGTTAGGAAATGGAATCGCATGACCTCAGAACACTTCAACAGTCATAAATATGAGTCGATTACTGAGCACCTGAATTTTGATCACATGTCCACAGGGATGCAGCAACAATTGTAAGTGTGTAAAAAGTGTGATAAATCAGGTATTTTTCAGTGCCGTTGTAACTTTGAATGATCACTAAATGAATGGTTGTAAGTTGAAAACTAGAATAGAATAGAGGTGGAAGGGACCTTGGAGGTCGTCTAGTCCAGCCCCCTGCTCAAGCAGGAGAACCTATATTATTTCAGATAAGTGACTGTCTAGTGGTTGGCAACCTTAAACACTCAAAGAGCCATTTTGACCTGTTTCCCACAGAAAAGAAAACACCGGGAGCCACAAAACCCTTCCTGTGCCTGACTGTTTCCTGAGCAGCCACAAAACTAGCATATGTATCTGAATTAAATATTCTGTTTTTCTTCTGAAACTTTTGTTTTCTTGGATTTATCCATGGTTGGCCTATCGAGGGTCAAAAAGCTCAATAAATTGCATGCCAACGGATGCCACACATTGGCAGTTGTGACCCATATTTTGAGCGACAGGGAGCCACAGCAAAGGAATGAAAGAGTCACATATGACTCCAGATCCATAGGTTGCCAACCCCTGGTCTAGTCCCTTCTTAAAATCCTCCAGTGATGGAGCGCCCATGATTTCTGAAGGCAAGCTGTCCTCACTGTTAATTGTCCTCATTGTTAGGAGATTTCTCCTTAATTCCAGGTTGTTTCTCTCCTTGATTAGTTTCCAACCATTGTTTCTTGTCCCTCCCTGGTCCCAAAGAGAAAGGGCTGCCACAGAGAAGGCCCTCCCCCATGGGCCTGCCAACCGACACTGTTTAGTCAACGGGACCCGGAGAAGGCCAACCCTATGGGCTCTAATTGGCTGCTGGAAAATAAGCGGCAAAAGACGGTCCCGTAAATATTCTGGTCCTAAAACATGGTTTAGTTTCCTGTTGAGAGAGGGCTACTCAATTCTAATGTAGATGGCCTCTTGGACCCCCTCTTTCAAACCAGTGGTCCCCTCTGTCCAGAATGGGAACTTTTAAAAAGTGACCTTTGTTTTTCATATGCAGTTAGTGTAATAGCTCTCAATATAACTTTTACCCTGGTAGCTGGGCAGGTAACTGGGCAGCATATCTAACAGGTAGACTGCTGAATCCTGTCCAAGTGGGTTTTATTTATTTAATTATATTTCTATGCCGCCCTTCTCGACTAAGTTTGTTCTCCGGTGTCATGCTATGCATTTGTGAAGTGGTTGTTTTGTTTCCTCAGATCTAATTCCGCTTTGTTAAAGCAGAAGTTGCCAAGTTTGAGAAACACTGATCAAAATGATTTCAAAATGTAAGCAAACAAGCAAATAATGTTCCAAAACAGCATCAGGCTGGTGAGAACTGCTTTACACATTGAACTTTTATATCACATTTCAGCATTATTAAGGATATATACTGTAGTCTGAAACAGTTTTCCTCTATCTGGTATTCTCCCACAGTGTTGTAATGTAAACCATGCCACCCCATTCAGTGGTTATACGGGCTGGGGATGATGGGAACTATAATCGATCACAGATAGTTACAGTGTGCTATATTAAGGGAATATGGTCTGAAAAATTAATTACATTCCTTCCAAGCCTTAGAGGGCGGAAGCTAGAGGAATAAATGGTATATATCCTGCCACGTCTTACCGCAAAAAGTGCTGGCAGGTTCATAATTTTTCCCTCTTAGGTCAAGGCTGTATCTTTTTTTTCTTTCACATACCACTTGCTGAATTTGTCAATTGCAATTCTTTTTCTCACAACTGTTCTAAAATGATGCGTGGTACAGTGAGTTGCCCCTAAAGGCTTCCTTGATCTATGTTCTCTTATTTTCTCACACCTTGTCATTTATTAGACTTAAACTCACATCATCCACAATGATACAGAGAAAGAATCTGATTATGAAGGAAATTCTTGCCATCTTTGTAATTGCAAAATGACTAAGCAGCAGAAAAAGCACGAGCAGAAAAATCCACAGTAGCTTTCTGGGGTTTGTGACTTGTTGTGTGCTCAAACACAATAGACTGCAACATACCCACAGATGTCAATCTCTTTTTGAAAGTCTCAAGTAATATAGTTTCTACAACTTCCGAGGACAAGCTATTCCATTGTGGTTTATTTTACTTATTTATTAGAAAGTGAGTTTATCAGAAATTGGGAGGGATTACCAAATCTTGCCCCTTTTAATATTTTAGGAGATTGCAAGACATTTCAGCAAGGACCCAGGACCAACAAGAATACTGTGGTACCTCTCCCTAAGAACGCCTCTACTTATGAACTTTTCTAGATAAGAACCGGGTGTTCAAGATTTTTTTCCCTCTTCTCTTCTCAAGAACCATTTTCTACTTACAAACCCGCGCCTCTGTGGGGCCTCTCTAGGAATCTCCTAGGAGGAAACAGGGCCGGAAAAGGAAGGGAGAAGCCTCGGTGGGGCCTCTTTAGGAATCTCCTGGGAGGAAACAGGGCCAGAAAAGACGTGGAGAAGCCTCCGTGAGGCCTCTGTAATAATCTCCTGGGAGGAAACGGCCTCCACTCTCCCTGTGATTTCCCCAATCACATGCATTATTTGCTTTTATATTGATTCCTATGGGAAAAATTGCTTCTTACAAACTTTTCTACTTAAGAACGAATTAAGTTCATAAGTAGAGATACCACTGTACCTGTAAAGTTAAAAAAGCAATCAAACAGTCAAGAACCTCTGTTGGAGGAAACTGGCATTTGTAATTAGGTTCATCATGGCACAATTAAGGCATCACTATAGACAAGAAGCAAGGAGCTGTTAAAGCCCCACTATCTGGTTTTATGTAGCTGTGATTGGTAGCTTCATTTAGCAGATCCTTGGGGAGTTAGGTTTTTTTCTCTAGCAAAAGCAAAAGGGAGCCACAAATTGGCGTTTTTTGTTGTCTTGCTTTTTTTTAACGCTTCATTTCTCTGTCTTTTTGTTTAAAGTAAGTCAGGTCATGCATGGAATTGCGGGAGTCATCCAACTCCCTTCTAAAGCTTTTGTTTCGTGTGGCACCTTTCAGAAACCAAACACTGCATATAATCAACAAACCTAGGCACTAATATCCATAACATTTTCTCCCCCCCTCCTCCTATTTTACTTCTCACTTCTCTTTTAAAACCTCCTTCCCTGTTTCCTTATTATTATTATTTATTATTATTATTTATTAGATTTGTATGCCGCCCCTCTCCGGAGACTCGGAGCGGCTCGCAACACAAATCCAATGGTTAAAACAATTTAAAACCCTTAATATAAAAAACAACCATACGTCTCATATAAACCATACGTAAAGCAGAAACAGCCCAGGGGAATCAATTTCCCCATGACTGACGGCAGAGGTGGGTTTTAAGGAATTTGCGAAAGGCAAGGAGGGTGGGGGCAATGCTAATCTCCAGGGGAAGTTGATTCCAGAGGGTCGGGGCCGCCACAGAGGAGGCTCTTCCCCTGGGTCCCGCCAGACAACATTGTTTTGTCAACGGGATCCGGAGAAGGCCAACTCTGTGGGACCAACTCTGTTTCGGGGCCGCTTGGTAGCCAAATAAGACTTGCTTCAAGATCCTTTAAAAGCTCTTTATCTCTCTCTCTATTTCTCCCTTAGAACATTCCCAAGTAAGCAAAAAGAAGCAACCACATTAATGAATAAACAGATGAATGCTGGAAGCGAAAAATAGATTGATTGTGTGATTTATTGTTGAACGATACTAGAAACAGGAATTATTGTGCTCATACCATGTTTCACATGGAGAACTCCCTGTAGATGTCTAATGAGCTCCCGCAGAAACAAGATGTAATCTAATTGATCATGCATCGTGCTAACCTATGGCTAGTTTAATCAGATTTTATTGAATAAAACACAGTTAACTGGGCTCATGCAATATACTAAGCAATGAATCAGCCTCCTCAATCTGATGGCTTCCAGATTTCGACTGCGAAAGCCTCAGTGACATCTAGAAAGTGCCAAATTGGCAAGGCTACCATGAATCAAGAGGTCCAACTACAGTGGCTGAATTCGCCTAATATGCCAGACCCAAAACTAAATAAATTATGTTACCGCTTATCAGACTATATGAAGCACATTAGTCTTTATATGTGCTCTGCAGGTGTTCTTATTCCCAGAACATGTGTTTAATCAGATTAGTTATAAACAGAAGGTCTATATTTGCTCAACAAACTTTTCATGGCTCAGTGTGTTTTCGAGCCAGTGAATTGTGCAGTTCCAAAATTGTCAAGCAGAGGAAATCAGAAGTCAGGGTGGTTCAAATGAATACAGGTTTATTGCATGTTAACACTCTGCAAGAAAATTAATTACTAAGAGTCCAAGCAAATTGGGGGTAGATAAGTGTGCCAAACACAGGGTGTCAAACACAGCCCATGAACTGGATATAGTCCGCACAGGCCACGCCCACCCCAGCCCTGCAAGGGCAAAAACAATCCTGATACGTCATGAATATAGACCGTGATGCAATCGGGTTTGACACCTCTGATGTACAGAATTCAAGGCTGGTCGAACTTAAGATCTCTTGCCCATGTGCAGGACTTATGATGTGCTTATCCCTATCAGAAATAAGCTTATTTCTGAAGGTAATATCACAACGCAAGTAAATGGTTCGTAACATTAACATTAACCATGTAAGCCATAATCAGTATGTAATCATGGGTTTGCTAATTGTGCTGAAAGCTGATTGGCTGTATCCTATATAAGGAGTAACACCCTTATATGGGCGTGGTTTGTTATAGAGTGTTTTGTACTGAGTGGTTTGTGCTGGGTGGTTTGTAGTTAGTGCTTAGTGGTTGCAGTGGTGGATGTAATAAGAGTTATATGATAGTATTGTGGATAGTGTCAGGTAGGATGCGCGTCTTGCAGTGGGGCTGAATTTGGGGATTATTTACAGTTTATTTTATTTATTGTTAGGGTTGAAAGGGACCATGCAGGTCATCAAGTCCAACCCCCTGCCTGAGCAGGAATCCTAAAGCACCCCAGCCAGGTGGCTGGTTTACTTCTTAGGGTTTACTTCTTCTTGGGGGGGATAATGGAAAATAATTGAGAAACACTGCTCAAAAGCAAGAGTTTACCCCTATTATTTCTCCACTAGCAATTGGGATTCAGAGGCAAACTGTTTCTATATGTGGAGAATTGCTCTCACAATTGTGGGAAATAAGTGGATTCATCCCCCTATTCATTTTCTGACAAACCCCCCTCCCTTTAAAATCAAATCAAATAAATAAATTTATTTTGCAAAACCACCTAAACTTGTGGCTGGTGTCCTATCATATTATAAGCATTTCTCCACCCACTGTAACCTTCTCCGCTTTCCCTGCATATCATCAAGGTTGTTTTTAGTAAATAGGGCATGATTAAGCATTTGCAAGATGTCTCCCCAAAAAATCTCAGCTTTATTTCTAACTCTCCCTGCTCAGTTTTCCCTGGGCATAAATGAAACACAGCCCAGCTGCTGTTGTCTTTTCTCGTACATGCTTCATTCATTTTTTCCATATCCCTCCCAGCTTGTCTCTCCAGCCTGTGACTCACCGTGCGGAGCTTCCTTTCATTTCATTTCTGGCTGACGACATATCTGGAAAGCGACAAGATTCCATCTGGATGGAGAATGTGAATCAGGGAGAGTCTCGAAAGCACTTCAAAAGAAGAAGATATGCAAAGGACGCTAGGAAAGCAGATAAAATAGGAGTACGAGATACAGAGAGTACTCTCAAAGCTTGTCATCAGAGAGCAAAGACCTGGCCTTTGATCGAACGGGGAGCATCCATAGCAAGGGCAATTGCACAAAACACACCTTCTCTTCCCTATAAAACACACCGTCTGCACTTATATTTCTACTAGTTTTTTTCCTATCATCCTTTTCCTCCACTTAGGACTGTATGACTGTAACTTGTTGCTTGTATCCTAAAAATTTTATTAATATTGTTTCCTCATTTCATTTCATTTATTAGATTTGTATGCCACCCCTCTCCGTAGGCTTGGGGCGGCTCACAACAACAATAAAACAATTCATGACAAATCTAATAATTTAAAAACATTAAAAAAAAACGTTATTAAAGCAAATAAACACACAAACATACCATACATAAATTGTATAGGCCCCGGGGGAGATGTCTCAATTCCCCCATGCCTGACGGCAGAGGTGGGTTTTAAGGAGTTTACGAAAGGCAAGGAGGGTGGGGGCAGTTTTAATCTCTGGGGGGAGTTTGTTCCAGAGAGTCGGGGCTGCCACAGAGAAGGCTCTTCCCTGGGACCCGCCAAATGACATTGTTTAGTCGATGGGACCCGGAGAAGGACAACTCTGTGGAACCTAATCGGTCACTGGGATTCGTGCGGCAGAAGGTGGTCCCGGAGATATTCTGGTCTGATGCCATGAAGGGCTTTATAGGTCATAACCAACACTTTGAATTGTGACCCGGAAATTGATCAGCAACCAATACAGACTGCGGAGTGTTGGTGTAACATGGGCATACCTTGGGAAGCCCATGATTGCTCTCGCAGCTGCATTCTGCACGATCTGAACTTTCTGAACACTTTTCAAAGAGAGCGTTACAGTAGTCGAATCTCGAGGTGATGAGGGCATGAGTGACTGTGAGCAGTGAGTCCCGGTCCAGATAGGACCACAACTGATGCACCAGGCGAACCCGGGCAAATGTCCCCCCCCCTGCCACAGCTGAAAGATGGTTCTCTAATGTGAGCTGTGGATCGAGGAGGACGCCCAAGTTGCGGACCCACTCTGAGGGGGTCAATGGTTCCCCCCCCCCAGGGTTATGGACGGACAGATGGGATTGTCCTTGGGAGGCAGAACCCACAACCACTCCGTCTTATCCGGGTTGAGTTTGAGTGTGTTGACACCCATCCAGACCCCAACATCCTCCAGGCACTGGCACATCACTTCCACTGCTTCGTTGACTGGACATATAGGTGGAGATGTACAACTGGGTATCATCTGCGTGCTGATGATACCTCACCCCATGCCTCTGGATGATCTCACCCATTGCTTATTTGACCCCTATGACAATCATTAAGTGTTGTACCACTTGATTCTTGACAAATGTATCTTTTTCTTT
The DNA here is from genome assembly GCF_031021105.1 of Erythrolamprus reginae. NCBI lineage: Eukaryota > Metazoa > Chordata > Lepidosauria > Squamata > Dipsadidae > Erythrolamprus > Erythrolamprus reginae. The sequence continues at coordinate 402,823,119 of NC_091950.1, read as the reverse complement.
TATGTACGCTGAGAGCATATGTATCAAGACAAATACCTTGAGCGTCCAATCACACTTGGTCAATAAAGAATTCTAATTCTAATCCCCCCCCCCCAAGGAGGGTGGAAATGCCAGTGCGTCTTATACACTGAATACAGCCATTATCAGGAAAGGCTTAATTAACTCAATCTGTAGAGTCTGGAGGACAGAAGGGAAGGGGGACATGATCAAAACATTTAAATATGTTAAAGGGTTAAATAAGGTTCAGGAGGGAAGTGTTTTTAATAGGAAAGTGAACACAAGAACAAGGGGGCACAATCTAAGGTTAGTTGGGGGAAAGATTAGAAGCAAAGTGAGAAAATATTATTTTACCAAAAGAGTAGTACAGTAGATGCTTGGAACAAACTTCCAGCAGACGTGGTTGGTAAATCCACAGTAACTGAATTTCAAACATGCCTGAGATAAACATATATCCACCCTAAGATAAAATACAGGAAATAGTATAAGGGCAGACTACATCCACGGTTGACCTCACCAAGTTCCTAAGAGGTCAGTAAGGGGTGTACATAATTGCACCAGAGTGCCTACCGTCCCCTGTCCTATTGTCTCTCCTATATCTCCTATATCTTCTCTTCTATACCTATATCTTTTTCTGCTATTCTCTCATAGTTATATTTCACTCCTTTATTTTCTCCTCTATTCCCCCTTTAATACATTCTACCTGATTATATCCTCTATAACCCTCATTGTGTATTAAACAAACAAATAAATAGATGGACCATGAGGTCTTTTTCTGCTGTCAATCTTCTATGTTTCTATGTTTCTATTTTGGCTGTTCCAAAGTCGTTCCGTCCCCCCTGTCCCCCGGCATCCCATTTTTGGACAGAGGATCTGGGAAATTGGGGGATGGCAAAAACAGCCCCGTTTTTCACAAAAATGGTTGTGTGTATGTTTTGCTTTTTAATAAGGGGTTTTTAGTGACTTTTAATTATTAGATTTGTTTTACATTGTTTTTTATTGTTGTTGTGAGCCGCCCCGATTCTACGGAGAGGGGCAGCATACAAATCTAATTAATAATAATAATAATAATAATAATAATAATAATAATAATAATAATAATTTTTGCCACCCCCCTGCACTCAGGAGTTATCTGCAGGCTACCCAGACCCTTTCCCCACCTAATTTATGTGGGCGGGGAATGGGGGAACCCAACAGGTGAAAAATGGCATTTTTTCTTTCAAAAAAATTGAAAAATGGGGCTGTTTTTGCCTTCTAATTACGCCATCTAGCAAGCCTGGAGGAGGAATTCTGGGAGTTGAAGTCCACTAGTCTTAAAGCTGTCACGCTTGAAAACCCCTGGGTTAGAGATTAGGGGTGCAAGGGTCTTCAAACTTTGCAAGTTTAAGACTTGTAGACTTCAACTCCCATTCCTGAGCTAGCATGACTGGAGGAGGAATTCTGGGAGTTGAAGTCTACAAGTCTTAAACTTGCCAATTGACATATTGCCCCCAACAATCTGACTCCTCATTTTACCTACCTTGGAAGGATATAAGGCTGAGTAAACCTTGAGCCGGTGGTGAGATTAGCAATTACCTGACGTAGCCTGCAGTGCTGCACTCTAACCACTGCGCCACTCCAGCTCTTCAGGGTTATTTTATTTATTTTTATTTATTTTGTCCAAAAACACAATAATACACAATGAAGAGGATACACTGAAAGGAAAATATATCAAGGAAAGAATAGAAGAGAAAATATAGGAATAGGATATATCAATGAGGGAACAGAAGAAAAGTTAGAGGGATAGAAGAGAAGATATATAAGATATAGGAGAGACAGTAGGACAGGGGACGGAAGGCACGCTGGTGCGCTTATGCATGCCCCTTATTGACCTCTTAGGAATCTATAGAGGTCAACCATGGATAGTCTAAGGGAAAAATGTTGGGGGTTAGGGGATGACATGTGTTCTACGCTTTAACAACTTGATTACTAAAGTCATATTTTTTACAGTCAAGTTTGAAGCGGTTAATGTTTAGCTTGAATCTGTTGTGAGCTCTTGTGTTGTTTTGGTTGAAGCTGAAGTAGTCGTTGATAGGCAGGACATTGTAGCATATGATCTTGTGGGCAATACTTAGATCATGTTTGAGACGTCACAGTGCTAAGCTTTCTAGACCCAGGATTGTAAGTCTAGTTTCGTAGGGTGTTCTGTTACGAGTGGAGGAGTGAAGGGCTCCTCTGGTGAAGTATCTTTGGACATTTTGGAGGGTGTTAATGTCCAAGATGTGGTATGGGTTCCAAACAGATGAGCTGTATTATAGGATGGGTCTAGCGAAAGTTTTGTAAGCTCTGGTAAGTAGTGTGAGATTATCTGTTATTTAAAATGGGGAATGTATTTTATCAAATCACAGCCCCATTAATATATAAAACCAGTTGTGTTTATCAATCACTGCTTATTGGTAAGCCAACAGTGTTGTGATCACAGCTACACAGGGACTTTTTTCCAGGTAGTGATACACTATACACCCTCACTTTCTGTTGTGTTGGGCCTGGGTCAGCCGTTGCTCCCACAGATGGGAGAGATGCGGCACACACTGAATGCGAAAGCCTGGCTGACAGCCAGGAAGACGTGGCAGACAGCCAGGAAGATGTGGCAGACAGCCAGGAGGACAAGGCCACTGGTACGCAGGATTCAGCAGACAGCCCAGGGGATTTGGCATACAGTCCCTCAGACAGTCTTTCGTCTCTGGATTCTTCTGCTGATCAATATATTGATCTGCGTAGCAGAAGCGGTATGCAGAGAAGGGATCGACTGAAGGAGTATTACAAGTCATCATAGTAGCACCTGGGCTGCGTGTGGTTCTTATACTGAGGGCTGGGTGTGGTTCCCTTAATGAGGGCTAAAGGGATAAAAGGGAAGAGAGGCCCAAGGCAAACTGTGGCTGTTTATCTGTGTTATTTTGTGGTTCCTGCTCTGAAGTTTCTGTTCCACGCCGTTGGAGTTTTCAACCCAGCTTTTTCAGACAAGTGGGAGGTGAAAACTCTGGGACTTGCTGTTTGCTTCAAAGATTCAAAAGGACTCCTGAAACGTCTTTGCTCATTCCAGGTTGTCTTTGTTTGTTTTTTCCTGTGTTTTTGTATGCGGCTGAAGTAAGCCTTGCACTATCATTGTTCTTATGACACTAAGAACTGTTTTGAGTAACCCTTTTTTGTTTATTTAATACAAGTTTGCTGATTAGCAGAGCACGTGTGAGTTTGATTTCTTTTCCTTGGACTATTACACATTGCCTGAGCCAGTCAGGCAGAACACTTTCTATGGAACATGACTCACGGGGGAATGACCATTGCTTTCTCTCTCTCCCTCATGCACCACTATGGAAAAAATCTCCAAAGGATGTTTCAGATATGGAAAAATCCCAACCCCTTGCTTCTGTTACATCACTTAACTATGAAAATAGCGCAAAGGCAGCTCAGCTTTAATATCTGCATTCACACAACTTCTATTCCTAATTGTACTTTTAACATAAAAATTAAATAATTAGAGTGAACCGTATTTACACATGACCTTGCTTCAAATGGCATGTAAATATATTCTGGGAAGAAAATAGGCCTTTTCACTTGTTAATAGGTTTAGGTTTAGGTTTATTTTAATATATTTTAGCTTTTAAAATGTTTTCTGTAGATAATAATGAATCCTTTTTAAAAATGTGGTGGTGGTGGTTATATTTTATATTTAGCTGTCTTTGTATTTCCTGTTACTTTTTTTTAAATTGCTGCAGTTAATTTTTTTATTGCGAGAATTTTAGCTCACAGGCAAATCCATAAATTCTCTGTTTCCTTGATTCTGCGGTTTCTGTGCACACACCTTGAAGTTAGTGTGGACTCCTAACAACTAGGTTCCTATGTTTTCCTGGCAAAGTTACAAAAGTGGTTTGCCATTGCCTCTAGTGCAGTATTGCAGGTTACTTTTGCTGAATGCAGCCGGTCTGTAATTTGGCAGATTGAATCTCACCAGGCTCAAGGTTGATTCGCTCAGCCTTCCATCCTTCCGAGGTGGGTAAAATGAGGACCCAGATTGTTGGGAGCGATATGCTGACTCTATAAACCGCTTAAGGAGGGCTGTAAAGCACTGTGAAGTGGTATACTGTATAAGGAGTATATTACCATCTTATTTCTAGCCTGGTGCCTTAACCTCTGTTCCTTTTTTTTTTTTTAATAATAAATTTTTATTGGTTTTTTATAATAGTTTACATAGAACAGACATATAACAGTGCACAGTGCATGTGCCCATCACTTAACAACAACACACACCCCATCACCCCCACCACCCATACAAGAGGATTCAAAACAAAATTTAATTGTTTATCTATTATTCCTTGGCTCTATCTTGTTCTAGTATTACTAAAAGAGTGATTGCAATTTATTTTTCATATTTACATCACAGATTCTACTTAACATATAGTCTTTTACCTTGTTCCATCGCACCATCAGCTTCTCCAATTTATTCTTATCAAAATTATTTAATCTTATTTCCATAATTTCAAAATGTATGTGATCCACCATATACCAGTACCAATTTTGTAAGGTCCATTTTGTAGAATCTTTCCATCCTAATACCATCACCGCTTGAGCACTTTCCAGTGCTGCGGTTTTAATTTCCTTAAATTCTCCTAATTCTCTATATTTGATTAAAATTGCTATTTCTTTTGTAATAATCCAGTTAATGTTTAACATTTTATTAATTTCATTCTGGATTACATTCCGGAATTTCTGAATTTCTGCACACTCCCAGATCATATGCATAAAAATTCCTTTTTTCTGGCATCCGTGCCAACATATGCCCTTCTCTTTCCCCTGGAAGTGTGCAATTTGTGCAGGTGTATAGTACCATTTATGTAAGATTTTTCTTCTCATCTCTCTAACTCTCGTATTTTTAATCTTATATATATATTCTATTATTTCTTTCATTTCTCTTTCATCTATTTGTAAATCATCCTGCCAACATCTTGTTAAACTTTTTGTTACTTCTTCTTCCATTTGTAATAGCATTCTATATATACTACCGGCTTGTGCTTTACTTTCAGTTATCTTTTCACTTATTATTTTTTCTACACTATTTTCTTCCCGTAAAAAGGCTTCTTTATTCTCACTTTTGTTTAAGTATATACATATTGCATTAATCTGCAACCATTTCTGTTTACCAATCCACCATTCCAATCTAGTTCTACTAACTCTTCCATCTTTCTCATATAATTGCTCAATTCTCGTTATTCCTTTACTATTTAATATTTTAATAATTCTACTTAGATTAACGTCCTTAACCTCTGTTCCAAATTGGCTCTCAAGCATGTATTTACATATCAATAAATAAGGAAAACACCGTCTGCTAAATCATAAGATCTGAACTCTGTATTTAGTTTCCCAGTATGACAGGGTGAATAAAGTTTTGCACATTCTTTCTTTCTTCCTTCCTTCCTTCCTTCCCTCCTTCCTTCCTTCCTTCCTTCCTTCCTTCTTTCTTTCTTTCTTTCTTTTCTTCCTTCCTTTCTTTCATTCTTTCTTTTCTTTTCTTTGTCAAACATGTATAGGATAATAGTTTGTATAAACTACTATATAGTAGTTATATATAACTACTATATAACGTAAGTAAAAAGTAATGATAAAAAAGGACAATAGGACAGTAGGACAGAAACAGTAGGCACAATGGTGCACTTTTGCACGCCCCTTTCAGACCTCTTAGAAACGGGGAGAGGTTGTCTGTAGACAATCTAAGGTTAAAGTTTTTGGGGTTTGGGGAAGAAACCGCAGAGTCAGGTAGTGCATTCCAGGCACTATTACTGAAGTTGTATTTTCTGTAGTTGAGTTTAGAGCGGTTTACATTTAGTTTGAATATATTATGTGCTCGTGTATTGGTGAAGTAATCATTAATAGGAAGGACATTTTGGTATATGATTTTATGAACTACAGTTAGCTTGAGAAAGTCTTCGAAACTTTAATTACGACAAGGTCATTTGAATTCACATTAGGGAAGAACTTGTGTGCACAGATTTCACCTAGAGAAAGAACCAAAGTTTTTGTACCAAACTTTCTTCTTTCTTAGCTTTTAAATCCCACAGTTTACAGCTGATTTTTCTTTTGTATTCTCTGCATCCAACAGGAAGATGAAATTAATGTAATGCGAGTTCTTTAAAGGAAAATATGAATTTTAATCTGCAATTAAGAATTCCATTTAAATAAATTTTGAATTCAATAAAAAACTTCGATCCTGCTTTATATATCTATTTTTAAAATGTGGCTTCTCATGGATATACACACCCATATGTGATGCGTGGAAATATATGTTTGTGGGTGGGTGGAGAGTGGAGAGGAAATCTAGGATATTTTAGCTGAAATCAGCAACCTTAGATTCCCAAAGAGAAGAGGTTGTGCATTTCACTGATTTTCATCTGTGTTTATACAGTATATATTTTTTTCTACTTACTTGTTCTTTTGGGAGAAGTGTCTTTTTTCATTCAGGTGATAAGAGCCTTCAACGGCTGAAAGAGAATATTTATGCATCCTGCAGATATTTACAGATTTCATCCACTTCTTTCTTTATTGGATCTGATATTTGCTCTGTGTTTCTGAACTCCATTTTAGCAATAGCTTCCTCAGATATTTTCTTCTGGATACATAGAGAATCCTGCAGGGACATCAAGTAGCTTGATCTTGGCTAATCTCAGAAGTTAAGCAAAATCAACCTTAGTTACTCTTTGGTTGGCAGCCACATGGGCATTCCAGTGATGTAGGTAGACTGGAAACTAAAGAAGAAAGCAGTCGCAAACCACTTCCAAGATAATCCCAAAGGTGCCTCTCATCCAAGAAACTTTTTCAATTCTGACAAGATAGTGGGGAATGGAAGGATTTATATTCCTTCCATTTATTTATATTTATATTTATTATATTTATATATATGTAGATTGTTCTGGGTTCGGGTTTTGCCCCTGTGTAATATTTTGAGTGACTATGCGACGTTTCGGTGAAATCACATTCACTATCATCAGGCTGTGGTTGTTAGCTTTGTGCAGCACATAGAAACATAGAAACATAGAAGACTGACGGCAGAAAAAGACCTCATGGTCCATCTAGTCTGCCCTTATACTATTTCCTGTATTTTATCTTACAATGGATATATGTTTATCCCAGGCATGTTTAAATTCAGTTACTCTGGATTTACCAACCACGTCTGCTGGAAGTTTGTTCCAAGGATCTACTACTCTTTCAGTGAAATAATATTTTCTCACGTTGCTTTTGATCTTTCCCCCAACTAACTTCAGATTGTGTCCCCTTGTTCTTGTGTTCACTTTTGTATTAAAAACACTTCCTTCCTGAACCTTATTTAACCCTTTAACATATTTAAATGTTTCGATCATGTCCCCCCTTTTCCTTCTGTCCTCCAGACTATACAGATTGAGTTCATTAAGTCTTTCCTGATACGTTTTATGCTTAAGACCTTCCACCATTCTTGTAGCCCGTCTTTGGACCCGTTCAATTTTGTCAATATCTTTTTGTAGGTGAGGTCTCCAGAACTGAACACAGTATTCCAAATGTGGTCTCACCAGTGCTCTCTCTATATATATCACATGTTTTTGCTGAATTTTTAAAATTATATACACACATACACACACATACATATATAAATAAACTTTATTAGGTATTTACATTGAAAAGGGGGGAAACAGAAAAAAATAACTGTAGTGCACGGTGTAACAATATACAGTTGAAGTCCAAATGTCTTCAAGTTGCCAAGGTTGGGAAATTCTGGTTTACAGAGTCAGCATATTGTCCCCACCAATTTGGGTCCTCATTTTACCAACCTTGGAGGGATGGAAGGTTGAGTCAACCATGAGCAGGTCACAATTGAATTGTTGGCAGAGTTAGCCTGCAATACTGCATTCTGACCACTACACTGCCCCAGTTCTTGTTTATCTGCACTTTTGTTTTTATTTTGTGCTCATGTATTTCATTCCAGCGGTAAAATGGCACATGAAAGGAGCAAAATAGAATTTGCAAGATAGCTTAGGATCTCACCTAGACCACTTTGTCATCTATTCCTTTTCCCTATCTTTCTCATTTATTTACATTTATTAGATTTCTCTGCCACCCTTTTCCGCAGACTCATGGCGGCTCACCACAGAGGTAAATACAAAAAACATATAAGAAATCTGACTTAAAATATACTCTAAAACTCCAATTCTTAAAACCAATCACCTACATTCAGCCTATCACACATTATACATTTAGTTGTCGGCCATGGCTAGTTGTTAAAACTCAGCGGCCCCAAGCCTGTTGGCAAAGGTGAGTTTTTAGTACCTTGCAGAAGACTTAAGAGAGTGGGGGCAATGCAAATCTCTGGGGGGAAATTGATTCCAAAGAACTGGGGCCGCCACAGAGAAGGCTCTTCCCCTAAGCCCCACCTGAAGCAACTGGTCGCTGGGATACATTTTCCCAAGGTGGATGGGTGCTAAAAACATTTAGCATTTTATTACTACTAAGCACATTTGGTCCTTATTGATTTATTGATTTTGGATAGAGGTCTTCCTTACAATTCCTGAAAAAGTTGTTTACCTTGCAATAGAACCTGTGCTTGCTGATTGCTCCCTTGGGTGCACTGATAACTCATATTTAGTCAACAGAAAGAAAAGGAATGCTCACAATATGTATAGCATATTATTGATATGCCAAAGTCTTGAGAAATCTTTTTTATCATTTTTCTAAATGAAACCGAGGTTCTTTTTTTTTCTTTTTTTCTTTTTAAAAACATTTTATTAACCTTCAGCAGTTTTTAGCAAGTGCTCTTCTTCCCCCTGCTGGCCATGTCTAATTCTGTGCTAATTATTTTCCATAGTCTTAATTATGGGCTTATCAAATTGCTTGAAAAACTGAAGAGATGAAACTGGAGACTCCTGGGAGAATCAACCAAACGATCCATCTAAGTCGCTTGGTCCCAGAGTTTCAGGAAAGAAATATTACTTGGGTTTCTCTTGCATTCTTTCTTCAGAACAACCCTGCAAGATATATTACCCTAACATTTGACATCTGAAGGTCGCCCAGCAAAGCTTCATGGTTGACTGAAGGGAATTGTCCTTAGCTGTATGGATGTTGAAATATTTTCCCTGTTTTTTTCTGCCTTATCCAACCATTGTTGCTTTGGAGGCAAGCCAAGTGGCTGGTGGTGACTTGAAAGAAAGCAGGACAAATTTGGCAAATGAAAGAAAACTTTTCTTATAGTTTATATCAGTGTTTCCCAACCTTGGCAACTTGAAGATATTTGGACTTCAACTCCCAGAATTCCCCAGCCAGCATTCGATATCTTGAAGTCCAAATATCTTCAAGTTGCCAAGGTTGGGAAACACTGGTTTACATAACTATATAGTCTTTTGTAAGTATTTTTTAAAAATCAGCTTTGGTTGCTACATTAACATTTTCCCTTCTTCCTAGAAGAAATTGACCTTAAAATTATTTCTGGTTGGAAGCCAAAATTCTAGTAAACCTCCACCTGGCTTGAGGGCATGTGGCCTTTGTTATTGGATCATCCTACTTACTGATTAAGTTCCCCTATAATTTTCTTTTGAGGACATTCCCCCTGTCATTCCATGCACCTTTTGAAAGCTGGGATTTTAATATTTATTTTAATTATTTTAAATGCATCTGGGGTTCTGGCTTTACATACTACAGTATTACAAACTGCTGAGAGTGATCTTGATTGGTATACATAGAAACATAGAAGATTGATGGCAGAAAAAGACCTCATGGTCCATCTAGTCTGCCCTTGTACTATTTCCTGTATTTTATCTTAGGATGGATATATGTTTATCCCAGGCATGTTTAAATTCAGTTACTGTGGATTTACCAACCATATCTGCTGGAAGTTTGTTCCAAGCTACCACTCTTTCAGTAAAATAATATTTTCTCACGTTCCTTCTGATCTTTCCCCCAACTAACCTCAGATTGTGCCCCCTTGTTCTTGGGTTCACTTTCCTATTAAAAACACTTCCCTCCTGAACCTTATTTAACCCTTTGACATATTTAAATGCTTCGACCATGTCCCCCCTTTCCCTTCTGTCCTCCAGACTATACAGATTGATTTCATGAAGTCTTTCCTATTAAGTTTTATGTTTAAGACCTTCAATTATTTTTATAGCCTGTCTTTGGACCCGTTCAATTTTATCAATACAGTGATACCTTGTCTTACAAACTTAATTGGTTCCGGGAGGAGGTTCTTAAGGTGAAAAGTTTGTAAGATGAAACAATGTTTTCCATAGGAATCAATGGAAAAGCGATTAATGCGTGCAAGCCCAAAATTCACCCCTTTTGCCAGCCAAAGCGCCCGTTTTTGCACTGCTGGGATTCCCCTGAAGCTCCCCTCCATGGGAAACCCCACCTCCGGACTTCCGTTGCCAGCAAAGTGCCTGTTTTTGCGCTGCTGGGATTCCCCTGCAGCATCACAAAAATACGGAAGTCCAGAGGTGGGGTTTCCCATAGAGGGGAGCTTCAGGGGAATCCCAGCAGCACAAAAATGGGTGCTTCACTGGCAACGGAAGTCCAGAGGCAGGGCATCCCAGTGGCGGCGGTGGGTTTGTAAGGTGAAAATAGTTTGTAAGAAGAGGCAAAAAAATCTTAAACCCTGGGTTTGTATCTTGAAAAGTTTGTATGATTAGGCGTTTGTAAGATGAGGTATCACTGTATCTTTTTGTGCCATACTAATATGTAAGAATAAGAAACAAGTAAATAATATGTCGATTCAGTAGCATAGAGAGCCAACTACATTGGGTCTTTGCCTAACCTGTTGCTATTTTGTCAAAGCGCTGTATCACTCTGAAAATGTGTTGAAATCAGAAGGAAATCTTCACATTGTCATGTGCCTTTTTTCAGATTTAGATCCAGATCTATCTATATTTTCATTTTTGTCCACATGTTTCCAGATATATTGCAGAGCGGGGGAGAGAGAGAGGGAGAGGGAGGGAGAGAGAGAGAGACGGGTGTGTGTGTTGCAACAATATCTACACAATCACCAAGGGAATCAATGAGCAAAACAAGTTGAGGTAGTATCAAAACTAGTTTTATTGCTCTCTTTCTTTCATTTCCTCCATTTTCAACAAAATACAACATTTTCCTGATTTATGGAATGTGAACAGGAGTTGATGCCATTGATTGAAAAGAATGGAGGGAGGGGAGGTTGTGTGTGTGTGGAAAAATAGTGTATATATGTGTGCACGCATAATACAGGCCTTCAGTTGTGCCATTAAGCTCACAAGCCATCATAGAATTTAGAATAGCAGGGACCTTGGAGGTCTTCTAGTCCAACCCACTGCTTAGGTCGGAAAGGTTACTTTGGTAACCTTTTCAGACATATGGTTATCCAAAGTCTTCTTAAAACCTTCCAGTGTTGCAGCCTTTACAACTTTCTGGAGACAAGTTGTTCCACTGATTATTCTAACTGTCCAGAAATTTTTCTTTAGTTCTAAGTTGCTTCTCTCCTTGATTACTTTCCACCCATTGCTTCTTGTTCTACCCTCAGGTGCTTTGGAGAATAACCTGACTTCGTCTTCTTTGTGGAAACCCCTGAGATATTGGAACACTGTTATCATGTCTCCCCTAGTCCTTCTTTTCATCAAACTAGCCATGCCCAGTTCTTGCAAACGTTCTTCATATGTTTTAGCCTCCAGTCCCCTAATTACCTTTGTTGCTCTTCTCTGCACAATTTCTAGAGTCTCAACATCCTTTTTACATTGTGGCGACCAAAACTGAATGCAGTATTCCAAGTGTGGCCCTACCCAGGCATTATAAAGTGGTATTAACACTTCACGTGGTCTTGATTTTATCCCTCTGTTTATGCAACCTAAAACTGTGATGGCTTTTTTTGGTAACCACCTGCAGCACACTACTGGCTCTTATTTAAATGATTGTCCACTAGACTCCTTCTCACAGTTACTACTATTGAGCAAGGTATCACATATACTGTACCTGTGCATTTTGTTTTTCTTGCCTAAATATAGAACCAGTGATGGGCTCCTACAGGAACAGTCAGGAACGCAGTTCCGGTAGCAAAATTTGGAGATCCACCCCAGAGCACCCAATTTGCACTGGAAGATGTTGAAACAAAATGCATAAGCCACGCCCACAGTGTGGTAGTAAAACTTTTGGTAGCCCATCACTGTATAGAATCTTTTTTTTTTTCCACCATTGAATTTCATTTTGTTAGATATGTTCAAGTCTGTCAAGATCCTTCTGTATCTGAAGCCTAGATTCCAGAATGATGTCTATTCCTGCTAGCTTGGTGTCATCTGCAAATTTGATGAGTTCCCTATCTATCCCCTTGTCCAAATCATTGATGAAGATGTTGAAGAGTATTGGGTCCAAACAGAGCTTTGGGAGTACTTCACTGCATACTTCCCTCCATGTAGATACAGTTCCATTGAGGACTACACATTGAGTGTGGTTGATCTGTCAGTTATGAATCCACCCGTGGCGATGCTGTCTCACCCACATTTTTCTATCTTATCAAATAGTTTGATCCTGCCAGCCAAAGTATGTAGAAATGGCCATGTGGCAAGATTCTTCTGTTGTAGCTCCCTGGAATATTATAGTCCCAGTGAATCTGAAAGGAAGCTAGGTGGGAAAATTGTACTACCGGTAGTATTTTCATCTGAGAAAAGTCCACACAGCCCTTCCCTAGGGTTGCCTAGTTTCAAGTAACCACAGCAGCTTGCTGGCACCTTGGCAGGTGTGAGGCAGCTCACAAATACCTGATAAAAACCTAGCATTATAATTTGTCTACAACAGTGATGGCGAACCTTTTTTCTTTGGGTGCCAAAGGAGCATGCCTATGTGCTATCGCACATGCACGAGTGCCCACACCCATAATTCAATGCCTGGAGAGGGCGAAAACAGCTTCACCCACTCCCCAGAGGCCTTCTGGAGGCCAGAAATGGCCTGTTTCCCAACTTCTGGTAGGCCCAGTAGGCTTGCGTTTCACCCTCCCCAGGCTCCAAAAGCTTCCCTGGAGCCTGGGGAGGGTAAAAACGCCCACCCAGTGCATCTGTGTGAGCCAAAAATCAGCTGGCCGGCACACACATGCATGTTGGAGCTGAGCTAGGGCAACAGCTCACGTGCCAGCAGATCTGGCTCCACGTGCCACCTGTGGCACCCGTGCCATAGGTTCACCATCACTCGTCTAGATCTACAAGATACCAAACCATTATATACAGCTTCTGTTTCCTGTACCCTTAGAATTCTGCAAACTGACACAATTGCAACACTTTCCACCTTGTGGTAAAAACGTAACTGTAGTGTGAAGTGTTCTAGACGGAGTGACTTTAAAACCACATTCCTTGTGTGGATCCAGTGTTTCTGTGCTGAAAACATTGAACGGGTCTTTAAAACAGGATGTCAAGAAGTAAGTCCAGGGTGCAAGGGAACCAGGTCAATCAAATCCCACCTTTGGCACAAGTCAGAAAGAAAGGATGAAGATACAAGTTTGGAATTTTGACACCTGAAATAGATAATCCGACATAAATTTTAAGTTCAAAAAGATATTCAATAAGATCCCTTGTAAATACAGTGGGGTTTAAGATTTTTTTGCCTCTTCTTACGAACTATTTTCACCTTACAAACCCAAGACACCGCCGCTGGGAATCCCAGCAGTGCCAAAACGGGCACTTCGCTGGCAACGGAAGTCCGGAGGTGGGGTCTCCCAGTGAGGGGAGCCTCAGTGAAATCGCAGCATCACAAAAACACAGAGGTCTGGAGGTGGGGTTTCTAGGACTTCAGTGTTTTTGTGATGCTGCTATTTCACTGATGCTCCCTTTGCTAGGACACCCCACCTCCGGACTTCCGTTGCCAGCGAAGCGCTCATTTTAGCGATGCTGGGATTGCCCTGCTGGGATTCCTCTGCAGCATCGCAAAAACACAGAAGTCCGGAGGTGGGGTTTCCCATGGAGGGGAGCCTCAGGGGAATCTCAGCAGTGCTAAAACGGGCGCTTCGGCTGGCAAAAGGGGTGAATTTTGGGCTTGCACGCATTAATCGCTTTTCCATTGATTCCTATGGGAAACATTGTTTCATCTTACAAACTTTTCACCTTAAGAACCCCGTCCCAGAACCAATTAAGTTTGTAAGACAAGGTATCACTGTATCTTTTATTTTTCACATTACAGTGTTCCCTCGATTTTCACGGGTTCGAACTTCGCGAAACGTCTATACCACGGTTTTTCAAAAATATTAATTAAAAAATACTTTGTGGTTTTTTCCCCCCTATACCACGGTTTTTCCCACCCGATAACATCATATGTCATTGCCAAACTTTTGTCTGCCTTTAAAAAACATCTTTTTAAATAAACTTTAGTAAATAAACATGGTGAGTAATAATCTAAATGGTTGCTAAGGGAATGGGAAATTGTAATTTAGGGGTTTAAAGCATTAAGGGAAGGCTTGTGATACTGTTCATAGCCGAAAATAGTGTATTTACTTCCGCATCTCTACTTTGCGGAAATTCGACTTTCGCGGGCGGTCTCGGAACGCATCCCCCGTGAAAATCGAGGGAACACTGTACAACTTGCTATTCAGGTAAAATTGTATGGGGAAATCAATGGGAACACTTTGGCTTTTACTGGTAATGGATAAAGCCAGGGCATGGAATTTGATGGCAATGATGTTTGACTTTTCTGTATATCAGAGAAGCTAAGTCATTTTGGAAGGAAGAGGAAGGAAGACACATTTAATTCTTTAAATAGCATGATAGGGGTTAGATCAGTGGTTCTCAACCTTTCTAATGCTGCGATCCCTTAATACAGTTCCTCATGTTGTGGTGACCCCCAACCATAAGTCTAGCACCAATTCTCCCAACAAAGCTTTAAGCTGATTGGCAGGAAGGTCAGAGGGACACCCCCATTTGTAAACATCTGATTGGTTGGATTGTAAACATATGTTCCAAGGCACCAGAATAGAAACGTTAGTTCCTAACACCATGGGGAATTTGTCTTTTCCCATGGTCTTAGGCGACCCCTGTGAAACGCTCGTTTGACCACCAAGGAGGTTCCAACCCCCAGGTAGAGAACCACTGGATTAGATTATTGCTCCTATGGACATTATTTTTCATTTTCACTTACAATTTCATAGAGAACTCTTTTCCTTCTCTTGTGAGTTGCTCATACCAATGTCTTCTTTTTCCTAAGAATGTTGTTGTAAAAGATGATAAGATAAAAATATTATTCAACAAAATGAGAGGTATATTACTTTATCTAATATTATATATGACTGATGCAAGAGGCTAAAATGTTTTCACGCTTTAGATCATAATACATAATACAGGAATATTTGTCTTCTGGATGCAAAAATTCCATCCCACAGAATATCCTTTTATCCAAATATCCTAATTTGTTGGAAGCTAAGTCAATCTGGATCTGACTCAGGGTGGTGTACAACATTAATATAACAATATATAAGAAATCTAATATCTCTAAAATATGAAAAATTACTAAAAACATTTTTAAAAATCCCACAAATGCTCACATACATTCATGCAATCCAATCATATCTCATATAGGCTGGACACAATCTCATCACTCACAGCCCCTGTGCCTGCCAGCAAAGGTAGGTTTTTTTAGGGCTTTGCAAAAGACCAGGAGGGAGGGGGCGGTACGTATCTCCTGAGGGAGTTCGTTCCAGAAGGCTGGGGCTGCCACAGAGAAGGCTCTTCTCCTAGGCCCCGCCAGTCGACATCGTCTGGCCGACGGGACCTGAAGAAGGTCTACTCTGTGGGACCTAAGTGGCTGCTGGGATATATAAGGCAGCAGATGGTCCCGAAGATAATCTGGTCCTAAGCCCTGAAGTATCTAGAGCAGTGGTCCCCAAACAATGGCCCGCGGGCCACATGCGGGCCATTTATCCGGCCCGCGGGTGAATGACAGGAGCACATCTAATTTTCCATGAATAAAATGCGGTATTTTGTTAGTAACTAATATCAATCATCAAAAAAGTTGCAAAAGTTTTTTTTTCTAATTTTGTCATCCAGTTACATTCATTTTCTTTTAATTAAATTCCCTCCTCAAAAAAGTACAAGACCAATTATATTTCTAACTTATTAACCATTATGCCAAAGTGCTTCCTTCTTTCTTTTTACATTTTTCTATAAGCCAAGAAAACCTTGTATAGCCAATCAGATGTTAACAAAAGAAAATTAAAAACAAAACATAAACATATATGAATTTCAGACTTCTTCCCCCCCTTTAAATAGTACGTTCCCATTTTGTTTTTTACTTTAAAATAAGGTATGTGCAGTGTGCATAGGGATTTGTTCATAGGTTTTTTTCATAGTCCGGCCCTCCAACAGTCCGAGGGACAGTGAACTTTGGGGACCCCTGATCTAGAGGGTGAAATCGCCTTTCACAAGATCGAAAATCAGCTGGCCAGCACACATGAGCACACTGGAGCTGACACAGGGCAAAGGCTTGTGTGCCCTCCAATATGGCCCTGCATGCCAACTGTGGCACACATGCCATAGGTTCGCCATCATGGCTATACAGTGATCCCTCGAGTATCGCGAGGGTTCCGTTCCAAGACCCCTCGCGATAATCGATTTTTCGCGATGTAGGGTTGCGGAAGTAAAAACACCATCTGCGCATGCGCGCCCTTTTTTTCATGGCCGCACATGCGCAGATGGTGGAGTTTGTGGGCGGCGGGCGGCACCCAGGGAAGGTTCCTTCGGCCGCCCAGCAGCTGATCTGCTCCGCAGCACGGCAGCAGCGAGGAGCCGAAGATGGGGTTTCCCCGTTGCCCAGGCAAAGGGGAAACCCCATCTTCGGCTCCTCGCTGCTGCCGCGCTGCGGAGCAGATCAGCTGCTGGGCGGCCGAAGGAACCTTCCCTGGGTCTTCCCGCTGCCCAGGCAAAGGGGAAACCCCAAGATTGCTTGCCGCTTGCCCGTCACCCGCCCGCCCGGCCGCTCGCTTGCCGCTTGCCCGTTCACCCGCCCGGCTGCTCGCTTGCCGCTTGCCGCTTGCCCGTCACCCACCCACCCAGCCGCTCGCTTGCCGCTTGCCGCTTGCCCGTTCACCCGCCCGGCTGCTCGCTTGCCGCTCGAGAGCAAGAGGGGGAGAGATAGAGAAAGAGAGAGAAGGAAAGAAAGAGATGAGAGAGGGAGGAAGAGTGTGAGAGAGGAAGAAGCAAGATAGAGAAAGAGAGAGAGAAAGAAAGAAAGATGAGAAAGGAAGGGAGTGACGTCATCGGGTGGAAAAATCGCGATATAGCCTTTCGCGAAGATTGAGATCGCGAAAATCGAGGGATCACTGTAGTATGTGAAGCCCACCTCTGCAGAAGAATGTATGGAAATATATCAGAATCGTAAAAATTATTGGCACTCGGAAAACATATTGTCCCACAAAGGCAGTTTCTACAACGGTCCCTTCCCATGAGGATTCAATCTGATTAGGCAGAAGAAATCCAGAACATGAGAAAGGATGTCAATGGACAGGAGAATCGTCTCGGTTCTGATTTCCATTTAAAAATCTGCTTGGGATTACTGTTGGGCGAATCGAACCTGCAAAGTTCGGGCTTGTACCAAACTTTGCGCGGTTCGGTATACCGAACCCAAACCTGAACTTTTGCAAAAGTTAGTCAAAAGTTCAGGTTCGGATTCAGGAGAGCGTCAGGAAGCACCGCAACCCAGCTGTCACCTTCCAAAACAGCTGGGGAGCTGTCGGCCAGGGGGGAGGCGAAAAAGGAGGTGGGGAATCCCACAAGGAGATTCCAGGGGCGGAGCTTTGACATCACTGAGACGTCCTTCCTGGCTGGCTGAAACGGGGACTCCAGGAAGGACCTCTCAGTGATGTCAAAGCTCCGCCCCTGGAATCCCCTCGTGGGATTCCCCACCTCCTTTTGCAACTCCCGACCGCCGACAGATCCCCGGCTGTTCTGGGAAGTGCCGCCGCCCAGCTGTCACCTTCAGAAACAGCCGGGGCGCTTCTTGGCGGTCTCCCAAATGCCGAACCTGGAAGTTTGGCAAAGGTTCGGGTTCGGGTTCAGGAGAGTGCCGGGAAGTGCTGAACCCGAACCCGAACTTCGTTGGGTTCGCCCAACACTACTTGGGATCCTTCTCAAAAAACAAAATACAATATTTCAGTGCATAGCTGAGTAAGATTGATGTCTACTCACAGAATTGGCGTAAGTCGGCTCCGCATACTTGAACTTCTTCTGCTTATAGTAGTCCCGTTTAGAGAGGAAGTTTAACAGAAGCAGATCACAAAGTACAGAGGCCTACCAGAAAGAAAGCATATTGGAAATCTGAAAACCAATATAGTTAACATTGGGGTGGGTTCCACTTACCTTCGCCACCAGTTTGGATTATGACATTTTGCACATGTGAACACCCTCTTGTGCAATGTTGCATCCATGCATGCTCCATAACTGGAATCAGCCGAAACACAGCTGAGGAGTTGATCAGCTGTGCTTCGGGTGAAAGAATGAAGGTCAGTATAAACCCAGAAGTGGGTGGGAGGACCCTTTTACAAGCAGCAGAACTTGCGCCTTCCATACACCCGGCACAAGGCTGCCTCCCATACACTGCCTCCCATACACTGGCTACTGCTGCTGCTACCTGCTTCCTCTTCCTTCCCATGCTGAAGGGCTCCCCTCTCCTCTCACTTACTCGCTTTGTAGCCGGTGCCTTTCCTTCGCTGTGGTGACTCCTCGGCTGCCCAGAGCAAAGGGAGCGTTTCTTTTCTTTGGGCGCTGGCAGAGGTATATTCCCTCTCCAAGCGCCCAGAGAAAGGAAAATGCTTCATTTGCTCTGGACTGCCAAAGCCTCCTTAAGCGCCACGGAAAGGCTCCTCTGGCAGCCTGAGATGGCTGGGATTATAGGGGGAATGGCAGGAAACTGGCTGGGCCTTCATGCCGCTATTAAATTTCCTGGGAAATTTTTCCGGGCTCGGGTTTTTAAGTAGAAAATTATTCTTAAGTAGAGGCAAAAAAATCTTGAACACCCAGTTCTTATTTAGAAAAGTTCTTAAGTAAAGGCATTCTTAAGTAGAAATACCACTTTACCTAGGTTTTAAAGTTGTGCTAGTCTCTTTAAAACTCCATAGGGTTCATTTGCAGGCAATGCAGTTTCCATAGTAGCAATGTTACATGGGCAAACGTAGACATGTACATAACTATCCAGAATGCTGCATGCTAAAGTTTCTGATGGGTATTTGTGTGTTTTGCAAAGGTTTTAGGGATCTTATGAACTGTTAGTAAAATCTTAAGATCTCAGCAAAATAATAAACAGACAAAATACAGGCACTTACCACTCCAAAGATACCAATCCCAGAACCTATAGTGGTCATTGTTGGAATAATATCAAATTTTCCTGCCTGGATAAACAGAAGAAATAGAAAGTTCAAAGATGTTGGGAAAGGAAGATGCGACTACAGTAGCTATTATTAGGGCTGTCACCAATTAAAGACCTCAATTGAGCTTTGGTTGACTAAGCACAGACAGTAGCAATTAGTCTAGCTATTCCTCCAAGTAATAAAGTAAACAGTGACTTAGAGTCAATCACTGTCTGTTGTCATAGTTATCTTAGCTTGTGGTCATGATAAAACAGGACACAGAGAGAGAGACTATTTATGCCACCATGAACTTTGAGGATAGGTTGGATAAAGACACAGCTGGGCTGCTGCCAATTTGAATCGATTTGCCCAAATCGATTGTTCCAATTCTGCATGGTTCAGAGAACCGGCAAAACGGCCACACTATCTATCTATCTATCTATCTATCTATCTATCTATCTATCTATCTATCTATCTATCTATCTATCTATCCATTCATTTATTCATTCATTTGTCCAATACACAAATACATAGGAAGAAAAATAGACATGTAGTAATATATATAGGGGTAAAGTGAACTTAGAGGAGAGGATATATGAAAGAAAGAAAATATATATGATAAGTGAGTGAGAGAAAGGAAAGACAATTGGACAGGGGACGAAAGGCACATCAGTGCCCTTATGTACACCCCTTACTGGCCTCTTAGGAACCTGGAGAGGTCAATCGTGGAGAGTCTAAGGGAGAAGTGTTGGGGGTTAGGGGTTGACACAATTGAGTCCGGCAATGAGTTCCATGCTTCGATAACTCGATTGTTGATATCATATTTTTTACAGTCAAGTTTGTTTTGGGGATCATTTTCAGGCCATTTTTCTGGCCGAAATCGGCCTGAAATCAGGCTGAAAATTGGCATGAAAATTGGCCCAACGATTGGCCTGGAAAATGACCAAAAACCAGGCCAATTTTTCCTGCAAGTTTCAGACAATTTTCCAGCCAAAATTGGAGCCCATCACAGGATAAAGACCTGACACATTTCATGATATATGAAGCAATATAAGATTACAATCTAACGTAATGCCTGTTTGTGAGAAAGGACAGTTCTATTAGACATAAGCCAGGGGACTAAGACAATGAAGAGCCGGGGTGGCACAGCAGGTAGAGTGCTGTACTGCAGGCCACTGAAGCTGACTGTAGATCTGAAGGTCAGCGGTTCAAATCTCATCACTGGCTCAAGGTTGACTCAGCCTTCCCTCCTTCCGAGGTGGGTAAAATGAGGATCCGGATTGTGTGGGCAATAGGTTGGTCCTGTTAAAAAGTGCTATTGCTAACATGTTGTAAGCCGCCCTGAGTCAAAAGAGAAGGGCGGCATAAAAATTGAATGAATGAATGAAATGAATGAATGAATGAATGAATGAATGAAATGAATGAATGAATGAAATGAATGAATGAATGAAATGAATGAAATGAATGAAATGAATGAAATGAATGAAATGAATGAATGAATGAATGAATGAATGAAATGAATGGATGAATGAAATGAATGAATGAATGAATGAATGAATGAATGAATGAATGAATGAATGGAAAGAACTATTTTACAAAAAGAAGCACTACCTTCCCGTTCACCAAAATATCAAACCGGACGCCAAACACCTTGTACAGAATCCTCATGTCTCTCCCATTTTCTCTGTAATATCTGGCAAACCTTCCAAAAAAACAAAGAAGAGAAAACAAGAGATTGGCTGGAACAAAGGGTTGTGATTATCGATGATGTACTGATTAATTTAAAATACTTGTAAGCTATCTTTCTAGACAATTCAAAGCAGGTACTAAAATATACAATAAATATTTTTTTTTTAAACTAGACCTGTCTTACAATCCTTGGTTGAGAGTTCTATGCAGATCGAGCTTCTACAACAGTGTTTCCCAACCTTGGCCTCTTGAAGATATCTGGACTTCAACTCCCAGAATTCCCCAGCCAGCATTTGCTGGCTGGGGAATTCTGGGAGTTGAAGTCCAAATATCTTCAAGGGCCCAAGATTGGGAAACACTGCTCTACAAAAAAAGTAAATGACAAAATGGCCAAATGCAGTGGCCCACATGGTTTTGTGTGTACATATATCACTTCTCCTGCGGGAGCTGCATTGTTTGCCAATTTGCTTCCAGATGCAATTCAAAGTGCTGGTTGTCTTTAAAGCCCTTAACGGACCAGGTTATCTGAGGGACTATCTCTTGCCTGTCACATGTACTCTGGTGGGCCCAGTAGGCCCGTTTTTTGCCCTCCTCAGGCTCCAGAGGCAAAAATGTCTTCTCCCATTCCCTCTGGAGACGCTCTAGAAGCCGAAAATGCCCCCCACAGAGCCTCCAGGTGAGCCAAAAATCAGCTGAGCTAGGGTAATGGCTTGCATGCCAGCAGATATGGCTCCGCGTGCCACCTGTGACACCCATGCCATAGGTTCGCCATCACTGTCCTAGATGTACTATATCAGTGATTCTCAAACATTTCAGTCTCAGAAGTGCTTTACATTTTTTAAAATGATTGGGGACCTTCAAAAGCTGTAAATATAAATTTAACACAAAATAGTTTGTCGTGGAAGTGACTGCTTATGAAGGCTCCTAGATTGGGGCTGAAAGGCAAAAGGGGAGGCCATATGCTCCGTCCCTTGTTTGGGTAGACCAGGTTGCCCTGATAGACTAGTTTCAATGGAAAAACACATAAAAAGCTGCGGTTATCTGGGTTTTTCTATTAATATTTGTTATATTAGTAATTAAAACACTTATTTTGAAACTATTTGATTCTGCAGGGTCCTGAAAGGGCCATAAGGATTCCCAGGCCCACACTTTGAGACTCACTGTATTTACTACATATACAGTGGTACCTCTACCTAAGAATGCCTCTATTTAAGAACTTTTCTAAATAAGAACCGGGTGTTCAATATATTTTTGCCTCTTCTTAAGAACCATTTTCTACTTAAGAACCCAAGCCCGGAAAAAATTCCCAGGAAATTTGAGAACGGCACGAAGGCCCAGCCAGTTTCCTGCCATTCCCCCTGGGTTTCTCTCTATGGCGCAGTGTATGGGAGGCAGCCTTGTGCTGGGTGTATGGGAGGCGCGTGCTCTTCCTCGCCGCCTCAGAGTCTCTCTTTTTTTTTTAAGCCTTAAAGTTTTGGATTTTTTTGATTCCCCTCCCCTCACCTGCTTCCTTCGGCAGCGACTCTCCTCCTTCTCTTCTTCCTCCACCTCCCACCCAAATACAGTGTTCCCTCGATTTTCGCGGGTTCGAACTTCGCGAAAAGTCTATACCACAGTTTTTCAAAAATATTAATTAAAAAATACTTTGTGGTTTTTTTTCTTATACTGTACTACGGTTTTTCCCGCCTGATAATGTCATTTGTCATCGCCAAACTTTCATCCGACTTTAATAAATATTTTTTAAAATAAACTTTAATAAATAAACATGGTGAGTAATGATCTAAATGGTTGCTAAGGGAATGGGAAATTTGCACTTTAGGGGTTTAAAGTGTTAAGGGAAGGCTTGTGATAATGTTCATAGCCAAAAATAGTGTATTTACTTCCGCATCTCTACTTTGCAGAAATTCAACTTTCGCGGGCAGTCTCGGAACGCATCCCCCGCGAAAATCAAGGAAACACTGTACTGAGCTTTTATTTCTTTCCTAATGGGTTTGCATGCATTATTTGCTTTTACATTGATTCCTATGGGAAAAATTGCTTCTACTTACAAACTTTTCTACTTAAGAACCTGTTCACGGAACGAATTAAGTTCGTAAGTAGAGGTACCTCTGTATATCAAACGCAATGTAGCCAAACATGCATGCAATGTTCTTAACAAGCCACAAGATGTTGCTAGTCTACTATAATTATTGAGTTGGAGCAGAATTTCCACTTCCAAACCTAAGTGGCAAGCATCTAAAGCAGAGGTCTTCAAACTTGGCACCTTGGCAGCGGCATGGCTGGCTGGAGAATTCTGGGAATTGAAGTCCACAAGTCTTAAAGTTGCCAAGTTTGGGGACACCTGACCTAAAGCATGGGGAATATAGGCTGACATTCATTACAATTACTTATTTTTAATAAATATCCAGAGACTGCAAATAGAGACTATATCCAAGGAAGCCTTATGCAAATAATCCATTGTTTTGTGTGCTGTTTCTTCATGCTTACTCGTTTGGGTTTCTAGACAATGACATGTCCTTATCGGTGGTGAAATCCAAATTTTGTGAATTTATGTGGGTGTGGCTTGGTGGGCGTGGCAGGGGAAGGACATACAAAATCCCCATTCCCACCCTACTCCAGGGGAAGGATACTGCAAAATCTCCATTCCCACTCTACTCTGGGGCAGCCAGAGGTGGTATTTACTGGTTCTCTGAACTACTCAAAATGTCCACTACCAGTTCTCCAGGACCTGCTGGATTTCACCCCTGGTCCTTATGCTCTGAAGTCACTCAATTCACCTAGGATGGATTAGCAAAGCGTCCAGGTTAAATCCTAAATTTCCATTGGACTTCCTGACTTCTAACTTTGATTCCATGATATTTCCTTCCTCATTCATTCTCCCGAGTTGTATAAAGCCCAGATTAGTTTTCATACTAGCTGAAATCATCATCATTAAAATAGAACAGAACGGAACAGAATAGAATAGAATTTTTTATTGGCCAAGTGTGATTGGACACACAAGGAATTTGTCTTGGTGCATATGCTCTCAGCGTACATAAAAGAAAAAGATACATTTGTTTAACGACCCCATAATCTCTTGCAGGGTAGAGTCTGGGCAACTGAATGGCGCTAAATGTTTACTGACCAGATGCCCTTCCTGTTGCCAATGTGGAATTACAGTGTTCCCTCGATTTTCGCAGGTTCGAACTTTGCGAATAGCCTATACAACGGTTTTTCAAAAAATATTAATTAAAAAATACTTTGCGGGTTTTTTTCTATACCACGGTTTTCCCTGCCCGATGATGTCATACGTCATTGCCAAACTAATAATTTTTGCAAATAAATAACAAAAAAATAATTATTGTTAATAAATAATTATGTTTATAAATATCAGAATCACTAAGTGTCTTATTCAAAGGTGAGTACCAGTAATAATGGTGAGTAAATGGTTGTTAAGGGAATGGGAAATGGTAATTTAGGGGTTTAAAGTGTTAAGGGAAGGCTTGTGATACTGTTCATAATCAAAAATGGTGTATTTACTTCCGCATCTCTACTTTGCGGAAATTCGACTTTCGCGGGTTGTCTCGGAACGCATCCCCCGCGAAAATCGAGGGAACACATTATATTCTCGTCGTGCGCAGAGAGAGAAATATCTGCCTCTATCTAGGATTGAACTCTGATTGTGAGGTGAATGCTCCACCTTTAAGCTACCGCACCACTCTTTCATACTAGCTGAAATGTGGTGTGCTAAATGAAACAACCACAATAGTCAATCAATACCTGAAATTATAGCCAGGTGAGATGTTACTGTCTTCACTGTAAAGCCTGTGGAACTTGTAAACCGGTACACAGTGTTTCAGAGACCAGTCAAGGTCACAGTCCCAATTGATGGTGATCCCAACAATGCCACCCTGTCCAAACAGAAGCAGAACACTTTGTAAGGACCACAATAGGTTTTGTTCATGAGTTGCTTAGAATATTTGAGGCTATTTAGAGAAAAGGGCATATAATAGAAGGTGAAGTTGAAATTTCAGTGGAATTTAGTGAACTCATCTCTTAAACTCATCTACTTGCGGGATCGCCTACTACCATATGAATCCCAGCAACTGGTTAAGTCCCACAGAGTCAGCCTTCTCCGGGTCCCGTCAACTAGACCAGTGTTTCCCAACCTTGGCAAATTGAAGATATTTGGACTTCAACTCCCAGAATTCTCCAGCCAGCAAATGCT
Source organism: Erythrolamprus reginae (assembly GCF_031021105.1). Classification (NCBI taxonomy): domain Eukaryota; kingdom Metazoa; phylum Chordata; class Lepidosauria; order Squamata; family Dipsadidae; genus Erythrolamprus; species Erythrolamprus reginae. The sequence goes on along the minus strand of NC_091950.1, from coordinate 402,797,905 downwards.
GGCTGGGGAATTCTGGGAGTTGAAGTCCAAATATCTTCAATTTGCCAAGGTTGGGAAACACTGAACTAGACAATGTTGTTTGGCGGGATATAGGGGAAGGACCTTCTCTGTGGGGACCCTGCCCCTCTGGAATCAGTTCCCCCCCAGAGATTCGCACTGCCCCCACCCTCCTCGCCTTTCGTAAGAGCCTTAAGACTCATTTATGTTGTCAGGTTTGGGGCAATTAGATATTATTATTGTTGTTGTTGTTATTATTATTATTATTATTATTATTATTATTATTATTATTATTATTATTATTTATTGGATTTGTATGCCGCCCCTCTCCGGAGACTCGGGGCAGCTAACAGCAATAATAAAACAGCATATAATAATAATAATCTTAGCCCCTGGCCAATGAATGATTGTATGATTGTTGTAAGAATGGGTGTGATTGATTTTTAATCAATTAGGAATAGCCATGTAATTATAAATTTAATTGGATTAATTTTATTGTAAATCACTGTTTTTTATATGTTATAAGCCACCCTGAGTCTTCGGAGAGAAGCGGCATAGAAATCCAATTAATAAATAAAATAAAATAATACTGTAACTCCTCAATTCTTGGATTTGTCCATGAAGATTTCTTGGCGACTTTCAGAACATTTCTTTCAACTTCTCAATCCAACTTCTAAGCCCTGTTATTTTCTGGCAGTCTGTTCCAAATACTAATCAAGTATATAATCCCACTTAATTGTAAACTGTACCAAGAGTGATTAGTTTGTGTACACCATCTGAGCACAAAAAAGGGAAACAGGTTTATTTATTTATGTCATATCATACATAGACTAGCAATTACAAATTTTAACTAAGGTTTTAGAGTTCTTCACTTCTTTATTATTGTTTTGTAACTCTATATGTAATTTTATATTGTTGTAAACCACCCTGAGTCCTTTGGGATTGGGCGGCATAGAAGTCAGATAAATAAAATAAAAACTTAAAAATAAAGAGGACTCAAGATACTATGGGATCTGGGAAAAATTCTATGATTGGGTAACAAAAAGAAAAAAGATAAAATGTAAACTAAATATAGGCTAACATATAGGGGGGGGGGGGAAAGAAAAGAAAAGGTTTTGACACTGACCAAATATAAAACTCTGAATATCTTTATCGGATTGTTATCAACATCTTTTTCAATTCAATCGGACCTTAATTCAAGTGTAGAGTAGAAAAAATATCGGAAAAACCGTGGCAACCATATGCCGCTCAATCTTTAATCTAAGATGTTTAGAACTGTTAGAAACAGTTCACTGGGGGGGGGGGGAGGAAGAGTTAAAAGGTAACAAGTTATTGAGACAGAACGTTTTAAACTTAATTTTTAGCTCGGATATATTTGTCTTTTCTTTTTTTTTCCGGTATTGATATATATGTTGAACTGATAAAGTTTACTTAAACACAATAATTATATGATATAAATATAACAAGAGCATGTGATTATATGTCGACATAATGATGCAAAATACGATGTATCTACTCTTCCTTCTTTTGTATATTTTTGTAAATTTAATAAAAATTATTTAAAAAATAATAATAATAATAATAAAAAATAAATTAAATAAAATTAAATAAAATTAAAATTAAAATTAAAATTAAAATTAAAATTAAAATTAAAATTAAAATTAAAATTAAAATTAAAATTAAAATTAAAATTAAAATTAAAATTAAAATTAAAATTAAAATTAAAATTAAAATTAAAATTAAAATTAAAATTAAAATTAAAATTAAAATTAAAATTAAAATTAAAATTAAAATTAAAATTAAAATTAAAATTAAAATTAAAATTAAAATTAAAATTAAAATTAAAATTAAAATTAAAATTAAAATTAAAATTAAAATTAAAATTAAAATTAAAATTAAAAGTAAAAGTAAAAGTAAAAGTAAAAGTAAAATAAAATAAAATAAAATAAATAATAAAATAAAATAAATAATAAAATAAAATAAAATAATAAAATAAAATAAAATAAAATAAATAAACGTTTCACCTAGATTAGTAAACCCCAATAAAATATAAATGTTAAAAATATCTATGTCCAATTATCAATGTCGAGGCTATTTTTTAGACCTTTTCAACCCCAAATGATGAGAGAGATCAGGAATATTATTTGAATTTGCCAAATCAATGTCAAGGTGTCTCAACACACTCAAGAGCCAATCCCAAAGGTGCATTTTCAGGAGGCAACTGGACTTTCTTGTTTTCCCCCACTATCCTGTCCGAGCTGAAGAAGCTTATTGGATGAGAAGCAAAACATCTTCAAAAGAAAAATCAAGAAAGCCAGGGCAACCATGACCTGGATAACTGAGAATCTCTATAGACTCAGGAGCCAATATGCTTCCAAATGTTTATTGGACTGTAACATAGACATGGCCATCCTTCAAGAATCATACATAGAAAACAAAAACCAGCAACTCAGAAGAGGCAAGATTCATGGCTATGAAGCAGTGTGTTGGACTAGAAGCCCTCCAAGGTCCCTTCCAACTCTGTTGTTGTTGTTATTATTATTATTATTATTATTATTATTATTATTATTATTATTATTATTAAATGGTGAAGGCACATGGAACGCTGTTACTTTCCCACCGAGGTGGTACCTATTTTTCTACTTGCATTTTTACGTGCTAGGCTGGCAGAAGCTAGTGCAAGTAGTAGGAGCTCACTCCGTTCTGCAGTGCTAGGGATTCGAACCACAGAACTGCCGAACTTTCTGATTGACAAGCTTAGCGTCTTAGCCACTGAGCCACCGCGTCCATTCAGAATAGTCTTACCTTAAAAGCAACTTGAGAAAAATTCTGTCCAGATTCTTCCACCATATATCTAAGTTTAAACACAGGGCAGAGTGGATCCTTGTCTTTGTGATAGATACATTTTTTCAGGTAGCGTTCACTAACTTGCTCGACAAGATTGCGTCTGTGTTTGAGGAAAAGCAAACAATCATCTCAATTTGTTTCATTGTTCAAAGCTCACATAATCCAGAAACTACTTTCAAATTATGTTAATTCGCTTAAACATCTCAATATGAACCAGGCAGAAAAAATACAAAGAGGTGAATATTGATTATAATAATAGGTGTATTAACATACGATAAGCTGAAAGGTAAACCATCTCAACTCTTCAGTATGACAAATGTTTAAAAGATATGTGATGCCTGAAAAGTTTGCTTAACCAACCCTGGAGGTTGGTGGTGGATTGACAATACTCTGCCTTTGAAACTTTCTCATGTGTTCTTTTAATTTTGCTTTAAACCCCCCCCCCCCTTTTTACTTTATTTCATCTAGGGTTTTTACAGGGTGTGTTCCAAAAGTAATGCAATTAGAAACATAGAAGTCTGACGGCAGAAAAAGACTTCAAGGTCCATCTAGTCTGCCCTTGTACTACTTTCTGTATTTTATCTTAGGATGGATATATGTGTATCCCACGCATGTTTAAATTCAGTTACTATGGATTTATCTACCACGTCTGCTGGAAGTTTGTTCCAAGGATCTACTACCCTTTCAGTAAAATAATATTTTCCCATGGTGCTTTTGATCTTTCTCCCAACTAACTTCAGATTGTGTCCCCTTGTTCTTGTGTTCACTTTCCTATTAAAAACACTTCCCTCCTGGACCTTATTTAACCCTTTAGCATATTTAAATGTTTCGATCATGTCCCCCCTTTTCCTTCTGTCCTCCAGACTATACAGATTGAGTTCATTAAGTCTTTCCTGATACGTTTTATGCTTAAGACCTTCCACCATTCTTGTAGCCCGTCTTTGGACCCGTTCAATTTTGTCAATATCTTTTTGTAGGTGAGTTCTCCAGAACTGAACACAGTATTCCAAATGTGGTCTCACCAGCACTCTATATAGCGGGATCATAATCTCCCTCTTCCTGCTTGTTATACCTCTAGCTGTGCAGCCAAGCATCCTACTTGCTTTCCCTACCGCCTGACTGCACTGTTCACCCATTTTGAGACTGTCAGAAATCACTAACCCTAAATCCTTTTCTTCTGAAGTTTTTGCTAACATAGAACTGCCAATACAATACTCAGATTGAGGATTCCTTTTCCCCAAGTGCATTATTTTACATTTGGAAACATTAAACTGCAGTTTCCATTGCTTTGACCATTTATCTAGTAAAACTAAATCATTTACCATATTACAGACGCCTCCAGGAATATCAACCCTATTGCACACGTTAGAGTCATCGGCAAATAGGCAAACCTTCCCTACCAAACCTTCCCCTATGTCACTCAATTATTTTTTTAAAAGTAATTTATTGAACAGATTTGCACAAACACTTAAAATTCTTCAAAGTACTGTCCTTGGGCCTCTACACATTTTTTCCAGAAACTCTGCCGTGACCGGTACGTGCCCTGAAAGGTGTCTTCGGGGACCTCTCGCAAGGTCTTCGTCACGGCTGATTGGATCTCTTCTATGGATGAAAAATGCACCTTGCCACAACGTGCTACAAGTCTGCGAGTTCCTGGCCAAACACCAGGTGCCAAGGCTGCCCCCCCCCCATAGTCCTGATGTCGCCCTAGCAGACTTCTTTTTGTTCCCAGCCCTGAAAGGAATCCGTTTTTCATCCATAGAAGAGATCGAATCAGCCGCGAGGAAGGCCTTGTGAGAGGTCCCCGAAGATGCCTTCCAGGGCACGTACCGGTCATGGCAGAGTCACTGGAAAAAATGTGTAGAGGCCCAAGGACAGTACTTTGAAGAATTTTAAGTGTTTGTGCAAATCTGTTCAATAAATTACTTTTTTTTAAAAAAATTGCATTACTTTTGGAACGCACCCTGTATATGATGTTATGGTTCTATTTGTAAACCACCCCAGAATCATGCGGGTGTGATGGAGAAATAAAGGACACCTGTAAATGTCTTGGATGGATTATTGAATATTATAAAATCCACCCCCACAAAAGGGCTAAAATTTATAGTCACAAGAATATTTGCTTTACCTGGAAACTCCAAACCTGGGGAAAGTAATGCTGTTTTTTATAAACAAGGTAAATTTTCCAGCTTCCAGAAGCAATGGTGGACTGTAAGACATAAATATTGATATGTAGGCATGAAAATACATGAAAATACTGGCATCCATAGAAGGTTGATTCTTCTTTATTGAGATTTAGCATCATTATGAACAGAAACCCTGTCCTCCCTTCCACATCCGAATTCTTACTTGGGAATGTTGTCATCAATTTCAATAGGACACCAGCCAAATATCTCGCAGGTCTTCTGTGTATGGCTAAAATTCACACACTTCCCAGTCATGATTCCTGAGGAAAGAATAGTCAAAAAGTGAATGAAGCTCACCATAGACACGGTATGAACCAAGCAGAGCCTGTGGACAAAGGACCACTCCCTGTATTACTTCTCTCTCTGTACTATTGCTTCTCAAACTGAGGATGCAATTGAACAGATAAGTCACAGCTAACAATTGTGTAGTTTGTGGTTTTTTCTACTTTGTCCTAAATGGACATCTTATGGGATCATGTGTCCAGTTCTCAGGACCATGTTCAAAAAATAAAATTAAAGTGACAAGCTGGAGTATAAATTCAAGTACTCTCAGCCATAGTTCCCTCTAAGCTGAGCAGTGAGCAATCGCTCACTTAAAAATCATCGTCAACTCAGAGTTTTCCAAACCTGCCCAGAAGCCGAGGGGGAAAGAGTGAGAGGGAAGGAGAGAGAGAGGAAGAGAGGAAGAGAGAGAAAAAAGAGAGGAAGAAAAAGAGAAAGAAAAAGAATGGGAGTAAGGAAGAGAGAAAGAAAATCAAAATCTAGTTTGAAACTAGCTCAACTATTTAAGTGGCATTTTGATATTGATAGAGTTGCCCTATTATGAGCTCACTGTTATAGACACACAGTACAGTATTTTATTTTGAAATTCTCTGAGGCAAAACAGGGTGGGTTTTTTGTTTGTTTGCTTGTTTGTTTGTTTGTTTGTTTGTTTGTTTGTTTATTTATTTATTTATTTATTTATTTATTTATTTATTTATTTATTTTTTCTGTGTCGCCCAGTCCCGAAGGGACTGTTGCTCAGACACTATACTTTTCCGCCCCCCCCAAAAAAATTAGAGGGAACACTGCTCTCAGCCCTTTTTTCTCTTCTTCAGGATCTTCGAGGCACATGATCCCCCCTTTCCCCAGGACCATAGACCATGTGGTCCTGCTGTCATCCATTAAAACCATCTTTCCAAGCAACTTCTGAAGTGACTCGAGACAGCACGTACAGAGACGGTTCGCTTTATTTCTCAGCTCTTTAGAAGTGACTACCAGCTGGAACGCGTCTCAGCTGGAGCCGGCAAAACCGGCTCTATTTATACACAAAGTTCCCGCTCAAACGCGAGCTGTCAGCGCCGCAGCCAATCAGGCGCAACCTATTTACATAGTCTGCCTAGAGACAGTTTACATGGCAATACTCTGAGGCAATACACTTAATATTCAACACCCCTCCCCTCCTAGACAAAAAAAACCATACAGATTATACAGAAAGCCATGTGACATATTCATCCAATCGGTGAGGTCTTTGGGTGTTTCTTGTGGACCTGCGCAATTCAGTTAGTCCTTCGTCGCAGGCATGGAAGGAGGTCGATTCGCTGGTACCTCCTCTGGACTCCGAAGGCCCTGGTTGCACTCCGAGGCCCAGAGTTGAGTGGGCTGGCACATCTCCGACCTCCGTTGACGAGGATGATTCCGGGAGGCTGGCCGAGCGGCTTCGGATGGGTGAGTCCAGATTTAAGTCTGTCCATGTTGGCGTTGCGTTGGTTTCCATCGGTGGGCCTGCGTGTGCAATCAGCGGGTTAACGGTAGCATTTGGCCCAGTGTCTTGGCACCCTCTCAAATGATCGATGTGCCTAGTCCATACTCGGCCATCGTTCAAAGAAATCAAATAAGTTTTTGGAGCCTTTTGTTGAATAACAGTGCCCTTCAACCACTTTGGGCCCCCATCGAAATTCCTTGCGAATACACATTGCCCCATATACATATTTCTCTCAATATTACCAACATTATTATTTACATAATTCTTTGTACAATATACAGGATTTAATCTGTCCAAGGTTGATCTGAGCTTCCTGCCCATTAAAACCTCTGCTGGGCTTCTATTTGTTCTTGAATTTGGAGTCATATGTTGTGCCAATAAAAATTCATCAAGGTGCTCTTGCACCTCCCCAGGGCCAGCCCTCCTCAATGCTTCCTTGGCAACTCTTACGTATCTCTCTGCCAATCCGTTCGCCCATGGCGAAAAAGGAGAAATGAGGGCATGCCTTACCCCTAACTGATCCAGGAAGAGTTCAAACTGTCTGGCTGTCAGTTGGGGCCCATTGTCGGAAACCAACACATCTGGGTAGCCATGCGTGGCAAAAAGGTGGCGTAACGCTTTAATAGTAGAGCATGTGGTGATATTATGCATTAATATTATTTCGACCCACTTAGAATATGCGTCTACAACAATTAGAAAATATTTAGAATCAATGGGACCAGCAAAATCTATATGCAGCCTAGACCACGGGCCCTGGGGTGGCTCCCAGTCCATAGGGGTTGTTTTTGGGGGTTTAGGCCGTGACTCCTGGCAAGGGTCACACTTTGACACCCAACTCTCAATGTGGCCATCAAGCCCTGGCCACCAGAAATGGCCCCTTGCTAACCCCTTCATCCTCACGATGCCTGGATGGCCTACATGTAGCATGGTTAAAACCTTAGATTTCAGAGTTTCAGGAATTACAACCCGGTCGCCCCATAACAAGCAACCCTTAATAACAGAGAGTTCTAACCTTTTACTTTTAAATTCAGACAAGTCTGTCCCCACGTTTTCATTATTCCACCCTTTGAGAACACAATTCACTACTTTAATGAGAATGGGGTCTTTAGCTGTATGTTCGGCTACCTCCTTGGCAGTAGTCATTGGGTTATCAGCCAACTCTATTAATAAGACATCAGCGGATGGGGCAGGATCCTCTACTAAGTCGGGAATGGGGCATCTGCTAAGGCCATCCGCATGGTTGATGGTTGTTCCTCCCTTATGAATTAGTTCATATTGATATCCTGCCAAGAATATTCCCCACCTTAGTAAGCGGGGGGACATAAAAGGTGGAGTTGGTCTGTCTGGGGCTAGAAGGCCTAACAAGGGTTTGTGATCTGTTACTAATTGGAATTTTCGACCAAAAATGTAATTGTGGAATTTCTTTACTCCTGAGACTAATGCTAACGCCTCCTTGTCTAGCTGACTGTAGTTCCTTTCTGTGCTAGACAGGGTCCTGGAGAAAAATGCGATAGGGGCCTCTGTACCGTTAGGCAGTACATGAGCCAGTACACTACCCACCCCGTAAGGGGAAGCATCGCACGTAAGACGTAGGGGAAGTAATGAACTGTACTGTACCACTACGCTTTTGGACGTTAATAGACTTTTTATTCGGGTAAATGCTTCACTCTCAGTTTTCCCCCATTGCCAGGGAACTTCCTTCTGAAGCAGCCGGTGGAGGGGTTCCGCTGCTGTGGCCTTCTGCCTCAAAAAAACAGAGTAAAAATTAAGTAATCCCAAAAAGGCTTGTAATTCAGACTTAGTTTTTGGCTCGGGAGCGTTTTGTATTGCCCAAACTTTCTCGCTAGTGGGATGAATCCCTTCGCCATCAATAGTGTATCCCAGAAAATTAACACTGCTGGTTCCCCATACACATTTCCCTGGTTTAACCCTAAGGCCTTTGTCCTGTAGCCTAGTTAGCACTTGTCTTATTCTAGCATGTAATTGGGCCTGATCCTTCCCAGAAATTAAAATGTCATCAAAGTATGGTATAGTTCCTCCTATTCCAGTGAGGAGGCGTTCCATCAAACTCTGGAATATCCCCGGGGCTACACTAACCCCAAATTGTAATCGTGTGCATCGGAACGCTCCCCTATGGGTGACAATGGTTTGGAAATATGATGTAGGTTCGTCTACGGGAAGCTGTAGGTAAGCCTGGGCCAGGTCAATCTTTGCAAACACCTTCCCCTCCCCCAAGGAATGCAGTAAGTGTTGCACAACAGGTATGGGGTATGGGTGTTGTTGTAAGGCTCTGTTCAGGGTTGACTTGTAATCTGCGCACACACGTAACGAGCCATCTGGTTTGAGGGGAGTGACAATTGGTGTTTCCCAGGCCGCTTGATCAATTGGCACTAAAATACCCTGATGGATGAGTTTGTCTAACTCAATATCTAGTTTGGGTAACAGAGGTAGAGGGACTCTCCGTGCTTTGAGCCGGATTGGAGGCACCTTAGGGTCTAGTGAGAAAGATATAGGTGGCCCTTTATAAGTCCCTAGAGTTGGACTGAATACATTTGGAAATTCCTTGACAAAATCCGGATTGTCAGAATGTGTAATTGTGTGGATTCCAGAAATCCCTATTCCCAATGGGTCCATCCAATCTAAGCCTAAAAGGGAATGAGTTTGCCCTGACACAATTAGTAATGGAAGGTCACCCTTAAAACATTTGTATACAATTGGTACATTTACAATGCCTAAAACAGGAATCAATTGCCCTTGAAAATCCTTAATACGTAAATCAGAATGAATTAAGTTATGTTTGTTAACATGAGGCATATACAGTTTAACCTTTGACCAAGGCATAATGCTATAACGAGAACCAGTGTCCAGTTCCATCTGGCATGGTTTAGCATTTAACAGCAAAGAAATGTTAATTTTAGTTTTGTTGGTGGTTACCGTATTAATAGTGATGTTTTGAGTACCTCTTATGTAGTCGCGGTTATAGTTTGAGTGCTTGTTTCGGCCGAAAGAACGGAAGCCTCTATTCCCTCGGGTTTGGTTGTTGAATCTGGCAGCCCTTGTAGAGGAGAAGGTGTCCTCAGGAGTTGGGGCTCTGCAAGCGGCCGCAATGTGCCCACGGCGGCCGCAACGGCGGCAATCGGCGTCCCGGAAGGGGCATTGATGGCGGGGATGGTTGCCGCGGCACCCGGAACAGGGAAGAATTTGACGTGGAGATCTCGAAGCTTGGAGGTGCTCTTGTCGAATTAGGAAGCAGTCGTCTTCGGGGTGTGGAGGTGTAATTGCTTCGGGAGGAGAGTTGGCTTGTTGAGGAGGCGAATAGATGTGAGCCACGACTTCCTGTTTATCGTTTTGCTTGAGTTCTCGAGCAGCTGCTTCAGCGACTTCAGCTGTCTGGGCGAGTTTTATTACGTTTTGAAGTGAAGGCTCCTCTTCGGTCAGGAGCTTGTTTCTTACCGTAGAGTTTTTCATCCCGAAGATGAGGGCGTCAATTAAGCGCGCTTCCGGGTTTTCAAACCGGCACTTTGACAGCACAGCTCTGAGGCGCGTCGCGTATTGGTTGATAGACTCTCCCTCAAGTTGTCCCATTCTGGAGAACTGGTGGCGGTAGACGATCGGCGGCTTTGTCGGCTTGAAATGGTCGGAGAGCTTAGTCTTCAGGGAGTCCCAGGAAATGGAATTCACCGGAGTAGGGTCGGTCAACGTCTGGGCGAGATCGAACATTTCGGTGCCGCAATAGTTTAAGAAGATTGCTCTCTTCCGATCGGCATCGGCGTTTCTCATGCCGGCAGCCTCGAGGAACACTTCGAACTTCGCTAGATAAGCGTCCCATGTTGTCTTCTCCGGGTTGAAGTAGTCTGGAGCTCTCCCGACCGGCAAGGGATCCATTGCGGCAGGCGCAGGCTCGTTCTTCCGTCGTCGCCAGGTGAAGTGACTCGAGACAGCACGTACAGAGACGGTTCGCTTTATTTCTCAGCTCTTTAGAAGTGACTACCAGCTGGAACGCGTCTCAGCTGGAGCCGGCAAAACCGGCTCTATTTATACACAAAGTTCCCGCTCAAACGCGAGCTGTCAGCGCCGCAGCCAATCAGGCGCAACCTATTTACATAGTCTGCCTAGAGACAGTTTACATGGCAATACTCTGAGGCAATACACTTAATATTCAACACCTTCCATGAATCCAATGTCTTTCCCCACTTGGAACTGAAGCCAGTTTGGCTACTGCAATGCGCTCTACATGGGGCTACCCTTAAAAAGCATTTGGAGACTACAGCTAGTGCAGAAAACAGCCGTGTGAGCAGTTGTGGGTGTGCCTAGATACCTCCACATTACTCCAACACTGCGTGAGTTGCACTGGCTAACAATCTGTCTCTGAACGCAATTTAAGGTGTTGGTTATCACCTATAAAGCCCTACGTGGCTTACGGCCAGATTACTTAAGGGACCATCTTTTGCCTCATACTTCCCAGCGGACTGTTAGGGCCCACAGGGTTGACTACTAGGACCATGTGGGAGGGCCTTCTTTGTGGTGGCTCTGGCTCTCTGGAATCAGCTACTTCCGGAGATCCGTACTGCCCCCATCCTGCTGGCCTTCCAGAAAGCTGTGAAGACCTGTTTCTGCCGGCAGGCCTGAGGACATTGAGTTATCACCATTTAACTCCAGCCCAGAAGAAATGAATGCTTTTATTTTAGGGGTTTAATTTTTAAAAAATATTGTTTTTTTGTTGTAGGTCGCCCAGAGTTCGTAAGGAGTTGGGCAGCTTATAAATTTAATAAATTAAACTAAACTAAACTGAACTAAATTAGAAGAGACTAGACTAGACTAAAATAAAAATAAAATAAAATAAATTATTCCTTACAACAGGAGTAACAAGCAATGAAAGAATAATGCAGGAAAAGCCAGAAACTGTTGCAATATAAATTATTCTTTTCAAAACTTTAGCCCCAATTTCCTTCCTCTCCTCAATTCCTGGAACACAATTAGTCAGCATCTCAAGGCCATTGATCGTTATCTGTCCTCAATTCCTTCCTCCCTCCCTATTAGTAGCTCCTTTTGCAGCCTGTGAAATGCCAAATACTCTGTAATTTAGGCTTATTATTATTATTATTATTATTATTATTATTATTATTATTATTTATTAGATTTGTATGCCACCTGTTGTATCCTGAAATGGCTACCTTGTAACGCTGTAAATAGTTTGTTCCTCTTTTCCAGCGCTGTCTGAGCCCAAGCAGGAAGTCGCTCCTGATTGGCTCAGACGCGGCCGGCTCTCGCTTTGGCGGGAACCGCAAAAGTATAAAAGAAGCGGCTTCTCCCTGCAGAGCCAGTCGGTACTCGCTGAATTGTCACTTTACCTTGCTGAGCTGTCACTTATTCTCTGAGCTGAATAAAAGTACCGATTGCTCAAACCCTGTCTCTGGGTCTACTTCACTGGCGACGAACGAACGGAAGAACTTCGCGTGCAACATGGACAAAATCCAGATCGGCCAGGCTCCAGAACTTTTCGATGCCGAGAAAATGACTTGGGACGAATACATGGCCACCTTCGAAATATTCCTCGAGGCGGCGGGAATGCAGGACGCCGGAGCCGATCGCAGACGGGCTATTTTTCTAAACTACTGCGGCGCAGAGATCCGTAGACTTGCCCAAACTCTCACCGAACCAGAACAAGCAAGAGCCACAGCGTGGGACGTCCTTCAACAGAAACTAGCGAGCCATTTTAAACCAACCAGACCAGCCGTGGTTTACCGGCATCAATTTCACATGATGGCTCAGAGAGAAACCGAGTCGATAAGCCAATTCACAACGCGGCTTCGAACGGTACTCGCTCAATGCAAGTTTCAAGATCCGGAAGCTCGCCTCACCGACGCCTTGATTTTCGGCATGAAGAACCACACAGTGAGAAGTAAACTCCTCACCGAAGATGAGCCGACTCTACAAACCGTAATCAAATTAGCGCAAACCGCGGAAGCAGCCGACGCAGCGGCAAGAGAATTAAAAGAGCACGGAAGGCGAGAAACCATTGCCAAAATCGACGCCGAGTCTCCCAGCGCCATGGGAACAGACGTCCGCAGCCAGCCAACTAGCAACGGGGACGACTGCCTCCTCCTGCAAGACCAACCGAGACACCCTAGAGCTACTCATCCAGCCCCCTGCGCGGGCTGCCGGGGAAATCACCAGCGCCATCGATGCCCGTTCCGCGACACCACTTGCCGCCGTTGCAACCGGAGAGGCCACATCGCCATCGCATGCAGAGCAACGGCACCAGAAGAAACTTTTGCCACACAACAATACCAGCGACCCCAAAGCCACCCCCCCCAATCGCGAGACAGGAGACCGTTCCGCAACTCGGGTCAAAGGAATTACCCCACCGCTAACCGAGACTACAATAGAGGTAACTCTCAATATTCCGTGAATAACACGGCAACCAAAAAGGGGGCTAAAATTGTTATCTCGTTGTTACTAAATAACCAGCCTTGCTCAATGGAGCTAGATACGGGTTCGAGATATACCATCATGCCCTGGGAAAAATTTAAGCTATATATGCCTAATGTGTCTGAGGCTGACCTAATTCAAACCTCTTTGGTGATCAGAGACTTCCAAGGGGGGGTAATCTCGGTCCTGGGAACTGCAAATGTACCTATTGTATTTAAGAATGTCAAATGTACCCTTCCCATGCTTATTGTGACGGGGGCCAAACACTCCCTGCTAGGGCTAGCATGGATGGAACCGTTGGGGATTGAAATTTCGGGTGTGTGTAATGTAAACTGTGATATTATGCCTAACTTTGTGAAAGAGTTCCCTGAAGTGTTCAGCCCCACCTTAGGATTGTATAAGGGAACCCCCATATCTTTCTCTATTGACCCCAAGGTCCCACCGGTTAGACTGAAACCTCGCAGGGTTCCCCTCCCGCTTCTCCCCAAGCTAGACTTACAGCTGGACAAACTCATTAGTCAAGGTATCTTGGTCCCTGTGGAACAGGGGCCATGGGAAACTCCCATAGTGACACCCCTGAAGCCAGATGGCTCCTTAAGAGTTTGCGCTGATTACAAATCAACCCTGAATAAGGCACTCCAACACCACCCCTACCCCATTCCGGTTGTGCAACAACTCTTACACTCCCTGGGGGAAGGGAAAAGGTTCGCAAAGATCGACCTGGCGCAGGCTTACCAGCAACTTCCGGTCGATGAACAAACAGCAAACGCTCAAACAATTGTAACGCACAGGGGGGCTTTCAAATGCACGAGGTTACAGTTTGGGGTGAGCATAGCCCCAGGGATATTCCAGAGCATCATGGAACGCCTATTGTCAGGGGTAAATGGGGCCATCCCATATTTTGATGACATCTTAATTGCAGGGGAAAACCAGGAACAAGTGAACAAAAGAATAAGGGAAGTACTTAAGAGGCTACAGGACAAAGGGTTACGAATCAAGCCTGATAAATGTGTCTGGGGAACTAACAGTATTGAATTCCTAGGATATAAAATAGATAAGGAAGGTATCCACCCCACAACTGAGAAGCTGAGAGCAATTAGAGAAGCCCCAGAGCCACGAGATAAGAGTGAGTTGCAAGCATTTTTGGGCCTCCTTAATTTTTATTCCGTTTTTTTAAAGCAGAAGGCAACAGTAGCAGAGCCTCTCCATCGTTTACTCCAGAAGGAAGCCCGCTGGACATGGGGGAAAATTGAACGTGAAGCCTTTGCTCAAATAAAAAATTTACTAACTTCTAAAAGTGTAGTAGTCCAATATAGTGCCTCACTACCCATTAGGCTCACGTGCGACGCTTCGCCGTACGGCATAGGAGGAGTCCTAGCTCACGTTCTACCTAATCAGACAGAGGCCCCAATAGCATTTTTTTCAAGAACCATGACCAGCACGGAGAGAAATTATAGCCAGTTAGACAAGGAGGCTCTGGCATTGGTGGCAGGGGTAAAGAAGTTTCACAATTACATTTTTGGAAGAAACTTTGAGCTAGTCACTGACCACAAACCCCTACTAGGCCTGCTAGCCCCCAACAAGCCCACTCCACCTTTTATGTCTCCAAGACTAATCAGATGGGCCCTTTTCCTCTCTGGGTATCAGTATGAGCTCACCCACAAGGGGGGGAAGGAAATCAATCATGCAGACGGCCTCAGCAGATGCCCCATAGCAGACTTGGTAGAAGACCCTGTTCCAACCACAGACGTGCTAATGATAGAACTCGAGGAAAACCCACTAACCACAGCAAAAGAGGTAGCTGCACACACGCAGCAAGACCAAATCCTGAAACAAGTAGTGAACTGTGTTCTAAAGGGATGGCAAAATGATATTGTTAAACCTGAATTGTGTGATTTTAAGAACAAAAGGCTTGAATTGTCATATGTAAAAGGTTGTTTGCTGTGGGGGGATAGAGTGATCATCCCCAAACGCCTAAGGGAAAAGGTACTCAGAATGTTACACGTGGGCCATCCTGGGATTGTCAGGATGAAGAGCCTAGCAAGGGGGCATTTATGGTGGCCAGGGCTTGATGCTGATATTGAAAGTTGGGTTTCAAAGTGTGACCCGTGCCAAGAGTCTAGGCCCAATCCCCCCAAAACAACTCCGGCTGAGTGGGAACAGCCTGCTGGCCCTTGGTCTAGGATCCACATTGATTTTGCTGGCCCAGTGGGGTCTCAGTATTTCCTAATAGTGGTGGATGCTTTCTCCAAATGGTTGGAAATAATAGCAATGAACAACATAACCACAAGTGCCACTATCAAGGTATTGAGCAGACTGTTTGCATCCCATGGTTGCCCTGATCTATTGGTGTCTGACAATGGACCACAACTAACAGCCAGGCAATTCGAATTATTCCTAGATGGCCTGGGGGTCAGACATGCCCTCATCTCGCCTTACTCGCCCTGGGCTAACGGGTTGGCAGAACGTTACGTAAGGGTGGCAAAAGAGGCATTGCACAGGTCAGGCCCTGGAGATGTGCAACAGAACTTGGACCAATTCTTATTAACCCAGCACATTACCCCTAACTCGCACACACATGTAAGCCCTGCAGAGTTATTGATGGGGAGAAAGTTGAGGTCACCACTAGACAGGTTAAACCCAAGGTTCTGTTTGAATAATAACCAAATGTGCATAAAACCAGAAAGAGAAATGTATTTGGGTCAAAATGTATATGTAAAATGCTTTGATGGAAATGTAAACTGGATGAAGGGAATTATTGTTAAGCAAAATGCACCCAAGACTTATATTGTTAAACTGGAGGATGGTCGTTTGTGGAAACGACACATAGACCACATTCGGAAACGAACTGAAAACCAATTACAACAACCCGCTGACTCGGACGCTCCCCCTTCAACAGACTTTTATACATTGCCCGAACTAAGAAACACGCAGAGAGACTTATCGGGCCCGGGGGAACCATCCAGCGACGCCGAGCCATCCTCGTCCTCCGAGGCCTTCGTTGGGCCCGCCAGGCCTAGTCCGCCGCACCGGGAGAGCAGCGGCGAGCCATCCTCCACAGTCAGTGGCGAAGGAGAAAATGGACTGCGCAGGTCAGCGCGAGAGTCTCGAAGGCCTCACCGATTGGACGACTTCGTCACGTGGCTTTCTTGATGGATGGGTCCAACTATGAGGGGAGGGGTGTTGTATCCTGAAATGGCTACCTTGTAACGCTGTAAATAGTTTGTTCCTCTTTTCCAGCGCTGTCTGAGCCCAAGCAGGAAGTCGCTCCTGATTGGCTCAGACGCGGCCGGCTCTCGCTTTGGCGGGAACCGCAAAAGTATAAAAGAAGCGGCTTCTCCCTGCAGAGCCAGTCGGTACTCGCTGAATTGTCACTTTACCTTGCTGAGCTGTCACTTATTCTCTGAGCTGAATAAAAGTACCGATTGCTCAAACCCTGTCTCTGGGTCTACTTCACCACCCCTCTCCGAAGACTCGGGGAGGCTCACAACAATAAAAAACAATATTATAGCAAAACAAATGTAATATTAAAAGAAGCATATAAAATCCTATCATATATTTAAAAACCAAACAGCACATTCATACCAAACATGAAACAAAATATAAAGAAGCCTGGGGGAAAGGTGTCTCAACTCCCTCATGCCTGGCGGTATAAGTGAGTCTTCAGTAATTTATGAAAGACAAGGAGGGTGGGGGCAGTTCTAATCTCCATTTGTAATTGATTTTTGAATCAATTACAAATGGAAAGCTTAGTATATTCAAAATTCACAGTTCTCTGTATTTGGTAATGCAGTGTGTAGTGTATCCTCATGAAAAACACGTTGCATTAGATAAATGGCAAAACGTTATCAATATATTTTCAGAAATGAGAAATGAAAGAAAAAAGCTCATGTCATCTGCAATTTATAGCTGCATGTGGCCTTCCCATCAAATCTGGTTAGTCATTATGGAAAACAGGATATTGGAGTATAAACATTCTGGACTATAAAATTCTTTTACAATCTTTTTTAAAGTATGTCTTATAAATCACATGACAAGTAATATAAACAAGGAGGTAGCTTACTTTATAGAACATATACAGTACAATAGCACTGTTTGAGTTCACACAATACATTGAATTATAAACTAGTACAGCGGTACCTCTACTTAAGAACTTAATTCGTTCCGTGACCAGGTTCTTAAGTAGAAAAGTTTGTAAGTAGAAGCAATTTTTCCCATAGGAATCAATGTAAAAACAAATAATGTGTGCAAACCCATTAGGAAAGAAATAAAGCTTGGTATTTGGGTGGGAGGAGGAGGAAGAAGAGGAGGAGGAGGAGGACAGTTGTTGCCCAGAGCGAACGGAGTGCTTCTTTTCTCTGGCAGAGGTTTATTCCAAGCGCCCAGAAAAAAGAAAATGCTTTGTTTGCTCTGGACTGCCAAAGCCTCCTTAAGCACCACCGAAAGGCTCCTCAGAAAAGCCTGAGATGGACGGGATTAAAGGGGGAATGGCAGGAAACTGGCCAGGCCTTCGTGCCACTCTCAAATTTCCTGGGAATTTTTTCCGGGCTCGGGTTTTTAAGTAGAAAATGGTTCTTAATAAGAGGCAAAAAAAGCTTGAACACCCGGTTCTTATCTAGAAAAGTTCTTAAGTAGAGGCATTCTTAAGTAGAGGTGCCACTGTACTATCATGTATCTGAATCATCATGTGACCATGGGGATTCTGCAGAGGTGGGTTGCTACCAGTTCTAGCCAGTTCTTTAGAACCATTAGTAAAGCAACGATGATATCATGGAGCTGGTTTTCTCAGTGCTGACCCGTGCGCACCGCCATCTTGGATTTTTGCTTCTGTGCATTTGCAGAAGCTATTTTTTCATTGCTATGGGGGCGCATGTACCCCTGCCCCTGGCACAGCCCTGAGCGACCCATCCCTGGGATGCTGCAATGGTCGTAAGTGTAGAAAAACAGTAATAAGTCCTGTTGCTGATTTAACTTTGAACGCTCACTAAATAGATTGTTGTAAGTCGAGGACTACCTGTCCCCAGATAGGAGACCATGAGGAAATCATTGGGCTGCATTTGATCTGATTAAGCTTGTTGTGTACCCAGGTATTTCTCACCTTGACCTCGGCGAAGAAACTCTCCTTTATGACAATTACTGTCATTGTTACACGTCTCAGACTCAGGATGCTGAAAAGAGAGAAAAATGGAAATATTATTATTATTATTATTATTATTATTATTATTATTATTTATTAGATTTGTATGCTGCCCCTCTCCGTAGACTTGGGGTGGCAGACAACAACAACAACAGCAACAATAATAATTTATTAGATTTTTATGCTGCCCCTCTCCGAGGACTCGGAGCAATTCAATAAGTAGGGCAGAGGTACATTGTAAGCCCTTCTAAAACTCTTTCTTGACATCGTGGCCCACTAACAAACATTTAGTGACTATAGAGAGTTGTGCAAATAGTAGAAAGCTGAACTTCTAAAATATATTACTGAATAAACAAAAACTCCACATGTTTTGTATAGCAAGCAAGGGATTAGCTATCAGTGTGTCAGGGGGAAAGTATTTTGAAATTCCCTGATATTTTCCTAACATTTCCCTGACATTTCCATGTAACCTGCGATCTAGTTAAGGCGCGGTCGTAGATGACATCGTACTAAATGGCTATGCCATGGAGAAATATTGGTAGCCGAGGAAGCAAGTTGTTGCCACAGTTATGCTCATTTTTGCTCGACTCTGCCAGGAAGCACAATCCAGGTTTTTTTTACATGATTTCCCCCTGACTTTTAAACATTTTAATACCGTTTGTTTTTTCCCTGATATATTCTGTTTTTTTCATGAATTCCCTGAAAATTCCCTGATATTTCCTGAACCGCTGATATCCCTGAAAATTCCCTGATTTTCCTGATTTTCCCGGTTTGCTGGACACCTGAGCTGTACGATGTTTTGGGGTTGGTGGGCATGTTAGTGTACTGTTGCAACATGGCCGTTTGGGAGAGGGTTGCCCATTCACAAAATGGCTGCCACGGGAACACCATCATTTACAAAGAATGCAACTTGCATTCTTCTTTAGTCAACACTTCTTGCAGGAGGGTATGGCGTTCCCCTATTGTTGGCTTTGCACGGTAAGCCAGCTAAGATTAATAAGCAGTTGAATAAATGTTACTTTATTGTAAAGCTACTTTGATAGAACCTTGCAAGCCTGAAAGTACAATTCTCTGCTCCCAGTAATGGGCAGCAGCCGGTATGACTGAGATAGCCTACTAGTTAATAAAAACCGTGATGCATGTGCAGCTGTGTGCCCCGATGCACCCGCATGTGCCCCTGTGTGAAATTTGGCTGCTGTGCATGTGCAGAAGTGAAGTCTTCCAGGAAAGCCTATTGAGCCTGGGGAGGACAAAACACGAGCCTATTGAGCCCACCAGAAGTTGGGAAACAGGCCATTTCCAGCCACCAGAAGGCCTCCAGGAGGGGAGGGAAGCTGTTTTTGCCCTCCCAGGCATTGAATTATGGGTGTGGCCACTCGCGCATGTGCGATAGTGCGCACCCACACTCTTTCAGCACCCGAGGAAAAAAAGGTTCACCATCACTGGGCTATAATAATAGTGTCTTAAAAGCCTGATAATGTTTCCTTTCTATATTTTTTTATACTAACGAGAGTCAAGGCAGGGTGACCTTCAGTTTTTTCCCCCTCACATTGTCTTCTCTGGCTTCTTAGAAACATAGAAACATAGAAGACTGACGGCAGAAAAAGACCTCATGGTCCATCTCGTCTGCCCTTATACTATTTCCTGTACTTTATCTTAGGATGGATATATGTTTATCCCAGGCATGTTTAAATTCAGTTACTGTGGATTTACCAACCATGTCTGCTGGAAGTTTGTTCCAAGGATCTATTACTTTTTCAGTCAAATAATATTTTCTCACGTTGCTTTTGATCTTTCCCCCAACTAACTTCAGATTGTGTCCCCTTGTTCTTGTGTTCACTTTCCTATTAAAAACACTTCCCTCCTGGACCTTATTTAACCCTTTAACATATTTAAATGTTTCGATCATGTCCCCCTTTTTCCTTCTGTCCTCCAGACTATACAGATTGAGTTCATTAAGTCTTTCCTGATACGTTTTATGCTTAAGACCTTCCACCATTCTTGTAGCCCCTCTTTGGACCCGTTCAATTTTGTCAATATCTTTTCTTACATATTTTGCTAACTTTGCATTCTTTTTCTGAGGTTATCTCTATGGTATTCTACAGAAGACCAATAAACTAAATGATATACAGTGACAATATCAAGCTACATACCCCTGGGCATGTTTCCTGTTTCTGCTCACGAGTGATAATAAAGTTAGTCATCACCACAAAGGAACTGTCGCCCTGGAGAAGAAAATAAGATGAATGTGAAACTACTCATTTAATAGTTGCAGATTATCCTCTTGATTCCTGGCTAAGCACAGAAATTTTTAAAAATCACATCAGGATTTTTACCTTTGGCTGTAGTACATTGCAGTTAGGTAAATCCAAGCTCTGGAGTTCATACTTTTATACCCCCTCTCTTGAGGTAGCAGCTAACTGACATTGACTTATCTTGGAAAAATGTAAGCAATGCCTGATCTAGTTAATACTATTAGCAAACCATCAAAACCATCAGAAAAATACCAGAGTTGTAGGCAAAAATGGAAGATTTTTTTTAAAAAAGCTAAGGAATTAAGAAAAAGCTGGAGGTATTATTGTTATTGTTGCTGTTGCTGCTATTATTATTATTATTATTATTATTAATCTCTTTTATTCATTAAACATGAAACCTAGTGAACTGACCATTTTAAAAATGTCACAAATAGCACTGACTAGTGTTAATGGTTGATACGGTTTCGTGCCAGTGTCCTAGGTATCAACCAAGTATCTTCTTAAAATATATGATGTTCTGAATAGTGCAGGGTTTTTTTGCAATTCCTTTGGTGTTATTGCAGAAAGTTGCAATTTCTTGATGTGTTTTGTGAAATTCTTGAACATGATACCAAGTGTCCTGATGACACTGGGCATCACTGTTAATTCTTCTTCTTCTTCTTCTTCTTCTTCTTCTTCTTCTTCTTCTTCTTCTTCTTCTTCCACTTACTCTTCTCCTCCTCCTCCTCCTCCTCCTCCTCCTCCTCCTTCATCATGATCATGGTCATGATCATCATGATCATGATCATGATCATGATCATCATGATCATCATGATCATCATGATCATCATGATCATCATGATCATCATCATCATCTTACCAAATATGAAGGTCAGTCAAATGAACATTAAAAATGCATCACAAATGCCATTGACTGATGCAGGTTGCTGCCCGCGTCATAGGTATCAACCAAGTACCTTCTTAAAATAATTAATGTTCGGAGTAGTGCAGTTTTTTGCAACTCCTTTGGTGTTATTGCAGAAAGTTGAAATTTCTTGATGTGTTTTGTGAAATTCTTGAACATGATACCAAGTGTCCTGATGACACTGGGCATCACTGTTAATAATTCTTCTTCTTCTTCTTCTTCTTCTTCTTCTTCTTCTTCTTCTTCTTCTTCTTCCACTTACTCTTTTCCTCCTCCTCCTCCTCCTCCATCTCCTTCTCCTTCATCATGATCATGGTCATGATCATCATGATCATCATCATGATCATCATGATCATCATGATCATCATCATGATCATTATGATCATGTCATCATCATCAATTTACCAAATATGAAAGTCAGTCAAAAGAACATTCAAAAATGCATCACAAATGCCATTGACTGATGCAAGTTGCTGCCCGCGTCATAGGTATTAACCAAGTGTCTTCTTAAAATATATGATGTTCCGAGTAGTGCAGTTTTTTTGCAATCCCTCGGTTGTTATTGCAGAAAGTTGCAATTTCTTCGTGTTTTTTGTGAAATTCTTGAACATGATACCAAGTGCTCCGATGACAATGGGCATCACTATTATATGTTTCATCCATAACCATGAGTTTCATCTCATAACCATAAATATTCATCCAAAATAGGAGAAGGTTGATCATTTCTTTTGAGTGCCGTGTTTCTTTCAGCAGAACCCTGGAGTCAATCATTGACCAAGCAGTAACAAGCAAAAGGGAAAGTTCTTCTAAATTAATACAGGTAGTCTTTGACTTATGACCAGTTGAAGTTATGAGAGACCCCGGCAAAAGGCACTTAGAATTCAGTTTCAAAATTCTATGTTTATTTTCTGGAAATGACTCTTCCATCGAAACTAAAGTCTTACCTGAGGAGGGAAAACGTAGTCTGCCACATCCCATAAGTACGGACCCATGCCACTAATGTTTGTAAGTGCGATGCCTTTGAGTTTCACTGAGACAGAGTTTATGATGCCATCCTTAGACTGGTAGCCTTTCTCGTACAGGAATACCCACCTTAAAAAGACATTTTTTTTACAAAAAGAAAGAAAGAAAAGAAAAGACAATTAGCATGCTTAGAAAGTAAAAAAGCAAGAAGGAAAACTATTCTGGCAAAGAATGAATAGCATTTACAAACAACAAATATTTTTGCGAGATTGAATTTTGGTTTCTCATTGGGATCGGAGATTTTTACTCTTCTGAGCTTTCAGACTCATGCCATGCCCATCCTCAGGGAATTTCTTTCTACTGAAATAGATGCTTTGGTCTGTTTTTATATAGTGCCTTCCTACTGACTGATTGTGTGTTGATGGCTGGAAATTGGATATTGTTTCCTTATAGAATAGAATAGAATAGAATTTTTTATTGGCCAAGTGTGATTGGACACACAAGGAATTTGTCTTGGTGCATATACTCTCAGCGTACATAAAATAAAATATACATTTGTCAAGAATCATATGGTACAACACTTAATGATTGTCATAGGGGTCAAATAAGCAATGAAGAAGCAATATTAATAAAAATCTTAGGATATAAGCAACAAGTTACAGTCATACAGTCAACATGGGAGGAAATGGGTGAAAGGAATGATGAGAAAAACTAGTAGAATAGAAGTGCAGATTTAGTAGAAAGTCTGACAGTGTTGAGGGAATTATTTGTTTAGTAGAGTGATGGCGTTCAAAAAAAACTGTTCTTGTGTCTAGTTGTCTTGATGTGCAGTGCTCTGTAGCGACGTTTTGAGGGTAGGAGTTGAAACAGTTTGTGTCCAGGATGTGAGGGGTCAGTAAATATTTTCCACACCCTCTTTTTGACTCGTGCAGTATACAGGTCCTCAATGGAAGGCAGGTTGGCAGCAATTGTTTTTTCTGCAGTTCTGATTATCCTCTGAAGTCTGTGTCGATCCTGTTGGGTTGCAGCACCAAACCAGACAGTTATAGAGGTGCAGATGACAGACTCAATGATTCCCCTGTAGAACTGTATCAGCAGCTCCTTGGGCAGTTTGAGCTTCCTGAGCTGGCACAGAAAGAACATTCTTTGTTGTGCTTTTTTGATGATGTTTTTGATGTTAGGTGACCATTTTAGGTCTTGAGATATGATAGAACCTAGAAATTTGAAGGTCTCTACTGTTGATACTGTGTTGTCTAGTATTGTGAGAGGTGGAAGGGTGGAAGGGTTTCTCTTAAAGTCTACCACCATTTCTAGGGTTTTGAGTGTGTTCAGTTCTAGATTGTTCTGGTCACACCACAAGAATAGTTTCCAAACCCAGAATGTTTCCAAACCCAGAATTAAGTTGGTGGTAATACTGTAAATACTGTATATTTGCCTTCATTCGTGACAAATATTTTTGACTGAAGTGATATCAGTCTGAATATTTTTTTTTTACTGCTTATAACCTAAGTTATAAGAAAGAAGTAATGGATGGAAACTAATCAAGGATAGAAGCAAACTAGAAGTAAGAAGAAATTCCCTGACAATTAGAACAATTACCAGAAGAACAACTTGCCTCCGGAAGTTGTAAATGCTTTTTTGTAATAAAAAAAAGCATTCACAACTTGTAAAAAAAGTTGTAAAAGTTTTTTTTAGAAGAGATTGGACAACCATTTGTCTGAAATGGTATTGGGTTTCCTGCCTAAGCAGGGACTTGGACTAGAAGACCTTCAAGGTCCCCATCAACTCTGTAATTCTATGGTTTTAGTAAGTCAAAATCATTGTAGACTTGACACATGCCATGCCGGTAAATCTGGATTCCTCAGATTTTGAGCTCTGTTTGACGTGTTCTCCAGACGCCTTATTCATAATTTGCCTTCTGAGTGGAGGTTCACAGACTAAGCTAAACTGATTAACTTACTGAAAAAAAAAATTAACTCAACTGAAACAGCAGTATTTAGCAATCAAAGCTTATATATAAATCTAAGCGCCGGTGTTTAAATCATAGGCTTTTTCCTCCCACTTTTTCAAATCAAAGGCTATTTATAACTGTCTGGTTTGGTTCTGCAACCCAACAAGACTGACACAGATGTCAAAGGATAATCAGAACTTCAGAAAACACAATTACTGCCAAACTGCTTTCAGTTGAGGACCTGTATACTGCACGAGTCAAAAAGAGGGCGGTGAAAATATTTACTGACCTCTCGCATCCTTGACATAAACTGTTTCAACTCCTACCCTCAAAACGTCGCTACAGAGCACTGCACAACACCAAGACAACTAGTCAGAAGAACAGTTTTCCTCCAAATGCCATCACTCTGCTAAACAAATAATTTCCTCAACACTGTCAAACTATTTACCAAATCTACACTACTATTACTACTAGTTTTTTTCTCATTATTCCTGTCATCCATCTCCTCCCACTTATGACTGAATGACTTGTTGCTTGTATCCTTAAGATTTTTATTAATTTTGATTGTTTCCACATTGCTTATTTGACCCCTATGACAATCATTAAGTATCGTACCACATGGTTCTTGACAAATGTATCTTTTCTTTTATGTACACTGATAGCATATGCACTAAGACAAATTCTTTGTGCGTCCAATCACACTTGGCCAATAAAGAATTCTATTCTGTTCCGTTCCGTTCCATTCCATTCTATTCTATTCTGCCTGCAGCTGGATGATATAATAGTTTCCTTTAGTCTGGGAACCACTGATTCTTGTCTTGGCAGGTTTATTTCTAACACCAACTCATTCTCTGTTTTCTTCTTCCCCACCTCTTCTGGTTTTGTGGTTGTAAGTAGCTGAAAAGTATGGTTACCCACTTTCTGTTCCATTTTTTAGCCATCTGGAATCCCCCAAATCTCTTCATTATGATACCTTACAGGAAGTGGCATGAATTACCAATTTAGCTCAAGTGATTGAAATTTTCTTATTTTCACGCCTCTCTACTCCTCTCAACACCAGACATTTCATTTCCCCACTCCCATCCTATATCTTTATGAGAAGATCTCCTTATTTCATAAAGTCCCCTTTTACATTTGTGTGGTAGAAATTCTGTTTTTCTCGTTAGTCATAAAATGCTTCTCTTTCTTTCTTTCTTTCTTTCTTTCTTTCTTTCTTTCTCATTCTTTCTTTCTTTGGGTTTGTATGCCGCCCCTCTCCCTCTATTGTCCCCATTCAAATCCCATTTCTCCCTCTTCTAGTCAGAACAAAAGGCAGTAGAGATGGGCTACAAGCCGGAATAAAAAAAGTAAGGTTCTACATTTAGTCAAGAAAAACAAAATGCATAGATACTATTGATCAACAATAGTAACTGTGAGAGAGATCTTGGAGTCCTAGTGGACAATCATTTCAATATGAGCCAGGAGTGTGCAGCAGCTGCCAAAAAAGTCAACACAGTTCTAGGCTACATTAACAGAGGGAAAAGGATCAAGATCATGTGAAGTGTTAATACCAATTTATAAGGCCTTGGTAAAGCCTCACTTGGAATACTGCATTCAGTTTTGGTTGCCATGATGCAAAAATGATATTGAGACTCTAGAAAAAGTGCAGAGAAGAGCAACAAAGATGATTAGGGGACTGGAGGCTAAAACATATGAAGAACCTTTGCAAGAACCAGGTATGTCTAGTTTGATGATAGCAGTATTCCAATATCTCAGGGGTTGCCACAAAGGAGACAAAGTCAATCTATTCTCCAAAGCACCTGAGGGTAGAACAAGAAGCAATGGGTGGAAAGTAATCAAGGAGAGAAGCAACTTTGAACTAAGGATAAATTTCTTGACAGTTAGAATAATCAGTGGAACAGCTTGCCTCCAGAAGTTGTGAATGCTCCAACCCTGAAAGTTTTAAAGCAGATGTTGGATAACCATCTATCTGAAGTAGTGTAGACTTTTCTGCCTAAGCAGGGGGTTGGATTAGAAGACCTCCAAGGTCCCTTCCAACTCTGTTGTTGTTGTTGTTGTTGTTGTTATTACCATTGTTAAGCAAGAGTTGAGTATTGCACAGTTGTTAGGGGAACCATTGCAGTTTGTATATATTGTGAGCTCGTGTATTGTTTCAGTTGAAGCTGAAGTAGTCATTGACAGGTAGAACATTGTAGCATATAATTTTGTGTACTAACTTAGGTCAGATTGAAGGCAGCGTAGTTCTAAATTTTCTAGCCTAAAATTTCTAGTCTGGTAGAATAAGGCTCCAAATTTGATTGCAAAAAAATTGACTTCAACAACAGAGTATGCCTGGAATGCATTATCTGACACTGTAGTTTCTTCCCCAAACCCCCAAATATTTAACTTTAAACTGTCAACTGTTGACCTCACTCCATTCCTAAGAGGTCTGTAAGGGCATGCATAAGCGCACCAGTGTGCCTACCATCCCAATGCTAAAGTCTCCATGTATTCGGAAAATATGTACTCAAAACCATGTTTGCACTTATTATATATTCATATTAATTTTTATACTTTTTCTGTAATCATATACACTTGAAAACAACATTTCCCTCTCTAGGTGAGATGGAACCAAAAAATAGGTTTTCTACATTTCAGAAATATAACTGAATCTGAGTGGTTGATTATATAATTGAGTAATTAATTATATAACAAACTTGATTATACAGTTAAACAATTAGGGTCAGAAACGCTAATTTACTTACAGGACAATTTACTTATTAGTGTCAGAAACACTTGCCAATCATCCAAAGATCAATCAGTAGATCTCAATCTATCTTCATGCTGTTCCTCATAAAATAACGCAAACTAAAGGAATGCCTCTTGTTCAGAGAGTATGAAAGAATAAAAACATAATCCTTAAGAACATTTTCTCAGAATAGATCCTGCTGTATTCAGAAGTGGCTACTTCCTGATGAGTATACATAAAATTGATTTTAGATGACGAGTCAACCACTACTCAGCTGGCCAAATATTTGCTTTAGAACAATATTTATTTATGGACATTCTTGCTAATCTTGCTGAACCATGATCTATGAATGTGGATGTCCTTAGCCATTACATCACCAAATTATTTTCTCATTTGCGTCTTTCATTCGCAGAGTAATAATACCTTCAAGGAATATTGTATGGGTTACTGAACATAGCAGTAACTGTTTGTAGAATACCACATTATAATTTAATGATGAATATTTCTAGAAACTAGTCTGCAGACTTGACTCTGTGGTTTCTTCTCCAAATCCCAAAAACGTTAACCTTAGATTGTCTACAGTCGACCTCTCCCCATTTCTAAGAAGTCTGTAAGGGGCATGAACAAGTGCACTACTGTGCTTACCATCATTGTCCAATTTCCTATATTGTTACTTTTTACTTGTGTTTATACAACTACTACTATCCTATAAATGTTTGTCAAATAATTAAAATAATATAAAATAAAAATAAAATAACAAACAAACAAATATTATAAAGCAGCATACTTCAACCTGGGTTCTACATGTTATAGTCCATGACTTTATATCAGGGGTCTCAAACTCAATTTACCCGGGAGCCATAGTTCCCTCTAAGCTGAGCAGTGAGCAATCGCTTACTTAAAAATCATCATCAACTCAGAGTTTTCCAAACCTGCCCAGAAGCCGAGAGGGAAAGAGTGAGAGGGAAGGAGAGAGAGAGGAAGAGAGGAAGAGAGAGAAACAGACAGAAAAAAAAGAGGAAGGAAAAGAGAAAGAAAAAGAACGGGAGTAAGGAAGAGAGAAAGAAAATCAAAATCTAGTTTGAAACTAGCTCAACTATTTAAGTGGCATTTTGATATTGATAGAGTTGCCCTATTATGAGCTCACTGTTATAGGCACACAGTACAGTATTTTATTTTGAAATTCTCTGAGGCAAAACAGGGTGGGTTTTTTATTTGTTTGTTTGTTTGTTTGTTTGTTTGTTTGTTTGTTTGTTCGTTCGTTCGTTCATTCATTCATTCATTCATTCATTCATTCATTCATTCATTTATTTATTTATTTATTTATTTATTTATTTATTTATTATTTCTGTGCTGCCCAGTCCCGAAGGGACTGCCGCTCAGACACTATACTTTTCCGCCCACCCCCCCCAAAAATTAGAGGGAACACTGCCGGGGGCCGCTAGAGTTAGAGTCTGGGTGAGGCTGGGCCGCATCAGGTTTTCCATAAGAAAAGCTCTTACAAAAACATTCCAATGTTATCAAATGTCTTTATTTTTTCATCTTATTTTGTGTTAAAAAATAAAAATAAATGAACAAATTCCTAAGGAAAAAATAAATAAATCAGTAATAAATAAAATGAAAATAATAATAATAATAATAATAATAATAATAATAATAATAATAATAATAATACAACAGATATAGAAGACTGAAGAAACCACATTCAGCTCCACACACAACACTGAAAAGTGCCATTCGTATCAAACTCGGGTCGCAC
Source organism: Erythrolamprus reginae (assembly GCF_031021105.1). NCBI lineage: Eukaryota > Metazoa > Chordata > Lepidosauria > Squamata > Dipsadidae > Erythrolamprus > Erythrolamprus reginae. The sequence continues at coordinate 402,769,002 of NC_091950.1, read as the reverse complement.
TAACATTAACCGATGCCGATCGGTTTCCGGTCACAATTCAAAATGCTGGTAATGACCTTTAAAGCCCTACATGGCATTGGACCAGAATACATCCGGAACCGCCTTCTACCACATGAATCCCAGCGGCCGATAAGGTCCCACAGAGTTGGCCTTCTCTGGGTCCTGTCAACCAAACAATGTCATTTGGCGGGCCCCAGGGGAAGAGCCTTCTCTGTGGTGGCCCCGGCCCTCTGGAATCAACTCCCCCCAGAGATTAGAACAGCCCCCACCCTCCTTGTCTTTCGCAAATTACTCAAGACCCACCTTTATTGCCAGGCATGGGGGAACTGGGACATCCTCCCCCAGGCTTTTATATTTTATGTTTGGTATGTGTTGTATGGTTTTGAATTGTTGGGGTTTTAGATATGTTTTATTCTAATATTAGATTTGTTTCACTGTTATATTGTTTCTATTATTGTTGTGAGCTGCCCCGAGTCTTCGGAGAGGGGCGGCATACAAATCTAATTATTATTATCATTATTATTAATAATAATAATAATAATAATAATAATAATAATAATAATACTTTGATATTGAGGTGGGGGCCACAAACTATTGTCCCGAGGGCCGTAGTTGGCCCACGGGCCGTGAGTTTGAGACCCCTGCTTTATATAGACCAGGGGTCCCCAACCACCGGGCCGCGGACCAGTACCGGGCCGCGGGGCATGTTGCACCGGTCCGTGGAGTCAGCAGCTGCCGGCCCTCATGCCGCCACCCCCTCCCTCCAGCGCTTCGCCTCCCGCTGGGCAAGAGGCCTCGGGAGGCAGGTTCTGCCGGCCACAGGACGATGGATGGGACAGAGGGGCGGGAAGGACCGAGAGGCTCAAGCCTCTTTTGGCTTCTGCCGCGGGGCGCTTTTGCGTTTTTGGCTGGGGGGAGGCAGGAGGGCCAGCCTGACCCCCTCTCTCCAGCGCTTAGCTCCCGCTGGGCAAGAGGGCTTGGGAGGCAGGTTCTGCCGGCCACAGGACGATGGCGGGAAAGGGGCGGGGAGGACCAGCACCCCCATGCTTAATCCCGACCCCAACCACGCCCCTTTCCACCCCCACTGGGCCATAGAAAAATTGTCTTGCTGAAACTGGTCCCTGGTGGAAAAAACGTTGGGGACCACTGATATAGACCACAACTGAACCCAAAATTTATGTTGCTATTAAATGCACAAAGCGAGGGCACAATAACTGAGGCAAGCCAGATCAAAGCCAGAACAAAGGCCTTTATTAAGGCTAACGGAAGACAACAGCAATTGCAACCAGAAACAGCTCAGTAAACAGTCAGCAGCTTCTGCTGTGCCTGTCAGCTCTTTTATAGCCGACTGTCAGACGTGACAGCCAATAGGGAGCCTCTAAACTCCCGCTTTCTAACAGCTCCTGTTCTAGCCAATCAGGGAGGTTGCTGAGCAGACTTGAGCATCCTGAGGGGACATAGCAGTTGCTAGGCGAGAGATTTCTTCAGCGAGTTTTGCCCCCATTTTACTACCTTTCTTGCCACAGTTGTTAAGTGAATCACCACAGTTAATTTAGTGACCCAGTTGTAAAGTGAATCTGGCTCCCCCATTGATTTTGCCTGTCAGAAAGTCACAAAAGGTGATCACATGACCCTCAAGACATGGCAGTCATCGTAATAATAATAATAATTTAATAATAATTTACTAGATTTGTATGCCGCCCCTCTCCGAAGACTCGTAAATATGAGGCCAGATTTTGATCCCATGATCACCATGCTGTAATGGCCTCAAGTGTGAAAATGGTCATAGAAAACAATTATAAGTATGAATATTTGTTTGTTTGTTTGTGTTTGTATGCTGCCCAATGGACTTTGGGCAGCTCACAATAAAAAAACAAACATACAATGTAATATTAAGACCCCTTAAAACCAATTTAAAATCAACTGTTAAAACAATTAAAACAGTTTAAAGAACCATACATATCATTAATGGCCCCAGATCCCAATGGTATACCATCAGATCAACGGCCCCAGGCCTGCCCTAAAAGCCAGGGATTTTAGTCATAGTTTAATTATTAGATTTATACATACAGTATATTGTTTTGTATTGTATGTTGTGAGCCACCCTGGGTCTCCGGAGAGGGGCGACATACAAGTCTAATTAATAATAATAATAATAATAATAATAATAATAATAATAATAATGTCTTTATGGTTTTCTGGAAGGCCTAGATTGTGGGAGTAACATAGAAACATATAAGTATAAAGAGGTAAAGTATACACATAAGAAATGAGTATGAATAGATGGAAACAATAGGGCAGGAACAGTAGGCACATTGGTGCACTTATGCATGCCCCCTTACAAACCTCCTAGGAATGGGGTGAGGTCCATAGTTCCCTCTAAGCTGAGCAGTGAGCAATCGCTCACTGAAAAATCATCAACTCAGAGATTTCCAAACCTGCCCAGAAGCCGAGAGGGAAAGAGTGAGGGAAGGAGAGAGAGAGGAAGAGAGGAAGAGAGAGAAACAGATAGAAAAAAGAGAGGAAGGAAAAGAGAAAGAAAAAGAATGGGAGTAAGGAAGAGAGAAAGAAAATCAAAATCTAGTTTGAAACTAGCTCAACTATTTAAGTGGCATTTTGATATTGATAGAGTTGCCCTATTATGAGCTCACTGTTATAGACACACAGTACAGTATTTTATTTTGAAATTCTCTGAGGCAAAACAGGGTGGGTTTTTTTATTTGTTTGTTTGTTTGTTTGTTTGTTTATTTATTAATTATTTCTGTGCCGCCCAGTCCCGAAGGGACTGCCGCTCAGACACTATACTTTTCCGCCCACCCCCCAAAAAAATTAGAGGGAACACTGGTGAGGTCTACAGTAGACAGTTTAAGGTTAAGGTTTTGAGGGTTTGAGGATGTGACAACTGACTCAGGTAGTGTATTCCAAGCATTGACCATTCTGTTGCTGAAATTGTATTTTCTGCAGTTGAGTTTGGAACAGTTTACTACAAGTTTACTATACAGTTAACAGTTTACTATAAGCAGGGATTTAGACCAGATGACCTGCAAGGTCCCTTTCAACTCAAATAAACAAACAAACAAACAAACAAACAAACAAATAAACAAACAAACAAACAAACAAACAAACAAACAAATAAATCTTTATATTTATTTGCCCGTGTATTATTGCGGTTGAAGGTAAAGCAGTCATTGACAGGTAGGACATTGTAGCAGACAATTTTGTGTCCTAAGGTTAGGCCTGACCATAGGCGGTGTAGTTCTAGGTTGTCCAGGCCCTAAAATTTCAAGCATGATGGCTTAAGGTAGTGGTTCTCAACATGGGGGTCGGGACCCCTTTGGTAGTCGAACAACCATTTCACAGGGGTGGCCTAAGACCATGGGAAAAGACAAATTTCCCATGCTGTTAGGAGCTAAAGCTTCTATTCTTGTGCCTTGGAACATTTTTTTACAATCAGATCAATCAGGCGTTTACAGTGGAGGTGTCCCTCCGACCTTCCTGCCAATCAGCTTAAAGCTTTATTGGGAGAATTGGTGCTAGACTTATGGTTGGGGGTCACCACAACATGTAGAACTGTATTAAGGGATCGCGACATTAGAAAGGCTGAGAACCACTGGGTTAAGGTATTCTATTGTGAGCAAAGGAATGGAGTACTCTTCTTGTAAAATACCTCTGGACTCGTTCGATTGTATTAATGTCCGATATAGAGTATGGATTCCAGGCAGAAAGCTGCATTTGAGAATTGGTCTGGCAGAGTTTTATATGCCTTGATTTGCAGTACAATGTTATCAGAGAAGAAGTTTTGCAAAATTAAGTTAACAACTCTTAATGCCTTTTTGACAATGCTGTTACAGTGGTTTTTTTATTTTAATGTTTCTGTTCTAACTTTGAACAGTCACTAAACAAACTATTGTAAATTGAGAACTAACTGTATTAGATTACAATTCCTCATATTCACAGGCAATGTATTCCAAGCATCAGTCTATTCTCAAAAATTAAATCTGGAATGGCAGTATTTTATCGCGTCAAATCGCAGAATAGGACTTGCATTAAATACATACGGCTGTGCTCAACACAAAATATGTTCCAGCTGTTCCCTTTCTTAAAAATAGTAGCAGCAGGTTTTTTTTGTTCCCTGGTTAAATCGGTGCCACCATTTTTCTCCTATTTTTACATCTTCATGTAAAGTCTCAAGTTTTAGTTCTTCAAGCTATAGCTCATCCCTCCCCTAGAGAACTTCAGATCATTCACCCAGGGCAAATAGCTTGGGAATCTTGCTTACTATTTATGGTGCCTTACTGCTGGACTCTTCCAAAAAAGGCAATATTCACATCCCCCAAAATCACTAGGTGTTAATTTGTATGGATGGGTGCAGATGTAGACATAATTATAAAAGAGTAATATTCTGAAGAGTAATATTCATATAATCCTAGTAGGAGAGACATCAGATACATGTGTCTACTATCCATATGTTGATTGGCAACTTCGAAGTAGCCCTGCATTCCCTTCGTACGATGCTTAATTCTTAAATTAGATTCAGTTCTTACTCATAGTTCCATTAACCATGGCATGTAGATGCCTCATGTAGAGGGATGCAGAGCAGAAGTCGGTTCCTACCTGTTCTGCCGGGCTCTCTGATAGGAGCCTCCCGAAAATTCAAGGGTACGAATTTCAGACACACACACGTTTGAAAATTCAAAACAATGTTCTTTATCACAAAATGCAAAATAAACTAAGCACCCTTGTTGTATTGCAAAGAGCACTCTTCCCAAAACAACCGGATAGTCTGTACAATTTCCCTTAAGCAGTCATTAAGTACTTAGCTAGCAGCTGTGAAGAAACGTCACAGCCCTCCTTCTTCCAACGAAGTGAGACACATACACTTTGCTCCGCTTTGGTTTCAAAGGCGTGAAAAATCAACAAAGTCCGGAAAACAGCAAGGCACGGGGTGGGATATGTAAAAGCTGAAATTGACACGTTTTCAGCAAATTTCCATTTCCAAACAGTGACAGGAATAAATATTAACTCCTCTACTAGTCTTTTAAAAACCTGTGAAATTCCGCCCTGTTGTGATTCCGTCCGAGGCCCCTCAGGGAACGGCTGATCTTCTGTCGGTTTCCTGCTCAGAGGGGGAGGATGAGGAACAGGAGGTGCAGGCAGACGAGGAGGAGGAATCCCAGGCTGAGGAAGAGGGGGAACAGCCAGAGGCCCCCGAGAGGGAGCTCTCCCCAGCAAGCAGCCTGGATTCCTTAGAGGAAAATGCACAAGCAATAATCGATCTGCGACAGAGAAGAGCAACACAAAGAAGGGAGCAATTGGCTAAGTACTTTCAGCACTAAAGAGGCAACAGCTGGGTTTGGGTGTGGTGCTCTCTGGAAAGGCTAAAAGGCAGACCCACCCTTCCTGGCTTGTGGAGTATTTATCTTTGGGAGTCTTGGGACCTGGCTGTGATCTTTGGCGTCTTGGAATTCTGGTTTGTGACTTTGAATACTGAAACCTTGGGGGGAAAAGGTGGGGGTCTTATGCTCTACAGTGGTGGGTGTGCCAGCAAGAAGTTTGCTGTATTGTCTGGACATCAGGACTCTGCTGTAAAGTCTCCTAGCCTGCCTGTTGGGAAGAACAGGTTTTTCTCTGTGTTTATTTTTCAAGCTATAAAGTACTTTTGCTTTTACCAGCGTGTCTGGCTGTTTTTTCCAGTTGGTGTTGAGGTCTGGGGGAACCCAGAGAGAACACCGCCCTCAAATAGCTCAGTTGGTTCATAGTTTACCAGTTTTCCAAGGTTTGATAAACTCAGGACAATGAACTGTAAAATCATGTAGGAGAAGATTTGTGAGCACACTTTGAATAGCCGAGAAAACAAACCAATGGATCATCAAACCAACCAAATGACCAGTCTCAAATTACCCTACTTTGGACATGTTATGCGAAGATCCAGCTGTCTGGAGAAGGCTCTGGTGCTTGTTAAGGTAGAAAGAAAGAGAAGAAGATGACCAGTAGCAAAATGGACAGATTCAGTAGTAGTGGCTAAAAGTGCATTTCTAGAAGACCTGAAAGACTAGGTTAGGGACAGATAGTCCTGAAGAAAATCCATCCATGTGGTGGATAATAGTCAGCAAAGATTTCATGGCTTGTCAATCAATCAAACTCCTTCTAGGAGTTATTGCCCTCTGTGTTTTCTCATTTACTGAAATGCCTTCTCATCCTAGCCTGGAGATTTGCCTTTTTACAAGGTTTTCCAGAAAAAACAGAAATCTTTAAGACGTCAAAACCTACTTTAGATACAGGACTAAAATGAATCCGTCCTTATCGCTCAGCATGCCAAATTCTGATTCCCAGGCTTTCAAGAGTAGGGTAAAGGCCAGGTCAGTTATAAGCAGGAAATGTCTGGAAAGTTTTCTGTCTGCTGAAAATGCCCATATTATGTGATATTTGACTTATTCTGGCAGACGAAACCCAACAAAAATGATAAAAGGGCAAGATTTGCATAGATAAGAAATCAATCAAAACTTGAGCTTTGCACAGCAGCTGGAATTGTATTATGTAAGTTACTAGAAATGTATGAAATGCTGGCATTGTATAGAATGCTTAGAACGTTTAAAGTGTGGGATGTTTTTAGACAACGTATGAATCAGTAGTGGGTTCTAAAAACCCTTTGCTACCAGTTCGTGCGTGAGTTCTTGCATGTGGGGGACGCTTCCGAGAATGTGCAGCAAACCTATGCACAAAAGCATGTTTCCAAATGTAAAATAATGCACTTGGGGAAAAGGAATCCTCAATCTGAGTATTGCATTGGCAGTTCTGTGTTAGCAAAAACTTCAGAAGAGAAGGATTTAGGGGTAGTGATTTGTGACAGTCTCAAAATGGGTGAGCAGTGTGGTCGGGCAGTTGGAAAAGCAAGTAGGATGCTTGGCTGCATAGCTAGAGGTATAACAAGCAGGAAGAGGGAGATTGTGATCCCCTTATATAGAGCGCTGGTGAGACCACATTTGGAATACTGTGTCCAGTTCTGGAGACCTCACCTATAAAAAGATATTGACAAAATTGAACGGGTCCAAAGACGGGCTACAAGAATGGTGGAAGGTCTTAAGCATAAAACATATCAGGAAAGACTTAATGAACTCAATCTGTATAGTCTGGAGGACAGAAGGAAAAGGGGGGACATGATTGAAACATTTAAATATGTTAAAGGGTTAAATAAGGTTCAGGAGGGAAGTGTTTTTAATAGGAAAGTGAACACAAGAACAAGGGGACACAATCTGAAGATAGTTGGGGGAAAGATCAAAAGCAACGTGAGAAAATATTATTTCACTGAAAGAGTAGTAGATCCTTGGAACAAACTTCCAGCAGACGTGGTTGGTAAATCCACAGTAACTGAATTTAAACATTCCTGGGATAAACATATATCCATTGTAAGATAAAATACAGGAAATAGTATAAGGGCAGACGAGATGGACCATGAGGTCTTTTTCTCCCGCCAGTCTTGAGTCTTCTATGTACGGGTGGGCGGAGCCTCCCCCTACCAATGCTACTGGTTCTAATAACTGGTCCGAACTGGGAGCAGCCCACTGCTGGTATGAATGTCTGTGTTATTTTAATTTGTTACACAGGCCCTCTATACAATTTATGTATTTATTTATTAAATTTGTATGCCGCCCCTCTCTGTATACTCGGGGCGGCTCACAGCAGTAATAGAAAAACAATACACAATACAAATCTAATAATTAAAACTAAAAACCCATAATTTCAAAAAACATGAACACAACATACCATAGATAAACAATATAGGCCTGGGGAAGTTATCTCAGTTCCCCCATGCCTGACGACAGAGGTGGGTTTTAAGGAGCTTATGAAAGGCGAGGAGGGTGGGGGCAATTCTGATCTCTGGGGGGTGTAGGTATTATGCAGAACAACAATAACTATTTAGACAAATTATGAAAGAGTCATGAAAAGAGTTAGGGTTAGAGTTGGGATTAACCCTAACCCTTTATTGAAAAGACATCCGGTATGTGAAAATGTAAGAAGAAATGCGAAGTAAAATTTAGGACTTTCAACGATGAGAAAAAGATAAATATTATCTACTTGTTGCAACAAGAAAGGCTAAAATGGCATTTTGGTTGGGAGTGTTTTATACTTTGCTGGTTTGCCTTTTGGCACTGCATAGAATGCTTAGGATCATAGTTCCCTCTAAGCTGAGCAGTGAGCAATCGCTCACTTAAAAATCATCATCAACTCAGAGTTTTCCAAACCTGCCCAGAAGCCGAGAGGGAAAGAGTGTAAGGGAAGGAGAGAGAGAGGAAGAGAGGAAGAGAGAGAAAAAAGAGAGGAAGGAAAAGAAAAAGAATGGGAGTAAGGAAGAGAATAAGAAAATCAAAATCTAGTTTGAAACTAGCTCAACTATTTAAGTGGCATTTTGATATTGATAGAGTTGCCCTATTATGAGCTCACTGTTATAGACACACAGTACAGTATCTTATTTTGAAATTCTCTGAGGCAAAACAGGGTGGGTTTTTTATTTGTTTGTTTATTTGTTTGTTTGTTTGTTTGTTTGTTTGTTTGTTTGTTTGTTTGTTCGTTCGTTCGTTCGTTCGTTCGTTCGTTCGTTCGTTCGTTCGTTCGTTCGTTCGTTCATTCATTCATTCATTTATTTATTTATTTATTTATTTATTTATTTATTTATTTATTTATTTATTATTTCTGTGCCGTCCAGTCCCGAAGGGACTGCCGCTCAGACACAATACTTTTCCACCCACCCACCCACCCAAAAAATTAGAGGGAACACTGCTTAGGATATATGTGAAATATTAAGTATTTCATACTTTGACGTGCTTTGACGTTTCTGGCATTCTATAGATTTCCTAGGCATTCTGTAAAATGCCCAATTTCACACATAACATATTTAACAGCTTTGGAATTCAAACTCTAAGATTGAGAATCTTCAATCAACTACCCAACCAATCAATTTCTTAGATAGTAAAATCAGGTTACTGACAGTCTGACATACACACTGATTTATTTTTCAATTAAGGCAAGCCAATAGCTAATGCTATGAGAATCCAATAAGAATATTTACATTTTCCAGCAATGGTCACAGGCATGTACTCTGGAAGAAATTTACCAGTTAAGGCTTAAAGCAACAGGCTTTCTCTGCTATTTTTCCCCAGCAATAAGTAGAGTTTTTACCAGACAGACGCTAACTAAACATGGAGGTTTCATTTGGTTGTGGTGACTAATAAGGTTTTCCTCTGCTTCTCCTTCATGAATTTGTTTAGCCTTATGGGGGCTATTTCAATTGGAATTCAGCTTAACAGCCAATTCCATAAAATTGTCCTGTGTTTTCCTTGGCCTGCCCTACATTTACAATTTGCTGATCTCATTAGATGGCCTTGAATTCTAATATTGGGGGAGTGAAAGTTAAGGAAGGATGATTAATTGAGTTTGGGAGGGACTCCTATTCAGGCACCTCCCTGAATAACAGAATTTCAACTTCAGTTTATATTGGGGTGGGTTCCAGATTCTGCTGCTGCTGGATTCTTCAGTGATGCGCTGCGCGGGCATATTACACACCATGCGTGCATGTGCAGTAATTTTAAAAAGCTGCGCATACACAGAAACAAAAAACAAGATGGTGGCCTAAGGTGTCACCGAGAGAACAGCTTAGGGGCGTGGCAGGTCTGGGTCGTTAGCAGTTCCAGTGGCCCAGGACCCAAGTTACTAGCAGTTCTATAGAACTGGTCTGAACCGGTAGGAACCCAGAATTTATATTCTTGCAATGTTGTATTATTATTATTATTATTATTATTATTATTATTATTATTATTATTATTTATTAGATTTGTATGCCGCCCCTCTCCGTAGACCCGGGGCGGCTCACAACAGTAATAGCACAATATATAATTAAAAGTCACTAAAAAACCCTTATTTAAAAAGAAACATACACACAAACCTACCATGCATAAACTGTATAGGCCCAGGGGAGATGTCTCAGTTTCCCCATGCCTGGCGGCAGAGGTGGGTTTTAAGAAGTTTACGAAAGGCAAGGAGGGTGGGGGCAGTTCTAATCTCCGGGGGGAGCTGGTTCCAGAGGGTCAGGGCCACCACAGAGAAGGCTCTTCCCCTGGGTCCCGCCAGACGACATTGTTTAGTAGTCGATGGGACCCGGAGAAGGCCAACTCTGTGGGGCCTAACCGGTTGCTGGGATTCATGCAGCAGCAGGCGGTCTTGGAGATATTCTGGCTTTATGTTTCTGAACTCAAGATCGATTTACTTCTAAGTAGACTTGCCACAGGATTACAGATTGAGTTTGTACAACATTCCTAATTTGACTACTGAATTTCTAAATACACCAAACAGGAAACCAGATTAAGTCGATAATATTGAAACTGAACAAATGTAGCATATTGTGGTGAAGACAGCACTTGGCGCTAGCTGTCTGGTTAAGCCATTGTCTTCCTTCTTTCTCATCCTCTGGTCAGTCCAGGCGACAAATGCATTGCAAATGTATTGCATTAAGAAAAATGAAACATCTTTTGAATGTCTCTGTGATTTATAATCCCAAATTGCAAGAGAAAAGTAGAAAGAAATAATTAATCAGAGAGTGAAACTTGAAATTACAAAGTATCCCCAAAATCTTGGGATAAATCCTAAGAGTCTCTTCTTCCAAATTTTTAAACAGATGTGAAGCAAATATGTCATGACTTCTCTTTTTTGTTGAATTACAATTAACTAGAAATCATTAAAGATTTGACTGTTCTTAGTCTGGATTAAATTAAATTATGTTTATCTTTCATCTTTCTTTATCCAAGTCCAGTATTGAAAATTAACCTAAAGGTACATCACCCAAATCAAATGTCACTCTTGCTCAAATAACACTATGAACCTCTGGGATAGAAAAAAATGAAAAGATACAAGGATAAGCTTTTTTTTTTTTTTTAAGTTGTTACACCATTCCGGACTATTACACAGGAATAAGTAATTTTTAAAAAAAAAAATTGTAGGGAAATTTAGGTTTTTTAAAAAGTTTGTATTATGAAAACATATACATATAATAAAAGGTGATATTAGAGAAATTTGGATTTTAAAAGGATTTGGGGCTAAATGTTTATAGTTGTGACCATTAATGTTAATTGCTTAAAGGTACCTTCTATCTTAGGAAAGGTTCTGAATGAACCCATATATTTCTGAGATTGTCTTTTTAAAATAACACCAGTATTGAACCAAATCAATCTAGATTATTGCCCAGTTTATGGGAACAATAAAATGAATTTATATTGATCCACCCAGCCCTTATCCTTGCAATCATTCGTGCCAATTAATTATTACAGTGCTAAGGAGTAACTAGATCCTTCTCCTTTCCTCTTAATAGAACTATGTACAAGAGGTTTTACTCAAAGGGAAAACAAGGAGTTTTAGAGTAGTGTTTCTCAACCTCAGAAGCTTTAAAATTATAAGATTCAACTCCCAGAATTCCTCAGCCAGCTCTGGAGAACAGGTGTGGGGCTGAAGTAGGGAGGGTGCAGAAGTGGCTCATTTATACCTAGTTCTAGATTGTGAAGAATATCTACACATCTTTTTTGTTTCACTGGGGGGGAAAAAAGACCTATCCTGAAACTAAGCCCTAAGTTGATTTTTATACATGTACATTATTATTATTATTATTATTATTATTATTATTATTATTATTATTATTATCATTATCATTATCATTATCATTATCATTACTACTACTACTATTCTTTAAGGATGTTTTCCTATTCACCATCCCACCCTGTCATTCTCAGCCAGTTCTTCTGCCAAGTCTAACTTACTGTAGCTTCTGAGATAAGATGATTGAAGGACAATAATCGTAGGCAAAGGTGTGACTTCCTTCGTGCTAAGGAGTCACTTCTAGCAAAGCCTTCATTCCATCCCTCACTTACCATTCCCGTTGGGTGCATCTCCAGTCATTCTTGACCACGTTGGCTGGGGATAATAGCAGTTGGAGTCCAGCAGCAGCTAGAAGACCCCAAATTCCCTAACCTTGCCCTGATAGAACAAAGCCTTGTCAAATGAACTAGTAAAACCAGGAAGCTAAAATCTTAACAGTTTCTCTCTTCAAATATCGAGTTTTGAAAAGTGTTCAGCTTTCTTGCTCTCTCCCCCACCCCTCCTAAAAAGGTTTCTTTGGGGAAATGCTCCTATTGGAGGCTTAGATGGGAAAAACAGCTGTTTCCTTCAGCAAGCAGCCTGTGGGATCTATATTCTGTCCTTCTGTTTTGAAGGGCAAAAGGGGATATAGATGTTCCAGGGGAGCATCGACACCAGACTAACTTTTGACCTAACCATCAACACGGCTATTGATGTGGCACAGTGCCCATTACTGAGTTATTTCTGGGTTGTCACATTTTTAATCATTAGCATTATGAATATTTACTGTGCTGCTTACTTATTTTTTCATATCCTTGGACATGCAAAGGAAAAATAAAATTAGAATGTTAAATAGACCTACTACAAGGTGATTTCTTGCCTAATTTAAAAGGCATGTCAACATAGCAGCCAGAGAGCTGTTTTATCCATTCTTTGAATGAAGTGGGAAATAGACCTTGTTAGAATTCTGGATTATACAGGTTTGTGATGAAGGTTGGTATTTTTTTTAAAGTGCAACCATGTGCATATAGTATATTAGATAGGGAGAGAGCTATGATAAAGTTCCTACATACATACTATTTCATTTGCAAATGTGTTTTCAGAGATTTACACTATAAACTATAGATATAGACAACAATCACTTTCAGACCAATACATATAAATAGATATAGATCTCCCCACAATAATAGTCAAAGCCCCACTTCTTTTGGACCAATATAGCTGCCATGTTGACTTTTTTAACCACCCTGGATGCTCCTCCTGGATCTTCTCCAATTAGCACAGGGAATGCTAAACTACATAATTAATAATTGGAGGACAGAAGGAAAAGGGGGGACATGATCGAAACATTTAAATATATTAAAGGGTTAAATAAGGTCCAGGAGGGAAGTGTTTTTAATAGGAAAGTGAACACAAGAACAAGGGGACACAATCTGAAGTTAGTTGGGGGAAAGATCAAAAGCAACGTGAGAAAATATTATTTTACTGAAAGAGTAGTAGATCCTTGGAACAAACTTCCAGCAGACGTGGTAGATAAATCCACAGTAACTGAATTTAAACATGCCTGGGATAAACATATATCCATCCTAAGATAAAATACAGAAAATAGTATAAGGGCAGACTAGATGGACCATGAGGTCTTTTTCTGCCGTCAGACTTCTATGTTTCTATGTTTCTATGTTTCTATAATAATAATAATAATAATAATAATAATAATAATAATAATAATAATAATAATTTATTAGATTTGTATGTCGCCCCTCTCCGCAAATATGGAGAGATGTTTCACTTGATATTAGATTCATATGTCTTTTTAGTGCTGGAACAAATTGCTTTGGGTGGCAATCAGTGTGCAAAAAGAATACAAGAAAGTTTTAAAAAATGGTAGCTGCAACAATTTTTATATTGTCTTTCTTTCATGGTGGGGAGGAATAATTGTTGAATGGTGAAACAGAAATTCTGTTTCAGTCAAGCTTGGCGATGTTGGAAAAAACTCCTGTACAGCATCCTGAAGATCCTCAGCTTCCCACAAAAATTATTTAGAACAGTATTTCTCAACCTTGGCAATTTTAAGATGTGTGGACTTCAACTCCCCAAATTCCTGACTTAGAACACTTATTTATTACAATAGGATATCAATTCCTGAAGCAACAATATGCACAATTTCACAGCAAACTGTACCTGACAGCGTAAATATAATAATAGAAATAGTAATAGTAACAGTAACAGTAACAGTAATAATAATAATAATAATAATAATAATAATAATAATAATAATAATAATAATAGCAGAATTGAGGAGAAGCAGCTAGAGAAATTAGTGAAATATGAAGATCGAAAAATCGAGCTGCAACGACTCTGGCATAAGCCAGTGAAAGTGGTCCCAGTGGTACTTGGCACGCTGGGCGCAGTGCCAAAGGATCTCAGTGGACATTTGAAAACCATCGGAATTGACAAAATCTCCATCTGTCAATTGCAAAAGGACGCTTTACTGGGATCAGCAAACATAATTCGTCGCTACATCACTCAGTCTTAGGTGCTTGGGAAGCGCCTGACTGGTGATGAAATACGAAATCCAACATAGTGATCTTGTTTGCTGTGTTGTATTGACATAATAATAATAATAATAATAATAATAATAATAATAATAATAATAATAATATAACAGAGTTGCAAGGGACCTTGAAGGTCTTCTAGTCCAACCCCCTGCTTAGGCAAGAAATCCTACACTACTTCAGACAAATGGTTATTCCAACATCTACATAAAAACTTCCAGTGTTGGAGCATTCACAACTTCTGGAGGCAAGCTGTTCCACGGATTAATTGTTCTAACCGTCAGGAAATTTCTCTTTAGTTTTAAGTTGTTTCTCTCCTTGATCAGTTGCTTGTTTCTTGTCCTGCCCTCAGGTGCTTTGGAGAATAGCTTGACTCCCTCTTCTTTGTGGCAACCCCTGAGATATTGGAACACTTTTATCATGTCTCCCCTGGTCCTTCTTTTCATCAAACTAGACATACCCAGTTCCTGCAACCATTCTTCATATGTTTTAGCCTCCAGTCAACCTAATCATAAAGTCTTTTTTATATCAAGTTAAACTCTAGTGAGTATCGGGGTGCACAGTGTATCCACAGAGCTGGCCAATATTTTTTTTCTTTTGGGATATTTTCTCACCTTTCCAGTCTAGTCTCTAACTAGTCTGCCATCCAATTATTACTAACTTCAGTGACTTAGAAACATAGAAACGTAGAAGACTGACGGCAGAAAAAGACCTCATGGTCCATCTAGTCTGCTCTTATACTATTTTCTGTATTTTATCTTAGGATGGATATATGTTTATCCCAGGCATGTTTAAATTCAGTTACTTATGGACGTGGATTTATCTAGCACGTCTGCTGGAAGTTTGTTCCAAGGATCTACTACTCTTTCAGTAAAATAATATTTTCTCATGTTGCTTTTGATCTTTCCCCCAACTAACTTCAGATTGTGTCCCCTTGCTCTTGTGTTCACTTTCCTATTAAAAACACTTCCATCCTGGACCTTATTTAACCCTTTAACATATTTAAATGTTTCGATCATGTCCCCCCTTTTCCTTCTGTCCTCCAGACTATACAGATTGAGTTCATTAAGTCTTTCCTGATACGTTTTATGCTTAAGACCTTCCACCATTCTTGTAGCCCGTCTTTGGATCCGTTCAATTTTGTCAATATCTTTTTGTAGGTGAGGTCTCCAGAACTGAACACAGTATTCCAAATGTGGTCTCACCAGCGCTCTATATAGCGGGATCATAATATCCCTCTTCCTGCTTGTTATACCTCTAGCCATGCAGCCAAGCATCCTACTTGCTTTCCTTACTGCCTGACTGCAGTGTTCACCCATTTTGAGACTGTCAGAAATCACTACCCCTAAATCCTTTTCTTCTGAAGTTTTTGCTAACACAGAACTGCCAATGCAATACTCAGATTGAGGATTCCTTTTCCCCAAGTGCATTATTTTACATTTGGAAACATTAAACTGCAATTTCCATTGCTTTGACCATTTATCTAGTAAAGCTAAATCATTTACCATATTACAGACGCCTCCAGGAATATCAACCCTATTGCACACTTTAGAGTCATCGGCAAATAGGCAAACCTTCCCTACCAAACCTTCCCCTATGTCACTCACAAACATATTAAAAAGAATAGGACCCAGAATAGACTTCACTATTCTTAGCTTTGGATTGCCCACCCCTAGCCTGCTCCTAATTTTTACTATGCACATGTATTGCCTGCTCCTGTTTTGTACTGGTTTGGAGTATCTGAGTCTTTAAGGCCGGGATAGTACAGGTAGTCTTTGAATTAGGACTAGAGGTTTTACAACCATTTGAAGTTATGACGGGTTTTTTGCATAGAGCAGAATTGAATCCTTTGATAGGCAGCTCTTTCAGCCAGAGATGAGAGTATATTTAAAGCAGGATCGAAAATAAAGTAAAGGTGCTTTTTCAAAAAGCAACTGGATTTTATTTTTCCCTTTTCGCTTCTCATCCAAGAAGTCCTTCTCGTCTCTTTAGTTCTTTTGAAAAAGCACCTTTGGAACAATCATAACTTGGATGACTGAGAATCTCCATAGACGTCAAGAGTGAAGGTTTGTTGCGCAATTCCCACCCCACAATCCTGACCTTGCCAAGATGAATGACAACTGGCCAGGTTTTGAAAGAAGGCTTAAAGTGAAAGGGAGTAGAAACCTTAGCACAGCTGGAAGTCTGGGTCCGGGTCCGCCTTCTGCCGCACGAATTGCCCCCACCCTCCTTGCCTTTCGTAAGTTCCTTAAAACTCACCTCTGTCGTCAGGCATGGGGGAACTGAACTACCCTTTCCCCCCCTAGTCCTATACAATTTATGCATGGTATGTTTGTGTGTAGGTTTGGTTTTAAATAAGGGTTTTTAATTATTTTAAACATTAGATTTATTATATGCTGTTTACTACTGTTGTTAGCCGCCCTGAGTCTACGGAGAGGGGCAGCATTCAAATCAAATCAAATCAAATCAAATCAAATCAAATCAAATCAAATCAAATCAAATCAAATCAAATCAAATCAAATCAAATCAAATCAAATCAAATCAAATCAAATCAAATCAAATCAAATCAAATCAAATCAAATCAAATCAAATCAAATCAAATCAAATCAAATCAAATCAAATCAAATCAAATCAAATCAAATCAAATCAAATCAAATCAATAAACCAAACAAACAAACAAATAAGTCTTGCTAAACAACAACTCCAACTTGGGAAGAGCTGACTCCTGTTGCAGATGTGAGTAGAAGTCCTACGTTTTAAATCTAGCTGCTCCACAAAGAATCGGCCAAGAGGGGGATATATATGGACACTATCAGGAGATGGCTGCCATGTGCAACTCCATACGTTTAAATGGATTTTCATAGCCTATATAGGCAGCAAAGGGCCGCCATCACCGATACCTACCGGTACCCCTCCTCGGTGCTTCCTGGGGCCGGCGTGGGTGCACATGGCCCAACACAAGATTTCGCTTCTGTGCATGCTCCTGAAGTGAAATCTTGCATGATTTTGGCAATTTTCACCGATATTTTTGCTTCCGCACATGTGCAGAAACGAAAAATCACCAAAAATCACCAAAATAACACAAGATTTCTCTTTAGGCGCATGTGCACAGGTGAAATCTTGTGCGCGCACACGTTGGGGGTATGGAGGTGTGTATGCATCTCCATTTTTTCTAATGGATTGCCGATCCCACCCGTACCGGCTCATCACTGTATATAAGACTTTTGCCATCAATTGCATTTTAAAATCCTTGAGACCATCAAAAACTAAAAATGCTCTTTGGTTCCTTACAGTAGATGACCTTGATCAACCAAATGTCTGCTGGTTAATCACGAGCATTGATAGCAATAGCACTTAGACTTACCCTGTTTCCCGGAAAATAAGTCACCCCCGAAAGTAAGACACAGGAGAGGTTTCGTAGAATTGCCTAATATAAGGCATCCCCTGAAAGTAAGACGTAGGAGACGTTTCGCTCTGCAGCATTCCCGAACAGAACATATATAACACTGCTGTCCATAAATTGCATCCCCAAATGCTGCATCAATCAGATTTAAAACACATCCAACACGCATCCAACATGCGGCTGCGTGTTTGGATGTGTTTTTGCTGCAGCAGGATACAGGATACAATTCATTGAAAACAAATAAGACATACCCTGAAAATAAGACATAGCACATTTTGGGAGCAAAAATTAATATAAGACGCTGCCTTATTTTTGGGGAAACATGGTATGTACTGCTCCCATAATGCTTTTCAGCACTCTCTGGGTGGTTAACGTCAGCTTATTGCCCCCAGTAATCTAGTCCTCATTTTATCAACCTCACAAGGATGGAAGAACGGAAGACTGAGTCAGTTATTAAACAGATGGGATTCATAGACTGGGCTCCAAATGAAAGAACCGAATGGCTCCTTTGCCTGGTTCTAAACACTTACCCAATGATGTAGCAAAGGACCACCAGCTGGATCAGTCGGAAGGTTAAGCCCACCTTCTTGTTGTGCACCAAAACCATCCTTGGGGTGTCATATTCAAATAGAAAGGAGGAGATTTTTTCTGTGAATTTATTCATAAGGAATAGCTGGTGTGGATGGCTGCAGGCCAGAGTCTTCTGCTGATGGATTCTCCCAAAGTTTGTCTTTCTCACGTTCTGCTATTTTCTTTCACTTCTCAGCAGGCTCTGTGGTCTTACCCTGTAAGCAGCAGCAAAGAGGTTCCCCCCCACACACTTACTGGGTGTAGTAGTTTACTTTACATCTCCTTAGATGGTCTGGGGGTGGGACAGGGCGTGTTTACTGAGTGGAGGCAGTTTTGCAAACAATCACCCAAGAACAGCTGAACAGGAAAGATTCATTTTTGCATCCTGCTCTGCGCAAGGATAGAAGGGAGTGATGATTCCAAAGGTTAGAATGGTTTTTTTTAAAATAATGGACGACCTCCATATGTTTCACAAATTAAAATATGAAAAGCTTCTGTTATCCTAAGTCTATTAACTTCACTGCAGAAAATATGACTTCAGCTACCGATGATCAATGCCTGGAACCTACTACCTGACTCTGTTGTTTCTTCCCCTAACCCCAAGATCTTCAACCTTAAATTATCTACTGTTGACCTTTCCCCTTTTCTAAGAGGTCTGTAAGGGGTGCGCATAAGCGCACTATTGTGCCTAACGTCCCTGTCCTTCTGTCCCATTAGCCTTTTTATCACCTCTTTATACTTTGTTATGTTAATACAAACTATAATTCTATACTTGTATGACAAATATAAACAAACAAACAAATAAATAAAAGTTCAGGGGGTAACACTTTATTTGTTCATCTCAGAAGGAGTTTGGGTTTTGGGGTTAAAATGCAATTCAGATTCCTAGGCTTGCCAGAAAAACATGCCCTAAAACCAAAGCTTCCAAATTATTATTATTATTATTATTATTATTATTATTATTATTATTATTATTAAATTAAATTTGTATGCTGCCCCTTTCCACAGTCCACAGACTCGGGGCAGCTCACAGCAACAGAAAACAATATATAATACAAATTCAATAATTAAGAAGCTAAAAACCCATAATTTTAAAAAAATATGCACACAACATACCATACATAAACAGTATAGGCCTGGGGAAGTTATCTCAGTTCCCCCATGCCTGACGACAGAGGTGGGTTTTAAGGAGTTTACGAAAGGCAAGGAGGGTGGGGGCAGTTCTAATCTCGGGGGGAGCTGGTTCCAGAGGGTCGGGGCCGCCACAGAGAAGGCTCTTCCCCTGGGACCTGCCAAACAACATTGTTTAAATCTACAAAGCTTTAGATCAGAGGTCTTCAAACTTGGTAATTTTTAGACTTGAGGACTTTAACTCCGCAAGTCTTAAAATTGAATGGAGTTGAAGTAAAGTTTGGGGACCCTTACTTTAGATAATCATTAGATGGCAAGCAAAGTCTAACTTACAATTGGTAGCTGGGATGATTAAATGCAAAGAGGAGAGATATCAGCAATGTTACCTCAAGGTCTTTTCAGGAAAGGCCAAGTAAAAATGAAAAAAGTAAACATAAAATATTATAAAATATTTTTTTATTATGGGAAATCTACATGGAACAAGATCTGAACTCCATCTTCACAGGAGAAACTAGTTTTACAGTAAAGCACTGTCTATGTGTTTTGTATTTCTTGGCCATATATGATATGCCATACATTAAACTCTCTATGTGGAATTTAATTCCATGCAGAATTTAATTCTCTGTATCTGATTTAATTCCCAGCAAGTACAGCTAGACAATGACAATCAAGGCAGATAAAATGGACCAGAGAAAGTACATAACTTCCTGCATTTCTTCTTTAAAGCAACCATTTATTCAAAAACATATGGACTAGAGTCTTGCTCTCAAAGTAAACTGAGCAATAGCACACATTTGTCTGTAAGTTTCTAGCTTTAGACCATGATGCTGTCAGATTAAAAAAGAAGAAAATTAGTTGACAGGTGATTGGCAGAGTCTCTATTGATACAAGGCAGGTCTTTTGTATTCCTTTGTTATCTTGCAGTACATGTTTGTGAGACAAGATTTCACCGAAAGGTCGCATTGTACAATATTCTACAAACACACACACACACAAAGTTTTACATTTTGTCAAATTTAATTGGTCTGGGCATTGGTCCACCTGTCTCAAAATTCCCAAGGTTGAGAAACAATGCCCTAGAGTAAAAGCAGGTCTGGCATTGGTGGAGAATTGAATTTGCTTTTTATTTTTTTAAAAGAAGTAATTTTTACTAAATATAATCATTAAAAAAGACATTGAAATAGAAAACAAAACATACAAGACAAAAAACAAGACAAACAAACACATTTACAAGTATACATTTTCATCTATGGGAGTGGACAGAAAAATGGAAACACCTTGAAAAATCATCAAAATATCTTTTAATATGGTGTTGGTCCACCTTTTGCGGCAAATACAGCCTCAATTCCCCGAGGTATTGATTCATACAAATTGCGAATTGTTTCCAAAGAAATTTTAGCCCATTCTTGTTAAAGCACTCTCCAGTTCTTTTAGAGATGATGGTGGTGGAAATTGACTTCTTACTTGAATCTCTAAAATCGACCATAAATGCTCAACAATGCTGAGGTCTGGTGATTGTGGTGGCCAGATGAGATGCTGAATTTCATTAGAATGTTCCTTGTGCCATTCTTTAACACTTCTTGCTCTATGGATTGGTGCATTATCATCTTAAAAGATGGCATCCCCCTCTGGAAACAATTCTTGAACCATAGAATGAATTTGGTCTGCCAAAATTCCTAAGTAGCGATGGCTGTTAATTCTTCCATGAAGGGAAATCATTGGCCCGGAGGATTTCAAAGAAATCGCATCCCAGATCATCACTGAACCCCTGCCATGTTTGATGGTTGGGAGAAGGCAGAATGGATGAAACAATTCTTTTGGCTATCTTCAAATGTAAACACGGCTGGAGGTCGGAAAAATGGTAAATGATGATTCGTCAGAGAAAATCACATTTTGCCACTGCTCGAGAGACCATTTCTGGTGGTTTCTACACCACTCTAAATGCTTTGAAACATTTGTCTTTGAGACCAGAGGTTTTCTAATTGCAGCTCTTCCATGGAATCCAGATTTGTGAAGCCCCCTTTGAACAGTTTTTGTGGAAATTGGGTTCTGTAAGTGTCTATTGAGCTCTGCAGTGATTTTAGGAGCTGTGGTCTTGCGATCCGCTCTAACAATTCGCTTTAGAGTCTGGCGGTCTCTCTCAGACAACTTCGACTTTTGACCAGACCTGTGCTTTGCTGAGGACGTTTTCCCTTCTCTTTCAAAAGCAGTCATTACTTTTGAGACATTACCTCTTGGAACGCCAAACATTTGGGCACTTTCTGTTGCACTAGTGCCTGCCATTCGAGCACCAACAATTTGGCCTCTTTGAAAGTCTGAGAGGTCTGCCATTTCTAGAAGGTTATAACCAATTTCCTTCAATTTCTGTTTAAAAAAAGGTAGTTTAAAAAACATATCAAATAACAGAATTAAAAAAAAACACATTAAAATATGTCAAGTTTTGATTGATATACAGTATATATATATCTATCCTTTACAATCCAATTTTAAAAATCCTATTTTCATTCTTTAGCTATACATCATCATTTATGTACATAAATATATACATCATTATTTATACATTGTTTCTCTTCTTTTTATTTTTCCTTTCCAGCCAATCATTTATTGTAGTACAAGAAATACACACAGACACAGAAAACAGAAATAATAATAATAATAATAATAATAATAATAATAATAATAATAATAATATGTAAATGAGATCACTATGCTGGATTTCGTATTTCATCACCAGTCGGGCGCTTCCCAAGCACCTAGGACTACGTGATGTAGCGGCAAATTATGTTTGCCGATCCCAGTAAAGCGGCCTTTTGCAATTGACAGATGGAGATTTTGTCAATTCTGATGGTTTTCAAATGTCCGCTGAGATCCTTTGACACTGCGCCCAGCATGCCAAGTACCACTGGGACCACTTTCACTGGCTTATGCCAGAGTCGTTGCAGCTCGATTTTTAGATCTTCGTATTTCACTAATTTATCTAGCTGCTTCTCTTCAATTCTGCTGTCCCCTAGGATTGCGATGTCGATGATCCATACTTTCTTTTTCTCCACAATCACAATGTCTGGTGTGTTATGCTTTAGAATTCGGTCAGTCTGAAGTTGGAAGTCCCACAGTAGTTTTGCTTGCTCATTTTCGACCACATTTTTGGGCTTATGATCCCACCAGTTCTTTGCCACTGGTAAATGGTAGTTCCGGCACAAGTTCCAGTGGATCATTTGTGCCACAGTATCATGTCTATGCTTGTAGTCAGTCTGTGTGATCTTTTTGCAGCAGCTGAGTATGTGATCGATTGTTTCATCTGTTTCTTTACAGAGTCTGCACTTTGGATCGTCGGTTGATTTTTCAATTCTGGCTTTGACAGCATTTGTTCTAATGGTAAATATATATATATATAATAATAATAATAATAAATATATTATTATTATTATTATTATTATTATTTTTCAGTGCAAATTGGATGCTCTGGGTTGGAGCTCCATTTTTGCTATCCCCCTGCGTTCCCCCACCATCCGGGCAGTAGCCCACCCCTGGTTACAGGGGTCATCACTGAAGAGACTATGATCGGTTTCCCAATAATAATAAGACGCTGGATAAGGTCATGGATTGAGTTACGTAAGAGACTGCATTTTTACCATAAGCCTTGCAGTTAAATTTAGATGTCCTTCCCCCCCCCCCTGATTGTCACCACTTTGGCATGGTGGTCTACCTTCCTTAGAAGGCTGCATTTTGTGCCATTTGTGTTTTCACTTGGCTAGAGTTTTCTCCAGAAAGCCTGCCTCAACCCCTTGATTATAAATGATGGTTATCAGGTTCTGCAGAGTCTATATTTGGTACGTGATGGTTATCAGATATTTAGTGGCTTGGCCAATGTCACGAGAGAGATGGATTGATCTCTTAATCTTTCCTTCTGCATCCTTTTTCCTTCAGGCCCCAGTCAATCAAATCCAATCATTCCTCTGAAAGTATTCCATGGGGGTAGGAGGCCCAGAGGCGGCAGGGGTGGAATCTAAGATCTACCAGTAAATGAATTTGTTCAGCTCCTTTACAGATTTAGATGGATATGCTTCAATGTAGAACTGTTGCTATGCAAAGAGTCAAATAAGCAACAAAACTCTGGTATGTCAATTTTCCCTTAAGCCATGGGTCTCCAACCTTGACAACTTTAAGATTTGTGGACTTCAATTCCTAGAGTTCCTCAGCCTCTAGGAGTTGAAGTCCAGAAGTGTTAAAGTTGCTAAGGTTGGAGACCGCTACCTTGGGCTAGACATTGTCTTTACCAATCCTATATTTTGCTTACAACTTTCCTAGGCCAATATATAGTGTGGATTTCAGATAGATGAACTGCATTCGAGAATTGGTCTAGCAAATATTTTAGATGCTCTAGTTCAGGGGTAGTCAAAGTTTGCTCTTCTATGACTTGTGGACTGCAACTTTCAGAATTCCTGAGCCAATCCTGCTAGCTCAGGAATTCTGAGAGTTGAGGTCCACATGGCATAGAAGAGCCAACTTTGCCCACCCCTGTCCTAGGCAGATGCTTTCAATCAACATAAAATAATTTGAGGTAAAATTGATTATTTTCCCTCTGTCTTTGGGCTTTCAATGCTGTTTCGCTCATCACAACTGCTCATCGTAGTATATTATTTGACATATGGCAGGGGTTCTCAATCCTTCTAATGCCGTGACTCATGTTGTGGTGACCCCCAACCATAAGTCTAGCACCAATTCTCCCGACGGAGCTTTAAGCTGATTGGCAGGAGGGTCAGAGGGACACCCCCACTGTAAATGCCTGATTGGTCAGATTGTAAAAATATGTTCCAAGACGCTGGAATAGAAGTTTTAGTTCCTAACACCATGGGAAATTTGTCTTTTTTCAGGGTCTTAGGCGACCCCTGTGAAACAGTCGTTCGACCTCCAAAGGGGTCCTGACCCTCAGGTTGAAAACCACTGACATATGGCATTTATAAAGAAGACAAATCAATTAGGAGTCACTGGTGTTGTAAGAAATACTGTTGGTTTCAGTTCTCAGTGGGGAAAAAGACAATGGAAACATGGCGACTGCTTGAAAAGATGGTTTAATGGTGGATAGAAGCACCACATGGTTTGAGGTCCCTGGGGAAAAGGGTGGATCACATACTTTGAAGATATTGAAGACAAAGAGAAGGGCTGAGATGCTGAGAGTGCCCTAGTTTATACCCTCTGTTGAACTCCACCCTGAGAGTTTCCTTTTCCTGTGTAAGAAATATATTGCATTGGCTTTCAGATTACCAGGATTTGGAGGTCTTAGCTAACTTTGTACACTTTTGTCCGGGTCCCACCAGGTTTGGCTGATGTAAATCTCATATGATGGCCTTGATCTTGTATCTCTTAATATCGCCCTTCTTTTAATGCAAGAAGGCAAGTGTTCTGTCGGGCTCTCTGGTAGAATTCACAGGTACAAATTTCAGACACACACACGTTTGAAAATTCAAAACAATGTTCTTTATAATGAAAATTCACTTAAACCAAGCCCTCTTTTGGTATAGCAAAGAGCACTTGTCTCCAAACAAACTGGTAATTTATACAAGTCCCTTATCAGTCCTGTGATACTTAGCTTGCAGCTGCGAGGCAATTCAAAGTCCTTCTTTCACAAAGTGAAACACACTTTGCTCTGGTTTAGTTTCAAAGCAGGGAAAAATCATCACACAAAAAGTCAAAGTCAGTAAAGCAGTCATGAAACACAACAAACGATCAGATAATCATCCACAATGGCCAAACCCACAGGCTGCTATTTATAGCAGCCTCACTAATTACCACAGCCCCACCCAACCACAGGTGGCCTCATTTTCTTTGATAATAATCTCTCAGTTGTTGTTGCCTATGCATCGCTCTCCTCATGCGTGGCTGTATCATTAACTCTTGTTCTGAATCCAAGGAGGAGCTAGATAATTGATCTGCTTCTGAGCTGTCTGCCACACTCTCCTCCTCCCTGTCACTCATGTCTTCTTGGTCATCATCAGATTCCACCGGGGGCAAAACAGGCCTGCAGCATGTGGATGTCTCCCCCACATCCACAGTCCTTGGGGAAGGAGCTGGGCCAGAGCTAACCACAACAGCAAGAGATTGCAAAGTACAATTAGCAGGCCTAAACTGCCCCTCTCTTTAGCATCACACAAAACGTTATGCTTAACTCTCGGATTCTTTCCTTGCCAGAAAACTACACCACTTCAGAAGATGGCAGTCCAATTTCCTCTCGAAGGTCTCAAGTGTTGGAGTGTTCACAACCTCCGCAGGCAGGCTGTTCCACTGGTTGATCATTCTCACTGTCAGAAAGTTCTTCCTTATTTCCAGGTTGAATCTCTCCTTGGTTAGTTTCCATCCATTGTTCCTTGTCTGGCCTTCTGGTGCTTTTGAAAATAGATTGAGGCATCCTCTCAAATATTGGAACACTGCTATCATGTCTCCCCTGGTCCTTCTTGTCAGTAGACTACACATACTCAATTCCTGCAACTATTTTTCATGTACCATATTTTTCGGATTATAAGATGCACCTGGCTATAAGACACATCTAAAGAATGACATTACTATTGACAACAAATGCCAGTGAGAACATGATCAATATCAAGAGTCGCAGTGGTTAGAGTGCAGTAATGCAGGCTACTTCTGCTGATCACTAGCTGTCAGAAGTTTGGCAGATCAAATCTCACCAGGCTCAAGGTTGACACAGCCTTCCATCATTCCATGGTCAGTAAAATAAGGACCCAGATTGTTGGGGGCAATATGTTGACTCTGTAAACCACTTAGAGAGGGCTGTAAAGCACTCTGAAGTGGTATAGAAGTTTTTAATGATATTGCTATTGCTATCTCTTCAGTAGGTATGAAGTTAATATTTTCCAAACTAAGGAAGCCACAGAGCTATCTAGACACATGGAATTCATTGGAAGGAGATCAAGTCAGAACAGTATGAACCAACAGGGCAATAGTTTCACAAATAATGCCAAAACACTGTCAAGAAAAAAGATATTGTTCAATGCAGCCAAATTCAATTTTGGAAAAGAGAAATCAAAATATTTAAGAATGTGTCTCTATCCTAATAAAAATAGCAGAACCAAGCACACTCTACAGAGCTGGGTTTTAAATGCTATCTATTCTGAAAGCAAATACAATGTCTTTGAAATGAATGCCCCAAATATGGGCAATTCTGGTTTGATGCAGGCAAAGAAATGTATGTCTTTTCAGCCTCACATTTATCTTACATACATTACAATCGTAACTTTTGTTTCAAACTTTGCTTTTAATATTTCATATTTCAGAGAAAATAAGTGTAATCTGCAAGAGTGGTGTAGCAGAAACCCTTGTTTGTCTTAGGTGGGAAGAAATAGGTTTTCCCTACATCAATTGAAATCTGGATATTAGTTATATTATATTCCTTTTATGCTAGGATTTTGCAGAGTTCACCTTCTTTCTGACATTTATTGTTCTGAGTGAAGGATTCTTGATGGTCTCTGAGCCATTTCATACCCAAACTAAGTAGCATCATCACTACAAATATTTTCCTCTATTGCTGTAAGTAGTTTGCATTCTACTCTTTTACCTGTTTATGACTAGGACTGTTCTTGACTAAGATATTTGCCAAAGTAAATAATATTTTATACACTTAATGTATCTGGATTGTATTACTTAACCATTACTCGTATCTCTGGGCTATCAGCTGGAATTCCATGTTTCCTCTGTGTATGTATATCTTTGATAACGCAAAGATCACTCTGCACACTCCTTAACAATATTAGCCATAAATTTAAATGTATTTTTCAATCTCAATGGAAAATATAAAAATTATGTTTAAATTTTTTCATGGCCTATTTCCAATGAGCTGGAACCAATTACTTTATTTTCCATAGAAATATCACTTTGAATAGTGCAAATTTGAATATTGTGACCTTTTTGTGGTATTCATTAACGGTAGTAATTGAAATCTACCTGTAGGTTTGAATACGTATCTGTATCTATATTATGTTCTCGGTGTGAACCCTGCAGTGGCCTCTGTCCCTTTTCTTTCTATCTGGAAGGAAGAAAGAACAAGATAAGAGAGCTGAAGAACACAGATTAAACCATCAACTGGCAAAATTTAAAGCTGATAAGCAGAAATAAAGAAAATATTTATCTGTCACGATTGTATGCTGGAGCTGATAAATGAACAAAGTATTGATGTTTATAGTGAGAAGCAACACAGGCAGTAGGGAAAGCAAGTAGAATGCTTGGCTGCATAGCTAGAGGTATAACAAGCAGGAAGAGGGAGATTGTGATCCCTCTGTATAGAGCGCTGGTGAGACCACATTTGGAATACTGTGTTCAGTTTTGGAGACCTCACCTACAAGAGGATATTGATAAAATTGAACAGGTCCAAAGATGGGCTAGAAAAATGGTGGGAGATTTTAAGCATAAAACTTATCAGGAAAGACTTAATGAACTCAATCTGTATTGCCTGGAGGACAGAAGGGAAAGGGGGGGACATAATCGAAACATTTGAATATGTTAAAGGGTTAAATAAGGTTCAGGATGGAAGTGTTTTTAATAGGAAAGTGAACACAAGAACAAGGGGGCACAATCTGAGGTTAGTTGGGGCAAAGATCAGAAGCAACGTGAGAAAATATTATTTTACTGAAAGCGTAGTAGAGGCTTGGAACAAACTTCCAGCAGACGCGGTTGGTAAATCCACAGTAACTGAATGTAAACATGCCTGGGATAAACATCTATCCATCCTAAGATAAAAGACAGGAAATAGCATAAGGGCAGGCTAGCTGGACCATGAGGTCTTTTTCTGCCGTCAGTCTTCTATATCATGACCAGGGGTGGGTTCTAACTTACCTTGCTGCTGGTTTGCTTCCTCCTGCACTGTGTGGGCGTGTCTGTGGGCATGCAGTGCCAAAGATTAAAATTAAAAGAAAGCCAAAAAACAAGATGGCGACGCATGCACATTGCTGGAAAGTGAGCTTTTGCACATACCCAGAAGGAAAAAAAAAACCCAGGAAAAAATTCCAAAAATGTTTTTTAAAAAAGATGGTGGCGCTCACAGACCAGCACTGATTGAACCGGTTCTGTGACATCATTGTGACGTCACCAGTGGTTTGCTACCAACTCAGGCAAACCAGTCTGAACCAGGAAGAACTCACTTCTGATCATAACCCATAAACGTTCAGAGATGGAAAATGGACTGCTGAGATTTATAGAATAGAAAAGAATGGAATGGAATAGAATAGAATTCTTTATTGGTCAAGTGTGATTGGACACACAAGGAATTTGTCTTTGGTGCATACACTCCCAGTGTACATAAAAGAAAATATTAGGATTTTAGGCAAGAGGTTTTTCCCCCCAGCCATATCTGGAGAAATCGCCGTTTGGATCAGCTGCATGAAAAGTATGCGGTCTTAAAAACAGAATGTCTATTTGAGGAACAATGAAAACAAATGATATTTATTATACAGGCTGGAATGAATGTCTTCAGGTTTGAAGGGCTAATCTAACTAACCCCATCTTGCACCCGTCTAGAACAACCTCTTCATTCAGTTCCCTTCAGGTTTTCAGCTGAATAAATTTTCTCCTGCACAGAAAATGCTATTCTCCCCTCTCTTGCTTCAATTTATCTTAACATAATGCACTTCCCTTTCCTTTCAAAATAGTGACAGATAGGAACTATCACACTATTTATGTCTTCTTATGGTTATTTTTATGTTTTTGCTGCTCGGAGAGGCTGAGAAACAGCATACTGTAGAGATCTGTGGCCATTGGCCATCATCACCATCAATTACCGATTAACTGAGTTGGATGGGGCCTTGCAGGTCATCTAGTCCAACCCCCTGCTCAAGCGGGAGACCCTACATCCGCCTCTCCCTAGGATCGAACTCACAACTTCCTGATTGTGAGGCAAGAGCTCCACCTCTAGGCCTCAGAAGCCAGTGCATGTTATGAACTGTATTCTTCCTTGTAAACATTTCTGCCTATCCTGTCAGGCTTATTCATTCAGATTTTTTCACCTTTTCTTGAAACATAGAAACATAGAAGATTGACGGCAGAAAGAGGACCTCGTGGTCCATCTAGTCTGCCCTTATACTATTTCCTGTATTTTAGGATAATTATATGTTTATCCCAGGCATGTTTACATTCAGTTACTGTGGATTTACCAACTGTGTCTGCTGGAACTTTGTTCCAAGCATCTACTACTCTTTCAGTAAAATATTTTCTCACATTGCTTCTGATCTTCCCCCTACTAACCTCAGATTGTGTTCCCTTGTTCTTGTGTTCACTTTCCTATTAAAAACACTTCCCCTCCTGAACCTTATTTAACCCTTTTTAACATATTCAAATGTTTTGATCATGTCCCTTTTCCTTCTGTTCTCCAGACTACACAGATTGAGTTCATTAAGTCTTTCCTGATTGATTTACTTGGCATTATATTGTGTTGTTTAAGTGTTCCCTTCATTTTTTTGAGCAGTGTATTTTATTGCCCCAAAACAATTGACTACTGTACTGTAACTAATTTCCAATTAATTAAATTCCAAGCTCCTTTTTCACACAAATTACTTACGGGACCATCTTCTGCCTCATACATCCCAGCGGCTGGTCAGGTACCACACAGTTGGCCTTCTCCAGGTCCTGTCAGCTAGACAATGTCATCTGGTGGGGCCTAGGGGAAGAGCCTTCTCTGTGGTGGCCCCGGCCCTATGGAACGAGCTTCCTCCAGGGATTCATACTACCCCCACTCTCCCTGCCTTCTGTAAAGCTCTCTGCCCCATCTCTGCCAGCAGGATTGGGGCCATTGAAACTGATATCTCTGATAGCCCAATGAATGAACAATGAATGGTTGCACGACGTATGAATCTGGTTGTCGAATTTTAACTCAATAATATAATTTTATTTATATTTCTAAACATGTTGTAAACCACCCTGAGTCTTGGGAGAAGAGCGGCATAGAAATCGAATGAATGAGTAAGTCAGATATTGCCCATCCTATAGATCTGCTCTTTGGATATATTTTTCCTCAATTGAAAGCTTGATGTTCGTCTCTAGTGAATTTCATCATTATTTTCAGTCCTCACACAACACCCATCTGTGCCCTCTATGTACCCCCCCCCCCCTCCAGTGAAGGGCGACCAAAATTTTTACTACCACACTGCAGGCGTGGCTTATGCAGAACGCTCAGCATTTTCTTTCAACATCTTTCAGTGCAAATTGGGTGCTCTGGGGTGGCGCTCCATTTTCACTACCCCACTGCGTTCCCCCCAATCCGGGCAGCAGCCCACCCCTGCCCCCTCTCTCTATGTGTGTGTGTGGTAACTCTGAAACGGGTCATTGTGGCAACTTTGAACAGCGTGCTGTCGCAGACTTTGACAGAGTCTTTTACAGTAACAGCTATTCTATCAAAGTTGTCTCATAGAGAATCCATAAGTGATTTCAAGTCTTTAATGAATCTGTTGGTATGCTGTGTGGTAACTCATTCCAATTTGATGAGAAATTGAGTCTCAAACATTAGTTGTTATTAATATTATTATAATTGATAATAGTTGTCACTGTATAATTTAGGAGACTGTTGGAGATCTGCTACATTTTGCTCAGGTGTTTAACACGGAACCAGTTTTACTATTTTAATAGTCATACGCAAGTTTGGAGAGGTTCCTTGAGAGCTTTTTCACAGTCCTTTTGTGTATTGATTTTCTTAAATAATTTGTGTCATCAGGTAAGGTTTTCACACCCAGATTTCTCTTCCTAAAGAATAGCTTGGTAGTTTATTAACTCTGGTGAGCTTTCTCCAGCTCTACTGGTAAGCATTAATATTTATGCAATCTATAGAGTGGTACCTCGTCTTACGAATGCCTCTTCATACGAACTTTTCGAGATACGAACCGGGCGTTCAGGATTTTTTTGCCTCTTCTCATGAACCATTTTCGTCTTACGAACCCTTGCTTTTCTCCTGGTTGGTGCTGCTGCGAGCAGCGGCCAAAACAAGCGCTTTTAAGTTTGTAGGCTTGATGATTGCAAGGGAACTGGAGCCAGGCTTTGCCGTGCAGGGTCTCCATCCACCCCATCCCTTCCGCTACCAGCATGGCAAAGCGCCAAGGCATTGGAGGAGAGAGATCAGGTGGTGAAGGTAGCAGCGGGTGCAGGGCATTTTGGAAGAATTTGGGCATAGAACGTAGCAGCAAATCAGGGGCATATTGAAGGGAGTTCGGGCATAGAACGTAGCAGCAAGCCAGGGGCATATTGAAGAGGTTTCGGGCACGAACTTGGCAGCAAACCAGGGGCATATTGAAGAGAGTTCGGGCACGAACATAGCAGCAAACCAGGGGCACATTGAAGAGAGTTTGGGCATAGAACGTAGCAGCAAACCAGGGGCACATTGAAGAGAGTTCGGGCATAGAACGTAGCAGCAAACCAGGGGCACATTGAAGAGAGTTCAGGCATAGAACGTAGCAGCAAACCAGGGACATATTGAAGAGAGTTCGGGCATAGAACGTAGCAGCAAACCAGGGGTACATTAAAGAGAGTTCGGGCATAGAACGTAGCAGCAAATCAGGGGCATATTGAAGAGATTTCGGGCACGAACGTAGCAGCAAACCAGGGGCATCTTGAAGAGAGTTCGGGCACGAACGTAGCAGCAAACCAGGGGCATATTGAAGAGAGTTCGGGCACGAACATAGCAGCAAATCAGGGGCATATTGAAGAGAGTTCGGGCACGAACGTAGCAGCAAATCAGGGGCATATTGAAGAGATTTCGGGCACGAACGTAGCAGCAAACCAGGGGCATATTGAAGAGAGTTCGGGCACGAACATAGCAGCAAACCAGGGGCACATTGAAGAGAGTTTGGGCATAGAATGTAGCAGCAAACCAGGGACATATTGAAGAGAGTTCGGGCATAGAACGTAGCAGCAAACCAGGGGCACATTGAAGAGAGTTCGGGCATAGAACGTAGCAGCAAACCAGGGACATATTGAAGAGTTCGGGCATAGAACATAGCAGCAAACCAGGGGCACATTGAAGAGAGTTCGGGCATAGAATGTAGCAGCAAACCAGGGGCACATTGAAGAGAGTTCGGGCATAGAACGTAGCAGCAAACCAGGGGCACATTGAAGAGAGTTCGGGCATAGAACGTAGCAGCAAGCCAGGGGCATATTGAAGAGGTTTCGGGCACGAACTTGGCAGCAAACCAGGGGCATATTGAAGAGAGTTCGGGCACGAACATAGCAGCAAACCAGGGGCACATTGAAGAGAGTTTGGGCATAGAACGTAGCAGCAAACCAGGGGCACATTGAAGAGAGTTCGGGCATAGAACGTAGCAGCAAACCAGGGGCACATTGAAGAGAGTTCAGGCATAGAACGTAGCAGCAAACCAGGGACATATTGAAGAGAGTTCGGGCATAGAACGTAGCAGCAAACCAGGGGTACATTAAAGAGAGTTCGGGCATAGAACGTAGCAGCAAATCAGGGGCATATTGAAGAGATTTCGGGCACGAACGTAGCAGCAAACCAGGGGCATATTGAAGAGAGTTCGGGCACGAACGTAGCAGCAAACCAGGGGCATATTGAAGAGAGTTCGGGCACGAACATAGCAGCAAATCAGGGGCATATTGAAGAGAGTTCGGGCACGAACGTAGCAGCAAATCAGGGGCATATTGAAGAGATTTCGGGCACGAACGTAGCAGCAAACCAGGGGCATATTGAAGAGAGTTCGGGCACGAACATAGCAGCAAACCAGGGGCACATTGAAGAGAGTTTGGGCATAGAATGTAGCAGCAAACCAGGGACATATTGAAGAGAGTTCGGGCATAGAATGTAGCAGCAAACCAGGGGCACATTGAAGAGAGTTCGGGCATAGAACGTAGCAGCAAACCAGGGGCACATTGAAGAGAGTTCGGGCATAGAATGTAGCAGCAAACCAGGGGCACATTGAAGAGAGTTCGGGCATAGAACGTAGCAGCAAACCAGGGGCACATTGAAGAGAGTTCGGGCATAGAACATAGCAGCAAACCAGGGGCACATTGAAGAGAGTTCGGGCATAGAATGTAGCAGCAAACCAGGGGCACATTGAAGAGAGTTCGGGCATAGAACGTAGCAGCAAACCAGGGGCACATTGAAGAGAGTTCGGGCATAGAACGTAGCAGCAAACCAGGGGCACATTGAAGAGAGTTCGGGCATAGAACGTAGCAGCAAACCAGGGACATATTGAAGAGAGTTCAGGCATAGAACGTAGCAGCAAACCAGGGGCACCTTGAAGAGAGTTCGGGCACAGAACGTAGCAGCAAACCAGGGACATATTGAAGAGAGTTCGGGCACAGAACGTAGCAGCAAACCAGGGGCACATTGAAGAGAGTTCGGGCATAGAACGTAGCAGCAAACCAGGGACATATTGAAGAGAGTTCGGGCACAAAACGTAGCAGCAAACCAGGGGCACATTGAAGAGAGTTCGGGCATAGAACGTAGCAGCAAACCAGGGACATATTGAAGAGAGTTCGGGCACAGAACGTAGCAGCAAACCAGGGACATATTGAAGAGAGTTCGGGCACAGAACGTAGCAGCAAACCAGGGACATATTGAAGAGAGTTCGGGCATAGAACGTAGCAGCAAACCAGGGACATATTGAAGAGAGTTCGGGCATAGAACGTAGCAGCAAACCAGGGGCACATTGAAGAGAGTTCGGGCATAGAACGTAGCAGCAAACCAGGGACATATTGAAGAGTTCGGGCATAGAACATAGCAGCAAACCAGGGGCACATTGAAGAGAGTTCGGGCATAGAATGTAGCAGCAAACCAGGGGCACATTGAAGAGAGTTCGGGCATAGAACGTAGCAGCAAACCAGGGGCACATTGAAGAGAGTTCGGGCATAGAACGTAGCAGCAAACCAGGGGCACATTGAAGAGAGTTCGGGCATAGAACGTAGCAGCAAACCAGGGACATATTGAAGAGAGTTCGGGCATAGAACGTAGCAGCAAACCAGGGGCACCTTGAAGAGAGTTCGGGCACAGAACGTAGCAGCAAACCAGGGGCACATTGAAGAGAGTTCGGGCATAGAACGTAGCAGCAAGCCAGGGGCATATTGAAGAGAGTTCGGGCATAGAACGTAGCAGCAAACCAGGGGCACATTGAAGAGAGTTCGGGCATAGAACGTAGCAGCAAACCAGGGACATATTGAAGAGTTCGGGCATAGAACATAGCAGCAAACCAGGGGCACATTGAAGAGAGTTCGGGCATAGAATGTAGCAGCAAACCAGGGGCACATTGAAGAGAGTTCGGGCATAGAACGTAGCAGCAAACCAGGGGCACATTGAAGAGAGTTCGGGCATAGAACGTAGCAGCAAACCAGGGGCACATTGAAGAGAGTTCGGGCATAGAACGTAGCAGCAAACCAGGGACATATTGAAGAGAGTTCGGGCATAGAACGTAGCAGCAAACCAGGGGCACCTTGAAGAGAGTTCGGGCACAGAACGTAGCAGCAAACCAGGGACATATTGAAGAGAGTTCGGGCACAGAACGTAGCAGCAAACCAGGGGCACATTGAAGAGAGTTCGGGCATAGAACGTAGCAGCAAGCCAGGGGCATATTGAAGAGAGTTCGGGCATAGAACGTAGCAGCAAACCAGGGGCACATTGAAGAGAGTTCGGGCATAGAACGTAGCAGCAAACCAGGGACATATTGAAGAGTTCGGGCATAGAACATAGCAGCAAACCAGGGGCACATTGAAGAGAGTTCGGGCATAGAATGTAGCAGCAAACCAGGGGCACATTGAAGAGAGTTCGGGCATAGAACGTAGCAGCAAACCAGGGGCACATTGAAGAGAGTTCGGGCATAGAACGTAGCAGCAAACCAGGGGCACATTGAAGAGAGTTCGGGCATAGAACGTAGCAGCAAACCAGGGACATATTGAAGAGAGTTCGGGCATAGAACGTAGCAGCAAACCAGGGGCACCTTGAAGAGAGTTCGGGCACAGAACGTAGCAGCAAACCAGGGACATATTGAAGAGAGTTCGGGCACAGAACGTAGCAGCAAACCAGGGGCACATTGAAGAGAGTTCGGGCATAGAACGTAGCAGCAAACCAGGGACATATTGAAGAGAGTTCGGGCACAAAACGTAGCAGCAAACCAGGGGCACATTGAAGAGAGTTCGGGCATAGAACGTAGCAGCAAACCAGGGACATATTGAAGAGAGTTCGGGAACAGAACGTAGCAGCAAACCAGGGACATATTGAAGAGAGTTCGGGCACAGAACGTAGCAGCAAACCAGGGACATATTGAAGAGAGTTCGGGCATAGAACGTAGCAGCAAACCAGGGACATATTGAAGAGAGTTCGGGCATAGAACGTAGCAGCAAACCAGGGGCACATTGAAGAGAGTTCGGGCATAGAACGTAGCAGCAAACCAGGGGCACATTGAAGAGAGTTCGGGCATAGAATGTAGCAGCAAACCAGGGGCACATTGAAGAGAGTTCGGGCATAGAACGTAGCAGCAAACCAGGGGCACATTGAAGAGAGTTCGGGCATAGAACGTAGCAGCAAACCAGGGGCACATTGAAGAGAGTTCGGGCATAGAACGTAGCAGCAAACCAGGGACATATTGAAGAGAGTTCGGGCATAGAACGTAGCAGCAAACCAGGGGCACCTTGAAGAGAGTTCGGGCACAGAACGTAGCAGCAAACCAGGGACATATTGAAGAGAGTTCGGGCACAGAACGTAGCAGCAAACCAGGGGCACAGTGAAGAGAGTTCGGGCATAGAACGTAGCAGCAAGCCAGGGGCATATTGAAGAGAGTTCGGGCATAGAACGTAGCAGCAAATCAGGGGCATATTGAAGGGAGTTCGGGCATAGAACGTAGCAGCAAACCAGGGGCATATTAAAGGAGTTCGGGCATAGAACGTAGCAGCAAACCAGGGGCACATTGAAGAGAGTTCGGGCATAGAACGTAGCAGCAAACCAGGGGCACATTGAAGAGAGTTCAGGCATAGAACGTAGCAGCAAACCAGGGACATATTGAAGAGAGTTCGGGCATAGAACGTAGCAGCAAACCAGGGGCACATTGAAGAGAGTTCGGGCATAGAACGTAGCAGCAAACCAGGGGTACATTAAAGAGAGTTCGGGCATAGAACGTAGCAGCAAATCAGGGGCATATTGAAGAGATTTCGGGCACGAACGTAGCAGCAAACCAGGGGCATATTGAAGAGAGTTCGGGCACGAACGTAGCAGCAAACCAGGGGCATATTGAAGAGAGTTCGGGCACGAACATAGCAGCAAATCAGGGGCATATTGAAGAGAGTTCGGGCACGAACGTAGCAGCAAATCAGGGGCATATTGAAGAGATTTCGGGCACGAACGTAGCAGCAAACCAGGGGCATATTGAAGAGAGTTCGGGCACGAACATAGCAGCAAACCAGGGGCACATTGAAGAGAGTTTGGGCATAGAATGTAGCAGCAAACCAGGGACATATTGAAGAGAGTTCGGGCATAGAACGTAGCAGCAAACCAGGGGCACATTGAAGAGAGTCCGGCCTAGAACGTAGCAGCAAACCAGGGACATATTGAAGAGTTCGGGCATAGAACATAGCAGCAAACCAGGGGCACATTGAAGAGAGTTCGGGCATAGAATGTAGCAGCAAACCAGGGGCACATTGAAGAGAGTTCGGGCATAGAACGTAGCAGCAAACCAGGGGCACATTGAAGAGAGTTCGGGCATAGAACGTAGCAGCAAACCAGGGGCACATTGAAGAGAGTTCGGGCATAGAACGTAGCAGCAAACCAGGGACATATTGAAGAGAGTTCGGGCATAGAACGTAGCAGCAAACCAGGGGCACCTTGAAGAGAGTTCGGGCACAGAACGTAGCAGCAAACCAGGGACATATTGAAGAGAGTTCGGGCACAGAACGTAGCAGCAAACCAGGGGCACATTGAAGAGAGTTCGGGCATAGAACGTAGCAGCAAACCAGGGACATATTGAAGAGAGTTCGGGCACAGAACGTAGCAGCAAACCAGGGACATATTGAAGAGAGTTCGGGCATAGAACGTAGCAGCAAACCAGGGACATATTGAAGAGAGTTCGGGCACAAAACGTAGCAGCAAACCAGGGGCACATTGAAGAGAGTTCGGGCATAGAACGTAGCAGCAAACCAGGGACATATTGAAGAGAGTTCGGGCACAGAACGTAGCAGCAAACCAGGGACATATTGAAGAGAGTTCGGGCACAAAACGTAGCAGCAAACCAGGGGCACATTGAAGAGAGTTCGGGCATAGAACGTAGCAGCAAACCAGG
This sequence comes from Erythrolamprus reginae, assembly GCF_031021105.1. Lineage (NCBI taxonomy): Eukaryota > Metazoa > Chordata > Lepidosauria > Squamata > Dipsadidae > Erythrolamprus > Erythrolamprus reginae. Next base: position 402,731,458 of record NC_091950.1, on the reverse strand, counting down.
GACATATTGAAGAGAGTTCGGGCACAAAACGTAGCAGCAAACCAGGGGCACATTGAAGAGAGTTCGGGCATAGAACGTAGCAGCAAACCAGGGACATATTGAAGAGAGTTCGGGCACAGAACGTAGCAGCAAACCAGGGACATATTGAAGAGAGTTCGGGCACAGAATGTAGCAGCAAACCAGGGGCACATTGAAGAGAGTTCGGGCATAGAACGTAGCAGCAAACCAGGGACATATTGAAGAGAGTTCGGGCATAGAACGTAGCAGCAAACCAGGGGCACATTGAAGAGAGTTCGGGCATAGAACGTAGCAGCAAACCAGGGACATATTGAAGAGTTCGGGCATAGAACATAGCAGCAAACCAGGGGCACATTGAAGAGAGTTCGGGCATAGAATGTAGCAGCAAACCAGGGGCACATTGAAGAGAGTTTGGGCATAGAACGTAGCAGCAAACCAGGGGCACATTGAAGAGAGTTCGGGCATAGAACGTAGCAGCAAACCAGGGGCACATTGAAGAGAGTTCGGGCACAGAACGTAGCAGCAAACCAGGGACATATTGAAGAGAGTTCGGGCATAGAACGTAGCAGCAAACCAGGGGCACCTTGAAGAGAGTTCGGGCACAGAACGTAGCAGCAAACCAGGGACATATTGAAGAGAGTTCGGGCACAGAACGTAGCAGCAAACCAGGGGCACATTGAAGAGAGTTCGGGCATAGAACGTAGCAGCAAACCAGGGACATATTGAAGAGAGTTCGGGCACAGAACGTAGCAGCAAACCAGGGGCACATTGAAGAGAGTTCGGGCATAGAACGTAGCAGCAAATCAGGGGCATATTGAAGGGAGTTCGGGCATAGAACGTAGCAGCAAACCAGGGGCATATTAAAGGAGTTCGGGCATAGAACGTAGCAGCAAACCAGGGGCACATTGAAGAGAGTTCGGGCATAGAACGTAGCAGCAAACCAGGGGCACATTGAAGAGAGTTCGGGCATAGAACGTAGCAGCAAACCAGGGGCATATTGAAGAGAGTTCGGGCATAGAACGTAGCAGCAAACCAGGGGCACATTGAAGAGAGTTCGGGCACAGAACGTAGCAGCAAACCAGGGGCACATTGAAGAGAGTTCGGGCATAGAACGTAGCAGCAAACCAGGGACATATTGAAGAGTTCGGGCATAGAACATAGCAGCAAACCAGGGGCACATTGAAGAGAGTTCGGGCATAGAATGTAGCAGCAAACCAGGGGCACATTGAAGAGAGTTCGGGCATAGAACGTAGCAGCAAACCAGGGGCACATTGAAGAGAGTTCGGGCATAGAACGTAGCAGCAAGCCAGGGGCATATTGAAGGGAGTTCGGGCATAGAACGTAGCAGCAAATCAGGGGCATATTGAAGGGAGTTCGGGCATAGAACGTAGCAGCAAACCAGGGGCATATTGAAGAGATTTCGGGCATAGAACGTAGCAGCAAATCAGGGGCATATTGAAGAGAGTTCGGGCATAGAACGTAGCAGCAAATCAGGGGCATATTGAAGGGAGTTCGGGCATAGAACGTAGCAGCAAGCCAGGGGCATATTGAAGAGATTTCGGGCATAGAACGTAGCAGCAAATCAGGGGCATATTGAAGAGAGTTCGGGCACGAACATAGCAGCAAACCAGGGGCGTATTGAAGAGATTTCAGGCACGAACGTAGCAGCAAACCAGGGGCATATTGAAGAGATTTCAGGCACGAACGTAGCAGCAAATCAGGGGCATATTGAAGAGAGTTCGGGCACAGAACGTAGCAGCAAACCAGGGGCATAGTGAAGAGAGTTCGGGCACAGAACGTAGGAGCAAACCAGGGGCATATTGAAGAGTTCGGGCACGAACGTAGCAGCAAGCCAGGGGCATATTTAAGAAAGTTCAGGCACAGAATGTTCCTTGCCTACTGCTACATTCTTTGCCCGATCTCTCTTCCAAAATGTCCCTTGCCTGCTGCTACGTTCTCCGCCCGATCTCGCTTCCAAAGTAACCTCTCGCCCGCCGCTAAGCCTTAAAGTTTTGGATTTTCCTAATTGGTTTGCGCGCATTATTCACTTTTACATTGATTCCTATGGGAAACATTGTTTCATCTTACGAACTTTTCTACATTTGAACCTGATCACGGAACGAATTAAGTTCGTAAGATGAGGTACCACTGTATTTGTATATGTATTCAACATTGATTGCATTTTGTGTTTGATGTCCATCTAGTTAACATCCTTAAAATTCTGGTTAACATGTCAACAAATCTTTGTGTTGGGATTTACTTGAATGCCTAACAGTTTATTAATATGGATAGAAAAAACTGATTATCAATGGATCCAGAACCTTAGCCCCATTCCAAGCTGTGTTAATTGATTTTAACAGAAGTACCATTGACTTCAGTTGTTTAGGTGGAAACACAACTAGACAAGACCATCATATCCAGACTCTTTCTTTGTGTCAAAATCCAAATGAAAGCATTCCATTTAGTAGGTTGAACAAATTCAAGTTACTGCCTCCCTGGCAACTGGATTTACTGTGAAGTTGCTCTTATGAAGTTGGCTTTTTCCCCTTAAAATTCAATTGAAATCTTCCTTTATTTATCATTGCATTCTGAAGGATAGGGCTGAACTTTCTATATGGTCACCTTTTGATGCTTTGAAAACTGTTATTATATCCTCCATATAAACCAGGGGTCCTCAAACTTTTTACACAGGGGGCCAGTTCACTGTCCCTCAGACTGTTGGAGGGCCGGACTATTAAAAAAATATATGAACAAATCCCTATGCACACTGCACATACCTTGTTTTAAAGTAAAAAACAAAATGGGAATGTACTATTTAGAGGGGGGAGAAGATCTGAAATTCATATATGTTTATGTTTTGTTTTTAATTTTCTTTTGTTAACATCTGATTGGCTATACAAAGTTTTCTTGGCTTATGAAAAATGTATAAAGAAATAAGGAAGCACTTTGGCATAATGGTTAATAAGTTAGAAATATAATTGGTGTTGCACTTTTTGAAGGAACATTAAGGAGGGAATTTAATTAAAAGAAAATGAATGTAACTGGATGACAAAATTAGAAAAAAAAACCTTTTGCAACTTTTTTGATGATTGATATTAGTTACTAACAAAATACCACATTTTATTCATGGAAAATTAGATGATACACTGTGTTGTTTGAATGTATGTTGAGAGAAAAATTTAAAAAAATTACCCCCACCCCCAAAACAGTCCTTCCTTCCTCTGTCCCTCCATTTCATTCTTCCTTCCTTCCTTTCTTCCTTGTTCCCTCCATTTCTCCTTCTTTCCTTCCTTCCTTCCCTCCTTCCTTCCTCTCCACTTCTCCTTCCCTCCCTCTCTTTCCCTTTTCTTTCTTTCTCTCTCTTTTCCCTGTGGTTTTGTCACTCACTGGCGGGCCGGATAAATGGCCTCAGTGGGCCGCATGTGGCCCGCGGGCCGTAGTTTGGGGACCAAATCTCTCTCTACCGTTAATATCTAACTCTAATGACTCATTATAAAACTGAACCCCCGCTAACTCTTGAATTTGTTTTCTGAATCCTTCTGGACAGAGCACTTGAGGTGGAAATATTGCACCACAAAATGGACTGGAGTTGTGAACTTCTGTATCATTTATTCATTGGATAAAGCTTTTACTATAAAGAGGGAAAAAAATCTTTCCAGCAGTTTTTCATACTGTTGATAGCTTGGTAAACCTTTTATTAGAGAGGAATTGAATTTTTGAAAGTGACACATCACGGGTGTGCGAAGTGGGGGAGGGATTGAAAAGTAGGATAGAAAATGTTTTATTAAACTAGTTTAATTGCTCTCAAAAAATTACTGAAAAGCCAAAGATTTCACCAAAAGAACAAAAGAAACACGACACATTTAGAAAGTGAAGAATATGTTTTCTTTCTGTTTCTTAAAACTTTCTTGTAACCACATATACCTATAAAGGTGATCTTTTTGCCAAAGCTTCATATTAAAACTTCTTGATTACAAGTATATATTAAATACATTAACAACATTTCATGCAAGATTTTTTTTTCCTGTACAGCTCAACCAGCTCAGTAGTATATTCAAATCTATACATTCCCAAAGACTTAACAAAGTTCCCTACCTTGGAAATATTTTATACAATGCTGGTGATAAGGAAGAAAGGTGGTGTGTGATTTCTAAAGGATTATCATCTTAAATAATATCTGTGAATTAGCTGAAAATTAGCTCTCTTTCTTTTCAACGGATGGAAATTTTAGGATTTTGTCAAGCTGTTCATTAAAATGCTTTCTTTTCCTTTTTGAAAAAAGAACTTGAATTGTGAGAGCGGGGGTCATTTGATCTTGCAAAGATCGCATGGACAGTGTCATTCAAGAAGAATGGAAGAAAAACCTGTTCAATTTACAACATAATATGTATATACTTTCCCCGCCCGGACACAAAACCATAAATGTAAAAAATGTCAATATTTGCACATTCCCCAAAGTTTTGATGCAGTCCAGCAATTTAAGAAAATATGTGCAAAAACATGCATATTGGGAGAAAGTGTACAAAAATGTTCTTATGGAATTTTGATTAAAATATTCACCAGGATTAAATAAACATGATACTACAGCAAGAAACCAAATGAAATCAGAAGTGACAAGTTTACCCATCCCCTATTCAGCCTATGTACAGAGGCATTATTTCCTGGAATATCGGCATACGGTAAGATAAATAAATATATCACGTTTTGTCCATATTAGATACAGGTTTAAGTATCCTATTTTTTAATTTCATCAGTGACTGTAGGTTTTCTTGTTTTTAGACAAGATGGTGAGAACTTTTGATATAAAGAGAACTGCAGAAAAGATTCTCCACTTTCGATTTTGAATAGAAATTGGCCCTTTGGGAACAGAAGTTATCCCTGCTCTAAACAAGGTGGCTTAAAACAGCTGGAGGAAAAACAAGGTTATCAAAAGGAAGATATCAGGAACAGAAATCAAAGCTTATTCAACAGGTGGCATCAACCTTTTGAAGCAGGGCTTCTGTGTCTTGAACATAACATAACTGTGATTTATATTTCCTGCGGCATGACAGATATAGACCTCATGAAATACAATTCTTATTAACAAAGAGGTAGAGGGATTAGGAAACTTCATCTAGCAAAATATTTTATTACTGAATGCCCTCACACTTATGCATAATTCAGAGTTCTCCTGCCTTCTGCTCCGGGGGCCTCTGAAACTCATATTCAACCCCCCCCACCCCCCCAATATCTGTAGAAACATATAAAACAGAGGTAGGCAATCATAACCACCAACTTAATTTTTCTTTTTCATCACTATAGACACAACTGCCTTGATTAAAATAACTTCCTGGACCTTTACTGCTGTTAATAAGAAGATTGATTGGATAAGCAATTTAAGATTTTTTTTAAGGGAAATTTTGGAATCTGTTTTTGAAAAAAAAAAAAGCATTGCCAGGAGATTAAAAAAAAACTTCATACAGCATGGATACAGCATCTTCTTTTCCCCTTCAAAAGGAATGATGTAAAATTATGAAAGTGGGACAGAGCTCCGCATACTTCAAACCAAACCTCTGCCCACATACGAAAACATGGAAGTGCCAGAGAAAGATCCCTGAGTTGGCGCAGCAAATGTCTAGAGATTTATACGATGCCTTGCTGGCTTCACGGTTAACTGCCCTCTCCCTATTCAGTAACACAAACAGCACATTTAAAGTGGAACGAAGCTCATGTAAACTCAATGCCACTCCTTCAGAGAAATAATCAAGCGAGCAAACCAATCACACAGAGACAAATAATCCAGGGAACAGAAGCTCTGTCGCGTGCAGATAATTCCTTCCTCTGCTGCTCTGTCATATTTCGTTTTCCAGGTGTTTTTAGATCAAAAGCGAGAATAGATTGAAGTTGGCTTAAATGCACAGTGCAAACATACCTTTAAAGCTCAATATATTAACTAGCCTCGGGAAGCATCTATTTCAATATGCCGAAACATACGACAGCCGTAAGAACTTGGAAGCAAAAAAAGAAATAAGGAAAATAGTTTGGGGCTTTTGTCCTCTTACACAAATATGTCCTGTCCCTTTAATGTTGTCATCATTTTGTTCCCAGCCCCAATGACATATTCTTAAGCCATCCTTAAATACAGTGGTGCCAAAGTGGCATTTTCCTCCCTACTTAATGTCCGTCAAGCTTTATCATTTTCCAGGAAAGCAGATATTTGCCAGTGATGGAAAAAAGAGGCGAGTCAGTATTCTGTCTGTTTTCTGCTGACTAGGATATGGGTAGGAAGCATTTCAACCACAGTGAGTAAAGGCCTTTAGAATCCTCTAAAGTGACCTGCCTTTAGAAGAAGGAGGAGGAGAAGAAGAAAAGAAGTAGAAGAAGAAGGAGAAGGAGAAGGAGGAGAAGGTGAAGGAGGAGAAGGAGAAGAAGAAGGAGGGGGAGGGGGAGGAGGAAGAGGGGGAGGAGAAGGAGGAGGAGGAGAAGGAGAAGAAGAAGGAGGAGGAGGAGGAAGAGGGGGAGGAGGAGAAGGAGAAGAAGAAGAAGAAGAAGAAGAAGAAGAAGAAGAAGAAGAAGAAGAAGAAGAAGAAGAAGAAGAAGTGAACTCAATGTACACTGCATGGTTAAATATTGATGGAGATTCTCAGTCACCTAAGTTACAATTGTCCCAAAGGTGCATTTTCAAGAGGCAACAACTAGACTTCCTTTGTTTTTCCTCGAGGAGGTTTGGCTTTGCATCTAAGAAGCTTGAACTGAACTGGAGAAGCTTCTTGGATCAGAAGTGAAACATCTTCAAGGAAAAACGAAGAAATTCCAGTTGACTCTTGAAAACGCACCTTTGGGACCCTGGATGATTAGTGTATGAAGCTGGAGTAGTCCCCCTCAATCATGGAAGCTTGACTTTGGGACAATCATTATCTTGCAACTCAGCCCAGCCCCTCAAAAGACTGTTGTTGACAGAGTAAATTTGAGAAGCTCATGTAAGCTCTCTTGCAATGCTGGAGGAAAGTTGAGAGAGAGGTCTAATAATTATCCTTCTCCTCCATAATCATAATCCACTCTTAGGTATTGTTCTTAACAAAAATGCCATCAGGCAGGACATAATATTATTAATATTACTGTATTACCTATCTTTTTTCCCCTTGGATATGTTGCACAAACAGCCTTCAAGAGGACCATTCTGAAATCTCATCTTCTTTCCAAAGACTGGAGTTCATCATTTGTGATTCTCCATGTACATACATTGCTGCTGTTGTAAGAATAACCACCTAAAAGTGTGGAAGCTTTCCATGGAAATCCATGGTTAGACATTCAAATCAGGCACTCGTGCCATCAAATCTCCCCTGGTACATCTGCCAGTGTTATGGATTACACAGATCACAGTTCTAGGCACGTGGCCTGAAAAACAGCCAGGTTTGATAAGTAATGTGAATGCAAACTCTTGCCCCAAATAAAGACATTTGCACGCCTTAAATCTTCGAGGACCACAAACTAAATCGCATAAATGTCCCATGTCTTTTAGGATATTGCTCTGGTCTTTTACCATATCATTCATGAATTTTATCTGGACCTTCTCAGTGCAAGATTCTTGGTTTTCTTCTTGAGAGATCTATTAAGAATAAATGTCTATGGGGATTCTCCAGTCTTCCAGGTCATGGTTGTCCCAAAGGTGCTTTTTTCAAGAGGCAACTGGACTTTGTATTTTTTTTCCTTTCAAGATATTTCATCCAGAGCTGAAGATGTTGCTTGGGTGAGAAATAAAACATCTTCAAAGAAAAAACGGAAAGTCCACTTGCCCCTTGAAAAAAGCACCTTTGGGATGTTAAGAATAAACAATACAGAGGGAAAGTTGACACTTAAATTCATACTGCCCCCTTTTCAGGAAGTAACTATTATGATTATTCTGATTTTATGGCACCCCCAATTATAACTTTGAAATCCACTCTGGACAGAAACTAATACTAGCCAAGATGAATTAATAGTTTAATACTGTGGATTTACCAACCACTTCCAGCAGACGTGGTTGGTAAATCCACAGTAACTGAATTTAAACATGCCTGGGATAAACATCCATCCATCCTAAGATAAAATACAGGAAATAGTATAAGGGTAGACTAGATGGACCATGAGGTCTTTTTCTGCCGTCACTCTTCTATGTTTCTAGTTTGCCCAAAGATAGCTTCTCAGTTCAGGGGCAAAATATTTCAGGTTTTTTTTAATAGGAGTGCACAGAGTCAGCCTCCAATATCTCCAGTTAAAAAAGATTTCGGGCAGCAAGTGAGAAAAACAATAGCTCACACAATTGTGCTACCAGTCAGATAGTCTAAATTATGGGTGCCCAACCTTTTGGCATGCCTAATCCACAAATGAATGCAGAGGAATTCTCTTGGGCTGCATACAAAACATGTAACGTAGTTACTGTATACAAAATATTGTTAAAAACCACATAATAATGTTAAAGGTTTATGTTCCTATTGGGCTGCATTACAACCTGTCCCAGGTTACGTGCGGCCTGTGGGCTGCAGATTGGACACACCTGTGCTAAATGGATCAATGAGTTGACTTCTGATGAGACATCTCCATCTACTTATGGTCTGCAATCACACAAACATGGATAGATATGTCTCCAGACAATACCTTATATACAAAGGGTTTTCCCCCCTATGAATAAATAATTGATATAAGAGAGAAATGGCAAAACTAAAATCTTTCTTTCAAAATACCAGTTTTCCACACTCAATTCAACTTTCTGGTATAGAAGAAGCTGGAGGTCCTCCTCCATACAACAAACCTATGAAAAAGATGGTGGGAGAAACAGTTTCCCACAAGAACAAAACCAGGCAGAAGTAGATGGTTAAGGGTATATTGAACCTTTCTACCCTCTTTCTCATAATAAGCCTGCGAGCAAAATTGTTGCAGCCATCTTCTACTTCTAGAATTTAGGCATCTACGCAAAGCCAAGCATTGTTTCAGCAGCCAGTCTCCAGTAAGATATGATGAATATACAGTAGCCAATCAGGTGATCAAACATATTTCTAAAAAAAATCTGATTGGCTACCTCAAGTCATGTGGTGTTTTCTGTCTCTTATAAAATCTGACAGGACTGTGTCAAAGAGGATCTTGTGGGTGAAGGATCCCACCAGGGGCAACATCTGACAAGCATCACAGAATAGCTCACACACAATTGCTTGTTTCAAAAGAAAAATGCAGTTCTTAGGGTGCCGAAAAAAGGAGATTATTTTTTTTAAAAAAGGAATTAAATCTTCAGAAGCAGATCTCTAAAAGTTTGCCTCCATTAAAAAGCAAGTGTTACCCTCTCTCCCCAGCCATAATTTAACTGTCCAGTATTTGCACAACTATATACAGAGAAAAGAATAACGCAGCTACATAACAAAACTAAAAAGAAAAAGAAAAGAAAAATATCAGTTTTTTCATTTCTTTTCACAATTCACCCGCATTAAGTCCGAGACTTCAAAAACATGCATATTCCTTGATGTCTTTTGGAAATGTTCAAGCATGCAATTTCTTCAGTCCCAGGTAAGAGTTTACGATTCATCTTGCGGAGTGCTGGTCATTTCTCTTTGCCTGGGAATAGGGACAAAGGAAAGAACATTTTTTAAAAAATAAATAGCATTTGTATTGACCTTTCCTTAACTCGGTGTTTCTCAATTATTTTCTGTTACGCCCCTCTTAGGAAGAAGTAAACACAACTCTCCACCCGGACGATTGTTTGCAATATTCAGCACATTTTCACTGAAAAAATATTAAGCGCCTTATCAGCGTGATTGGGGTGTAATGTGTTTAAGTGACATCTTAATTTATTTGGCTTCATGCTGTCCACTGCCAACATTTTTAGACACAGTAAACATAGCGGTCTTTCCTCGTCTCTCACCGTAGTCACAGTGAAGACAAATCATATTTCCTCACCTTAGCTTTTGTGAGACTTATGTTTGTCTCATTATCTTTAACTTCGGCATGCGTGGAAGCAAAAAACTGCGCCGAAACATGGGCGCACCTGCGTCTCCGCACGCAATTTTGCTACCTGCACAGGTAGAGTAGCATAATAGGCTACAAGAATGGTGGAAGGTCTTAAGCATAAAACGTATCAGGAAAGACTTAATGAACTCAATCTGTATAGTCTGGAGGACAGAAGGAAAAGGGGGGACATGATCGAAACATTTAAATATGTTAAAGGGTTAAATAAGGTTCAGGAGGGAAGTGTTTTTAATAGGAAAGTGAACACAAGAACAAGGGGACACAATCTGAAGTTAGTTGGGGGGGAAATCAAAAGCAACATGAGAAAATATTATTTTACTGAAAGAGTAGTAGATCCTTGGAACAAACTTCCAGTAGACGTGGTTGATAAATCCACAGTAACTGAGTTTAAACATGCCTGGGATAAACATATATCCATCCTAAAATAAAATACAGGAAATAGCATAAGGGCAGACTAGATGGACCATGAGGTCTTTTTCTGCCGTCAGTCTTCTATGTTTCTATGTTTCTAATTGCACTGGATTCTGCTAGCACTCAGAGCAAACAGATATCAGCGCTCCACCTTAGCAGCCCACCTCTGTGTGTCTTCTACTTTTGCAATGCAAGCTGTGCCTTACGTCAACACAATTAACAAGCTGCAAAACAGACGGGCAATCCCGCTATGAGGGCACTCACTCACCTTCTAAATGGTTACGGGAGAGATACTTCAAGCCTTCATCCAACAGGATAACCGGCAAAGAGATTTCCAACACTTTCTCCCATTGAGGCCAGCTAAGTGGGGTGACCTGAAAGATCAGCTGCAAGATAAGAAAATGATGCAGATTACGGTTTTTGCCTTTCCTCAAGAGCCGTGGTGGCGCAGTGGTTAGAATGCAGTATTGCGGGCTAATTCTGCCGACTGCCGGCAGTTCAATGCTAACTGGTTCAAGGTTGATTCAGCCTTCCGCCCTTCCGAGGTTGGTAAAATGAGGACCCAGGGTGTTGGGGGAAATTGGCTGACTCTGTAAACCGCTTAGAGAGGGCTGTAAAGCACTGAAGCGGTATGTAAGTCTACGTGCTATTGCTATCTTCAAAACTCAAGCCTGGGAATGTTTCTATAGTGTTCCAAAGAGAATAACCCGAAGGACACTTAAGTCATGCTGAAGTAGCAAGAAATTTCAGGACGGGCATCATTTTGGAATCAGGAAGAATATGTAACTTTTTGGGGAAGAGTTTGCCTCACCCACCCCCAAACCATGTGCAGCTACTGTTCATTTGCAGCTACTGTTCATTTGCATTTTGACATTCTTTTGTTGTTTCAGACCAATGTTTCTCAACCTTACCAACTTTACCAACTTACAGCCGCCCCGAGTCTACGGAAAGGGGCGGCATACAAATCTAATTAATTAATAAACAAACAAACAAACAAACAAACAAACTTTAAGACTGATGGAAATTACTACCAGAATTCCCCAAGGCAGCCATTCTGACTGGGGAACTCTGGGAGTTGAAGTCTACAATCTTAAATTTGCAAAGGTTGAAGAAGACTGCTTTAGATTCTCGTTTCTGTGTGTTTTCTGCTTCAAAAAGGGAGGACACCCTGCTGCTGATTTTTGGAAATGTTAGTACAGTGGTACCTTGACATACGAGTTTAATTCGTTCTAGACCCAAGCTCGTAAGTCGATCAACTCTCATCTCGAACGAATGCCTTTAGACTTTGATTTTCGCGCCCAGATAACCAGAAGCAAGGATTCTTGCGCCACCTAGTGGAAGCTCGGCTCGTATCCCGAATTTGAGCTCGGGTGTCGAACAGAAATTTTGCTTGTGTCGTGGCTCGTAACTTGGAATACTCGCATGTAGAGCAGCTCGTATCTAGAGGTACTACTGTATCTGAATTCCCCCAACTGTGATCTTAAATCCTGGGATTCTGGGATCCTGAAACCAATATTAATTTTATTTATTTTTATTTATTAATTAGATTTCTGTGCCACCCTATTCCTCAGACTCGGGGCGGCTCACAACAAGCATGTAGAAATCTAAATTTAAAAACATACTAAAATCCCAATATCTTTTTTTAAAAATCCAGTCACTCTTGTTCAGGCAAACAAGCATGAATTCATTTGTTGGCGGAGCCTGAATGTTGGTTTTAGTGGCTCCAAGCCTGCTGACAAAGATAGGTCTTTAAACTCTTGCAAAAGGCGGGGAGGGTGGGGGCAGTGCGAATCTCTGGAGGGAGTTGGTTCCAGAGGGCTGGGGCCGCCACAGAAAAGGCTCTTCCCCTAGGCCCTCCAGGCAACATTGTCTAGTTGATGGGACCTGGGGAAGGCTGGCTCTGTGGGACCTGACCGGCCGCTGAGATTTATGCGGCAGAAGACGATCCCATAAGCAATCTGTTCCGATGACATGTAGGGCTTTATAGACCATAACCAACACTTTGAATTGTGTTCAGAAACCAATCAGCAACCAAATGCAGTTAGCAGAGTGCTGCAGAGACATGGGCATACTTCGGGAGGCCCATGATTGCTCAGGCAGCTGCATTTTGCACCATCTGAAGTTTCTGAACATTCTTCAAAGGCAGCCCCATGTAGAGAGCAGTAGTCAATGTTGCAATGGGAAAGTATTGCCATGATGCAATATTGCCCATCATTGCCACCAGGAATCCAAAGACAGCAGTGGAGAGAGGATGTGGCTGAGATCGCATCCTGTCTCCTGTCTTTAGAGATCCTTCTAAATCCAAATTGGGCGCAAGAGATGCTACTTACAGGCAATGGCTTCACGTACAGAATCAGGAAATGTAGAGCCATAGATATGACAATGGCTCCCAAGAGCCAGATGTTCAGCCAGGGAGGCATCCTGAGCAGCGACTGGTTTTCAGACACACTGTAGAGGAGACAGAAAAAAAATCACAAATTCTTTAGAACCGTTAGTAACTTGGCAATGACATCACAAAGCCGATGTCAGGCCAAAAGCCATTATGTGGAGTTAGAGACTTTGGCCTGCCACAGTAGCACAGCACTAAGGGAATTGGGAGGGGTAGCTGAATGAGAGAAAAGTTACTAGTCACGACAAATTCCTTTCTTAGAGCCCAAGGTCATCTTTTGTTCTGCATCAACTGAACAAAAGAGGACGTCAATGGAATCCCTGCACTCGAACTGGTCCTCGTGATGAACTTGTGGGTTTGGGATTGTGGGATGAACTTTAACCTGGGTGGGGTACTGGAAGGAAGTTAGTATCGGAATGGCAGTAGTGTGACCATCATGGCTCTGATAATAAATCAAACCTTCTGTGAAAGAATTGGACTGCAACCTGATTTATTTCTCAGATGCTATTTGGGGCATTGACAGCCGGCTCTGTTGGTGACTCCATGGGTGCCGCCATCTTGGATTTTGCTTCTGCACATGTGCAGAAGTTATTTTTTGATCGATGCATGCACAGCGCAACCCTGAGTGAACCAGCAGCAAAAGGACCCAGAACCCACTCCTGCGTCCAACTGTACCTGTTCAGTGCGTTGCACATCTCGATTGTCACCAGCACTGAGAGTGCCATGGTGGTTGGGTAACGGGATTCGAAGATTTCACAATCAATGCCTTCGAAGATGGGGTTGTCTTCTGTGCATCTCATGAAGTTCCTCTGTGGGCAGAAAAACACAACCTAAGACTCAGTAGCTGCGAGGTGTGCTTCAGAGATTAAGGTCTTCCAAAGCTTGCAGTGGCCTAAAGACTTGTAATGTCACTGGAGATAGTCATTAGTCAAGAGTCTGGTTGGCGCATTGGTTAGAATGCAGCACTGCAGGCTACTTCAGCTAACTGGTAGCTGTAGTTCAGCAGTTCAAATCTCACCACCAGCTCAAGGTTGACTCAGCCTTCCATCCTTCCGAGTTGGGTAAAATAAGGACCCAGATTGTTGGGGGCAATATGCTGATTCTGTAAACCAGTTAGAGAAGGCTATAAAAGCACTACAAAGTGGTATATAAGTCTCAATGCTATTGCTATTACAGGCTGGTGTTTCTGTCCTTGTTCTAGGGCGAACAAGGACAGAAAGCCTGAAGATGACGAGTGGGACCTTGTCGAAATGTCGCCAGAAATTTCCAAATCCTTCACGGGAAGAAACCCGAATATACCAAGACCATCATACCTGTACCCGTGAAAATCTACGAAAACAAATATGTATATATGTATGAATGTATGAATGTATGTATGTATGTATGTATGTATGTATGTATGTATGTATGTAAGGACATGTGGCTACATCCTTATGGAGCTATATCTGTTCCTGGCCTCAACCTAATAATGTCCACTTTTACTCTGAAGTCACATTTTTGGCTGTGGATCAGTGTGGGAGGCAATTGCGCACTGGTAGTGGCCGCCAGATCGCGTAATTTATGTGCAACTGCTCTGGTGCCAGTCCTTCAGGCGTTGCCATCTTTTTTCTTTAATTTTTGTCATTTTTTGCTTCCTATGTATGCGCAGAAGCAATGTGAGATTCCAGCTATTTTTTGCTTCTGTGCATGCATGTAAACAAAAAAACCATGGGTGTGCATCCCCTCATGAGATTTTGGTGTGCTTTTGCTTCCTGTGCATGTGTGAAAGCAAAATCACACGCAAGAATTGTCGTGCTGTGTGCACAGCACATCGGTAGCAGCAGGTAAGAGCAATCCGCCCCTGCTCTGGATGTTAACGTGCATCGCGTCTCTGCAAGATATAAAGGTGCAAACGGTGTTTTTCCCAATTGAAATCTCTAACTTACCAGTTGGTAAAAGGTAAGTTGAGGTCCTTCAGCATCTTACAAGAACCACCAAGTAGCTGCACCAACAGTTGCAAACCCAACATAAACGTGCATCGCATTTGCAAGATATAAAGATGCAAACGGTGCCTTTCCCAATTGAAATCTCTAACTTATCAGTTGGTAAAAGGTAACTTGAGGTCCTTCAGCATCATACAAGAACCACCAAGTAGCTGCACCAACAGTTGCAAACCCAACATAAACGTGCATCGCATTTGCAAGATATAAAGATGCAAACGGTGCTTTTCCCAATTGAAATCTCTAACTTACCAGTTGGTAAAAGGTAACTTGAGGTCCTTCAGCATCGTACAAGAACCACCAAGTAGCTGCACCAACAGTTGCAAACCCAACATAAACTGCAAGGGAAAAGGAAAGTTAAATAAAGGAATGGGACTAAGTTAAAAAGCTTTTTGGTCTTTGTTATATATGATGCCTATATCAGGAGACAGTCCAACCTGTTCTGTCCAACTACAGACACCATCACTACCTGGTACATTTCAAATAAAAGCCCAAAATCATTGCACATTGTTAATTCGGTCTATAATCTGCTTCAGCAAAGAAGCTAAGCAGCTTAAACGTGACCTGTGTCATTCTGTAACATCTATATACTACTGAAATTCTTGTTATCATGACCTTTAATTGGGTGAAGGGATGCATTGTACAGCAATAATTTTTGAACCCAGGTACCTCAATTAGGCTAACTTAAAGAATGTGTCTGAATCTGGGACCCATAACTCCTGAAGGGAATAAAATTCAGGAAACGTGGCTGCGTTAACGGTGCTGGTAGCTGCCATCCTCTTAGTGCCATTTTGTAAGGTTTATTTTTAATGTTCTCTGACAGTTATGCAATCCCTCATTCCTTCCCCTATTCAGCAACAGTCACTCACTTGCATTCAGGGAAAGGGGGGAGGGGAGGAGAGGAGAGGAAAGAAGAGGAAAGGAAAGGAAAGAAGAGGAAAGGAAGGGAAAAAAGAGGAAAAGGAAAGAAAAAAGGAAATGAAAGAAGGGGGAAGGAAAGGAAAAAAGGAAATGAAAGAAGAGGAAAGGAAAGGAAAACGATTTGCTGAAGCTCCCACTGGAGAATTCTGGGATTTCAAATCCACTCATCTGGAAGGCACCCATAATAGACATTAAAATGTTCTCACCTCCAATTGCAAGGTAGCGAAAGAACAACCATCCACTAATGAGAGGTTCTCTAGGGTTCCGGGGCAATTTATCCATGATGTCAAGGTCAGGAGGATTAAAGCCGAGGGCCGTAGCTGGCAGCCCATCTGTCACCAAGTTTACCCAAAGCAACTGGACTGGGATCAAAGCTTCAGGAAGGCCCAGGATGGCTGTCAAGAAGATGCTGAAAATGGAGTACAAATATATATTTTTGTGGCCTTTGGCAGCAAAAATGATAAAAAGTCTGGAGGCTAAACTGTATGATGAATGGTTGCAGAATGTGTAGTTTAAGGAAGTTAAGGGCTGGGGTGATATGACAGCAGGGCTCCAATATTTCAGAGGTTACCACAAATAAGAGGGGGTCAACTTATAGTTTCTATAATGTGATACAGAGTTAGACAGCACCCAACATAAGCCCTTAAGGAATTAACAATGCCTTTTTTCTTTTATTTTAAAAATGTGTTCTACTTACGATATTTATATATGAATGTATACAATTTAATAAAAGATATAAGGAAATGAACGACATATACAAAAGGTAATAGACATGGAATAAGATCTGTAAAACCCAAACAAAACATGTGAGAAATATTTTTGAAAACAATAAAGAAACTTTACCAAAAAAAAAAAAAGGAATTAACAATGCAACACCCTGAAAAGCTGCTTTCCGCAGCTATATCCTATTCAGTGGTGGGTTGCTCCTGGTTCGACCGGGTTCTGTGACCTAGTAGTGCTGGTGGGAGGAGGCTCTGCCCAACCGCCTGGGATGCTTCTGCGCATGTGTAGAAGCATTGCGCGCAACAGTAGTGACAGGTTTTAGAATCCACTACTGATCCTATTGCACCTTTGCGGGATAGTTGCAGAATATACAGTTGGAACACACTGTACTTTCATAGAAACATAGAAGACTGACGGCAGAAAAAGACCTCATGGTCCATCTAGTCTGCCCTTATACTATTTCCTGTATTTTATCTTACAATGGATATATGTTTATCCCAGGCATGTTTAAATTCAGTTACTGTGGATTTACCAACCACGTCTGCTGGAAGTTTGTTCGAAGGATCTACTACTCTTTCAGTGAAATAATATTTTCTCACGTTGCTTTTGATCTTTCCCCCAACTAACTTCAGATTGTGTCCCTTTGTTCTTGTGTTCACTTTCCTATTAAAAATACTTCCCTCCTGGACCTTATTTAACCCTTTAACATATTTAAATGTTTCGATCATGTCCCCCCTTTTCCTTCTGTCCTCCAGACTATACAGATTGAGTTCATTAAGTCTTTCCTGATATGTTTTATGCTTAAGACCTTCCACCATTCTTGTAGCCCGTCTTTGGACCCGTTTCAAGCCAGCAGATTCAAATTATACAATGCAATCCAACATTAACTAGTCCAGATGTAATTTTTGGGTCACTCATTCATTGTGAGCCGCCCCGTGTCTGCGGAGACGGGCAGCATACAAATCTAATAAATTATTATTAATTATAATTATTTTTTTTTTAAAAAAAACAGTATTTTCAGTTGGAGCTACAAAGACCCATTTTTACATTCTAGGTTCCAGATGCCACCTCTACCTTGTACTTAGATTTTGGACAAGTTGTGGAACTCTCTGCCTCATCAGTTTGATTCCTCTGAAATGGGGACTTTTGTGATCAATCATGCCGGACACAACAGCGAATTTGTACACAGGCACATAGACTTTAAAAGCCATTTTGTGAGTGTCTACAGAATTTCTGCATGAAGAATCATGCATTATGAAGTGCCTCCCACATCTGGAGATTATTTTCCTTGCTGAACATTTTTTAATTTTAAAACTGAATGAATGCAGAGGTTCCCAGATTTGAAACCTAATGCCCCCAAGACATTTTTTTTGGACACAGTTTTCGATTATTTCTGTTGAATTTTGCCACAGATGTGCTGGAGAATTGCCTCTTATGTTGTAGTTGAATATATATATATATCACACCTACAGCCTGGGCGAAACCCCACTTAGCAGTAGTGACTGCGAAAGAGACCTCGGAGTTTTGGTGGATAATCAACTAAACATGAGCCAGCAATGTGCAGCAGCGGCCAAAAAAGCCAACACCATCCTAAGCTGCATCAACAGGGGGATACAATCCAAGACCAGAGAAGTATTAATACCACTCTACTATGCCCTGGTCAGACCACATCTGGAGTACTGCATCCAGTTCTGGTCACCATGCTTCAAAAGAGACATTGAAACTCTGGAGAAGGTGCAGAAAAGAGCAACCAAAATGATTAGGGGACTTGAAACCAAGACTTACGAAGAGAGATTGCAGGAACTGGGCATGGATAGCCTAGAGAAATGGAGGGGCAGAGGGGACATGGTAGCTGTATACAGGTATAAGAGGGGTTGCCACAGAGAGGAGGGGGCCACTCTATTCTCCAGAGCACCAGAGGGCCAGATGAGGAACAATGGCTGGAAGCTGACCAAAGAGAGATTCAACCTAGAAGGAAGAACTTCCTGACGGTCAGAGCCATCAACCAGTGGAACAACCTGCCTGTGGAGGTTGTGAACTCCCCAACTCTGGACACTTTCAAGAGGAGATTGGACTGCCACTTGGCTGGGGTGCTTTAGGATTCCTGCTCAGGCAGGGGGTTGGACTTGATGACCTACATGGTCCCTTTCAACTCTATCTATCTATCTATCTATCTATCTATCTATCTATCTATCTATCTATCTATCTATCTATCTACCTACCTACCTACCTACCTACCTACCTACCTACCTACCTACCAACCAACCAACCAACCAACCAACCAACCAACCAACCAACCAACCAACCAACCAACCAACCAACCAACCAACCAGTGGTGGGACCAGTATTCGGCTGCCCCCAGTATGCCTGGGATCACTGATCCATTAGTGGAAATGTCAATGTGTGCACATCTGCGCATCTCCACGGGCCCCCCACATCCCTTGTGCAAGAATTTGTTTCCGTGCATGTGCAGAAGCAAAGAAATTGGCGATAATCACAGACATCTTGCGCGTGTGAATGTCCTCGCGTGAGATTGCGGCAATTTTTGACGATTTCTTTGCTTCCGCATGCACGGAGGCAAATTCTCACAGGCCCACTGCCGCCCACGCATGTGCCCACCTCCGGGACTGATCTGGTAGGGAAAGGTAAGTGCGGCCCTTCACTGGGCGGGACATACAGCCCCCCCAGGGTTCCAGGACCCCATTCCTGCCATCTCCAACCAAAATGTCCATCACCAAAGTTGAATGGTGGAGCCTTTGATGACTTCACCAAACTCAGAAAGCATCAAAATCTCCACAGAACATCCAACGTTTGTGATATATGAAATTTATTGATTGATTGATTGGATTTGTATGCTGCCGCTCTCCGTAGAATCGGGGCGGCTAACAACAGTAATAAAAAACAGCATGTAAATCCAATACTAAAACAACTAAAAAACCCTTATTGTAAAACCAAACATACATACAAACAAACATACCATGCATAAATCGTAAAGGCCTAGGGGAAAAGAATATCTCAGTTCCCCCATGCCTGACGGCAGAGGTGGGTTTTAAGGAGCTTACGAAAGGCGAGGAGGGTGGGGGCAATTCTAATCTCCGGGGGGAGTTGGTTCCAGAGAGCCGGGGCCGCCACAGAGAAGGCTCTTCCCCTGGGCCCCGCCAAACGACATTGTTTAGTTGACGGGACCCGGAGAAGATCCACTCTGTGGGACCTAACTGGATCTGCAAATCCCATAACTATTTTCTCTACACTTCATTATTTCCTCTTCTGACCAGGGCTGCCTTAATGCTCTTACCAAACGACTTCTCCAACATTAGAAGAAATGAGGTAGCGGATGAACTGCTTCATGTTGTTGTAAATAGCTCTGCCTTCCTCCACAGCGGCCACAATGGTAGAAAAATTATCATCGGACAAAACCATTTCTGCAGCTGATTTGGCCACCGCTGTTCCAGAGCCCATTGCGATACCAATTTCAGCTTTCTTCAAAGCAGGGGCATCGTTTACTCCGTCACCAGTCTAGAGAAAATAAAGTTAATTTTGCCCAAAGATTTTGTCAGAGTATGAATATTCATTCAGTGGAATAGATCAGCCAATGGGGTCTGATGAATGGAGACATAGTAACAAGGTCAGCCAATGAAGAGGCATGGCAACTAAGTCAGCCAATGAGAACTGCAACAGATTTGAGTCTATGCCGAGAACTGAAACTGAAACAAGTCTGGATTTATTAATCTGCTCTGAACTCTGAACTGGAAACTGATCTCTCTACTTGTTACCACCTGGAAGAACTCTGCTACTGGTAGTGTAAATTCATCTGTTATATTGTATATAAAGAAGTTAATAAATGTTGCTGAATCAGTTTACCTGTGTGTCCTTTCTGGATTTAGTTTCCGCAACAAACTCTGATAGATTTGCGTAATTCAATGTCTAGTTTGGGAACTATTTCCAACACTGGCCTATCTTATGCCTCCAGAAAATCAGAAGATAAATGAACTCAGAAGCTAGTTTAGACTGTCAAAATAGCAATGCTGGACAATTCTCTATTAGTCTATCTATATTTTTTTGATATGTTATTAAACCAGGTATTTTAACCCTAACCCTAACTCTATCCTCTTTCCCCCAAAATAAGACATCCCCTAATAATATACCCAATCAGGCTTTTGAGTGGATGGCCAATAAGGCCAAGCGCTTATTTCACGGTTCAAAACAAATATAAGACAAGGTCTTATTTTCGGGAAAACACGGTAGCCCACTCAAGATGTGATGGATTAGGATTTTCCCAAATTCCTAGCCAATATGCTGAAGAATTCTGGGAATTGAAGTCCAACGTATCTGGATAGCACCAGACTAAAGCTTGGCAGTTTGATGTTGAACTGGACTTTAACTCCCAGAATTCTCCAGCTGAAGTTGAAATCTTCAAGTTGCTATAGTTGAGAAACAGTTGAGGTAGACTATAGATACATTCTCATCCCAGGGAGGGGAAAGAAACCTGAAAAATACACGCAATCCAATTTACCATATTTTTTGGCGTATAAGGAGCACCTTAGTTTTGGGGGAGGAAAATAGGGGGGGAAATCTGCTTACCAGGTATTCATCTGGCTAGCAGCCTTAGTCTGGTCAGTTTCAGCACATTAGTTTGCGCCCTAATTAAGGGCTTAAAAAAAACCCTTATTTGGAGAGAATAACAATGAAAGAGCTTGCAAGCCGCTAAGAGCCGGGAAAATCATTAGCACCTGGTTAGGACTGGAAAGAAACATTCTAAGCAAGTAGAGTAATGAAAAAAAGCCTTAGGGCTTGGAAAACATTCTTTGCAGAGAGAAACAATGAAATAACCTACAAGGTAACAGCTGGGAAGATTGTTAGTAGCTAGTTAGGACTGCGAAAAAAAGCTACATTCAAAGAAACACCTAAATTTTTAGCCTCTTTTAGGGAGGAAAAAGGTGCGTCTTATACTCCGAAAAATTCAGTGCATCTCAGACATTAACACCCTTGAAAATGTCCAAAGATACTTCACCAGAAGAGCCCTTCACTCCTCCACTCGAAATAGAATACCCTATGAGACTAGACTTTCAATCCTGGGCCTAGAAAGCCTAGAACTAAGACGCCTTAAACAAGATTTAAGTATTACCTACAAGATCATATGCTGCAACGTCCTGCCTTTCGGCGACTACTTCAGCTTCAACCACAACAACACAAGAGCACACAACAGATTTAAACTTAATATTAACCGCTCCAAACTTGACTGTAAAAAATATGACTTCAGTAACCAAGTTGTCGAAGCGTGGAACTCATTACCGGACTCCATAGTGTCATCCCCAAACCCCCAACACTTTACCCTTAGATTATCTACAGTTGACCTATCCAGATTCCTAAGAGGTCAGTAAGGGGCGAGTACAAGTGCACTAGAGTGCCTTCCGTCCCCTGTCCTATTGCTCTCCTATATCTCCTATACCTTTCTTCTATTCCTATATCTCTTCTTCTACTCTTTCATTGATAGGTTCTATTACTATACCTTCTTTTCTATTATTTCATAGATATATTTTACTATGAGTATCTCCTCTATAACCTTCATCATGTATTTTACTATGTGTATATAGATATATATCCTCTAAAACCCTCATTGTATATTGGTCAGAATAAATAAATAAAAAATAAAAATAAATAAACAAAATAAATATTTGATTTATATCGTGCTTTTCATCTACACCGCCATGCTACCTTCCAGTACCCCTAAGTAAATCTGGAGGATCCAAAGAGGAAGAGGGATCATCTGAACTCACCATCGCTGTGATTTCATTGAACGACTGTAAGTATTCAACTATCTTGGACTTATGCGCAGGCTCCACACGGGCGAAGCATCGAGCTGAACGGCAGGCTTGGCTTTGGGCGTCTGGCGAGAGATCGTCAAATTCCCGTCCTGTGTAGGCTTTGTCAGCCACCTCCTCAGTCTCGGAGAAGATCCCAATCCTCCGGCAGATCGCCACGGCTGTTCCTTTGTTGTCTCCGGTGATCATGATGACACGGATGCCTGCTTTCTTGCACATCTTGATAGCTGACACCACTTCCTTGCGAGGAGGGTCCAGCATCCCCACGCAGCCGACAAAGGTCAACTTAGTCTGCAGGCAAAAGGCAGTGAGGGAATAAACATTTCCAAAGTTTGATTTTCTACTTTCTAAACCAGCGGTCCCCAAACTATGGCCCGCGGGCCATATGTGGCCCGCTGAGGCCATTTATCCGGCCCGCGGGTGAGTGGGAGAAAGAGAGGGAGAGAGAAAAGGAGGGAGAGAGAGAGATAGCGAGAGTGAGAAAGAGAGAGCAAGAGAGAGAGAGAGAAAGAAAGCAAGAGCAAAAGTAAGGAAGGAAGGAAAGAAGGAAGGAAGGAAGAAGAAATGGAGGGAACAAGGAAGGAAGAATGAAATGAATGGAGGGACGGAGGAAAAAAGACTTGTTTTGGGATGTGTGTGTAATTTTTTTTACATTTTTCTCTCAACATGCATTCAAACAATACAGTGTACCATCTAATTTTCCATGAATAAAATGTGATCTTTTGTTAGTAACTAATATCAATCATCAAAAAAGTTGCAAAAGGTTTTTTTTCTAATGTTGACATCCAGGTACATACTTTTCTTTTAATTAAATTCCCTCCTTAATGTTCCTTCAAAAAGTGCAACACCAATTGGATTTCTAACTTATTAACCATTATGCCAAAGTGCTCCCTTCTTTCTTTATACATTTTTCTATAAACCAAGAAAACCTACAATGAGATGTTAACAAAAGAAAATTAAAAACAAAGCATAAACATATATGAATTTCAGACTTCTCCCCCCCTCTAAATAGTACATTCCCATTTTGTTTTTTACTTTAAAATAAGGTATGTGCAGTATGCATAGGGATTTGTTCATAGTTTTTTTTGTAGTCTGGCCCTCCAACAGTCCGAGGGACAGTGAACTGGCCCCCTGTGTAAAATGTTTGGGGATCCCTGTTCTAAACTCTGGATCTCGGGAAAATCTGCCCTGAGTCTCAGTAGCAAGACAGCATAGAAACCAACCAACCAACCAACCAATTCACCCACCCAACCCAACCCAACCCACCAAGGAAGGAAGGAAGGAAGGAAGGAAGGAAGGAAGGAGGGAAGGAAGGAAGGAAGGAAGGAAATGTTGTGTGGAGGTGACTGCTGTTGAACCAACACAAACCAGACTCAGATGGTGCCACTTCTCCTCAGAGAAAACTAGGTCAAAGTAGCCACTCTGTTGAGAGGTTGATTAGAATCTGACACCTAGAAGAGGAGAACCTTGGAGCCACGTGTCTCCCTGCAATAACCTCAGAAATCCCTGCACAATTCCTTTTGAAATATATTGGTGTAAACTATTTTTTAAGGTCAGACTTATTTTACTGAATCAAAGTCTTTAAAAAACTTAACTTTTCAGTATAATCTGCTGCTGGTTTATATTTATAAGGGTAGATAATTCTGCAAGGGAAGGATATTTGTTTTTTTCATTTGGGATGCAGTTTTGCCTTCCTTTTTGATTGCAACAGCCTTTGCCTAAAAGATTGCCCACCCTTCTTCCTAATGTATAAAGATACACCTTTTGGAAGATTCCTTACAATCCACCATCATGAACTCCCTGTCAGGCCAAAGCCATTGGATGCCTCCATTCCTATTCTATTCTATTCTATTCTATTCCCATTCTATTCTATTCTATTCCTGTTCTGTTCTTGTTCTGTTCTATTCTATTCTACTCCTGTCTGTTCTGTTCTGTTCCTGTTCTCCTACCCTCAAAACGTCGCTACAGAGCACTGCACATCAAGACAACTAGACACAAGAACAGTTTTCCCCCGAACGCCATCACTCTACTAAACAAATAATTCCCTCAACACTGTCAGACTTTCTACTAAATTTGCACTTCTATTCTACTAGTTTTTCTCATCATTCCTATCACCCATTTCCTCCCATGTTGACTGTATGACTGTAACTTGTTGCTTGTATCCTAAGATTTTTATTAATATTGCTTCTTCATTGCTTATTTGACCCCTATGACAATCATTAAGTGTTGTACCACATGATTCTTGACAAATTTATATTTTATTTTAGGTACGTTGAGAGCATATGCACCAAGACAAATTCCTTGTGTGTCCAATCACACTTGGCCAATAAAAATTCTATTCTATTCTATCCTATTCTACTCTACTCTACTCTACTCTACTCTACTCTGTTCTCTTCTCTTCTCCTAAACTCTATTCCTATTCTATTCTATTCTATTCTACTAAACTCTATTCCTATTCTGTTCTGTTCTATTCTATTCTACTAAACTCTATTCCTATTCTGTTCTTTTCTATTCTATTCTATTCCAAGCATTTGAATTTTGATCGCATGCTGCAAAGGTACAAGTGTAAAAATGGTCATAAGTAACTTTGTTCAGTGTTGTTGCAACTTTGAATGGTTATTAAATGAAGGGTGGTGAGGATGCCCTGGGTAGGGCCTATTAAGACCCTCTCACCCACTTACTTCATAGTTAACAAACTGGCTGGCGTCATCGAGATGCATGTCCTCTTTCCGAGGTGGATGGTCTCTTGTGGCCAAGGCGAGACAGCGCAGAGTGTCGATGCCAGTCCCCCATTCCCGGATCTTGGAGAGGATCTTTTCTTTGATGGAAGAAGTCAAAGGGACTTGGTTTCCGTCAACACGAACGTAACTGCAGCGCTCAATGACACTTTCCGGAGCGCCCTTGAGAAAGAAAAGAAAAAAAAGGTCTAAACTGACCCAAGGAGATCAAGCAGGTAAACTCTTGGAGACTTATGGAAAATGAATGTGTAATTTTAAACTCTGTAAATCTTGGGTTGGGTGAAACTTGGCCTTCCCGCCAAATGTCTTAGCCTAATGTTGTTTATTCATCTAATGAATAAACAACATTTATTGGATAACCACGTTTCTTTTTTCTTTTTTATTTTATAAAATATTTTTATTGATTTTTCAAAGACAAACATAACAAACATAACATAAAACATAGAAAGGAGCTACCATCGCTCCGCTCAGGGTAGAAGTCTTCATTATACAGAAAAAGAATGAGAGTAACATTATTATTTGAATCAAACCAGAGAATATTTAAAGATATCTATAACAACTTTCTATATAAAAAAGAAAAAAACACATCTAAAGATATATAAAGAAAGAATTTATAAAAAATTAAATTTGAGTTCAATCAAAATAAGTAAGATATCTATTATAACTCGTTCTATGAAAACACATCTAGTCATATATTAAAGTATATGAAGCTTAATTATAGGTTTTTATTTTATTTATTTGTCAAGCATGTATAGGATAGTAGTACAGTGTTCCCTTGATTTTCGCGGGCTTGAACTTTGCAAATAGCCTATACCACGGTTTTTCAAAAAATATTAATTAAAAAATACTTTGTGGGTTTTTTTCTACACCACGGTTTTTCCCGCCCGATGACGTCATGCGTCATTGCCAAACTTTCGTCTGCCATTGCTGATTGGCCGAAATCTCGGCCAATCAGCATTATTATTGCAAAAGAATAATTATTGTTAATAAATAATTATGTTTATAAATATCAGGATCACTAAGTGTCTTATTCAGTGGTGAGTAAATGGTTGTTAAGGGAATGGGAAATGGTAATTTAGGGGCTTAAAGTGTTAAGGGAAGGCTTGTGAGACTGTTCATAGCCAAAAATAGTGTATTTACTTCCGCATCTCTACTTCACGGAAATTCAACTTTCGCGGGTGGTCTCGGAACGTATCCCCCGCAAAAATCGATGGAACACTGTAGTTTGTATAAACATAACATAAGTAAAAAGTAATGATAAAAGAGGACAGTAGGACAGGGACGGTAGGCGCAATGATGCACTTATGCACGCCCCTTACAGACCTCTTAGAAACGGAGAGAGGTCAACTGTAGACAGTCTAAAGTTAAAGTTTTTGGGGTTTGGAGAAGAAACCAGAGTCAGGTAGTGCATTCCAGGCATTGATCATGCTATTGCTGAAGTCGTATTTTCTGCACTCGAGTTTGGAGCAGTTTAAATTAAGTTTGAATCTATTACATGCTCATGTGTTGTTGCGGTTGAAGGTAAAGTAGTCATTAACAGGGAGGGCATTTTGGTATATGATTTTATGAACTACATTTAGATCAGATCGGAGGTGATGTAGTTGTAAATTGTCTAATCCCAGGATTTCAAGTCTGGTGGAATAAGGCGTTTCTTTGTGGGCGGAGGAGTGAGGGACTCTTCTTGTGAAATATTTCGGGTCTCTCTCAATTGTATTAATGTTTAATATGCAATGTGGATTCCAGACAGGTGAGTCGTATTTCAAAATTGTGTAAGCTCTGGTTAGCCGTGTAATATTGCCAGAGACGAAGCTACGTAAGATTAGATTAACAACTCTTAGTGCCTTTTTGGCAATGTTATTACTGTGGGCTCTAGCACTTAGGTCGTTAACTATGAGTACTCGAAGGTCTTTGACAGAGTGAGACTCATCTAGAAGTTTGCATTTTGTGTTCTGATTCTTTTTGCCAATGGGTAAAACAGAACATTTGTTGGTTAAGATTAGAAATTGCCAGTTTGACCTTTCTGCTACATGATCAAGGTCTTTTTGAAGGGTAGCAGCATTGTCTATAAAATAATATTTTTTGAATATTAGGAAATTAGTAAACACGTGAGCGGTAAAGAAACGAAAGGCATTCAACCTACTTGGAAGTTTATTTTATTTCAAATTTATGTCTGTGATCTGATTAGCTTACATTTGAGAATGTGATGTCGTGCACGCTACTCAAAGACCAAAGGCAATTTGCTGGGCTGTGTGAAAAATAAATGTATATTCCTGCAAAGAGTAGTTCATTCAGAACTGCAGAAAAAACAATTGCTGCCAACCTGCCTTCCATTGAGGACTTGTATACTGCACGAGTCAAAAAGAGGGCTGTGAAAATATTGACTGACCCCTTGCATCCTGGACATAAACTGTTTCAACTCATACCCTCAAATCGTCACTATAGAGCACTGCACACCAAGACAACTAGACACAAGAACAGTTTTCCCCCAAACACCATCACTCTATTAAACAAATAATTCCCTAAACACTGTTAGACTTTTTACTAAATCTGCACTTCTATTTCTACTAGTTTTTCTCATCATTCCTATCATCCTTTTCCTCCCACTTAGGACTGTATGACTGTAACTTGTTGCTTGTATCCTAAGATTTTTATTAATATTGATTGTTTCTTCATTGCTTATTTGACAATCGTTAAGTGTTGTACCACATGATTCTTGACAAATGTATCTTTTTCTTTTATGTACACTGAGAGCATATGCACCAAGACAAATTCCTTGTGTGTCCAATCACACTTGGCCAATAA
Organism: Erythrolamprus reginae; assembly: GCF_031021105.1. Classification (NCBI taxonomy): domain Eukaryota; kingdom Metazoa; phylum Chordata; class Lepidosauria; order Squamata; family Dipsadidae; genus Erythrolamprus; species Erythrolamprus reginae. The sequence goes on along the minus strand of NC_091950.1, from coordinate 402,703,680 downwards.
AATTCTATTCTATTGTATTCCTTAGGGCAGAATGCCCATTTTCCCTCTCCAAATAAGCTCTGCATTGAAAACTAATCAATGAGCACCCCCTAGTGGGGGTTTAAGAGAATCTCTAGGACAGTGATGTAGAACTTTTCGCTGTGCGGAAATTTGTCAGGCTCTTTTAGGGAGGAAAAAGGTGCATCTTATACTCCAAAAAATATGGCATGTAATCAGGACTGAACAATGACTATGGAGGAGAAGAAGAGATGGAATGGAGCAATGAAACATCGTGGGGAAAAAGCATGGCCTTTAGGCTGAGATCCTGGACAGGGATATTGCTCTGTAACGTTTTGCTAAGATCCATGCTGTTGTGGTTGGCTCTGGCCCAGCTCCTGCCCCAGGGAATGGGAGGAGGATGCAGGCAAAAATTCAACATGTCACAGGCCTGTGTTATTGCCGACAGAATCAGGTCAGAGTTTAGTTTCCTCGGACGAAGAAGAAGGTGGGAGTGACTCGGCAGAGGAGGGCTTGGCACACAACCCAGGCAGTCAATCTTCCTTATCTTCTATAGCTTCAGATGATGACATTTTGGACCCACGCAAGCGCAGAATTATGTGTAGAAGAGACCAAGTAAGAACATATTACAGGAAATAAGGGAGGCCACTTGTGTTTGGGTGGGGCACCAGTAATTAGGGCTGCTGCTATAAATAGCAGCATGTGGGTTTGGCCATTGTGGAAGAATATCTGTTGCATTTTTGTCAGGAATCTTGTGTGCTGGACTTTGTTGCTTTTTCACGCCTTTGAAACCAAAGCAGAGCAGTGTGTGTGTGTCTCCCTTCGTTGGAAGAAGAAGGGGTATGAAGTTTCTCCACAGCTGGTTGCTAAGTACTTAATGACTGCTTAAGGGAAATTGTACAGACTACCTGGTTGTTTTGGGAAGAGTGCTCTTTGCAATACAAAAGGAGTGCTTAGTTTATTTTGACTTTTGTGATAAAGAACATTGTTTTGAATTTTCAAACGTGTGTGTGTCTGAAATTTGTATCCTTGAATTTTCGGGAGGCTCCTATCAGAGAGCCCGGCAGAACACACGCCTCCAAAAAAAGTCCATAGTAGCAGCAATCCTTGCCAAGCCAATGTGCGTCCCACTAACCATACTGCCATTTGTATAGAACAGTGTTTCCCAACCTTGGCAACTTGAAGATAACTGGACTTCAACTCCCAGAATTCCCCAGCCAGCATTTGCTGGCTGAGGAATTCTGGGAGTTGAAGTCTAGATATCTTCAAGTTGCCAAGGTTGGGAAACACTGGCATTGCGAAAGCCACAGCAGCAGCAGCGCCTCTAACTGTGCCTTCACCCCAGGAGAACTTGGTGCCAACTGTTACCTTGACAAAGAGTTTGGCGCTTGAGGAATTGTGACTGGAGGACACAGGGGTGCAATACACAGACATGGACTTGCGGTCACGGGAAAATTCAAGGGTGCATTCCTTCTTCATCAGCTTTTTGATTACCTGTAAAGTGGGGGGAGGGAGGGAAATGACAATAGGGAACCATCAGTCTCAACCATGGAAATTGCCCTTCAATATATATTAACATTTTTGTTAAGCAAATGTACAGATATAGATAAGCATTCTAGACAGGGGTGAAACGATCCCCATTCGCTCGTGCATATCAGTCGACATGTGCAAAGCGTTCTGTGCATGCACAGAGGGTAAAAGAACCCAAGTGGCGGCAAGTGAGCAGAGCCTCACGCTCCCTTCGTGACTGGCTCTCCGACAACTGACAGGCCCAAGTGAACTGGGAGCATTTCACCCGTGATTCTAGATCAGTAGCGGGTTGCTACCGGAACGGGCTACACCAGGGGTCCCCAAACTTTTTACACAGGGGGCCAGTTCACTGTCCCTTGGACTGTTGGAGGGCCGGACTATTAAAAAAAACTATGAACAAATCCCTAAGCACACTGCACATACCTTATTTTAAAGTAAAAAACAAAATGGGAATGTACTATTTAGAGGGGGGGAAGAAGTCTGAAATTCATATATGTGAATTTGTTTTTAATTTTTTTTTGTTAACATCTGATTGTAGGTTTTCTTGGCTTATAGAAAAATGTACAAAGAAAGAAGGAAGCACTTTGGCATAATGGTTAATAAGTTAGAAATATAATTGGTGTACTTTTTGAAGGAACATTAAGGAGGAAATATAATTAAAAGAAAATGAATGTAACTGGATGACAAAATTAGAAAAAAAACTTTGCAACTTTTTTGATGATTGATATTAGTTACTAACAAAATACCACATTTTATTCATAGAAAATTAGATGGAACACTGTGTTGTGTCCTTCACCCGCGGGCCGGATAAATGGCCTCAGTGGGCCGCATGTGGCCCGCGGGCCGTAGTTTGGGGACCGCTGGGCTACATCATAGCTCTGGTAGCGAAAATGAAGTTGCACATGCAGCTCCAGGTGATTGGCGGGTGATTGGCAGGTGCCCGTGCACGTCCCCGTTTGAGATTCTGCTTTTGCGCCTGTGCAGGAAGCAAAATCTCGCAAAGGGGTGCGCACTAATGTGACATTTTGGCAATTTTTTGTTTCTGCGCATGTGTGGAAGCAAAAAAAAAAATCACAGAAATCTCAAGTGCGCATGTGTCTTCACATGAGATTTTACTTCCTGCTGATTTTTTGGATGTATGCATGCACCTGCCAGTCACCCGGAGCTGCACCAGTAGTGGTGGTAAGTAGGAACACACACCCCGTTCTAGATGCATAGATCACAAATGCAGAGTAGCGTCTGGAATGCAAAATATACTGTCTATGTCAGTGATGTCGAACCTATGGCACGGGTGCCACAGGTGGCACGTGGAGCCATGTCTGTTGGCACACAAGCCATTGCCTTAGCTCAGCTCCAATGCGCATGTGTGTGCCAGCCAGCTGATTTTTTGCTTTTACAGAGGCTCTGGGAGGATGTTTTTGGCTTCCACGGAGCCTCCGTCAACAGCTTTGCCTGCAGCAATGTTGGTTCCCTTAAGAGAAGAGACATATAAAAACATAGAAAAAGACCTCATGGTCCACCTAGTCTGCCCTTATACTATTTCCTGTATTTTATCTTAGAATGGATATATGTTTATCCCAGGCTTGTTTAAATTCAGTTACTGTGGATTTACCAACCACGTCTGCTGGAAGTTTGTTCCAAGGATCTACTACTCTTTCAGTAAAATAATATTTTCTCATGTTGCTTTTGATCTTTCCCGCAACTAACTAACATATTTTTAATTATTTGATTATTATTAGAAAATTTATATTGTCACTTATTCGCACGTGGCGATTTTATAAAATAAAACCAGGTCTTCAGGGAGAGTGTTAAAGTGGGGGGTCATTCTAATCTCTGGGGGAATAATGTTCCAGAGAGAGGAAGCCACCACAGAGAAGACCCTTCTTGTGGTCCTACCAGGTGTATCTCCCTAGGGCAGTGAGGGCGAATCTATGCCACAGGAGCCATATCTACTGGCACGCAAGCTATTGTCCCAGCTCAGCTCCAACGTGCATGTGTGTACCAACCAGCTGATTTTTGGCTCGCACAGTGGGAGGGCATTTTTGGCTTCCAGAGAGCCTCCGAGGGGTGGGGAAGGGCGTTTTTACCCTCCCTAGCTCCAGGGAAGTTTTTGGAGCCTGGGGAGGGCAAAACACGAGCCTACTGGGCACACCAGAAGTGGGGAAACAGGCCATTTCTGGCCTCCAGAGGGCTCCTGGGGGCAGGGGAAGCTGTTTTCGCCCTCCCCAGTTATTGATTTATGGGTGTGGGCACTAACACATGCACAACAGCTCAGGCCCACACTCTTTCGTCATCCGAAGAAAAAAAGGTTGGATATCACTGCTGTATGGCATGCGTGTTCTTTTCAGAGTATTATATTTGTTTTTAACCCTAAAGGATCCAAAGGAAAAATAAAATGAAAGGATTGCTTTGTTTTCTCTTTGGGCAAAAGGAAATGCTGGTTGTTGCCAAAACCAGTGTTGTATTTGTCTGCTCTTTTTAAGTGTGAACAGGTGGGAAAAGCTACATTAAGCCTTTCAAAAATTTTATACCCCTCTTCTGCTTTTTATTTCATGGAACTCTCTTGCTCTGAAAGTTGGTGCTCACTAAAATTTAATGGCAGGTTCTGGAGAACCTCCAGGGCATACCAACTGCATTTGGTCCATTTAGTTGCCAATTCCAGCTCCAGACCTTCCTTGCCAAGCCAAAATATTATGGCATTGAAATAGAGACTTGGTTACATAGCCTAGGAATATTTTGCACCCAATGTAGAGGTCTATCTATTTATGATCTAACAGACAATAAGGAATTGATTTTCCTTTTCTTTTCGTTCCCAACAAATTGGACAAAGAATAAAAATAAATAAATAAATAAAAATAATAAAATAAAAAATAAACTCTAAATTTTTCTGCTTCTAAATAAACTCTAATATCTTCGTACCCCTCTGCCTTTACTTTCTTCCTTTATAAAATATCTTTACTTATCTACTATTGCCTAATATATATAGATATATACATGCACTAGAAATTGATAATTTATTGGAAACGAGATGTAAGATTTACTACTATAATTTAAGATATAGTTGGTAATAATAAGGATATTGTTTATTTACATTGTTTAAAAAACATTATAACGATACTAAGGAATTTACGTGCTATGATGTATATCATGTATGACGTATAATGTTACTATTTTTCCAAATTTCTTGATTTTACATCCCCTTTCCCTACCTCCCCCTTTTTTTCTTCTGTTCATCCTTTCCTTCCCTCCCTTTTTTCTTTCTTTGTATTTATAAATAAAGTATATTTTAAAAAAAAAAGAATTGGCGAGTTAAAAACAATTCTGGATATATTTACAAGGCAATTATTGTATGCATAACTACACGAATGGGTCACCGACGAATGTCAAGAAATCCTCAAATTTAATATTTAATTATTTGTGGAGTTATTGGAGTTAAATCCAGCTTTTCCATTATGCAAATCCTCAAGGACGTTACCGACAATTAACACAGCAACTGGCAATGCCTTAGTGCTCTGGAATTGTCCTAGTTTCTCCCCTGCAGACAACTGCGGCAATAGTTTATGGTTAGCGACCGGTTTTGTGGCTTGGTGGTGTTCTGTCTGGGTCCCTCCAGGAGCCAACACCAACCCAAAAAGAGAAGCCAGACACACTGGTAAAAATCAAAGGCAGTTTATAGAATTCAAAGCAAACACAGGTAACAGAAAATGTCCTTACAAACAGGAACACGCTGAAACTTCAAAGATGTTTCATGAAGGCCATGAAGTAAAACAGGATTCTTGCTGTCAAAGACAACGCTGGAGATAACAAACATACGCCTCCCCCAAGTCTTCCAGTCTTCTAGGCCACAAGCCAAGATCAGAGACGCCGAGAAGCAAAGCAGGGTCACAGAACTTCCAGTTGATAACGCTCCACATGGCGTCAAGGGCTGGCCTGCCTTTTAAACCCTGCTGAGGAGAACCACACCCAAACCCAGCTGTTGCCAATTCAGTGATGCCAATACCTTTCTAATTGGTCCCGTCTCTGAGCTGCAGGTCGCTGTCTCATGTCAATTATAGCCTGTGCTTCCTCATCCAATGAGGCCAGGCTACTGGCTGGGGAGAGCCCCCTCCCAGGGGCTCTCAGGCTGCTCTCCCTCATCCTCTTCCTGACTTTCCTCTCCCCCGTCTGCCTGGTCCTCCCCCTCCTGTTCACTGTCCTCCTCCTCCGGGCCTGGATCCAGCAGAGACGCAGCCGGTCCCTGAGGAGCCTCAGGCTGAATCACAACAGGTGGGTGTGGGGAAGAATATTGAAAAATCTCCATTCCCACCCCACTATGGGGCCAGTCAGAAGTGGTATTTGCCGGTTCTCCAAACTACTCAAAATTTCCCCTATTGGTTCTCCAGAACTTGTTAGGACCAGCTGGATTTCACCCCTGGCTAGGAATAGGCTTTTATAGGGCAAACTATGGTTAAACACCAGTGATGGGCTCCTACGGGTACGGTCAGGTACGCAGAACCGGTAGGAAAAAAATTGAATTTTTTTCTTTTTTTCCCCTTCTGGGCTCTGTGTATGTTTTTCCTATCTGTATATGCATGTGCGTATGTGTACATACACATACAGTTTATATAGTAGATAATATCTATTTTTGAGTACCTGTGTGTAATATGTATATACACATGTGGCATATACACTGCTGCTCCGAGTCTTCGGAGAGGAGCGGCATACAAATCTAATAAATTATTATTAATTATTATTATGTCAGTACAACACAGCAAACGAGATCACTATGCTGGATTTCGTATTTTATCACCAGTCGGGCGCTTCCCAAGCACCTAGGACTGCGTGATGTAGCGGCGAATAATGTTTGCCGATCCCAGTAAAGTGGCCTTTTGCAATTGACAGATGGAGATTTTGTCAATTCCGATGGTTTTCAAATTATTATTATTATTATTATTATTATTATTAAATAGTATATTTTGGATGTTCAGTAATAGTAAATAGATAGGGAAATTGTATCTCTTTGAGGCGAGGAGAGGCCAGACACCCTAACTCTAACCCAAACCCTTGATGTGAGTGACGTCAAGTTGTCCACCTTTAAGCCAGTCACATGACCTTTAAGCCACCCCGTCACATAATCGTCAAGCCACTCCCACCTGGTCACATGGCCAGCAAGCCACACCCACAAAATAAGCCCCGCCCGTAGTGTGGTAGTAAATTTTTTGGCAGCGCTTCACTGTTAAACACGACCTGCAAGTCCCCATTTAAAGATCGTAAACACTTTGCTAAAATTTCTTCTGTTTCTACCCTGGAGAAATCAACCTCTTACTCACAGTATTGCAGGCGCTGGCTCTTTCTACTTTGGAGAAACCACTGGTGTCTGTATTGAAAACGTTCATCTTCTCCACAAGGCAGGTCAAGGCTGTTTCGGTCGCTTCGCCCACCTTTTCATAAACTTTCTTGGACTGGAAACCGAAAGAGAAGATGCAGTTAAAACAAAAGCAAAATACATCTCCTGCAGTGGAGTTGAAGTCCACAAGTCTTAAAGTTGTCAAGTTTGAAGACCTCTGCTCTAGACCAGTGTTTCCCAACCTTTTTTGAGCCGCGGCACATTATTCATGTTTTCAAAATTCTGGGGAACACTGAAGGGGGGGCGGGGGGGGGCTAAAGAAAAGTTTGGACAAAAAAAAATCTCTTCCTCCATTTCACTCTATTTCTCCCTCCCTCTTTCTCTTCCTTCCTTCCCTTCTTTCTCTCCATCCCTCTTTCTTTCTTTCTTCCTCTCTTTTTTGCTCTCTTTCTCTCTCCCTCCTTCCCTCCCTCTATGTCTTTCCCTCTCCCTCCGAGACCGCCTACTGCCGCACGAATCCCAGCGACCGATTAGGTCCCACAGAGTGGGCCTTCTCCGGGTCCCGTCAACTAAACAATGTCGATTGGCGGGCCCCAGGGGAAGAGCCTTCTCTGTGGCGGCACCGGCCCTATGGAACCAACTCCCCCCGGAGATTAGGATTGCCCCTACTCTTCCTGCCTTCCGTAAACTCCTTAAAACCCACCTTTGTCGTCAGGCATGGGGGAATTGAAACATCTCCCCCTGGGCATGTTTAATTTATATATGGTATGCGTGTGTGTATGTCTGTTAGTATATGGGGTCTTTTAAATCTTTAAACATTTTAAAAATTGTTGGATTATTTATGATTTGTTTTACATGTTGTGAGCCGCCCCGAGTCTTCGGAGAGGGGCGGCATACAAATCGAATAAATAATAATAATAATAATAACCTAGTTTGTTAGAACTTGATTACTTTTAATTTGGTGAGGAAGGATGTTCAAATCTCAATGGTGAAAACAAAACAACCCCCCCCCCCCAATAAAATAAAGAGTCTGAAGTAATATGTCTGCTTAACATGTAGGTCAAGGGGCCCCCAGACTTGGCAACTTTAAGACTTGTGGACTTCAACTCCCAAACTTCTGGAGAGTTTGAAGTTTGATGTCCTCTGGTGTAGGTAGAAAAAAACAATTTCTAATTAATATATTTAAAACGCCATATTATTTGAACACTGGAAATGGTAAACCCCCCTTTTTTCTTTTTCCACTTTTTAAAATCTTAATTTGTAGGATTTTTATCTTTCTATTTTTAAACTTCAAGAAAATTATTCAAGCAGGATATTTTTTTTTTGCATGCTATTTCCCCCCCTGAAAATTAAGATTGACACTTACAACACACTCATTTTTGCATATCAAAAGAAATGACTAATTCGTTTTAAAAGTGAAGCCTTCTTCAATCTGAATCACAATTTTCTTTAGCTCCAGGCAAAAGCTCTTCTGGGAACTGTAGGCTGAGCTACCATATATGTTTCTTCCTGATTTGATATATAATATATGAACACTGATGGTGCAGTGGTTAGAATGCAGTATTGCAGGCAAACTTTGCCCACCGTCTAGAGTTTGATCCTGATGGGACTTATGACTGATTTATCCTTCCAAGGTCGGTAAAATGAGGACCCAGATTTTTAGGGACAATGGTGCTGGCATTGTAAACCACTCAGAGATGCTGTAAAGCACTACGGAGTGGTATATAAATCTAAGATTGTTAATGCTATTGCTAATAAACAAAAAAACTCACCTCATTATAATCCAGCGATGAATCATTGCAAAGGGCACAAATGGTTGCAAGTTCTACTAGGCTATCAAATTCTCCACACTTAACAGGATTATCGTTCTTCAAGCTGCAATTTTAAAAGGAGAATAGGGGAAACAAAGTAAAATTTTATCTGACTGGCAATGAAGAAGTCTATGTCCTTTGCAACCCAAATACAATAATCAATACAGCAGGGCAGCATAGTTCCCACTAAGCTGCGCAGCGCGCTATAGCGCAGAGGTTTTTAACCCCCAGCCCGGGAATTTCAAATTCCAGCGCACAGGACCAATCGCTGCGCCGGAATTTGAAATTAAAGGAACTGCCGCTGCTCTGTAAACAACAGTTTGCAGCAACAGTTCCTTCAAGTAAAGGCGGGAAAGAAAGGGGCCAATTATAGGCCCGCTTTCTTCCCCGCCCCTTAAATCCCAGATGTTCTCCGCGTACACCCCCCCCCGAGCCAAATGGTTGTTTAGCTGCTGGCCCGGTAAGGTAAGAAAACCGTTGGGGGTCCCTGGGTCTGGCGGCGCGGTCTGCTGCCGGGCCTTCTAAGCATCCATGGGGTGGGGGTGGGAACGAGGGTGGGGGGTGGGGGGTGATGACTGGGGGCCCTGGGCCAGGCCGCTGGCCTATTGCAGTTCCCCCGCCGCCAAGAGCCGGCTGCCGGCTTGCCGCGGCACGCCCGCCACCGCCCAGACCCGGCTGCCAGCCTACCGCGGCTTCCCCGGCTTGCCGCGGCCCGCCCGCGGCCGCCCAGACCCGGCCGCCAGCCTACCGCGGCTACCCACGCCGCCGCGGCTTCTCCGGCTTGCTGCGGCCTGCCGGCCGCCACCCAGAACCAGCCGCCAGCCTACCGCGGTTCCCCCACCGCCCAAGCCCGGCCGCCGCCCTGTCGTAATTCCCCCAACCTTCCCATGGGTACTGCCCGGTGTCTCAGCAGTCTACTTCGTTATGCGAATTGCTCGGGGTGATGGCGGGGCTCTTGCCTCCGAGCCTTTTCACCCCAAATCCGATGGCCGCCTTCTCCGGGTCCCAGGAAAAAAGGAAAGTTTCCCAGGAAGCCCCCGTGCTTCTGGCCCCAAAAAACATACTTGTGCGAGTGAGTGGTGTTGCAGGACAGGAAAAATAAGAAGAGAGTAAGACAGAGAGAAAAAAGAGAGGAAGGAAGAGAGAAAGAAGGAAAGGGAGGGATGGAGAAATAGGAAAGGAGGATGAGAAAGAGGGAAAGAGTGAGAGGGATGGAGGGGGGAGGGAGAGAGAAAGAAGAAAAGGGGGAAAGAGAGGGAGGGAGGAAGAGAGGAAAAGAGACAGAAACAGATAGAAAAGAATGGGAGCAAGAAAGAGAGAAAGAAAATCAAAATCTAGTTTGAAACTAACTCAACTATTTAAGTGGATTTTAAAGCATAGATTTATTAATAGTTTTGTTTTTGTTTTTGCTGGTTGTTTTAGTTTTAATAGTAATAGATTTTGGTTTTGTTTTATTATTAATTTCAATAAAATAGAAGGGAAATAAATATATATATATATATATATATATATCAGCTAAAAACATTATATATATATATATATTTCAGCTAAAAACATTATATATATATATATATATATATATATATATGTATATATATATATATATATATATATATATATATATATATATATATATATATATATATATATATATATATATATATATATATAGACACTATAGTTTTCCGCCCACACCGAAAAAAAATTAGAGGGAACACTGCAGGGCAGTACATTGATTTTTAAAAAAATATTTATTAATAGTAGTACATCTTACCATAGCTTTCCCCAAAGAAAATTGTCATAGAGACAATTGTCATAGAGACAATTGCAGTCAGGCGGTAGGGAAAGCAAGTAGGATGCTTGGCTGCATAGCTAGAGGTATAACAAGCAGGAAGAGGGAGATTATGATCCCGCTATATAGAGCACTGGTGAGACCACATTTGGAATACTGTGTTCAGTTCTGGAGACCTCACCTACAAAAAGATATTGACAAAACTGAACGGGTCCAAAGACGGGCTACAAGAATGGTGGAAAGTCTTAAGCATAAAACGTATCAGGAAAGACTTAATGAACTCAATCTGTATAGTCTGGAGGACAGAAGGAAAAGGGGGGACATGATCGAAACATTTAAATATGTTAAAGGGTTAAATAAGGCCCAGGAGGGAAGTGTTTTTAATAGGAAAGTGAACACAAGAACAAGGGGTCACAATCTGAAGTTAGTTGGGGGAAAGATCAAAAGCAACATGAGAAAATATTATTTTACTGAAAGAGTAGTAGATCCTTGGAACAAACTTCCAGCAGACTTGGTAGATAAATCCACAGTAACTGAATTTAAACATGCCTGGGATAAACATATATCCATCCTAAGATAAAATACAGAAAATAGTATAAGGGCAGACTAGATGGACCATGAGGTCTTTTTCTGCCGTCAGACTTCTATGTTTCTATGTTTCTATGAGACTTAGGATAAATTCCATAACTGACAGATAATCTGTTCCGGCAGTCATTCAGTAACATATTACTACAAACTACAGTAGTACCTCTAGATATGAGCTGCTCCGCATGCGAGTATTCCAAGTTACGAGCCGAGACGTGAGCAAAATTTCTGTTCGACACCCGAGTTCAAATTCGGGGTACGAGCCGAGCCTCCACTAGGTGGTGCAAGAATTCCATGTTTCCAGTTATCTCGGCGCGAAAAATATCATATAGTCTTTACACCCATATTTCCACCCCAACAATTGTCTCTTTCCTAATTATATTTATACAAGGATGATCTAGGTATTTTAAGATCTGGCTACATCTATACCAACTCTATGTACCCCATTTCCCTCAGAATAAGGCCCAATTGTAAAATAAGCCCCAGCATGATTTTTTAGGATGCTCATAATATAAGCCCGGCACCCAAAATTTGTTACCTTCTGTTTCAAAAGAAGTATCTCACAATAACTGGACCACCTAGAGTTAGAAAAAATTCTTTTGAAATTATTTTATTTTCAAATACACCTACTTTTCTGTGTTGTTTATTTATTGCCTTTTTTTTTCTTAACGGGAAAAAAAAGGAAGCATTCCAATTTGCAGGTCTCTCTTCTGAATTCTAAAATGCCACCAACTGGCTAACGCTACAACATTTGATTCTCCAGGACACTGTGAAACCATAAGTGAGGGGGAGGAAGGACATAGGGACCCAAAGGGAATTCGGTAGCAAAAGTGAGAAGAATATTTTTGATGATTTGGGGAGCTGGTGTCAGCCTCGCTGTGTTTCATCCTTCCACTGCGCTTCAGCTGTCATGAGAAATGAGGTGGGGGGGGGGCAGGTGTTGGTATTTGGGAGGGGAGAAGTCTGCTGGAGGAGCCAAAGAAAGTTTCATTTCTCCTGGTGAAGGCCAAGAGAGTTTCGTTTCTCCTGAGAAGGGGTGATAAAGGGATGGGTTAGTGACGTGCATTCCAAAAGTGTGATGAACCAGTGAAGATGCGTCCAGCTGATGTGTGTGTTCCCTTTCAGCCTTTGGAATGTTCAGACTCAGAGGATGGGGATGAAATGGAAGCTGTCAATTTACCTGATTTAAGAGACGCAGAGGGAGTTAGTGAGGGGGAGGAGATAGCAAACCAGCTGTCAAATGAAAGTATGCAGACAAATGTATCTTTGGACAGCTCGAGCGTAGAAGATAGCAGATGGATAAACCCAAAGTTCAGAAGGGTGCAGAAAAGAATGGAAGAAATTGGAGGGAGGAAGCTTTGAGATGCTATTTTAGAGTGTGTAACTTAATTAATTAATGACATCACTTCCGGAAGTGAACGGAAGCAGAAGAGCTTTTGTCAAATTGAAATCAAGCCAAGGTGGCGATTATTGTCTTCGCTCTCCGATAAGTGAGTTTTCTATTGTATGATATTGTTGTGAGCCGCCCCGAGTCTTCGGAGAGGGGTGGCATACAAATCTAATAAATTGAATTGAATGATGTATTGCTTTGTAATCAACAGAAACCGTCTCAGAGATAAGAGAATGTTTCTAAGCAGTAAGTGAGCCAATTAAAAACAACCTTCATTCCAGTCTGAAAGAACTGAAAGTATTTTTCTCTGTAAGGGAACTGTAATTTGCTAGGATTGAAGTGGAAGAAATAAAAGAAATGTTATTTGTTTGAAATTAACCATCTGAGAAGCTATTATTATTAACAGTAAGGTGATTCCAGACTGATTCAGAACACCTGACGAAGATGAACAGTGGGGATTGGGTGAATTGCCAAGGGGGTGTTTGAAGTTATTTTCTAATGGGCAACTGTTGCGCCTTTTCCCTCAGACTTTGCTTTTCTTTCGATGCATTCATTTCTGACTTACGGTAGTAAAAATGACCTTTGATGTTCAAAATGGACTCTGAGGTTTACTTTTCCTAAATTCTGAGTGAAGCCAGCCTGACAGCTGGTGCCGAAGTTAAAACAGACAGAAATGACCTAGTTCAGTGATGGCAAATCTTTTTTTTTTTTGGTTCGTGTGCCCAAAGGTTGTGCACGCACATCAACATGCGCACATGCCCATACCCATTTCCTTCCCCAACACATGCGCACCCCCACTGCTGCCTCTGCGCATGTGCAAAACCCCCTTCAGCCCCTGCACATAGGCCTCATTGAAGCCTGGGATGGTGAAAATGATGGCCATAGAGGCAAAACGGAAGTTCAAAAAAATGGACTTCCGGTTTGCCTATTGTACTGTTTTTTACACTCTGGAAGCAGCAGGGAAGCTTCTTGAAGCCCCAGAGAGCAAAAAACAGCCCAATGGGCAACCTTTAAGCTCAGAAAAATGGACTTGATTTGAACATTGGGCTGTTTTTCGTACTCCGGGGCTGTCACGCTGAATATTGCCAGCCACAGAGACATTCAGTAATTAAAGAGTTAACATGTGTGCCTTGTCATTAATCACTCCCATATTTTATGTCATATCCTCCTATGTCATTTCCGTCTTCCTCATACTGTAGTTAATCTTGTTGTTCTGCTTGACCCTGTTGTTCTTAAGACTCCATGATGTGAGCTTTTAGATTTCTTTTGTCTATCACGACATTATTTTGTTTTCTACTTTTATAATAAAAGAAAGCTTGTTTTGAAATAACAATGCTTGGATCTCTTAAATACGTCACCTCGCGGTGTAAAGTTCAAACGTACTTTTACATTCGTGACAGGGGCTTCAAGGAAGCGTCCCCGAAGCCTCCAGAGGGCGAAACGGCCTTCCCCAAGGCCAAAAAGCAGCTGTCCAGTGCCCAATGCCTCATGTGCCCTCCGATATGACTCTACACGCCACCTGTGGCACACGTGCCATAGTTTCATCATCTCTGACCTAGATGGATCCCAGGTCAAGCTAAAGGGATTTTATAGAAAAGCAACAATTGCATAATGGTGGAGCACAAGCAGTGTAAGGAGAATATGCCAGCAGCACCTTCGGAGGGGAGAAAGATCTGATCTGAAAGCCACTGGCAACAAGTTCCATCTTGCAGTCCTCCAAATGTGTAAGAATTAAAACTCCCAGGTTTCTTGGGACAATCTTGGACTTGAGGTGTAAGTAGAGAACAAGGCTGGTTGAAATACCTGAAACCTCAGGTATTGAGTAACGATCAAACTAGATGGATCAGAATTTGGTATTTTCTTCATAATCATCACTAGACTCAAATTATTCTGAAACCTACACCCCCCCCTCCCAATCCAATGCCCTTTACTCAGGTCCTCCCACAGGCATCTTTGCTGATTTATTTATTGTTAGAGTTGAAAGGGACCATGTAGGTCAAGTCCAACCCCCTGCCTGAGCAGAAAACTCTATCCCTCCCCAGCCAAATGGCAGTCCAATCTCCTCTTCAAAGTGTCCAGGGTTGGGGAGTTCACAACCTCCACAGGCAGGCTGTTCCACTGGTTGATCGCTCTGACTGTCAGGAGGTTCTTCCTTATTTCCAGGTTGAATCTCTCCTTGGTCAGCTTCCAACCGTTTTTCCTCGTCCGGCCCTCTGGTGCCCTGGAAAATAGTGTGACTCCCTCCTTTCTATGGCAACCCCTCAAGTACCTGTAGACTGCCCAGTTCCCACAATCTCTCTTTGTAAGTCTTGGTTTCAAGTCCCCTAATCATTTTGGTTGCTCTTTTTTGCACTTTCTCCAGAGTTTTAATATGTCTCTTTTGAAGTGTGGTGACCAGAACTGGATGCAGTACTCCAGGTGTGGTCTGACCAGGGTGTAGTAGAGTGGTATTAATACTTCCCTGGTCTTGGAGTGTATTCCCGTTGATGCAGCTTAGGATAGTGTTGGCTCTTTTGGCCGCTGCTGCACATTGCTGGCTCATGTTTAGTTGATTATCCACCAAGACTCCGAGATCAAATTCGCAGACGACACCAAGCTGGCGGGGCTAGCCAATACCCTAGAAGACAGGCTCAAATTACAGAAAAACCTAGACAGACTAACACAGTGGGCCCACACCAATAAAATGATGTTTAACATCGACAAGAGCAAAGTCCTTCACCTACGCAGAAAAAACCCTGGACACACATACAACTTGGGAGAAACCCCTCTTAGCAGTAGCGACTGCGAAAGAGACCTCGGAGTCTTGTGGGCAACCAACTAAACATGAGCCAACAATGTGCAGCAGCAGCTAAAAAAGGCAACACAATCCTAAGCTGCATCAACAGGGGAATACACTCCAAGACTAGGGAAGTCTTAATACCACTCTACTACACCCTGGTCCGACCACACCTGGAGTACTGTATTCAGTTCTGGTCACCACACTTCAAAAGAGACATTGAAACTCTGGAGAAGGTGCAAAAAAGAGCAACCAAGATGATTAAGGGATTGGAAACCAAGACTTACGAAGAGAGACTGAGGGAACTGGGCATGGATAGCCTAGAGAAAAGGAGGGCCAGAGCGGAAGATGATGGCAGTCTACAAGTATAAGAGGGGATGTCACAGAGAGGAGGGGATCACTTTAATCTCCAGGCACCAGAGGGCCGGACGAGGAACAACGGCTGGAAGCTGACCAAGGAGAGATTCAACATGGAGATAAGGAGGAACTTCCTGACGGTCAGAGCGATCAACCAATGGAACAACCTACCAGCGGATGTTGTGAACTCCAACACTCTGGACATTTTAAAGAGAAGATTGAACTGCCACTTGACTGGTGTGCTATAGGGTTCCTGCTTGGGCAGGGGGTTGAACTCGATGGCCTTCATGGTCCCTTTCAACTCTAACAATAAATAAATAAATCTCTTTCACCACCACTACTGCTAAGTGGGGTTTCTCCCAGGCTGTATGTCAAAAGCTGTCTGGGATTTTGGATGGCCTTCTCATCCATTCCATCTTTTCTTCTACATTGGACATGCTCCGCCTTGGAGATGTGGCTGCTGCATAAAAGGAGAGTAGCTTTGCCCCTATTGTAGGCTGAGGCCCACCTCTTGGGAACTACTTATGGGAAGGCCAGCTTCCAGCTAGCACACATACACACAGATTTGTCCAGACAAATTCCTGTGAAAAAGTCTTTTTCAAAGGAATGTCAGGAAGAAGGCCGTCTGTCAGTGAGTGGCTCCTAAGAGACTGACAAATTGTACCCTTTCCCTCGATGTCTTGGACAAAGTACAGCTGTCATGGAAAAAAGCAACTTGCTAATTAAAGGCACACAAGAATCTTCACAGGAAAGAAGAGTTTACATTTCCAAAAGAAGAGGCAAATTAACACCTTTCGGTGCTGAAATGATCCTAGAGAAGCAGAAGTAAGGATGGTAAAAGGGGAGGGGGATTCACAGTCCTGTTTTTTTTCTTATTTTTAAACTCTTTTGAGCATTAAAAAAAGCCTAAATACAGGGTACGTTCCAAAAGTAATGTAATTATTTTTAAAAAAGTAATTTATTGAACAGATTTGCACAAACATTTAAAATTCTTCAAAGTACTGTCCTTGGGCCTCTACACATTTTTTCCAGCGACTCTGCTATGACCAGTACGCATCCTGGAAGGCATCTTCTGAGACCTCTCGCAAGGTCTTCGGCATGGCTGATTGGATCTCTTCTATGGGTTCCTTTCAGGGCTGCCTTAATCCGAGGGAACAAAGAGACATCTGCTGGGGCGATGTCAGGACTATAGGGGGTGGGGCAGTGTTGGCACCTAGTGTTTGGCCAGGAACTTGTGGACTCATAGCATGTTGTGGCAATGCGTGTTTTTTGTCCATAGAAGAGATCCAATCAGCCGTGACGAAGACCTTGTGAGAGATCCCCGAAGATGCCTTCCAGGGGGTGTACCGGTCATGGCAGAGTCACTGAAAAAATGTGTAGAGGCCCAAGGACAGTACTTTGAAAATTTTTAAGCGTTTGTGCAAATCTGTTCAATAATTTATTTAAAAAATAATAATTGCATTACTTTTGGAACGCACCCTGAATCTCACAAAAATCTAAGAACATTTTTCCCCTGAAAGCCACCGTCAAACTATTCAGCTAAGGCTGCATTACTATTACTAGTAGTCTTCTCATTGTTCCTATCACCCATCTCCTCCCACTTATGACTGTATGACTGTAACTTACTGCTTATACTCCAGTGCATCATATACTCCAAAAAATACGGTAATTTGCTTTTGGGGTTCACTTGTTTACTTAAAGCTTTGTGCTGAGCCGATCATCCTGGGATTGTTAAATGTTCCTATTTTACGGTTTTCATTTTATCATTATACTATATATAGTTTTTCTGGCTTCTTTTATTGCATCCTGTTTTGGGGTTGTCTTTAATAAAAAGTAGGGTAAACATGGCCATAAAATATAGTGCCACTGGCTATATCATATTAGTTTGCTATATTAGTAGATTTACTTGTGTGTGCATGCAAGTTTTTTGCGGGGAAAAAACCTGTAAAAATTCTATAAAGATATACAATCCTGTGATTGACCTGCATTTTTCAATTAACACCTGGAACAGAGATTGCTTAGACAAGCTAGATCTTATGAGCTGTGAAATAACAAACTTCCAACTGTAATCCCAATCAGATAATTATCTCTCTCTTTTGTTGTATCAAGTGCCGAATGACTGAGAGAAAGTTCATTAATGTATAACCTTTGCTGAATAACTCTGGGGTTGGAGGTTTTGGAAAAGGCTATAAAACTTGTTCAACGAAAGCAACCCTCTTGTGAGACAAATTCTGGAGGTCTTCAGTTGTAGAACAGGCTGTGCCTGCAGGTGGAGTCAAGAGAGGAATCAGCCTGGAGTCATGAAGTTCTCACAAGCTCTCTAAATCCAACCTGTTTTGAATTCCATTAACTCTTGTTGTTGTTGGTCGCAAAGTCAGGTTCAACCCATTGCGACTCCATAGACAACATTCCTCCAGGCCTTCCTGTCCTCTACCGTCCCCCAGAGTCAATTTAAGCTCATGCCGACTGCTTCAGTGACTCCATCCAGCCACCTCATTCTCTCTCATCCTCTTCTTCTTTTGCCCTCAGCCTTACCCAGCATTAGGTTCTTCTCCAGTGAGTCCTTCCTTCTCATCAGGTGGCCAAAGTATTTGAGTTTCATCTCTAGGATCTGGTGTTCTAAAGAACATTCAGGGTTGATTTTCCTCTAGGACTGACCGGTTTGATCGACTCGCAGGAGTCTTCTCCAGCACCATAGTTCAAAGACCTCAATTCTTTGTCACTCAGCCATTAACTCTTATTTAGCGCCAATTTAGTGCTGACCATTAGCTGACTAGATTCCTATTGGGATTCCCCACCTCCGCTTGAGCCTCCCGACAGGCTGACAGCTCCGCGGCTCTTCTGCGAAGGTGACAGCCGGGCGGCGAGGCTTCTCGGCATTCTCCCGAATCTGAATGCCTAACCTGAACTGTTGCCGAACTTCCGGGTTCGGCGTTCGGAAGAATGCCGAGAAGCCCCCCCGGCTGTTTTGGAAGGTGACAGATGGGCAGCGGCGCTTCTCAGCGGCCTCCTGAACCTGAACTTTTGCCGAACTTTTCGGGTTCGTATTTGGGAGAACACCGAGAAGTGCCTGGCTGTTTCAGAAGGTGACAGCTGGGTGGCGGCACCCAGCAGAGCGTCATTTTTGTGATTTTTTTTTGGCTTGCACACATTAATTGGTTTTACATTGTTTCCTATGGGTTTTACATTATTTCGTCTTACGAACTTTTCGCCTTACGAACCTCCTCCTGAAACCAATTAAGTTCGTAAGACAAGGTATCACTGTAATTTCAAAGAGAACCAGTGTGGCATAGGAGTTAAGATACTAGGCTAGAAACCAGAAGACTATGAGTTTCAGACATGCCTTAGGTCAGGGGTAGGCAAAGATGGCTCTCTTATGACATGTGGACTTCAGCTCCCAGAATTCCTGAGCTAACATGATTGGCTCAGTAATTCTGGGAGTTGAAGTCCACAAGTCATAGAAGAGCCAACTTTGCCTACCTCTGCCTTAGGTACAAGGCCAGCTATGTGACTTTGGCCAGTCCTTCCCTCTCAGCTCTAGGAAAGAAGAAATGCCAAACCACTTCTGAAAATGTTGGTGCCAGGACTTGTCCAGGCAGTCGCCAGGAGATAATACTGACTCAAAAGCTCAATCAGTTTTCAAACCTTGGGAAGATTTTTACATCTATGCTTCACAAGGCACAGCGCCTCCTAGTGGTCAGCGGAATCACTCACATTTGTCCCTCAGGGGTGTAGGTGGACCCAGTGATGGCGAACTCGTGCAAGCTGCAGTGACTGTCCTTAACCTTCTCCACAATGAACATCTGCAACAAAGGGAGAGAGAAAGAGAGAGGAGCAATTAAAAGACTGCACTGTTGAAGGGCTAGTGACAACTCACAGATAGTTTGAAAGCATTTGTACCAGAGGTGGGTTCCTCCCAGTTAGGACCAGACCATCTGAACTGTTAGCGACCCACTGGTGAGGTAATTTTAGCGTCACAGATCCGCTTCTGTCTGTGTCGGTCTGTGCTCACCAACATCTTTTTTTTTCTGAATTGCCGGCCAATTTTTCTGTGTTTGGATGGATTCTCCTCATTCTGGGCTTTGAAATACGAGGGTGGCCCAGAAAGTAATGCACCACATTTTTTTTCTGCAACAATTATTTATTGAACCCAATGAAACTTACACACAAGAAAGAATGATGTTGGTAACTACAGGCCAGTTAGCTTGACATCAGTTATAGTTAAAATGATGGAGACTCTACTCAAAAAAGAGGATAAATCAGCACCTAAAAAAACCCAACTTATTGGACCCAAATCAGCATGGCTTTGCTGAAGGCAAATCATGTCAGACTAATCTCATAGATTTCTTTGACTATGTCACAAAGGTGTTGGATGAAGGTGGTGCCGTGGATATTGCCTATCTGGACTTCAGCAAAGCCTTTGATACGGTTCCACATAAAGAGATGATAGATAAATTAGTGAAGATTGGACTTAATCCCTGGATAGTTCAATGGATTTGCAGTTGGCTGAAGCGTAGATATCAGAGAGTTATTGTTAACGGCGAGTATTCTGAGCAGAGACAGGTTACAAGCGGTGTGCCACAAGGGTCTGTTCTGGGTCCTGTTCTTTTTAATATGTTTGTGAGTGACATAGGGGAAGGTTTGGTAGGGAAGGTTTGCCTATTTGCCAATGACTCTAAAGTGTGCAATAGGGTTGATATTCGTGGAGGCATCTGTAATATGGTAAATGAGTTAGCTTTACTAGATAAATGGTCAAAGCAATGGAAGCTGCAGTTTAATGTTTCCAAATGTAAAATAATGCACTTGGGGAATAGGCGTTGATTGCTTACCTGAACGCCTCTTCTCGTACGGTGAGCGGGTACAGCAGTCACATGGGTTGCTCATGTCCAATCCGGTGGAACTGAGCCTAGTATTAAAAAAGCTTGCCGGATCCGCCCCTTCCCCAGAATTCGCGAATCCATAGACTAGGCTCAGTTGTGAAGCTCTGTAGTGTTCAACTCTCATTGTTAGAGGAAGAAAGATATAGAAAGGTAAAGAAGACACATACAAGGGCGGGAAGTGACTGCTGTACCCGCTCACCGTACGAGAAGAGGCGTTCAGGTAAGCAATCAACGCCTATTCTCCGTACTGAAGGAGCGGGTCCAGCAGTCACATGGGACATACCCAATAGAAGGTCCCTAGGGTGGGATTAGCTTGCTATCGTGTGAGATAACGGATTGGAGTACCCTTCTGCCGAAGGCAGCGTCCGCTGAAGCGTAAGAATCAATCTTGTAGTGCCTGATGAAGGAATTTGGCGAGGCCCAAGTGGCTGCTTTGCAGACCTCCTCCAACGGGGCTTGAGTCGCCCAAGCGGCCGAGGTGGCCGCGCTCCTGGTGGAATGCGCTGTGATGTTCCTTGGAACTGAGAGGGAGGCCGACTCATAGGCCTTAGAAATAGTCCCTCTGATCCAACGGCCTATTACTGTTGAAGACACTTTGGCCCCCATGACTCTGGGATGATAGGCTACAAAAAGTGCTTCTGACCTCCGAAAGGGTCCTGTGCGTTGGATATAGATTCTCAGCGCTCTGGTGAGATCCAGGGTGTGCCATCTAATTGCCAAGGGATGGTCTCGTTGGAGGCAGAAGGAAGGTAGGACAATATCCTGAGATCTGTGGAACATGGAACTGACCTTGGGTAAGAAGGTGGGGTCCAGTCGCAAGACTACCTTGTCCTGATGGAATTGGCAAAGGTCCTGCCTGATTGAGAGGGCAGCCAGCTCCGAAATGCGTCGAGCAGAGGTAATAGCCACCAGGAATGCTACCTTAAATGATAGGTACCTGAGGGACGCCGATTTTAGGGGTTCGTATGGTGCCTGCGTGAGGGAATGGAGAACCCGTGGCAAATCCCATGATGGGTACCTGTGGACCTTGGAAGGTCTGAGGTTGGCTATGCCCTTGAGGAATTCCTGAACTTCAGGGAAGGGTCGGAGAGGCTGTCTGCGGGGACCTCCTAGGACAGATGAAATGGCTGCCAGATGACGCCGGAGGGTGCTGGTGGAAAGTCCTTTATGGAAGCCTTGCATAAGGAAGGAAATTATTCTGTGTATGGGGATGCACAGAGGGGAGAGACCTTCCTGTAGACACCACTGGTGAAACTTGGACCACGTGTGGTCGTAGATTCGATTGGTCGAACCCTTTCTGGCCTTTAAAATGACCTCCACTGAATCGGGGTCATGACCACGCAGCTCTAAATCTCTCCTGATAACAGCCAGGCGGTGAGGTGGAACCACTCCGGGTCTGGATGGAAGGAGGCCCCCTGCCGCAGCATATCCCCCGAAACGGGGAGACGCCAAGGGTCCTGGACGGACAGCTGTTGGAGATCCGCGAACCAGGGCCGGCGGGGCCAGTGAGGGGCGATTAGGATTACTCGGGCCCTCTCGGTGAGGACCTTGTGAATCACGTCCGGGAGGATTGGAATTGGAGGAAATGCGTAGAGTAGGCCTGGAGGCCATGGACTCCGGAGGGCATTGATTGCTTCCGCTCCCGGGGATGGAAATCTGGAATAGAAGCGAGGGAGTTGGGCGTTCGCATTGGTCGCGAAGAGATCCAGAATTGGAAGGCCGAATCTGAGGGTGATTTGATGGAACAGGTCTTGATGGAGGTTCCACTCTCCTGGGTCTATCGTTGCCCGGGATAGCCAATCCGCCTGGACGTTGAGACTCCCCGAGATGTGATCGGCTAGGAGCGACTGGAGATGTTTTTCCGCCCAAAGGCCCAGCTTGAGGGCCTCCCTCATGAGAGCCTTGGATCTCGTGCCCCCCTGTCTGCAAATGTGGCTTTTCGTGGCAATGTTGTCGGTGAGAATGAGAACGTGCCGGTTGGGAATGCGAGGAGAGAAATGCTTCAGAGCCAGGGAAACGGCTCTTAACTCTAGCCAATTGATTGGCCTGGAAGCTTCCTCCGGGGACCACGTGCCCTGGGCTATCATCCCCTGGGCGTGGGCGCCCCATCCCGATAGACTGGCATCTGTGGTGATGACAAATTGATCCGGGCACCTGAACGGGGATCCTCTGTCCATGGCCGGAGACTTCCACCACTTGAAGGATCTGCGAACACTCAGTGGGATGACAATGCGTCGATTTGAGTTGCTGTGCCCTGATCTCTGAAAAGGTAACAGGAGCCACTGGAGTTCCCTAGCATGAAGGCGAGCCCAGGGAATGATGCCTATGCATGACACCATCTTACCCAAAAGGGAAGATAGAGTGACTATGGAAACTGAAGAATTAGATAAAATGCTAGAAATTAACTCCACTATACTGAGTTTTCTCTCGGGAGAGAGAAAAACCTGGGAGGATTCTGAATCAATAATGGATCCCAGGTGAGAAATGGATGTGGAGGGTTGGAGGTGGCTTTTATCAAAGTTGATGGAAAATCCATGGTCCTGAAGGACTGACATGGTGACAGAAAGGTCTGTTTTCACTTTCTCTAGGGAGATCCCATGAATCAAAATATCATCAAGATAACATAAAATGTGGATGGGAAACGCCCTGATATAGGCCGCCAGGGACCCCAAGAGCTTTGTAAAGACCCGAGGGGCCGAGGAAAGGCCAAATGGCATCGCCCTATACTGGAAATGCCTGCCTTGAAAGGAAAAACGTAAAAATTTTCTGTGGCATTTGGCTATAGGAATGTGAAGGTAGGCCTCAGTGAGGTCTAAGGAGACCATGAAATCTCCCGAGTGAATGGCGGCCAAAATAGAAGACAAGGAGTGCATCTTAAACTTCCTATATTTGATGAATAAATTTAGTTTCTTTAAATCCAAAATAGCTCTCCAACCTCCGGAGGACTTTGGAACCATAAATAGGATGGAGTAAAAACCTAGGCCCTTCTGACCGGAAGGGACCGGTTGAATGGCTCTGATGGACAATAGATGAGAAATGGCCTCCTCCATACGGTTACAATCTGAGGATGACCTGGGAGAAGGGCAGGAAATAAAACGTTTAGGGGGAGGAGAAATAAATTCTAAAAGAAGGCCTGTTTGAACAGTGTCAATGACCCAAGGGTCCTTGGAGGTGAGACGCCAATTAGAGGCGAAATGAGCTAGGCGACCCCCTATGGGAATAGAGGTAGGATTACCATCTAGGTTTTTTTGAAGCCCTGTTAGAGGAAGCTCCCCTTTGGAAGCGAAACCCTCTACCCCTGGAGTTCCTACCTTGGGAACGAAAGCGGGGGGAATACTGACCTGGAGATCTCTGGTAGGAAGCCGCTTGATCTTGCTGGCGCCCTGGGCGACGAAAGGACTGCGTTTTGGTAGCCTTTTTTGTGGTTGGACCCAAAACTTTCTTCTTGTCCGTGGTTTCCGTGAGGAGTGGATCCAGAAGATCACCGAAGAGAAGGTCGCGCTTTAAGGGACCCTGGGATAACTGCCACTTTTGGCGAACTCCCGCTTGCCAAGGGCGAATCCATAGGAGTCTTCTTGCTGTAGTAGAAGCTGCAATAGACTTAGCAGAAAATCTAGTAGATTGCAAGGTGGCATCAGCCACGTACTGGGCAGCTGCAAAGACCTTGTTGAAGTCTTGTTGACCTCTCAAGTCATCGGGAGGAATAAGCTGTTGGAGTTGGCGAAGCCACAGCAGCATGGCTCTGGAGAAAAAGGAAGCCGCTGCAGAGCTTTTAGTGGCCCAGGAATCAGCGGTGAATCCTCTTTTGAGCATTTGCTCAATGCGCTTGTCCTCTGGGCGGAGGACTTCCTCCGCCTCGCCTGGCACAGCCGCTGCCGAGTGAAGAATCTTGACAGGTTCATCCGGTTTGGGAAAGGATAGAAGCTCTTCATAGGAAGAGGAAAGTTTGTACAACTTTCTGTCCTTGGTGGAGGGATTAAGGCCAGAGGCTGGAAATTCCCACTGTTTGAGTAAAGCATCTTTAAACAACTTAGGCATAGGAATTACCTCGTTATCCTCCTGTTCCTCTGTGAAGTAAGGTAAATTCTCCTCCGGGGGATCAGTGGAAGTGGAGGCTTGTTTCTCCTGGGCCGCTAATCCCGTAGAAATTCTAGCTTTGAGGAGGAGAGATTTGAATAATTGAGAAGGAAAAATAGTAATAGGAGGAGGAACCTTTATTTGGGATTCCTCATCATCTGATAGGCCTTGAAAGGCATCCTCATCATCCTCTATATCCTCATATTCATCCTGGGAGGAATCTGAATCATCCTGAATAGGAGCTCTGACCGCTGGGGGAGAACCCAAGGGGCGGGAGGAGCGAGAAGGAGGAAGAGGTAAGGGAAGCTCATTGATGGTGGAGAGTTTGGCATCAATGGCTTTGGACAACACAGCAAAAATAGACTGGAACTCAGGAGGTAAGCTGGAAATATCAGTAGAAATGGCAGAAGAATCCCTAAAGGCCTGGGAGGATCCTGGCTGGGGGGAATCTTCAATAATATCTGGTTCCTCTGGACCTATGCCCCATAGGTTAGGTTGGGGTCTGTCTAGGTTTGGCTCATCCAGAGATAACACAGGGACCCCAGAAGGAGGAAGACTAGAAGCCTCTGGTGGGTCTTGACTACTGATTACTTGGGCCTGCACTTTCAAACGTTTTGCTGATTTGTCATGGATTTTTTGTAGGGCTAGGTCCCTTCTCTTCTCGGCCCTGGTGACCTTGGTCGAGGGGCGGGCCCCTGGAGAAGAGGAGGAAGAGGCCTGGGGGATACTAGTAATCTCATCGCCTGTAGGCCTGGCCTCTCTGGGACCTTTAGTTGTGCCTCTCTTGGGAAAGGTAGCCATAGTCTGACAATTAACAGAAGACAAGGCTGAGCCAATAACTGAATAATAAGGAGAAGAATTTCAAGGACTTCCCAAGAGGAATGGATCCTGCTTCGAGGCCTCGAAGCTGCTGAAACTTGAGGACAATCTGGGCAAACCCAGAGTTCGTGCCCCCAAATCCAGCGGGGCCAGCCTCCCTAAACTTTATAATTAAGTAAACCAAGGCACTCTGGTTGGAGGCTTAGCCGGTGGAGAATTTAGCCTGGGACCCCCAAGGCCCGCTCCGGGATCCACGCGGTGGACTGAGGCCTACGCGGCTGGCAGGAGGCCAACACGAGAGGCCTAGATTTAAAAAGGGCGCGAAGGCCTTCGCGCCGAAAAAATCGCCCCGTAAATTTCTTAAAGGGGAAGCGATCGACTAAGTCCAGGAGACTAGAAGGCGTCTCACTCCGCAGGAGGTATTTCTTAAGCCCTTAAATATATTGTATACAATAAATAATCAATAATTCAATAGATTAATACTTGCACCAGGACCTCCAGGCCAAAGGATTAGAAGAATCCACAAGCGGCCGCAGGAATCGTAACCGGCAAAACCGCCGGGGGGAAACGAAACCGCAACTTCTCCAAAGGAAAAAAGCCGAGCCGCAAACGGCTGGCGCTATTGGTGCAAGTAAATAATAATGATAAAACAAATCTTACTACTTTTGAAGAAAAGGAACGAAGGGAAGGTGTTAGAATGTTGAACGAGCTATCACAATACAACCGCAGGATATGCGAACTGAGCGAATTCTGGGGAAGGGGCGGATCCGGCAAGCTTTTTTAATACTAGGCTCAGTTCCACCGGATTGGACATGAGCAACCCATGTGACTGCTGGACCCGCTCCTTCAGTACGGAGAAAAGGAATCCTCAATCTGAGTATTGTATTGGCAGGTCTGTGTTAGCAAAAACTTCAGAAGAGAAGGATTTAGGGGTAGTGATTTCTGACAGTCTCAAAATGGGTGAGCAGTGTGGTCGGACGGTAGGAAAAGCAAGTAGGATGCTTGGCTGCATAGCTAGGGGTATAAGAAGCAGGAAGAGGGAGATTGTGATCCCGCTATATAGAGCGCTGGTGAGACCACATTTGGAATACTGTGTTCAGTTCTGGAGACCTCACCTACAAAAAGATATTGACAAAATTGAACGGGTCCAAAGACGGGCTACAAGAATGGTGGAAGGTCTTAAGCATAAAACGTATCAGGAAAGACTTCATGAATTCAATCTGTATAGTCTGGATGACAGAAGGAAAAGGGGGGACATGATCAAAACATTTAAATATGTTAAATACTAGTTTTAAATTGTAATTAGATTGGTGGGCATTGGATTTGGTATTATGTACTGTACTGTTTTTTGTTATTGTTGTGAGCCGCCCCGAGTTTGCGGAGAGGGGCGGCATATAAATCCAATAAATCTAATCTAATCTAATCTAATCTAATCTAAAGGGTTAAATAAGGTCCAGGAGGGAAGTGTTTTTAATAGGAAAGTGAACACAAGAACAAGGGGACACAATCTGAAATTAGTTGGGGAAAAGATCAAAAGCAACATGAGGAAATATTATTTTACTGAAAGAGTAGTTGATCCTTGGGACAAACTTCCAGCAGACGTGGTTGGTACATCCACAGTAACTGAGTTTAAACATGCCTGGGATAAACATATATCCATCCTAAGATAAAATACAAAAAATAGTATAAGGGCAGACTAGATGGATCATGAGGTCTTTTTCTGCCATCAGTCTTCTATGTTTCTAAAGAATGACGTTTCTTCTAAACCCCCTATTTTTCCATATAATCTCCCTCCCATTCTATGGCTTTCCTCCAGTGAAACATAAGGGCATGTATGCCCTGTCAGTGCCACTCCTTGTTCTGGTCACAAAGCCTTGGAGCTCTGCCGAACCATCTTCTAATGGCTTCACCCTCTGTGCCCAGCGACTAACCGTACTTCTGTCGACTGAAGATTCCCTATAAACTGTACACAAACATTTGTGAATGTTCCCAACAGTTTCTTTCTCCGCAGTGAGAAATTCAATGACAACACGCTGCTTGTAATGTACATCACTTACAGATGCCATATCAAAACACTGCTGCAGCTATGCTAGCTGTCTGAAGGAATTCAAATAATGTATATCTAAAGTCTCACATTCGTACCATTACTGTAGGCTGAGAAAAAAAATGTGGTGCATTACTTTCTGGGCGACCCTCGTAAGCCTGCCCCCGGAGTTAATACTGAGCTTTAGTTCTTCAGCCGAAGCACAGCTGATCAACTCCTCAGCTGTGTTTTGGGAGGAATCCACTTTCTGAGCATGCGCAGAAGCGAAATTGCATGGTTGATTTCACTTCTGAATTTGGGACAGTCAAAATGTCGCGATGCGAACCGGTGGTGAAGGTAAGTGGAATCTACCCTGACTTGTACATTGCTTTGTTATTTTGTACATTGCTCTGGTGTTTTGTACATTGCATTGTTATTGAAAAAAGGAGACAATTTTGACAAAGACCTCTCATTTGAGATTGCAGTCAGATACAATCACTACATTAATGATGTTCAAATTTTCAGGCCTCACTCCATCTTCTCTGGCATAATACAAGCAGTCCTCAATTAGCAACTGCTCATTTAACAATGGTTCAAAGTTACGACCGTCTTGGAAGAAGTAACCTGTATTCACACTCATGACTGCAATATCACCCCTGCAGTCATGTAATCACATCTGGAGCACTTAGCAACTCACTTGTGATTACAATCCAATACAGTAGTGGTTCTCAACCTGGGTGTTGGGACCCTTTTTTGGGGGGCGGGGGTGTCAAACAATCATTTCACAGGGGTCACCTAAGACCAGGGGAAAAGACAACTTTCCCATGGTGTTAGGAACTAAAGCTTCTATTCTGGCGCCTTGGAACATATTTTTACAATCTGACCAATCAGGCAATTACAGTGGGGGTGTCCCCCTGACCTTCCTGCCAATCATCTTAAAACTCTTGTTAGGAGAACTGATGCTAGACTTATGGTTGGGAGTCACCACAACATGACGAACTGTATTAAGGGGTTGCGGCATTAGAAAGGTTGAGAACCACTGCATTACAGTGTCTTGCGGTCACATAATCATGATCTATGGCCAGTGTTCCCTCTAATTTTTGGGGGTGGGTGGGCGGAAAAGTATAGTGTTTGAGCGGCAGTCCCTTTGGGACTGGGCGGCACAGAAATAATAAATAAACAAACAAACAAATAAAAAACCCACCCTGTTTTGCCTCAGAGAATTTCAAAATAAAATACTGTACTGTGTGTCTATAACAGTGAGCTCATAATAGGGCAACTCTATCAATATCAAAATGCCACTTAAATAGCTGAGCTAGTTTCAAACTAGATTTTGATTTTCTTTCTCTCTTCCTTACTCCCATTCTTTTTCTTTCTCTTTTCCTTCCTCTCTTTTTTCTATCTGTTTCTCTCTCTTCCTCTCTTCCTCTCTCTCTCCTTCCCTCTCACTCTTTCCCTCTCGGCTTCTGGGCAGGTTTGGAAAACTCTGAGTTGATGATCATTTTTAAGTGAGCGATTGTCAGAAAACAATCAGCGGGCGGGTGGAAATAAAAGCCTCAGCCTGCTCCCACATTACACTAAGGGAGCAGAAAGGGGTGATGTCATTGCCACTAAATGCAATCTGATTCATATTCATGTCAAATTTTATTCTGCTTTTTTCAGAATCTTAAGCGATTCCCACCACATGGGAATGTTCACTGTTGAGTTCCCACATTTGTCAAATTCTTGAGTAACTAGGAAAGAACGCTTGCAATCTCTCAGTACATCAATATATCAGGCATGGGGAATTGAGACATCTTTCCTCCAGGCTCTTTATATTTTATGTTTGGTATGTATGTGTTGTCTGGTTTTAATATGATAGGGTTTTATATATTTCTTTTTAATATTAGATTTGTTTCACTATAATATTGTTTTTTATCATTGTTGTGAGCTGCCCCGAGTCTTCGGAGAGGGGTGGCATACAAATCTAATAAATAATAATAATAATAATAATAATAATAATAATAATTATTATTATTATTATTATTATTATTATTATGTCAGTACAGCACAGCAAACGAGATCACTATGCTGGATTTCGTATTTCATCACCAGTCGGGCGCTTCCCAAGCACCTAGGACTGCATAATGTAGCAGCGAATTATGTTTGCCGATCCCAGTAAAGCGGCCTTTTGCAATTGACAGATGGAGATTTTGTCAATTCCGATGATTTTCAAATGTCTGCTGAGATCCTTTGGTACTGCACCCAGCGTGCCAAGTACCACTGGGATCACTTTCACGGGCTTATGCCAGAGTCGTTGCAGCTTGATTTTTAGATCTTTGTATTTCACTAATTTCTCTAGCTGCTTCTCCTCAATTCTATTATTATTATT
The DNA here is from genome assembly GCF_031021105.1 of Erythrolamprus reginae. Lineage (NCBI taxonomy): Eukaryota > Metazoa > Chordata > Lepidosauria > Squamata > Dipsadidae > Erythrolamprus > Erythrolamprus reginae. Next base: position 402,673,946 of record NC_091950.1, on the reverse strand, counting down.
ATTATTATTATTATTATTATTATTATTATTATCATCATCAATTTATTATTATTATTATTATTAATTAGATTTGTATGCTGTCCCTCTCCATAGACTCGGGGCGGCTCACAGCAATAATAACAAATCTAATATTTAAAAATATCTTTAAAAAACCCTTATTTAAAAGCAAAACATACACACAAACATACCATACATAAACTATATAAGCCTGGGGGAGATGTCTCAATCCCCCCATGTCTGACGGCAGAGGTGGGTTTTAAGGAGTTTACGAAAGGCAATACTTTTGCTTCCGTGCATGCGCAGAAGTGAAAAATCAGTGAAAAACATTGAAATCATGTGTGATTTCGCTTCGGGCGCATGTACAGAAGTGAAATCTCATGCATGCACATAGTATAGGTAAAGTGTGATTGGAGACATAAGGAAGTTGTCTTGGTGCATTTATCTTGAATGTTCCACGTTCATCTCTGTTTTGTTTCTGAATTCATTGTGTTAGTGTGTGTGTGGATTTTTAACACAGTTACCACAAATGCTCAAATGCCGTGTTTTTTGAAGCAAATGGCAAGGCCGAGGACTTACATGATCTCAGGCAAGTGAGGTTGGCTGGCTATGGCTGAGCATATCAGTTATAAATAAACGGGAATGTCACAGAAGCATTTCCATAATTTAAAATAAACACAGAACAGTTGGTGAATTTAGACATTTACAATTTTTTAAAATATATATTTACTCTGCTCACACAGCAGCATTATTTATAGGCACGTGCTTCTTTCTTTCTTAATGTGTCTTATTCCAAACTATGCCATGCAATTTTGGAATGATTGTTTTTCCACTTTCTCACTTCTGTAAACCCATCAGGAAGCTCAAACTGCCCAAGGAGCTGCTGATACAGTTCTACAGAGGAATCATTGAGTCTGTCATCCACACCTCTATAACTGTCTGGTTTGGTTCTGCAACCCAACAAGACCAACACAGACTTCAGGGGATAATCAGAACTGCAGAAGAAACAATTGCTGCCAACCTGCCTTCCATTGAGAACCTGTATACTGCATGAGTCAAAAACAGGGCCGTGAAAATATTTATTGACCCCTCGCATCTTGGACAAAAGGTTTCAACTCCTACCCTCAAAACGCCGCTGCAGAGCACTGCACACCAAGACAACTACACACAAGAACAATTTTTCTCCAAATGCCATCACTCTGCTAAACAAATAATTCCCTCAACACTGTCAAACTATTTACTAAGTCTGCACTTTTATTTCTACTAATTTTTCCTCATCATTCCTATCACTCATTTCCTCCCACTTATGACTTGTTGCTTGTATCCTTAAGATTTTTTATTAATATTGATTGTTGCTTATTTGACCTCTATGACAATCATTAAGTGTTGTTTGTACCTCATGATTCTTGACAAATGTGTATTTTCCTTTATGTACACTGAGAGCATATGTACCAAAGACAAATTCCTTATGTGTCCAATCACACTTGGCCAATAAAGAATTCTCTTCTCTCCTCTCCTCTCTCCTTCTCCTCTCTTCTCTCCTCTCTTCTCTCTCTCCTCTTCTCTCTCCTGTCCTCTCCTTTCTTCTCTCCTCTCCTTTCTTCTCTTCTCTCCTCTCTCCTCTCCTTTCTTCTCTCCTCTCCTCTTCTCTCCTCTCTCCTTCTCCTCTCTCTCTCCTCTCCTCCTTTCTCTCCTCTTCTCTTCTCTCTCCTCTCCTTTCTTCTCTTCTCTTCTCTGCTCTCCTCTCTCCTCTCCTTTCTTCTCTTCTCTCTCCTCTCCTCTCTTCTCTCTCCTCTCCTCTCTCCTTTCTTCTCTCTCTCTCCTCTCTTCTCTCTCCTCTCCTCTTCTCTCCTCTCTTCTCTCTCCTCTCCCCTTTCTTCTCTCCTCTCTCTCCTCTCTTCTCTTCTCTCTCCTTTCTTCTCTCCTCTCTCTCCTCTCTCCTGTTCTTTCCTGACCCCGTAGCCCTCTCCGTATTTTCTTGGCTGTGGTTATTCCTGCACCAGTCTGGGTGTGTTAAAGTCAGCCCCAGTTCAGGGGTCGGCCTGCCACATACGGAAAGGAGTTCAGTATCCTATAGCAACCAAGCTTGGCACGCTATTTCTTCTATCAACAAAGAGCAAATGCAAGCCAGGATGACGCTGAGGATTCACCATGGAGAGATCTGATCACGTTCTCCTGTCTGTGCCTTTCTGCCTGTGGTTTCATTCCCTCTTTTCATCAGCAGGTAAACAGAGTGGCGGAAATAGCAGGCAGCTAATCCCCAAACCAGATAGGAAAGTATTTGATGCCAAAAGCCCTTTTAAAAGAGGTTTGGAGCCTATCCATCCATGTGTAGCTTTTTTAGACACACAAAGGCCCATTTACCTGAAAAGGTACATGCTGCACCTGCTCCAAAGCTCCTCTGGCCAAGGACCAAACTGTCCACTTGTCCAGAGATGATCATTCTCGCAACTTTAAAAACACCCAGAAACTGCAGTTTTACCAAAGTTGTTTTCATTATATCTGTTCTGACCTAGGATTTGCCAAATCACGAAACAGACTCAAAACAAACCGTTTTAATTTGGTGAATGTGAATGTGCACTGGTTGCCGATTAGTTTCCGGACACAATTCAAAATGTTGGTGATGACCTATAAGGCCCTACATGGCATCGGATCAGAATACCTACGGGACCGCCTTCTGCCGCATGAATCCCAGCAGCCGATTAGGTTCCACAGAGTTGGCCTTCTCCCGGTCCCGTTGACTAAACAATGTTGTCTGGCGGGGCCTAGGGGAAGAGCCTTCTCTGTGGTGGCCCCGGCCCTTTGGAATCAACTCCCCCCGAGATTCGAACTGCCCCCACCCTTCTTGCCTTTCGCAAGACCTGGCTTGAGGACCTATCTATGTCGCCAGATACGGGACAATTAATGTATCCCCTTCTCTGACCATTAAGAGTTATTGTATAGTATTAATTGTTTTTTAAGATAGCGGGTTTTTAGTTATAGTTTTAACTATTAGATTTGTATTGTACTGTTTATTGCTGTTGTGAGCTGCCCTGAGTCTTCGGAGAGGGGCGGCATACAAGTCTAATAAATTATTATTATTATTATTATTATTATTATTATTATTATTATTATTATTATTATTTCCTAGTGTTGAATATTAATAAAGGAATGAAGCCGAGGCTTCTGTGAGGCTTCACTCAGGTCCGCCATTACAGTGGGGAAAAAGGTTGAATCTCATTGGTTGAGCCATCTGACAGCTTCCTATAAAAGGGCAACCAATCACACAGGCAAGTTGCTGAGTTGTGTCGATCTACCGAATAGCGTAAAGACCTGCTGCTGTTGTTGAAGAATCAGTGTCCTGCCCCTTCTATCCCCCTATTCAAAACCTAGCATTCACATCCAGCAAAGTCCTGGCAAAAAGTCTTTCAAAGGTGAACTGAAATAACAGAACTTATCAGTCCTTTGATAGTTGCCAAGCCGATAGCTTCTAGGCGCAACACTGTACAATGAAATATTTGGCAAACTGTGAGGCACAAAGTCAGATAAGCAAATCTACCCACTAATAAATGAACTCACTGTCTTTTGCAAACATCACTCCCCTTTTGTTCCTATTTACTCCCTATGGAATGGGCCATTCGGCATCCACTTGTGCCTTTACTCCTGGGTAATTGCTTAATTGTTCCCTTCTCCTGACAGCTCTGTGTATGCGCGCATCGAGAACAAGCTGTTCTTCTGCCCCATTTAGCTCCAACTCCGAAGGCAGCTGATAACTGTCAGACAGCTCTGGCCCTATTACTGCCTCGGATGCAGAGCACTCATTGGAGCCTTCCCAAGACTCCCATGTTCCTCCCCTACCACCTCACCCTCTGTGTCTGCTATCAGCTTTGCTGGCCGCTGATGGGCTACAACAATATCATCAAAGGTTCTCCGAATAAGGGTGACCTGAACAGACTTGCTTAACACAGGCAGAAACTCTTGTTTTATTTAACCCATGCACCCACCTGCACCTTAAAAAGAGGTATATATGAGACCACATTTGGAATACTGTGTTCAGTTCTGGAGACCTCACCTACAAAAAGATATTGACAAAATTGAACAAGTCCAAAGACAGGCTACAAGAATGGTGGAAGGTCTTAAGCATAAAACGTATCAGGAAAGACATAATGAACTCAATCTGTATAGTCTGGAGGACAGAAGGAAAAGGGGGGACATGATCGAAACATTTAAATATGTCAAAGGGTTAATTAAGGTTCAGGAGGGAAGTGTTTTTAATAGGAAAGTGAACACAAGAACAAGGAGACACAATCTGAAGTTAGTTGGGGGAAAGATCAAAAGCAACATGGGAAAATATTATTTTACTGAAAGAGTAGTAGATCCTTGGAACAAACTTCCAGCAGACGTGGTTGGTAAATCCACAGTAACTGAATTTAAACATGCCTGGGATAAACATATATCCATCCTAAGATGAAATACAAAAAATAGAATAAGGGCAGACTAGATGGATCATGAGGTCTTTTTCTGCAGTCAGTCTACTATGTTTCTAAGTTTAATATATAAATAAAGAGTTTTTTTCTTGTCAGGAAATCCCTCATTTCCAAGTTGAATTTCTAAGGAGCTTCCACCCATTGCTTTTTGTCCTGCCCTCAAGTGCGATGAAGAACAATCTCATCTTCCCTGTGACAGGCCTTCAAGTATTGGAAGACAACTATCATGTCTCCCCCCACAGTTCATACCGTCCCTTCCCCTCCTTTGTGATGTATTTTTCTGGGGGCATGAAAGAGTATAATTAGTACGAACAGATAAGGATGCATTAATGTTGTCAGTGGGTAGCTTATTTTACAAGCAATTGATTTTAATTGAGAGTCATTAATTCAATTAGTATACATTCTTTCTACTTTAGGGTTTATTTTTAGTGTAACTTCTTGGAAAAATATATTTGTGTCTGTATGTGTGTGTGCCTCTCTCTGTGTGAGTGTGTATCCACATACTTGTGTAAGTGTGTCAAATGTACTCATTTATTATGGGGAGAGGGATTTAATTGACATTGGCAACAGGTTAATGAAGTAGCGAAATATAAAGTAAGTAAGTAGGAAAGATTCTTGTCCATGTCTATATTTCTTTTTTCTGATTTTTATTTCTTTTGGGGTTGAACTGACTTCAATTCAGCAGCAGCCTCTTTTCAGAGAAACACAGTGAACATCTTGCTAATTAGCTGAGGGTTCAAATAGAAAGATAAAAACAATTTGCTTTATCGAGAAGGCCGCCAGGAGGCACCTAGACACAAAAGCTCCCTTATTCCATTTCTTCTCCCCAGGACAGATTAAAAGATAAGGGGGAGGAGGATTAAGTCAGTCACACAGTCAGAAACACAAATAATGCCTAGAAATATTGGCTAGGTATGTGGCACCCAACCCAGGGTGAGAGACATGATTATAAACACACAACTTTTCCAATTCTCCTGAGCAAAAATGGAAAGCATGCTGGCTGATTGATTGATTGATTAATTGATTCATTCATTCATTGCCAAATTAAAGGGCAGCTTACAATAAAAACAATAAATAGGTGTGACAGGGCTAACAAGAACAGAGGCAGGCTCAGAAACATAGAAACATAGAAGACTGACAGCAGAAAAAGACCTCATGGTCCATCTAGTCTGCCCTTATACTATTTTTTGTATTTTATCTTAGGATGGATATATGTTTATCCAGGGCATGTTTAAATTCAGTTACTGTGGATTTATCTACCACGTTTGCTGGAAGTTTGTTCCAAGGATCTACTACTCTTTCAGTAAAATAATATTTTCTCATGTTGCTTTTGATCTTTCCTCCAACTAACTTCAGATTGTGTCCCCTTGTTCTTGTGTTCACTTTCCTATTAAAAACACTTCCCTGCTGGACCTTATTTAACCGTTTAACATATTTAAATGTTTCGATCATGTCCCCCCTTTTCCTTCTGTCCGCCAGACTAAAAAGATTGAGTTCATTAAGTCTTTCCTGATACGTTTTATGCTTAAGACCTTCCACCATTCTTGAAGCCCGTCTTTGGACCCGTTATTTATTTATTTTATTTATTAAATTTGTATGCCGCCCCTCTCCGCAGACTCGGGCGGCTCACAACAGCAACAGAAAACAATATATAATACAAATTCAATAATTAAAAAGCTAAAAACCCATAATTTAAAAAACATGCACACAACATACCATACATAAACAGTATAGGCCTGGGGAAGATATTTCAGTTCCCCCATGCATGACGGCAGAGGTGGATTTTAAGGAGTTTGCGGAAGGCAAGGAGGGTGAGGGCAGTTCTAATCTCAGGGGGGAGCTGGTTCCAGAGGGTCGGGGCTGCCACAGAGAAGGCTCTTCTCCTGGGACCCGCCAAACGACATTGTTCTTGTAGCCCGTCTTTGGACCCATTCAATTTTGAGGTGAACAGCAAACAGCACACCTTTATTTCAGCACCACAGAACAGAACAGAGGACAGGCGGCTTGACAGCTCCTTTTATACTGGAGCTTTCAAACTCTAAGCCAATAACAGGGCTCCATTTTCTCGCTCACTGGCTGCTTGCATCAGAGCCAATCAGGCTTGACCACCAGCCGGCACAGTCGTAACTGTGAGGACTTAACACACTTCACCCCCTGAATGGCACATGTGTAGTCGGCAAGGTATGCGGGCGGCTGTCGACTCCGCCCAGATTGCCTCAGTTAAGGGCTGGAAACCAAAGGAGGAGGAGGAACCAGAGTGCTTCTTCAGAGGGTGTAGCAATGAAAAAATCCTGCAAAAACTTAGGGCTGGAAAAAAACTTGGGAGTAGCAATGAAAAAATCCTGCAAGTCGGGAAGATTGTTAGCACCTTGTTAGGGCTGGAAAAAAAACCTATTTCAGAGGGAGTAGCAGTGACAAAAGCCTGCAAATACTTAGGGCTGGAAAAATAACTTATTCAGAGTAACATTGAAAAACTCCTGCAAGTTGGGAAGATTGTTAGAACCTCGTTAGGGTTGTCAGGGAGCTACATTTGGAGTATAAGATGCACCCAAATTTTCAGCCTCTTTTTTTGTGGGGGGAGTGTGTCTTATATTCTGAAAAACATGGTACATTTCAGGTCATTGCCAACTGGCTTGTATTTATGATTGTAGGATCTGAGGTCATGTAACTGTGATTTTTGTGTTTTGTTCTAGTTTCTAGCAAAAAAATAAAATAAAAATCTCAATCTTGGGTAAAAATAAGTGCTGTTAAAACAAGAAGTAAAACCGGGAATAATAATAATAATAATAATAATAATAATAGTAATAATAATAATAATAATAATAATAATAATAATAATAATTGGTGAAATACAAAGATCTAAAAATCGAGCTGCAACGACTCTGGCATAAGCCAGTGAAAGTGGTCCCAGTGGTACTTGGCACGCTGGGCGCAGTGCCAAAGGATCTCAGTGGACATTTGAAAACCATTGGAATTGACAAAATCTCCATCTGTCAATTGCAAAAGGCCGCTTTACTGGGATCGGCAAACATAATTCGCTGCTACATCACTCAGTCCTAGGTGCTTGGGAAGCGCCCGACTGGTGATGAAATACAAAATCCAGCATAGTGATCTTGTTTGCTGTGTTGTACTGACATCATCATCATCGTCATAATAATAATAATAATAATAATAATAATAATAATAATAATAATAATTTATTAGATTTGTATGCCGCCCCTCTCTGTAGACTCGAGGCGGCTCACAACAAATAGTTTTACAGCTTTACAGCTTAACAGCTGTCATGACAACTGTAATTCTGGGCTCAAATCAAGAACTATCTATGTAATGAAGAATAGTTATAAAGCCTCACTTTATTGTTTTCCCCAAGGGTGTGCCCTACTGACCCATTTTTCCCCAGACATGTGTGAACTTTTCCAAAAAAAAGAGCCCGGAATACAGCTGTCCATTATTTTGATATCCTAAAATAGTTTTGGGGACCATTTAAGGCTCAGAAGCATTCTTCGCAATGCAGATGATGCTGAAAGCTGCTGTTTTTCTTCGCAGCATGTTAGCTTTTATTGCTCCACAATATATATTTCTCACGACCCTGTGTAAGTCAAGAACCTTCCTTTTATTTGATGACTTTTAGCTTGCTATGAGCTGGCCTTGGAAAACCTGCTTTTCAGGGCAGAATGCCAATTTTATAAATATAATATTTAAACATTTAAGGTAAGTTTCCATTTTTAAAAAAAATAAAATAAAAACATCTTTCTTAAACAAATAAAAAGTTTAGGTGGAGCAGGAAGCAGGAACTTGGCACTCAGAACAGACTCAGAAGTATGAGCCGGTCAACAGAAGAACAGGTTGTTATGCAGGAATATGATGGGTGGGGATTTTTAAAGCAAGCATTTACTTTTAGATTGGGACTGGTGGCTATTGATGCCCTTTCAAAATCATAAAATCAAATATCAAGCCCTGTTTTAATTCAAATACAGTGGTACCTCTACTTACGAACTTAATTCGTTCCGTGACCGGGTTCTTAAGTAGAAAAGTTCATAAGAAGAAGCAATTTTTCCCATAGGAATCAATGTAAAAGCAAATAATGCGTGGGATTGGGGAAACCACAGGGAGGGTGGAGGCCCTGTTTCCTCCCAGGAGATTCCTAGAGAGGCCCCACGGAGGCTTCTCCCCGCTTTTTTTGGCTCTGTTTCCTTCCAGGAGATTCCTAGAGAGACCCCACGGAGGCTTCTCCCCGCTTATTCCAGCCCTGTTTCCTCCCAGGAGATTCATAGAGAGGCCCCATAGAGGCTTCTCCCCGCCTTTTCTGGCCCTGTTTCCTCCCAGGAGATTCCTAGAGAGGCCCCACAGAGGCTTCTCCCCGCTTTTTCCGGCTCTGTTTCCTTCCAGGAGATTCCTAAAGAGGCCCCACGGAGGCTTCTCCCCGCCTTTTCCGGCCCTGTTTCCTCCCATGAGATAAATAGAGAGGCCCCACAGAGGCTTCTCCCTGCCTTGTTCGTAAGTGGAAAATGGTTCGTGAGAAGAGGCAAAAAAATCTTGAACACCCGGTTCGTATCTTTAAAAGTTTGTAAGTACAGTATAGGCATTCATAGGTAGAGGCACCACTGTATATACTAGGGAAAGTGGCTTAAATTATCATAAATTCTAACTATAACTTTGGTCTAATTTTAAAAGCAATTTTAGAGGCTCACCATTTAGTATGTACTGTAATATTCAGTGAAACAGGTGGGGGGTGTCCTTCAACAAGGACATGTCCACTGATTTCAAAAGGATGTGGACGACTTCTTAAATATGTCTGGCTCCCATTGGTTGATACAGATTTCCTTGAAGGTTTTTTTTTAAAAGTTTTTATTTCTGCTCATTAATTAGGAAGCGCTGTTGGTAAATTATTCATCTGACTTTTACAGGCAATCTCTGTGAAATTCCTAAGGAGGGCTGTGCTGTGAAAAGCGGGTTTGATTTTTTTTTTTCAAGGGAAAGGAACGAAGTATGCTATAATAGAACAGGGGTGAAGACCTTTCCTGCTGTTGTTTTCGCTCACATTCCTTTAAGACCGCCTTCTGCCGCACGAATCCAAGCGACTGGTTAGGTCCCACAGAGTTGGCCTTCTCTGGGTCCCGTCGACGAAACAATGTCGTCTGACGGGACCCAGGGGAAGAGCCTTCCCTGTGGCGGCCCCGACCCTCTGGAACCAACTCCCCCCGGAGATTAGGATTGCCCCCACCCTCCTTGCCTTTCGCAAACTCTTTAAAACCCACCTCTGTCGTCAGGCATGGGGAAATTGATTCCCACGGACAGTTTCTGCTTTATGTATGGTTTATATGAGATGTATGATTGCTTTTTATATTAAGGGTTTTAAATTGTTTTAATTATTGGATTTGTACAGTTTTGCTGTTGTGAGCCGCTCCGGGGTAGTAATGGGGCGGCATACAAATCTAATAAATAAATAAATAAATAAATAAATGAATAATAATAATAATAATAATAATAATAATAATAATAATAATAATAATAATTTATTGGATTTGTATGCCGCCTCTCTCCGCAGACTAACTAACTAACTAAATAAATAAAATGTATATTTTGTCAGTGGGTGGACTCAGAATCGCTGACAGGTTACTTGGTATGTATGTGTGTTTGCATTAGCGGTGGGTTGCTCCCGGTTCGGCCCGGTTCTGTGAATTGTTAGAGACGGTGGCTGGAGGCTCCACCCACCCGCCTGGGACGCTTTTGTGCATGCGCAGGAGCATGTGCGCAAACCGGTAGCAACGGGTTTTAGAACCTATTGGTGTGTGTGTGTGTTTGTATTTACTGCTCTCTCTAAAATACACTGCTCAAAAAAATTAAGGGAACACTCAACGAACACAACCTAGATCTGAATGAATGAGATATTCTCATTCAGAAAGAGCTTTCTCTGTGGGGGGCCCGGCCCTCTGGAATCAGCTCCCCCCGGAGATTCGCACTGCCCCCACCCTCCTCGCCTTCCGGAAGAGTTTAAAAACTCATCTTTGCCGCCAGGCCTGAGGTTCCTTAGATCTTAGATGCTTTCGTTTGATTGTTGAATGAATGAATGATATTAATGCTTTTTTTTCTTTTTAATTAGAATTTTAAAAATTGTTTTTAATGCATTAATTGGATTACTATTATTCTTGTTTTTCTGTATATGCGGTGAGCCGCGCTGAGTAAGCAAGTAAGCAAGTAAGCATGTAAGTAAGTAAGAAAATAAATAAATAAGTAAATATATGTAAGCTGAAGGGATCAGATCTGGTGGCCTAGAGGTTAATTCTCTGCCTTACAAGGCAGAAGCTGCCAGATCAAATCCCAGTAAGGGTATGGCTAGCTGATGAGGCCAGAACAAGGCCAAAATAGTGCTATCCTAGTCTCCCTTAATTTTAAAAATTCAGCAAAAACACATGATACATACATACATATATATATGTCACGTGTTTTTTTTTCTGAATTTGAAAATTAAGGGAGACTAGGATATATCTATATACATACATACATACATACATACATACATACATACATACATACATACATATTCTCATTGAATACTTTGTTCTGTACAAAGTTGAATGTGCACAACAGCATGTCACAATTCAAAGTGTTGGTTATGACCTTTAAAGCCCTTCATGGCACTGGACCAGAATATCTCCGAGACCGCCTCCTGCCGCACGAATCCCAGCGACCGATTAGGTCCCACAGAGTGGGCCTTCTCCGGGTCCCGTCAACTAAACAATGTCGGTTGGCGGGCCCCAGGGGAAGAGCCTTCTCTGTGGCGGCACCGGCTCTCTGGAACCAACTCCCCCCAGAGATTAGAACTGCCCCTACTCTTCCTGCCTTCCGTAAACTCCTTAAAACCCACCTTTGCCATCAGGCATGGGGGAATTGAAACACCTCCCCTGGGCATGTTCAATTTATACATGGTATGCTTGTGTGTGTGTCTGTTAGTATATGGGGTTCTTTTAAATCTTTAAATATTTTAAAGTTATTTGGATTATTTATGATTTGTTCTATCTTGTTGTGAGCCGCCCCGAGTCTTCGGAGAGGGGCGGCATACAAATCTAAATAATAAATAAATAAATAAATAAATAAATAAATAAATAAATAAATAAATAAATAAATAAATAAATAAATAAATGTGAAATTGGTTGTCAATCAGTCTTCCTTCCTAAGTGGACAGTTTCATTTCACAGAAGTTTGATTTACTTGGAATTATATTGTGTTGTTTAAGTGTCCCCTTTATTTTTTTGAGCAGTATATAAAATGGCAGATGGGTCAAGGAATCAGGCTGACAGGGAAGGGCAGCGCAACACAGCAGATGAGCTGGTATTCTCAACCAAGTGGGGCACCAAAGGGATTTTAACTTCGGGGCTCAGGATACTCATCCCTGTTTGAGAGACTTGGAAGACAGAGCAGAAGATTGATAGATGACTATCTCCAACGTCTTGCACAGACAGAATGTAAACAAAGCATTTTGCATTTGCCAGAGACTGGAGACAAGGAGTTTCCAATAGGTAGAAACTGAAACAAATGAAGTTCAACCCTTGGCTCTTAAAATGGGCATGTCTAGGAATGTGGTACACATGGTACCACAATCCTAGACATACCACATTCCAAGCATGCCTGGCAGAGGAATTCTGGGAGTTGAAGTTCACAAGTCATAACGTGGCCAAGGTCGGAGAGACCTGCTTTAAATTGTCTCCTTGACAAAACAATGCTACATAAAAATAGTCCTGCCTATAAATCCAGAGAAGAAACAGGAGGGGGAGGATGATTCACGTTGCTGACCACAACCTACGCATTGCTGCAGCAACTAAGCTGGGAAGAAGAAGAATTAAACTGATTGATCAAACCGAGATAAAAGGCAGAGCACACCCTGGAAGGTGACCAATAGGTTTGGCCATTAAATAGTCTTTTAATTATTTACATCCAAGGGCGTAGATTCTGATATTAAAACGTAAGGCGTAGTTTCCCATGAAGGAAAAACCTCTAAGGTCAACCTATATAGGACACCCAGGACTTTGCAGCCAAAAACCTTGAAGACATCCACCCCATGGATGTCTGGAGTGCCTGGTTAAAAAGAAAAATGGAGAAGTGTGGAACTCATTACCGGACTCCATAGTGTCATCCCCAAACCCCCAACACTTTACCCTTAGATTATCTACGGTTGACCTATCCAGATTCCTAAGAGGTCAGTAAGGGGCGAGTACAAGTGCACTAGAGTGCCTTCCGTCCCCTGTCCTATTGCTCTCCTATATCTCCTATACCTTTCTTCTATTCCTATATCTCTTCTTCTATTCTTTCATTGATATGTTCTATTACTATACCTTCTTTTCTATTCTTTCTTAGATATATTTTACTATGAGTATCTCCTCTATAACCTTCATCATGTATTTTACTATGTGTATATAGATATATACCCACTAAAACCCTCATTGTGTATTGGACAAAATAAATAAATAAAATAAATAAATAAAATAAATAAAATAATAAAATTTTGGAGACGAAGCTGCACATGTTTTCATGTGCACCTTTTGACATTTCTGATCATACCCCGTGGACAAGCCCACATCCTCCCAACTCTTCAATATTCATTTAAGATTATAACCTTTTGCCTTGGGCAGATGTAAAGAAAAACACTATGCATAACTCTGTCTAAATCAAGCATTACTCTTGCTGTCTAATGTCCAGGATCAATAAGGACACATTCCTCGATGGTGCAGTGGTTAGAGTGGAGTACAGCAAGCTAGTTCTGCTGATCACCAGCTGTCAGCAGTTTGGCAGATCAAATCTCATCAGGCTCAAGGTTGGCTCAGCCTTCCATCCTTCTAAGGTTGGTAAAATGAGGACCCAGATTGTTGGGGGCAATATGCTTATTCTCTGTAAACCGCTTAGAGAGGGCTGTAAAGCACTGTGAAGTGGTATACAGTATAAGTCTAAAGTGGCTTGGGGCCACTTGACTCTAGCCCCCTGGCCAACGAATGTGTTGTAAGTCGATTGAATGGGAATGAGTGTCTTTTATGGACTTTGGGTTTTTTAGATCAGGGTTTCCCAACCTTGGCAACTTGAAGCTATCTGGACTTCAACTCCCAGAATTCCCCAGCCAGCATTCGCTGGCTGGGGAATTCTGGGAATTGAAGTCCAAATAGCTTCAAGTTGCCAAGTTTGGGAAACACTGTTTTAGATTATTAATTAAAATTAATTGGATTTAGGACGTTATATATTGTTCTTTTATATGTTGTAAGCTGCCCCCAGTCCTCGGAGAGGAGTGGCATAAAAGTCCAATAAATAAATAAATACATTTTTATACAGAGATGGGCAGCCTATAGTGCAAGGTTTTTTTTAAAAAAAAAATCGGATCCACAGACCCACCATTAATATTTGGGAAACTATGCCATCAGTTTTCAACAATTACACCCAAAATTAAGGGGGAAACAGAAAAAGAATGACTTGCTTGAATAATGGAGCCATCACGCCAATACAAAACACATTATAGTGGTACCTCTACCTAAGAACGCCTCTACTTAAGAACTTTTCTAGATAAGAACTGGGTGTTCAAGATTTTTTTGCCTCTTCTTTAGAACCATTTTCTACTTAAGAACCCGAGCCTGGAAAAATTTGCCAGGAAATTTCAGAGCAGCATGAAGGCCCGGACAGTTTCCTGACATTCTCCCTGGGCTTCTCTCTCTGGTGCAGTGTACGGGAGGCAGCCTCACGCCGGGTGTATGGGAGGCGCATGCTCCTCCTCACCGCCTCAGAGTCCCTCCTTTTTTTTTTGAGCCTTAAAGTTTTGGATTTTTTTTTTATTCCCCTCACCTCACCTTCTTCCTTCGGCAGTGACTGTCCTCCTCCTCTTCTTCCTCCTCCTCCTCCCACCCAAATTCCAAGCTTTTATTTCTTTCCTAATGGGTTTGCACGCATTATTTGCTTTTATATTGATTCCTATGGGAAAAATTGCTTCTACTTACAAACTTTTCCACTTAAGAACCTGGTCACGGAACGAATTAAGTTCTTAAGTAGAGGTACCACTGTACTTTGGTCCTCTCTTAATGAATGCATTAACAAGTCGCCCTTTTTGGATTATGCTACTTGTAGCTTTCCCAATGTTTTGGACTTCAATGGTAGAAGCTGTAATTTGAAATTGCTGGAGCAGCCATATTTAAACTATAAAGGAGATGAATTTATATTTTATTTTCTTGGTAATAATTCCCTGCCCCTTTGAGTCAATATTTCTGACAAAAAGAATTCATAAATACAGGGACAAATTCAGATCAAATCGATCAACCTATTGATCGACCGCAATACTATTAATGACTTGAGACAATATAAAGATTGCAAAGTTCAGCTTGATAAATCAGAAACAATATATTTAAAGTCAAACTTCAAGAAGCCCACAAATAAAATGGAGCTTTGCTAAAATGTTCTCAGTAAGTCTTTGCCTTTACTCAGTGATTTCATTTAAATGGAATTATTCAATACTGTATGTTCTGTCTGGGTCACTCTGGAAGCCAATACCAACCCAAAAAGAGAAGCCAGACACACCGGTAAAAGGCAAAGGCAGTTTATAAAATTCAAGAAAAACACAGGTAACAGAAAATGTCCTTACAAACAGGAAAACGCTGTATCTTCAAATGTATCCATGAAGGCAAAAGTCCATGCAGCAATACAGGATTCTTGCTGCCAAGACGAGACTGTAGATAGCAGACCTACACCTCCCATGGGTCTTCCAAACTGCTGGGCCACAAGCCAGGAACAGAGACGTCGAGAACAAAGCAGGACACCGTAACTCCAACTGATAACACTCCACATGGCTTCAAGGGCTTGCCTGCCTTTTAAACCCTGCTAAGGAGGACCACACCCAAGCCCAGCTGTTCCTAATTCAGTGCTGATAATACTTCTTTAATTGCTCCTTTCTTTGATCTGAACGTCTGTCGCATGTCAATGACGGCTTGTGCTTCATCACCTAATGACTCCAAGCTACTGGCTGGGGAGAGCCCCCCCCCCCCCGGGGCTCTCATGCTGTTCTCCTTCATCCCATTCCTGACTTTCCTCTCCCCCGTCCGACTGTTCAGCCCCCTCCTCTTCGCTGTCATCCTCCTCCGGGCATGGAGCCAGCAGAGACACAGCCGGTCCCTGAGCAGCCTCAGGCTGAACCACAACACTGTATAAGTTTCACCACCTGACCAAAATAATCCTCCTCCTCATCATCATCCAGTCACATACAATAATTATTGAACATTGTATACGGTAATTTAAACTTTAAAATCATCAAAGTCACAAACCACAAGAGCAACACGCTAATATTCTGATTTTTATTTTGCTTCTGGGTTTCGGTTAGAAAAGAGGGTGAGTTGCAGATACAGAACTGAAGCTGTATCAGGATGCCGTCCTTCCGTGCTAGACGAGTTACTGAACTCATGGGACTTGCTTCTGATAAAATACATACCGTCCTTTAAGTCAGTGTTTCCCAACCTTGGCAACTTGAAGATATCTGGACTTCAACTCCCAGAATTCCCCAGCCAGCATTCACTGACTGGGGAATTCTGGGAGTTGAAGTCCAAATATCTTCAAGTTGCCAAGGTTGGGAAACACTGCTTTAAGTATATAGTTTCAAAACAATAGAGTGAATGTCAAGATAAATGAATACATTCTAGTTTTACATGCCTTGTTTTAGTGACAGATTGATTTCTGGCATCCACATAAAATGCTTCCCCACAGGAAGACTGGCTGGCGTGTTAATTTTTGCAGCATAGGCTGCTTACATGTTGTATCTACAGTATTTTTGAGTTGCTCAGAGTCAGGCAGCATACAAATTTAACTACCGTGTTTGCCTGAAAATAAGACCCTCTCTTATATTCTTTTGAACCCTGAAATAAGCGGTTGGCCTTATTGCCGATTGGGCTTATTTATTAGATTTGTATGCCGCCCCTCTCCGCAGAAATGGGGACATTTGGTCGCAGTCGGTGTTAGTGGGGGGTCAGAGGTCGACCTCGAGGTCTCTCCTTTGTGGGGTGCCTCAGGGGTCGGTCCTCTCCCCCCTGCTATTTAATATCTACATGAAACTGCTGGGTGAGATCATCCAAGGGCATGGGGTGAGGTATCATCAATACACCGATGATACCCAGTTGTACATCTCCACCCCATGTCCAGTCAACGAAGCAGTGGAAGTGATGTGCCGGTGCCTGGAGGCTGTTGGGGCCTGGATGGGTGTCAACAAACTCAAACTCAACCCAGACAAGACGGAGTGGCTGTGGGTTTTGCCTCCCAAGTACAATTCTATCTGTCCGTCCATTACCCTGGGGGGGGATTATTGACCCCCCTCAGAGAGGGTCCGCAACTTGGGCGTCCTCCTCGATCCACAGCTCACATTAGAGAAACACCTTTCAGCTGTGGCAAGGGGGGTGTTTGCCCAGGTTCGCCTGGTGCGCCAGTTGCGGCCCCATTTGGACCGGGAGTCATTGCTCACAGTCACTCATGCCCTCATCACCTTGAGGCTCGACTACTGTAACGCTCTCTACATGGGGCTACCTTTGAAAAGTGTTCGGAAACTTCAGATCGTGTAGAATGCAGCTGCGAGAGCAGTTATGGGCTTCTCTAAGTATGCCCATATCACTCCAACACTCCGCAGTCTGCATTGGTTGCCGATCAGTTTCCGGTCACAATTCAAAGTGTTGTTTATCACCTATAAAGCCCTTCATGGCAACGGACCAGAATATCTTCGGGACCGCCTTCTGCCGCACAAATCCCAGCAACCGGTTAGGTCCCACAGAGTCGGCCTTCTTTGGGTCCCGTCAACTAAACAATGTCGTCTGGCGGGACCCAGGGGAAGAGCCTTCTCTGTGGTGGTTCCGACCCTCTGGAACCAGCCCCCCCTGAGATTAGGATTGCCCCCACCCTCCTTGCCTTTCGTAAACTCCTTAAAACCCACCTCTGCCGTCAGGCATGGGGGAACTAAAACATCTCCTCCTTGCCCATGTTGTTTTGTTGTTTGATTGATTTGTGTGCTTGTTTTTTATATATACAGTATTGGGATTGTTTTATGAATTTCTTAACTTAAAATTGTAATTGGATTGGTGGGCATTGGATTTGTCACTATGTACTGTTTTTGCTATTGTTGTGAGCCGCCCCGAGTCTGCGGAGAGGGGCGGCATATAAATCCAAAAAATCTAATCTAATCTATCCCTGCCTTACCTTGCCCAGAACAAGACTAAACATTTTTTTCAAATTGTCTCACTGCTGAGGGTAGGGCAGAAGCTAAGATATTTATTATATAAATATAATTAAACATGGAGAAGGGACTGTTCCATGGCACCCAAGCAAATATTTAACCTTCTTATGTTTGCAAAATTATCAGCAACAGCTATATTCCTTCCCATTAAATATTTGCCTCTGTTTAATAAGGGAACTCCTGAAGGTTAAACATTTCCCCCCCGTCATCCTAGGATTGTTTAGTGCCTGGAGTAATAAATATTTAGCTAACCGAACCATTATTTGATTCACTAAAATCCAACCATCAACTATTTTTTTTATTTTAGCAAGTCAGTTATTCTTAGCTTTGGCCTAGATTCTGAATACTGTACTGGTTCTTTTCCAAAGTGTCAGGTTCTTCAGCTCATTAGCATCCAATTAAAGAAGTACTAGTTTGTCTATTAATCAAAATGCACGTGATTAATTAACAGACTCTACAACATTTGCTCTAAGTAAAGAAGTCACATTTTATTAATACAATCTAATAAAATGGTATATTTTCCAAAGATACAGTGGAAAACTGAAGAATGTAGGAACTGCAGCCTTGTACTGTATAAACTTTCGTTTATATGAAATAATTCAGCCACATTTTTGATAGTCATGTTTTCTATGTTATCTCCTTAATGCTTTACTTAGACTGGAGGATGGACTACTGAGCACTGAAATTGGCAATAACATCTTACTGGCTCAAAATCAATCTTTTCTAGAAGAGCTACTGTTCTTTTTACTGCAAAATATCTTGCAGTCCAAATGGTCCAGAACTGTAGCCAGCAAATTTTTCCAACTGGGAATTGGACCAGAATACATCCGGAACCGCCTTCTACCGCACGAATCCCAGCGGCCGATAAAGTCCCACAGAGTTGGCCTTCTCCGGGTCCCGTCGACCAAACAATGTCGTTTGGCGGGTCCCAGGGGAAGAGCCTTCTCTGTGGCGGCCCTCTGGAATTAACTCCCCCCAGAGATTAGAACGACCCCCACCCTCCTTGTCTTTCGCAAATTACTCAAGACCCACCTTTGTCACCAGGCATGGGGGAGTTAGGATATTCCTTCCCCTAGGCCATTACAAGTTATGTATGGTATGTTTGTGTGTATGTTTGGTTTTTATAATAAGGGTTTTTAATTGTTTTATTAAATTGGATTGTTACATGTTGTTTCTTATCATTGTTGTTAGCCGCCCCAAGTCTGCGGAGAGGGGCGGCATACAAATCCAATAAATACTACTACTACTACTACTACTACTACTACTAATAATAATAATAATAATAATAATAATAATAATAATAATAATAATAAATTTTGTATGATTGGATAAATTGGCTACCAAGCAAAACCTGGAAGATAGGAAGCTTCAAAATAAACGTGTAGCCGCCCCTAGGCTTTGCTGACTTTATAATGACAGAAGGAAACTACAACCCACACAATACTTACACAAATTACTATGACCCAAATATGGCCAGGTTTTCTCCAAAGATGCTTCAGTGCTCTTCCTTTTGCAACCATAGATAGAAAATGCAAATACCTCCCTGCCTTTGTTGAAATGAAACCATAAAATATGTCTTCCTGGTGTATAGATTATATAAGGAATTATTGTATATTCCCAGCTAATTCAACCCTTATTAAATAAGCTGACTGGCTGTTCAGATCAATGGTATTTAGAATGTTTCCTAGTATATGTCCAATTGTCTCTCCTTATCTCATTTATCTTTTCTTCTTTTCAAATATGTTCACCTTTTCTTCTATTCTTTTCTTTACTTATATTACTACATATCTTTCTCTTCAATGTGTATTATGTATTGGACAAAACAAATAAATAAAATAAAAATAAAATAATTTACGCAGTATCAAAAACATATTGCTGGTTAAATCCAATCCCTGATTATATCTATGGTGGAAAAAAAAACTTTTAACTGAAATATTGTAGGTCTCATGCATTAGCTTTTTATGAAGATCCTAAACCTAGGAACTTTTATTTACCATGAAAATATAGTATTTTAAAAGATACGGTCAATTTGCAGATAACTTACAATAAGGAACTGGAATATCGTGTTTTAACGATCAATAGTTTAGAATGTCAAAGAATGTGAAATTAGTAGTTTATGACCTTTGGATGGTATAGTTGGAGACACACTCTGTCTTCCAAGACACTCAGTGAGTGGCGACACCTGACACATCTTGTTTGAGAAGGCAAGCTAAGCTTGTAGGTCCAGGTAGGCTTCAGAGAATATCAGCTTTGCAAGCTACAATGTTGGGAGAAGAACATCATGGCAAATTGCTTTTAGACTGTAGCCAAGAAAATGAGTTAGATCAGTGGTTCTCAACCTGTGGTCCACGGAACTCTGGGGGCAGCGGTGGGCTGCTAGCTGGAACATTAATTGCACTCGCCACGGCGGCTAGTAAGTGCTCACGGGGCCAGCGTGATTTTGCTTCTGTACCTGTGGAGATAGAAAATCTTGCACGGAGACACAGGTACACACCCGTATTTTGACGAGGGTTTTTTTGCTTCCGTGCATGCCGAAACATGGGTGCATCTGCAGCTCCATGCGCGATTTTGCTGCCTCCACAGGTGCAGAAGCAAAATCGCCCTGGCCCCGCAAGCACTTACAAGCCGTAGCAGCGAGCGCAATTTAGCATTCCGGCTAGTAGCCCACCCCTGCCTCGGGGCCTTGGCATAAGTTATCACATAGCTTTGGTGAAGATGACTGTATGTAGAATCTCATATTCCTGCTGAAATCAGTATTATTTCTAGGAAGAGGCTTTTCCATGATAGAAAGGCAGGGCTTTCTGGCCTCAACGCTCCATAATTTTCCAAAATTGAGCCATTATTCACAACGTCTTCAGAAGGATCAACTCAGGGTGACTCAGGGTGGAGCAGGCTCGCTGGCAAGTACCCAGATGCCTAGCAATATAAGGACTTTGTAATCAAAACTAGGAAAAATAGGTTGCTAATGCAATTTGCCTTGTGGTTTATGCGGGGCACACAAAGTAGATTAATAAGACACGGGCGGCAGAAATATCCAGCCTTCTGAATTAGTTGCAATTTCGGGACGATCGTCAAAGGCAGCCTCATGTTGAGCCCACAGAAGTTCAACTGAGGCTAAGAAGATTGGGATGACAATTTCAAACCAGCCCAGAAACTAGATCAAGGGATCCAGTGAAGGGTCCAGATGGACAATAGGTCAGTCAGTACATTGGAAGATTACCCAATTTGTCTTTACCTCTACTGTCCAACCTAGTGTGCATGCACTTAACATCCTGAGCAATGGTGGCGCAGTGGTTAGAGTGCAGTACTGCAGGCTACCTCTGCTGAGTGCCGGCTACCTCGAATTTGGCAGTTCAAATCGCACCAGGTTGACTCAGCCTTCCATCTTTCCGAGGTGGGTAAAATGAGGACTCAGATTGTTGGGGGCAATATGCTGACTCTGTAAACCACTTAGAGAGGGATGTAAAGCAGTATATAAGTCTATGTTCTATTGCTACTGCTATCCTGCCAAATGAAGAGCAGAACTCCTAAGTGACCCCATAAGAGCAATACCACCCTATTGCTTCAAGCTCATGGTTACTCAGGATTTGAAGGCCAGATACCCAAGATCCTGCCTTTACCTCCAGGAATTATCAGGAATATTCACCATTCATCGACAATCAAGTCATGAATCAAAATGGCTCTGATGTATATCAACAGCAACATGAACTGAAGTTCACCAGCAATTCAACCATAAGGACCGAGGATTGAGTCAACAAGCTGGAAACACAGATAATATTAATGAAAAGAAGGACCAGGGGAGACATGACAACAAGGTTCCAATATCTCCGTGACTGCCTTCTGCCGCACGAATCTCAGCGACCGGTTAGGTCCCACAGAGTTGGCTTTCTCTGGGTCCTGTCGACTAAACAATGTCATTTGGCGGGACCCAGGAGAAGAGCCTTCTCTGTGGCGGCCCCGACCCTCTGGAACCAGCTCCCCCCAGATATCAGAGTTGCCCCCACCCTCCTTGCCTTTCGCAAGCTCCTTAAAACCCACCTCTGTCGTCAGGCACGGGGGAATTGAAATTTTTTCCCTTCCCCCATGGCTTATAGAATTTATACATGGTATGCTTGTTTGTATGATTGGTCTTTTAAATTGGGGATTTTTTAGATTATTTTTTAATATTAGATTTGTTACATTGTTTACTTTGTTGTTGTTAGCCGCCCCGAGTCTTCGGAGAGGGGCGGCATACAAATCTAATAAATAAAATAAATAAATAAATAAATATCTCAGGGGTTGTCACAAAGAAGTGGGAGTGAAGCTATTCTCCAAAGCACCTGAGGGTAGAACAAGAAGCAATAGGTGGAAACTAAATAAGGAGAAAAGCAACTTAGAACTATGGAGGAATTTCCTGACAGTTAGAACAATCAGTGGAACAGCTTGCCTCCGGAAGTTGTGAATACTCCAACCCTAGAAGTTTTTAAGATGTTGGATAACCATTTGTCTGAAGTAGTGTAGGGTAGTTGGGCGTTGGACTAGAAGGCCTCCAACGTCCCATCCAACTCTGTTGTCGTCGTTGTGTTATTGTTAAGGTTATTGTTTTATTATTATTATTATTATTATCCCAGGGCTGAAATGCTCCCGTTTCATTTGTGCTTGTCAGTCATCGGTCGCGAAGGGAGCACGAGACTCCGCCCACCCATCCGGACCCCGCCATTTGGGTTCTTTTACTCTCTGTGCATGAACAGAACGCTTTGTGCATGCACAGAGGGTAAATAAACCCAAATGGCGGTGTTTGAGCAGGTGTGCGGAACCTCATGCTCCCTTCGCGACTGGCTCGCCCGACAACTGACAGGCATGAACAAACGGGTTGCATCCTATAAATGTAGTAAATAAAAAACAAGGTAATAAATAGGTCGTAAATGTGTTTGATGTTGGTTCTTTCCTACACGCAGCCTCCAACACTCATCCCTATGATTTTTGGGGAGACAAGGCGATGATTTGCCACTCGCCAGTCATACTAGACCTAGGAAAATGCCACCCCCGGCACGCAAGGGCTAAAAACAGGTTCCTCGAGAGATGAGCTGTTCCTCCCACCACCTCATTAGTAAGTGATGCTTGCATGCTGGGTATGACCCCCATCCACTTATCATCCAACAGCTTGCTGCCTCCCCCACATTGGATGCACAAAATTGCTGCAGACCATTCGCGAGGTTGCATTGCTAAGGAAACAGTGAAGAGCCCTCACTCCCCTTCCCCCAAATCCAAGAATCAATTTGCCTCCTGATCCCAGAGAAAAGAAGCATTATGCAAATACTGCATTTGCCAGCTGGAACAAAAACAAAACTGGAAAGGATGATAACCAAGGTGTGCTTTGAAACAGGAACTCTCCGACCTACTGTTTTGTTTGTGGGCAAACGTTTTGCAACCATGTCGGGCCAGCTTACAACTTTCTGGAGGATTAGGGCAAAACGGACGCTAGCCTCTTCAGAACATGCACAGCTATTATGTGGCTGGCTGGTTCACTTTTCCTCCTGGATTCACAAAAGCAGGAGCCTCTGATGGCTTCACCATTCATTCTTGAGAAATGTCGCTGGTTAAAGTGAGCAGCGATGGATAAGTGGGGCGGGCTGTACATTGTTCTAAACCAGTGATGGAGAACCTTTTTTTGCTCGGATGCCAAAAGCCTGTGCCCACACCCATAATGCAAACCCCCTGCACTCCCCTCCTGTGCCAGACCCATTCTAGAATACAGCTCATCTGTTTGGAACCCATACCGCGTCTCAGACATTATCACCCTCAAAAATGTCCAAAGATACTTCACCAGAAGAGCCCTTCACTCCTCCACTCGAAACAGAATATCCTAGGAAAATAGATTAACAATCTTGGGCCTAGAAAGCTTAGAACTACGCCGCCTTAAACATGATCTAAGTATTGTCCACAAGATCATATGCTGCAACGTTCTGCCTGTCAACGACTACTTCAGCTTCAACCACAACAACACAAGAGCACGCAACAGATTCAAACTTAATATTAACCGCTCCAAACTTGACTGTAAAAAATACAACTTTAGTAACCGAATTGTCGAAGCGTGGAACTCATTACCGGACTCCGTAGTGTGATCCCCTAACCCCCAACATTTTCCCCTTAGACTATCCACGATTGACCTCTCCAGGTTCCTAAGAGGTCAGTAAGGGGCATGCATAAGTGCACCAGAGTGCCTCCCATCCCGTGTCCTATTGTCTCTCCTATATCTTTTCTTCCATTCCTATATCTTCTCTTCTTTCTTTGATATATTTTACTACGAGTATATCCTCTATAACAGTGATGGTGAACCTATGGTACCTAAATCCTTTGGAGCCTGGGGAAGGCGAAACATGAGCCTACTGGGCCCACCAGAAGTTGGGAAACAGGCCGTTTCTGACCTCCAGAGGGCCTCCAGGGGGGTGGGGGAAAGCTGTTTTTGCCAGGCATTGAATTATGGGTCTCAGCTAGCCATACCCTCACTGGGACTTGAACTTGCAACCTTTGCCTTGTAAGAATTAACCTCTAGGCTACAGTATCCAATCCAATAT
Organism: Erythrolamprus reginae; assembly: GCF_031021105.1. NCBI lineage: Eukaryota > Metazoa > Chordata > Lepidosauria > Squamata > Dipsadidae > Erythrolamprus > Erythrolamprus reginae. The sequence goes on along the minus strand of NC_091950.1, from coordinate 402,649,692 downwards.
AAAAAATAAAAAAATAACATAACATAAAATAATATAAAATAAAATAAATGTGCACAGACCCCATTGAAGTCCGGTAGGCCCATTGGGCCATTTTTCGCCATCCTCAAGCTTGGGAGGGCAAAAACAGCCTCCCTCCTGCTCTGGAAGGCCAAAAATCAGCTGGCCAGCACACACAGGCACATTAGAGCTGACACAGGGCATTGCCTTGCGTGCCCTCAGATACGGCTCCATCACGGTCCTAAACCATATCATATTTTGTTCTGTTTGGTTATTTAGAGATTTGTGAACCAGATGAGGAATCCATGATTCATAAAACTATGGTTACACAAACCTTAATTTGGAAAGCAGTGCAAAAATATATACATTTAGTATCCGGTAATATGTGAGGTAGTTTTCTATGATAATGGATGGATAACAAGTACATATCAAGAGTGTCTGTGACTGCGCAGTGTTCCCTCTAATTTTTTTGGGGGGTGGGCGGAAAAGTATAGTGTCTGAGCGGCAGTCCCTTCGGGACTGGGCGGCACTCTTTCCCTCTCAATCTTTCCCTCTCGGCTTCTGGGCAGGTTTGAAAAACTCTGAGTTGATGATGATTTTTAAGTGAGCCATTGCTCACTGCTCAGCTTAGAGGGAACTATGGTGACTGGGTATATAATTTGCCTTTCATTGAAGCTAGCTGGATCCTGAGCCCTTTACGTAAGAACAATTTTGAGGGCTGTTTGTCAGAATATGTGACATCGATTAACAGAGTTGGAAGGGGCCTTGTAGGTCATCTAATCCAGTGTTTCCCAACCTTGGCCACTTGAAGATATTTGGACTTCAACTCCCAGAATTCCCCAGCCAGCGAATGCTGGCTGGGGAATTCTGGGAGTTGAAGTCCAGATATTTTCAAGTGGCCAAGGTTGGGAAACACTGATCAAATCCAATCCCCTGTGCTAGCAGGAGAACCTACACCAGTGATGGCGAACCTTTTTTTCCTTGGGTGCCAAAAGAGTGTGTGCGTGCACTATCAGTGCACACACCCATAATTCAATGTCTGGGGAGGGTGGAAACAGCTTCCCCCATCCCTCGAAGACCCTTTGGAGGCTGGAAATGGCTTGTTGCCCAACTTTCCAAATAAGCTTGTGTTTTGCCCTCCCCAGGCTCCAAAGGCTTCCCTGGAGCTGGGGGAGGGTAAAAACGTCCTCCTTCATCTCCTTGGAGGCTCTTTGGAAGCCAAAAACGCCCTCCCAGAGCCTCCGTGCAAGCTGAAAATCCGGCACACACATGCATGTTGGAGCTGAGCTAGGTCAACGGCTCGTGTGCCAGCAGATATGACTCTGTGTTAAGTTTAAGTTTTATTAGATTTGTATGCCGCCCCTCTCCGAAGACACCTGTGGCACCCATGCCATAGGTTCGCCATCACTGACCTACACCATCCCCGACAAAATGGCAGTCCACTCTCTCTTTGAAAGCCTCCATTGATGAAGCTTCCACAACTTTTGAAGGCAAGCTAGTCCACTCGTTGATCATTCTATCAGAAAATTTCTCCCTATTTCTAGGTTGAATCTCTCCCTGTTCTGTTTCTATCCATTATTCCTTGTCTGGTTTTCATGTGCTTTGGAGAATAGCTTGACCTGTTCCCTTCTGTGGCAGAAATTGGAACACTGCTATCATGTCTCCCCTGGTCCTTCTCTTCCTTCCCTTGAACGGGTCCAAAGACGGTCTACAAGAATGGTGGAAGGTCTCAAGCATAAAACGTATCAGGAAAGACTTAATGAACTCAATCTGTATAGTCTGCAGGACAGAAGGAAAAGGGGGGACATGATCAAAACATTTAAATAAGTCAAAGGGTTAAATAAGGTTCAGGAGGGAAGTGTTTTTAATAGGAAAGTGAACACAAGAACAAGGGGACACAATCTGAAGTTAGTTGGGGGAAAGATCAGAAGCAACATGAGAAAATATTATTTTACTGAAAGAGTAGTAGATCCCTGGAACAAACTTCCAGCAGATGTGGTTGGTAAATCTACAGTAACTGAATCTAAACATGGGATAAACATATATCCATCCTAAGATAAAATACAGGAAATAGTATAAGGGCAAACTAGATGTATGATGAGGTCTTTTTCTGCCGTCAGTCTTCTATGTTTCTAGGTTTCACTGGACTGGACATCCCCAGTTCCCGAAACCATTCTTCATATGTTTTAGTGTCCAGTTGCCTCATCATCTTGGTTGCTCTTCTCTGCACTTTTTCTAGAGTCTCAATATCTTTTTTAGTTGCAATACATAAACATTTCCTTTTACACATTAGCTACCAGGGACGCACAAGTGATGTAAACAGCTCTAAAATCTGCACTTTTATTCTCCTCTTGCTAAACACATGTCAAGGTTCTTTCTTGGTTGGCTAGAATTCAGAATTACACTATGTGCACTCAGACTAGAAACTTTTAAGATGGGGAATGTGGAACTTAACAGCAAGCCCCCAATTAACTTGTTCTCCTTTACACTCTATTAAAAACAATGCACTTGATCACAGTTCAAGACGCAACATTAAATCCTTTTAGGCTTAAAATATAAATTCAGCCTTTCAATTTGAAATTCCTGGCTAGCTTGGAAGGAAAGAGCGAAAAGTATGTTTAATTACTACTAAGTTATGTTAATGTCCATTAACTACTAAGTATGTTAATGTTCATTAACACATATGTTTAATGAATCCAAGTAGATTATCCATTACATGGCAAAAATGATAATTTTAATCGGCAAAAAGCTGCTTCCAGACTCGACTTATGGATCCAAAAGTATCTCCCAAGTCTTAAAGCTCTTTTTGACTTTTCTTCCTCTTTTCATTTTAGTTGGTTCTTATAAGAATTCTGAAGTTTTAAAATGTGGTGGCTGAGAAACCTTATATTTTTTTTCCTTCCCATTCTTTTTCCTTGTGTGTACAAGGCCAAGAACAAGGACGATATTGTTTCATACTGAAATATAAGCTGTTCCTGGAGTATTTGGGATCAATGGTGGAACAAGAGTTTAAATTCTTTAAATTTAAAGTCTTTATTTAAATTATTTAAATAGAAAAGATTTAAATTCCTGCCCTCAGTGGTAGTTTGGACCCAAGGCTCAAGTGCCCCTTTCCAATTCTGTAATACTGTTGTGATACCTGAGAGATAGTTTTGTGCAATGGTTAAAGAAATTGGGAGATTGTAAGTTTTAGTCCTGCTTTAGGCATGAAAAACCAGCTGAGTGACTTTGGCCAGTCACTCCCTCTTCAGCCCAGGAGGAAAACAGGGGGAAAAGGAGTATTGTACGTTCACCACCTTGAGATATAAGGTTGGAATAAAATATCAAATAAATAAATGCTATGGACATAGGGCTTGTCTTCCTCTACCCCAGGGGTCGCCAAACTTAACAACTTTAAGACTTGTGGACTTCAACTCCCAGAATTCTCCAGCTGGAAGTTGAAATCCACAAGTCTTAAAGTTGCCAACTTTGAAGACCTCTACTCTACCCCAATAAGGGGCGTGCATAAGCGCACCATTGTGCCTACCGTCCCTGTCCTACTGTATTTTTGTCTTCTATTATCATTACTTTCTATGTTATGTTTATATAAACTATTATCCTTTACTTTATTGACAAATAAATAAAATAAAATAAATAAATAGTCATGGGGGGGGTACAGCTTTTCCATTGGACTTTGCTACCTCCTTTTTTTTACATCTGTTTTAGAAATGTGGATGTTGAGAAATGTTGCTGTAGAAAACCTAGCTGGCTACTCTAACTCCTTGGTTTTGCTGGCAAAGCACACCAAGAAATACAGAGCAAGTAAAAGCAACCCCTTCGAATAATCAAGCCCCTTAACCAAACTAAATCATTTGTGTCTGTAATATGGCAAATGATTTAGCTTTACTAGATAAGTGGTCAAAGCAATGGAAACTGCAGTTTAATGTTTCCAAATGTAAAATAATGCACTTGGGGAAAAGAAATCCTCAATCTGAGTATTGTATTGGCAGTTCTGTGTTAGCAAATACTTCAGAAGGGAAGGGTTTAGGGGTAGTGATTTCTGACAGTTTCAAAATGGGTGAGCAGTGTGGTCGGGCGGTAGGAAAAGCAAGTAGGATGCTTGGCTGCATGGCAAGAGGTATAACAAGCAGGAAGAGGGAGATTGTGATCCCGCTATATAGAGCGCTGGTGAGAGCACATTTGGAATACTGTGTTCAGTTCTGGAGACCTCACCTACAAAAAGATATTGACAAAATTGAACGGGTGCAAAGACGGGCTACAAAAATGGTGGAAGGTCTTAAGCATAAAACGTATCAGGAAAGACTTAATGAACTCAATCTGTATAGTCTGGAGGACAGAAGGAAAAGGGGGAACATGATCGAAACATTTAAATATGTTAAAGGGTTAAATAAGGTTCAGGAGGGAAGTGTTTTTAATAGGAAAGTGTACACAAGAACAAGGGGACACAATCTGAAGTTAGTTGGGGGAAAGATCAAAAGCAACGTGAGAAAATAATATTTTACTGAAAGAGTAGTAGATCCTTGGAACAAACTTCCAGCAGACGTGGTTGGTAAATCTACAGTAACTGAATTTAAACATGCCTGGGATAAACATATATCCATCCTAAGATAAAATACAGGAAATAGTATAAGGGCAGACTAGATGGACCACGAGGTCTTTTTCTGCCATCAATCTTCTCTGTCTCTTACGTTTCTAAACTAGGAGCAAACTGAGAATGCAGAAATTAATTTGGCACTCATGTTTACTACCCCACACAACTCAATGCTCAGGACTCACCCTGCAGACGGACATCTGGTTGGTCGTCAAGGTGCCTGTCTTGTCAGAGCAAATGACTGACGTGCACCCCAGGGTTTCCACAGAAGGGAGGCTCCTGACAATGGCGTTCTTTTTGGCCATCCGGCGGGTGCCCAAAGCCAGGCAAGTGGTGATCACTGCAGGAAGCCCTTCAGGGATGGCAGCCACGGCCAAAGCCACGGCGATCTTGAAATAGTAAATGGCACCGCGGAACCAGGAGCCGCCATGCACGGGGTCACTGAAGTGGCTGATGTTGATGACCCAGACTGCAATGCAGACAAGGGAGATGACCTTGGAGAGCTGCTGGCTGAACTCGTCCAGCTTCTGCTGCAGAGGGGTCCTCTCGGGCTCCGTGGCCGCCATCTGATTCCTGATTTTCCCAATCTCTGTGTACACTCCCGTGGCGATGACAACGCCAACAGCTTTGCCTGCAGCGATGTTGGTTCCCTTAAGATAAAAGGTATATATTTTTTTAAATTATTCAATTATTATTAGAAAATTTATATTGCCGCTTATTCAGACGTGGCGACTTTATAAAATAAAACCAGGTTTTCAGCACCTTCCGGGAGAGTGTTAAAATGGGGGTCATTCTAATCTCTAGGGGAATAATGTTCCAGAGAGAGGAAGCCACCACAGAGAAGACCCTTTTTCTGGGTCCTACCAGGTGTATCTCCCTAGGGCAGTGATGGCGAACCTATAGCACAGGTATCACAGGTGGCACTTGGAGCCATATCTGCTGGCACATGAGCTCAGCTCCAACGTGCATGTGTGTGCCAGCCAGCTGGTTTTTGGCTCGCACAGAGGCTTTGGAAGGGCATTTTTGGCTTCCAGAGAGCCTCTGAGGTATGGGGAAGGGCATTTTTACCCTGCCCGGCTCCAGGAAAGTTTTTGAAGCCTGGGGAGGGCAAAACACGAGCTTACTTGGGCCCACCAGAAGATGGGAAATAGGCCATTTCCGGCCCCCAAAGGGCCTCCATGGGGTGGGGGAAGCTGTTTTAGCCCTCCTCAGGCATTAATTATGGATGTGGGCACTCATGCATGCTCTTTCGCACTCGAGGAAAAAAAGGTTCACCGTCACATGCCAAAAGGATGTATGTGGGTGTGCTAGTATGTGTGCACATGCCCACACCCCTTCCCTCCCCCCCCGGTGCATGGACACACATCTATGCTTCCCCCACACATGTGCACAAAAATCTAATAAATAAATAAATAATTAAGTAAGAAAGTAAGTAAGTAAGTGGTGGACTATCATAACGTGGGTTATCCAAATGACCAAACTGATTTTTTGACCTTATTGATGACACTTGTTAAGCCAATCAATATGACTGCTAAATTAATCCATGATCATTAAGCAAATGCTGCAGTCATGAACCAAACCCATTGCGGCCTTCAGGTTTTCAACAAAAGTGTTATAAATTGCAGTCACGTGACCACAGGATGCTGCAAACAGTCATAAATGTAGACAGTTACCAGTGAAAGAAATGCAAGCATGGGGGTGGGGGGGAGGAAGTTGGAAATTTGGAACTGGTCCAGTGTAACTTCAAGTAAGTTGAGAACTACCTGAACGAGAAGGCACAATCCAAAGAATTTGTTACATTTGCTACTACTAGAAGGCAATGGCAGGGAAGAGGAAGGAAGGGAGGTATTATTTCTCCAAAAACAAACATTCAACAACAGTATGTACAACATCAGATATAAATTATTTTTGGCTGTGCTGCTTTTTTATTCAAAGAAACAGTGAATCCCATTCACCTATTTATAGCCTAGCATAATATAATCTACTTAGGTTTCTACCATTTGTCAATCATATATGGTGATTCCCCAGAGACACCTGGACAAGAGAAGCTTCATGCCAGAAGCAAACCAGGCTTATAAGGTGAGCTGAGGACACTTACAGAAAAAAGCATGTTCTTTTTATCTTGGTTAACAGCCCTTGGGTCTGGGACTGGATCAGTATGTTTAATGACGGAGAGAGATTCACCTGCAAGGGGAAAAAAAGAGAATATTGAAATGTATTTATTATTTATTTATTAATTGGATTTCTATTTCCTTTAGAAGGAAAAAATATTTTTTCCTTCAAAAATTAAGAACAGAGTGTCCAGGGGGAAAGCATTTTGAAATTCCTTGATATTTCCCTGTAACCTGCGATCTAGTTAAGGCGCGGTTGTAGATGACGTCATACCAAACGGCTAAGCCATGGAGAAATAACGGTAGTTGAGGAAGCAGCTTGTTGCCACAGTTATGCTCTTTTTTGCTTGACTCTGCCAGGCAGCGCGATCCTTTGGGGGTTTTTTACATGACTTCCCCCTGACTTTTAAACATTTTAATACAGTTTGCTTTTTCCCCCTGATTTTTTCCATTTTTTCCACAAATTCCCTGATAATTCCCTGATATTTCCCAAACCGGCAATTTCCCTGATAATTCCCTGATTTCCAGGTTTGTTGGACACACTGTAAGAATGACTTGTCTAACAAGACTTTTCAAGTTTGGAATCAAAGCATATAAAAGCATATATACGTATGCAACCCAATGCTGAGATAAGAGGCAGGGCAAGACTAGGAAACAAAAGAAGGACAGATTTGTCCTAATTTCTATAGCTTACCACGCAGGGGAGAAATCACATTTTTTTTTACTACCGGTTCTATGGGTGTGGTGTGGCTTGGTGGGCATGGCAGAATCCCCATTCCCTTCCCACTCCAGGGGAAGGATATTACAAAATCTCCATTCCCACACCACTCAGTCTGATGAGAAGGGTGACATAGAAATCCAACTAACCAACCAACCAACCAACCAACCAACCAACCAACCAACCAACCAACCAACCAACCAACCAACCAAACTCTGGGGCCAGTCAGAGATGGTATTTGCCTGTCGGCGACTACTTCAGCTTCAACCACAACAACACAAGAGCACACAACAGATTTAAACTTAATATTAACCGCTCCAAACTTGACTGTAAAAAATATGACTTCAGTAACCGAGTTGTCGAAGCGTGGAACTCATTACCGGACTCCATAGTGTCATCCCCAAACCCCCAACACTTTACCCTTAGATTATCTACGGTTGACCTATCCAGATTCCTAAGAGGTCAGTAAGGGGCGAGTACAAGTGCACTAGAGTGCCTTCGGTCCCCTGTCCTATTGCTCTCCTATATCTCCTATACCTTTCTTCTATTCCTATATCTCTTCTTCTATTCTTTCATTGACATGTTCTATTACTATATCTTCTTTTCTATTCTTTCATAGATATATTTTACTATGAGTATCTCCTCTATAACCTTCATCATGTATTTTACTATGTGTATATAGATATATACCCACTAAAACCCTCATTGTGTATTGGACTAACTAACTAACTAACTAACTAACTAACTAAACGAACAAACTAACTAACTAACTAACTAACTAACTAACTAACTAACTAACTAACTAACTAACGAACTAACAAACAAACAGACAAACAAACAAACAAACAAATATTCAAAATTTCCACTACAGGTTGTTCAGAACCTGTCAGAACCTGCTGGATTTCATCCCAGTTACTAGGATAAGGTATCTAGTGTTCCCCAGATGCTTTGGACCATAAATCCTACCTGCACCAACAAGCATGCCACCTACACGCCACGAATAAGTCTATCTAAATTTAGAATCCAAGCTGGGTCTGTCATTGAATCCAGAGCTTTCGGACTTATGCTAGGACCCATCTTCAGGGACCTTTTCTCTCACCAGAATGTGAGAGACCAGACTGGATCCTACAACATTATCCTCGGACATGTATATTTGCCTTCATTCATATCTAACGTTAATCTGTGGGAAAGCATTCCATGCAAATGATGATGACATTGTTAGGATTTTACGGCTTTCATTTTAACCTTCATTTAGAGGAGGCATGTCAAACTCAAGGCCCACGGGGTGCTTAGATCTGGCCTGTAGGGCTGCCCTGGAAACAGTGAAGGACTGGTCTGCGGTGTCTCTGCCAGTGAAAATGAAGTTGGAGGGGGGCATGTGCGCCCCCCCCCCAGCTCCATTTTTGCTGGCAAAAGGTTGTAGGAGGCTTTTGTGGCTGAAAATGGAGCTCTGGAGTCTATTTTCACTGGCAGAATGCTTGGGCCCCCATAGGCGACCCCCAACATGAGTGATGTCAAGCTGGCATGTACAATCTGGCCACACCCTCCCAGCCCCCCCCCCATGAGGTAAAACACAACCTTTTTTTTAATAAAAAGGTTTTTTATGTTTTAAAACAAACAAACACACATACAAACAATGCATGATCTCCGAACAGATTATTGGCTGACTCAAAACACTCATACAACTTATAACAGTGATGGCAAACCTTTTTTTCCTCGGGTGCCGAAAGAGTGTGGGCATATGCTATCGCGCATGTGCGAGTGCCCACATTCATAATTCAATGCCTGGGGAGGACGAAAACAGTTTCCCCCACCCCTCGAAGGCCCTCTGGAGGCTGGAAACAGCTTGTTTCCCAACTTCTGGGGGGCCACGTAGGCTTGTGTTTCAACCTCCGCAGGCTCCAAAGGCTTCCCTGGAGCTGGGGGAGCATAAAAATGCCCTCCCTCATCCCCTCGAGGCCCTTTGGAAGCCAAAAACACCCTCCCAGAGCCTCTGCGGGAGTAAAAAATCAGCTGGCTGAGCTAGGGCAACGGCTCACATGCCAGCAGATATGGCTCCGTGTGCCACCTGCAGCACCAGTACCATAGGTTCACCATCACTAGCTTATAACATCCCCAAACACAATTTATACATTTCAATTTCTGCCATAATATTCTTTCTCTGTATTTTAATTTTTTTTAACTTTCTTCCTATATGTTTTAATATTTAAACAATATTACCATTTGCCCTAATCCCAAATATTGCTTTTCCCTTTTGGCACGTTCAATATTTTCTTAACTTTTATTTTTGAAATCTCCTTCAATCATCCAAGTTAATTAATCACAATACAGTACCATCCAATTTTGCTCTTCAGAAATTTTTCCATTTATCTTTGAAAACAATAATTTTCTTTAGAATTGCTTTTCACCTCTCATTTTTCAACTGTACATGATTTAAACAATAATTTATATATTACACCCATAAGTAGTAATCCAACTCCAATCTCCTTCAATAACCAAAATAATATAATACCATCTAATTTGTTCTTCAAACATCATTTCATAAGCAATACTCAACATATTACACTCAATATTAATCTATATATAAATCACTTATAACTATAGATATTACTTTGATTAAATTCATTTATTACTATCCTAACTACAATTTTAATTACATATTACATTTCCTTCCTTATTCTATTTCATCTTTCATGTCAACTTATTCAAATCTTGCAATTATACACATTAATCATACAATTCACATGTAAATATAATCTTCCCCATTCTTTTCCATTAATTATTCCCTTAACCATTTTCCTTTACTCCCTCCTGCACTCTACCTCTTAATGCTTTTCTCTAATACTCCCATTCATCTTCCTTCTTTTTCCTTTTCTTCTTCTTTTTATAATTATTATATCTTTTCTTCTTTTTCTATTCTCTAATATTAAAATCCCTTACTTGTCTAATTTGCCCTAAACTCCCATCTGATCTCTTCCTTTTTTCCTTTTTCCTCTTATTTCCCCACTGCTAATCCCATTGTAATCATCTAATTTTTTTGTACCTAGTTTCTTTTCTTCTTTTTTCCTTTCCAATCTCACTATCTTTACCACTGTTAACCCCAGTGTAATCATTAAGCCTTTTCTCTTATCTTCCTTTTAGATCCAGTGTCATAATCAGTATTTTTGTCTTCAATGTGAAGTTCTTGCTTCTTTTTCATGGTTTCTTTATCCACTTGGGTATGTTTTGAAATAGTTTCTGATTCATCAGACTCAAATGGTCCAAGCATGGTTTCATTTTTTTCAATTCAGATTTTAGTGATGCATGCATCACTTTAAACATTTCAATTAGTTCCTGGGATATTTTGTTGCTTTCAGGGTGTTTTTTCTTCAATTTAAAAGTCTGTTAATCCACCTTCTTTGATTATCAAATTCAAGCAGTTTGAAAGAAAACAAATCCTCCTTGCAGCTTACAAATCAAGGACATTTTGTATAAAAAACCAACAGTTTTTCAGCTTCCAAATTTTTTGTTGTAGTTCTTTTTTCCCACCAGTAGGTGCCTCTCTCCAATCCAAAATTCCAATCAACAAAGTGGCAAGGTAAACAATTTATGTACTAAAGCCTTGTTAAAAATATTCCAAATTTTAAAGAGATTTCCAACTTCTTCCACAACTATTTCTTTTCAGATTTCTTCTTATAATAATTTAGTTATCTCTGGACTGATGCTCAAACTTCCACTTCGTTCATCTATCTCCAATAAGATTCCCCCATGCGAATTAGCTGCTGTTTTCATGCCGGGAATAGATTTTAATTTTTTTAATTTTATTTTTTTTTTAAATCTTTTTTTAAACTTTGAGTTGGCCAATCGCTCACCTGGTACCAGTACTCTGTCCAAATCACCGCTCCTGTGCAAATTTATTCCGGTTGCCCTAGCTTCATGATGGCCACTTGACCATCGCCATCACCACCAGATTGAAGAGTTTCCCTGCAATCTCCGAGGAACTTGCTGTATCTCTTGATCTTCTGAGGTGTCTCTCCTTCTTCCCCATCCCTACAGGACGGATCTGGCCCAAAGACCTTCTGACAATAGTTTGTCAGCCTGGATTTCATCTCGTTGCAATGCTTCCGGTAGAATCGAGGTCAAACACAACCTTGATGCGGCCCTCAATGAAATTGAGTTTGACACCTCTGATTTAGGGCTTTCCAAATGTCACTTCTACCCATGTTCAGAAATACTTTCCCCCTTGTGGAGTAGAATGCCTACCTGTAAGAATGGATTGATCCACCCTCAGTGTTGTGGACTTGATCTCAATGATTCGTATGTCAGCAGGCACTTTGTCACCAACTAAAAAATGACAAAATTTATTTTATTTATTTATTTATTATTTAGATTTGTATGCCGCCCCTCTCCGCGGACTCGGGGCGGCTCACAGCATAATAATGAGACAGTTTGCTATTAAAAAGGATGTTTGTCTGAAATCCAGTTTTGGTCATTTACAAATAACAAGAGATTTACAAAGCAATGTTTAATAGGTATTTGCAATGCTCTGAATTTGATTCCAAAAAGATGCTTCAGACAATGTGGAGACGTAACACCTGTTTACAACTCTTTTATAAGTTATCCTTTGCTCCTTTTCCCAGGAGATAACAATCACTGAAATCCCAATAAATGATGCAGCTGTTCTTGTCCAATTTTTGTAAGCGAGGGGAAATACTTTTCATTATTGGCGGATAGATGGGATAGTATTGGTCATATATTATTTCTTTTTCCTAAGACCTTTGACTTTTTTTTTTTTACGATTGTCACAAATGGCTGCAACAGCAATTGTGTTAATATGCAATATTCTAGATTCTTTACCCTTGGCACTGGAAGTAAAAAAGAGTGGTTTCACAAACTCTGATAGAACTATTCACAGAAAATTGTAATCTGGGGTGACAGAAAAGATCTCAGATATTTTTTGCAGGGAAAATGGTATTCTGAAAAAGTTTAGCTCATTTCTAATTCAAATAATGTTTTGCTTTTATTTTATTTTAACTCAGTTGTCTACACACACCATCTCCTGTGATGGCATATTGTCCAGATTTCTAGGAGGGAGGGAATGAATTCCTTAGGGGCAAGAGACAACACTGTTTCTGTGATACAAAGAGGGTGAAGATGACTCCTTAATAATTTCCAGAATATATATATTATAGGGCAGTTGTCTACTTTCGTTTGGTAGGATTCTGTCTATAGGAGAGGAATAATAGAGAAAGAACTGCAATGTATTGTTCTTGGATTTTGGAGCCAAACATCTCCCCCAAATAAAAATAAAAACCATTGAAATCTCTAATGAGAATACTGAAAATTCCTGAGATCAGACAAGATAATGTCAAAATCTCATTCATTCTCACTCAAATCAGCTCTTTATTTGGGTGCTACTGCCTAGGATATTATATAAAACGGGTCTGTCTGACTATCTGTCTCTCTCTCATTATTTATTTTCCAGCTTTGGGCCTGGAAACGTTACTGGCTTCTGTTTAAGTGCTATTTATTACTATAGCTATTTCAACCTTTGTCTGAATAATACTATATCCGAGGTACAATATGTACCTAAACAATGCATGCATTGTAGGAATAATGATATATTTTTGCCTCCACCTATTTTTCCTTTAGATTCTAATTTCTGTCATATGCTTTATAAAACTCACAAACAATACAATATTAATATATCCTCCTCCTCCAATGCTAGTAAATATTACTTAATGACAATCATTGTGTTGTACCACATGATTCTTGACAAATGTACATTGTCTTTTATGTACACTGAGAGCATATGCACCAATGACAAATTCCTTGTGTGTCCAATCACGCTCAGCCAATAAAGAATTCTATTCTATTCTACTCTATGTATATTTTTATAAGTTTCAGTATTGGGAGTGGCTCTTTTGATTATTCTTTTAGTTTGCCAACTACTTTGAGATATCCTTTTCCAATAAGATGATGATGGCCGTATAGGAAACAACCCAAAAGCTAGAACAAAAAAAAAGAAAGAAAATCATGGCATCTTTTAAAAAGACTACAAATTTATTTCTTATAAAATGTTATAACAAGGTGCCATCTGTGCCATCCAAGATGCTATAAGATGATTTGTTATGTTTGCTGCCACAGTATAGCATGGGCAAACTTCTCAAAAGTTCCCAATAACTAATAAACCTTTATTATAGTGTAAATAAAGTACAGCTGCTGACATTTAAAGACAAATAAGCAGAAGGGGTGAAACGCTCCGGGTTCGCTCGTGCCTGTCAGTCATCAGAGACCCGGTCATGAAGATAGTGCAAAGCTCCGCCCACCCACCCAGACACCGCCATTTATGTTCTCTTACCCTCTGCGCATGCACAGAATGCTTTAGGAATGCACAGAGGCAGTGAAGGGCCACTTGTCTTCGGTGCTACCGGTGCGCCCTCCGAGGCTGTCATGGGCATGGGCATGTGCAGTGGGGGCGCATGCGCCCATCAGTGCAATATTCTGTGCATGTGCAGCAAGCAAAATCTTGTGTGACAATGCACGTGCGAGTGAGATTTTGGCTATTTTCACCAACATTTTTGCTTCCGCACATGCACGAAAGCAAAAAACCAATAAGTCACCAAAATCTCGCTCGGACAAGCGTCCTCACACAAGATTTTGCTTGCTGCACATGCGCAGAAGCCAAATTTCGCATGGGGAATGCGCAGCTGCATGCACATCCCAGAATTTCCTACCAAGATGGAGCACCTGACTGCACTGGCTGCTGTGTCACGCTGTGTATTGCCAGCCCCAGAGACATTCAGTAATTAAATAGTTAACTCTGTGTATGTTAATTTAGCTCCGCCCATGATGATGTACATCCTGTCTAGATAGTCAGCATCACTTCCTCTCTTGCTGGTGAAGAAGGAGAATATCTCCATCTTGCTTCTAACTCTCTAGCTATGTAGACGTGCAGTAAGAGCCTGTGATCAGGCAAAGCTGATTTATTGTTTTCTATTAATAAAAGTAACTTCGTTTTGAAGCTTTTCTGTAACTTTTATCCGTCGCCTCCGGATTAGATTTATTGCAGCTCACGCGGGCTGTGATTGATCATCTATAATCTGACATGCTGCCCATCAATGCCCGGCAAAGGGTAAAAGAACTCAAATAATGGCATCCGGGCAGGTGGGTGGAACCTCACACTGCTTTCGCGACTGGCTCTCCAACGATTGACAGGCATAGAAACATAGAAACATAGAAGACTGACGGCAGAAAAAGACCTCATGGTCCATCTAGTCTGCCCTTATACTATTTCCTGTGTTTTATCTTAGGATGGATATATGTTTATCCCAGGCATGTTTAAATTCAGTTACTGTGGATTTACCAACTACGTCTGCTGGAAGTTTGTTCCAAGGATCTACTACTCTTTCAGTGAAATAATATTTCCTCACATTGCTTTTGATCTTTCCCCCAACTAACTTCAGATTGTGTCCCCTTGTTCTTGTGTTCACTTTCCTATTAAAAACACTTCCCTCCTGGACCTTATTTAACCCTTTAACATATTTAAATGTTTCGATCATTTCCCCCCTTTTCCTTCTGTCCTCCAGACTCTACAGATTGAGTTCATTAAGTCTTTCCTGATACGTTTTATGCTTAAGACCTTCCACCATTCTTGTAGCCCGTCTTTGGACCCGTTCAATTTTGTCAATATCTTTTTGTAGGTGAGGTCTCCAGAACTGAACACAGTATTCCAAATGTGGTCTCACCAGCGCTTCTATGTTTGTATCAATTTGTGAGGAGAGAGGATGGTATGCAAGGCTAGAGTGACCTTTGTTTTTAAATTAACTCCCCTAAGTTAAACTACTTGGATTAATATCTAGACCAATATTTATTTTTCAGATTGCAACATCCCAAACAGTACAGGACATACATCTATTATCTTAAATATTATACACAAACTATTCAAAGGAAATTGGCATAAAGACATCCACACATACAAATCTGTGTGGATGTCTTTTAAAAATCCAGAATTATGCAGGAAATAAGGGGATCACAATCTCCCTCTTCCTGCTTGTTATACCTCTAGCTATGCAGCCAAGCATCCTACTTGCTTTTCCTACTGCCCGACCACACTGCTCACCCATTTTGAGACTGTCAGAAATCACTACCCCATGAGTGGATCGGGAGCATTTCACCCCTGCTGTGGATCCTATGATATAAGAACATAGGTCAACATTAGACAAGGCAAGTCAATGGCTGAGATTGTACCTGCTACCTCCACAATATCGCCTGGGACAATGTCTCGAGCTCGGATCCGCTGCACTCCGTTCCTGTCTGCTCTGATCACCTTCCCCATTTCTGGTTCATATTCTTTTAGGGCCTCAATTGCACTCTCAGCATTCCTCTCCTGCAAAAAAAATATATATTGCTTTTTAAAATTGGAATCTTTCCAACTTAGAAGTCCCCCAAACAATCTGAATGTCCTAGAAGGGAATTTTTTTCCCAGTTGAGATTAAAAATAAAGATCTACTCCATCCAGATACAGAAGGTATCTACCACACGCAGGGCCTTTTCAGTGACTGCCCAGGAGCGCCGCTGCATATCTTGTTTTGCAACCCTATGGACTAGTGTTATGATGCTATTCTGCAGATAGAAAATGTCCACTTGGTGTGTTGGATTGTTGAACTAGGATCCTTCTATTCTGATTGCATTTTATTAGATTGTTTTGATAATTCTTTTATTTGTTTTAAATGACTATTTTGGAAACTATCAGATGTGCATTTGGAACAAATTTGTCCTCAATTGCCTTCTTTAAAAAGTTGCCCCAGCTATTTTTGTAACCTCATTTGCTTTCAAAAATATATTTCCAGCCAAAGTCAATTTGGCATGAGTTCAATAAAAATTGCATTCTCTTCTATGTTTGTATCAATTTGTGAGGAGAGAGGATGGTATGCAAGGCTAGAGTGACCTTTGTTTTTAAATTAACTCCCCTAAGTTAAACTACTTGGATTAATATCTAGACCAATATTTATTTTTCAGATTGCAACATCCCAAACAGTACAGGACATACATCTATTATCTTAAATATTATACACAAACTATTCAAAGGAAATTGGCATAAAGACATCCACACATACAAATCTGTGTGGATGTCTTTTAAAAATCCAGAATTATGCAGGAAATAAATGATTTATTTGAAGGGCTGTCACAGAGAGGATTGGGTCAAACTATTCTCCCAAACACCTCAGGGCAGGACAAGAAGTAACAAATGGAAACTTACTAAGGAGAAATCCAATTTAGAATTGAAGAGGAATTTCTTGTCAGTAAGAACAATTAATCAGTATATTTTGACTTGTCTCCAGAAGTTGTGAGTGTTCAGATACTGGAGGTTTTTAAGAAGGGATTGGCTAGCCATGTGTCTTGAATTGTACAGGGCAGGGTTGTCAAATTCCCAGCTCATTGGCTGGATGTGTCACATGCTAGCCACGCCCACGCCCGGTTCAACGAAGGGGGGGGGGAAATCCCGATGTCACATGATGACATGATGACGTGAATTGACACCTCTGATATAGGGTCTCCTGCCTGATCAAGGGTTGGACTTAGAAGACCTCCAAGGTCATTTCAAACTCTTGTTATTCTGTATTCCATTCTATATTCTGTTACTGGTGTGAGACTACGAAGGACAGGAGGCAAACAAATTAATTGACCCCCATCGACTGATGAATGAAAAGCTCCCATAAATATTGTACTTTACAAAAGGAAGTTAACCTTACATTTAATGCCACCCTTCCTAACATGAGGAATAATTAGGAACAGTATACACGATTAAAGTTCCATGAAACACTCCACTTTTTCCTTTTGTCAACATATGGTCCTTGCCTCCAGCTGAAACCTGGGTATTTCTCCTTTCAAATAAACACATCCAGGCAATACACCTTAATCAGTGGAAACTACAGGGAGTGTGCGTAAGAGTGTGTGTCAAGAAGGAACAGAACATTGCACCGTTCTGATGCAAATCCTCTACTACTGCAATGCTCTCTACATGGGGCTACCTTTGAAGAGTGTTCGGAAACTTCAGATCATCCAAAATGCAGCCGCGTGAGTGATTATGGGCCTTCCAAGGCATGCCCATATTTCGTCATCACTCCGCGGTCTGCATTGGCTGCCGATTGGTTTCCGGACACAATTCAAAGTGTTGGTAATGACCTATAAAGCCCTACATGGCATAGGACCAGATTATCTCCAAGACCGTCTTCTGCCGGATGAATCCCAGCCACCGGTGTGGTCCCACAGAGCTATTATTATTATTTATTAGATTTGTATGCCGCCCCTCTCCGTAGAGTTGCCGCCCATTTCCGTAGAGTTGGTCTCCTTAGGGTCCCATCGACCAAACAATGTCGGCTGGCAGGACCTAGGGGAAGAGCCTTCTCTGTGGCGGCCCCGGCCCTCTGGAATCAGCTCCCCCCGAAGATTCACACTGCCCCTACCCTCCTTGCCTTCCGAAAGAGTTTAAAAACACATTTTTGCTGTCAGGCCTGGGGACATTGGACCTTCCTCTGTCCAACGAATGTAGTTAGTGTGATTATTGAATGAATGAAAATGAATGTTTTTAAAGTTTGAATTTTAAGAAACTTTTAGTATATTAATTGGATAAACTGTACTGTGTTGTGTTTTTTGCTATATGTTGTGAGCCACCCCGAGTCCACGGAGAGGGGCGGCATACAAGTCCAATTAATAAAATAATAAAATAAAAATAAACCCCACCCCTTTCCTCAATGAAAGCAAGATCCCATAGCATGGAGTTTGTATCGTGATAGCTTGATGCTACTCCCATCATTCTAATAACAGCAAACAGAAAGCTTCTGGGGATACTCAGAAGTCACATAACTGAATAAATAATTCCTGGTTATAATTAATTGCCTGTAAAATAAAGAACTTCCTTGATGAAATTAAGGGATTCCCATCTATATGTATGGATCATATTCTTGCATACAAGGAAACCACTCACATATGGACACACATATCAGCAGAAATAGAAAGGAGGAGAAGGAGGGGGGGATTATGAAGATGGTATAAGTGAAAGGAGGGGAATGGAGGGGAAAGAAGGGGAGGGAAGGAGAGAATTATATCATCTTGATGGAGATTAGGAGAGAAAGATCAAACAATCTTCTTTAATCATTATAAAAATATCACTGAGGGAAGCTGGCCAATTTTCAAAGGAATCCAGCCTTTCCATCAGATGTCTTTAGCCGTTCCCACCAATTGACTGATAATTTCTTTTGAAAAGCAACTTCTATGTTAAATACCTCCAATTCATAGAAAATGGAGCGTGATGGAGATTTTTCTCCTCTGTTTGGCAAATACTATTGGAAAAAATATGTGAAACTGACGCATTGCATTAAGACTTGTAATTATATCAAACTAGTAGCTGGATACCCGTACTTCGCTATGAAACTACATGATTGGGTTTGATAAATTGAGAGTTAAAGCAGTTGAAACATAATTCTTTTCAGATGGGGAGGGAGCGTAGAATGTCTAAACTCACAGGCTACAGGCTGGATGACTCATGCGATGGCCATGCCTGTTTTAGTGAAGGGGTAGCATTAGAACGTATTAATATAAGGCAACTGGCCGTTGGATCAGAGTACTTTTCAGATGGGGAGGGGGAGTAGAATGTTCAAACTCCCACAGGCCAGATGAGTCATGCAGTGGCCATGCCTGTGCCTGGTTGAGCAAAGGAATAGCATCAGACCATGTTAATATAAGACACCTGGCAATTGGAACAGAGTTCTTTTCAGGTGGGGAGGTGGAGTAGAACATATAATTCCTTAGCATCAGAGCATGTTAGTATAACATTGCTGTCTTTCTATAAATATTGGTAGGAGTGAGTAGTTGTTGCAGATGATGTTTCCAGATTAGTTGATATTTGCAGATTAGGGGTGACATCCTGAGTAGTTGTTGCAGGGTGTCGGAGGGCAGTGCAGCAGTTGGAGAGCAGACATCATCTGCATCAACTACTCAAGGTGTTACCCCATCAACTGATCAAGATGCTACAACACAGCCAACCAACCCGCTTATAGCAATTAAACTAGAACTCCACACCCACCCAATATTTATAGAAAACAGGCAGCTCCAATCTTGCTTTGTTCGCCCTATCATGAAGCCTAAAAAATCAGCCTGAAGATGACAAGTGGGATCTTGTCGAAATGTCATCAAGATTCTATCAATCTTACACAAGAAAAGACTGAATGCGCCAAGACCTACATACCTATACCCATGATAATCTACGAAAATATAGATTAGATAGATGGATGGATGGATGGATGGATGGATGGATCCTAAAACACACCTGAACTTGATGTGAATTGGCTACATCTTACTTCCTCCCTCCCACCGGAAGACACATCAAAGCAGGTAGGTGATCAACCCATCAACATACCTGCCAGACTCCCACCACTGCATTAGCTATGAGGATCATAATGATCACAACAGGCTCCACAAAGGCTGTGGTGGTTTCTTCTCCTTTTTCAAACCAGGCCAGAATCTGCAGAGGGAGGGAGAAGGAGGGAAGAGACAAGAAGGGGAAATTTAGACAATCACCTCCAAATACAAACAAGATGAAAGGCAGTCAGGATTGAGGGCTTCGTTCCACCCAAAAGGAAAACCGACCAAAACAAACTTCAGATTTTTAAAAAGAGAAATTGTTGTTAAGTCATTAGCAAGTTTGTTTGAGAAGACAGAATATCTCCTCCTACGATGAGGAGAGGATGCTTGAATATATACATCTGTACATATGGAGCAGTTGCCTGTGGAAGAGGTGCAACTTTTAGAGATCTTACCTGCTGTTCCGCTTTAAAAAAAGGTGTGATTTTGCTTGTAGTTATTTTTGAAATGCACACACACAGATTATCTTATACTGTACTTTAAATCATCATCTTGAATTTTCATATGAATCAGACCAGGCGGGCTTCAAAAATTTCAGCAATGGGTTCTCTGCCCGGTTACTGGGTGGGCATGATATAGTCAGCGTTTTGCACCACGGGGCGGGAGGGACATTTTCACCTTCCCCAGTGGTGTCCAGAGGATTTCCTCAAGCCTTTAAGAAGGTAAAAATTGCCTCCCCTGGGCTCCAGAGGCCCTCTGGAGCTTCCAAGAGGCCAGTTTTTCCCCCTCTCTAAGGCTCCATATGGGCCCTGCACTTACCTCGCATCAGTGAAGGCCTGCTGTCTACCAGTACTTCGCAGTCTTGGGCGCATGCGCATCCAGCAGACACATAGACCCATCGGTGCGAGATTTGGCAACTTTTAGAATAGAATTCTTTATTGGCCAATCCCAATTGTGGTCATAAATCAAGGACTACTAGTGTCAATATAATATGGCCAATATAACCACATCTGTTATCATATATATTTTATGTATGGTATGTTTGTGTGTATGTATTGTTTTTAAATAAGGGTTTCTTAGATATTTTTAAATATTAGATTTGTTATTGTACATTGTTTTTATTATTGCTGTGAGCCGCCCCGAGTCTACGGAGAGGGGCGGCATACAAATCTAATTAATAATAATAATAATAATAATAATAATAATAATAATAATAATAATAATTATTATTATTATTATGTTTTTAAATAAGGGTTTCTTAGATATTTTTAAATATTAGATTTGTTATTGTACATTGTTTTTATTATTGCTGTGAGCCGCCCCGAGTCTACGGAGAGGGGCGGCATACAAATCTAATTAATAATAATAATAATAATAATAATAATAATAATAATAATAATAATATTCACGTTGTTGTGAGCCGCTCCAAGTCCTTGGAGAGGGGCGGCATACAAATCGAATAAATAATAATAATAATAATAATAATAATAATAATAATAATAATAATAATTATTATTATTATTATTATTATTATTATTATTATTATTATTATTATTATTATTATTATTATGTCAATACAACACAGCAAACGAGATCACTATGCTGGATTTCATATTTCATCACCAGTCGGGCGCTTCCCAAGCACCTAGGACTGGGTGATGTAGCGGCGAATTATGTTTGCCGATCCCAATAAAGCGGCCTTTTGCAATTGACAGATGGAGATTTTGTCAATTCCGATGGTTTTCAAATGTCTGCTGAGATCCTTTGGCACTGCGCCCAGCGTGCTATGTACTACTACTACTACTACTACTACTACTACTATTATTATTATTATTATTATTATTATTATTGTTGTTGTTGTTGTTGTTGTTGTTGTTGTTATTATCTACCATCTTGTCTCCCCATCTCCCACTACTTTATAGAGGTCTAACTAATGACAGTCTTATTTCAGGCAAGAGGAGTACAGGAATCAGCAATGATAAGTTTTCTTGATTTCTTTTGAGCTTCAGCTTCAACTACGCCAGTGTTTATCAACTTTAGTAACTTTAAGATGGGTGGACTTCAATTCCTAGAAGCCCTCAACCAGTGCAGGCTGAGGAACTCTGGGACTGAAATCCAACTATCTAAACTATCTAGACACAAGAACAGTTTTTCCCCAAACGCCATCACTCTGCTAAACAAATAATTCCCTCAACACTGTCAAACTATTTACTAAGTCTGCACTACTATTACTACTAGCCTTTTCTCATCATTCCTATCACCCATTTCCTCCCACTTATGCCTGTATGCCTGTAACTTGTTCCTTGTATCCTTAAGATTTTTATTAATATTGATTATTTCCTCAGTGCTTATTTGACCCCTATGACAATCATTAAGTGTTGTAGCTCATGATTCTTGACAAATGTATATTTCCCTTTATGTACACTGAGAGCATATGCTCCAAAGACAAATTCCTTGTATGTCCAATCACACTTGGCCAATAAAGAATTCTATTCTATTCTAAATGTTGCCAAGATTCATAAACAATGAAACAAGCAATCCATTTATTTATTGTATTTATATGCCGCTCACCCCAAAATGGACTCAGAGCATTAGAGAAAGGTTTTGAGGAGTCTAGTATCCATGACAATACAAAGCCACTGCCTTTTAAAATGTGGGTATGGCTGCATTTTTTTTTTAATTTGTATTTTTATTGATGTTTTAATTGTTGTGAGGATCTACACAGGTGAGGTGCGTAACTATCCACATTGCTAAAAATCAAAATAACCTTCTTCCATTCAGTCACCATCCCATGATTGACACCAGGAAATTATTCTCGTTGTCTGCAATCTCAACTAGTAGGGTGAAGAGTGAGGCATGCTGGGAGAAATAGTGTCCACAAGATCATTGGTTGTCCAGGTGTAGTTTACCACATGTTGCAGCTTCCATTGAATGTTGTTGAGGCAGAAAAAGCTTGGAAAATGTAATCTGAAAATTGGGTTGGTTTTTTTGAAAGTAATGGATAGCAAAACTAGATTAATTTCTTCCAGCAAATAATTTTCTCAAGTGGAGGGAATCTCTTGTAACTACACTTCTAACATCAAAAGAAATACTTCAAAGCAGTGGTTACTAAATTAAAACTTCCTCAACACTTTTAACATTAATTTGTGGAATTTTTAAAACCCTTTTTGCTTTCAGCCAAACATTCCTGGACAATATTTCTCAGTTACCTAGTTGCAAAGTTTAATTTTCCTTCTTCTGATGGAAAGTCAGCTCAAAGGACAAAGAAGCTGGTCCCTATTGAGTTAAGGCTACATTTGAAAACAGAACAGACTGAATTAAACAGGCTGTGGTTTTTCACTTTCTATTGGATTAAACCTTTTATGCCCATAAGAAAATAAAGTTGAGGTGAGAGAACAGATGCCCGATAGGATACACACTTATTCAACATTATAATCCTGCGGAACAGGAGATAAGAAAATGAAAGGAAAATATTCTTTCAGAAGACTTTTGTATCCTGTTATTTGAAAATGCGTTATTTTTTAAAACTTTGTTTTTGACTATAGTTTTTATATCATTTTACCATTTGATCTGTCAACCACCTAGAACAGTGACTCTCAACCTTTCTAATGCCGCAACTCCTTAATACAGTTCCTCATGTTGTGGTGACCCCCAATCATAAGTCTAGTCCCAATTCTCCCAAAGGAGCTTTAAGCTGATTGGCAGGAAGGTCAGAGGGACACTCCCACTGAAAACGCCTGATTGGTCGGACTGTAAAAATATGTTCCAAGGTACCAGAATAGAAGCTTTAGTTCCTAACACCATGGGAAATTTGTCTTTTCCCATGATCTTAGGCGACCCCTGTGAAATGGTCCTTCGACCCCCAAAGGGTTCCCGACCCCCAGGTTAAGAACCACTGGCCTAGAGGTACGCAAGTGAGAAGGGCAATATGGAAATTTGATAAATAAATAAAACAAATCTCAATTGAAGTAAACATACTTACAAAGGAAACAAAAGCAGCCAGAAGAAGAATGCGTACTAAGAGATCTTCAAACTGTTCCAATATTAGCTCCAGAAGTGATTTTCCTACAAAGTTAATTCAAATATCTTGTTAGAATAAGAAGAAATCAGCAGAAAATAAGTAAAAATCAAGAATGTGGGGTCATAAACTCAGAGAGGTGAGAAATTCAAAAGCGTTGTGAGAAACTATGGCTTCACAAAGAGAATACAGTGTTCCCTCAATTTTCGCGGGTTCGAACTTTGCGAAAAGTCTATACCACGGTTTTTCAAAAATATTAATTAAAAAATACTTTGCGGTTTCCCCCCCTATACCACGGTTTTTCCTGCCCGATGACATCATATATCATCGCCAAACTTTCATCCACCTTTAATAAATATTTTTTTTAATAAACTTTAATAAAGAAACCTGGTGAGTAATAATCTAAATGGTTGCTAAGGGAATGGGAAATTGCAATTTAGGGGTTT
The DNA here is from genome assembly GCF_031021105.1 of Erythrolamprus reginae. Classification (NCBI taxonomy): domain Eukaryota; kingdom Metazoa; phylum Chordata; class Lepidosauria; order Squamata; family Dipsadidae; genus Erythrolamprus; species Erythrolamprus reginae. Next base: position 402,625,466 of record NC_091950.1, on the reverse strand, counting down.
AAAGTGTTAAGGGAAGGTTTGTGATACTGTTCATAGCCAAAAATAATGTATTTACTTCCACATCTCTACTTTGCGGAAATTCAACTTTCGCGGGCAGTCTTGGAGCGTATCCCCCGCGAAAATCGAGGGAACACTGTACTAGAAACTTAGAATCAACTTCAGCTGCTGGTTGAATTATCAGTAACAGAGTTTAAACATGCTTGGGATAAATACATGTCCATCGTCCAACAAAAAATAAAACAAAGATTAATAAATTTTAAACAATAATTAAAAATTAATTAAAAAGACATGATAATAACAAAATGGCAGACAATGGAACATTAGGATTTATTCTGCCATTAGTTTTCTAAGTTCCTATCCCAGAAATACCCTTTACAAAAGTAGGATGCATTAAAAAAAACTATAGATGAAACCAATTATGTCAGAAAGAGGGGGAAATGCAAATTTAGGTATGCTTCTACCTCCCTTTGACAATAGGCGACTTATGTTTGACCTTCAAAAGCAATTGTTCTTGGATGGTGTTTTTAAATGTATATAAACCGATATGAACACCAATAGAAATCCTGGCACAGCAAAAATGTAACATGTCAGGCAGGGGTGGAGTCTAACTTAGCTCACCACCAGTTCACTTCCTCCTGCTCCACTTGGGCGCATGCACATTGCACACCACACAGCTGTGTCACACAAGCAACTGAGCACATGCTTATGTGCAGTGCCAAAAAACAAGCTTCTGCATGTGCGCAGAAATCAAAACCAAAATGGCGCTGCCTATGGAGTCACCATTAGAACTGGTTCAGGGGCGTGGCCAACTGGCGATCGCTCCCGGTTTGGCAAGTGAGGCTAAATTCCCGCTAACTGGTTCAAAGCAGGAGCAACCCATCTCTGATGTCTATGAGAAAACTAGAATGCAATCACCAATACTAGTTGTCTCATTTTTTTATGCAGAGGAGTAACACCAATGGTGGAATACAAATAATGGGATATTTAGACAAATGGAGTCCACATTAGAGCAGACCCTTTTTGTCACAACTTGGGACATTAGTGCAAGAACTACTCATTTTATGGTAAACATGCCCACCATATAACAATATAATTGATGACAAACAGAATATAGATAAAAGAGAAATATTTGTAGCTCAGAGATGAAATGATGAGTCCTTGGTGCTCCCTGATTTTGGTTGTTTTGTTGCAGATGTTTCATCTTCAAACTAGGTAACAACTAGAAGCAATGGGTGAAAATTAATCAAGGAGAGAAGCAACTTAGAACTAAAGAGAAATTTCTTGCTAGTTAGAACAATTAATCTGTGGAATAGCTTGTCTTCAGAATTATAAATTTCAACATTGGAAGTTTTTAAGAAGATGTTGGATAATTATTCGTCTGAAGTGGTGTAGGGTTTCCTGCCTAAGTGGGGGTTGGACTAGAAGATCTCCAAGGTCCCTTCCAACTCTGTTGTCGTTGTTGTTATTATTACTATTACCCTGTTTTCCCCAAAATAAGACGTACCCCGAAAGTAAGGCATGTTAGAGGTTTTGCAGAATTTGCTAATATAAGGCACCCCCCGAAAATAAGGCGTAGTCAAGTTTACATACGGTATGGTGGAAAAACATACGGTACCATTCAAAGCTGTTCATAGCGGTATCGTAATAATGTGGCATCCCCTGCTGGCTCCTTCCAACGCTTTGTACCATCCAGTACAGCAGACATAGTCTGCTGCTGTCTCACCGCCATTACAGTCTCCACTACAGTGCGTAGACTGTAGTTCCTCTGGTGGCCGGAAGCTGCAATAGCGGGAGTATACTGTTGTACCATATATGTGCCGTCGTTTGTGTGTGTGTGTGCCATACTGACAGGTACCGTACCGTAATCAGTGTACCGTACAGTACACTTTCTTTGGGGGTGTCAGCTTTTCTGCCTGTGAATTTGTCTTATTTGAGAAATATAAGGCACCCCCCCCAAAAAAATAAGACGTAGCACAACTTTTGGAGCAAAAATTAATATAAGACAGTGTATTAAAAATTAATATAAGACACGGTATTATCTTCCTCCTCCTCCTTCTGCTTCTTCAATACACTGGTGATGTTACCTAGTTTTGTTTATGAAACATCTGCAAGAAAACAACCAAACTCAGAAAGCACCAAGGAGCCATCATGGTAAACATAATCCTCCTCCTCTCAGACCGATTACATAAAAGCATTTCCCATCCAGATCACATTGGTGGATATCTTAAATATTATCACTTTATTCATCCCATGAGTGGCAAAAAAGCAATACAGTGTTCCCTCGATTTTCGCGGGTTCGAACTTCGCGAATAGCCTATTCCACAGTTTTTCAAAAAATATTAATTAAAAATTACTTTGCGGTTTTTTTCCCTATACCACGGTTTTTCCCACCCGATGATGTCATATGTTATCACCAAACTCATAATTTTTGCAAATAAATAACAAAAAAAAATAATTATTGTTAATAAATAATTATGTTTATAAATATCAGGATCACTAAGTGTCATATTCAATGGTGAGTACCAGTAATAATGGTGAGTAAATGGTTGTTAAGGGAATGGGAAATGGTAATTTAGGGGTTTAAAGTGTTAAGGGAAGGCTTGTGATACTGTCCATAGCCAAAAATGGTGTATTTACTTCCGCATCTCTACTTTGCGGAAATTCGACTTTCGCGGGCGGTCTCGGAACGCATCCCCCGCGGAAATCGAGGGAACACTGTACATCTATACCAGAGGTGGGTTCTATTTCCCTTCCCCACCAGTATGCAGTGCAACGGGCTTTAGAACCCATCACTGCTAGAGTCGCCACAGTAAGATGGAAGGGGGCATAGAAGTTAAATAAATAAAGTGATAATCAAACAATTGCAAATAGGATCAAGCTTACCTTCTTCAGCTGGAAGTTCTACAGGTTTCCAGTGAGGGAATCCACAAAGCGCAGCCAGTGGGAAGGAAGGAAAAAGAAAAAAAAAAGATTGTTGATTTGCAGAGATATTGACATTACCCAGTCTTTCAGAAGCTCCATATTCTAGTCTCCAAATAATAATTTTACAAGTGCTGAAATGGAGGGGAAAAAACACCCCGATTTTTCTGCCATCCCCCCAGAGTTGCCTTGCAGTGAGTCGAATGGCAAACTAATTTAATGAATAAAGAAACAGATTCATCGAACTCACTGTAGTGCCAACCAGACAAACGGATCTGGCAATTTCAAAATGTTAACAGATAGCCCTTTATTTATTATTTATTTATTATTTGGATTTGTATGCCGCCCCTCTCCGAAAACTCGGGGCGGCTCACAACAAGTGAAAAGACAATCCAATACATAATCCAATTAATTAAAATATTATAAATTTAAGAAAAAACCCTATACAGTACAGTACTAACATACACACACACAAGCATACCATATATAAATTCAACGTGCCCAGGGGAAGATGTTTAGTTTCCCCATGCCTGACGGCAAAGGTGGGTTTTGAGGAGTTTACGGAAGGCAGGAAGAGTAGGGGCAGTTCTGATCTCCGGGGGGGAGTTGGTTCCAGAGAGCCGGTGCCGCCACAGAGAAGGCTCTCCCCCTGGGGCCCGCCAACCGACATTGTTTAGTTGACGGGACCCGGAGGAGGCCCACTCTGTGGGACCTAATCGGTCGCTGGGATTCGTGCGGCAGAAGGCGGTCTCGGAGATATTCTGGTCCAGTGCCATGACCTATTCTGGTCCAGTGCCTTGACCTATTGTTTCAAAATTTCTATTGTTAAGTGAGGCATTTGGTAAGTGACTTTTGCCCCATTTTATGACGTTTCTTGCTATAGTTAAGTGAATCACTGCCACAGATAAGTTAGTAACCTGGTTGTGAAGTGAGTCTGGTTTCCCATTGACTTTGCTTGTCAGAAGGTCGCAAAAGGTGGCCACATGATCTTGGGACTCGGCAATGGCCATAAATATGAACTAGTTGCCAAGCATCTGAATTTTAGTTACATGATTATGGGGCTGCTGCAGAGGTCATATTAGTAAAAAACAATCATGTCACTTTTTTTTAGTGCCATTGCAACTTTGGACGGTCACTAAGCCGCCCCGAGTCTGCAGAGAGGGGCGGCATACAAATCCAATAAATAATAATAATAATAATAATAATAATAATAATAATAATAATAAACAAACTGTTGTAAATCGAGGACTACCTGCAATGATATGCTATCCAATGCCCATAAACCCATGCTGTACCATCACTATGCCGCATGAATAAAAGAGAAATTATGGCATAAAATTGGCCTGCACCAATAGTGGGTTCTAAAAACATTTATACCAGTTTGCGTGTATCTTTGCAAACACAACACTTCTGCGCATGCGCAGAAGCATCTTAGGTGGTTGGGCGGAGCATCCCGGGCAGGTGGGCAGAGCCTCCCACCACTGGCGCTACCGGTTCTTAGAACTGGATAGCTGGCCTGCGCATAGCCTTTGCAGCATAATTTTTCAGCATAGCATAGAAAAACTCAAAGAAGTAATGCAAGGTCAGAAGATGTGGTCCATAAAATTGCCCAGAGTCAGACACAAATGAATGGATAACAATCATCATGATCACAGCAGGAGTGAAACCCAGCAGACTCTGGAGAACTGGTAGCGGAAATTTTGAGTAGTTTGGAGAACCGGCAAATACCACCTCTGGCTGGCCCTGGAGTGTGGTGGGAATGGGGATTTCACAGTATTGTTTATGTATTTATTTATTTGTTGCATTTATATGCCACTCACTCCAAAAAGACTCTGAGTGGCTAACAATCGGTTATACAGTGTTCCCTCGATTTTCGTGGGTTCGAACTTCGCGAATAGCCTATACCATGGTTTTTCAAAAAATATTAATTAAAAAATACTTTATGGTTTTTTTTCTATACCACGGTTTTTCCTGCATGGTGACGTCATACGTCATCACCAAACTAATAATTTTTGCAAATAAATAACAAAAAATAATTATTATTGTTAGTAAATAATTATATTTATAAATATCAGGATCACTAAGTGTCTTATTCAATGGTGAATACCAGTAATAATGGTGAGTAAATGGTTGTTAAGGGAATGGGAAATGGTAATTTAGGGGTTTAAAGTGTTAAGGGATGGTTTGTGATACTGTCCATAGCCAAAAATGGTGTTTTTACTTCCGCATCACTACTTCGCAGAAATTCGACTTTCGCGGGCGGTCTCGGAACACATCCCCCGCGAAAATCGAGGGAACACTGTAAATACAAGTAAAAACTGTAAAAAACATTACTAAAATCACATATATCACAAAAAAGACCATACATCCTAACATTCATTAGACCCCAGCCTCTGCCCAATGAATGTATCCGATGTGATAATATGTATGTGACAGTTTGATTTTAAATGTTTAGTTTCTAAGATAATTTTAAAATTAACTATTCTATTAATTGGCTTAGAAATGTTTTATATATTGCATCTTTTTATCAAAATGTTGTAAGCTGCCCCAAGTCCCCGGAGAGGGGCAGAATATAAGTCCAATCAATCAATCAATCAATCAATCAATCAATCAATCAATTCAATCTTAATTCCAGGCCTGCCAGAAAAGCCAGGTTTTAGCAGCTTTCTAGAAAACCGGTGACGAGCAGATGATGCGAATCTCTGGGGGCAGTTGATTCCATAAAGTTGGAGCCACCACAGAGAAGGCTCTTCCCAGAGGTCCCGCCAAACAACATTGTTTGGCGGACGGGACCTGGAGAAGGCCGACTCTGTGGGCTCTTACTGGCCGCAGTGAGGGAGGAGGGAGGAGGCGGTCCCGTAAATTTATTTTATTTATTTATTATTTAGATTTGTATGCCGCCCCTCTCCGCAGACTCGGGGCGGCTCACAACAAAATAAAACAATTCATGACAAATCCAAATTATAGTTTAAAATATTTTAAAAAACCCATTTACTAAGCAAACATACATACAAACATACCATGCATAAATTGTATATGCCCGGGGGAGATGTCTCAGTTCCCCCATGTCTTACGACAAAGGTGGGTTTTAAGGAGCTTACGAAAGGCAAGGAGAGTAGGGGCAGTTCTAATCTCTGGGGGGAGTTGGTTCCAGAGAGTCGGGGCCGCCACAGAGAAGGCCCTTCCCCTGGGGCCCGCCAACTGACATTGTTTAGTTGACAGGACCCGGAGAAGGCCCACTCTGTGGGACCTAATCGGTCGCTGGGATTCGTGCGGCAGAAGGCGGTTTCGGAGATATTCTGGTCCAATGCCATGAAGGGCTTTAAAGGTCATAACCAACACTTTGAATTGTGACCGGAAATTGATCGGCAACCAATGCAGACTGCGGAGTGTTGGTGAAATATGGGCATACCTAGGTAAGCCCGTGACTGCTCTCGCAGCTGCATTCTGCACGATCTGAAGTCTGGCCCTGAGCCATTTAGGGCTTTAAAGGTAAAAACCAACACCTTGAATTGCACTCGGAGACCTTCCCACCAAGTCTCCTTCCCCTGCCATGCCCACCAAGCCACGATCACCAAGCTACACCAGTAGCAAAAAATTTGGATTTCACCACTAGATCGCAGGCTTTTCAAAATGCCATCTTTGATGTCCAAGCACCCTGGAGATATGATGGGAAGCTGTTTGGAAGCCAGAAAGAATTTTTCTATTTCCCATCAAGTAAATACAAGCAGGTTTGGATCAGTAAAACATCCCACACAGTGAAGGGCTGCCTTTCTTTGGCGCTACCGGTGCGCTCTCCCAGACCGTCATGGGTGTACATGCATCCAGCGCAGAGATCGGCACAAGATTCGGCTTCTGCGCATGTACCGCAAGCAAAATCTCACACGAGGACACTCGCACACATGAGATTTTGCCTATTTTTAGTGATTTTTTTTTTTGCTTCCGCGCATGCAAGAAAGGATTTTTTGCAAGAAAGGATTGCTTTTTGATTTGTGTGTGTGTCTCCACCGCTAAGCCAGTTATTAGCAGTGGTTCATTGATTAAATTAAGTTGGTTCAAACGGTATGCTTTGATATGTTCGTAACTGGGCGTAGAACAACATGACGTCTTAGCACAATGGCACACCAGAGGCCATATTCAGACTGATTCGGGCGAACTATTAGTAGCAACCTGTGGGGCCCCTGACACTATGCTGTCCAATCTAGGCACATTTTGAAGCTATGTGCAAGCTGGATGTGCAAGCTAAATGCATGCACGGAAGGCCACACATGTGAGCAAAGCGCATGTGCAGAAGGCCTGCATGTGACCGAAGTGAGAATAGGCATGCTCTCACATTTGTGAACCAATAGAGAAAGTAAGTGATGACCACCCGTCACATGGATGCCATGCGTATCGGTGGCTATTGAAATGGATGTCCATGTGCTGCCTCTATGTTGTTTGAGGCAGGCAGGATTCCCTTGGGTACCATTTGTTGGGGGTCGAGGTAAAGGGAGGGTTTTGCCTTCTCCTTCTGCTCAAGATCCCCATGTACAATTGCACCGGAGGCGGAATAAGAACACGGACACCAAGAGCGGGATTTAAAATGGGTCACTTTATTAAAGTTAAATGAACTTTAAATGATTATCATCAAATAACCAGGACGTGCAGGGGTCATAAAGTATTTTGGGGTGGAAATAATTCACGAATAACCTTCCTGGGCAACTATGGGCATAGCTCTTTGCTGAACAAGGTGAAGGTACCACGCCTTCACCTAGATCCTGGCCACGCCCAGGCATGTGGGAGGGCTCACCGTCCCCTCCCCTTCCAGTTATTGGGATAGGTGAGTCCCAAGGGCAGCCCCTCTCCAATCGCCCAGGCTGGTGCAGACACCATGAGCTCCTGGCGAGGGGCTGTCCATCATCTTGAAAGATGCCCAAAGGAGAACACACAGTTGCTACCACCACCCAATTTCTGCCCCTAACCTGCCAACCCCAGTGACCAAAGGGAAGCCAATTATAAAATTGTGACTAAATGCACTACACCCCCTAACCAGGCCAATCCTCACTCCCCAGTGTGGAATAGGCAAAAAACCGGTCGACGCTAAAACGCTGAGACAGCAAAAAATTCCTATTCGGCCACCGTGGGCGACCCCTTCAAGTCACACTGCAAGATAGGGAGGGCGGGCGGGTGTCCGCTTCTTCATGAGCCGGGGGCAAAGGAAGAATGCCTGTGGCGCAGCCCTATTTATAGGGCTCGCCCAGCACGCCCCCGGCAACAACGGACAGAGCAAGCGCGCGCAGCCCGGCAACAGTGATCTCGCAGTCCCCTGCGAGATCACAAACGCCTATCAGGCGTTTACTGCGCCGTGTTCATCTTGGCCCCGGGGCAATTCCTGCTGGTCGTTAAGACGGCCAACTGGCATTTGGTGATCCACCGTGTGACACAGAATGCTGGACTTGATGGGCTTTGGCCTGATTCAGCATGGCTCTTCTTATGTTCACCCCAATCTACACACATCTAAATTTAGCCAGTGAGCTTGATGTCTGAGTTATAGTTTGAACCTAGAATCCTTTTCTCTGTCCTGGTCTCCCACTGTTAACTAGAAAACCATGCCAACAACACAAGTCTTAGTGATTTAAATGCATCATAATTATGCATGAGTTTTATTTGAGATAAAACTCTTAAATATGACATTTTGGGAGGGGGGGGGAGAGGAACTGACATTTTAAACACAGTGTTTTGAGCTCCTTTCAAGAAAACCTTTAGACTGCTACAGAAACACAAATGAATAGATAAGAACGCTCAAAAGCATTATGGGATGATACTCATCAGATTCACCCACTCTCGTGTTCCTCTTAAGTGACAGTAAATATTTCATACAGAGCGTTGGGGGAAAAAAAATACAATTCAGCAGGAGAGGAGGAATTAAAAATGCCGGGTTCCGCAAAGCTGCTCATTTGCACTTTTAAAACATTCACATACACAAAACATTCACATACACGTGGACAACTTCCCCCCTACACACACTTTGATTAACATTCAGTAAATGAATTCACTATTCATAGCAGGCCCCCAAGTGACTCACAACTGCAGAGAAACTACGGAATAAAGCATTTCACTGCAGTTAGGGAGCGATTTGATTTTCTGCAGAGGAAGTTGAGAGCACCAAGGCTGATATAACCCTGGGACACTTAGAAGATGCAAACTCTGTAGCTCTCGGGATGGTTATTCAGTGCTTGTAGGCAAGCCAAGAACTAGTGTGATTTGTCTAGTCTCTGCTTTTCATATGCATTGAAATAACTGCATTCAGTGCAAAGCAATACGTTAACAAAAAATAAGGAAAAAATGGAAAATTCTCCGATTGAATTTCTGAATGAGCAGGGAATGTAAATTTCTCAAATTTATGTTTTATGTTTTTTTCCCCTTTGTTTTGTTTGTCATTGTTATGTTTGTATGTATAAAAATAATAAAAAATAATAATAATGAAAAAGAAATAACTGCATTCAGTTTTGGTCACCACGATGTAAAAATACTGCATTCAGTTTTGGTCACCGCAATGGAAAAAGGATGTTGAGACTGTAGAAAGAGTGCAGAGAAAAGAAACAAAGATGATTAGGGGACTGGAGGCTAAAACATGTGAAGAACGGTTGAAGGAACTGAGCATGGCTAGTTTAATGAAAGGAAGGACCAGGAGAGACATAATAGCAGTGTTCCAATATCTCAGGGGTTGCTACAAAGAAGAGAGAGTCAACAATCCTAAGCTGCATCAACAGGGGAATACACTCCAAGACCAGGGAAGTCTTAATACCACTCTACTACGCCCTGATCAGACCACACCTGGAGTACTGTGTTCAGTTCTGGTCACCACACTTCAAAAAAGACATTGAAACTCTGGAGAAGGTGCAGAAAAGAGCAACCAAGATGATCAGGGGTCTAGAAACCAAGATTTACGAAGAGAGACTGCGGGAACTGTGCATGGACAGCCTAGAGAAAAGGAGGGCTAGAGTGGACATGATAGCAGTCTACAGGTATACGAGGGGTTGCCACAGAGAGGAGGGCATCACTTTATTCTCCAGGGCACCGGAGGGCCAGACGAGGAACAACGGCTGGAAGCTGACCAACCTGGAAATAAGGAAGAACTTCCTGACTGTCAGAACGATCAACCAGTGGAACAACCTACAAGCGGACATTGTGAACTCCAATACTCTGGACATTTTAAAGAGGAAATTGGACTGCCATTTGGCTAGGATGCTATAGGGTTTCTGCTTAGGCAGGGGGTTGGACTTGATGACCCGCATGGTCCCTTCCAACTCTAAAAATAAATAGATAGATAGATAGATAGATAGATAGATAGATAGATAGATAGATAGATAGATAGATAGATAGATAATTATTGTTATACGCTGTCTTATTATTCCGGTTAGCCGCCCCGAGTCTCCAGAGAGGGGCGGAATACAAATCCAATAAATGAATGAATGAATGAATGAATGAATGAATAAATAAACAAACCTATTCTCCAAAGCACCTGAAGGTAGAACAAGAAGCAATGGGTGGAAAATAAACAAGGAGAGAAGTAACTTAGAACTAAGGAAAAATTTCCTGACAGTTAGCACAATTAATCAGTGGAACAGCTTGCCTCCAGAAGTTGTGAATGCTCTAACACTGGAAGTTTTTAAGAAGATGTTGGATAACCATCCATCTGCAGTAGTGTAGGGTTTCCTGCTAAGCAAGCGGTTAGACTAGAAGACCTCCAAGCTCCCTTCCAACTCTGTTGTTATTATTATTATTAAACAGTTTCTCATTTCGATTGAAATTTTAATGATCTCTTGCAACAGCAGAAGTTAGAAGGAATCAAAAGTTTCAGCCACAGGGGAAATATCTACCTCATTCACACAGAGCCAGAAAGCTCAGCTTGGGCTGCCTTGATTGGTATACTGTCTGTATAGATTCTCAAAACTGAATATAGACAACAGTATGGGACAGAAAGTCGAGGTATCATCCACAAGGGGAAGTAAAAGAGAAAGGAAATCTGTTAGGCTTGGATTAGGAAAGCATCAGGCAAGAAGACTTGTAGAATAGGGAAGCATTATAAGGGGAGAGCACTGTTAATATAGGGTGGATCTTCTCAACCATAGCAACTTCTATTTATTTTTTATTTGTTTATTTCTTTTGTCCAATACACAATAATACACAATGAGGGTTATAGAGGATATAATCAGGTAGAATGTATTAAAGGGGGAATAGAGGAGAAAATAAAGGAGTGAAATATATTTATTTATTTTATTTATTTTATTTATTTTATTTATTTTATTTATTTTATTTATTTTATTTATTTTATTTATTTTATTTATTTTATTTATTTTATTTATTTTATTTATTTTATTTATTTATTTTATTTATTTATTTTGTCCAATACACAATGAGGGTTTTAGTGGGTATATATCTATACTGTATACACATAGTAAAATACATGATGAAGGTTATAGAGGAGATACTCATAGTAAAATATATTTAAGAAATAATAGAAAATAAGATATAGTAATAGAACATATCAATGAAAGAATAGAAGAAGAGATATAGGAATAGAAGAAAGGAATATGAGATATAGGAGAGCAATAGGACAGGGGATGGAAGGCACTCTAGTGCACTTGTACTCGCCCCTTACTGACCTCTTAGGAATCTGGATAGGTCAACTGTAAATAATCTAAGGGTAAAGTGTTGGGGGTTTGGGGATGACACTATGGAGTCCGGTAATGAGTTCCACGCTTCGACAACTCGGTTACCAAAGTCATATTTTTTACAGTCAAGTTTGGAGCGGTTAATATTAAGTTTAAATCTGCTGTGTGCTCTTGTGTTGTTGTGGTTGAAGCTGAAGTAGTCGCCGACAGGCAGGATGTTTTAGCATATGATCTTGTGGACAATACTTAGATCTTGTTTAAGGCGTCTTAGTTCTAAACCTTCTAGGCCCAGGATTGAAAGTCTAGTCTTGTAGGGTATTCTATTTCGAGTGGAGGAGTGAAGTGAATGATGCTATGAGAGAATAGCAGAAAAAGATATAGGTATAGAAGAGAAGATATAGGAAATATAGGAGAGACAATAGGACAGGGGACGGTAGGCACTCTGGTGCAATTATGTACACCCCTTACTGACCTCTTAGGAACTTGGTGAGGTCAACCGTGGATAGTCTAAGGGTAAAGTGTTGGGGGTTAGGGGATGATACTACAGAGTAAATTCCACGCTTTGAAAACTTGATTACTAAAGTCGTATTTTTTACAGTCAAGTTTGGAGCAGTTAATATTAAGCTTCTATCTGTTGTGGGCTCTTGTGCTGTTGTGGTTGAAGCTGAAGTAGTCTTTGACAGGCAGCACCTTGCAGCATATGATCTTGTGGGCAATACTTAGATCATGTTTGAGGCGTCTTAGTTCTAAGCTTTCTAGACCCAGGATTGTAAGTCTAGTTTCGTAGGGTATTCTGTTTCGAGTGGAGGAGTGAAGGGCTCTGGACATTTTCGAGGGTATTAATGTCAGAAATGCGTTATGGGTTCCAAACAGATGAGCTATATTCTAGGATGGGTCTGGCAAAAGTTTTATAAGCTCTGGTAAGTAGTGTGAGATTGCCAGAGCGGAAGCTACGTAGGACTAGATCAACAACTCTTAAAGCCTTTTTGGCGATGTTGTTGCAATGGGCTTTGGCACTTAAGTCTTTAAGTCTAAGATGTTTGGACTTCAATTCCCACTAATCTCCAGTCAACGAAGTAGACAGACTCAGTTACAGTGATGCTAAATGCACTATTGGAAGAGCCGAAAGACCAGGTGAAGGTTAGATCGTCATGGAGAAACCCTATCTGTGTGGTTGCTAGGAGTCCAAAATGACTTGATGGCAAATAATCAACCGAACTGTGATGTTATTGTTGGCAGCTGTCCTAAATGCTATTAGGGTGAGGTTCAAATGCGAGCAAAATAAATAGAGGCTTACAAGACTGTGCATAAGTGGTAAGGTTCCGGGTGGGAAATCCCGAACAGGAAAAAAAAACACTGTTTATATCTATGGGATCACATGTCTTTAACTGCATATAAATGTCATATCAGCAAAGGCCTCTTTCGCCCATTCTCAAGTGGGGGGAAGAAGATCTCAGTCACAATTTAAATACTCTTATTAAGAAAATCAATTTCAAACAGTTTCGTTTGCAATGTTGTGGTCTCTTGGAAACTGGGGGGGGAAATTCAATCACTCAGAATAGAACTGGAAGGGACTTTGGAGGTCTTCTAGTCCAGCTCCCTACTCAAGCAGGGGACCCTATACCAGTGATGGCAAACCTATGGCACGGGTGCCACAGGTGGCATGCGGAGTCATATCTGCGGGCACGTGAGCTGTTGCCCTAGCTCAGCTCCAACGTGCATGTGTGTGCCGACCAGCTGATTTTTGGCTCACACGGAGGCTCTGGAGGGCATCTTTGGCTTCCGGAGAGCCTCTGGGGGAATGGGGAAAACATTTTTACCCTCCCCCCGCCCTATGGAAGCCTTTGGAGCCTAGGGAGTATTGTACATACTCTTGATCAGTTGGAGGATGATGAAGATATTGAGGACTCAGATTCAGATAGTGTTTATGAAGTAGTGGGGGGCCCGGGGTTACAGGTAGTAGAACAGGTGGGAGGCCAGCCACAGGATGGGGCTATGAGTTCAGGATCTAGGGAGGGAGAATTAGACGCATGCTGGGTTAATCCTAAATTCAGAAGAATTCAGAAACGTAGAGAGCAAAGGTCTGGAAGTAGATATTAAGGAGATGAATGGGTTAAATAATTGAGCGAGGTAATTGGGTGAATTTTCAACGTTGCTGAACAAAAAGATGTTGATTTTTTTATGCCGCTCTCCAAGTAAGCCAAGTATTCTGTGTGATTAACTGTCTGTTTGCTGTTTTTTAGTGAGCATGCTTTTATGAAATAAATCTTGTCTAGCAGAGCAGGAGAAGGAATGTAAGGAATGTAATTAAGAGAGATAACAGAGCCAGAAGAGATACGCTAGTATGAAATGTGTGTATAACCGGAAGAGAAGAGAATAAAATGGAGTTTCTTTGTTTATGAAATAATGTGTTTGATAAAAGTTATTTGCACTTGCTGAATTTCTACCAGAAACCAGAACAGGGAGGGTGAAACACGAGCCTAATGGGCCCCCCAAAAGTTGAGAAACAGGCCATTTCCGGCCTCCAGAGAGCCTCCGGAGGGGGGGGGGAGAGAAGCTGTTTTCGCCCTCCACAAGCATTGAAGTATGGGTATGGGCGCTCATTTATGCCAATAGCGTGCACACATGGTCTTTCGGCACCCGAGGAAAAAAAAGGTTCGCCATCAAACTCAAACTCACGTCATCACATTGTGATCATGTGACATATCTGCCACACGAATCCCAGCGACCAGTTAGGTCCCACAGAGTTGGCCTTCTCCGGGTCCCGTCGACTAAACAATGTCATTTGGCAGGACCCAGGGGAAGAGCCTTCTCTGTGGCGGCCCTGACCCTCTGGAATCAGCTCCCTCCAGAGATCAGAATTGCCTACACCCACCTCGCCTTTCGTAAGCTCCTCAAAACCAACCTCTGTCGTCAGGCATGGGGGAATTGAGATATTCATTCCCCCCCAGGCCTATACAATTTATGCATGGTATATTTGTGTGTATGTTTGGTTTTTAGTTATTTTAAATATTAGAGTTGTTATATGTTGTTTTATTACTGTTGTTAGTCACCCCGAGACTATGGAGAGGGGCGGCATTCAAATCAAACCAAACCAAACCAAACCAAACCAAACCAAACCAAACCAATCAATCAATATCATGACTTTCCCCCCCATTTGCTAAAATGGTGATGGGTATGGCCAACGTGTGACACATCCGGCCTGCAAGTTTGACATCCCTGCCCTATACCATTTGGGACAGATGGCTGTCCAGTTCCTTCCTAGTGATGAAGCCCCCACAACCTCTGAAGGCAAGCTGTTCCACTAGTGAATTGTCCTCACTGTTAGGAAGTTTCTCCTTAATTCCAGGTTGCTTCTCTCTTTAATTAGTTTCCATCCATTTATTTATTTTTGTCCTGTGCTCTGGGTACTTTGGAAATAAACTGACCCCCTCCTCTTTGTGGCAGCCCTCTCAAATACTGGAATACTGCTATAGCAATAGCATTTATATATTGCTCAAAAAAATAAAGAGAACACTTAAACAACACAATATAACTCCAAGTAAATAAAACTTCTGTGAAATAAAACTGTCCACTTAGGAAGCAACAGTGATTGACAATCAATTTCATTTTGCTGTCAGCACATTCAACTTTGTACAGAACAAAATATTCAATTAGAATATTTCATTCATTCAGACCTAGGATGTGTTATTTGAGTGTTCCATTTATTTTTTTGAGCAGTGTACTACTTCATAGTGCTTTTACAGCCCTCTCTAAGCGGTTAACAGAATCAGCCTATTGCCCCCAACAATCCTCACTTTACTCACCTTGGAAGGATGGGTCTGAACTGCTGAATTACAGTTAGCAGTTAGCTGAAGTAGGGTGCAGTGCAGCACGCTAACCACTGCGCCACCCCGGCTCTCCAGTCCTTCTTTTGCTAAGTCAGCTAAACCCAAATTGTGCAACCATTCTTCATAAAAGAGCCGGGGTGGCGCAGCAGGTAGAGTGTTGTACTGCAGGCCACTGAAGCTGACTGTAGATCTATTCAAATCTCACCACTGGCTCAAGGTTGACTCAGCCTTCCATCCTTCCGAGGTGGGTACAATGAGGACCCGGATAGTGGAGGCAATAGCCTAGCTCTGTTAAAAAGTGCTATTGCTAACATGTTGTAAGCCGCCCTGAGTCTAAGGAGAAGGGCGGCATAAAAATTGAATGAATGAATGAATGAATGAATGAATGAATGAATGAATGAATGAATAAATAAATAAATAAATAAATAAATAAATATGCTTTAGTGTCCAGGCCTTCATACGTCTTAGTTGCTCTTCTTTGCACTTTTTGCAAAGTCTCAACATCTTTTTTTGTAAATGTTGTAATGGATGGAGTATTCCAGGTGTGGCCATACTAAAGCTTTATAAAGTGGTGATAATATTTCGTGTTGTTGGTTTTTTTGCCTCTGTTTATACAATGAAGGATTGTATATTGTGAGCCGCTCCGAGTCCTCGGATAGGGGCGGCATAAAAATCTAATAAATAAATAAAATAAACAAATACAATACAGTAGTACCTCTAGATACGAGTTTAATTCGTTCCAGAAGGGAGCTTGTATGTCGAACAACTCGTATCTGGAACAAATGGCTTTAGACTTTGTTTTTCCCCTCCGAGATAACCAGAAGCAAGGATTCTTGTGCCACCTAGTGGACGCTCGGCTTGTATCCCGAATTTGAGCTTGGGTCTCGAAAAGAAATTTCTCTCCCCTCGTGGCTCGTATCTTGGAATACTCGCATGTGGAGCAGCTCGTATCTAGAGGTACTACTGTATTAGCTTTTTGGCTGCTGCCACACATTGATGGCTCATGTATAAGAGATCGTCCACTAGGTCTCCAAGGTTCCGCTCACTGTTATTGTTTTTGAGTCAAAAATAAGGCTGACTTCATAATCTCTTTAGTTACCAGAAAAGCCATGTTTAGCTAGAATCACAATCACTTGAAGTCTTAGTACCACTTTATAATGCTTTAGTAAGACTACACTTGGAATATTGCATCCAGTTTTGGTCGCTACAATATAAAACAGATGTCAAGACTTTAGAAAATGTGCAGAGAAGTACAACAAGGAACTGGAGGCTAGACCATATGAAGAGCAGTTGAAGGAATTGGGTATGTCGAGTTTAATGGAAAGAAGGACTAGGGGGTGACATGATGGCAGTGTACCATTATTTCAGGGGCTGCTACAAATAAGAGGGAATCTGTCAGGGTTGCATTCAGAAGCTTACTGGTCAGAAGCAGCCAAAATATCAGGAACTGAAGATGTTGAAAAAGGAAGACAATACAGCAGGGACTTTTGAGAAGAATTTTACTTCTTCTTTGTAGCAAAACTATATTCTCTGTATTCTATTTACAGAATACCAACACTATCTTACTATACAGCACACCATGTCTAATCACAGACTACAAACCAATATTGGACCACAAGGAACCACCCAGAACTAACCACTACGAACCACACCTATGCAAAGGTGCATTACAGTTTATACAATTCTTAACCAATCAGATTGTAGCACATTTACTGTGACTCAGCAGCTTTTCCACTTTACAATAATTACAGCCTTTCTACTGTAGTATTTCCCAACCTTGGCATCTTGAAGAGATCTGGACTTCAACTCCCAGAATTCCCCAGCCAGCATTCGCTGGCTGGGGAATTCTGGGAGTTGAAGTCCAGATCTCTTCAAGATGCCAAGGTTGGGAAACACTGTTTTACTGTAATTGGAATATTACCTCAGGACAATACTAATCCTGGCAGAATCAACCTATTTTCCAAAGCACCAGAAGGCAAGACAAAAAGCAACGGGTGGAAACTAATCAAGGAAAGAAGCAACTTGTCCTCAATTTGCAACTGTTTATTTAGCAACCAAGTCACTTAATGACAATATGATTAATTATGATCATATTATGATTATTTATTTATTTATTTATTTATTGGATTTGTATGCTGCCCCTCTCCGGAGACTCGGGGTGGGGCTAACAGCAATAATAAGACAGCGTATAACAATAATCCAAAAGTAAAAACAATTTAAAACCCATTATAATAAAAAACCAAACATACATACAGACATACCATGCATAAAATTGTAAAGGCCTAGGGGGAAAGAATATCTCAATTCCCCCATGCTTGGCGGCAGAGATAGGTTTTAAGTAGCTTACGAAAGCAAGGAGGGTGGGGGCAATTCTAATCTCCGGGGGGAGTTGGTTTCAGAGGGCCGGGGCCACCACAGAGAAGGCTCTTCCCCTGGGTCCCGCCAAGCGGCATTGTTTAGTTGACAGGACCCGGAGAAGACCCACTCTGTGGGACCTAAATGGTCGCTGGGATTCGTGCAGCAGAAGGCGGTCCCGGAGATCATATTGTGAACTATGACAAAAAGGTCATAAAGTCAGGTGTGACTCCCTTAGCATTGAAAATTCTGGACCCTGCTTGCGG
Source organism: Erythrolamprus reginae (assembly GCF_031021105.1). Lineage (NCBI taxonomy): Eukaryota > Metazoa > Chordata > Lepidosauria > Squamata > Dipsadidae > Erythrolamprus > Erythrolamprus reginae. The sequence goes on along the minus strand of NC_091950.1, from coordinate 402,607,439 downwards.
CCGTACCTGGAGAATTACCTGTAGTGACTTGGATCCTGGCCCTTTGTGGGTGGGGGCATGCAAGGGGAGGCAAAACATGGTTTGTTGTGTTGCAATGCAAATTCTGTCTCTTCTGGACTTGCATTGTGAAGTTGCATGGAAATTTGCAAGGGGCTTGTGTGTGAGATCACTTTGTCAGATTATGTACTTAGCTATAAAGTGGAGATGCTCAGTTTTTTCTGGACTAACCTACTTGGTTTACCAATGCTATACCGATGGGAGGCCCCAAAAGAATCAGTAAACAAGGCAATCATTTTCCAGTTACGTATTTATCACATTTCCTCTTTTGTTATGTTGTTAGTTACTATTTAGTTATACGCACAGTTCTGCAGGCTGCATGCAGTTTTGGCGAGCTCTAATTTGTGCTCAACGGCCACAAACGTAGCTTACAAACCACCATGAACTCACTTCGTTTGCTTCGCCTGATAAATGAACCCAGGAAAAAGGTCAATGCTTTCCAAATTAAACCAACATCGCTTAATCATTTGGAAATACACATTTTTCCCCCATTAAAAACTGCTTTGCTTATTTAATCATCATTTTAGATCAGCATTCAATAAATGTTATTTTAACTTTGAATGAATAGGGTAGAAATGGCTGCAGATTAATGCATTAAGCACAAATTTAAATAAAAGTGAGAATAAAGAAGCTTTTTTATGAGAAGAAAATTGTTTAGAAAAAATTATAAGAGAAAAGATAAATGAGAGTAAAGCACAAGCCGGTAATATATATAGAATGCTATTGCAGATGGAAGAGGAAGTAATAAAAAGTTTGACAAGATGCTGGCAAAATGACTTACAAATAGATGAAAGTGAAATGAAAGAAATAATAGAATATATATATAAGATTAAAAATACGAGAGTTAGAGAGATGAGAAGGAAAATTTTACATAAATGGTACTATACACCAGTACAAATTGCACACTTCCAGGGGAAAGAGAAGGGTAATTGTTGGCATGGATGCCAAGAAAAGGGAATCTTTATGCATATGTTCTGGGAGTGTGCAGAAATTCAGAAATTCTGGAATGAAGTACAGAATGAAATTAATAAAATGTTAAACATTAACTGGACAATTACAAAAGAAATAGCAATTTTAATTAAACACAGGAAACTAGGAGAATTCAAGGAAATTAAATCGGCAGCATTGGAAAGTGCTCAAGCGGTGGTGGTATTAGGTTGGAAAGATTCCACAAAATGGACATTAAAAAATTGGTACTGGTACATGGTGGACCACATACACTTTGAAATTATGGAAATAAGATTAAATAATTTTGACGAGAACAAATTGGAGAAGCTGATGGTACGATGGAACAAGGTAAAAGATTATATGTTGAGTAGAATCTGTGATGTAAATGTGAAAAATAAACTGCAATCACTCTTTTAGTAATATTCGATGCAAGATAGAGCCAAGGAATTATAGATAAACAAATTAAATCCTTTGAATCCTCTTGTATGGGTGGTGGGGGTGATGGGGGGGTGTCTTGTTGTTAGGTGATGGGCACATGCACTGTGCACTGTTATATGTTTGTTTTATGTAACTATTTTATAAAATTAATAAAATTTTATTTTAAAAAAAAAGAATGAATAGGGTAGAGTCTGCCAGAGCCGTGCATAGATCAAGTTCTGTCTGAGATTAACCTGGGGGGGGAGGGGGGAGATCACCAGGGAAACTTGATGTGCAAGTACACCTGCTATTTGACTAGCGCTGACATTTCGGCTCTTGCCAATCCAAACATCCTTTTTTTGAAGGGAAACCTCACACTGGCATCCCTTGCAAACAACATACAGCAGGTAGGTGATAGAAAAGTTGATAAATATGGGTAGGGCTGTTTATCCTGCAAAACTCGCTCTTAGTAAATCAAACAGCACAATTACCTACAGTACAAACAGTGAATATTAAAACCATTTGTTTATAGAACTAATCTATAAGTATATGTTCCTGTTTTGTCACAACAACAAAAGAGAACAGGAACTGGAACCTGACCACAGGACATTCTGTTGAATCAACAGCACTCGATATCTCCAGACTAATCTTTGCAATCACAGGGACTAGACTCTTCAACTTTCAGTGAAAATTGCTTTTTGGAATGGAAGCGGTCGTGCTCAATTCAGGCCTTTCTTAGGTTGTGATCTGATGTTTCAGGAAAAACAGTAACACTTGCGTTCACATCATACAACTAACCAGGAGGATCATAAATCTAGCAGCTAACACTTCTGAAACTTCTAAATATTGGTTAGTTCAGTGGTGGTGAACCTTTTTTTCTCTCGGGTGCCAAAAGCACGTACGTCCATGCTACCCACTTATGTCACCAGGCATGGGGGGATCAATGTGCCTCCTTCTGACTAGTAAGACTTGAGTATGGTATGATTGTGTAGTATCGATTGTTTTTTAATAATAGTGGGTTTTTAACTTTAGTTTTAACCATTAGATTTATACTGTATTGTTACTGTTGTTGTGAGCTGCCCCAGGTCCTTGGAGAGGGGCGGCATACAAATCTAATTAATAATAATAATAATAATAATAATAATAATAATAATAATGCATGTGCAGGTGCCCACATTCATAATTCAATGTCCCCTGCCCCGGAGCATGCCCGTATGATCCCCCTATGCTGCCCTACCCCCCGTAGATGTGTGCACTATCCCCCCGTTCCCCCATTTCCCAACTTCAGGTTGGCCCAGTACATCCAGTTTTTGCCTTCCCCAAGCTCCAGAGGTTTTCATGGAGCCTGAGGAGGGCTAAAATGGCTTCCCCTGCATCCCTCGGAGGCCCTCCGGAGGCCAAAAATGTCCTCCCAGAGGCTCCGTGCAACCCAGAAATCTGCTGGCCGGCGCACACATGTGCACTGGAGCTGAGTTAGGGCAATGGCTCACATGCCGGCAGATATGGCTCTACATGCCACCTGTGCCATACAGGGGGTGGACAAAAAACTGGAAACACCTTGACAATCCAGATTTGTGAAGCTCAGTTTTTGTGGGAACTGGGTTCTGTACGTGTCTATTGAGCTCTGCAGAGATTTTAGGAGCTGCGGTCTTGCAATCCCCTCTAACAATTCGCTTTAGAGTCCGACGGTCTCTCTCAGACAACTTCCAACTTTCGACCAGGCCTGTGCTTGGCTGAGGACATTTTCCCTTCTCTTTCAAAAGCAGTCATTACTTTTGAGACATTACCTCTTGAAACACCAAACATTCGGGCACTTTCTGTTACACTAGCGCCTGCCATTCGAGCACCAACCATTTGGCTTCTTTGAAAGTCTAAGAGGTCTGCCATTTCTAGACGTTTATAGCCAATTTCCTCAAAGTTATGTTTAAAAAAAGATAATTTTAAAAAACATATGAAATAAAATAATTAAAACAAAAAAACATTAAAATGTGTAAAATTATGATTGATCTGAACATGTTCAAACATTATGCGGCCAAAAAATCAAGTGTTTCCATTTTTTGGTCCACCCCCTGTAGGTTCGCCATCACTGGATTAGTTGATTCTGGTTTATTCTATTTGGTAATTCAAGCCGCTGTTTGAGTTTATAATAGTACTATATGGATCAAGAAAAAAGTGTCTTAATTCAGTAGTCTGAGTAGAAATTGAATGCCTAATCCTTTCTTCTTTTTTTTTCTTTTTCTTTTAATATGCAGGCTCATAATTGGTTTTGCTCCATAGATTTCGCATTGAAAGGCAAAGCTCTCTGGTGCTGAAAATTAGCAGGAGGCGCAAAATCCTTTTTCCAGCAGCTGCTAAGAGCCCATGAATATTTCCTTGAATCAGCAAAGAGAAACCGGGGGGGGGGGGGTTGGTTAGAAACATCCTATCTTGTAAGGAAGGACATGAGCTTTGATCGTCAAGGGAATGCTGCAACAGTCACAAAAGGGTGAGACACGAATCCCACAGAGTTGGTCCCCTTAGGGCAGTGTTTCCCAACCTTGGCAACTTGAAGATATTTGGACTTCTGGGAGTTGAAGTCCAAATATCTTCAAGTTGCCAAGGTTGGGAAACACTGCCTTAGGGTCCTGTTGACCAAACAATGTTGGCTGGTGGGACCTAGGAGAAGAGCCTTCTCTGTGGGGGCCCCGGCCCTCTGGAATCATCTCCCTCTGGAGATTCACACTGCCCCCAACCTCCTCACCTTCCGGAAGAGTTTAAAAACTCATCTTTGCCGCCAGGCCTGGGGTTCCTTAGATCTTCCCCCCTGACCAATGAATGCTTCAGTTTGATTGTTGACTGAATTTTATTGATGGTTTTTCTTTTTTCAATTAGAATTTTAAAGACTGTTTTTTAATGTATTCATTGGATTGCTATGATTGTCTATTGGTTTTTTGTACATGCTGTGAGCCGCCCTGAGTCCTCGGAGAGGGGCGGCACACAAATCCAACAAAATAAATAAAATAAATAAATGATCGTGTCTTTTTTTTTTTTCAGTTTTCAACTTTGAACGGTCACTAAATGAACTGTTGTAAATTGAGGAGTACCTGTACACTTTTCCAAGGTGAGTAGACAGTCAAATTGCCATCCCAATCGAAGTGAGAAGGAAGGGAAAGAGAGGAAGGGAAAAGGGGAGGTTAAAAAGAAAAGAAAAATAAACGTAGCAGGAGGGACGCTCATTTCTATCTTTCTACCAGGTGGATACCCTCCTCCCTTCCTCTCCCTCTCCCTCCCTCACTCCCTCCTTCTCTTTCTCTCTCTGAAATGAAATTTATAATGGAACAGGAAGAACCACAGTTGTCAGACGTAAGTGAGACAAAGAACAGTAACTCTCTGACAATATCGTTTTGGGGACACTGCTTCTCGCCAAGACATTTTCAAAAAGTAAACTGTTATTTTAAACAGCTACGTTGCAGACCATACATTGATGAGAGAAACCACATCTTATATATGGTGTGTGTGTTGCATGTACAGTGGTACCTCTACCTACAAACACCGCTACTTACAAACTTTTCGAGATAAGAACCGGGTGTTCAAGATTTTTTTTCCTCTTTTCCACTCCCAAACCCGAGCCTCTGAAACTGTAACTGGAAAAGGCAGGGAGAAGTCTCCGTGGGTCCTCTCTAGGAATCTCCTGGGAGGAAACAGGGCCAGAAAAGGCAGGGAGAAGCCTCTGTGGGTCCTCTCCAGGAATCTCCTGGGAGGAAACAGGGCCGGAAAAAGTGGAGAGAAGCCTCTGTGGGACCTCTCTAGGAATCTCCTGGGAGGAAACAGGGCCGGAAAAGGTGGGGAGAAGCCTCCGTGGGGCCTCTCTAGGAATCTCCTGGGAGGAAACAGGGCAAGAAAAGGTGGGGAGAAGCCTCCGTGGGGCCTCTCTAGGAATCTCCTGGGAGGAAACAGGTCTTCCACCCTCCCTGTGGTTTCCCCAATTGCACACATTATTTGCTTTTACATTGACTCCTATGGAAAAATTGCTTCTTTTTACAAACTTTTCTACTTAAGAACCTGGTCATGCAATGAATTAAGTTCCTAAGTAGAGGTACCACTGTATCTTTCTGTGTAAGAGATAGAAGAGGGGAGGGGAAAGGGGACACCTATCATTTCTCAACCACAGTTGACAGCTTAATTCCAAATTTCATACTGCCAGCTTTTCCTTCAGTTCCTCATTCCCAATTTCCATCAGGATGAACTTGATGGCACTCTTCCTTTCTTCCACCCCCCCACCCCCCCAACAGCCGTGTCTTTTTTTTCCAAGGGGAAAAGATGAGCTGCTCCAGCAACACAAAAGAAAGATGAGCAATCCTTGATGTTTTTACATAAGGACGACTAGATCTGCAGGGCAGAGGTTCAAATCTCATCACTGGCTCAAGGTCGACTCAGCCTTCCATCCTTCTGGACCGAATTGTGGGGGCAATATGCTGGCTCTGTTGAAAAGTGCTATTGCTAACGTTGTAAGCCACCCTGGGTCTAAGGAGAAGGGCGGCATTACAAAAATCAAATAAATAAATAAAGGGGTGCTCACTGCTGGTGATGGTTGGTGGAATGGAACAGCCCTACATGGCACTGGACCAGACTACCTCCGGGACTGCCTTCTGCTGCACGAATCCCAGCGACCGATTAGGTCCCACAGAGTTGGCCTTCTCCGGGTCCCGTCGACTAAGCAATGCCATCTTGTGGGACGCAGGGGAAGAGTCTTCTCTATGGTGGCCCCGGCCCTCTGGAACTCCCCCCCAGAGATCAGAACTGCCCCCACCCTCCTTGCCTTTCATAAGCTCCTGAAAACCCACCTATGTCGCCAGGCATGGGGAAATTAATATACCCCTTAGCTATTATAATTTATGTATGGTTTATGTAGGTTGTATGCTTGTTTTTTATTATAAGGGTTTTAAATACTGTTTTTAATGTTAGATTTGTACTCTGTATATTGCATGTAGTGAGCCGCTCCGAGTCTTCGGAGAGGGGCGGCATACAAATCTAATTAATAATAATAATAATAATAATAATTTGCTGCATCCTACTCACCATGGTAAACTGGACAATTTAACATTGGGTATGTCAAGAGAGGGATAAGTAGAATTGCCATTCACCCCAACTTTGAGAACTTCTGACTTGAGACGCAAGTTAGATCTAACGCAAAGATAAGGTTCGCTGCAATTGACCTCTCTTGATTTATCCCTATTGAATAGTCCCAAGGTGAATTGGCTGGGGCAAGTTGTTTATTTATTTATAGTTGTGTTGGAAGGGACCCTATGGGTCTTCTAGTCCAGTGTTTCCCAACCTTGGCAACTTGAAGATATCTGGACTTCAACTCCCAGAATTCCCCAGCCAGTGCATGCTGGCTGGGGAATTCTGGGAGTTGAAGTCCAGATATCTTCAAGTTGCCAAGGTTGGGAAACACTGTTCTAGTCCAACCTCCTGCCGATGCAGGAGACCTTACACCATCCCCAGACATATGGCAGTCTTGAAGGTCTCCAGTGTTGGGGCGTTCACAACCTCCACAGGCAGGCCATTCCACCAGTTGATCACTCTCAGGGACAGAAAGTTCTGCCTTATTTCTAGGTTGAATCTCTCCTTGGTCAGCTTCCGTCCATTGTCCTAGGCCTGTTGGTTGCCAGGGTATAAAGGCCACACCCCCGTGCCATCTGTCTCTTAGTTCTTTTGTAGAGCTTAATTTCTTTTTCATTTGCTTACTTTTAATAATTTAATTACTTTTTAAATTGATCTTTCTAAGCCACCTGTAAGCCACACAGTGCCATCCAATAGGGCAGAAAGGGCAGGATAAAAATTAAATGAATAAAGACATAATACATTTTGAATATGGGAAGGAAATAAGGGAAAATAAGAATTATATTTCAAAAAATTCATGCCAAGTAGGGATAGTCCTCAACCTACGACAATAATTGAGACCAGAATTTCTGTTGTTAAGCAAGGGGGTTGTTAAGGAAAGTGTGCCCAATTTTATCACCTTTTTTTTGGCCATGATTGTTAAGATTCACTTAATGACTGCACTTAATGCAACCCCCTCATCCAGAGTATACCTGGGCCTGTGTATATGAAGAATTTAGGATCGGATCAAGGAACTCAAGAGCAAAGTCCTTCACCTAGGCAGAAAAAACCCTGGACACACATACAACCTGGGAGAAACCCCTCTTAGCAGTAGCGACTGCAAAAGAGACCTCGGAGTCTTGGTGGACAATCAACTAAACATGAGGCAACAATGTGCAGCAGCAGCTAAAAAAGCCAACACAATCCTAAGCTGCATCAACAGGGGAATACAAGACCAGGGAAGTCTTAATACCACTCTACTATGCCCTGGTCCGACCACACCTGGAGTACTGTATTCAGTTCTGGTCACCACACTTCAAAAGAGACATTGAAACTCTGGAGAAGGTGCAAAAAAGAGCAACCAAGATGATTAAGGGACTGGAAACCAAGACTTACGAAGAGAGACTGAGGGAACTGGGCATGGATAGCCTAGAGAAAAGAGGGCCAGAGCAGACATGATAGCAGTCTACAAGTATACGAGGGGATGTCACAGAGAGGAGGGCATCACTTTATTCTCCAGGGCACCAGAGGGCCGGATGAGGAACAACGGCTGGAAGCTGACCAAGGAGAGATTCAACATGGAGATAAGGAGAAACTTCCTGACGGTCAGAGCGATCAACCAATGGAACAACCTACCAGCGGACGTTGTGAACTCCAACACTCTGGACATTTTTAAGAGAAGATTGAACTGCCACTTGACTGGTGTGCTATAGGGTTCCTGCTTGGGCAGAGGGTTGGACCTGATGGCCTTCATGGTCCCTTTCAACTCTAACAATAAATAAATAAATAAACTCTGTTCCTGCTGGCATTGTAATATCAGAAATGTTAGATTTGGATGCATTGATTTTTTAAAAAAAATATTCGAAACCATCAAATATTTCTCCTTTTTCTTCAGTCACGACAAGCCAACAAATTCTACTGTTGCCATGGTTATGGTACAGGCCGCCATCAACAACTAATTAACTCATCATGGCCAAGATTTCTGTATGCATTTAACATCAAGGAGACTAAAATGCATCTTTCCACGAGAAATCGCTAAAGTCCAATTCATTAAAAAACATATACGGTACTTTGAACTTTTAATTTTAAAGGTGGGTACTTGCAGTTGAAGAATTTGGTTGAGAAAAAGAAGGTTTTTTAAAAAAAATCTGTTTCTAAAGTGTTGATTGTTAAAAACCACTTTGTTCCCTTTCTGTATTAATGTAGATTCTGGATTCTGCTTGATATATTCTGCACGAAGATTTATACTCAAGAAGAAATGTACATTCCATTCTAATATCGCCACTTTCTAAGAATTTTGGAATGCTTTTAAAGTTAAAAAGAGGAGTTGGAAGCTTTGAGTAAGCACCTGTAGAAAAGAAATGTACTGTACTCCAATTCAGACATTAATTATCCCATATCACATGGATATTTGATCCTGGAGCACATAGCCTAACAATCTAACCACAACACTGCACCGATTTTCTCAGAAAAGTTCCCAAACTTAAGTAATTCCAACAAACAAATCTTTAGTTTACACATTTTATACGTGGATATTATAATTTCTACCACAAATTAGTCTTCTCAAGCTTTGCATTTCTTTTCAAATCTTAAAGATTCTGATTTTTAGACATAACAGAACTCTAAATTCTTGAACATTGAGCGCTATCTAACAAAATGAAATTCAATGTTATAATAGAAGTTTTAAAGAAGTTGGATAACCATTGGTCTGAAGCGGTGTAGGGTTTTCTACCTAAGTAGGGGGTTGGACTAGAAGGCCACGTACAATTTATGTATGGTATGTTTGTGTGTGTGTTTGTTAATATAGTGGGGTTCTTTTTTAAACTATTTTAAATATTTAAATTCATTGAAGCTATTTGGATTTGTACGATTGTTTATATTTCTGTTGTGAGCCGCCCCGAGTTCACGGAGAGGGGCGGCATACAAATCTAAATAATAAATAAATAAATGAATGAATGAATGAATGAATGAATAAATGAATAAATGAATGAATGAATAAATAAATAAATAAATAAATCTCCAAGGTCCCTTCCAACTCTGTTATTATTATTATTAATTAACAAGTCAAGATTCACTTAGCAACCATGGCAAGTCATAAAATGGAGCAAAGCTCACTTAACAGAAATGTGGGCATAATTACAGTTGTGAGTCAAGGACTTCCTGCATAATGATGCTACATTGACAGAATCTTGCAAGTCTGAAAGTGCCATTTCCTTTCTCTCTCCAAGGCCTTTCCCACATTCCACTATAGCAGTGTTTCCCAACCTTGGCAACTTGAAGCTATCTGGACTTCAACTCCCAGAATTCCCCAGCCAGAGAATGCTCGCTGGGGAATTCTGGGATTTGAAGTCCAAATAGCTTCAAGAGAGCCATCGTGGGGCTTCCATGATTCGCCCACGTTTCTTCAACACTCCGTGGCTTGCATTGGCTGCCGATCAGTTTCCGGTCACAATTCAAAGTGTTGGTTATGACCTTTAAAGCCCTACATGGCAATGGACCAGATTACCTCCGGAACCGCCTGCTACCGCACGAATCCCAGCGACTGATAAGGTCCCACAGAGTTGGCCTTCTCCGGGTCCCGTCGACTAAACAATGTCGTTTGGCGGGCCCCAGGGGAAGAGCCTTCTCTGTGGCGGCCCCGGCCCTCTGGAACCAACTCCCCCCGGAGCTTAGAACTGCCCCCACCCTCCCTGTCTTTCGTAAACTACTCAAGACTCATTTATACCGCCAGGCATGGGGGAATTGAGATAGCTCTTCCCCCATGGCCATTACAAGTTATGCATGGTATGGTTGTGTGTATGTTTGGTTTTATAATAGGGGTTTGTAGTTGTTTTTATTATTGGATTGTACATGTTGTGTTTATTATTGTTGTTAGCCGCCCCGGGTCTACGGAGACGGGCGGCATACAAATCCAATAAATTATTATTATTATTATTATAAGTTGCCAAAGTTGGGAAACACTGCATTACAGCATGTAAAGTAGAGAAAAAAAGTTCAGGGCACCAGGATTTACAGCCTTCCTAAATGATGATAGGAGATTCAACAGCTGAAGGAAAGATCAGAAGAGTCTCCCGGATCTCTATAGAAGATAGTCAAGTAGGTGGACATGTGTGAAATTCAGAAGAGACAAAAATAATTTCCTTGGGTACAGATGGGTAAGTAAGCAACTAAGCCACAGAGCAATTTTGTTGTGCTTTCCTCCCAACCTGAAACCAGGAAGAAACATTACCAGCATTAAATTGCAGTGACCTCCCAGCGTGCCCTTAATAAGCACCTAGAACACATGTGTGACATTGTAAAGGGTAGCAACTGATGATTTATTTTTTTTTGGCGGCTGAAATCTGAAAAAAAAAAGCTGCCACCCATTGTCATACAGAATATTTGTGCTAAGATAGTTGAAAGGTTTGAGCACTCAATCCACCCATTTTTTAAATTTTTGCAAAGGACTTTTGACCTCTTCACCTACCACTAGAGGGCATCAAAGAGTTTATCTCTTAAGAACCAGATAGTAAAATTTGAATTTGTGCAGCTAATAAATATTCATGAAGCCAGAGGTCAAGAAAGGGGGTTTCAGTGTGTGTAAAAGATATGTTCAGCTGTGGAATGCTCTCAAGCCCAGTTACATTATTTTTTTCCAGTGATTATTTGATCAACAACCAATCAGCCACTAGGTGGCAGTAAAGAGTGTTTGCTTTCCATGGCTGCCAACTAGTGGACAATTTGATTTCTGCATCCAAAAATCTAACCACTTGATATGTTGAAGAACTGAAGATTTGAAAAATCACTCACTGATTCTCATGTGAAATCACAGCAAAAATAAAGCTCCGATAAATAAAATAGAGGAAAAATGTATATTTCTCAAAGCTTCTCCAAGTCCATGGAGAGGGGCGGCATACAAATCCAATAAATAAATAAATAAAGCCATTTTTACCGTGTTATATTCAACAACAAAGTTATTTTATATTAATTTGTTTTATTTTATATTATTTTATAAATTAATAAAGCCACATCAATAAACGTGTGCCACTAAAATTTATCATTCACCCTCTATAACAGTTTCTTTTTTTACTTTGCAATCTTTGCCTCCCCCCCAAAGTCTGTGTATTTTGCGCTTTGGGATAAAAATTATGCATTTACATTTGCAAGTTAAACTGAGCTGGTGTTCATCTTAATCAAGTTGTATACGGCTTACCATTTTGTACAAATCCAGCCCTTGGAGTTACTGTGTGAGTGCAATGGACTGTGCGAAGCCAAAAAATAGATTGATTTAAAAATCAGATTAAGGTTATTGTGCTAATGCAGCCTCAAGTTATTACTAATATCAGAAGTGAGGGAATCCCTGCCCTTGAAACTACAACCTAAAACTTATAATACAGAAGAAAAGGGGATGGGGGAGGGGATGAAATTTTATTTATTTATTTATTTATTTATTTATTTAGTTAGTTAGTTAGTTAGTTAGTTAGTTAGTTAGTTAGTTAGTTAGTTAGTTAGTTAGTTAGTCAGTCCAATACACAATGAGGGTTTTAGTGGGTATATATCTATGTACACATAGTAAAATACATGATAAAGGTTATAGAGGAGATACTCATAGTAAAATGTATCTAAGAAAGAATAGAAAAGAAGATATAGTAATAGAACATATCAATGAAAGAACAGAAGAAGAGATATAGGAATAGAAGAAAGGTATAGGAGATATAGAAGAGCAATAGGACAGGGGACGGAAGGCACTCTAGTGCACTTGTACTTGTCCCTTACTAACATCTTAGGGAAATGTAGAAAGAAAGCAAAACTCAGAAATCAGTTTCTCAAGGCTGCAATTCTCTTCCAGATCTCCTCGGCTGAGACCAGTGCAGGTGGCTTAACGTAACAGTTCTAACTGGTGAGTAGATGCAGAAACCACCTCCCCAAATGCAGTGGTTCTCAATCTTTCTAATGCCTCAACCCCATAATACCGTTCCTCATGTTGTGGTGACCCCCAACCATAAGTCTAACGCCAATTCTCCCAACAGAGCTTTAAGCTGATTGGCAGGAAGGTCAGAGGGACACCCCCACTGTAAACGCCTGATTCATCGGATTGTAAAAATGTGTTCCAAGGTGCCAGAATAGAAGCTTTATGAAATAACTCTCGGAAAACGGTGCCTTTTAAACGATTTAATTCCCCAGTAACTCTGCTCATACTTAACACTTTAGTTCCTAACATGATGGGAATTTTTTCTTTTCCCATGATCTTAGGCGACCTCTGTGAAACAGTCGTTTGACACCCCCCCCAAAAGAGGTGCTGATCCCCAGGTTGAGAACCACTGCTACATGGAGATGCTATATTTTGACTGAGACAAACTCTACATTGCATTATTTTGGTTATGATTGGTTGCCGATCAGTTTCCGGTCACAATTCAAAGTGTTGGTTATGACCTATAAAGCCCTTCATGGCACCGGACCAGAATATCTCCGGGACCGCCTTCTGCCGCACGAATCCCAGCGACCGGTTCGGTCCCACAGAGTTGGCCTTCTCTGGGTCCCGTCGACTAAACGATGTCGTCTGGCGGGACCCAGGGGAAGAGCCTTCTCTGTGGCGGCTCCGACCCTCTGGAACCAGCTCCCCCCTGAGATTAGGATTGCCCCCACCCTCCTTGCCTTTCGCAAACTCCTTAAAACCCACCTCTGCCGTCAGGCATGGGGGAACTGAAACATCTCCCCCTGGCCCATGTTGTTTTGGTGTTAGATTGACTGTATGCGTGTTTTTAATATTCTGGGGTTGTTTTTTATGAATTTTTTAGTTTAAAATTGTAATTGGATTGGTGGGTATTGGATTTGTTATTATGTATTGTTTTTACCTTGTTGTGAGCCGCCCCGAGTTTGCGGAGAGGGGCGGCATATAAATCCAATAAATCTAATCTAATCTAATCTTTTATTCCATTTCACTGTTTCTCAACCTTGGAAATTTTAAGATGTCTGGACCTAAAACAAGCTGACTGGGGGATTCTGGGAGCTGAGGTCCACAGATTTTTAAAGTTCTCGAGATTGAAAAAACAGTGTTCTACTATAAGAAGAACTCTAAATACTTTTGGCTGAGATGCTAGCTGGTAAAACAGAACTTCTCACATGATTTTCACAGAAACTATTTCTTCTTTTAGAGTTTCACAGCCACAGCAGTGAAATTTACCATCATCCATATTACTGCAGCTTTTGAGTGTATTTCAACCCTACTTTAACCTAAAGCTATTAATAACTGAAGATCTGCATGGAAATAAGTAATTCTTTTAGGAAAAGTGGGGGCTTCCTTTATACCTTGGTAGAAGCTAAGTTCTTTGACCATGATGGGGTGGCTGGATTTTAAGAGGCAAATGTTGAGAACTGCTGGTCTAAGAAAATGGTTGTTGACCAGATGTTAGTTGGGAAGAGCCAAAAGGTACGTTTTCCTCCAGCATAAGCAATGGTGGTTTTCCCATTGTTGTGTCCCCAGCAACAGCTGTAGGCTTTCTAAAACAGCGGGGAAGCTTACCCCACTGATTGGCTGCTGAGTAATGATAGCTTGTTATAATAGGAGTTGTAGGAAGGTTTACACTCACTCCTTGTTTTAGCCTGTATGCATTGGGTTTGTTTTGATGTGTTTTTATTGCTACAATAAAGTGAGAACTTTTCTACCTTGGAGCTTGTCCACTATATAATACCCATGCTTTTGTAGAATTGCAGTCGAGTCGAGTCAGGTAGAACATAACACAACAGAAACATAGAAACATAGAAGACTGACGGCAGAAAAAGACCTCATGGTCCGTCTAGTCTGCCCTTATACTATTTCCTGTATTTTATCTTAGGATGGATATATGTTTATCCCAGGCATGTTTAAATTCAGTTACTGTGGATTTACCAACCACGTCTGCTGGAAGTTTGTTCCAAGGATCTACTACTCTTTCAGTAAAATAATATTTTCTCATGTTGCTTTTGATCTTTCCCCCAACTAACTTCAGATTGTGTCCCCTTGTTCTTGTGTTCACTTTCCTATTAAAAACACTTCCCTCCTGAACCTTATTTAACCCTTTAACATATTTAAATGTTTCGATCATGTCCCCCCTTTTCCTTCTGTCCTCCAGACTATACAGAACAGAACAGAACAGAATTTTATTGGCCAAGTGTGATTGGACACACAAGGAATTTGTCTTGGTGCATAGGCTCTCAGAGAAGCAGAGATGGGTTCCTCGCAGTTCGGACCAGTTCACCTGAACTGGTAGCAACCCATTGGTGATGTCATGGTGAGGTCACAGAACTGGTTCGGTTAGTGCCAGTCTATAGACACCGCCACCTTTTTTAAAAAATGGGAATTTTTGGGGGATTTTTTTCTTCTGAGCATGTGCAGAAGCCAAATTACCAATACTACACATGCGTCACCATCTTGTTTTCGGTTTTTTAAAAAATTGGGACTGTGCATGTGGCCACGCAGGGTGGGACGAAGCGAACCAGCAGTGTGGTAAGTTAGAACCCACCACTCCTGGACAGAAGTAACCAGTGAATCTTCTTATGTTCGTTTATGCCTTGTCTGTCTCCTTTCCTCATCATTGAATGGGCTCAGAAGCTAAACACGTTCGTGCCAAGTCAGGTTGGTACTTAGATGGGAAAACCCCAGGGAATCCCACAATTTTAGTCTAGACTGAGAAGCTGAAAAACAACACGTAAAGGCAGCAAAGGTCATCCATATCCATAGTGCTGCCAAGAAAAATAAGAGGACCTACCTATGTAATTACCAAGAGTCAAGATCATATTTTATTTTTAAGAACTTGGCCATGCAGACATCAGCGTAAACTCTTTCCCCTCTTCGCAGTCCCCCTGTAGTTTTTTTCTATCAATTTGCTGCCTGATAAAGAGAGGTTCAAAAATTGCCCCATAGTTTGTACCTTTTGAGTTGATCTGAATATAAAGAATTAGTGTTTCTTCTACCGCAGACTTTATGAGTAACCAATAGAGATTATGCCATAATAAAAGAAAACAGAAGTGATGTGGGAAGTGTAAGATAAGGTATATGGCTCATAGCGCATGTGCACATCTATAAGAAAGCGGAGGCGGTGTGTGTGTGTGTGTCCGTGCAAATATATGCTCAGGCATATTTGTGTGGTTTGATGCTCATCACGAAAAGGTGCAACTTTAAAACTTTTCTTGGAAACCACATACGCACACACTTTTTGTAGGTTTAAAGATGTTTAAGCAGAACAAAGTGGAAAAAAGCTCCTCCGTAGGTTTGTCTCTCTCTCTCTTTTAATTGGTGATGCCAAGAGAGAGGACTTCCTCATCGCAAAGAACATATTCTGTCATTTTGCTGTAGCCAAGATGTGACTGTCTTTCAGGGTACTACAATTGTTCCTCTGGATTTTTAGCTGTTATCCAGCATCAAGCAAGTAATGCATTTAAGAATTATAGCAGTGCTTCAGTTTTATCTGTCTTCAGGTTTGGAACAAGATCTACAAGGTAACCAAACAAGGCAAGGCTCTCCTCTCCTTATTTGCAAACAGGCCACTTGGAGCAAGAACAAATTTATCCCTTTAATTTTATTAGCCTTCATAAGCTCATCAATTTCAGATCCACGTAACATCATAATCAAACAACCACATTACATGTTGCCTCCCAGAAACCAATAAGATCTTACAGGGTTGTCCTCCACAGGGTTGGCAGGGCCGCGGAGGAGGGCCTTCTTTGTGGCTGCTCCGACTCTATGGAACCACTCCCCCCCCCCCGATGTTTGTACTGCTCCCACCCTACTGGTCTTCCGAAAGACAGTGAAGACATGGCAGTATTCGTAGGCCTCGGGGGTGTCACGGCCAAACAGTGTTGATTGGATAGGTATGCATGTTTGGTTGATTGGATTGCTGTGGGGGATTTTATTGTTTTTATTATTTTTAATGTTTTTAGTATTAATATTGACTTCTTTTATTATTGTATTTTATTATGTATTATATTGTTGTAAGCCGCCCTGAGTCATATGGGATTGGGTGGCATAGAAGTGAAGTGAATTGAATGAATTGAATTGAAAACCCTATCTGCAGTATTTCTTTGGCCAACCTAGGAGAACCTCAATTCTAAGCCCCAAGAACACTCTTCAGGCTGTAGTCCCAGTCTGCCTGAGTATTTGGTCCACTGAATCCCTCACAGTGGTGTTCCTCCTTTGGGTTAAGTTATCCCTGATGTGAGGACAATCACCTCACAGAAGCTCTGAGACAATCACCTCACAGAAGCTCTGAGACAATCACCTCACGGAAGCTCTGAGACAATCACCTCACAGAAGCTCTGAGACAATCACCTCACGGAAGCTCGGAGCTTCCAAATTTATTCACTGGCCTGTTAATAGAAAGGTTATTCTTCATTAATAGAATTTCAAATGAATCTACTGACATTAAGATGAAGCAATCGAACTATCCAGACTAAGGGCTAACAGCAGAGATTTTTTTAAAAAAATACTTCAGATAGTTGCAAAAATAACATCTCTTATTCAAAGTCCTACATGGCATCGGACCAGATTACTTGCGGGACAACCTCCTGCGGCATGAATCCCAGCGATCAGTTAGGCCCCACAGAGTCGGCCTTCTCTGTGGGGGCTCCAGCCCTCTGAAATCAGCTCCCTGCAGAGATCCACACTGCCCCCACCCTCCTCGCCTTCCGCAAGAGTCTAAAGACTCATTTATGCCACCAGGCTTGGGGCCATTAGACCTTAGTCTCCTGGCCAAACGAATGTAGCGTATGTTTGTTGTGTGAATGGTAATGGCTGGTTTTAATATTTCTGGGGTTATAGATTAACTGTTTTAAATTAATTGGATTATAACGTTGCATTGTTTTTATATGTTGTAAGCCACCCCGAGTCCTCGGAGAGGGGCGACATATAAATCCAGTTAATAAATACATTAAATAAATAAATAAAATAAACTATCAGCAATAATAATAACTATCGACTACTGTAACACTCTCTACATGGGGCTACCTTTGAAAAGTGTTCGGAAACTTCAGATCGTGCAGAATGCATCTGCGAGAGCAATCATGGGCTTCCCCAGGTATGCCCATGTTACACCAACACTCCGCAGTCTGCATTGGTTGCCGATCAGTTTCCGTTCACGATTCAAAGTGTTGCTTATGACCTATAAAGCCCTTCATGGCATCGGACCAGAATACATCTGGGTCCGCCTTCTGCCGCACGAATCCCAGCGAACGGTTAGGTCCCACAGAGTCGGTCTTCTTCGGGTCCCGTCAACTAAACAATGTCGTTTGGCGGGACCCAGGGGAAAAGCCTTCTCTGTGGCGGCCCCGACCCTCTGGAACCAGCTCCCCCCGGAGATCAGAATTGCCCCTCTGTTGTCAGGCTTGGGGGAACTGAACTACCCTTTTCCCACTAGGCCTATACAATTTATGCATGGTATGTTTGTGTGTATGTTTGGTTTTAATAAGGGTTTTTAAATTATTTTGGACATTAGATTTGTTACATGCTGTTTATTACTGTTGTTAGCCACCCCGAGTCTACGGAGAGGGGCGGCATACAAATCTAATTAATAATAATAATAATAATAATAATAATAATAATAATAATAATAATAGTAATAATAATAGTAGTAGTAGTAATAGTAGTAGTAGTAATAATAATAATAATAATAATAATAATAATAATAATAATAATAAGCCATAGCAACGAATGAGGTCTAGCTGTACTGGATCTCCTGTGGTTGCTTTTTTAAAAAAATTCCTAACTACCTCCCTGCCCTGTTTTTTCCTGTTGCATTGGCAGGTTGGCATGCCAACCAGGGTGTGAACTTTCTCTGCTTCCCCGCAGAAAAGCCATAGGCCTAAAGAGGTCGGGATTTCCCTGCCCGTACGTTATAGCCAAGGAACTCCTTAAATAGCCAGACAGCTCTGAAGCCAGGCAGAGCTGCAGCAGGAGTGGAAGGAGATGAGACCCACGGGAGGAAGAGACAGTATTTCCTCAGCTCCTCACTTGACATGAGAGATAAGAAAACCAAAACCGACGGCGGCAGATCTTAAGGCAGCTGGGGCTAGAATGGGAAAGAGATTACGCCGTCAAAAACCATATGCCTTCCCCTTGAACTTTGCCTTGCCCCATGCAAATGCAAGATTTGACTGCCTCTTTACAGCGTCAGTCCCTTCCCTCCTCCCAGAATTGTACGAAGCTAAAGATGCAAATTCTGAAATCGTGATGAGAGCAACCCAGCAACAGGTTTACTGAGAAATGTTTTAAAAGAGGGGGAAACTTTTTAGAATATCAGAGTTCAAAGGGACCTTGTTCTGAACCTGAGGGTCGGGACCCCTTTGGGGGTCGAAGGACGGTTTCACAGGGGGTCACCTAAGACCAGGGGTAAAGACAAATTTTCCATGGTGTTAGGAACTAAAGTTTCTATTCTGGTGCCTTGGAACCTATTTTTACCATCCGACCAATCAGGCGCTTGCAGTGGGGGTGTCCCTTTGACTTTCCTGCCAATCAGCTTAAAGCTCTGTGGGGAGAATTGGCGCTAGGTTTATGGTTGGGGGTCACCACAACATGAGGAACTGTATCAAGGGGTCGCAGCATTAGAAAGGTTGAGAACCACCATTGTAGGTCATCTAATTCATCAATGACCTGGATGAGGGAATAGAAGGGCAACTAATCAAATTTGCAGACGACACCAAGCTGGCGGGGGTAGCCAACACCCTTGAAGACAGGCTCAAATTACAGAAAGACCTGGACAGACTAATACAGTGAGCCCACACCAACAAAATGATGTTCAACATCGACAAAAGTAAAGTCCTTCACCTAGGTAAGAAAAAAACTGGACACACATACAGCCTGGGAGAAACCCCTCTTAGCAGTAGCGACGGCGAAAGAGATCTCGGAGTCTTGGTGGATAATCAACTAAACATGAGCCAACAATGTGCAGCAGCAGCCAAAAAAGCCAATACAATTCTAAGCTGCACCAACAGGGGAATACACTCCAAGACCAGGGAAGTCTTAATACCACTCTACTGCGCCCTGGTCAGACCACACCTGGAGTACTGTGTTCAGTTCTGGTCACCACACTTCAAAAAAGACATTGAAACTCTGGAGAAGGTGCAGAAAAGAGCAACCAAAATGATCAGGGGTCTAGAAACCAAGACTTACGAAGAGAGACTGCGGGAACTGGGCATGGATAGCCTAGAGAGGGCCAGAGCGGACATGATAGCAGTCTACAGGTATACGAGGGATTGCCACAGAGAGGAGGGGATCACTTTATTCTCCAGGGCACCGGAGGGCCGGACGAGGAACAACGGCTGGAAGCTGACCAAGGAGAGATTCAACCTGGAAATAAGGAAGAACTTCCTGACTGTCAGAACGATCAACCAGTGGAACAACCTACCAGCGGACGTTGTGAACTCCAATACTCTGGACATTTTTAAGAGGAAATTGGACTGCCATTTGGCTGGGATGCTATAGGGTTCCTGTTTAGGCAGGGGGTTGGACATGATGACCTGCATGGTCCCTTCCAACTCTAACAATAAATAAATAAAATAAATAAATAAATAATCCAATCCTCTGCTTGAGTAGGGGAGCCTATACACATTTCAGACAAATGGTTGTCTCTTCTTGAAAGCCTCTTGTGATGGGACACCCAGATCATCTGAAGGCAAAGCCATTCCATTAGTTCAGGCGTAGGCAAAGTTGGTTCTTCTGATGTGTCGACTTCATCTCCCAGAATTCCTGCGCTAGCATGATTGGCCCAGGAATTCTGGGAGCTGAAGTCCACAAGTCATAGAAGAGCCAACTTTGCCTACCCGTGCACTAGTTGATTGTTATCATTGTTAGGAAACTTCTCCTTAGTTCTAGATTGCTGCTTTTCTTGATTAGTTTCCATCCATTGTTTCTTGTCTTGCCTTCTGGTGCGTTGGAAAATAAGTTCACTCCTTTGTCTTTGTGGCAGCCTCTCAAATATTGGAACAGTGCTATCATGTCTTTCCTGATCCTTCTTTTTTCACAAGACTAGACATACCCAATCTCTGTGACCGTTTTCTATATATTTTAGCCTCCAGCTCCCCAATCTTCCTTGTGGCTCTTCTCTGCACGCTTTCCAGAGTCTCAACATCTTTTTTATATTATGGTGATCAAAACTGAATGCTGGGACCCAAGTTTTGTCTAGCTCCATGTCACAGTAGCAAAAACCCAACAAAAAGGAACTCCCAAATCAATCCTTGAGATAAAATGATTTTGCAATTAACCATTGATCAGTGGAACAGCTTGCCTCCAGAAGTTGTGAATACTCCAACATTGGAAGTTTTTAAGAAGATGTTGGATAACCAGTTGTCTGAAGTAGTGTAGGGTCTCCTGCCCAAGCAGGGGGTTGGACTAGAAGACCTCCAAGGTCCCTTCCAACTCTGTTGTTATTATTAAGGAGAAAGAGGGAGACAGAGAATATGAGAATATTACAGCAAGTTTTGGGTAAAAACAATCATAAAAATAAATTGAAACTGAAGTTGAATATATTATTATGATCAATACCCTACCTACCACCAAAGGGTGAAATTTTTCTGGGATTGCAATGTTTGCTCATTCATTCCACCTGCAAAGTCACCGGATTTTTTTTTTGACATTTTATATTTAATTTATTTACTCCTATGTAGCTTAAGGAAGGTGGAGGTACTACTTTAAAGCTCTGCCATTCAAACTCCACTGCTTCGAATGAAAATCTGGATCCCTCTGGAATTGGATGAAGTGGAGTCTATGACTCAATTGAATATTCTGCCTCCACCCTCTGGCCCAAGATAGATAAGCAGACTAAATAAATAGCTATTAACAATGTTTTGAAAATCTACTATGTCTCAAATGAAGGAAAACATTAACTTTAATTTTAAGGACAGGATGCAGGAAAGCAGCCAGACTTTACATGTTTGCCTTCAAGTTATATTCCTTCAACTTTGACAATCAAACCACTGTCCCCTTATTTTTTTTTGCCCCCTCCTTCTTCAACCCTTTTCCAGTTTAAATTAATTAAAGGGGGCTTAGGCCAATTCATGGTGGACATGGTAATCAGTGGTCACCAGCTGGTGTGGACAAAGCATTATAAATCTGAATTGCTTCCAACAGGATGTTTGGGTCATTCTGGAAGTGTTTCAAGTTTGAAAAGGAGCACTTCAAACTCAAAATAGCTATTTCAAACTGTTGTACATACTCCTGGTCAGTTGGAGGATGATGAAGAGCTTGAGGACTCTGATACATATAGTGTTTATGAATTAGTGGTAGGCCCTGGGTTACAGGTATTAGAATAGGTGGGAGGCCAGCCACAGGATGTTGCTATGAGTCCAGAATCTAGTGAGGAAGAAACAGACGTTCGCTGGGTCAATCCTCAATTCAGAAGGGTCCAAAAACGCAAGGAACAGGTGTTCGGAAAAATATATTAAGGGGAGAAATGGGTTAAATACTGGAGTGATGTATTTGGTATGTCAAGGGGCCAGTGGGGAAGAAGGGTGGAGTTTCAATGTTGTAGTGCTAAAATGAAATGTGTTTCTGTTAAGCTCCAGAGCGAGCAAGTTCATTCTGTGTTATTTTACAGTCATTCCTGCTGTTTTTGAATCATGCTGTGAGTACATAAATCTTGGGAGACGGAGGAGACTGGAAGGAATGTATGTGGAATGCAATTAAGAGTGATAATGGGAGAAAAGGAATGTGCTAGTCTGAATTGTATTTTGAATACGGAAGTGAAGAGAATAAAAATGGAGTTTCTTTGTTTATGAAATACTGCATTTAGTAAGAGTTATTTTTAATAGCTAAAGTTCTACCAGAAACTGTTGTGGTTAGCTCTGGCCCAGCTCCTGCCCCAAGGACTGTGGATGTGGGGGAGACATCCACATGCTGCAGGCCTGTTTTGCCCCCCCCCCCGTGGAATCTCCTGATAAAGGCTCCTCTGACCAAGAAGACATGAGTGACAGGGAGGAGGAGAGTGTGGCAGACAGCTCAGAATGAGATCAATTATCTAGCTCCTCCTCGGATTCAGAACAAGAGTTAATGATACAGCCACGCATGCGGAGAGCGATGCATAGGCAACAACAACTGAGGGATTATTATCAAAGAAAATGAGGCCACCTGTGGTTGGGTGGGGCTGTGGTAATTAGTGAGGCTGCTATAAATTGCATCCTGTGGGTTTGGCCATTGTGGAGGATTATCTGATCATTGTGTTTTTGTGTGCTGATTTCCCCCCGCTTTGAAAGTAAACCAGAGCAAAGTGTGTTTCACTTTGTGAAAGAAGAAGGACTGTGAATTGCCTCACAGCTGCAAGCTAAGTATCTCAGAACTGATAAGGGACTTGTACAAATTACCAGTTTGTTTGGAGACGAGTGCTCTTTGCTATACCAAAAGAGGGCTTAGTTTAAGTGACTTTTCATTATAAAGAACATTGTTTTGAATTTTCAAACATGTGTGTGTCTGAAATTTGTACCTGTGAATTTTTGGGAGGAGTCTACCAGAGAGCCCAACAGAACAGAAACCAGAACACAACAAGAGGTGTTTTCAAAACGGTAAAGACAGAGGTGGGCTGCTAAGATGGAACGGTGACATGAGCTCGCCCCCGTGGCTCTGAGTACTAGCGGAGTCCAATGCAATTATGCTACTGCACCTGGGCAGGTGGCAAAATCGCGTGTGGACACGCAGGTGTGCCTCGGACGATTTCACTACCTACCCAGGTGCAGTAGCATAATTACGCTGGACTCCGCTAGTACTCAGAGCCATAGGGGCGAGCTCATGTCACCGTTCCACCTTAGCAGCCCAGCTCTGGGTAAAGACCACCCATTTTGAGCTTGAGGTTGTGGTTTGTTTCAACCACAATAGAAACAATAGATTTCTAGATTTCATCATGGCCTGCCCGGGCATATCTCTTAAACCATCTGCTTTCAAACGTCTGCTTCTGAACCATAGCTGGCTGGAGAATTCTGGAAGTTAAAATCCAAAAGTCTTAAAGTTGCCACATTTGGGGGCCCATGTGCCTAATCCATGATTTTATTACTCTTACCATTTGGGCAAAATGATTCTAATCCATAAAACTGTTTTATTTATTTCTCATTTAGCAACAGACCTATTTAGTATGTTCAACGTCAACAAGAGCAAAGTCCTTCACCTTGGTAAAAAAAAAACTAGACACACATACAGCCTGGGAAAAACCCCACTTAGCAGCGAAAGAGATCTTGGAGTCTTGGTGGATAATCAACTAAACATGAGCCAGCAATGTGCAGCAGCGGCCAAAAAAGCCAACACCATCCTAAGCTGCATCAACAGAGGGATACACTCCAAGACCAGAGAAGTATTAATACCACTCTATTACGCCCTGGTCAGACCACATCTGGAGTACTGCATCCAGTTCTGGTCACCACACTTCAAAAGAGACATTGAAACTCTGGAGAAGGTGCAGAAAAGAGCAACCAAAATGATTAGGGGACTTGAAACCAAGACTTATGAAGAGAGATTGCGGGAACTGGGTATGGATAGCCTTGAGAAAAGGAGGGCCAGAGGGGACATGATAGCTCTATACAGGTATGTGAGGGGTTGCCACAGAGAGGAGGGGGTCACTCTATTCTCCAGAGCACCAGAGGGCCGAACGAGGAACAACGGCTGACCAAGAAGAGATTCAACCTAGAAGTAAGGAAGAACTTCCTGATGGTCAGAGCAATCAACCATTGGAACAACCTGCCTGCGGAGGTTGTGAACTCCCCAACTCTGGACACTTTCAAGAGGAGATTGGACTGCCACTTGGCTGGGGTGCTTTAGGATTCCTGCTCAGGCAGGGGGTTGGACTTGATGACCTGCATGGTCCCTTTCAATTCTGACAATAAATAAATAAATAAATACTAACCATTTGCAGTTACAGTGGTAATAACTTTGCAAGCAGTTCTTGTATTTTCCACCTTCACAGGTCAGTAAAGCAAAGGAAGGCTGAAGTCAGATTGAAAGTCCAGTTCCGATTTCACTTAACAACCAACTCATTGGGTGGCCATTCACAGTTACAGTGGTGATAAAAAAAAGTAACTCTGCAAACAAACCTTGCGGTTATGACTTTCACAGTTAGACTGCAAGGATTGTTTGCAGAGTTACTGCAAACGGAAACTAAAGTCAAGTTTCACTTAGCAACCCCTTTGCTGAACTTTGTTGGTCCTAACTGTAGTTACCAAACAAGAATTACCTGTAATCCAGTGATTTTCAACCTTTTTTGAGCCACGGCACATTTTTTACATTTACAAAACCCTGGGGCACATTGGGGGGGGGGGGGCGGCTAAAAAAAGTTTGGACAAAAAATATTTCTCTCTTCCTCCCTTTCGCTCTATTTCTCTCTCCCTCCTTTCTCTCCCTTCTTTTTTCTCTCTTCCTTCCTCTCTTTTTGGCTCTCTTTCTCCCTCCCTCCCTCTCTCTATGTCTTTCTCTCTCCCAACTTCCCTCCCTCTCTTTCTCTCTCTTTCTCTCTCTCTCTTGCTCTCTCCCTTTCTTTCTCTCTCTTGTTCTCTTTCTCTCTCTCTTGCTTTCTCTTGCTTTCTCTCGCTTTCTCTCTCTCTCTCTTGTTTTCTTTTTCTCTTTCTTTCTTTCTTTCTCTCTCTCTCTTGCTTTCTCTCTTTCTCTCTCTCTTGTTTTCTTTCTCTCTCTGAGCTTCGCGGCACACCTGACCATGTCTCACGGCACACTAGTGTTCCGCGGCACACTGGTTGAAAAACACTGCTGTAATCTATATGGTAGACTTTGCACATTACACTAAGGCCATGAGATAGAATCTTACTTTTTTCACCACTGAAAAAAAGTAAGGTTCTACATTTAGGCAAAAAAAAAAAACCCACACAAAATGCACAGGTACAGTATATGTGGTACATTGCTCAACAGTAGTAACTGCAAGAGGGATCTTGGAGTCCTAGTGGACAACCATTTAAATATGAGCCAGCAGTTGCCAGCAGCTGCCAAAAAGCCAACACAGTTCTAGGCTGTATTAACAGAGGGACAGAATCAAGGTCATGTGAAGTGTTAATACCACTTTATAAGGCAGTGGTTCTCAACCTTTCCAAAGCTGCGACCCCTTAATACAATTCCTCATATTGTGGTGACCCCCAACCATAAGTCTAGCGCCATCTCGCCCAACAGATCTTTAAGCTGATTGGCAAGAAGGTCAGAGGGACAATCCCAGTGAAAACGCCTGATTAGTCAGATTATAAAAATATGTTCCAAGGCACCAGAATAGAAGCCTTCATTCCTAACACTATGGGAAATTTGTCTTTTCCCATGGTCTTAGGTGACCCCTGTGAAATGGTCGTTCGACCCACAAAGGGGTCCTGACCCCTAGCTTGAGAACCACTGTTATAAGGCCTTGGAATATTGCATTCAGTTTTGGTCGCCACGATGCAAAAAGAATGTTGAGACTCTAGAAAAAGTGCAGAGAAGAGTGACAAAGATGATCAGGGGACTAGAGGCTAAAACATATGAAGAACATTTGCAGGAACCAGGCATGGCTAGTTTGATGGGAACAAGGACCAGGGTAGACATGATAGCAGGGTTCCAATATCTCAGGGGTTGCCACAAAAAAGTAGGAGTCAAGCTATTCTCCAAAGCACCTGAAGGCAGAACAAGAAGCAATGGGTGGAAGCTGAACAAGGAGAGAAGCAACTTAGAACTAAGTAGAAATTTCCTGACAGTTAGAACGATCAGTGGAACAGCTTGCCTCCAGAAGTTGTGAATGCTCCAACACTGGAAGTTTTTAAGAGGATGTTGGATAACCATCTGTCTGAAGTAGTGAAGGGTTTCCTGCCTAAGCAGGGGGTTGGACTAGAAGACCTCCAATGTCCCTTGCAACGTTGTTGTTGTTGTTGTTATTGTTATTGTTGTTGTTATGGCTTGGGTGGTGTAGAGAGGTCACAGTTTAAGAACCAATGATGCTCTGGCAATCTCACACTACTGACTAGTGCCTACAAAACTTATGCCAGACCCATTCCCGAATACAGCTCATCTGTCTGGAACCCACACCACATCTCAGACATCAACACTCTCGAAAACGTCCAAAGATATTTCATCAGAAGAGCCCTTCACTCTTCCACCCGAAACAGAATACCCTACGAAAATAGACTAACTATCCTGGGTCTTGAAAGCTTAGAACTGCAGCGCCTAAAACACGATTTAAGTATTGCCCACAGGATCATATGCTGCAACGTCCTTCCGGTCAACCACTACTTCACCTTCAACCGCAACAACACAAGAGCATGCAACAGATTCAAACTTAATATTAACCGCTCCAAACTTGACTGTAAAAAATATGACTTTAACAATCGAGTTGTCGAAGCGTGGAACCGGACTCAACAGCATATGGTCCTGTCAACTCCCAACCCCCAACATTTCTCCCTTAGACTCTCCACGATTGACCTCTCCAGGTTCCTAAGAGGTCAGTAAGGGGCGTGCATAAGTGCACTGATGTGCCTAACGTCCCCTGTCCAATTATCTTTCCTTTTCTCATATATCATATTCTCTCCTTCTCATCTACTTCTCTTCTTTCTTACTTACTATCCTTATATATATTACTTAATGTCTATTTTCTTCCATATGTGTTGCATATTGGACAAAGAATAAATAAATAAATAAATAATGTGGTTTTAAACAAAGTAGGTTTGAGCGAGAAGCATTCCATCAGGCACTCTAAAGTCCCAGTTGCTGATTCTCATGCCAACGAGAAAGCTACAGTACCTGTTTGCTGGGCTCATTTAATAAGATTGAGATAAACGTTAGAAAAAGCTGCAGCTGCAGTTTGAAAACCAAGAAGCAAACCTTCAACTGGAACAAGGCACCAAAAGTTTCAACTCACTTACAGGAAACCACAGCACTTCCCCTGCAATTGGGCTGGTGATCTGAAAGGGAGGTCTCCCTTCAGAGGTATTTTCCATCCCTGCCCTTGTTTATACATACACCCTTTGTCTTTTGTTTTCAACTCCTTTCACCTTTGTTTGCCACCAGAGTAGAAGTTGAGAAATTAGGAGCTGCTTCCTGCTCTGGCCCCTTCCTCTGCCACTCGTGTTGAACATCAGCCTGGTACAAACTTGGTTAGAAACATAGAAACATAGAAGTCTGATGGCAGAAAAAGACCTCATGGTCCGTCTAGTCTGCCCTTATACTATTTTCTGTATTTTTTATCTTAGGATGGATATATGTTTATCCCAGGCATGTTTAAATTCGGTTACTGTGGATTTATCTACCACGTCTGCTGGAAGTTTGTTCCAAGGATCTACTACTCTTTCAGTAAAATAATATTTTCTCATGTTGCTTTTGATCTTTCCCCCAACTAACTTCAGATTGTGTCCCCTTGTTCTTGTGTTCACTTTCTCATTAAAAACACTTCCCTCCTGGACCTTATTTAATCCTTTAACATATTTAAATGTTTCAATCATGTCCCCACTTTTCCTTCTGTCCTCCAGACTATACAGGTTGAGTTCATTAAGTCTTTCCTGATACGTTTTATGCTTAAGACCTTCCACCATTCTTGTAGCCCGTCTTTGGACCCGTTCAATTTTGTCAATATCTTTTTGTAGGTAAGGTCTCCAGAACTGAACACAGTATTCCAAATGTGGTCTCACCAGCGCTCTATATAAGGGGATCACAATCTCCCTCTTCCTGCTTGTTATACCTCTAGCTATGCAGCCAAGTATCCTACTTGCTTTCCCTACCGCCTGACTGCACTGTTCACCCATTTTGAGACTGTCAGAAATCACTACCCCTAAATCCTTTTCTTTGGCGCCTCTCTGCTGCCAATCAGCTCTTCGTATTTGGCAAAAGGACCCCCCGAAAATGAAGCTAAACCCAAAAAGGGAATGTCTTCTTCTAACTCAGTCTTCAAGGCTGCCTGGAACTCTTTGATAGCGATCCAAAGATTAAAAGTGGAAATCTTTTTTTTTTAAAAAAACCCTCAAAGCTTGAAAAGCTCAGAAATACAGTAGAACAAAACTGTTGACATGAGGTTCCTCTTCATATAAATCTCCATCATGGAAA
This sequence comes from Erythrolamprus reginae, assembly GCF_031021105.1. Taxonomy (NCBI): domain Eukaryota; kingdom Metazoa; phylum Chordata; class Lepidosauria; order Squamata; family Dipsadidae; genus Erythrolamprus; species Erythrolamprus reginae. The sequence continues at coordinate 402,578,953 of NC_091950.1, read as the reverse complement.
AAAGAGAATAATTAAACACGTTTCTCTCTGTTTGTGTCTCTCTCTTTTCCGAATACTGTACTGGAATTCTCCTAACACGCTCAACTCCCAAGTTCTCTGTTGTTGCATCACAACTACATAGAAAAATAACTTGGTCCAAATCAAATGCCAAATTACACAGAGGAATTAATCAGCTTACCAAAGAGGAAAACATAAACCAGCTTCTTGCCCCTTTATGCTGTGGAAAATATAAAAACAATAGAAATGGACCAGATGCTAGGCCAAAAACACTTTCCCCAGAGAAGTAAAACCAATCAGAAATACAGATTAAAAGTTTCAGCTTTTTTGTCCAGTGGGCCTGATAATAGCCACCCCGAGTCCTCAGAGAGGGACGGCATATAAATCAAATAAATTAATTAATAATAAACAAACAAATCAAATCAAATCAAATTTTGAGACCAATATTTATTTATTCATTGGATTTATATGTGATTCCTGTCACAAAATGGCTACCTCAATACTGTGGTCTGTTACAACCCTCCTACCCTTTTCCAACCAAAGAGGGATATCTTTTCAAATGAAGCAAGTAGCAATGTTGCCCATCAATCTTATTTTTTGATAAATAATTATTTATTAGGTAATGATGATGACAGCAATGACCTGAAAATAGTAGTAGATGTGCTGCATATACTCACTATTAAAGCATGATGGGATCCAAAGGGAAGAACAATGATTATTTATTAAAATGTTGTTTATGTGGTTAATCAGACATACGTAGTAAATTACAGTGATACCTTGTCTTACAAACTTAATTGGTTCTGGGATGAGGTTCTTAAGGTGAAACGTTTGTAAGACGAAACAATGTTTCCCATAGGAATCAATGGAAAAGCGATTAATGCGTGCAAGGCCAAAATTCACCCCTTTTGCCAGCTGAAGCGCCCGTTTTTGCGCTACAGGGATTCCCCTGAGGTTCCCCTCCATAGGAAATCCCACCTCTGGACTTCTGTGTTTTTCCGATGCTGCAGGGGAATCCCAGTAGGGGAATCCCAGCATCGCAAAAACAAGTGCTTCGCTGGCAACGGAAGTCCAGAGGTGGGGTTTCCTATGGAGAGGAGCCTCAGGGGAATCCCAGCAGCACAAAAACGGGTGCTTCGCTGGCAACGGAAGTCCGGAGGCGGGGCATCCCAGCGGCGGCGGTGGGTTTGTAAGGTGAAAATAGTTTGTAAGAAGAGGCAAAAAAATCTTAAACCACAGGTTTGTATCTCGGAAAGTTTGTATGATGAGGCGTTTGTAAGATGAGGTATCACTGTATAACAATTTACAAAGACAAATTGGGTTGAGTTCTAATTGGACCTGGGAAGGCATAGAGAGAGCGCCAGTGTGGTGTCAAGTACATCCATTAAATATTTAATATTTTATAGAAAAAGAGTCAGTTTCGCATCATGGCTAGGGAAAGAAACCGGGAGAATGTGAATTCTAGTCCTGCCTTAGGCATGTAGCTAGTTGGGTGACATTAGGTCAGTCACTTCTACTGAGCCCTAGGAAGGAAGCAATGGAAAACTACTTCCAGAAACGTTGCCAGGAAAACTACAGGGACTTGTTATATAATTATCAGGAGTCGAGACCGTCTCAAAAGCAAAACAATTAAAAATAAGGACCAGGTCACAATGTTTGGTTCTCCAAGCGTAGCTGGCTTTGCTCCTGTGCTGGCTGTGAAACCCAGGAAGTCTAGGACAGACAGGGGTCTGCAACCTTGGCAACTTTAAGAGTTGTGGACTTCAACTCCCAGAATTCCTCAGCCAGCTTTGCTTTGCTGGGAGTTGAAGTCCACGAGTCTTTTTTAAAAAAATAATTTTTATTTACATATAAATGACACAGGCACACAAATTATATACAGAAAAAGAAAAAACATAGATATAGTATACCCCCCCCCCCATTTTCTGTCTTGTTGACAGCCTTTTATACTCTTTTTCAGTAATGTTACCATTGGTTTTGTCAGTAATATGTAATCTATATTAATATATTTAAATATATTTAGATTCTTACTCTATAACTTATAGAAACATAAAAGGTGGAGAAAAAGTTATATTTGAGTTTTTAATAATTTTTAACTTGATTTGTTAATTTATTACGCAGCACTGCTAATATTTGTTCTTTGATTCAACCATATATAAAAATATTTCCATATCTGGTGATATTTTGTGTTTTCCTGTTCTTTTAGCTCCAATGTTGATTTATTTGCTTCTGCACAGTCAAGCATTTTTTTTAATCAAATTTCGATCCTTGGTCATTGATTCATTGATTCATTGTGAAGTCTACAAGTCTTAAAGTTGCCAAGATTGGAGACCCTTGTTCTAGGACAGTGATGGGCAACCTTTTGAGCTTGGTGTGTCAAAATTCGCCAAAAAAACAAGCATAACTTGGGTGGTGTGTCACCTTGAGAAAAAAAACATAATTTTGTGATATTTATAGTTTAAATATGTAAATTAATGGCGGGAAACGGCACCCGTAGCACAGGCCTCTTCCAGCCTCCCCCTCACTTATCTCAGTAATGACCTCCAGACAGCGATCACAGGGCCTCCAGACAGCGATCACAGGGCCTCCAGACAGCGATCACAGGGCCTCCAGACAGCGATCACAGGGCCTCAGATATGTGTCCCCAGCAGCGTTCCGCTGCTCCCTGCTGCGCCAGCCGGAAGTTCGGCCTACCGGAAGTCCCAGGCCTAGACGCTCTGTGCTGGAGCTCTGCTGTTCTGGCCTACAGACCTCCGGCACAGAGTCACTCTCTCTACAGTCTGCACTACAGCAATTTTTTTATCCTCGGCTACTGCACCTGGCCATGTAGGAGCCGAGGATGAAACGTAACTCTCCGAAAGCGGCTGCATCAGCATGCCGGCAGCCGCGTGTCACTGAAAATGGCTACGCGTGTCAGTGCTGACACGTGTGTCATAGGTTCGCCATCACTGTTCTAGGAAGATGAAGAGAACACTGGAAGAAGGTGGAGACATGCATTGAAACAGAGATGTACTGTATGTATAAAATTTGGATATCTAGCAATGCTCGTGACGTACACGACGCACGCAGGTATTTAGGCTAAGCTGATGATTTGCTTAAATTGAATTTGCAATGGAAAATAATAAATGCCTCTTCAAAAGGAAGCTTCACATTTGGGGGGGGGGGAGGATGGAGTTCATTTTACTACGCTTCCCATCTGTAACCAAAGAGCACCTGAATCACATTATGTCGCAAAGGGAAACTTTTCTCAACCAGCCACTTTCAAACTAGGATGTTTAGGGAAGAAATTCTTGGCTCCAGCGGCTGCCAAGAATGGAAAGTAACAGATAAATGATGTTTCAGAATCAATGTACTTAGCACTTTAGCCTAACTTATTTTTGGGTCTGGGTGTTTGTGGAGTTTATTTACCCACTGGTATTATATTATTATTCTTAGGAGTTCAAGGTAACTTTCACAGGGTCCAAAAACTCTTTCCCATTCATGCCCTTTTTTCATTCTTGTCTGTCACTAGTTCTGTTCTGTGCCTGGATTATTCTGAGTTTTTGGTGGTGATGGTTGCAGGAATAGGAAAATTCTCTCAAAAAGTATGTTTTCCCTACAGAATATCTGGAGAAGAAAAAAAATGCATTTTATTTCTGCCCAATTGAGCGATATATTATTATTATTATTATTATTATTATTATTATTATTATTATTAAACATAGAAACATAGAAGACTGACGGCAGAAAAAGACCTCATGATCCATCTAGTCTGCCCTTATACTATTTTCTGTATTTTATCTTAGGATGGATATATGTTTATCCCAGGCATGTTTAAATTCAGTTACTGTGGATTTACTAACCACGTCTGCTGGAAGTTTGTTCCAAGGATCTACTACTCTTTCAGTAAAAGACCCGTTGTACCTACCTGAACGGTCTTCTCGATGCACTGGAAGGAGAGTCCAGCATGGTTATTTACCAATCCTATTGGTAGAGACTGAGTTAAAAATTTACATAATTATTAGGCACCGCCCCCACACTGCTCCCATGAGCCCAGTTTTAAAAACGAAAAAACCATGTAAGAGGATAACCAAGTTTTATTGCCACAACCATAACTATAAACTCCCATCTCCGGCGACCCTGGAACTCAACATGCCTGGTGGGTTTGGACTCTCCTTCCAGTGCATCGAGAAGACCATTCAGGTAGGTACAACGGGTCTTCTCCACTGCAGCTGGAAGGAGAGTCCAGCATGGGATATGCCAAAGTTTTAAGGCCCATGGGAGGGAGAAGGTCTTGAAAGGGACGTTGGAGATGAACAAACTTTCTGTAGTACACGTCTACCAAATGCAGCTTCCGCTGATGCAAACGAGTCCAACTTATAATGTTTAATAAACGTAGACGGCGCTGCCCAGGTAGCCGCTCTGCAAATGTCATCGATAGAGGCTTGCGTTGTCCAAGCTGCTGACGCGGCTGCACTCCTGGTTGAGTGGGCCGTTAGTCCTGCTGGAGCAGTGTGTCCTCCCGCTCTATAGGCTTCCGTAATACAATCCTTCAGACAACGACTGATGGATTTGGCTGAAATTCCAAGTCCCATTTGATGTTGAGAGAAAGAGACAAACAATTTCTCCGATTTCCTGAATGATTCAGTTCGTCTGATATATATTTTCAGGGCCCTTCTGACATCAACTTTATGCCATCGTAGCTCTGAAGGGTGATTTCCATGTGTGCAGAAGTCTGGCAGGATCAACTCCTGCTTCCTATGAAAATGTGTGTTCACCTTTGGAATAAAGGTGGGGTCCAAACGGAGTACTACCCTGTCTGGGTGGAATATACATAAGTCCGGCCTCACTGAAAGAGGTGAGAGTTCCGAAACTCTGCGTGCCGACGTGATTGCTACTAAGAAGGCCATTTTTATGGAAAGAATCCTTATCGGAATCGTCCTCAATGGCTCAAAGGGTGGTCTTGTGAGCGCCTGAAGAACCAGTGTGAGGTCCCAAGATGGAAACCTTCTAATCGGGGGTGCGTGTTTGTTTGCAGCACCCCGAATGAAGTCTCTGACTAGTGGATGGTAAGCTAGTGATCGAGCTTCTGATGTCTGGACCATGGTGGAAAGAGCCGCTACTTGTCTCCCAGGCCAAACCCCGTTCTATCCCTGCCTGTAGGAATTCCAGTACCGTAACAATGGATGCATCCTTGGGATTCCTGCCTGCCTTCTCACAAAATCTGCAAAAGGCCGCCCACGACGCCTGGTAAATCCTGGAAGTGGAAGGACGCCGTGCGGCCTGTATCGTGTCAATGACCTTCTCCGACAACTCCAGATGTCTCAGTCTGTGCCGCTCAAGTGCCATACGGTTAGTTGTAGCCATTGGGAGTCCGGATGTTGTAGGGCCCCTTGGCTGAGGGAGATGACTTGGTCCGGGATCCTCCACGGTGGTGATCTGGACATCGCTGTCAGATCGGCGAACCATGGGCGGCGTGGCCAGTGTGGAGCTATCATCAGCACCTCTGCCCGCTCCCTCAGAATCTTCTCCACCACTCTTGGAATCAGGTTCACTGGAGGAAACGCGTAGAGCAGGCCGGGTGGCCATGGTGTCAGTAAGGCATTGACCCCCTCTGCTCCCGGTTCTGGAAAGCGTGAGTAAAACCTCGGCATCTGAGTGTTCTGACGAGTCGCGAACAGGTCTACCGAGGGCTTCCCGAACCTGTGAGACATCTGCTGGAATATTTCTGGATCCAACCTCCACACCGACGGATCCAATGTGGTCCTGCTGAGCCAGTCCGCCTGCGTGTTGATGTTCCCAGTAATGTGCTCCGCAGACAGAGAAGCTAGATGTGCTTCGGCCCAGTTGAATAACTTGTTTGACTCCTCCATAAGGCGATGCGACCTCGTACCCCCCTGGTGGTTCAGGTGGGCTCTGGTCGCCACGTTGTCTGTTAAGATTAGGACGTGTCTGTTCTGCACGATCGGAAGGAAAGTCCGAAGGGCTAAGTGTACCGCTCTGAGTTCGAGGAAATTGATGTTTATGGGGCTTAAGTCTGCAGGTGACCATGTGCCCTGAGCCATGTGATGACCGATGTGCGCTCCCCAACCATAAAGGCTTGCGTCTGTGGTAAGGATGACTTTGTCCTGCATGTGGAACAGCGATCCCCTGCGAGTTGCCTGAGATGTCCACCACTTTAAGGACTCCTTGACCTCCCGAGGTAGCTTGACCTGTCGGTGGGAGTGACTGACCTTTGACCTTTGCGCTGGTAGTAAGAACCACTGCAAGGTTCGGATATGGTGTCTGGCCCAAGGAACAATGCCTATGGCCGACACCAAAGTTCCCAGAACCTTCGATAGTAATGACAGTGGGATCCGTCTGTGATGACTGAGGCTGGCGATTAGGCGCTGGATGTTCTCTAGCCTCTCTGGGGAAAGCGACACTGTATTGGCTTGAGTGTCTATAATGGCCCCCAGATGTTGAAGCCTGGTTCTGGGTGCCAGTTGGCTTTTCTCCATGTTTATGGTGAAGCCATGGTCTTCTAGTGTTCGTATGGTCTGAACCAAATCCTGTCTCGCCTGTGCCGGGGACCTGGACAATATAATGATGTCATCCAGGTATGCCATCAACCGTATGGCGTGCCCACGCAGGTGGGCCGTCAGAGCATCCAGAAGCTTTGTGGAGCTGAAGAAAGGCCAAATGGCATAGCTCTGTATTGGTAGTGCACTCCCTCGGAACAAAAGCGCAGGTATTTCCGGTGTGCCGGATGTATGGGCACATGAAGATATGCCTCTTTCAAATCGATAGAAGTCAGAAGGTCTCGAGACCTGATTGAGGTCAGGATGGTTTGCAGTGAGTGCATATGAAACCTTCGGTATTTGATGAAGATGTTGAGTTGCTTGAGGTTGAGGATTAACCTGCAACCTCCTGAGGTCTTGGGAACAATGAAGATCCTTGAATAGAAGCCTCTGCCCCTCTCCTGGGGCGGCACTGGTTCTATGGCCTGGATCTCCAACAGGTGTGTGATTTCCTCTTGTAGTTGTTGTCTCTTCCGAGGATCTCGGATAATTGGACAGTGTATAACTCGATTGGGGGGTCGCCCAATGAACTCCAGCCGTAGACCTCCCGACACTGTAGCAAGGACCCACTGGTCGGACGAAGTGCTGCGCCAGGGGGTACTGAAGTGCTGCAGCTTCCCCCCGATCGGCAGCCGGTTGGTCAAGTCATTTGGACCGGCGGAAACCTCTTTGGTTGTTCCCCCGAAAGGGCCGCCTGGACTGTTGGTATCCCCTGGGTCAGTCCTGGAACGACCCCCGGTCGCTTCTGAAGGTGTGCTGCGCGAACTGACCTTGATTGAAAGGTCGTTGCTGCTGTGCCGTGTTTGTGGGGTTATCCCAACGTGGCGTTTGCCGCCTCGTATAAGGGGTGGACCTCCGGTCTTGCCGTCTACCCGACTTGGGAAGAACTTTCCTCTTGTCTTTGTCCTCCACGAGGACCTTGTTTAAGATGTCGCCAAAAAGTGTCGCACCCTGGAATGGGGCCGATGCCAGTCGCCACTTGGATTTCAGGTCCGCTGGCCAGTTCCTCAACCACAGTGGCCATCCCTCTGCTGGAGAATTTTGCTGCGTGCAAAGTGGCATCTGCAGAGAATTCAGCTGCCGCCTGCAGCTTGCTCAGGTCCTGGCGTAACCTGCCTTCTTCCGGTCCCAGTCGAGATTGCATCTCCTGGAGCCACAGGAGCGATGCCCTGTTCAGGAAAGATGCTGCTGCTGCTGCCCTGAATCCCCAGCTTGCCATCTGGTGGATCTTCCGCAGGAGTGTCTCCGCCTTCCTCTCCTCTGGTTTCAGGTTTTCGCCTGTCTCTGAGGGAACCAAGGCGCTGGAGACCAAGGTCACGACTGGTTCATCAATTGGGGGGTACTCGAGCAATTTCTCAACCTCCTCATCGAAGGTATAAAATTTGCGCTCCAAGTTGGACGGACCCTGGGCCGCTGCTGGGTACTGCCATGGCTTCTTGACCCCTTCCACAAATATAGGTGATGCTGGGAAATGGTCAGACTTGGGTTGGGGCTCCCTGAGGAGAGTAGTTGAGGTCTTGCCCGCCTCTTCAGCTGTTTTGGCCGTCCCAGGTAGGTTCATTACCTGCTTGGCCTTAAATAGCAGGGTTCTAAACAGGGTTAGCTTAAACAAGCCTGCCGGAGTTGGCTGTTCTGGGGGAGCCTCATCCTCAGACAGGTCATATTCCTTTTCACTGTCCTCTCCCAATAGTGGTTCTTTGGAGAGAGACCCCAAACCTGAGGGGGGCGGTGCTGACCACACGTTCCTTGTTGTTTGTGCTGGCTGTGGGGCATACTGGTTGGCTCCAGTTGCTATGCCCTGCGAGTACACATTTGCAATTAGTTCCTGCAAATCCGGTGGCATGTCCTGCCATGTACCCGCCTGTGTCCTCAGTCCTGCCACCGTGGGCGTAAATGTGGCTGAGGGGCCCTGTGGGTCTCTCCTGGGGTGTCCAGTTGACCCAGGCCTGGTCCATGAGGGAGCTGGAGAAGGGGCCACAGGTGGCATTGTAGTAAAATATTGGTCTGGTGACCAGTCCCCTTCATGCCTAGCTCCAGATAGGCCAAATGGCGACAATGGAGTCATTGGGTCTGGGGTCAAGGCCTGCCTCTGGGTTAGAGGAACCACCGCGGGAGAGCTATGCAAGGCCGCTTCCAATTTTTGTTCTAGAGCCTTGATGCATTTCTCAGCCTCCTTGAGGGAGGAGGCTGAGGCAGGAGACTGTGAGGACTTTGACTTATCTTTAGCCTTCCCCTTAGGCTTGTCCTTCGACCTGGTTGGGGATGCAGTCTTCTCGCTGCTAGGCTGGTCCTCCATCGTTTTAGGCTCTCTTGGTAATCCAGAAGCTCCTCGGTGACAGAGAGAAAAAGCCTCGTCAGCCAAATCTGCTTCAAAAATGGTGTCTCGCCCCTAGAGGCTCTGCGCCTGCGCTCTGAGGTCTATGGCCTCCTCGCGCCAAGCAGCTGCCGGAAGTACATCCGGTTGGCGCCAATAGGGGAATCGCGCTCAAAGCGGCCCCAATATGGCGCTGCCCATGCCGCTCGCGGCTCGCCTGGCCGTTACCGTGTTTCCCCGATAGTAAGGCAGTGTCTTACTTTCTTTTTACCCCCAAAAGCCCCCCTATGCCTTACTTTCGGGGTATGTCTTATATTGGAAAAAATAAGACACACCCGGCCAACCCACCTACCCGAACCCGCAACACCCGTGTCCGGTAAAAAGTAGTAGCACCCTCCCCCCCACACACAAACACACGGACACACATCCGCATCGCCGCCTGCCCGCCCCGTCCGGAGCTGCCGGAAAGGAGGCGGGCGAAGGAGGGCGCAGCTCCGGCCGCTCGCCTCGCCTGCCCACCCGGCGTCTCCGAAGCTTACCGGTCTCTGGCGGGCGCCTTTCGGCAGGAGAAGCCTTCGCCGGGCTGCTTCGCTGCTTGTTGCTGTTCCTGCTGCTCCCGCCGTGTTGCCCGTCCCGGCCGGTAAGCTTCGGAGACGCTGGGTGGGCGGGCGAGGCGCCGGAGCTGCGCCCTTCTTTGCCCGCCTCCTTTCCGGCAGCTCCCCGCGCGCCCTTCGCCTCGAGCTCCCTCCGGAGCCTGCCGCCACGCTTCCTCCGCCGGCCGAGGAGTCCTCCTTATCTGCGCCGGGTTTGGAGTAAGGCTTGAAGCTGGACTTGTCCTCGGCGGGCGAGGCGGCGGCCCTGGCCGAAGCGGCACGGCTCTGCCTGCGGCACGAGCGGAAGCTCCGACTGCGCTTCCTGCGCAAGCCCAATGCCGACAAAGAGACGTCCAAAGGCGGATCCTTGAAGCTCAGCGACATCGGCGCCGAGGACAAGTCCAGCTTCAAGCCTTACTCCAAACCCGGCGCGGATAAGGAGGACTCTTTGGCCGGCGGAGGAAGCGCGGCGGCGGCAGTCTCCGGAGGGAGCTCGGGCGGTGGCCGCTCCGCCGCTTCGGCCAGGGCCGCCGCCTCGCCCGCCGGGTGGCCCAAGCTGGCGGTGGCGCGAGCTTGGGCCACCCGGCGGGCGAGGCGGCGGCCCTGGCCGAAGCGGCGGAGCGGCCACCGCCCGAGCTCCCTCCAGAGCCTGCCGCCGCCACCGCGCTTCCTCCGCCGGCCGAGGAGTCCTCCTTATCCGCGCTGGGTTTGGAGTAAGGCTTGAAGCTGGACTTGTCCTCGGCGCCGATGTCGCTGAGCTTCAAGCGTCCGCCTTTGGACGTCTCTTTGTCGGCGTTGGGCTTGCACAGGAAGCGCAGTCGGAGCTCCCACTCGTGCCGCAGCCAGAGCCGCGCCGCTTCGGCCAGGGCTGCCGCCTCGCCCGCCGGGTGGCCCAAGCTCTGGGCGCAGCGCACCACCGCGCACAGCTCCCTCGCTTTTACGTAGTACCGTGTTTCCCCGAAAGTAAGACATATGTCTTACTTTCGGGGTATGGCTTATATTAGCCGACCCCCCTGAAACCCCCCATATGTCTTACAATCGGGGGGGTCTTACTATCGGGGAAACACGGTAGTATACGGCCGCTCGTGGGCTTCTGGCCGCCTTTCGCCGCACCCCCGCCAAGTCCTTGCCGCTCTTCTCGGCTTCTCGAGCCCTCTCCCTCGGCGGCTGCAGCGGCGGGGGCTTCTTAGCCCTGTCGGGCGCGTCAGCATCCCTGGCGGCGGCTTGCGGCGGCGGCTTCCCTAGCCGCCGAACAGCTGATGGGCGCTGCTCCGCTTTCCTCTCGGAGCCTCTCTTCCGCAAGCGCCTTTGAGCCTCCCAATGGGGGGGGCGGACCCCCCCACCTTCGGCTCACAGCCCTGGTCTGGCCACGGAGGTCAGGGACCCCAGGCTGGGTGCTCCTTTTCGGGGAAGTTCCCTCGGAGGGAAGCGAACCCCTGAGGAGAGTGTTGGGGATTGCTGCCCGTGGAGGGTAGCAACCCCATCTGTCTTCCCTGTTCTTCGTTCCAGCCCTGTAAGGAGACAAAAGAAAAACATTAAAACAGTTATAAGACAAATTCTAACTTTTATTGCTCTTAGAGCCAAACTCAGTACGTCTCTACACTGGGACTGAGTTTTTAAAACTGGGCTCATGGGAGCAGTGTGGGGGCGGTGCCTAATAATTATGTAAATTTTTAACTCAGTCTCTACCAATAGGATTGGTAAATAACCATGCTGGACTCTCCTTCCAGCTGCAGTGGAGAATAATATTTTCTCATGTTGCTTTTGATCTTTCCCCCAACTAACTTCAGATTGTGTCCCCTTGTTCTTGTGTTCACTTTCCTATTAAAAACACTTCCCTCCTGGACCTTATTTAACCCTTTAACATATTTCAATATTTCGATCATGTCCCCCCTTTTCCTTCTGTCCTCCAGACTATACAGATTGAGTTCATTAAGTCTTTCCTGATACGTTTTATGCTTAAGACCTTCCACCATTTTTGTAGCCCGTCTTTGGACCCGTTCAATTTTGTCTATATCTTTTCGTAGGTGAGGTCTCCAGAACTGAACACAATATTCCAAATGTGGTTTCACCAGCACTCTATATAGCGGGATCATAATCTCCCTCTTCCTGCTGGTTATACTTCTAGCTATGCAGCCAAGCATATTATTATTATTATTATTATTATTATTATTATTATTATTATTATTATTATTATTATTATTATTATCCACCAAATCCTCTCCAGTGTAGCCACTCTAAATTCTAATATTGAATTGAAATATTTAATATGATGACAGAGAAGCTTGTTAGATGTGTTAGAACGAATAACGACAGCATTTAATCAATTTTACTCAATTGCCATTAAACCATTGTGTCCCTCCTCCAGCCATATTTTGAGAAATATGCATGCTTTCTTCAGGTATAAAAGAGAGCCAGATTGTAAGAGAAAATACATATTATAATAATGTAAAAAAATACACAGCTTGGAGATCAATTTGGGAATGAAATGGAATAATGAGGAAAAATATACATCAAAATCTTTCCAAGAGTGTTAGCTCACAGGACAGTGATGAGGATTAAAGTGTTGGGTTAAAAAGGACGCCTGGATTGGAGGTGTTATAAATAAATAATTCTTGTTTCAGAATCTTAAAAGCAATTACCCCCTTTTGCAGTTAAAATGTATTTAAGGGAAATCATCCTGGCAGGAAGAAGTGTGAAGAAAACTGCGGAGTCTTCAGAGACAGGTGGCATACAAATCTAATAAATTATTATTATTATTATTATTATTATTATTATTATTATTATTAAGTACTCTTGGAAAAAATGGAAGCAAAAAAGTCTGAAAGAATCTTGTAGCATCTTTTCCAACTAACTAATAGAAGTGCATTTTAGACAATACAGGTAGTCCTCGACTTACCACAGTTCGTTTAATGACTGTTCGAAATTACAATCGCATTGAAAAAAGTGACTTATGATTGTTCTTCAAACTGACAACCACTGGCAGCAATCCCATGATGTGATCAAAATTGGCAACTGACTCATACTTATGACCATTGAAGTACCCTGGCGACATATGATCATCTCTTGCCACCCTCTATTATGCAACGTAAATGGGGAAGCCAGATTCACTTAACAATCTTATTACTGACTTAACTGTAGAAAGAAAGGTTGTAAAAATGGGACAAAATTTGCTTCACAAATGTCTCACTTTTAGCAACAGAAACTTTGGGATCAATTGTGGTAAAAAATCAAGGACTACCCATGGTCATATTCCAAGTTCACTCCAAGGTTTTGATGACTACAATTAGTAAGAAAGGGATATCTGCTGTCACACGAGCTGTTTTATTTATTTATTTATTTTGTCCAATACACAATGAGAGTTTTAGTGGGTATATCTATATACAGTATACACATAGTAAAATGCATGATGAAGGTTATAGAGGAGATACTCATAGTAAAATATATCTATGAAAGAATAGAAAAGAAGATATAGTAATAGAACATATCAATGAAAGAATAGAAGAAGAGATATAGGAATAGAAGAAAGGTATAGGAGATATAGGAGAGCAATAGGACGGGACGGAAGGCACTCTGGTGCACTTGTACTCACCCCTTACTGACCTCTTAGGAATCTGGATAGGTCAACCGTAGATAATCTAAGGTTAAAGTGTTGGGGGTTTGGGGATGACACTATGGAGTCCGGTAATGAGTTCCATGCTTCGACAACTCGGTTACTGAAGTCATATTTTTTACAGTCAAGTTTGGAGCGGTTAATATTAAGTTTAAATCTGTTGTGTGCTCTTGTGTTGTTGTGGTTGAAGCTGAAGTAGTCACCGACAGGCAGGACGTTGCAGCATATGATCTTGTGGGCAATATTTAGATCTTGTTTAAGGCGTCTTAGTTCTAGGCTTTCTAGGCCCAGGATTGAAAGTCTAATCTCGTAGAGTATTCTATTTTGAGTGGAGGAATGAAGGGTTCTTCTGGTGAAATATCTTTGGACATTTTCAAGGGTGTTAATGTCGGAGATGCGATATGAGTTCCGAACAGATGAGCTGTATTCGAGGATGGGTCTGGCAAAAGTTTTGTAAGCTCTTCTAAGCAGTGTGAGATTGCCAGAGCAGAAGCTACGTAGGATTTGGTTTACAACTGTTGCCAACTGTTGCCCTAGTCCAGTCAACGAAGCAGTGGAAGTGATGTGCCGGTGCCTGGAGGCTGTTGGGGCCTGGATGGGTGTCAACAAACTCAAACTCAACCCAGACAAGACGGAGTGGCTGTGGGTTTTGCCTCCCAAGGACAATTCTATCTGTCCGTCCATTACCCTGGGGGGGGAATTATTGACCCCCTCAGAGAGGGTCCGCAACTTGGGCGTCCTCCTCGATCCACAGCTCTCATTAGAGAAACATCTTTCAGCTGTGGCGAGGGGGGCGTTTGCCCAGGTTCGCCTGGTGCGACAGTTGCGGCCCTATTTTGGACCGGGAGTCATTGCTCACAGTCACTCATGCCCTCATCACCTCGAGGCTCGACTACTGTAACGCTCTCTACATGGGGCTACCTTTGAAAAGTGTTCGGAAACTTCAGATCGTGCAGAATGCAGCTGCGAGAGCAATTATGGGCGTCTCTAAGTATGCCCATATCACTCCAACACTCCGCAGTCTGCATTGGTTGCCGATCAGTTTCCGGTCACAATTCAAAGTGTTAGTTATGACCTATAAAGCCCTTCATGGCACCGGACCAGAATATCTTCGGGACCGCCTCCTGCCGCACGAATCCCAGCGACCGGTTAGGTCCCACAGAGTCGGCCTTCTCCGGGTCCCGTCGAACAAACAATGCCGTCTGGCGGGACCCAGGGGAAGAGCCTTCTCTGTGGGGGCCCCGACCCTCTGGAACCAGCTCCCCCCTGAGATTAGGATTGCCCCCACCCTCCCTGCCTTTCGTAAACTCCTTAAGACCCACCTCTGCCGTCAGGCATGGGGGAACTAAACATCTCCCCCTTGCCCATGTTGTTTTGCCATTGATTGACTGACTGTGTGTCTGTTTTTATATACATTGGGATTGTTTTATAAATTTATTAATTTTAAACTGTAATTAGATTGGTGGGCGTTGGATTTGTTATTATGTACTGTTTTATTGTTGTTGTGAGCCGCCCCGAGTTTGCGGAGAGGGGCGGCATATAAATCCAATAAATCTAATCTAATCTAATCTAGCTCCAATGTGCATGTGTTTGCCAACCAGCTGATTTTTGGCTCGCACAGAGTCTCTGGTAGGGCATTTTTCTACTTCCAGAGAGCCTTCGGGGGGGGATGGGGGAGGGCGCTTTTACCCTTCCCTGGCTCCAGGGAAGCTGTTGGAGCTTGGGGAGAGTGAAACACGAGCCTACTGGCCCCACCAGAAGTTAGGAAACAGGGCGTTTCCGGCCTCCAGAGGCCTCCGGGTGGTGGGGGAAGCTGTTTTTGCCCTCCCTAGGCATTGAATTATGGGTGTGGGCACTCATGCATGCGCGACAACATGAGCCCACACTTTTGGCACCTAGGGAAAAAAATGGTTCGCCATCACTGGTATAGGGTTTCCTGCCTGAGCAGAGGGTTGGACTAGAATTCCTCCAACTCAATTAGTCTCTTATTATCTACCCATGCTCATTTTAGACTTTTAGCACCAAGAATGTACAATATCATCTGTTTAAGTTCACTGTCAAATGTTCTCACTTTTAGAGGTTTTCCTGACTGCTTGCCTAAATTTGTTTCCTTGCCGTTTACATTGATTCATTCCAGCTTTGTCCTTGGGACCAATAAGGAACATATCTGCTTCATCTTTTATGTGACACCCCTTTTGACAGGAACTAAATCAAGTAAAATTGATTTAGCAGTAAAAGTCTCCAAGATAAACATATTAAAGCACTGGTTTTGTACTTGGTCTTTTCCCGTTACAGATCTTTCTCCACTAGTTTTCAAGGGTCAGCAGTTCCACTGAATTCATGGACACACATTAAAAATCGGAAGATAAACATAGGAAGACAAATTGTTTCTGGATTCTACCACTTTGTACTCTACCAGTAGATAGTAGATACAGTGATACCTTGTCTTACAAAGTTAATTGGTTCCGGGACAAGGTTCTTAAGGTGAAAAGTTTGTAAGACGAAACAATGTTCCCCATAGGAATCAATGGAAAAGCGATTAATATGTGCAAGCCCAAAATTCACCCCTTTTGCCACCCAAAGTGCCCGTTTTTGTGCTGCTGGGATTCCCCTGAGGTTCCCCTCCATAGGAAACCCCACCTCTGGACTTCTGTGTTTTTGCGATGCTGCAGGGGAATCCTACCAGGGAAATCCCAGCATCGCAAAAACAAGTGCTTCGCTGTCAAAGGAAGTCCGGAGGTGGGGTTTCCCATGGAGAGGAGCCTCAAGGGAATCCCAGCAGCACAAAAACGGGTGCTTCGCTGGCAACGGAAGTCCAGAGGCGGGTCATCCTAGTCGCGGCGGTGGGTTTGTAAGGTGAAAATAGTTTGTAAGAAGAGGCAAAAAAATCTTAAACCCCGGGTTTGTATCTCGAAAAATTTGCATGACGAGGCTTTTGTAAGATGAGGTATCACTGTACTATGCATAGTAGGCAGATGGTGGACTACGTTTTCTTAAGCAATGATCCTATAGATATACAAAAACAGACATCAAAAGTGTCTACGGAGATTGTCAGTCACCCCATTCGTGGTTGTCTCAAAGGTGCTTTTTGAAAAGGCAACTGGGTATTCTTTCTTTCTTTTTATTTGATGACATTTCACTTCTCATTCAAGAAACTTCATCAGTTTCCAGCAAGAGCCGACATGATAGCAGTCTACAGGTATACGAGGGATTGCCACAGAGAGGAGGGGATCACTTTATTCTCCAGGGCACCAGAGGGCCGGACAAGGAACAATGGCTGAAAGCTGACCAAGGAGAGATTCAACCTGGAAGTAAGGAAGACTTCCTGATGGTCAGAACGATCAACCAGTGGAACAACCTACCAGCGGACGTTGTGAACTCCAATATTCTGGACATTTTTAAGAGGAAATTGGACTGCCATTTGGCTATAGGGTTCCTGCTTAGGCAGGGAGTTGGACTTGATGACCTGCATGGTCCCTTCCAACTCTAACAATCAAGCAATCAATCAATCAATCAATCAATAAATAAATAAAAAATAAAAAATAAATAAATAAAAAATAAAAAATAACTAAATGAATAAATGAATAAATGAATAAATGAATGAATGAATGAATGAATGAATGAATGAATGAATAAATAAATAAATAAATAAATAAAAGATAGCGGGGGAAATGGAAGGCCTAGAAATAAAGAAGTGTGATCCTTCCATTCCCCCCCACACACACCCATCCATACTGTCAGAACTAAACCTTCCATCTCCTCCACTGTTCTGTCAAAACTGATGAAGCTTCTTGGATGGCAAGTGAAACATCTTGCCGATGCTTCCATCCCAATACGTGCTGGTTGTCTTTATCTTTTGACATGAGTTGGGGGGCGGGGAATAGAACAATCCATCACAATATTCCCCACACACAACCAGAGTCAGTATTTTCCTTTCCTCAAATGACAATGTGAAGTAGGCCTTGACAGAGATTGAATCAGAAAATGCGAGGTGTTATGGGGGGGGAGGGGTAGAATTAGTCAGCTGTGATTCAAGCATATTTCAAAACACACAAAAAATTTCTATTTCAAGGTTTCCACTTTTTATGAAGATGCTGCAAGACTGAGACAGCGCTCTTTAAAAAAAAGAGAGAATTATTAACAATGCAAAATGAAAATCCTGCTTTGTTCATCCAGAGTAACAAAATGTCCCTCAAATCTGCTTTATGGAGAGGGAGTGACCTTATAATAATAATAATAATAATTTATTAGATTTGTATGCCGCCCCTCTCCGAAGACTTGGGGCGGCTCACAACAATAATAAAACAATATTACAATTAAAGAAATCTAATATTAAAAACATATAAAACCCCATAATTTAAAACCATGCAGCACACACATACCAAACATGAAATATAAAAGCCTGGGGGAGATGTCTCAGTTCCCCCATGCCTGGCGATACAGGTGGGTCTTAAGTAATTTGCGAAAGACAAGGAGGGTGGGGGGCAGTTCTAATCTCTGGGGGGAGTTGATTCCAGAGGGCCGGGGCCACCACAGAGAAGGCTCTTCCCCTGGGGCCCACCAAATGACATTGTTTAGTCGACAGGAGAAGGCCAACTCTGTGGGACCTTATCGGCCGCTGGGATTCGTGTGGTAGAAGGCGGTTCTGGAGGTATTCTGGTCCGATGCCAGTTTCAGTTTCTACTGGAGAAAGCTGTTAAAAGTTTTCAGAGAAGGCATTTTCCCATTTTTCTACTTTGAATTATGTAAGATATTGATCCAGATAAGGTGCTGCCTTTTTATACAAGTAGTCTACTAGCCATCACTCTCCCAAACAAATAATTCCCTCAACACTGTCAGACTTTCTACTAAATCTGCACTTCTATTCTACTAGTTTTTCTCATCATTCCTATCACCCATTTCCTCCCACTTAGGACTGTATGGCTGTAACTTGTTGCTTGTATCCTAAGATTTTTATTAATATTGTTTCTTCATTGCTTATTTGACCCCTATGACAATCATTAAGTGTTGTACCACATGATTCTTGATAAATGTATCTTTTTCTTTTATGTACGCTGAGAGCATACGCACCAAGACAAATTCCTTGTGTGTCCAATCACACTTGGCCAATAAAATTCTATTCTATTCTAATCTATTCTATTCTATTCCTCAACTTAAACTGATTCCTTAACAACAGTTCGAAGTTAGGACAAACTCCACAGAAGCCACTTATGACTGGGATTCAAAATTCCAAAGGCTGCGCCCCCCCCCCCCTATTCCATGGTCACATGACATTTTGGTTGCTGGGCAACAGTAATGCATTTACAGGGGGTACTTTTGCAGCATCCCACCATCACATAATAATGTTTTATGCTTTTTGCAACAAATTGGCACTCACTTCTGGTTTCTGGCAAAAAGACATTCGCTGCAGACAACGGATTTGCTTAACAACTACGGATTTGCTTAATAAACACAGATTTGCTTAACAATCACCAGGAAAAAAATATTGTAAGATTGGGTTGGTCACAGGATAACCCACTTAACATGACTTACAACTGTAATTCTGAGCTCAATTTCAGTCATAACTGAAGGACTCTGTATGTAGTAGCAGGGCAAGGGCATGGCATCAAAGCCCATCTTCCCTCTACAGAAAAGAAAATGAAAAAAGAACTGTAGAAAAAAAAATGCTGCCAACCTGCCTTCCATTGATGGCCTGTACACTGCAGACAAAAAGAGGGCTGTCAAAATATTTACTGACCCCTCACATCCTGGACATAAACTATTCCAACTCCTACCCTCAAAACATCGCTACAGAGCACTGCACACCAAGACAACTAGACACAAGAACAGTTTTTCCCCAAACGCCATCACTCTGCTTAACAAATAATTCTCTTAACACTGTCAAACTATTTACTAAGTCTCCACTACTATTACTACTAGTTTTTTCTCATCATTCCTATCACCCATTTCCTCCCACTTATGATTATATGACTGTAACTTGTTGCTTGTATCCTAAGATTTTTATTAATATTGATTGTTTCCTGATTGTGTATTTGACCCCATGACAATCGTTAAGTGTTGTGTCTCATGATTCTTGAAAAATGTTTATCTTTTCTTTTATGTACACTGAGATCATATGCACCAAAGATAAATTCCTTGTGTGTCCAATCACACTTGGCCAATAAATAATTCTATTCTGTTCTGTTCTGTTCTATTCTTCGCATTGATAATATTACTTGGCTGGGTAATGAATACTTGCAAGTAAGCAAACAATATTAGAATATTCATGACTGGGAGAGCCAATGGTAACGAAGTCAGCCAATAGGAGCTTATCACTTCTGAGTCTCTGCAGAGACTCGAAACTGAAAGTTTAAGCTTAAGGCTGGGCATGGCTCTATCCACTCTGTATTCTCTGTGCTTGACTGCTCTGCTGAAAGGAAATTAACTCTTCTGCTTGTTTTTACTTGTTGCTACATTGAAGAACTCTGCTAATGATATTGTAAATTCACCTGTTACTATGTTTTTAAAGAAGTTTATGAATTCAGATGAATGTCATCTATGTGTGCTTCTGGAAATTATTTTTTTTATGCAACAAACTCTAATAGGCAATGCAACTCAAAAGAGCACGAAGGACTTCACAATGGGGATTAGAACCAAATTTATTCAGAACCCATGAGATGGAGAAAGTCAGAAGAAGCTATAGTATGACTCTTGGTTAGCATACATACCCTGTTTTCCCGAAAATAAGACATACCCCGAAAGTAAGGCATGTCAGAGGTTTTGCAGAATTTGCTAATATAAGGCACCCCCCGAAAATAAGGCGTAGTCAAGTTTACATACGGTATAGTGGAAAAACATACGGTACCATTCAAAGCTGTTCATAGCGATACCGTAATAATGTGGCATCCCCTGCTGGTCCCTTCCATTGCTTTGTACCGTCCAGTACAGCAGACACAGTCTACTGCTGTCTCACCGCCATTACAGTCTCCACTACAGTGCGTAGACTGTAGTTCCTCTGGTGGCCGGAAGCTGCAATAGCGGGAGTATACTGTTGTACTATATAAGTGCCGTCGTTTGTGTGTGTGGGTGCCATACTGACAGGTACCGTACCGTAATCAGTGTACCGTACGGTACACTTTCTTTGGGGGTGTCAGCTTTTCTGCCTGTGAATTTGTCTTATTTGAGAAATATAAGGCACCCCCCGAAAATAAGACGTAGCACAACTTTTGGAGCAAAAATTAATATAAGACAGTGTCTTATTTTCAGGGAAACACAGTAGTTTCTTAAAAAGCAGAACCCCCCCCTCCATCTCAGGTGTACAGTACAGGTATTCCTCAACTTACAACAACTGAGTCCAAATTTTTATGTTGCTAAGTGAGAAATTGTTAAGTGAATTTTGCCCCATTTTACATTTTTTTCTTCCCATATTTGTTAAGGGAATCCCTGAAGCTGTTAAATTATTAACAAGGATGTTAAGTGAATCTAGCTTTTTTTTTTCTGAGAATATAAGGGAGGAATTTCTTTTAAAGGCAGGAACCCAGGGAGACCTTACTAGATGAGCAAAGGCATTTGGTGACTGTCCAGCAAACCAGCAATTCTTGGCGCTCAGCTCTTGGCCAGAAAGGAAAGATACAGATTGGCTGATGATGTCAGATAGACTTCATACCAACTGACTCTCCAAATGCTGAACTATGCAAATAGGATTTGCTTGCAGCAGAATTTCCAGGACATGATATGGCTAAAATCATAATGGTTTACTGCAGACAAGGAAGAAGTTATGTACATACAGAAGAATCTCTTTCTTTCTTTCTTTCTTTCTTTCTTTCTTTCTTTCTTTCTTTCTTTCTTTCTTTCTTTCTTTCTTTCTTTCTTTCTTTCTTTCTTCTTCCTTCCTTCCTTCCTTCCTTCCTTCCTTCCTTCCTTCCTTCCTTCATATATATGTATATATATATATATATATATATGACGGTCTTGGTGTATTCGGGTTTCTTCCCGTGTAGGATTTGGAAATTTCTGGCGACGTTTCGATGAGGTCTCACTCATCATCTTCAGGCTGGTGTTTCTGTCCTTTTTCTCAGACGCAGTCTTCGCCTGAGAAAAAGGACAGAAACACCAGCCTGAAGATGATGAGTGAGACCTCATCGAAACGTCGCCAGAAATTTCCAAATCCTACACGGGAAGAAACCCGAATACACCAAGACCGTCATACCTGTACCCGTGAAAATCTACGAAAACATATATATATATATATATATATATATATATATATATATATATATATATATATATATATATATTTGTTTTCGTAAATTTTCACGGGTATATGTATGTAGATTGTTCTGAGTTCGGGTTTTGCCCTGTGTAATGTTTTGCATGTCTATGCGACGTTTCGGTGAAATCACATTCACCATCTTCAGGCTGGAGTTCCAATCTTTGAAGATGAAGATTGGAACTCCAGCCTGAAGATGGTGAATGTGATTTCACCGAAACGTCGCATAGACATGCAAAACATTACACAGGGCAAAACCCGGGTTTTGCCCTGTGTAATGTTTTGCATGTCTATGCGACGTTTCGGTGAAATCACATTCACCATCTTCAGGCTGGAGTTCCAATCTTTGTGTTGTTGTAAATGGAATATTAGCAACTGACATTTCTTCCTACATACTAGGAAGAAATGTCAGTTGCTAATATTCCATTTACAACAACACAAAGATTGGAACTCCAGCCTGAAGATGGTGTTTTGCCCTGTGTAATGTTTTGCATGTCTATGCGACGTTTCGGTGAAATCACATTCACCACCCTTCTCCTTAGACTCAGGGCGGCTGACAACATGTTAGCAATAGCACTTTTTAAACAGAGCCAGGCTATTGCCCCCACAATCCGGGTCCTCATTTTACCCACCTCGGAAGGGTGGAAGGCTGAGTCAACCTTGAGCCGGTGATGAGATTTGAACCGCTGACCTTCAGATCTACAACTCAGCTTCAGTGGCCTGCAGTACAGCACTCTACCTGCTGCGCCACCCCGGCTCACTTTAGGCAGTACACAGAAATTAAAATATGCCTACATCTCTCTCTCTCTCTCTCTGTGTCTCTCTTTCTCTGTCTCTCTCTCTCTCTCTCTCTCTCTGTGTGTTTCTGTATGCATGCGTGTGTCTTTGTGAATTCCAAGGTTTAAATCCCAGACCTGAGATTAAGAGACACTGGATCAATGTTTATGGGATGTGTCTACCTTGTGAACTTCATTCCTTACATAGAAGCTCTCCATGTGATGTGTAGAGACCCTATTGTATTAATGCAACAGAAGATTAAGAAAGTTAAATTCACCCTGTCACAAGATCCCAACAATAGATCATTTAACCTATAATTTGTATTCTAGTAGAATAGAATAGAATTCTTTATTGGCCAAGTGTGATTGGAATTTGTCTTTGGTGCATAGGCTCTCAGTGTACATAAAAGAAAATATACATATACAGATATACACAATCATCAGGTAATATATCCACATCTGCTCCTTCTATTATTTATTTGTTTACATCCCACCTTTATTACAGATATTTTAATAAATAACGCAAGGTGCAAACACACAGAATGCTACCTCCTCCTATTTAATTTAATTTTTTATTTTTAAAGTCCTTCCAAAGGTGTTCTGCCGCACGGCTGGACTATAGATCCTGAAACTTAGAAACATAGACTGACAGCAGAAAAAGACCTCATGGTCCATCTAGTCTGCCCTTATACTATTTTCTGTATTTTATCTTAGGATGGATATATGTTTATCCCAGGCATGTTTAAATTCAGTTACTGTGGATTTATCTACCACATCTGCTGGAAGTTTGTTCCAAGGATCTACTACTCTTTCAGTAAAATAATATTTTCTCATGTTGCTTTTGATCTTTCCCCCAACTAACTTCAGATTGTGTCCCCTTGTTCTTGTGTTCACAACCAAAGAGGTGGCGAGGAAAATCCTTATGCGCCAATGGCAATGAAAGAAGGTCTCAACAAGATCTTCTAAAGCAGGGTTGGGGAACCATGCCTCTTTTAAGACTTGTGGACTTCAATTCCCAGAATTATGTAGCCAGCTATGTTTATTTATTTTTATTTATTTATTACTTAGATTTGTATGCCGCCCCTCTCCGAAGACTCCTGTGTTGGAGACCCCTGTGCTAGTTCACTTGATTTCTTTGCTTAGGCATGTTTAGAATAGAGTATTATGGAAGGGACCTTGTAGGTCATCTAGTCCAGTGGTCCCCAACGTTTTTTCCACCAGGGACCAGTTTCAGCAAGGCAATTTTTCTATGGCCCGGTGGGGGCGGAAAGGGGTGTGGTTGGGGGCGGGATTAAGCATGGGGGTGCTGGTCCTCCCTGCCCCTCTTTCCCGCCATTGCCCTGTGGCCGGCAGAACCTGCCTCCCAAGCCCTCTTGCCCAGCGGGAGGCTAAGCGCTGGAGAGAGGGGGTCAGGCTGGCCCTCCTGCCTCCCCCCAGCCAAAAACGCAAAAGCGCCCTGCGGCAGAAGCCAAAAGAGGCTTGAGCCTCTCGGTCCTTCCCGCCCCTCTGTCCCGTCCATTGTCCTGTGGCCGGCAGAACCTGCCTCCCGAGGCCTCTTGCCCGGCGGGAGGCGAAGCGCTGGAGGGAGGGGGGTGGCGGCATGAGGGCCGGCAGCTGCTGACTCCACGGACCGGTGCAACATGCCCCGCGGCCCGGTACTGGTCCGCGGCCCAGTGGTTGGGGACCCCTGATCTAGTCCAAGGCCCCGCTCAAGCGGAGTCCCTACACCATTTCGGACAAATGGCAGTCCAATTTTCCTTTGAAAGTCTCAAGTGTTGGAGCTCTCACAACCTCTGCAGGCAAGCTGTTCTACTGGTTGATCGCTCTCAACGTCAGAAGGTTTCCAGGTTGAATCTGTTCTTGGTCAGTTTCCATTCATTATTCCTCGTCTGGCCTTCTGTTGCTTTGGAAAAGAGCCTGACCCCATCCTCTCTGTGGCAGTACAGTGTTCCCTCGATTTTCGCGGGTTCGAACTTCATGAAAAGTCTATATCACAGTGTTTAAAAAATATTAATAAAAAAATACTTCGCGGGTTTTTTCCCTATACCACAGTTTTTCCCACCCGATGACGTCATATGTCATCGCCAAACTTTCGTCTGCCTTTAATAAATTTTTTTTTAAATAAACTTTAATAAATAAACATGGTGAGTAATAATCTGAATGGTTGCTAAGGGAATGGAAAATTGCAATTTAGGGGTTTAAAGTGTTAAGGGAAGGCTTGTGATACTGTTCATAGCCAAAAATAGTGTACAGTGTTCCCTCGATTTTCACGGGGGATGCGTTCCGAGATCGCCCGCGAAAGTCGAATTTCGGCGAAGTAGAGATGCGGAAGTAAATACACTATTTTTGGCTATGAACAGTATCACAAGCCTTCCCTTAACACTTTAAACCCCTAAATTGCAATTTCCCATTCCCGTAGCAACCATTTAGATTTTTACTCACCATGTTTATTTATTAAAGTTTATTTTTTTAAAAATTTATTAAAGGCGGACAAAAGTTTGGCGATGACATATGACGTCGTCGGGCGGGAAAAACCGTGGTATAGGGGAAAAACCCGCGAAGTGTTTTTTAATTAATATTTTTGAAAAACCATGGTATAGACTTTTCGCAAAGTTCGAACCCGCGAAAATCGAGGGAACACTGTATTTACTTCCGCATCTCTACTTCGCAGAAATTCGATTTTCGCGGGCAGTCTCGGAACGCATCCCCCGCAAAAAGCGAGGGAACACTATATTGGAAGACTGCTATCATGTCTGCCCTAGTCCTTCTCTTTGCCAGACTGGCCATGCCCAGTTCCTGCAACTGCTCTTCCTATGCTTTAATTTCCAGTCCGCCAATCATCCTGGTTGCTCTCTTCTGCGCTTTCTCTAGAGTATCAATGTCTTTTTTGTACTGTGGTGACCAAAATTGGATGCAGTACTCTAGGTGTGATCTAACAAGGGCTTTATAGAGTGGTGTTAGTACCAGTCAGTGATTAGCTGCCAAAAATTTTACTGTCGCACTATAGACATGGCTTATTTTGTGGGTGTGGCTTGATGGTCATATGACCAGGTGAGAATGAATTGACAGCCCTGTGCCCGGGGTGGCTTAAAGGTCATGTGACTGGGTGGGAGTGGCTTACCAATCAAGATAACTTTTCAAATAGGTGCTTGGACTCTTTTTCAGTTGATTAAGTCACATTTGAATAGCCACAAAAAGGACAAAAGAGAGAGAGCAATATTTGTTGAGGAGCACAGTAACATTTTTAGAGTTTGTACTGAACCCATAAGACTCAGTATGATAACAGATTAGGCGAGTAGCTCAATTTTCTTTAATTGCTATAAATGATTAAAAGTGTTTATGGGTAAAAACATACTATTTAATTATTTCCTATTTTAAAAGTAATTAAGGATTATACTAAAGTGCTAGAGAAGGAAGGACAATAAAAAAAAACCTATTGAGCATTCAATAAATAGTGCATAAACTTACTACCCGCACTGCGTCCCACCCCCTCCCATGGGGGCAGCAGCCCATACTGTCCCTAGTCCTAGGGATCTATGAGTAATGATCTATGAGTAATAGATCAGTTTAACTGAAACTTTACATTTAGCCCTGGTAGCAGTTGAGCCTCCCGATGTATCAAAGATGTATCAAAGCAGAGATTGGATAGCCATCTGCTATGAAAACTGTAGTTCAGGGATTGGCAATCAATGGCTTTTCAAATATTGTTAAGGGAGTTAAGCAAGTAGGATGCTTGGCTGCATAGCTAGAGGTATAACAAGCAGGAAGAGGGAGATTGTGATCCCGCTATATAGAGTGCTGGTGAGACCAAATTTGGAATATACTGTGTTCAGTTCTGGAGACCTCACCTACAAAAAGATATTGACAAAATTGAACGGGTCCAAAGACGGGCTACAAGAATGGTGGAAGGTCTTAAGCATAAAACGTATCAGGAAAGACTTAATGAACTCAATCTGTATAGTCTGGAGGACAGAAGGGAAAGGGGGGGACATGATTGAAACATTTAAATATGTTAAAGGGTTAAATAAGGTCCAGGAGGGAAGTGTTTTTAATAGGAAAGTGAACACAAGAACAAGGGGACACAATCTGAAGTTAGTTGGGGGAAAGATCAAAAGCAACATGAGAAAATATTATTTTACTGAAAGAGTAGTAGATCCTTGGAACAAACTTCCAGCAGACGTGGTAGATAAATCCACAGTAACTGAATTTAAACATGCCTGGGATAAACATACTGTATATCCATCCTAAGATAAAATACAGAAAATAGTGTAAGGGCAGACTAGATGGACCATGAGGTCTTTTTCTGCCGTCAGACTTCTATGTTTCTATGTTGGGAGTTATTGGGAGTTGAAGTCCACAAGCCATACAAGGGCCATGGTTCCCCACCCCTATTATAAAGCAATAGCATTCTGGCTTGCAGTTTGTCTCAATGCTGGCATAATACCAAGCTAACACCTGCAAAACCTCTCTCTCCTACACAAGTTTTCACAGATGGCAGAAGCCCAGTCCTTCTCCTCTTCATTCCCGTGCCTATCCCTCAGGCAATGTGGCATTTTGCTCCTTTACAAAAAGCAGTTCTTTTTTTTTTTTAAAGCAACCAACAGATTGTTCAGTGGAGGCAATTATCTGATATAGGCAAGTGTCAAGCAGATTCACATTCTGGCCAGACACCCACATCCTGTATTGACATCTTCCCAGTCATAGCCAAGCAGGCCAATTTCTGCATCAGCCTTTTCTAAGGAATGAGCGTCCTGCATTTGTCCTTTAAAATTAGAGCTGTAAATCAGGAGGTCCAGGTAACTACCCCTCGTGATGAAGCTGAAAACATACAGTAAGCCAGTGTTTCCCATCCTTGGCAACTTGAAGATTTCTGGACTTCAACTCCCAGAATTCCCCAGCCAGCATTTGCTGGCTGGGGAATTCTGGGAGTTGAAGTCCAAGGTTGGGGTTTCCTGCACTAACAGCAGTATTTTGACACTAGAGTTAACTGAATTCAAGAGAGGTTGGATTTTTGTGGCAACTAAAGGCTCTAGGCCAGAGATCTTAAAACTTGGCAACTTTAAGACTTGTGGACTTCAACTCTCCAGCCAGCTATGTTGGAGTCCACAAGTCTTAAAGTTGCCAAGTTTGGGGACCCCTGCTCTAGACTGATTACTCTTTTTACTCCATCCCCAGGCTCTGCCACTCCTACAACTGCCTTGCATTTCACTGGAGACAGCAGACATGGGTATGAAGACTTGGAGGAAGAGTGAAGGACTCGTCTTGTGAAGTATTTCTGGACGCTCTCAATTGTAATTAATGTCTGTTGTGCAATGTGGGTTCCATACAGATGAGCTGTATTCAAGAATTGGTCTCACAAATGTTTTGCATGCTCTGGTTAGCACATTACTACAAACCGAAAAGCCATGCATCCAAAGTTCCTTCCTCCCACTCCAATAATGTCCTACTCCTTTATATTTATTTCCATCCCATCTTACCCTCTTTAGATGGGGTTAAAACTATACACATAAAAATATAATTTAAAAACTCTGAATGGCCAGGAAACAGCAGGCTCAAAGCTATAAGCCAGCTAGAATCAGTGACAGGAACCAGGGGAGTTCAACTGAAAAGTAAGAGGGCTCAAGAGGGCAAGGAAAACGGATTTCCTTACTGAAAGTCACTGGCAGAACAATCAAAACATCAGAACTCACAACCAGGTAGTCTGGACCAGGACAATACAACGAATAATTATACGGAAGCAGGATTTTTACCATTCATTAAAGTGAAAGAAAATAATCTACCAATAATTTTCCATGTTCTTCTTGCTAAATCCATCTAATATAGGCTAGATGTTGGGTTACCTTAAAAACATTTAAAATTTGCCACTTTTGTCCTTTAGAAAAAATAATAATAGTGCGTTTGATTTTTTAAAAATCAATATACAGGATGATTTAATAGCTTGTTTGGACAACCTGCTAAAGGCACATGGAGTTTCTTTCTGGTTTTGGCATAACAATCAACTATGGTTTAGTCAACAAAACATAACAAAACATAGGATGTGGTGGCTCAGTGGCTAAGATGCTGAGCTTGTCGATTGAAATGTCGGCAGTTCAGCAGTTCAAATCCCTAGCTCTGTGTAATGGAGTAAGCTCCCGTTACTTGTTCCAGCTTCTGCCAACCTAGAAGTTTGAAAGCCTGTAAAAAATGCAAGTAGAAAAATAGGGCCACCTTTGGTGGGAAGGTAACAGCTTTCTGTTGGTACTATGCACATAACAGTTGGGTCTGGCAATATATACAAGCTAAACAAGTAAACAAACTAACAATATAAAAGTAAACAAACTTGGCAAACTAACAATCAATGCTTGTATGTATTGAAACACTATGGCTTTAAGAGTTAGTGTTGGGAATTAGATTAGATTAGATTTATTGGATTTATATGCCGCCCCTCTCCGCAGACTCGGGGCGGCTCACAACAATAGCAAAAAACAGTACATAGTGACAAATCCAATGCCCACAAATCCATAAGAGGGAGCAAGAAGCGTGATTCCCCCCCCCCCTGTTTTTCTGTTCATTTTGTGCTGATTCATTGTGACTGCTGTAGTAAAAACTGTGTGTTCGATGATAGTTTATGTATTTGTAAACTGTACCATTAAGGCTTGTAGTATTGTTAATGTATTGAGAATTATTGACTGATTTGACTGTGTAACTTGACTACGATATTTGCTAAAATAAATACTATTGTATACATTTTAATGCCTCTGGTTTGTATGACTGAACCATTATTCATATCTACTGACTATCTGCTGGATATCTGCTAGAATTCCACGATTCCTTTGTATATCTGTATCCTTGATAACTCAGGGGTCACTCTGCACACTCCTTAACACGTTCCATGAATGAAGAGGGGTCAGACTATATGGATGGATCTGACATTTCCCATTTTGGGATCAAATTCCCTCTTTCATTGCTCCAAAATGGGATTCCAGAAAGGTATAAAATTGAGTTTTTCAAACATTCAAATTCCAAATGATTCAAATTTTAAAACGTGTGGATTTCAACTGCCATAATTCCAATCTTGGGAAATGAAATCTTCAAAGTTGCCAAGTTTGAAAAACACTGGTATCTGATCTTTTTCACCCAGTTCATTATTTATTTATTTTATTTAAACTAATTTATATGCTGTCCAACTCCCGAAGGATTCTGGGTGGCTTAACAAAATGGCAAGGTAAACTCTGAAGAGACACAGCCAAAACTCAGAGCTTACAAAACATTTGTCAGACCAATCCTAGAATACAGCTCACCTGTATGGAACCCACATTGCATATCTGACATTTACACACTTCCAGAAATATTTCACAAGAAGAGCCCTTCACTCCTCTTCCCGCAGACTTGAAATTCTTCAATTAGACAACTTACAACTCCGTTGTCTCCATTTTGATTTAACTATAGTTCATAAAATCATATACCAAAATGTCCTTCCACTTAGTACTACTTAACCTTCAACTGCAACAACACACAAGCACGTAACAGATTTAAACTAAATGTCAACTGCTCTAAACTAGACTGCAAAAACTACGACTTCAGCAATAGAGTAATCAGCGCCTGGAATGCATTACCTGATTCTGTGGTTTCTACTCCTAACCCCCAAACCTTTCACTTTAGACTATCAACAATTGACCTCTCCCCTTTTCTAAGAGGTCTGTAAAGGTCGTGCATAAGTTCACCATTGTGCCCACCGTCCCTGTCCTACTGTTCTATTATCTTCTATGATTACTTTTTATCATTACTTTTCTAATGTTTTATTTATACAAATTACCATCCTACAAATTGTTTGACAAATAAATAAATAAAATTATTTTTTAAATGCTCCATCTCACATTTCTTTTGTCTTCCTTTCAGGCTATCCCTCTACAAGGACTGAGAACAAGGACGGTCTCACTTCTGATGGTTTGGGTTCTTCCTCAAGGTCACCTTAAACTGCTTTTCTCCTGCCTTTGAGGTGACAGAAAGTACGCTGGCATGCTCTGCCTTGCCCTCACCGCTGACCCCTTCTCTGTCCCAAGGAGGACGCCAGGAAATGATACAGTCTTGGCAAATTTAATACCTGACAAGTGAAGGAAATGGATTGTTGGATTGCCTGGGCTTTGCCTGCCCTCCTCACCAGCCAGCAGGAAAAACATCCAGCAACCACAACAACACAAGAGCACACAACAGATTTAAACTTAATATTAACCGCTCCAAACTTGACTGTAAAAAATATGACTTCAGTAACCGAGTTGTCAAAGGGTGGAACTCATTACCAGACTCCATAGTGTCATCCCCAAACCCCCAACACTTTACCCTTAGATTATCTATGGTTGACCTATCCAGATTCCTAAGAGGTCAGTAAGGGCAAGTACAAGTGCACTAGAGTGCCTTCCGTCCCCTGTTCTATTGCTCTCCTATATCTCCTATACCTTTCTTCTATTCCTGTATCTCTTCTTCTATTCTTTCATTGATATGTTCTATTACTATATCTTCTTTTCTATTCTTTCTTAGATATATTTTACTATGAGTATCTCCTCTATAAACTTCATCATGTATTTTACTATGTGTGTGTATATATATTTATACCCACTAAAACCCTCACTGTGTATTGGACAAAATAAATAAATGAATGAATGAATGAATGAATGAATGAATGAATGAATGAATGAATGAATCTGAGCACAAACTGGGGAAGAGGTGAATTCTGACAGATGGCAAGATGGGAGAGTTTAGCTAATGTCAAAGTTTGCTTCGTTGTGCCCAAACATTTCATGCTCGCATTAAAATTTGCTTGTGATACCTGGAGTCAAGTCCACTCTAGAACAGGGCTATTCTGGAACAACCCTAAACTTGGATTTTAAGATTAGCCAACGTGAGATTGAGATGAAATGAAATGTAAAGGATAAAATATTGCAGGTAGTCCTCAACCTACAACCACAATTGATCCCAACATTTATGAGACTAAGCAAGACATTTGTTAAGTGAGTTTTGCCCTGTTTTATGGCTTTCCTTGCCAGTGAATTTAGGCAGTTGTGGAGTTTGTAACACAGCTGCTAAATGAATCTGGTTTCCTCACTGACTTTGCCTGTCAGATGCTCACGAAAAGGTGGTCACATCATCCTGGGCCAATTGAACAGTCATAAATAGGAGTCATTTTCCAACTGTCTGAATTTTGATCATGCAACCATGGGGATGCTGCAACTATATGTGAGTGTGTGTGTGTGATGTCTTTTTCTAAAGGCACTGGCATTCATATAAACACTGCAGATGAGTTTGATTTGATTGAGCATAGAGCAGAGAGAGCCAGGGTGGCGCAGCAGGTAGAGTGCTGTACTGCAGGCCACTGAAGCTGACTGTAGATCTGAAGGTCAGCGGTTCAAATCTCATCACCGGCTCCAGGTTGACTCAGCCCTCCTTCCTTCCGAGGTGGGTAAAATGAGGACCCGGTTGTTGGGGCAATAGCCTAGCTCTGTTAAAAAGTGCTATTGCTAACATGTTGTCAGCCGCCCTGAGTCTAAGGAGAAGGGCGGCATAAAAATCGAATAAATAAATAAATAAAATAAATAGTGTGCTGCCCAAACTTAGCCAGTGTGGCTTGAACATCATCATTTATGATTCAGCTTCTTAGCAATAGCATTTTGACTTATATACCACTTCATAGTGCTTTTACAGCCCTCTCTAAGCGGTTTACAGAATCAGCATATTGCCCCCAACAATCAGGGTCCTCATTTTACCCACCTTGGAAGGATGGAAGGCTGAGTCAATCTTGAGCTGGTAACGAGATTTGAACTGCTGAACTACAACTAGCAGTTAGCTGAAGTAGCCTGCGGTGCTGCACTCTAACCATTGCGCCACCCCGGCTCTTAAGCATCTTGTGGTATGCTCAAAAGCCACCGTTAGACAATCCTGGCTTAATATTAATTGTTAACCTGATCCTACGCAGCTTCTGCTCAGGCAATCTCACACTACTCACAAGAGCCTACAAAACTTTTGCCAGACCCATCCTAGACTACTGCTCATCTGTCTGGAACCCATACCACATCTCAGACATCAACACCCTTGAAAATGTACAAAGATATTTCACCAGAAGAGCCCTTCACTCCTCCACTCGAAACAGAATATCCTACGAAAATAGACTAACAATCCTGGGCCTAGAAAGCCTAGAACTACGGCGCCTAAAACACGATTTGAGTATTGCCCACAAGGTCATATGCTGCAACGTCCTACCGGTGAATGACTACTTCAGCTTCAACCGCAACAACACAAGAGCACGCAACAGATTCAAACTTAATACGAACCGCTCCAAACTTGACTGTAAAAAATATGATTTCAACAATCAAGTTATCGAAGCGTGGAACTCATTACCGGACTCAATTGTGTCAACCCCTAACGCCCAACATTTCTCCCTTAGACTCTCCATGATTGACCTCTCCAGGTTCCTAAGAGGCCAGTAAGGGGCGTACATAAGTGCACTAGTGTGCCTTTCGTCTCCTGTCCAATTGTCTTTCCTTTCGTTCACCTATCATATATATTCTCTTCCTTTCATATATCCTCTCCTCTAAGTTCACTTTTACCCTTATATATATTACCACATGTCTATTTTTCTTCCTATGTATTTGTGTATTGGGCAAATGAATAAATAAAAATAAAATAAAAATATAGGAAATCAGGTGGTTTCAGTAAAGAAGATCTGAGCTTTCTCTGCAGATGTCCATGTGTGCCTCTTGCTTTAGGCCAGTGTTAAGTGTTATTCACCTGTTTTCTCTGTT
This sequence comes from Erythrolamprus reginae, assembly GCF_031021105.1. NCBI lineage: Eukaryota > Metazoa > Chordata > Lepidosauria > Squamata > Dipsadidae > Erythrolamprus > Erythrolamprus reginae. Next base: position 402,546,101 of record NC_091950.1, on the reverse strand, counting down.
CATGGATTGTGCCGATTAAAAGAGGGTTTGGGTAGGATAAAGAAAGAATTATTGCCTTTTGAAATGAGAACTCAGCAGACTTATGTTTTCGCTTGTTCTATAAATATAACAATGGAAATCCTTCATCAAAAATCCTGTGCTGAAAGATTATTTCTATAATTCAATGGCGGGGCAAGGGAGGGGGGACAGGAGGAAGGGGGAGATGGTGGAAACCACAAATGCCACTGCTCTTTTCCAGTGGTGAGTGCAAAACAATAGGAAAATGTTAAAAGTTTTCATGAGCTGCTGTTGTTTCAATCATTAAGTTACACTAAGCTCAGTCTTCCTTTGTTTTCCAAGCTACATTGATTATTCCAAAACAAAGGGAAATGAATGCAGCTTGACAATCTCTTTTCCTTGCCATCGCAATCACCAGGCATAAGAAACAACTGGCGAATTTCCAGTTTTGGCTCTAGCATATTTTTTCCCCCAGTTTTAATCCTACGGAAGAATGAATCCTAACACATGTCAAGTACGTCATGGAAATACTCAAGAAAACTCAAGAAACCGCAGCACTTTCAGCTGCTCTGAGCAACACTGCAATTCACAACCACTTCAGTTAGAACATTTCAGACATTTGCTGGAGCCTTGGGGAAGTTACACACTTCACTGTACTGTACTTTAAATACAATGCTTTTATGAGCAATGGTTTAAAAATGACACTCAGAACCAGAGTTAGAGGTAGACACTCAGAGTCAGGACCTCAGTAAAAGAGACAAATTGTTAAGAGTTTGTTTGTTTGTTTATTTATTTATTTGATTTTTATGCCGCCCTTCTCCTTAGACTCAGGGCGGCTTACAACATGTTAGCAATAGCACTTTTTTAAACAGAGCTAGGCTATTGCCCCCACAATCGGGGTCCTCATTTTACCCACCTCGGAAGGATGGAAGGCTGAGTCAATCTTGTGCCGGTGATGAGATTTGAACCGCTGACCTTCAGATCTACAGTCAGCTTCAGTGGCCTGCAGTACAGCACCCTAACTGCTGCACCACTCCGGCTCATGTCATGAGTTGTTAAGTCAGTGGTTTTCAATTTTGGCAACTTTAAGATGTGTGGACTTCAACTTCCAGTATTCTCCAGCCAGCACTTACATAGAAACATAGAAGTCTGACGGCAGAAAAAGACCTCCTGGTCCATCTAGTCTGCCCTTATACTATTTTCTGTATTTTATCTTAGGATGGATATATGTTTATCCCAGGCATGTTTAAATTCAGTTACTGTGGATTTATCTACCACGTCTGCTGGAAGTTTGTTCCAAGGATCTACTACTCTTTCAGTAAAATAATATTTTCTCATGTTGCTTTTGATCTTTCCCCCAACTAACCTCGGATTGTCCCCCCTTGTTCTCGTGTTCACTTTCCCTTTAAAAACACTTCCCTCCTGGACCTTATTTAACCCTTTAATATATTTAAATGTTTCGATCATGTCCCCCCTTTTCCTTCTGTCCTCCAGACTATACAGATTGAGTTCATTAAGTCTTTCCTGATACGTTTTATGCTTAAGACCTTCCACCATTCTTGTAGCCCGTCTTTGGACCCGTTCAATTTTGTCAATATCTTTTTGTAGGTGAGGTCTCCAGAACTGAACACAGTATTCCAAATGTGGTCTCACCAGCATTCTATATAGCGGGATCATAATCTCCCTCTTCCTGCTTGTTATACCTCTAGCTATGCAGCCAAGCATCCTACTTGCTTTCCCTACCGCCTGACTGCACTGTTCACCCATTTTGAGACTGTCAGAAATCACTACCCCTAAATCCTTTTCTTCTGTAGTATTTGCTAACACAGAACTGCCAATACAATACTCAGATTGAGGATTCCTTTTCCCCAAGTGCATTATTTTACATTTGGAAACATTAAACTGCAGTTTCCATTGCTTTGACCATTTATCTAGTAAAGCTAAATCATTTACCATATTACAGACGCCTCCAGGAATATCAACCCTATTGCACACTTTAGAGTCATCGGCAAATAGGCAAACCTTCCCTACCAAACCTTCCCCTATGTCACTCACAAACATATTAAAAAGAATAGGACCCAGGACAGACCCTTGTGGCACACCGCTTGTAACCTGACTCTGCTCAGAATACTCGCCGTTAACAATAACTCTCTGATGTCTACGCTTCAGCCAGCTGCAAATCCATTGAACTATCCAGGGATTAAGTCCAATCTTCACTAATTTATCTATCAGCTCTTTATGTGGAACCGTATCAAGGGCTTTGCTGAAGTCCAGGTAGGCAATATCCACGGCACCACCTTCATCCAACACCTTTGTGACATAGTCAAAGAAATCAATGAGATTAGTCTGACATGATTTGCCTTCAGTAAAGCCATGCTGATTTGGGTCCAATAAGTTATTGTTTTTTAGGTGCTGATTTATCCTCTTTTTGAGTAGAGTCTCCATCATTTTAACTACCACTGATGTCAAGCTAACTGGCCTGTAGTTACCAGCTTCTTCTTTACTGCCCTTCTTGTGGATAGGCACAACACTGGCCATTCTCCAATCCTCAGGAACTTCTCCTGTTAACAAGGATTGGTTAAACAAATCAGTCAGGGGGGTAGCAATGACAGATCTGAGTTCTTTAAGAACTCTGGGGTGGATGCCATCTGGACCCATTGCCTTATTTATCTTTAATCGTTCAAGTTCTTCTAAGACATCGGCTTCTAAGATCACTGGAGCTGAATCCATACAACTGGAAGCAATGCTATATCCCTCTATAGTATTATTTTGTAAGGTGTCTTTTGAAAAAACTGAACAGAAGTAGCTATTGAAATGGTCAGCGATCTCCTTATTCCCATTAATGCATGTATTATTCCCGGTACTAAGCTTCGTGATGCCACAGTTTTTCTTCTTCTTATCACTAATATATCTGAAGAAGGTTTTATCCCCCTTCTTTACAGATTTGGCAATTTCTTCCTCTTTTGAGGCTTTAGCAGCATATATTATCGGTTTTGCCTCCTTCTGTCTCATTTTATACACCTCCCTATCAGCTATACTTCCAGACTCTTTATACCTCCTATAGGCAGCCTTTTTTTCATTGACTATAGCCCTTATATCATTGCTAAACCATAGCGGTTTCTTCTTCCTTTTACCTTTAGTTATTTGTCTTACATACAGTCCAGTGGCTTTTAAGATGGCCTTTTTTAATACAGTCCACTGGGTGCTCGCTCCTGCCATTTTATCCCTCCCCTTTAATTCATTATCTAAATATTCCCCCATTGCATTAAAATTTGTTTTTCTGAAATCCAATACTTTGGTTGCATTATAGGATTGCTCACAGTGAATTTTTACATCAAACCACAAACATAGATGGTCACTGCAACCTAAATTTTCTCCCACCTTGACCTCTGAAACCCAATTCCCATTCGTAAAAACTAAATCTAGAATATTCTCCCCTCTAGTTGGTGTCTTAACCAGCTGTGCCAGAGCTGCTCCTGTAAAGGCCTCTACTATATTCTTACTTTTGCATGTAAGGGCACTGGGGATATTCCAGTCAACATCAGGCATGTTGAAATCACCCATAACCACAATATCTCCCTTTAGTGCCATTTGGGTAATTTCATCCACCATCTTGTTGTCATATTCCTCAGATTGCCCTGGAGGCCTATAGATCACCCCAATTCTAATGACAGAACCTTCTTTATTTTGCATGCAAATCCAGAGAGTCTCCAGATCTTGACATGTATTTTGAATTAGTGTTGTTTTTAGACTTTAACATAAATGGCTACTCCACCTCCCCTTCTCTCTATTCTATCCTTCCTATACAGTATATATCCTGGTATGGATATTTCCCATTCATTAGAATCCTTAAACCATGTCTCAGTTATGGCAACCAGATCCAAATTATCTCTAGATATTATGGCCATTAACTCACAGAGCTTGTTGCTCAAGCTTCGAGCATTCGTGCACATTACCCGAACAACAGTATTTTCATTATTAGTTTGCCCCTTATCATCTACAACTACATCTATTTTATTTGCAGCTCCCTTTTCATAAGCTTCCAAAAACTGATTTATCCAAAAACTGATTTATCACTTGCTGGAGTTTTGGGAGTTGAAGTCCACACCTCTTAAAAATTGCCAAGGTTGAAAACCACTAGGTTAAACTGTTAGACTAGAGGTGGGAAGACCTGGATTCTAAACTACCTTTAACCATGGAAGCTCACTAGGTGTAATGTTATGTGAGAATGAACTTGGGAGACTGGATGAATGCCTGGGGAACAGTCAGATAAGAGGGAGAACAGCCCGCAGCTGTATAGTAGGCAGAGCAACGAGCTCAAGAGGGAATCTTGCTAAGTTATCAGGCTGTAATGGTGTTGGCAGGAGAATTGTACTTTCAGTCTTGCAAGATTCTGTTATTGTAAATGTAGCTTTGCAATAAAGAAGAATATTTGAGGGGCTGCCACAGAGAAGAGGAGGTCAAGCTATTCTCCAAAGCACCTGAAGGACAGACAAGGAATAATGGATGGAAACTGATCAAGGAGATATTCAACCTAGAAATAAGGAGGCGCTTTCTGACAGTGACAACAATCAACCAATGGAACAGAAGTTGCCTTCGGAAGTTGTGGGACCTTCATCACTGGTGGCTTTCAAGGGGAGATTGGGCTGCCATTTGTAGGGGATGGTGTAGGGCAGTGATGGCAAACCTTTTCTTTCCTCTGGTGCTGAAAGAGTCTGCACACCCGCTATCAGGTATGCATGGATGCCCACACCCATAATTCAATGCCAGGGGAGGGCGAAAACCGCTTCCCACACACCCGAAGCCCTCTGGAGGCCGGGAATATCCTGTTTCCTAATTTCTGGTGGCCCCAGTAGGCTCGTGTTTCACCTTCCCCAGGCTCCAAAGGCTTCCCTGGAGCCAGGGGAGGATAGAAATGCCTTTTCCCACCCGCCGAAGGCTCTCCAGAAGCCAAAAACGCCCTCCAAGAGCCTCTGTGTGAACCAAAAATCAGCTGGACGGCAAACACATGCACATTGGAGCTGAGCTAGGCCAACAGCTTATGTGCCAGCAGATATAGCTCCACATGGCCCCTGTGGCATCCATGCCATAGGTTCGCCATCACTGGTGTAGGGTCTCCTGTTTGAGCAGGGGGTTGGACTAGATGACCTACAAGGTCCCTTCCATCTCTGTTAATCTGTTAAAAATTAACTCATATGGCCTTGAACTCCTAAAAGACTGGATAGAAATCTAATCAATACAATACCGAGTCCTCAGAGAGGGGCGGCATAAAAATCTAATAAATTGTTGTTGTTGTTGTTGTTGTTACCTGGGTTGTTTTTCCAGAGGGTTCTTGCCAAACTGTTCTGCTTTTAGAAGATTTTGTTCGTTCGTTCATTCATTCATTCATTCATTCATTCATTCATTCATTTATTTGATTTTTATGCCGCCCTTCTCCTTAGACTCAGGGCGGCTTACAACATGTTAGCAATAGCACTTTTTAACAGAGCTAGGCTATTGCCCCCACAATCGGGGTCCTCATTTTACCCACCTCGGAAGGATGGAAGGCTGAGTCAACCTTGAGCCGGTGATGAGATTTGAACCACTGACCTTCAGATCTACAAGTCAGTTTCAGTGGCCTGCAGTATAGCACACTACCTGCTGCGCCACCCCGGCTTTCATGCAAGGGCCTCTGAATTTCTCATCCTGAAAATATGTCATAGGCACACTCACAAAATGGCTGAGTTGATAGCGCGACCAGATGCAAAGCAGCCATTTGCAAAAAAGGCAGGTCTGCCAACTATATCTTTTAGCCTGCTTTTTCCTACCTCCTTTAGGGGAGGCAGCTCCAAATGTTTCAGTTTTATTTTTCAGTTATTTCAGCTATTATTTTCTCAGAATACCTGGTGGGATTCTGGGGAATTGTTCTTTGAGTCAAGATGCGGAAGGAGATTGGCAAATTGGTTTGCAGAATGTCAGTTTTCCATTCACCAGAAGGTATTGTGGGCACGTTAGGGATTTCTCCTACCAATATATAGAAAGAATCGAAAAGAACAGGATGAAACAGGACTGCACATATACCAAGAGTGGTTTTTAATGGCCAACTGAAATACATTTCATTGGTTTGATATTTTTAAAACAAGAAAGAACGAGCGCAAAAAAAAAATAGCTACTGCAAATTCACATTCATTTTTATTTGCAAATTTTTGCAGAGTTGGCTTTGCAAAACTCGCTAAGCAAACAGCAAACAAACTACAGTGGTACCTCTACCTAAGAATGCCTCTACTTACGAACATTTCTAGATAAGAACCGGGTGTTCAAGGTTTTTTGGCCTCTTCTTAAGAACCATTTTCCACTTACAAACCCGAGCCAAAACTGTAACCGGAAAAGGCAGGGAGAAGCCTCCGTAGGGCCTTTCTAGGAATCTTCTGGGGGAAAACAAGGCCAGAAAAGGTGGGGAGAAGCCTCCAGGGGGCCTCTCTAGGAATCTTCTGGGGGGAAACAGGCTGGGAAAGGTGGGGAGAAGCCTCCATGGGGCCTCTCTAAGAATCTCCTGGGAGGAAACAGGGCCTCCACCCTCCCTGTGGTTTCCCCAATCGCACACATTATTTGCTTCTACATTGATTCCTATGGAAAAATTGCTTCTTCTTACAAACTTTTCTACTTAAGAACCTGGTCACGGAATGAATAAAGTTCGTAAGTAGAGGGTACCACTGTACTGTATAATAAGCACATCATGTCAGCATCACTATGATAGTATAGTTCAGTCCTTGGCCAAAGGTAGGGAAGCACACATATACAGGCTGACATTCAGCATCTGGATCAGTGCAATGATTGAGTGAATCCTACAGAGCTACCATCTGAATTTCACGGGACGAAGCTTGAATAGGGTCAAGGTCAAGAGCCCAGCAACTAAATGCAGCAGGAATATTATTTTAACACTGGCCATTTTTAAATGGAAGACTTCCATAGCTCTGCATTCAGAGATATAGATCTACAGTCAGCTTCAGTGGCCTGCAGTACAACACTCTACCTGCTGCGTATTTCCCCCACAATCCGGGTCCTCCCTCATTTCAAAAGAAGGCAATAGCAAACTAATTTCATATTGCTTCCAACAAAGTTGCATGGGTGGGAAATTCTATGTTTTCTCTTGGAAGACTTATTCAGTTCAGCTTTCATTAAAAGACCCAGAACCAAAAGGGGAAAAAAAGGAGAGGAGAGATATTGTCCATCAACAGCTGTTATCTGGATAGAGCACAACCATTTGTTCATCTGATTAGACTTCCCCACTAAAATGAGATGGAGTCTATTCACAGATACACACACACACACACACACACACACACACACACTGGTCTCCCTTCCTTTTCACTTATCAGCAAAAAATATGTCTCTGGCTCTCTCTCTCTCTCCCCCACTCATACATACACAGACAAGCTGAGAGGAAGAGAATCTGTGGCCTAGAGGTTAAAGCTACTGCCTTACAGACAGACTCCCCAGGCTCAGATCCTGGAAAGGATATGCTAGCTGATGAGAGCAAAATAGCTTGAAATACTAGTCTCGCTTCCTTTTCATTATCAGCAAAATACGTGACACAAACACATACACACACTAGAAATCAGCACATGCAACTACATATAAATCTGTCTCTTTTATTTGGGATGATGTGTACTACCCTTAGCCATGCTTTAAGGGAGGGGGGGGGGCTTAGTTTAAAATAAGACAATTTTGTCCCCTGTCCAATTGTCTTTCCTTTCTCTCACTTATCATATATATTCTCTTCCTTTCATATATCCTCTCCTCTAAGTTCACTTTACCCTTATATATATTACTACATGCCTATTTTTCTTCCTATGTACAGTATTGGTGTATTGGACAAATGAATGAATAAATAAATAAATAAATAAATCTGTATTAATAAAGTGAAACAATTGCAGACCAAGATCAAATTTTGGTTATTTCAGGAATACAGAAAATCTCTGGCTCTCTCCCACACACTGGTTTCCTTAATAACTCAGCCTATTATAACTGAGTAGGAAGTCTGGAATGTTATCTCTGCTCTGCTTTATTGACCTGTCTTTGTGTTACTGAATTATTGCCATTTTATACCCTTTATATAGTAAGACTCCCATAAAGGGGCCTTTGCTAATAACAGAAAACTTAAGTTCTTGCTCCAAGGGACTTACATGCTAGAGTTCAACACATGGAAGATGATCATTCCAGTTATATTTATTTTATTTATTTATAGATCGCTTTAATTTATTTTTTAATAAATAACACAAGGTGACACAAATCTCTAATACTCCGTCATCAATCGCAATCCCATGACCATGGGGCACTGCAAATGGCCATAAATATGAGCCAATTCTTGAGTGCCCCAAATAAGGACATGTGACTGCAGGAGGGGACAAACATCGCAATTTGAAAACCAGGTTGCAAAAACCTTTGGGGGAATCCATGCAGAGAGAAACAAATATATTGATACATGTGGCACACATACCCACACTTCACGAATAGTGGCATCCTATGTGTTGGATTTCTATGTTATTTATGTTTTTCAGTGATGTTCTTCACTTCGTCCAGCAGAGCCTGTTCATAGCAAAACGGTGCTTCTATGTTATATTGGCTACAAATACAATGACTCCAATATAAAACTTGTTGTTTTATTTCTTCTTTTATCATTGAACAGGTTTCATATTTACACAAATATTCTGTATTCATCTGCTCTCTATGATGCAGATTCACCAACAGTCAGCATACGAATTCCCAAGAATTCTAATCTTCCAATTGCCAAAACTGACCACATGCCAGTATGCAAATTAGCTCTCTCTCAACATTCTATCCCCCTTTTCCATGCTATATGCCAGTGTTTCCCAACCTTGGCAACTTGAAGATATCTGGACTTCAACTCCCAGAATTCCCCAGCCAGTAAATGCTGCCTGGGGAATTCTGGGAGTTGAAGTCCAAATATCTTCAAATTGCTAAGGTTGGGAAACATTGCTTTATGCTAATACTATGGACTCATCCTCTCCTCCCCCCATGGGCCTGTGGACAGAAAAGAGGGCTAACCTCAAATTAATCTTCCTACTGGGTCTGGATGATAGGAAAGGCCTAGGACAGTACTTCTCAATTATTTTCTGTTATGCCTCCCCACCCCCCAGGAAGAAGTAAACACATCGCTCTCCCTCCCCAACTCTCCACCAGAACAATTGTTTCAAATATTGGCATAATTGTTTCAAATATTGGCACAGTTTCACTGAAAAAACTCAAGCGATTGGGGTATAATGTGTTTAAGTGATGCCTTAATTTATTTGGCTACATGCTGTCCGTTGCCAACATTTTAGACACAGTTAACATACCGGTCTTTCCTCGTCTCCCACTATAGTCACACTATAGTCTCCTATTTCCTCATCTTAGCTTTCAGGGGACTTACGTTTGTCTCATTATCTCCGTCTCTCTCCTCCTTTCTTTTCATCCCTGTTAAATATTTTTCCATGATGTCCCTTAAGGGTTTGTTATCTGCACTTCATATCTCCTGCTCTCTGCTGTGTGCTTTTGTTCAGCACAAAAAACTCCTACTCCCTGCGGCAAAACCCCCCATGTTCCCTGGGGTCATGCCCCCCTGACATTGCTCCGCGCCCCAATATTTGAGAAGCACTGGCCTAGGGGAAGTTATCCTTAGTCAGTTGGGGTGTGATCCTAGAATGACCAGTCTATTGAATTAATTTATCTATTAAATAAATCTACATGGCTGCCCAACTAACACACAATGATTCCAGGTGGCTTAACTCATGAAAAATTTACAACATAAAAGCTTGCTACTGTCATGACTCCAAAGTGGCAACAGATATAATCATTCTAGTTCAGTGGTTCTCAATCTGAGGGTCAGGAACCCTTTGGGGGTCGAATGACCATTTCACAGGGGTCGCTTAAGACCATGGGAAGAGACAAATTTCCCATGGTATTAGGAACTAAAGCGTCTATTCTGGTGCCTTGGAACATATTTTTACAATCTGACCAATCAGGCGTTTACAGTGGGGGTGTCTCTCTGACCCTGCCAATCAGCTTAAAGCTCTGTTGGGAGAATTGGCACTAGACTTATGGTTGGGGGTCACCACAACATGAGGAACTGTATTAATGGGTTGCGGCATTAGAAAGGTTGAGAACCACTGTTCTAGCTATTTGATTGGTTCCATATCAGCCTGGGGTACATAGGCTGCTTGTCAGAAACCCCTCTTTACAAAAATGTAATAAGGAAGTGGCCCAATCGTATCTGTGAAGGAATGGTATTGCATGGGGAGGGAGCCACCATGGTGAAGATCCTACTTCTTGGTCCCAGTAGATTGCATCACACTTGTGTAAGAAGCACTGAGATGCTTTCAGGTTGAAATAATAAATGGCAACCTCAGTTGGGGGCTTCTTTCATGTCCCCAGCAAGAGCTGGAGCAAAGGATGGGAGCTCACCAACCCCACATCATCACTCAGGTCTCAAATATGGACTTGTTAACCTCCAACCCAGCGTCCTAACCATGCGAGCAGGCGGTAGGGAAAGCGAGTAGAATGCTTTGCTGCATAGCTAGAGGTATAACAAGCAGGAAGAGGGAGATTGTGGTCCCGCTGTATAGAGTGCTGGTGAGACCAGATTTGGAATACAGTGGTACCTCATGATACGAACTTAATTGGTTCCAGGAGGAGGTTCGTAAGGTGAAAAGTTCGTAAGACGAAACAATGTTTCCCATAGGAATCAATGTAAAAGCAAATAATGCCTGCAAATCCTTCAGGAAAATCCCAAACTTTAGAAGGGAGGCGAACAGAGGGCAGGGAGGAGCAGCTAAAGGGAGCGAGTGGAAGAAGCAAGGCTAGGCTAAAGGGTGAGTGGGAAGGAAGAAAGGCAAGGGGGGCGCCCCTCCCTTTTCTTTCTTCAAAAGACACCCTTTCAGTGCCTGCGCAAGCACGCTGTTCTCCTACTTTTTTAAATGCAAACTCTTTCCCCCTCCAAGCCGCCCCTCCCTTTTCTTTCTTCAAAAAAGGGGAAAAAAAGAAACCCCTTCATCCCAGCAGCAGCGGTTTGGGTTCATAAGGTGAAAATCGTTCGGAAGAAGAGGCAAAAACATCTTAAACACCGGATTCGTATCTCGAAAAGTTCGTTAGAAGAGGCGTTCGTAAGATGAGGTACCACTGTACTGTGTTCAGTTCTGGAAACCTCATCTACAAAAAGATATTGATAGAATTGAATGGGTCCAAAGACAGGTGACAAAAATGGTGGAAGGTCTTAAGCATAAAACTTATCAGAAAGACACCTGCTCCTCCAACTTGGCATGATGTACCAGTATTTTGAATCAGGTTGGAGACCCCGGCCTTAAATGATCTAAGACAGGGGGGTCCTGAAAAAGCAGCCACAAAGCATGGCTCTTTCTTTCCTGATTCAGAAACCTTCCAAACACTGAAACAAGCAGACTTTTTTTCCCAAAGAAAGAGACTGAAATGGAGGGAGCAGAGAAGTGAATGTTTATGAATCAGACAGTTTAAGTGTGTACATTGGGAGGCTGGCAGGTGGGCGATGTGCAAAAATACAGAGAGTTGAGTTAGATGAGTCAGGAAGTCCTTTCCTTTCCTTCTTTCTTTTTCTTCCTTTCTTCTTTCTTCTCCTTTTTCCTTTTCTTTCCTTTCCTTCTTTCCTTCTTTCCTTTCCTTCTCTTTCCTTCTTTCTTCTCCTCTTTTCTTTCCTTCTTTCCATCCTCTCCTTCTTTCCTTTCCTTTTCTTTGCTTCTTTCTTCTCCTTCTCTTTGCTTTTCTTTTCTTCTTTCTTCTTTCCTTTTCTTCCTCTCCTTTCCTTTTCTTCCTCTCCTTCTTTCCTTTTCTTCCTATCCTTCTTTCCTTTCCTTTTCTTCTTTCCTTTTCTTTCTCTCCTTCTTTTCTTTCCTTCTCTTTCCTTCTTTCTTCTTCTTCTCTTTTCTTTCCTTCTTTCCTTTTCTTCCTATCCTTTCCTTTCCTTTTCTTTTTTCCTTTCTCTCCTTCTTTCCTTTCCTACTTTCTTCTCCTTCTCTGTCCTTTTTTCCTTCTTTCTCTTATCTCTTCTTCTTTCCTTTCCTTCTTTCCTTTTCTTTCTCTTTTCTTGCTTCTTTCTTCTTCTCTTTCCTTTTCTTTCCTTCTTTCATCTCCTCTTCTTTCCTTTCCTCTTCTTCCTTTCCTTCTCTTTCCTCTTCTTTCCTTCTTTCCTCTCCTCTTTTCCTTTCCTTCCCTCCCATCTTCCTACCACTTGACCTTAAATACTTCTAGAAAATAAGGATTTCACCACATCGTAGACCACAGTCTTTTGACCTCTAAGCATGTTGGATTTTTGTTCCCTTGCTCAACATCCCCACAAGGGCCGATCAGCTAATGGGATGTTTTCATAAGCTACAGATCACTACCAGAAACACTTTAAAGCTCTTTTAGCTACAGGTATTAACCCCATATAAAGCAAAACAATTCTCACAAAAATGCATAACTTGCCAAGGATATACTACCATGGACCATACATTATAGCAGGGCAGTACTTCCTTAGATGGAGGATCAACCAGTCAACGTTGTTGGGGATCATACAATATTCTAATAAACCACAATGGAGGGCTCCAGCAACAATGATTAGTCTCTTGTGCTGTTACAAGTCATCATTCTTCAGGGACAGTTTGGGCCATGAAATATTTCAGGCTTTGTATATCTCAGTGCATCTTCTGCCATCTTAACTTAGCTGCCAGTTAGAAAACATGAGATAAAGGAAGTCTGGGGAAAGGAAAATCAACATACAGTTATGCGAGAAGCACATGCTTTCTTCTTAGCAACCGTTTTATCACTTCTTTTAAATAATAAATCTATATCTTGAAAGTTCAACTGCCGAGTCACCAACTCCTTCAAAGTAACGAGATCAGCTTCTAAACTCCTTTTCTCACTGGCAGTGTGGAGGCAATTATTTTTGGGTGACTAAGAGAAATATTGTTTAATTTAAATTTAACTTGAAGTTAACCAAAGCTAAGTCACAGGAGAGAAAACCTGACATCTTGGGAAAAAACTTAAAAGAGGAGATGATGCCCTAGATCAGTGTTTCCCAATCTTAGCAACTTGAAGATATCTGGACTTCAACTCCCAGAATTCCCCAGCCAGGGCAGTGATGGCAAACCTATGGCTCGCGTGCCAACAGATATGAGTCCACATGCCACCTGTGGCACACGTGCCATAGGCTTGCCATCACTGCCCTAGTCCATTTCTTGAACCACTCTGCCACATCTGGCCACACCTCAGCAAAAACTGTTACAGGAAGCCCTCAACTTACAACGGTTCATTCAAATTTACAACTGCGCTGAAAACGGTGAACTTGCGACAACTTTTGACACGTCCATTGCAGCAACCCCATGGTCACATGATCAAAATCCAGACTATGGGCCACTGAGTCATGTTTATGAGGGTTGTATTATCCCAGCGTCAGGTGATCAACTTTTGATGAGCAAAGGCAACAGAGATCCCAGATTCACTTAGCAACCAAATTTTTAATAACTTTTTTTATTGATTTAAAAATATAAAACACACACACACAACATACAACAAGTGCTCAGTGATTTGTGCCCACCACCTGACAACATTCATACCCCTCCACCAGAATGGGGGCATATTTTATATACTATACCATTTTAACTCAAAAGCAATATATCTATTTTCATATTATAAAGTGATTCCAATTTATTTATTCTCGAATTCTACTAACCATATATCCTCTTACCTTGTCCCATCAGTTCCTGCAAATCAGTTTCATTGGCCGAGTTCATCCTCTTGTCCATAATCTCAAACTGAATATGATCCACCATATACCGGTACCAATTTTGTAGTGTCCATGTTGTCGCATCCTTCCAACCCAAGACTATTACCGCCTGAGCGCTTTCTATCACTGCTTCTTTTATTTTTCTACATTCTCCCATCTCGCTCCTTTTAACTAGTATTGCCATTTCCTTTGTAATTGTCCATCGCATATTTAACATCCTACTTAACAACCGTATTATTCATTTAAGAACTGCAGTGATTTACTTAACAACTGCAGCGAGAAAGGTTATAAAATGGGTCCAAACTCCCCACAAATGTCTCAATTAGCAACATAAATTTTGGGCTCAATTGTGGTCATCAGTCAAGGACTACTTGTAACAAGGAGCCTCCCTTCTGAGTAGAAACCGGCAGGCAATGAAAGAGGAAGCAAAACACAGAAGTATCTGCATTTTTTTCCTCTTTTGAGGAATTCTCACCTTGCCTTCAGCTGACAAATAAAGAGCCTTTTATTCCCTTCGTTTTACACCTGTCTGCAAATGAAAGGACGGGCCCAGAGACCGTTTCAGCCCCGTTTTTACATAGAGAGCCTTTGATTCATTCCTGGTTTTGGCAAATTGACGTTTTTTAGGGGAGAGGAGTGGAAAAACCGTAGTCCTCCCTGTTGGATGGAAAGAGAAACACTAAAATCCCAAGCAGACAATCAGGCAGCCTTGCAGCTGAAGGCATCCATCAACTTTGCCTTCCAGTCTCCGGCTACTTCATGCATTGGCTGTTAGGGTTTCTAAGTAATACACCCATCCTGTGTTTCGCTGAAAATAAGACATGTCCTGATAATAAGCCCAACGGGGCTTTTCAGGACAAGCGTTGAAATAAGCCCCCCCAAAAAATAAGCCGCCCCAAAAAACTCCTTGCCTTTCGTAAACTCCTTAAAACCCACCTCTGCCGTCAGGCACGGGGGAACTGAAACATCTCGCCCTTGCCCATGTTGTTCTGGTGTTTGATTGATTGTGTGCTTGTTTTTTATATACATTGGGGTTGTTTTTATGAATTCTTTAGCCTAAAATTGTAATTGGATTGGTGGGTATTGGATTTGTTCACTATGTACTGTTTTGCCATTGTTGTAAGCTGCCCCGAGTCTGCGGAGAGGGGCGGCATATAAATCCAATAAATCTAATCATGTAAATCCAATAAATCTAAAACTACTTTTCGGGGGGGGGGGGGGATATGTCAGAATAAGTTTAATTCTGAAGGTAATATCACAATGCAAGTAAATGGTTTGTAATCATGGGTTTGCTAATTGTACAGCAACCTGATTGGCTGTATGCTATATAAGGAGGAACGCCCTTGCATAGGTGTGGTTTGTTACAGTGGGTGGTTTGTTACAGAGAGTGGTTGGATACAGAGTGGTTTGTAGTTTAGTGGTTAGTGCTTAGTGGTTGCAGTGGTGGATTTAATAAGAGTTATATACTAGCATTGTATGATAGTTTATCTAGAGAAGCAGTTTGATAAAAGAGAAGTAAATATATTTTTACAAGAAAGCCTGCTGCTGTGTTTCATTGAAGACTTCAATTAGATATAGTGGTTAACTATGGCTACTTGGTGGCTTAATTTCCGTGTGCGCAAAACTCTCACTCTGCCCAATAGGTTATGGGTCGAGTAGCTCTCTCTCTCTTTTTTTAAGCCTTGAAGTTTTGGATTTTTTTGATTCCCTCACCTCACCTTCTTCCTTCAGCAGTGACTGTCCTCCTCCTCTTCTTCCTCCTCCTCCTCCCACCCAAAGTCCAAGCTTTTATTTCTTTCCTAATGGGTTTGCACACATTATTTGCATTTACATTGATTCCTATGGGAAAAATTGCTTCTACTTAAGAACTTTCCTACTTAAGAACCTGGTCACGGAACAAATTAAGTTTTTAAGCAGAGGTACCACTGTATATCTATTTACAAATTATAAAGTGATTTCAATTTATTCCTTATATCCTCTTATCTTGTCCCATCACCCCATCAGTTCCCGCAGATCAGTTTCATTGGCCGAATTCATCCTCTTACCCACAATCTCAAATTGAATATGATCCGCCATGTACCGGTACCAGTTTTGTATTGTCCACTTGCGCTCTCTCTCTCTCTCTCTCTCAGGACAGATTCATTGATGCCAAGTGTATCGGTGGTTATTGAAACGGATGTCCATGTGCCGCCTCTATGTTGGTTGAGGCAGGCAGGATTCCCTTGAGTATCATTTGTTGGGGGTCAAGGGAAAGGGAGGGTCTTGCCTTCTCTTTCTGCTCAAGATCCCCAAGGACAATTGATGGGCCACTGTGTGACACAGAATGCTGGACTCGATGGGCTTTGGCCCGAGTCAGCATGGCTCTTATGTTCTTCCGAGAAGCCAAATCAATGTGAGAAGCCAGATTAAGTCAACAACAACATGAGTCATTAACCACCACAGTGGTTCACTTAGCGTGGCAAAAAAAAAGTATGGTAATAATAATTGGCTGCACCTCACTTAAGAATCTTTTTGCTTAGCAACGGAAATTCTTGTGGTTGTAAATTGAGGACTACCTATAAAAGTAGCTTAAAACTTGATTAATCAAAGCAACTGAACAAGTCTGTTTTCCCTTCCAAATGCAAAATAAGATGAAAACCATTCATTACAATCTTGACTTTTGGATCTATTCTGTGTTATTTCCTCTGTACCAAATTAATAAATTTCCTCCAAAGTTTTCTTGTGTCATTTGTGTAGGGGAGGTGGCAGCAGCTTTGTTTTCTCACACAGCCAACAGTTGGGTCCAGGAGTTTGGAGACAATGGAAGAAAATGCCCAGGGCTTCCACAGCCACTGTTCCTATTATTTACAACCGGACCCCGACAGGAACTGGAGCTATTCCCCTATCCCTATGAAATGTGAAAAATCACCACCAACTGGGCTTTCTGCAAAGATCAAGCTCCTATGAGAGCATTAACCAAGCAATGATTTATTTTAGGTTGTCTCCCTTTGCTCTTTGAAAGTTTTCCAAAGATGTAGCCGAATGCGGCCTTCAGTTACTCACTGTAAATTCATGCCATGCTAAAGAAACCTTTCCTCAATTTTATTTTTACAAGCGTGCCAGTAGTTTATAAAAAGGGCTCTGCTTTAACAACATTCATCCATCATCAACAAGCCATCTTTCATTTGGGCTGCTGGGATTACGTAGTGACTGGATGACACAGCAATATAGGCTATGGTTTACTTAACTATGATTTATTGGAAGGACACGACCTGTTAGGAGGTAGTGACTTGGCAACCACGGCCCAGAAAGCCTAAGCAGGGTTAGAGCTGGGTGGTATTTGTTAGATAGATGAGTCTTTCCACTGACAGAACTTAGAAGAGGCTATATATACTTATTCAGTGGTACCTCTACTTGTGAACTTAATTCGTTCTGTGACCAGGTTCTAAGTAGAAAAGTTTGTAAGAAGAAGCAATTTTTCCCATAGGAATCAATGTAAAAGCAAACAATGTGTGTGATTGGGGAAAGCACAGGGAGGGTGGAGGCCCTGTTTCCTCCCAGGAGATTCCTAGAAAGGCCCCACAGAGGCTTCTCCCCACCTTTTCCAACCTTGTTTCCTCCCAGGAGATTCCTAGAGAGGACCCACGGAGGCTTCTCCCCACCTTTTCCCGCCCTGTTTCCTCCCAGGAGATTCCTAGAGAGGACCCACGGAGGCTTCTCCCCACCTTTTCCACCCCTGTTTCCTCCCAGGAGATTCCTAGAGAGGCCCCATGGAGGCTTCTCCCTGCCTTTTCAGGTTACAGTTTCAGGGGAACTGTAGAAAGGAAGTGGAAAATGGTTCTTGAGAAGAGGCAAAAAAAATTTGAACACCCGGTTCTTATCTAGAAAAGTTCGCAAGTAGAGGCGTTCTTAGGTAGAGGAACCACTGTATGTTAATATGTTATGTTTATACTTATAACTTGCTTTCTCATTCATGCTTGACAAACTAAATAAACTAAACTACCACTTCCCTTCTTTCATCTTCTACGGTAACCATCTTATTTTGGCTTCATCAAAGCTATTTGCATATGCTAAATATGACTTGGGTGGAATGGGCCCTTCCCCCAAAAATTT
This sequence comes from Erythrolamprus reginae, assembly GCF_031021105.1. NCBI lineage: Eukaryota > Metazoa > Chordata > Lepidosauria > Squamata > Dipsadidae > Erythrolamprus > Erythrolamprus reginae. The sequence continues at coordinate 402,528,238 of NC_091950.1, read as the reverse complement.
GAAATGAGACTAATATTGACTCAGGTGGAAATTTGTACGTTTCTCCTCCATGAGCAAGTTCTATCCTTGTCTATGTTTGGAGTATCTTTCCTGAATATCAAATACAGTGTTCCCTCGATTTTCGCGGGTTCGAACTTCGCGGAAAGTCTATACCATGCTTTTTCAAAAATATTAATTAAAAAATACTTTGCGGGTTTTTTCTCTATACCATGGTTTTTCCCACTCGATGACGTCATATGTCATTGCCAAACTTTCGTCTGCCTTTAATAAATATTTATTTTAATAAACTTTAATAAAGAAACATGGCGAGTAATAATCTGAATGGTTGCTAAGGGAATGGAAAATTGCAATTTAGGGGTTTAAAGTGTTACGGGAAGGCTTGTGATACTGTTCATAGCCAAAAATAGTGTATTTACTTCCGCATCTCTACTTCGCGGAAATTCGACTTTCGCGGGCGGTCTCGGAACGCATCCCCCGCGAAAAGCGAGGGAACACTGTATTAGCTAAAGTAGATTTTTTTATCTTCTCTAGCTTATCAACTCATTGGTTATACTGGCTGAGGACGATGGGAGTTGTAATCCACTCTTGGAAAGCATCGGATCAGGAAAGTCAACATGAGCAATAGTATTTAGACTTATACCGTATACCACTTCGTAGTGCCTTTACAGCCCTCTCTCTAAGTGGTTTACCGAATCCGCATAATACCCCCAACAATCTGGGTCTTCATTTTACCCACCTTGGAAGGATGGAAGGCTGAATTAACCTTGAGCCGGTGGTGAGATCTGAACTGCTAAACTACAGCTAGCAGTTAGCTGAAGTAGCCTAAAGTGCTGCACTCTAACCAATGCACCACTCCGGCTGGTTCCCTTTCCAGAGGTCTTTAGAAAAATGTGAACTATATTGATCCTGAAAGTAAATTAGGAGCAAGTCCTCTTCTTACCGCACTGTGTATTTGTCTGAATCACTTAAAGCAGTGTTTTTCAACCAGTGTGCCGTGGCACACTAGTGTGCCGCAAGACATGGTCAGGTGTGCCGCGAAGAGGGAAGCTCAGGTTCTGGTCTTGCAACTTTTTGCTGAGAGAGTGAGAGTGAGAAAGAGAGAGAGAAAGAGAGAGAGAGAGAGAAAGAAAGAAAGCAAGAGAGAGAGAGAGAAAGAAAAGAGAGAAAGAGAGAGAAAGCAAGAGTGAGAGAGAAAGAAAGCAAGAAAGAGAGAGAGAGAGAAAAGGAGAGGAAGGGAGAGAGAGAAATGAGCAAAAAGGGAAGAAAAAAGAGAAATGAGAAAATGATTGAGACAGAGAATGAGAGGAAAGAGAGAGAAACAAAAGAGAGAGAGAGAAGTGACTCTTGATTTAAAGCATATGATAAAAAGCACCCAAAAAATAAGAGAGAAAATCCCCCAGCCCTCACCTGTTTTTGGAAATGGTTCAAGAGTGTGTATACACACACACACACAAGGGTGGGGAGGAGACAGGGGTGGAAAAAGAGAGGAGAGTGTCTTAGGGTGTCATTTTGTGTCATTTTGGTTGGTGGTGTGCCCCAGGATTTTGTAAATGTAAAAAATGTGCCGTGGCTCAAAAAAGGTTGAAAATCACTGACTTAAAGTTAGAATTCTACTCAATGCCCCTCCTTTAATTTTTTCTTAACAACGCTGGGTGAGACTTTGTTTCACTTTAAAACAATACAAAAACAATGCAAATATCAACAGCAAAAATAGCAGTGGCCACACAAAAATAAACGTGTTTATCAAAAATCAGCAAGACATTAAACACTGAACACCTGCTTAAATAATTACAGTTTTAGAATTAGTCCGAGCATGAAAATGTCATTTCTTTCATCTGTGGCTCCCTGTATGCTTCACAAATGGATTTATTAGGAGGGCTGTCATCATGTCCTTTTGCCCGAATGATATTCAGGGTGGCTTGCAAAGATGAGCAGGGAGATATTTTCCTGCCCACCAAGACAAACAAGGAAAAGGGATGAGAAGAAAAAGAAGAGAAAGAAGGGAACAACACAACCACAGCTCACATTAGAGAAACATCTTTCAGCTGTGGCGAGGGGGATGTTTGCCCAGGTTCGCCTGGTGCACAAGTTGCGGCCCTATTTGGACCGGGAGTCACTGCTCACAGTCACTCATACCCTCATCACCTCGAGGCTCGACTACTGTAACGGTCTCTACATGGGGCTACCTTTCAATAGTGTTCGGAAACTCCAGATCGTGCAGAATGCAGCTGTGAGAGCTATCATGGGCTTTCCTAAATATGCCCATGTTACTCCAACACTCCGCAGTCTGCACTGGTTGCCAATCGGTTGGTTATGACCTATAAAGCCCTTCATGGCACCGGGCCAGATTATCTCAGGGACCACCTTCTGCCGCATGAATCCCAGCAACCAGTTAGATCCCACAGAGTTGGCCTTCTCCGGGTCCCGTCAACTAAACAATGTTGTTTGGCGGGACCCAGGGGAAGAGCCTTCTCTGTGGCGGCCCCAACCCTATAGAACCAACTTCCCCCAGATATCAGAGTTGCCCCCACCCTCCTTGCCTTTCGTAAGCTCTTAAAAACCCACCTCTGTCGTCAGGCATGGGGGAATTGAAATATTCCCTTCCCCTAGGCTTATAAAAATTATGTATGGTATGACTATATGTATGACTGATCTCTTAAATTGAGGTTTTTAGATTTTTTAATATTAGATTTGTTTACGTTGTCTTTTTATTGTTGTTAGCCGCCCCGAGTCTGCGTAGAGGGGCGGCACACAAATTTAATAAATAAATAATAATAATAATAATAACCACCCATTCTCAATGGAGTTACCTGTGAAGGAAAATATCTGTCAGAATATACCATATTTTTCAGAGTATAAGACGCACCTTGTTCCCCCCTAAAAGAGGATGAAAATTTCGGTGCCTCTTTTACTGAACTTAGCCATTTTTGAAGTATTTTTTCCAGCCATCATCATCATCATCATCACTTATTAGATTTGTATGCCGCCCCTCTCCGAGGACTCGGAGCGTCTCATAACAACAATAAATACAATAGAATACAAATCTAATATAAACTATATTAAAAAAACATCCATTATTATTAAAAACTAGCAATTCTAAAACAATCACACCAATCTCATATGTTGAGTCAGGAAAGGTAAGGGGAGAAATTAATCCCCCCATGCTTGGCGGTATAGATGGGTCTTCAACATCTTACAGAAGGCAAGGAGGGTGGGGGCAATTCGAATCTCAGGGGGGAGTTGATTCCAGAGGGCCGGGGCCGCCACAGAGAAGGCTCTTCCCCTAGGTAACGCCAGACGACATTGTTTAGTTGACGGGACCTGGAGAAGGCCAACTCTGTGGGACCTAATCGGCCGCTGGAATTCGTGCGGCAGAAGGCAGTCCCCTAGGTATTCTGGTCCGACGCCATGTAGGGCTTTATAGGTCATTACCAACACTTTGAATTGTGACCGAAAACTGATCGGCAGCCAGTGCAAGCCGCAGAGTGTTGACGAGACATGGGCGTATCTAGGGAGGCCCATGATAGCTCACGCAGCTACATTCTGCACGATCTGAAGTTTCCGAACACTTTTCAAAGGTAGCCTCATGTAGAGAGCATTGCAGTAGTCGAACCTCGAGGTGATGAGGGCATGTGTGACTGTGAGAAAAGACTCCCTCTGTCCAAATAGGGCTGCAACTGGTGCACCAGGCGAACCTGGGCAAACGCCCTCCCCGCCACAGCTGTACTTCAATTTCCACAATCCCTGGCTGGGGAATTCTGGGAATTGAGTTCCCAGATATCTTAACGTCATCAAGAATGAAAACCACTGGTCTGAGAGGAAGCAAAGAATGTTACTGAAGCCACAATTTGTTTTTTTTCCTGTGGGTGAGAAATTGACACACAAAGGAGAAAGCCCCTGGAAGATCAGAAAGGGGATAAATGAGAATAATCCAATAATATCTGTACAACCGAACATGCTACTTTCAAACAGGGCAACTTAATGGCATGTACTCGTATTTATTTTAAAAGTGTCCTTTAAGTTGAGCTGAATTCCCAGAGACTTTAAAGGACACAACCTTGTTCTATTTTGGCAAGAAACAGAAGTGATTGGGCCTTTTGTTGATTTCTCAGCCTAGCATAAATAGAAGTACTAAATTAGCCTCACTCCACTTTATTTATTTTACATTTTTTTTCTTCATTCTTTTCCACTAAATAACTCAAGGTAGGGAACGTACACAATACTCTTTCTTCTATTTTTCCCATAACAATTGTGTGAGGTGGGTTGGGCTCAGCGAACCTGATTGGCCCAAATTTATCAAGCCAGCTTCCATGTTTAGGTGGGACTAGAACTCACAGTCTGCTGATTTTTCAGGCCAGAATGCAAAGCACTATACCAAAAGGACGCTCCAAACCATGTCAGGATTGGCCTCACATTCACCTAACATGCGAGGCACCCCCAGGAAAAAAACTAATGAGAAAAAAAATATCATTTATTATGAGAAGCATATGCAATGGTTAACTTAAAACTATATAGAAACATAGAAGTCTGACGGCAGAAAAAGACCTCATGGTCCATCTAGTCTGCCCTTATACTATTTTCTGTATTTTATCTTAGGATGGATATATGTTTATGCCAGGCATGTTTAAATTCAGTTACTGTGGATTTATCTACCACGTCTGCTGGAAGTTTGTTCCAAGGATCTACTACTCTTTCAGTAAAATAATATTTTCTCATGTTGCTTTTGATCTTTCCCCCAACTAACTTCAGATTGTGTCCCCTTGTTCTTGTGTTCACTTTCCTATTAAAAACACTTCCCTCCTGGACCTTATTTAACCCTTTAATATATTTAAATGTTTCGATCATGTCCCCCCTTTTCCTTCTGTCCTCCAGACTATACAGATTGAGTTCATTAAGTCTTTCCTGATAAGTTTTATGCTTAAGACCTTCCACCATTCTTGTAGCCCATCTTTGGACCCGTTCCATTTTGTCAATATCTTTTTGTAGGTGAGGTCTCCAGAACTGAACACAGTATTCCAAATGGGGTCTCACCAGTGCTCTATACAGCGGGATCATAATCTCCCTCTTCCTGCTTGTTAAACCTCTAGCTATGCAGCCAAGCATCCTACTTGCTTTCCCTACCGCCTGACTGCACTGTTCACCCATTTTGAGACTGTCAGAAATCACTACCCCTAAATCCTTTTCTTCTGAAGTTTTTGCTAACACCGAACTGCCAATACAATATAAATCTATCTATTATGTATAAAATATAATGTATATTATGTATAATATATATAAATACATTAGAAAACATCCAGAAATACTTCACAAGAAGAGCCCTCCACTCCTCCACACGTAACAGAATACCCTACGCAGCCAGACTCGAAATCCTAGACTTAGAAAGCTTAGAACTACATTGCCTTAAAAACGACCTAAGCATAGCACATAAAATTATCTGCTACAATGTCCTTCCTGTCAACGACTACTTGAGCTTCAACCACAACAATACACAGGCACACACAGATACAAACTCAAAGTAAATCGCTCCAAACTCGACGGTAGGAATTATGATTTTAGTAACCGAGTAGCTAATGCATGGAACTCACTATCTGACTCTATAGTATCATCACCTACCCCCCAAAACTTTACCCTTAGACTATCCACTGTTGACCTCACGTGGTTCCTAAGAGGTCAGAATAGAATAGAATTTTATTGGCCAAGTGTGATTGGACACACAAGAAATTTGTCTTGATGCATATGCTCTCAGCGTACATAAAAGAAAATATACATTTGTCAAGAATCATGTGGTACGACACTTAATGATTGTCATAGGGGTCAAATAAGCAATGAAGAAGCAATATTAATAAAAATCTTAGGATATAAGCAACAAGTTACAGTCATACAGTCAACATGGGAGGAAATGGGTGATAGGAATGATGAGAAAAACTAGTAGAATAGAAGTGCAGATTTAGTAGAAAGTCTGACAGTGTTGAGGGAATTATTTGTTTAGTAGAGTGATGGTGTTCGAAAAAAACTGTTCTTGTGTCTAATTGTCTTGGTGTGCAGTGCTCTGTAGCAATGTTTTGAGGGTAGGAGTTGAAACAATTTGTGTCCAGGATGTGAGGGGTCAGTAAATATTTTCCCCGCCCTCTTTTTGACTCGTGCAGTATACAGGTCCTCAATGGAAGGCAGGTTGGCAGCAACTGTTTTTTCTGCAGTTCTGATTATCCTCTGAAGTCTGTGTCGGTCTTGTTGGGTTGTAAGGGGCGTGCGTAAGTGCACCAGCGTGCCTACCATGTCTGTTCTAATGTTTCTCTATTATTAGTACCAATATCATGTATATAAACATTGTTGTATCTTTGTATACTTACTACCAATATGTACTTGACAAAATAAATAAATAAATAAAAATGTAAATCCTCCTATTTGCGATCAATTTATCACTGAGGTTTCTTGTTGTTGTTTGCTTTTGTTCAGATCTCAGATCTCTGCCTGGACAAATCCCTGCAATTTTCTTGGAAAGTTTTTCAGGAATGACTTGCCATTGCCTCCTCCTTAGGGCTGAGAGAGAGTGACAGGCCCAAGATCACCCAGCTGGCTTTGTGCCTAAAGGAGTAGAACTCAAACTCCCAGTTTCCAGCCTTTTGTCTTAACTACCAAACAGCATAGATGCAGTTTAGCATTGAGAAAATAAAACTCAGAAGTTCCTAGTCCTCAAGGATACACTGTGATATAACACTTGCTTTATTATATTTTTTTTGGAAAAAGAGCAGAACTAATCCTTTGCATCCCTAGTCTGCTAGGAAAGATTGCTTGGAAAGACTTTAGAAAACATCTGCCTGTCAGCAAAGACCAGCCGCCCGTAATTTTGCAATCCTAGAATACAGCTCGCCTATATGGAACCCACATTGCATATCTGACATCAACACAATTGAGAGAGTCCAGAAATATTTCACAAGAAGAGTCCTTCATTCCTCTTCTCACAACAAAATACCTTACTCCACCAGACTTGAAATTCTTGGTTTAGACAACTTACAACTCCGTCGTCTCCGTTCCGACTTAATTATAGTTCATAAAATCATATAACAAAATGTCTTACCTGTTAACGACTACTTCACCTTCAACCGCAACAACACACGAGCACGAAATCGATTTAAACTAAATGTTAACCGCTCCAAACTTGACTGCAAAAAATACGACTTCAGCAACAGAGTAATCAACGCCTGGAATGCACTACCTGATTCTGTGCTTTCTACTCCTAACCCCAAAACCTTTAACCTTAGACTATCTACAATTGACCCCTCCTCCTTTCTAAGAGGTCTGTAAGGGGCGTGCATAAGCGCACCATTGTGCCTACCGTCCCTGTCCTATTGTCTACTTTTTATCATTACTTATCTAATGTTTTATATGTACAAATGATCACCCTATAATTGTTTGACAAATAAATAAATAAATGTGCTGAAGCATCACTATTTCCACTGATATCTGGGAATGGTGGGAAGTCAGCTGCAGAATTCTGAGAGACTGAAGTCCAAGCAGGTTAAGCGTTACCTTAAGTTGCTAGGATGGGAAACTGATATTGTATATAAATCACCTTATGCTAGAATAGCAGACTAAGGCTCTGTCCTGCTTTTTTTAAGGTTACCAAAGTAGGTTTTGAACTGGGTAGGCACCAATCCTATAGATCAGGGATTTTCACACTTTTTCAGGTTATGGTTAAAAAGGGGGGAAATCAGAAACCCCTGAACATGAGGCAAAACTCTGGAAATATAAATATGGCGGCATTTGACTGATTTCTCTCTCTCCTTAATCTCTAATGGAACCCCAAGATGCACTCACACAACGTAATTTGAAAAACCCTGCTGAAGAACTGCTAAGAGGAATATCCAGGAAATGATGTCGCTCTTTAAAATACATCAGAAAAAAATAGATACTTATTTATTTATAAAAGTACTCAGACATTTAAGGACACAGGAAAAGGGGTTCAGAAGTTTCCCGATTTATATTCAAGGATGCACCCAAACAAAACAGCAATAAAAACTATGATGAGCCACTTGAGCAATTCTTCCTCATCATAAAACTTTTGTTAATTGACACAAAATGAATATTAACAACATTAAATGAGAACTTCATTAAACAGATACAGTATGGTTTTTATGCCAAGTATTGATACACAAATCCAAAAGGAAAAGTTTCTATCAATGGAAAAACTTCATTGTGCTTTAATTTTTACCCGAAGAAACATCAGTTAGAAAATGGGAGGGAGGGGGAGGATTTACTTTTTAATTAATTTCCAGTGTTTTCTTTCTTTCTTTTTCCTCAAGATCAAGGCAGGTGGAAAATAAATTGCTTCTTTATAGTTATTGGATCCCCAGCATTCTGAATGTATGCCATTTACATAATGAAAAATGATACTTTAAATTCAAAGAGCTATTTCCTGCTTGATCTAAGATTCAGACTTATGCAGGAATTTTATAAATTCTGGGGTTTACCCATACATAATTTAAAAATTAGCAATTTTTAAGGCATCATAATAGCCACACACCCCTAACATACACACACAGTTCTTCAGATCTCCTACAGGTGATTTCTAGAAACTAGGTATGCAGGTTTCTGAATTCTCCAAAACTTCGCAGAAAGAGTTTTGAGAAGTGCAGATATTACCCATCTGTGATTATTTTTTCTCCTATGGACCATCATGGGTTTAATGAAGCCTAATTTAAACACATTACAAATATTCTTATTATATTATGATGGTTGCTGGGGAACCAACTTTCCTTAAAAGCTGAATGCTTCCTGATAGCTGGGGAGGGCAACTGAGGTTTTCTTGACCAGCTAAAATGTAGCTGAAATAAAATATTGCCCTAAAAGGGTTGGCTTGGGAGGAGTCTTGCCAAGAGAGAAATAAGATGGCTTAAATGTGGCAATGAAATATGCCAACGGAATTCAGCCAGGACCAAAGACGCATTGAAGCATTGTTAGATTAAAAGAAGCAAGGAACCAACAAGGAAGCTGAGGTTTCTTAGGCAGGAAAAGGGAACTTTTGTTGAAAACTTTATGCGAGAAAGTTTTTTGTTAAAACAGAAAAATATCAGTGCCATGTCTATTAAAGAATTTCCTTCGAGGTTTTTTGAAACTTCTTCCCTAGGATTCTTTGTGGCTCACAGAAGAGAGGATAACCCTACAGAATTTCTAGCTTTTTATATACTGATGTGTGTGTGAGTATAAAATATAAAATTTATACACACACATACACACAAATATATACATAAACATAGACATAGACATAGACATACATACATACATACATACATACATACATACATACATACATACATATAAACATACCGAGATAGATAGATAGATAGATAGATAGATAGATAGATAGATAGATAGATAGATAGATAGATATAAATTTAGATGTTGCCCCAATTAGTAAGACCTGAAAAAAGGACAGGTTTTTATTTGTATTTGTATTCTGCTTTATTATTTTTACTTGAAATAACTCAGTGGATAATATATCGAACACACCCTCCTGTCTTCCTATATTCCCCACAGCAAACAACTTTATGAGGTAAATTGAGCTGAGGGAGAGTTACTGGCGCGAGATTACCCAGCTGGCTTTCATAACTGAGACGGGACTTGAACTCAAAGTCTCCAAAATTTAATCCTATCAATCCTTGTGTAGAGGATTATAAGTGTGTGGGGGGGATGTATCATTTCAGCTTCCAGAGAATAACCAAGAGAGGGTGTGAAGGTTAAAGGAAAGGAAGTGCAGGGAGAGAAATCACTTCCATTCGCCTCCAGGAAAAATGGTACCGAACTTATAGCATCCATATTTGGACATGTTTACTCAATTTTTTAAATCAAGTGTCAGCATACAGTTTTAGCCCACTTTGAAGAACAGGGTTGATGATAGGCTTAATTGTACAATGGCAACCGACTCTCATAACCTTCCGCACTGGGTCTTTATTTTGGCAGAGTAAGGGCACAGCGACAGAGGGGGAAAATCGACAACAACAACAACAACAATAATTTATTAGATTTGTATCCGCCCCTCTCCGAAGACTCGGGGCTGCTCACAACAGTAATAAAACAATATTACAATGAAACAAATCTAATATTAAAAACATATAAAACCCCATAATTTAAAATCATGCAGCACACACATACCAAACATGAAATATAAAAGCCTGGGGGAGATGTCTCAGTTCCCCCATGCCTGGCGATATAGGTGGGTCTTGAGTAATTTGCGAAAGACAAGGAGGGTGGGGGCCGTTCTAATCTCTGGGGGGAGTTGATTCCAGAGGGCCGGGGCCGCCACAAAGAAGGCTCTTCCTCTGGAGCCCACCAAATGACATTGTTTGGTCGACGGGACCCGGAGAAGGCCAACTCTGTGGGTCCTTATCGGCCGCTGGGATTCATGCGGTAGAAGGCAGTTCCAGAGGTATTCTGGTCCAATGCAATGCAATGACAGTTTGGAGGTGCAAATTCAGAGGGGAATGCTGCAAAAAGTTGTTGTTGTTGTTGTTGTTGTTGTTATTATTATTATTATTTAGATTTATATGCTGCCTTTCTCTGAAGAGAGGTTGCAAAAGAAACAATGAATGTATCCTTAAGATTTTTGTTAATATTGTTTCCTCATTGCTTATTTGACTTCTATGATAATCATCAAGTGTTGTATCACATGATTCTTGACAAATGTGTATTTTATTTTATGTACATTGAGAGCATATGCACCAAGACAAATTCCTTGTGTGTCCAATCACACTCGGCGAATAAAGAATTCAATTCAATTCAATTCAATTCTAGTCTAGTTTAGTCTATGAAAGGCCTTGATGTGGAAAGAGATGGAAACCAACTGTCTGGATTGTTGTTACATCAATGTAAGTAATATTGGACTAAAATGGGTTGATGATCTGGTTTATCCCACTGCAAAAAGCTTCGCCAAGCTTCCCCCCAATTCATTAGAGTGCAGAGAAAAGCAACAAAGACGATTAGGGGACTGGAGGCTAAAACATAGGGAGAATGGTTGCAAGGAACTGGGTATGTGGAGTTTAAAGAAAAGTAGGATGAGGGGAGACATGATAGCAGTGTTACAATATCTCAGAGGCTGCCACAAAGAAGAGGGAGCCAAGCTATTCTCCAAAGCACCTGAGGTCAGGAAAAGGAATCAATGGACGGAAACTAATGAAAGAGAGAAGCAACCAAGAACTAAGGAGACATTTCCTGACAGTTAGAACAATTAAATCAGTGAAACAACTTTCTTCCAGAAGTTGTTGGTGAAAGAGTCTAGGGCAGTGATGGTGAACATTTTTTTCCTTGGGTGCCGAAAGAGCGTGTGTGCCCTATTAAGCATGCACAAGTGCCCAGACCCATAATTCAATGGCTGGGGAGGGAGAAAACAGCTTCCCCACCCCTGGAGGGCCTCTGGAGGCTGGAAATGGCCTGTTTCCTAACTTCTGGTGGGTCCAGTAGGCTCATGTTTTGCCCTCTCCAAGCTCCAAAGGCTTCTCTGAAGTCAGGGGAGAGTAAAAACAATCTTCCCCAACCCCTTGGAGGCTCTCTGGAAGCCAAAAACACTCTCCCAGAGCCTCTATGCAAGCCAAAAATCAGCTGGACAGCACACACATGCACGTTGGAGCTGAGCTGGGGCAATAGCTCATATGCCAGCAGATATGGTTCTGCGTGCCACCTGTGGCACCCGTGCCATAGGTTTGCCATCACTGGTATAGGGTTTTCTGCCTGAGCAGAGGGTTGGACTAGAATTCCACCTCTCTGTTGTGCATTAACCCATTTTGCACACTGATGTAAAAGTTAGTTTCTTCGTATCCACTGAACTTCATTCAGCTTTTCAATGAACTTCCTCCTTTTTAAACCAAAGAGGAAAATATGGTCACTCCACCAATCTTGTTCGCTTGTCCCAAAAACAAACTCATCTTCACTGACCTTGGGAGAGAAAAGCGAATAGCTTTTGTAGCACCCAAGCTAGCTGCCTAGCTTTTCAGAAGTGTTGAAACTACAATACCCATAATTCCCAAACAATCCATGTAGGACTCTGGGCAGTGTAGTCCCGCAGCATCTTGAAGTGGGTAGACCGGCAGGGTTGGCAGAGTTCATAGTCCATGCTGCAATGCCTTGCAAGCAGCTGCCGGATGGATTTGCACTTAGGTCATATAAAAAAGGAGAGAGAAACGTACTTCTCTTAGCAACCTACAATTCCCAAAACAGACCAGAGATGGGCACTTGCAGTCGTGGTAGGATAATTGAAGGCTCAAGGAGCAATTCTGTCTACCAAAGACCAGAGGCTTCAATTCTATTCATCCCCAGTTAAAAAGGGATTTCGTACCTGGGAAACATCTTTATGAAATACTGCCTCAAATGTTAGGGTCAGGATTATCCTTTTCCTGCACAGTTTTTAAGTATTTAGTATTTGGTATGTACTTCTACCTAAGCATCACCCAAGATCCATGATTCCCCACAACAACCCTGTAGGCAAGGAAGAGGCCATGAGAAGGTGCCTGGCCCAAAGTTATGCAAGGAGTTTCCACGGATCCACTTCTAGGCCAACTCCTTAGCCACAATGGCATTTTCAAAGTTTCTTCTGGGTTTTGAGTCAGCAGCATTATAAACCATCTTGCTCTCCAAATTTGCTACCTACATACACCCTTTGTCATTCAGATGTACTGACTCACTCTCACTCTCTCTCCCCATTAGAGGAGGTCTGTTCACCTCTCTCTTCTTCTCTTAATTCTGCAAATCTTCTTTATAAATATAGATTTTAAATAAATAGATAGATGATAGATAGATAGATAGATAGATAGATAGATAGATAGATAGATAGATAAACCTGCCTACCTATCTAAATTTTTAATTCTGTAAATCTTCTTTATAAGGATGGAGAGATACCTACCTACCTAAATTTCACATGAGCCCTGACCTCTCAAGTCTTCTCAAATCAGCTATTGCACTAAGCCATACTTGGCTTTATCATGGTTTCCCCGAGTAAACCAATCCAAAAGGTTAGTTTCTAAAGAACGAGGATTGTATTCACACAAACACATGAAGCCCGTGAAACCAAATGAACGATGGCTTAACCTCAGCAATTCCTTGTATTCCATTCCCCAGATACTTAAAGGGGAGCTTCCTCGGACAGAGACAGTGTATCTGCAAATGTGAGCGGAAACCACCCCCACTCTCGCCTCCATCTGGCTTCCAGATCACAATTCGGCCGGCTAGCAACCCCCCCCCCCCGGGGCCACGATCTACTTAAGTGCTTATTTTAAACGGCCCTTTGAACCGTCTGGAGGTGACTCAGAAAAGGGAACCCGCCGCCTAAAATTCTCGAGGCCCAGACTAACAGGGATGCGATCAGAAACTGGAGTGAAGGCCCTTTGCTCTCCCAATGCCGAAGAGCAGCAGCTTCCTGCCTTCTCCCGGCCGCCCACCCTTCCTCGCGTGCCCCTGGGATTTTCTGCCACCGGGTCGGCCGTGGGAAAAGCCATCCATAATAAGATACACACACATGAGTTCATATAATGGGGTTTGACATTGTTTTATTTACACCGTCCTTTTATTGTTGCAAGCCGCCCAGAGTCCTTCGGGAGTGGGCGGCATATGTATGTATGTATGCATGCATAGATAGATTAGATAGATTAGATAGATTAGATAGATTAGATAGATAGATTAGATAGATAGATTAGATTAGATAGATAGATAGATAGATAGATAGATAGATAGATAGATAGATAGATAGATAGATAGATAGATTAGATAGATGATAGATAGATAGATAGATAGATAGATTAGATAGATAGATAGATAGATGATAGATAGATAGATTAGATAGATGATAGATAGATAGATAGATAGATAGATAGATAGATGATAGATAGATTAGATAGATGATAGATAGATAGATAGATAGATAGATAGATAGATAGATGATAGATAGATTAGATAGATGATAGATAGATAGATAGATAGATAGATAGATAGATAGATTAGATAGATGATAGATAGATAGATAGATGATAGATAGATAGATAGATAGATAGATAGATAGATAGATAGATAGATAGATAGATAATTTTGTTGATTGATTGATTGGATTTCCATGCCGCCCCACTCCGAAGACTCGGGGTGGCTTACAACATATATTAAATAAATTTAATTAATAAATAATAGATAAGTAATAAATAAATAAATAAGTAAATAATACAATGCGATGCTTGCTTGACCCCGGACCGTTCGCCCCGGTTCGGCAAAAGCCGCTAGTCCTCTTTATTTGGAGGAGGGGGGCGCCGTTCGTTTCCTTTTTCCGCCTCAGCCCGTTGAGCTCCGCGCACCTCACGCGCGCAGCCGGAGAGTGACGACCGCGACCCGCGTCCGGCTAAAGCCCTCCACATTCGCCGGCGCCGTCCGAAGCGACCCTCCCTCCCTCCCTGTGGCCCCGGCCGGCGAGCCCTCGCGCGAGGCGGGCTTTTTGCGGAGCCTCCTTACCGTTGGCGCCGTACTTCTCGCGGTGCCGTCGGACCTGCTCGGCGCTGAGGCCGCAGCTCTCCCGCACACCGAAACGCCTCAGGACTTCTTCGGCGGTCTGGCTGTGCGCGCTCTCCATGCTTGCGGCTTGGGAGCGCTGCTGAGGCAACACTCCCCGTCGGACCGAATTCCGAGAGGCGGGAAGCCTCCGCGTTCGCTGGACGAAACGCCTCAGGAGCCGAGCCGGTTGCAGGAAAGACCGGCCGGTGGGAGCGGGGCGGGGGTTGGGGAAACGAAGCTCCTCGAGGGCGTAGCGCCTCCCGCGTTCGGCGCTCCCTTCAGCCCGCTCGAGCGGAGCGCCTCAGTTCCCCTCAGGATCCGCCGACGCCGGCCGTGCGCGAAAGAAGGCTGCGCGCTCGCTGGACGGAACGCCTCAAGAGCCGAGCCGGTTGCAGAAAAGGCCGGCCGGGGTTGAGGGGGCGAAGCTCCTCGACGGCGTAGCGCTTCCCGCGCTCGACGCTCCCTTCAGCCCGCTCGAGCGGAGCGCCTCAGCTCCCCTCAGGATCCGCCGACGCCAGCCGGGCGCGGAAAAGGCTGCGCGCTTTTCGCGAGTCCCCCCAAGCCGTGCCGTTGGCCTCCCCCCCTTTTTTCCCTTCGGAGTTCCCGCCGGCTTCAAAGCCGGCGCGCCCGGCCGCCGAGACGGACCGTCCCCGGGTTCCTGACTGCGGCCATGCCTCGCTCTCGCCTTTTTGCAAAGTTACTTTCTTCCTCGGCTGCTGCTGCTGCTGCTGCTGCTGCAAGCGAGCGAGCGAGAGCTGCCTGACAACGCGCCCCTCCCACCGCTTCCTTTCCGCTCGGCTCTTTTTCTTCTCGCCTTCCGCCCGCCCAGGCTCTGCTCCGGTCCCCGCCTCGATCGATCGCCTTCGAAACGGAACGCGTTTGCGTGCTTTTTAATGATCCCCCTCGCTTGCAAAGAGGGCTTTGAAGTGGGATCGCCGCGCGGGGCTACTCCCCTCTCCGGCCTTCCCCATTCACAAGCTACCTGCCTTCTTCTGATTGGTTCCCAGACGCCTTTGATACCTTCCTGCCCTGCTGCCATTGGCCAAAGCGGGAGTTCTTATTTGTTTCTGGTCTCCCCCCCCCCTTCTTTTCGGACCGAACCGGGAATATGTTTTGCTTCGGAACGTTCACTCTTTTTTGGTGGTTGTTTATAATGCCCTCCCACCTGCACCTTTATTTCGTAGTGTGGGGTGGAGGAGGAATCTTCATTCGTTACAAGCAATGGAAAGTCTGCAAGGGGCGTGCATAAGCGCACCGTTTATTATTAAATTGTTAATTTATTAATTAAATGTGTATGCCGCCCACCTCTTGAAGGATTCTATGCCTATCATCCCTGTCTTATTGTTCTATTGTCCAAATTTATCTGTACCTACTTTGCTTTTGTTTATGTTCATATCAATAACTTGCTATCATGTACAAGTTTTAACTAACTAACTAACCAACCAACCAACAAACAAACCAAATTAATTAATTAATTAATTAATTAATTAATTAATTAATTAAAAACTGAGACTAATGTTGGTGCGATCCGGAGAATTTCAGATAACACATCTGGAGAATTTCGGGTAACACAACACATTTTGTTCCCTTGGACCAAACCGTACTTTTATTTTACCCTGGACAAAGACTTTACCCTCAGAACATCCACTGTTGACCTCTCCCGATTCCTAAGAGGTCAGTAAAGGGCATGCATAAGTGCACCAGAGTACCTTCCGTCCCCTGTCCTATTGTTTCTCTCTTACTAGTATATAATGTATCATGTATATAAATATGTTATATCTTTGTATATCACCAATATGTACTTGACAACATAAATATAAATAAATAAATAAAAAATAAACTCTTGCAGACCTGTGTGCATATGCATATCTGTATATAAGTGTCTCTAGACTACATGTGCTATCTAGTTGGGGTACAGTTGATATGTTGTAAAATACTCACTTCAAGAAACTGGTAACTTGCATAGAACAGAAGCACAGTATTAACATTTTTTAGCATTTAGACTTATATACTGCTTCACAGTGCTTTACAGTCCTCTCTAAGCAGTTTACATAGAGTAAGCATACTGCCCCCAACAATCTGGGTCCTCATTTTACCGACCTTGGATGGAAGGCTGAATCAACCTTGAGCCTACTGAGATTCGATCTGCCAAACTGCTGGCAGCTGGTGATCAGTAGAAGTAGTTTGCAGTACTGCACTCTAACCACTGTGCCACCGAGAAAGATAACTTGAAGGTAAAATGGGAAAAAAAACCCACATGGGTAAAACTGGGCTTTAATTCTTCATATAGCATTATGGCCAAATTGTGTCAAAACTGAGTGGACCTGTGCTTACTGTTTACATGGAATGTAACATTTGTCCCAAGAACTGATTAATCTGGGATATTAGTCTATACTTATCTCTCTTACTAAAATTTATTTATTTATTTATTTATTATTTAGATTTGTATGCCGCCCCTCTCCGAAGACTAAAATGCATTATGTAAAAGCCTTAATCAAAGTTGTTATAGGCCTATCTGGGAACATTGGTGCCCTATCAAAATTCTGACTTGAAATGTAAAGAGTAATGTGAGTTTGCAACTAAGAGAAAGAGGAAGGATGTAAAATATATAAATGAAGTGACCTGACCCTTTAGAATGGAGTTGATGAATGTATGGAGAAGCAAAGTTTTATAATGAATGAAAAGGCTAACATGTATCCTAGAAAATTGCAGTGCATCTAGTTTGTTATGGTTGGGTGTGAAAATAGTTGCATTTCAATAGCGAACAGTCATGATGAACGAACTAGAGGAGAGCTTAGGGAAAACCATGCAACATTGTAAATGAAAGTAATAAGTGGTGTTAGGAAACAAAAATCTAGTAACAAGAAGAGACAGAGAAGAACAAGGAAAAGGTTGGACTGTTCAAAAACCCTAGAATTAATGAGAATTACAGTGATATTTTGATGCTCAACTACTTTGAAACTATTCATATTTTTGATTTTTGAATTTTTGATTTTGATGCAAAAATTTTGTCCTGGCACTCATCGTTTGTTTGGTACTCAAGGCATTAACTAGAACTTGTCAGTGGCCTTTTGACTTATATCGTGATTCCTAATGGGGGAAATGTGTTTGGTACTCAGTGTTTTTGATACTAATCGCACCTCCCAGAACCAATTAACAATGAGTATCAAGGTACTACTCTAATATAATTGATGAGTATCTCCTTAGGAACAGGTTGGTATTGAACCCTATTTTAAGCAGAAGGTTATTCATATGTGATATTCTATAACTAGGGTGTCAAACTCAAGGCCGGGCAGCCGGATCTGGTCCTGAGAGTAGTTATATCTGCCCTGCGAGGCCAGTATTGGGCAGCCACTTACCGTGCTAACCGGATGGTCCTTAGTAGCTGGTGCAGATGCACGCACTCCTGAAACATGCATTCATGTGCCCCACATGAGATTTGGCTCCTGTGAATACACAGCAAGCCAAATCTCATGAGATTTCTGTCATTTTCACCTATATTTTTGCTTCTGCGCATGCGCCCAAGCAAAAAACAACGAAAATAGCTGAAATCTCATGAGCGCAAGTGAGATTTGGGCTATTTTCGCCAGTATTTTTGCTTCCACGCATGTGCAGAAGCAAAAAACTAATGTTTCTAGTGTGATTGCTGATTAAATGTTAATGGAAATTTTTTTAAATTTGAATTTTTAACGATTGTTTTTTATGAATACTAATTGGATTGGATTGATTTATTACTGTTTTTATGTATATGTTGTGAGCCGCCCCGAGTCCTTGGAGAGGGGCGGCATACAAATCCAATTAAACAAACAAACAAATAAATAAATAAATAAATGAACAAATATATGTATGTATGTATGTATGTATGTATGTATGTATGTATGTATCACATGTTTTTTGCTGAATATTTAAAATTAAGGGAGACTAGGATAGCGCTATTTTGGTCTTGTTCTGACCTCATCAGTTAGCCATACCCTTACTGGGATTTGATCCTGGGACCTCTGCCTTGTAAGGCAGAGAATTATATATTTATTTATTTATATAAATCGTGGATAGATTTCAGCCTGGGAACGGCATGACGGAGATTCCTGGGCTGAAGTATATATATATATGTGTGTGTGGGTTTTTTTTCTGTTGGATCATATATATATATGTTTGTGTGTGTGTGTGTGTTTTCTGTTGGATCACCCTGCTATATTGAAGGAACGTCACAGCTCCTTTTTGCCTCTAGGCCCAACCCAGGGCCATTTCAAGGCAGTTAATTTATTCATAGCCAAGAAACTATGTTCTTTATGTATCACATATTTTTGCTGAATATATAAAATTAAGGGAGACTAGGATAGCGCTATTTCGGCCTGGTTCTGGCCTCATCAGCTAGCCATACCCTTACTGGGATTTGATCCCGGGTCTTCTGCCTTGTGAGGCAGAGAATTAACCTCTAGGCCACCAGATCTGATCCCTTCAGCTTTATACCAGGGAAGGGCTATATGTTTTTTCTGTTGGGTCACCTTACAAGGCAGAAGTCCCGGGATCAAATCCCAGGTGTGCCATTGCCAGGCCATTTCCACTGGCCAAACGGTGTCCCCCCACATGGGGGGAGGAGCCCATGGCTGTGCGGGGCCATCTTGGAAACAGAGAAGGATCGCCCCGCAGTGCTTCTGCTAGCAAAAATGGGATCCCAAGCTCCGTTTTCAGCCACCAGGGTCTCCTGCAACCCTCTGCCAGTGAAAACAGAACTCAGGAGCGCCACACGAGCTCCTTTTTCACCGGCAGAGAGTTGCAGGAGACCATGGCAGACAAAAACGGAGCTCAAGAGCCTGTTTTCGCTGACAAAGCGCTCAGGATATCACAGGCGCCCCGGACAGGAGTGATGAGCAGGCCGCACCCACCCTGACCATGCCTACTTTGCTCCCCCACAAAGGTCAAACACAACCCTGATGCGGCCCTCAATGGAGTCTAGTTTGACACCCCTGCTCTATAATGTCAATGTTTTCATAGAAATGTACAGTATTGGGAATGGTTGTTAGTATTGGCAGTCTCTGTGTTGTTGTATTGGCAGTTCTCTGTTAGCAAAAACTTCAGAAGAAAAGGATTTAGGGGTAATGATTTCTGACAGTTTCAAAATGGGTGAACAGTGCAGCCAGGCGGTGGGGAAAGCAAGTAGGATGCTTGGCTGCATAGCTAGAGGTATAACAAGCAGGAAGAGGGAGATTGTGATCCCGCTATATAGAGTGCTGGTGTGACCACATTTGGAATACTGTGTTCAGTTCTGGAGACCTCACCTACAAAAAGATATTGACAAAATTGAACGGGTCCAAAGACGGGCTACAAGAATGGTGGAAGGTCTTAAGCATAAAACGTATCAGGAAAGACTTAATGAACTCAATCTGTATAGTCTGGAGGACAGAAGGAAAAGGGGGGACATGATCAAAATATTTAAATATGTTGAAGGGTTAAATAAGGTCCAGGAGGGAAGTGTTTTTAATAGGAAAATGAACACAAGAACAAGGGGACACAATCTGAAGTTAGTTGGGGGAAAGATCAAAAGCAACATGAGAAAATATTATTTTACTGAAAGAGTAGTAGATCCTTGGAACAAACTTCCAGCAGACGTGGTAGATAAATCCACAGTAACTGAATTTAAACATGCCTGGGATAAACATATATCCATCCTAAGATAAAATACAGAAAATAGTATAAGGGCAGACTAGATGGACCATGAGGTCTTTTTCTGCCATCAGTCTTCCATGTTTCTACGTTTCTATGTTTTTTTTTCATGAGGATGATGCCATGCTGTAAATTGGGAACCCAAATGATTTGTCACGGAGGTTAGATCGATTATGTGATACAACAAAGATTACGGATCTGACAATTATAGAGCATTAAAGACCAAGATGATTATGTATGGCAGGGGAGATGGAGTGAGCAATTGCCATCGCATTTGTTAGTAACACTGGTGAAACATTAGAACAAGCGGATGGATGTGTGTGTTTTTCTAGCAAGAGAAAGGGGAAATAGGCATAATAATTTAAAGATATGCACATGCTGGCAGAAAGATAGCTGGGTGTGATCTGTTGCTAGGCTTAAATGTTCTTGAAAGAAGCTAAGATGGCTGGGTATATACTGAGCTAGTAAATGTCACATATAAAACAGATTTTTTTAAAATTAGTTCAGTGTTTGTCAACCTTGCTAACATTAAGATGTGTGGATTTCAACTCTTGGAATTCTCCAGCTGGCTGGGGAATTCTGGGAGTTGAAGTCCACATAGCTTCTATTCTAAAAACTGAAATAAATAATAAGAGATCAATCAGGGTGATATTCTATCAAGTTCATTCCAGCTCATCCATTTTAAAAATGAGCTGGAAAGCTTCTGAGGAGTGACCCTGGACAGTTCATACAATAGGCCCATGTCACACCAACACTCCGCAGTCTGCATTGGTTGCCGATCAGTTTCCGGTCACAATTAAAAGTGCTGGTTATGACCTATAAAGCCCTTCATGGCATCGGACCAGAATATCTCCGGACCACCTTCTGCCGCACGAATCCCAGCGACCAGTTAGGTCCCACAGAGTTGGCCTTCTCCGGGTTCCGTCGACTTAACAATGTCATTTGGCGGGACCCAGGGGAAGAGGCTTCTCTGTGGTGGCCCCGACCCTTTGGAACCAACTCCCCCCAGATATCAGAGTTGCCCCCACCCTCCTTGCCTTTCGTAAGCTCCTTAAAACCCACCTCTGTCATCAGGCATGGGGGAATTGATACTTTCCCTCCCCCTAGGCTTATAAAATTTATGCATGGTATGCTAGTATGTATGATTGGTTTCTAAATTGGGGTTTTAAATTAACTTAAATATTAGATTTGTTTACATTGTCTTATTATTATTGCTGTGAGCCGCCCCGAGTCTGCAGAGAGGGGTGGCATACAAATCTGATTAGTAAATAATAAATAAATAAATAAATTCACACAAACAAGACATGTAGTTTGCTTGTTTGCAGGTTATGTGTATGTCAGGGGTGTCAAATTCAAGGCCCGTGGGCCACATCCATCCCACCAGGTGCTTAGATCTGGCCCGTGGGGCCACCCTGGTAATAGCAAAGGAACGGCCTGCAGTGCCTCTGCCAGCAAAAACAGAACTCAGGACAGCTGTGTGCCTGCCATCGAGGTCCATTTTCACTGGCAGAGGGCAGCAGGAAGCCATTGCGGCTGAAAACAGGGTCCAAGGGGGGGATACATGTGGCCCTCCCCAACTCCGTTTTTGCTAGCACAAGGCTAGCAAAACGAAACTTAAAAACAAAACAAAAGGAATATTTATTTGTTTGTTTGTTTGTTTGTTTATTTATTTATAATTTATTTTAAAAAGGGAAAGAGGAAATACAAAGAAAAAATAGGATGATGGGAAGAGAGCAAGGAAGGAAAAAATGAAAGAGAGCAAGGAAGAAGAATGAAGAGGGAAGGAAAAAGCAGACATTATCAGGGAAAGAGCTGAGTTTTATTTGTTTTACTGCAGCAGAAGTCTTTATTATGCCTTCTAGGGTATTACCTGTAGCCCTCATTTCTTCATCATGGGCTCAGATATGACTACAGATATATATTTCTCAGCGAGATGTCACACACTAATTTATGCTTTTCAGCTGTCTTGTCTCCCAAACCATTATCAACCAATCAATATTATTGGCAAGCTAAAAAAGATTGATAGCTAGCCGAGCTACAGCTATTGCCAAAATTACATCCAGAAATCCGTCTGACAGATGATCTCCACTACTGGAGAATATTTTCCAAAACAGGAATTTGATCCTAGGCAATCTTCAAAAAAGTTTGCTATATTCAGAATTTCCATAATATTTATTTATTTATTTGTTTATTTATTTATTTGATTGATTGATTGATATGCCACCCCTCTCTGAGGACTGGGGAAGCTTACAAGATTAAAAAAACAATGCAACTTCGTAATCCAATTAATACTAAAACAGTTAATCTATAACTCCAACAATATTAAAATTCAAATAATTGGATTTATTTATTATATTTGTTTGCCAAATTAAATTGAGGCGATTACATTTTCCCCCCAGAAAGCTATATGGTCCCCATAGGAATCTAGAAGGTATAAAAACTCACCCACTCTAAACTCCATTTTGTCAGCTGCCCAGAATCACATGTGATGATGGTTCTGCTCCATCAATAAAGAGAACATTTATTTACAATCAGCCTCCAGCCTCCATTTTATCTCCAGTGCCTTTTTCCCGGCTTGGAACTGAAGCTGAAGATGGATTTTCCTTCCAACCTATGCATAGCTAAAAACTTTTAAGAAAAGATCAGACTTCATGGCACTGGACCAGAATATCTCTGAGACCGCCTGCTGCCGCACGAATCCCAGCAACCAATTAGGTCCCACAGAGTGGGCCTTCTCCGGGTCCCGTCAACTAAACAATGTTGGTTGGCGGGCCCCAGGGGAAGAGCCTTCTCTGTGGCGGCCCTGACTCTCTGGAACCAACTCCCCCCAGAGATTAGAACTGCCCCTACTCTCCCTGCCTTTCGTAAACTCCTTAAAACCCACCTTTGTCGTCAGGCATGGGGGAATTGAAACACCTCCCCCGGGCATGTACAATTTATGCATGGTATGTTTGTGTGTATGTTTGTTTAGTTAATGAGGTTTTTTAAATATTTTAAATTATATTTAGATTTGTCATGAATTGTTGTATCTTGCTGTGAGCCGCCCCGAGTCTGCGGAGAGGGGCGGCATACAAATCTAAATAATAAATAAATAAATAGGTATAGGGGTATCTATATTTTTAAATTTGTATTGTGCCTTAAAAAAAACCACCCAATTCTTTAAAGGCTTAATGCTGCAAATTCCAATGTTTTTCATCTGAAAATACCCAGAAACTGTGCTATCGGCTTTCAACACCCCGAAGAGGCATTAGGAACTGTAAAAAGAAAAAAAAAGAGTTTTAATGTGCCTTTTTTCGTTTTCTGCTAAAAATCAATGGAAAAACTGCAGGGCTTTCATTTCACTTTTCACACCAAGCTTCAGACGATAGCAAAATAAAATAAAACAGGTCTGGTAGAAGGACGTCTGTCCTATTGCAACTTTTGACCTACATCCAGACTCCTAAGGTGAGTCTCTTTTTACAATCTCCTTATATAGTCAGAGATGGGCTTCTATGGGTACGGACAGGTATGCAGAACCGGTTGAAAAAAATTGAATTTTTTTCTCTTTCCCTTCTGGGCTCTGGGAATATTTTTCCTATTGCAGTAAATGTGGTTGAATGTATATAATTTTAGAAGAGCTGTATGTGTGTGTACATACATGCACATACAGCATATAAATACATATAAATAGCATATGAATACATATACAGCATATAAATACATACATATAAATCTACTATATAATATGGTATTATATATTTATTTATTTATTTATTCGACTTTTATGCCGCCCTTCTCCTTAGACTCAGGGCGACTTACAACATGTTAGCAATAGCACTTTTTAACAGAGCCAGCCTATTGCCCCCACAATCCGGGTCCTCATTTTACCCACCTCGGAAGGATGGAAGGCTGAGTCAACCTTAAGCCGGTGATGAGATTTGAACTGCTGACCTGCAGATCTATAGTCAGCTTCAGTGGCCTGCATTACAGCACTCTACCTGCTGCGCCACCCCGGCTCTATACTCTAAATATATGTATATTTTTGTGTGCCTGTGTGTAATATGTATGTACAGACGGCATATATATACATAGAATTAAATAATATACTTGGATGTTCAGTAATAGTAAATAGGGAAATTGTATCTCTTCAAAGTGAGGAGACGCCAAACATCCTAACCCAAACCCTTGATATGAGTGACATCAAGTTGGCTACCTTTAAGCCAGTCACATGACCTTTAAGCCACCCCCCGGTCATATGATCATCAAGCCACTCCCACCTAGTCACATGGCAGGCAAGCCACACCCACAAAATAAGCCATGTCCACAGCGTGGTAATAAAATTTTTTGCAGCCCTTTGCTGGGCAGAGTATATCTTCCTTCTGAGCTTTGCAGAAGGCTTGTACTTTTTTTATTAGCTATACTTTTAGAAAGCACACATATATTCACAGAAATCCTTCCTTAAAGCTTTCAGACACTTGGGAAACTGTTGCTTTCCTGCCTTTGTTTTTTCCCGAATACCATCACTCTACTAAACAAATAATTCCCTCAACACTGTCAGACTTTCTACTAAATCTGCACTTCTATTCTACTAGTTTTTCTCATCATTCCTTTCACCCATTTCCTCCCATGTTGACTGTATGACTGTAACCTGTTGCATATATCCTAAGATTTTTATTAATATTGCTTCTTCATTGTTTATTTGACCCCTATGACAATCATTAAGTGTTGTACCACATGATTCTTGACAAATGTATATTTTATTTTATGTACGTTGAGAGCATATGCACCAAGACAAATTCCTTGTGTGTCCAATCACACTTGGCCAATAAAAATTCTATTCTATTCTATTCTATTCTATTTTTATGGGCTTCCAAAAGAGACATGGTTGGTCACCGCTAGGAACATAAAACTGAAGTCACTGAGCTCCCTGTTTGATCGGAGAAGTCCATTCACATGTACAATTCCACTTAATTATTTCAGCTTTTTCTCTCTCTCTCTCTCTTTTCCTTCTCAGCGTGCTATTTATTTTTGGAGCAAGGAAGCAAGGAAGCCATCCCTGTCTTAAGCAAGGCAGAAAACCATAAACAGTGCGATGTTTTGTAGCTGAGCAGAAGTAATGGCCCCTGTCCAGGAAGAATGATGGCATCTGATGGAGATGGTTCCATAAATATTAAGAGCACCTCCACCCCCTTACTTTAATTTGAGCTGGAAAGTACAGATGATGTGCGAACGCTTTCCTTCAAAGAACGCAGTTTGTTTTTCCTGCACTTGTTCTCTGCCCCACACCTTGCGTTTCTATTTTGATATGAAAAGTGGGAGGAAGGTTCTGAGCCGCTGGGAAGCTGAGATGGAGGCAGGGGAGGAGGATGGGGCAGTGAGCAGCATTGTCCCTCGGCGTGTTTTGGGTTTTGTTTGTCGGTGATCAGCATCTGTGACAATTCTGAATAGAGATGTTACATAATGCAACAATATCTGTGTTGTTGTTAGACTTGCCATCTCGGCCTCAGGTTTCCCATAGGCACAGAACAGCTGGGTTGACAGGGATGGAATTATGACACTCAAATGTTTATTTTGATTGCTGCAAGGAACTTCAGGTAAAACATTATTTCAGAAATATGTATCATATTTTTTGGAGTACAAGACGCACCTTAGTTTTGGGGGAGGAAAATAGGGAAACGAATCTGCTTACTAGGTATTCATCTGGCTAGCGTCCTTAGCCAGCACATTATTTTATCACCTGGTTAGGGCTTTAAAAAAACTTTATTGGGAGAGAGTTACAATGAAAGAACTTGCAAGCCAGTAAGAGCTGGGAACATCATTAGCACCTGGAAAGAAACATTCAGGGCAAATAGAGCAATGGGGAAAAACCCTGCAAAGACTTAGAGCTTGGAAAATATTCTTTGCAGAGAGTAACAATGAAAGAGCTTGCAAGCTGATAGGAGCTGGGAACATTGTTAGCCCCTCCTTAGGGCTGGAAAGAAACATTTGGAGCAAGTAGAGAAGGAAAAAATACCCTGGAAAGTCTTAGGGCTTGGAAAACATTCTTTGCAGAGAGTAACAATGAAAGAGTCTGCAAGGTAAGAGCTGGGAAGATTTTAGTTGGGGCTGGGGGGAAAAGAGTTACATTCAGAGTAATAACCATTTCACAGGGGTTGCCTAAGACCATGGAAAAAACCAAATTTCCCATGGTGTTAGGAACTCCGGCTGATGTTATGAATGGCTAATTGGATGAATGTGGATGACTGTATTTTTAGGAAAAATTGAGTTTTTAAATTTGTCCTGAAGTTTTTAAAAAAATTAGATTTCTACACACTTGTATTTTGTATTTATTCTGTTTTAAGCTGCCCTGAGAAATTGAGAAGGGCAGCCTGGAAATCAATCAATCAATCAATCAAACAAACAAACAAACAAACAAACAAACAAACAAACGCTTCTATTCTGGCGCTTTGGAACATATTTTTACAATCCAACTAATCAGGCGTTTACAGTGGGGGTGTCCCTCTGACCTTCCAGCCAATCAACTTAAAGCTTTGTTGGGAGAATTGGTGCTAGACCTATGGTTGGGGGTCACCACAACATGAGGAGCTGTATTAAGGGATCTCGGCATTAGAAAGGTTGAGAACCACTGATCTAATAGGTCAGAGGTGTGTGCTATAAGCATCTACACACGTACCTTTACTCTATCCCTTGCTCCCTATGTTGATGGGTGGCACAGACAGCTCAAAATTCCAGGCACTTTAAAGGGGTCTTTGGGAACAAGAAGATGTAAAGGAAATAGCACTTCGTTTTTTGCCTTATCCTTGATAATTAGCCCAGGGACACAGAAAATATGGAATGTATGGGACTGGATTGTTCTTCTGTTTTTCTAAGTGATAATAAGATTTGAGTTGCAACTGACATCTGGTTTTCTTCCCCAGGATGTTGCCTTTAAGGGTGCACCATGCTATGATTCACTCCACATCTGGATGGTCCAAGAAAGAGATGTTCCCCAACTCTTGTCTGATGACATCTAAGTGCAGGCAGTCCCTGGATTAAGAATAAATTCCATTCCTTAACTCTGTCTTTAACTTCCATTTGTATTTAAATTAGAACTCATAGTCTATAGCAGGGATAGGCAAAGTTGGCTCTTCTATGACATGTGGACTTCAACTCCCAGAGTTCCTCAGCTACCATGATTGTCTCAGGAATTCTGGGAGTTGAAGTCCACAAGTCATAGAAGAGCCAACTTTGCTTACCCCTGGTCTATAGAGATTTTTTCAGTCATCAAAGTCATGGTTGCCCCAAAGATGCTTTTTCAGGAGGCAACTGGACTTTCTTGTTTTTTCTTGGAAGAGAAGCAAAACGTCTTGAAAAAGCACCTTTGGGATAAGTTGGGACTCATGTTTACAAACTACTGCCCATCATTAAAAATGGCAGACAACATTGCCCTTCCTTGAGTGGATGAGCCACTAAAGCCACAGAGTGCTATCAGGAGCTATTGAAATGTGCTGAAAACAGGCTGTATGTTAAAAACACAGTGGATCTTGAAAGCATTGCACTGCTTTAGTGAGTAGTTCATTGGCTTTAAGAAGGAGAATGCCCAGTGATGGGCTGCTAAAATTTTTACTGCCACACTGTGGGTGTGGCTTATTTTGTGGGTGTGGTTTGATGGTCATGTGACAGGGTAGGAGTGGCTTGCCAGCCATGTGACCAGGCAGGAGTGGCTTGACAATTATGTGATGGAGAGGGGCAGCATACAAATCTAATAAATAAATTATTATTATTATGTGACTGGGTGAGTGTGGCTTACCGACCAAGTTAAGTTTTCAAATAGGAGCTTGGACTCTTTTTCAGTTGATTAAGTCACATTATTTGAATAGCCAAAAAAAGGACAAATGATAGACGGCATTATTTGTTGAGGAGCACAGTAACATTTTAAGGTTTTTGTACTGAACCCACAAGGTTCAGTATGATAACAGATTAGGCAAGTAGCTCAGTTTTCTTTAATTGCTATAAAAGTTCAGTTCTAGATAATGATTAAAAGGATTAAAGCACATGGGTAAAAACATACTATTTAATTATTATTTTGAAAGTAATTAAGTAATTAAGGATCATACTAAGGTACTAGAGAAGGAAGGACAATAAAAAAACTATTAAGTATTCAATACATAGTGCATAAACTTACTACTCCCACTACTTGTCTCCCGTGGGGGCAGTAGCCCATTACTGAGAACGCCATATGCCACTTTTATCACTAGGCAGCCCATTCATATCTATGTGTTATATCTACGTGTTATCCTTAAGTTTGATGTTCTTAACCTGTAACCGCCTGTAAATTCTATCAAAATAAACCTGAAAGTTTCAGTATGCAAAGTCCTTGTTTAAGCTATAGCTACATCTCTTCAGTTGCTATTCCTAATTGAAATCAGGAGTGGAGGCCAAGCACCTGGTGCAAATTAGTCAAACTAGATAGATTATATGGAGTAGAATTGGTGTGTACAGAAAGCATCATGCTCCAATTTGCATGCAATGCAAACATTCTATTGACCAGATTTGTAATGTCCTGTCTGGCACTTGGCAATCTTCCTGCCCTGTCCTCCTTCATCTTAATCCTGCAGGGGTTAAAAGAAGATGGGAAAACAACCGATGATGATGATGATGATGATTATTATTATTATTATTATTATTATTATTATTATTATTATTATTATTATTATGTCAGTACAACACAGCACACGAGATCACTATGCTGGATTTTGTATTTCATCACCAGTCGGGCGCTTCCCAAGCACCTAGGACTGCGTGATGTAGTGGCGAATTATGTTTGCCGATCCCAGTAAAGCGGCCTTTTTCAATTGACAGATGGAGATTTTGTCAATTCCGATGGTTTTCAAATGTCCGCTGAGATCCTTTGGCACTGCGCCCAGCGTGCCAAGTACCACTGGGACCACTTTCACGGGCTTATGCCAGAGTTGTTGCAGCTCGATTTTTAGATCTTCGTATTTCACTAATTTCTCTAGTTGCTTCTCCTCAATTCTGCTGTCTCGTGGGATTACGATGTCGATGATCCATACTTTCTTTTTCTCCACGATCACAATGTCTGGTGTGTTATGCTTCAGAATTCGGTCAGTCTGAAGTCGGAAGTCCCACGGTAGTTTTGTTTGCTCATTTTCGACCACTTTTTCGGGCTTATGATCCCACCAGTTCTTTGCCACTGGTAAATGGAAGTTCCGGCACAATTTTCAATGGATCATCTGTGGCACAGCATCATGTCTAAGCTTGTAATTATTATTATTATTATTATTATTATTATTATTATTATTATTATTATTTAGATTTGTATGCCGCCCCTCTCCAAAAACTTGGGGCAGCTCACAGAGTAGATGCAGACATAAACATATAGCACAAATCTAATAATTTAAAAAAAAAACTAAGAACCATAACGTAATACAGAATCATACAGTCCACACCATATACTGTATTACATTTATTGGTCAGAGGGGCAAGGTCTAACTGCCCCAGGCCTGGTGACATAGGTGAGTCTTGAGGCTCTTGCGGAAGGCGAGGAGGGTGGGGGCAGTACGAATCTCCGGAGGGAGCTGGTTCCATAGGGCCGGCCCCCCCACAGAGAAGGCTCTTCCCCTAGGCCCTGCCAAATGACATTGTTTCGTTGATGGGACCTGGAGAAGGCCAACTCAGTGGGACCTGACTAGCGGCAGGGATTCCCCCAAAGAGAGACTAGAGGCGCCTACAGCACTACCTAGTCGTGCCCATGGTATGATTCGAAATGATGCCCTATGAGACATGATGATACACAGACCCACTGGCGGGCAGCAGCCAGTGCTTCCAAGTGTGCGGCTCCTGTAGGCAAATCCTGGATGTGTGTGCAGCTGCGCACCCCCAACGCGCCCCCGCAAGAGAGTTGGCTTCTGCGCATGCACAGCAAGCCAAATCTCGTGCGAGGATTTTTATTTTTATTGATTGATTGATTGATTGATTTTGTCCAATACACAATGAGGGTTTTAGTGAGTATACACATAGTAAAATACATGATGAAGGTTATAGAGGATATACTCACATAGTAAAATATATCTAAGAAAGAAGAGAAGATATAGTAATAGAACATATCAATGAAAGAATAGAAGAAGAGATATAGGAATAGAAGAAAGGTATAGGAGATATAGGAGAGCAGTAGGACAGGGGACGGAAGGCACTCTAGTGCCCTTGTACTCGCTTGTACTTGGCTGAATCCTTTGAGGCGGATGGCTGGGAGGTGGAGCTGGGTGTAATGAATGACATCACCCATCCAGTCACATGACCAACCAGTCATGCCTACCCAGCCTGAGAACTGGTTGTTAAGTTATTCAAGTCCCACCACTGCGTTAAATCCGTGGGTCTGAATGGCTGACGGCATAAAGCAGAGGTTGGGGAACAGAAGGAAAACAATGGAACTCCACCAGAAGAATGTTGTTCTCAATTTGCTACTGAAATTTTTCACAAAGGGGGAACCTCTGTTTTATCTCTGCTATTGCTAACTCAAAAATCAGCCTTAGATGGTGGAAAGAGGAGGATACAGTGTTCCCTCGATTTCCACGGGGGATGCATTCTGAGACTGCCTGCGAAAGTGGAATTTCCGCGAAGTAGAGATGCGGAAGTAAATACACCATTTTTGGCTATGGACAGTATCACAAGCCACCCCTTAACACTTTAAACCCCTAAATTACCATTTCCCATTCCCTTAACAAACCATTTACTCACCATTATTACTGGTACTCACCATTGAATAAGACACTTAGTGATCCTGATATTTATAAACATAATTATTTATTAAAAATAATTATTTTTTTGTTATTTATTTGCAAAAATTATTAGTTTGGCGATGATGTATGACATCATCGGAGGGGGGGAACCGTGGTATAGGAAAAAAACCGCAAAGTATTTTTTAATTAATATTTTTTGAAAAATCGTGGTATAGGCTATTCACAAAGTTCGAACCCGCGAAAATCGAGGGAACACTGTATACTCATAGTAAAATATATCTAAGAAAGAATAGAAGAGAAGTTATAGGAATAGAACATATCAATGAAAGAATAGAAGAAGAGATATAGGAATAGAAGAAATGTATAGGAGATATAGGAGAGCAATAGGGCAGGGGACGGAAGGCACTCTAGTATACTTGTACTATGCGTGAGAGTGAGATTTTGGCTATTTTTGTCAATTTTTTTGCTTCTGTGCATGCGCAGAAGCAAAAATATAGGCAGAAATAGCCGAAATCTCGCTCTCGCGCACATCCTCGCATGAGATTTGGCTTGTGGAGCATGAGCAGAAGCTAACTCTAGCACAGACAGACATGCACACGACCAATGGGGGCGTGCCGGCGATGGCCTCTGAGGGAGCTCTGGTAGGAGGTAAGAAGAGTGGCCCTTGACTGCACAGACCCCCTTTCAGTTTGAAAACATCTAAGGTGAACCTTTTTTTGCTTGGGTGCCAAAAGGGCACGCACACACCCAGACCCACGATGCAATGCCCTCTCCACTGTGCGTGCCCTCGCACATACCCCACACTTTTCCCCTTGTGCATGTACACAGACCTCATTGAAGCCTCCAGACTTCCGGTAGGCCCGTTGTGCTGTTTTTCACCCTCCCCAGGCTTTAGGAATGGTGAAAAATGGGCCCAACGGGCCTACCGGAAGTTCAGAAATAAACTTCCAGTAGGCCCATTGGGCTATTTTTTACCTTCCTCAGACTTCAGGAGGCTTTTCTGAAGCTTGGGGAGAGGGGAGAAAGGCCTCCTCCGCCCTCCAAAAGGCCAAAAATCAGCTGGCCAGTGCACACATGTGCGCGAGAACTGCTGACATAGGGCAACACCTTGAGTGCCGTCAGATATGACTCCACCTGCCACCTGTGGCATGGATGCCACAGGTTCGCCATTACAGATCTAAGGATTAAAACATAATTTACCTTAAGGATGCACTCACCTGATACAGAAAGTGAAGGGCTACCAAATTTTTTACTACCACACTGTGGGCGTGGTTTATACAGGACGCCCTGCATTTTCTTTCAACATGTTTCAGTGCAATTGGGTCCTCTGGGGTGAAGCTCCATTTTTGCTACCCCGCTTCATCCTTCCCATCCAGGCAGCAGCCCACACCTGGATACAGGTAGTAATAGACTGATGGCCCTAACAACCTGCAACCTGCCCATCTTGATTGTAAGTCATGACGTTCAAAAATCAGGTCACCCACATGACCAACCTGATTTGATGACCTTTTGTTTTGAAGTGATTATTGAGTGAATGCTGCAATCATTAAGTAAACCAGTGATTTGCTACTAACTGTTTTAGCCAAACACAGAAATAAATATCAGTTTTCAGAAAAAACTATTGTAAAACACACTCCTGTGATCATAGGGTGTTACAAATGACCACAAATGGAAGCCAATTCTCAAGTATCCTCCTCTATCCACAGCTGACATTAAAACATCATCTTTCGGCTGTGGCGAGGAGGGCGTTTGCCAAGGTTCGCCTGGTGCACCAGTTGCGGCCCTATTTGGACAGGGAGTCATTGCTCACAGTCGCTCATGCCCTCATCACCTCAAGGTTCAATTGCTGCAACGCTCTCTACATGGGGCTACCTTTGAAAAGTGTTCGGAAACTTCAGATCGTGGAGAACGCAGCCGTGAGAGCCATCGTGGGGCTTCCAAGATTCGCCCACGTTTCTACAACACTCCGTGGCTTGCATTGGCTGCTGATCAGTTTCTGGTCACAATACAAAGTGTTGGTTATGACCTTAAAAGCCCTACATGGCATTGGACGAGAGTACCTCCGGAACGGCCTGCTACCGCACGAATCCCAGCGACCGATAAGGTCCCACAGAGTTGGCCTTCTCCGGGTCCCGTCGACTAAACAATGTCGTTTGGCGGGCCCCAGGGGAAGAGCTTTCTCTGTGGCGGCCCTGGCCCTCTGGAATTAACTCCCCCCGGAGATCAGAACTGCCCCCACCCTCCCTGTTTTTCGTAATCTACTCAAGACTCACTTATACCGCCAGGCATGAGGGAGTTGAGACATCTTTCCCCCAGGCTCTTTTATATTTTTTTTTATGTTTGGTATGAATGTGTTGTTTGGTTTTTTAAATATGATAGGGTTTTATATGTTTTTAATATTAGATTTGTTCTACTATAATATTGTTTTTATTATTGTTGTGAGCCGCCCTGAGTCTTCAGAGAGGGGCGGCATACAAATCTAATAAATTATTATTTATTATTATTATTATGATATGGGTGACAACAGGGCCTAACCATTGAAACTTCGGAACTGTGTTGTAAGTATCCTCAGGTAGGTGCATCATAATGTACAGTGATCCCCCGTTTATTGCGTCCCCAACCATTGCGAACAGGGTACTTCGCGATTTTTCAACCCGGAAGTCAAAATACCATCTACGCATGCGTGCGTTTTTTCTATGGGCACGCATGCGTAGATGGCAACCGGGAGATCAGCTGCTGGGTGGCTTTCCTGGGTCTTCCCCCTCTTGCTGGCGTCAGCAAGGAGTTTCCCCACTGCCCACGCAAACTCCTCGCTGCCGCCCGCCCTTCGCCCGCCCACGCCGTTCATTCTCGCCGCACGGGCCTGTCCACGCTGTCTCTCGGCGCTTTCGAGCTGAGTCCGGGAGCGAGTTCGCTCCCGGACTCAGCACGAAAGCGCCGAGAGACAGCGCCAAGGAACGGGCCTGTCCACGCTGTCTCTCGGCGCTTTCGAGCTGAGTCCGGGAGCGAGTTCGCTCCCGGACTCAGCACGAAAGCGCCGAGAGACAGCGCCAAGGAACGGGCCTGTCCACGCTGTCTCTCGGCGCTTTCGAGCTGAGTCGGGGAGCGAGTTCGCTCCCGGACTCAGCACGAAAGCGCCGAGAGACAGCGCCAAGGAACGGGCCTGTCCACGCTGTCTCTCGGCGCTTTCGAGCTGAGTCGGGGAGCGAGTTCGCTCCCGGACTCAGCACGAAAGCGCCGAGAGACAGCGCCAAGGAACGGGCCTGTCCACGCTGTCTCTCGGCGCTTTCGAGCTGAGTCCGGGAGCGAGTTCGCTCCCGGACTCAGCACGAAAGCGCCGAGAGACAGCGCCAAGGAACGGGCCTGTCCACGCTGTCTCTCGGCGCTTTCGAGCTGAGTCGGGGAGCGAGTTCGCTCCCGGACTCAGCACGAAAGCGCCGAGAGACAGCGCCAAGGAACGGGCCTGTCCACGCTGTCTCTCGGCGCTTTCGAGCTGAGTCGGGGAGCGAGTTCGCTCCCGGACTCAGCACGAAAGCGCCGAGAGACAGCGCCAAGGAACGGGCCTGTCCACGCTGTCTCTCGGTGCTTTCGAGCTGAGTCGGGGAGCGAGTTCGCTCCCGGACTCAGCACGAAAGCGCCGAGAGACAGCGCCAAGGAACGGGCCTGTCCACGCTGTCTCTCGGCGCTTTCGAGCTGAGTCGGGGAGCGAGTTCGCTCCCGGACTCAGCACGAAAGCGCCGAGAGACAGCGCCAAGGAACGGGCCTGTCCACGCTGTCTCTCGGCACTTTCGAGCTGAGTCGGGGAGCGAGTTCGCTCCCGGACTCAGCACGAAAGCGCCGAGAGACAGCGCCAAGGAACGGGCCTGTCCACGCTGTCTCTCGGCGCTTTCGAGCTGAGTCCGGGAGCGAATTCGCTCCCGGACTCAGCTCGAAAGCGCCGAGAGACAGCGCCCCCCGGACCCCCAACCCGGGTTTGGGGGGCTGCTAGGAAGCCCCCCATGCCGGCGGCAAACAGCCGCGCCGCCCCCAATCTTCGGCTCCTCGCTAGCGCTGTGGGAGTAAAAACACCATCTGCACATGCGCAGATGGTGTTTTTACTTCCGCATCGCTACTTCGCGAAAACCCGCTCGTTGCGGGGGCTCCTGGAACGGAACCCTCGTAACGAGCGGGGGATCACTGTAATCGCTAAACAATCAGCTATAAGTTGAGGACTACTTGTATTCTTGACCATATCAGGTAAAAACCTAGCAGATGCTAACCTAGGTTAAGTTTTTTTAACCCAACTTGATAGGTTGTTTTATGGTTTCACGTGTGAACCCCAGGAAAATGGGTTAATTGAGGAGGTTGATTAAAAGTATTTTGTGAATTCAACCTTGAGGTGGCTGTCTCAGAAAGAAGGACAGATGTCACCTGTCTCTTTAAGCACTCACAGTCTTGTTGCACACACGCATAGCAAAACCAGGAAGTCAAAGCCTGATGTTACCAAACTTTAATTCAGTATTTTTGGTGACTCTATAATAATGTTTGTATCTTTCAATATTATGTTTCCACCTCTTAATCTGCATAATTTACCTGCCGAGCATTTTTTAAAAATGCCAACATTTCCCACTCTAGAATTGTAACCATTTGGAAATGGCTTTTTCTATTCCCTGTGGATACACAGTCTGCATGCATACAAAATAATTAATTTATTACTTAGTACCTGTTCTGTCGGGCTCTCTGGTAGAATCCTCCCAAAAATTCACAGGTACAAATTTCAGACACACACACGTTTGAAAATTCAAAACAATGTTCTTTATAATGAAAATTCACTTAAACTAAGCCCTCTTTTGGTATAGCAAAGAGCACTCGTCTCCAACCAAATTGGTAATTTGTACAAGTCCCTTATCAGTTCTGAGATACTTAGCTTGCAGCTGTGAGGTAATTCACAGTCCTTCTTCTTTCACAAAGTGACACACACTTTGCTCTGGTTTAGTTTCAAAGCGGGGGAAAATCAGCACACAAAAGGTCAAAGTCAGTAAAGCAGTCACGAAACACAACGATCAGATAATCCTCCACAATGGCCAAACCCACAGGCTGCTATTTATAGCAGCCTCACTAATTACCACAGCCCCAACCAACCACAGGTGGCCTCATTTTCTTTGATAATAATCTCTCAGTTGTTGTTGCCTATGCATCGCTCTCTGCATGTGTGGCTGTATCATTAACTCTTGTTCTGAATCCAAGGAGGAGCTAGATAATTGATCTCCTTCTGAGCTGTCTGCCACATTCTCCTCCTCCCTGTCACTCATGTCTTCTTGGTCAGAGGAGCCTTCATCAGCAGATTCCACCGGGGGCAAAACAGGCCTGCAGCATGTGGATGTCTCCCACACATCCACAGTCCTTGGGGCAGGAGCTGGGCCAGAGCTAACCACAACAGTACCTATCTCTTAATCTTCTTCTCGCTAAGATGAGCAGTTCTGATGATCACTTTTCATAGCTCCATCTCTCTGATTGAAAGTGACAAGTCAACGCTCATCAATTTCATGGAAGGCAGGTTCCTTCAGGGTTCCTCCTTGCTCACTGTCTCAGACTTAACAGGGTTTGCAGTCTGCAGTGGAGTTTAATCAATGTTCATTTTTTCTCCCCCCAAGAAGAAAAACGGTGATGGGGCTGGTTAGATAGATACTACAAGGCACCAACATCTCCTGCAAGAGTTATGGGCAATGTGCTGACCTTTAAAGAACGTATACATTTCAAATGGCAGATGTACAAACAAAAGTGATCTTTCACCTGAGATAAATTGGAAGAAAAATCTTTCTATTGGTGCCTTAGTTTCATAAAGCTGGATTACGAACTGGAAATTGTCCAGTTCTCAGTGGAAGTATATTTATTTTATATAGAAAAGGTCTCCGGTTTAGTCCCCAGGATTGTCAGAAATCCAGATTCTAAAAATAGTTTCAGTCTGATACCCATGAAAAATCCTTTCTGTTAGCAGAAGGACAAGCATATCCTTTAGCCACCCAAAGGGTCTTTTGAGGAACCAAGTGGAGATTTCAAGGGAGAAGGTGTGTTTCTGTGGACCCTATTTGGGGTAAAAATCCCTACAAGAGGAGACAGATGGTCCTATTTGACCTTATCCAGCCAGCAGATGTTATTTAAGGGCATGTGGTCCTGCAGAGAGCCAAGGCCTGAATAACCCACACTTGGATTGCATCCAAGGTCAACTGGTAACCGTTGCAGTTCCCAGAGTCATGTTTTTAAATAGGCAGAATGAGAAGCAGCCATTTTATCTATTATTAGAGTTGGAGGTCATCACATTTGGAATACCGTGTTCAGTTCTGGAGACCTCACCTACAAAAAGATATTGACAAAATTGAACGGGTCCAAAGACGGGCTACAAGAATGGTGGGAGGTCTTAAGCATAAAACGCATCAGGAAAGTCTATACCACGGTTTTTCAAAAATATTAATTGAAAAATACTTTGCGGGTTTTTTCCCTATACCACGATTTTTCCCACCCGATGACGTCATATGTCATCGCCAAACTTTCGTCTGCCTTTAATAAATATTTTTTTAAAATAAACTTTAATAAATAAACATGGCGAGTAATAATCTGAATGGTTGCTAAGGAAAAGGAAAATTGCAATTTAGGGGTTTAAAGTGTTAAGGGAAGGCTTGTGATACTGTTCACAGCCAAAAATAGTGTATTTACTTCCGCATCTCTACTTTGCGGAAATTCAACTTTCGTGGGCGGTCTTGGAACGCATCCCCCGCGAAAAGCAAGGAACACTGTACATGAAAGTTCATGAATTGGGATATGGCACACATGGTAACAGGTCAGCCAATGGAGATTGTTTGGTGACCCAGACAGCTCAGAGCCTGGGTGTGGCTTACATTCACTGAAGTGTGTGTGTGTGTTTGTATGTATATATATATACTGCACAAAAAAATAAAGGGAACACTCAAATAACACATCTTAGATCTGAATGAATGAAATTTTCTAGAATGAAAAATTTCTATTAATTTTATAAAACATTATCAATTCTTAAAAGTCCAAATAAAAAATTTTCCTCTCCATCTTACTATAAAAGGTTACATTACATAAATGAAAAGAATAATACAATTTCTTTTATCTAAATTTTAATATTGTATCATATAGCTAATAAAAATTATATATATGTATGTATGCATGCATGCATGTATGTATGTATGTATGTATGTAAAGGAAAGGAATTACATAGTCGTAACTTCCAGTGGTTGATAAGTGATTGGTTGTAAAGTAAGGACTACCTATAATACAGCACATGCACCCATAACTGTTCTTGAAAACTTCAGAAGAGAAGGATTTAGGGGTAGTGATTTCTGACAGCCTCAAAATGGGTGAGCAGTGTGGTCGGGCAGTAGGAAAAGCAAGTAGGATGCTTGGCTGCATAGCTAGAGGTATAACAAGCAGGAAGAGGGAGATTGTGATCCCCTTATATAGAGCGCTGGTGAGACCACATTTGGAATACTGTGTTCAGTTCTGGAGACCTCACCTACAAAAAGATATTGACAAAATTGAATGGGTCCAAAGACGGGCTACAAGAATGGTGGAAGGTCTTAAGCATAAAACGTATCAGGAAAGACTTAATGAACTCAATCTGTATAGTCTGGAGGACAGAAGGAAAAGGGGGGACATGATCGAAACATTTAAATATGTTAAAGGGTTAAATAAGGTTCAGGATGGAAGTGTTTTTAATAGGAAAATGAACACAAGAACAAGGGGACACAATCTGAAGTTAGTTGGGGGAAAGATCAAAAGCAACGTGAGAAAATATTATTTCACTGAAAGAGTAGTAGATCCTTGGAACAAACTTCCAGCAGACGTGGTTGGTAAATCCACAGTAACTGAATTTAAACATGCCTGGGATAAACATAGATCCATCCTAAGATAAACACAGGAAATAGTATAAGGGCAGACTAGATGGACCATGAGGTCTTTTTCTGCCATCAGTCTTCTATGTTTCTATGTTTCTATGCATGTGCATAACACGCCTGTCAGGTACACATTCATCAGTTCACCCCCACTGGAAAAGATCTGCAAAAGCCAACCATTTGACATGACAAGTTATTCAATTGCACAGACGTAATTTTGCACACACATATGGTCCCAAGCTAGTTTCAAGGGAAATGTTGTTGCATAAAATTCCCCGCGTGCCTCCATTTCATTTCAAGGCCTTTCAGGTCCACTGCTGACAATACATTTGATGAACAATTTCTATTTGGGCTGCTTGCTTTGCCTCTATATATCCTGATTGTTTGCTGTGCCTTTACGCAGCTCTGTTAGAAAGCGGGGAGAGAGAAGGGGGGGAGAGGTTTTGTTTGGCAAACACCTGCAGTTCACAAGCAGCCAACCGTTGATCTTACAAGGTGTTCAAGTTCACCCTCTCAATCAGCAGCCACCAAAGGGATTGGGTTTCATTATGCACAACACATTTATCACACGCAGGAAGTATTTTTTTTTTTGTCAACCTCAAAGGTTTATTTTACTTTCATTAATGTCTTTTATGGAGGAAACAGCAGAGAGCTGGCCTGACACCATGCAAATCAATGTGTGACATTGAAGGGACAATTCTGAGCCCGGATAAGGGGAACCCAGGAGAATTGAGAACATATAGACCAGTGATGGTGAACCCTTTTTTTCCTTGGGTGCCAAAAGAGCGTGGACACACACTATCGCACATGCGCGAGTGCCCACACCCATAATTCAGTCACTGGGGAGGGCAAAAACTGCTTCCCCCATCCCCCTGGAGGCCCTCTTGAGGCCAGAAAAGTCCTGTTCCCCAACTTCTGGTGGCCCCAGTAGGCTCGTGGTTTCGCCCCTCCCCAGGCTCCAAAGGCTTCCCTGGAGCCAGGGGAGGGTAAAAATGCCTCCCCCCCCCAAGAGGCTCTCTGGAAGCCAAAAACGCTCTCCCAGAGTCTCTATGTGAGCCAAGGAAGGAAGGGAAGGAAGGAAGGAAGGAAGGAGGGGAGGAAGGAAGGAGGGAAAGAGGAAGGAAGGAGGAAAGGAAGGAAGAAAGGAAGGAAGGGAGGGGAGGGAGGGAGGGAAGGGAGGGAGGAAGGGAAGGGAGGGAAGGAAGGGAAGGAGGGGAAGGGAAGGGAGGGAGGGAGGGAGGGAAGGGAGGAAGCGAGGAAGGGAAGGAAGGGAGGAGGAAAGAAAGGAAGGAGGGAAGGGAGGGAGGGAGGGAAGGAGGGAGGGAGAGGGAGGAAGGAAGGAAGGAGGAAAGGAAGGAAGGAGGGAAGGGAGGGAGGGAGGGAAGGGAGGGAGGAAGGAAGGGAGGGAGGAAGGAGGGAGGGAAGGAAGGAAGGAGGGAAGGGAGGGAAGGAGGAAGGGGAGGAAAGAAGCAGGAAAGGAAGGAAGGAGGGAGGGAGGAAGGGAGAGAGGAAGGAAGGAAGGAAGGAGGGAAGGGAGGGTGGGTCGGGAGGAAGAGAGGGAGGGAGGAAGGAAGCAAGGAAGGAAAAATAGATATTCAATGCTTCTTGCCAGATTCCCACAAAGAAACCTAATGGTGGGAAAACCAACAGGACATCATAAATTTTTCCTGAACCATTGCTTATTTATATATTTATTTACTGGATTTCTAGTCCACCCTTCCCCAGCGGATTCGGGGCAGCTTACAAAGTCCAATACAAAAAAATA
Source organism: Erythrolamprus reginae (assembly GCF_031021105.1). Lineage (NCBI taxonomy): Eukaryota > Metazoa > Chordata > Lepidosauria > Squamata > Dipsadidae > Erythrolamprus > Erythrolamprus reginae. The sequence continues at coordinate 402,487,676 of NC_091950.1, read as the reverse complement.
AGAAATGTAACAAACCCAATAAAAATCTAAAAACCCCAAACAATTAAAAACCATTCATATAAATCCAATCACAATCATTCACTCATACTGTCAGCCAAGCAGGATGGCAACGCTCAACAACCCCAGGCCTGCTGGGAAAGATGTGTTTTTAGAGCCTTGTGAAAGGCAAGGAGGGTGGGGGCTCTGCAAAT